>NW_026575140.1:38163394-39563394 GCF_905146905.1 Nyctereutes procyonoides | reverse complement strand
AGAACAGAAATAATAAAGATTCAAGTGAAAATAAATGAAACTAAAAAACCATAGAAAAGATCAATGAAACCAAGAGCTGATTATTTAAAAAGATAAAATTGATAAACCTTTAACCAGTTTCAGAAAAAAGAAAAGAAAAGAAAAAACAGAGGCAATTCAAAATCAGAAATAAAGGAGGAGAAATAGTAACTGACATCACAAAAATACAAAGAATTGCAGGAGACTATTTTGAAAAATTATATGCCAACAAATTGGACAATCTACAAGAAATGGATAAATTCCTGGGAACATATAATTTTCCAAAATGGAATCAGGAAGAAATAGAAAATTTGGGATTCCTGGGTGGCGCAGCGGTTTGGCGCCTGCCTTTGGCCCAGGGCGCGATCCTGGAGACCCGGGATCGAGTCCCACGTCGGGCTCCCGGTGCATGGAGCCTGCTTCTCCCTCTGCCTATGTCTCTGCCTCTCTCTCTCTCTCTCTGTGACTATCATAAATAATAATAAATAAAAATTAAAAAAAAATTATAAAAAAAAGAAAATTTAAGCAGACCTATTACAAGTAATGAAATTGAATCAGTAATAAAAAATAACCCCCAATAAACAAATATCCAGGAACAGCTGGATTCACAGGTAAATTCTACCAAACATTTAGAGAATAGTTAATGCCTATTCTTATCAAACTGTTCCAAAAAATAGAAGAAGGAAACTTCCAAATTCATTCTATGAGGCCAGCATAACCTTGATATCAAAACCAGATAGAGAGGGATCCCTGGGTGGCGCAGCGGTTTGGCGCCTGCCTTTGGCTCAGGGCGCGATCCTGGAGACCCGGGATCGAATCCCATATCGGGCTCCCAGTGCATGGAGCCTGCTTCTCCCTCTGCCTATGTCTCTGCCTCTCTCTCTCTCTCTCTCTCTGACTATCATAAATAAATAAATTAAAAAAAAAAAAAAAAAAAAAAAAACCAGATAGAGACACTACAAAAAAAGAAAATTAAGAATCAATATCTCTGATTATCCCAGATTCAAAAATCTTCAACAAAATATTACCAAACTGCATTCAATAACACATTAAAAGGATCATTCACCATGATCAAGTGAGATTAATTCCAAGGATGCAAAGGTGGTTCAATATTCACAAATCAATCAATGTGATATATAAGAATAAAAACCATGTGATCATCTCAATAGATGCAGAAAAGCATTTGACAAAGTACAATATTCATTCATGGTTAAAAACCCTTAACAAAGTAAGTTAGGGGGAACATATTTCAACATAATATAGGACATATCTAAAAATTCCGCAAGTTACATAATACTTAATGGTATAAAACTGAAGGCTTTTCCTCAAGATCAATATCAAGATAAGGATTTCCATCCTCACAACTTTTATTTGACATAGTACTGGAAGTCCTCACTGTAACAAGCAGACAAGAAAGGAAATAAAAGGCACCCAAAGTCGTAAGGAAGAAGTAAATAAAAGGCACCCAAAGTCGTAAGGAAGAAGTTAAACTGTTACTATTTGCAGATGACATACTACTTTATATAGAAAACAACTATACCAAAAAACTATTAGAATATGTGAATTCAGTAAAGTTGCAGGATATAAAATTAATATACAGAAATCAGTTGGTCTCTATCTACCAATAATGAAGTAGCAGAAACAGATACTAAGAAAACAATCCTATTAAAATGGCACCAAAATAAAATATCTAGGAATAAATTTAACCAAGGAAGTGAAAGACTTATACTCTGAAATCTTTAAGAAATTGATGAAAGAAACTGAAGATGACACAAATAGATATACCAGGCTCACAGACTGAAAGAATACTGTTAAAATGCCCATAATATCCAAAGTCATCTACAGATTCACTGCAATCCCTATCAAAATACTAACAGCATTTTTCACAGAAGTAGAACAAGTTATCCTAAAACTCTATAGAACCACAACAAACCTTGAGTATCCAAAGCAATCTCGAGAAAGAACAAGGCTGGAGGTATCAGAATCCCAGATTTCAAGATAGTACTACAAAGATCTAGTAATCAGAATAGTCTGGTACTGGCTTAACAACAGACACATAGATCAATGCCACAGGATACAAAGCCTAGAATAAACCCTCACTTATATGGTCAAATTAATCTATGACAAAGGAGACAAGAATATACAATGGAGCAAAGACAGTCTCTTCAATAAATAATGCTGGGAAAACTGGATAGCTACAGGCAAAACAATGAAGCTGGACCCCTCCCTTACACATTACACAAAAATAAACTCAAAACGGATTGAAGACCTAAAGGTGAGACCTAAAACCACAACTAACAAAAACCAGAGGCAGTAATCTCTTGGACATCGGCCTTAGCAACATATTTATGGATATGTCTCTTCAGCAAGGGAAACATAAGACAAAATAAACTACAGAGACAATACAAAAATAGCAAAGGAAACCATCAACAAAACAAAAAGGAACTTACTAACAGGAGAAGATATTTGCAAGTGATATATCCAATAAAGGGTTAATATACAAAATATATAAAGAACTTCTATAACTCAACACCAAAAACACAAAAAAATCTCATTAAAGAATTAGCAGAGGCCCTAGACATTTTTCCAGAGAATAAATAAAAATGGCCATCAGATACATGAAAAGATTATCAACATCACTAATCACCATGGAAATATAAATCGAAACCACAAGAGGTATCACCTCACACCAGTAAGAATGGCTAAAATAAAAAACACAAGAAACAACAAGTGTTGGCGAGGATATGGAGAAAAAGGAACACTCGTGTGCTGTTGATTGGGATATAAATTGGTGCAGCCACTGTAGTAGATAATATGGAAGGAGGTTCCTAAAAAACACAGATAGAGAAATACCATATAATCCAGTAATTCTACCTCTGAGTATTTACCCAAAGAAAACCAAAACACTAATTTAAAAAGATATATGCACTCCTGTGTTTATTGTATAAATAGCCAAAATATGAAAGCAACCCAAATGTCTGTCAACAGATGAAGATGTAGTGCATACAAATGTATATATACATATATATGTGCATACACACATACATACAATGGAATATATACCTGTATGTATATATACACACCATAGAAATATTACATGTATGTAAACATATGATGGAATATTACTTAGCCATAAAAAAGAATGAGATCTGCCATTTTCAATAACATGGATGGACCTAAAAGGTATAATGACAAGTGAGGTAAATCAGATAAAGACAAATATAATATGATTTCACTTACATGTGAAATCTAAAACAAAACAAAACAGAACAGAACAAAACAGACTCTTAAATATAGAGAACAAGCTGGTGGTCATCAGAGAAGGGGTGAGTGGAAGGATGGGTTAAACAGATAAAAGGGATTAAGAGGTACAAACTCCCAGTTATAAAGTCATAGTGATGAAAAGTAGAGCATAGGAAATATAGTAAATAATATTGCAATGACATTGTATGGTGATAGATGGGGACTACACCTATCTTGGTGAGCACTGAATAATTTATAGAATCATCAAATCAATATGTTTTATACCTGAAACTAATATAAAATTGAATGTCAATTATACTTAAAAAAAAAACCCTGCCAAATGTGCTAAAATTAAGCAAAAAGATATTATAAACAACCAATAATTGAAATAAAGTATTAGTCAAATAAAAAGAAACAATAATAGAAAAGTTTTATTAATCAAATAAAAAATAAGAATAACAGAAAATTTCTAGATTTATACATTAATTGCTAATTATCAATTTGTAATTAAACATGTATGGAAGTTTTCCATGAGCAAATTTTGTGAAAAATACCAATATATAGATCTTTGACATTATCTCTAAATGAAAAATAAAAACCTACGGAGAAACACTCACTTGCCGTGGAAAAATATAGCTAATTGATGATAAAGACAGACTAATACCAAAGTTTTCTGATACCCAATCCTTTTTCTTTTTTATTAATAAACAATTAATTTCATATATTTTATTTTTCTTCTTCCTTAATTTTTTCTTACTGAATTTAACCTGTCTCATATTCTTACTTCATTATTTAGATAATACTGAATTTGTCTTCTAAGGTCCTGGCTTAAAGTATTGTACAAACTTAAGCACCCAACATATTCTTATAAAGGTGATGTACGGTAAGTTTGGACAAATCATACAAAAAACATCAGCACTAGAAATCTCACCACCCAGACTGATGCAGGCCCTGAGGGAAGTAAGTCTTGGTCTGTTCAGTTCATCATTTTAGTCACTACATGCAAACAAAAATGGTCTTTCTGTACTCATTAGGATAAGGATCACTGTGTTTGTATATATCACTCTAAAATACCAATTCCAGACTGCTTAACTGGAGGATACACTAGACAGTCATTCTTCTAAAAAGAGGAGAATATTATCTGAAGAAGCTTGGATTATAATTTAATATCTGCATATTTATTTATAAAAACCTAAATCAACCTAAGTGTGCATCTTACACGTGAAACAAAATAAATCAGGTACAATTTTTACTGAATTTCCACTAAGTCTAAGCACTGAATACAGGAAGTTAATTAAACTAAAATACATTTAATTTAGCCACTGTACAAATGAACAGGAAATCTAACAAATCTAATGGATTAATCTTTCCTGGCCTTATCTTTTTTTTTTTTTTTTTTAGCTCATTAAAAGTTTTCTTGGCATTAAAAAAAGCTCCAAAATAGTTTGAGGCATTAATAGGTTGAAAAATTTAGCCACTGTACAGGTGCTAAATTAAATAGGTACAAATCCAGGTACAAATAGGCTGGTTAAGATTTGTAGCTTTTTAATGGCAGAACTGGATTAGACTTAAGGTCTCCTGGGTTACCTTTCCAGGTGCTTTGTGCCAAGACATAATAGTAAATTTTTAATGGTATTTTCTATACAATGTAGGTGTTTTTAGAGAGTAAATATCCCCAAATTGACTTTGAATTGACTGAAATTCACTTACCTTGCTTCTTTTCACAATTGACTGCACAACCTAAAATAAGCTGGAGCAACCTCCCAAGCTCCACAGAATCTGAACTCTCAGTTATTTGGTTTAAATCAGGGATAAGTTCTTCAGAAATTTGTTGCCCCAAAAACTGCAGAATTGAGACAATAAATTAGATCACTCTTTTATGTAGGCTACAAAAAATTTATTACATTTAATTATGACAAGGAAATTATAAACAGGATCTTGAAATGACTTGGGTAAATTAACAAATTGATATAAATCCATAACTGTTGACTAAAACCAGTTAGTAAAGCTCAAGCAGCATCCCAAAATTTTGACTAACCAACTAACAACTAAAATGGTTTTACATCAAATACCCTTTAATCCCACTGTCAGAGGGATTAAGAAACCTTTAGATGTATCTATTATGGCAAAACTTATGCCTTTCCAAAAATAAACAGATTTATGTTAAGCTGAAGGATATGCATAAAATTTTGATGCATGACTGATTGGTAGAAAACCACAATATAAACCATCATACTTACAAATGAACAGGAAATGTAACAAATTTAATGGATTAATCTTTTGGGGCTTATCTTTTTTTTTTTTTCAGCTCATTAAGTCTTCAGCATTAAAAAAAAACTCCAAAATAGTTTGAGGCATTAATAGGTTGAAAAATTTCAGTCTTAAAATTATTTGGATAACAACCAGAAGTATAAATATGTGACAACTTTAAAAAATAGAAACCAAATCTTTCAATGGCAAGACCACACTAAAAATTTTCAAATATAACCAAAAAGCTTTCTTGCAACAAATAATCCTACTAGAGAACTTGCTATGGTACTAAGAAAAAACCTACTTGAATAGTATACTATCTAAACTGATTTTAAAACTACTTTCATTTTGCATTTTTCCCAATTTACTTGCACAAAAGCATAATTTCACAGCATGCATACTTCTGAGGCTGTTTGCATTGAGAAGAAATGTCAAAATAAAGCTTGACACAGGAAATACTTCAATTTAATTATAGTCTATAGCATTGTATAAAATCAAATCATATAGAGAGATGACAGTAATTCTCTTGGAGAAAATAACATGTTTCAAGAGTATCAATATAGAAGCAACATTATTTTACAAATCAATATATTAAGTTTAAGCCTGTTCATGTTCACAAAATTAGCATGTTCTGAAAATGCCAAAAAACAATATATTCCAATTATGAATTACATTCTAGTAAGATGTATAAACAAAAATCCAGGTTATTTTCTGATGTCAATGTAATAATCACATAGCATTTTGTATTTAAACAAAGTCATATGTTTTTCATACCTCATTGTAATAACTCATAATTCCTTGAAGTACCTTCTTTAAATTACTAGCCTAATGGGGAAAAAAGAATAAGAATTCAATAAATTATTTCATGTTACTAATGAAAAAATTTATGCTAAGGTGAAAGACAACACAAACTGGTTTCATAACAATGACAACAAAAAACATATATTAGAGTTTTATAAATACAAGTATATGATATTGTTTAAACATGAAAGCTTTAATCAGAATCTGATTAAAAGTGTCTAAATGCTTCTGCGGGCTAACCAGGATGGTTCTATTTAAAATGAAAAGAAGTACCAACTTTAAAGATTTAGCTATGTGCGTGCCCATCTCCAATCACAAGTAACAGGGCTTCTACTTATTCTCTTGCCACAAACAACGGACAGCGGGACAAAATGCAAGAACAACTTTTCCAAGCCTTAGATGCTGGACAGTATGGAACTCTAATTTCTGAGAGAAGGAAGACAAAAATGATGAGCCTGACTTTAAGATTTCTCTCTGGAGGCAATTTTCATTCCATGGTATATAGTGTGGTAGAAACTGAACAAAGCCTGATGTTCTCACTGAGTTGAGGAGATGGACATCAGAAGTTCAGGAAGGTCATGGTAGTTAGAATTTGCAGGGCAGACAAATGAAAAGAGGTGAGCACTATGGAGAGAAAATGCTCCAGAAATTTGCACAGTGGTTTGTCACTTTTAGCTGCATATTATTTGGCACATGAATGGGTGAAGCTCATTGAGATTAAACAAAAATAATTTCACTTTTTTTTCCATTTTTTTCCCAGTCAAGAATAATTTCCAAGGAAAAAAACAATCCAAGGAACTTTAAGATGAACAATTCCCAAGGTTACACGGGGCCAGAAATTTTGAAATTCCCATGAGCCAGAATGAAGAGACTCTGCTGCACTGACAAGCACTAACTAAAGACCCTAAAAAGTAGTGGGTCTATTCTAGCCCTAGAGGAAAGATAATTCTACATCTGTATCCTAACACCCAAAACTTTGGAAGGATCAAACCAATTCACAAGTATCTTAACTGCCTCCGAGAACAAAGTTCAACACTCTTTAAAGGGAAAGAAAAAGGCCAGTACTCAACAATGAAATTCATACTATCCAACATCCAATAAAAAACTACTATTTATGTGCAGAAGCAGGAAAATGCAGATGATAATAAGGAGAAAACTCAGTCAATAGAAATGGGCCAAGAAATGAGATGAAAGAATTAGAAGACAATATAATGTTAAAACTGCTAACTTCAAAATGTTCAAGGATTTAAATGACAACAGGAATATAAGGACAGAAATGGAAGATTTTCTTCTTTTTTCTTAAAGAACAAAATAAAAAGATAGTCTCTAGATAAAAAAAAAGGAAGACTCAACTGTTAGGTGTCTACATGAAAGACCTAATATAAAGATAGATTAAAGGAATTTTTAAAAAGATATACCAAAACAAAAAAACAATCATAAAACTGGAGTGGTTACATTAATATCAGACAAATTAGACTTCAGAAGAAGGATTGCCAGGGATAACAAAAGGCCTTTCATAATGATAAATAGATTCATTCATCAAGAAGACATTTAAAAATTAGTGTATATAAACAATAGGGATTCAAATTATATGATTTAAAAGTTAACAGAAAGGAGAAATCAACAAATCCATAATCATTGTTAGAGATATAAAGACTCCTCATCCATAACTGATAGAATACTCAAACAGAAAATCAATAAAGATACAAAAGATGCAATAGTACTATCAGTACATTTGACATAATCCAAATGCAGAATACGTTTTCAAGTACACATGGAACATTCACCAAGACAGACCATATGTTAGATCATAAAATAAGTCTCAATAAATATAAAAGAATTTCTCCATACAGAGTATGTTCTCAAGCAAAAATGGAATTAAATTAGATATCAATAAAAACAAGAAAGGTATCTGAAAATCCTCAAATATTTATAATTTAAAATACCTACTTCTAATCTACCCATGGATCAAAAGAAACCACATTTGAAATTAATGAATATTTTGAACTGAATGAAAACAGGAACACAATTTGTCAAACAGTGTGGGATGTGTAAGGCAATGTTTCATATTAGGAAAATAAAAGGCCAAAACTTATAATTTCCCACCTTAAGACACAAGAAAAAAGAAGAGAATATGTAAGTAGAGAAAAGGAAATAATACAGAGAGGACATCTATAAAATAAAAAACAAAAGCTAGTTCTTAAAAAGAAATTAATAAATTTTAAAATGTCAAGCCAAACTTATCAAGGAAAAAAAAGGCAAAAGACATAAATTACCATCATCAGTAAAGAAAGAGGACACATCACTAAAGATCACAACCATCAGCATATTAGTAGCAACATAACAGTCAAAAATGACTGTATGCCAACAAATTGTGGACAACCTAAATGAAACACACAAATGCCCTACAAGACACAACAAAACTGACTTAAGAAGAAGTAAAAAATCAGTCTGGTAGTTTCTTATAAGGTTAAATATACACCTAGACAATGGGATACAATCATATTCAGGAATTTACCCAAGAAAAATTAGATATATGTCATTGTAATTGTACCCAAAGCAGGTAAACACAGAAACAATTCTACTATCCATCAATAGATGAGTGGGTAAGCAAATTGTACTGTATAAATGTAATGAAATACTATTCAGAAAGAAATCCTAATATAGGCAACATGGATGATTCTTAAAAACATCATAGTGAGTGAAAAATGCTAAACACAAAGAATATACAATGTCTAATTCCATTTACATGGACTCTAGAAATCTGTAGTAACAGAAAGCAGATCCACAGGGCCAAGTGTGAGGATTAACTGGGAAGAGGCATAAGTGCATGTTTTGGATTATGGAAATGTTCCACATCTAAGTACAATGGTAGTTGCAGAAGAACACAGATGTGTCAAAACTCAAATTGTGCAAAAGAAAATGCATTTTAAAATAAATTTTTAAAGAAAGATTTAATTGATCTTAGTATTAATTTTAAAATCACTGTTTGGATTAAGTGCTTCTACTACTTGCTCTGTATACCTTTATTCTCCAGTTGTCACCAATATCCTCTTTAATTCGGCTTAACCAAGATTCATTGAACCAAGCTACATCACTGAAACAAAAAAACAAATGCAAAACATTAAAACGTTTCTGTTACATAGAAAGTACCAAATTAAATCACTAGGTTATTTTATATCTGAAAGCTTTAATACAAGTAAATATTATTTAAACGAACTCACTGAATTTTTAGTGATTCCTAAGAATTTCTTTTGTAATTTCTCATTATAAATTACTTAATTTAATAAACATTTACTAAATATCTCATACTAGACACTCTGGTAGCAAGAAGATGTAAAAGTCCCAATTCTAAAGAGGGGGACAAAAGAAAAAAAAAGAAGAAAACTAACATTCTAATGTGTCTACTCTGTATTAAGCACTGTGCTTGATGGTTTTCCCACAGTGCAATATTTCATTATCATAGTAATTGGCAAAGGATTGATTATGATTATACTCAATCTTACTCTTCAGGGAACTGAGGATGAGAGAAGATAAGAGATTTGCCCAAAGTGACCTTAGTACACGGCAAAGTCCAAAATAAATCGACTTGATTGTAATTGAGTAGAATGAGTGTAAAGAGATGTCTACAAGGACAAATTTCATTTTAAGCTTATATAGTCAAGTCATATTAATATGGAAAGGCAAGACAAAGAATTGCTACATCGATTTTTTTAAGTATTTAGTAAAGTTTTAAAGAATAACATTTGGCTATAGTGAACTGTGTTAATAGATCCTATGTATATATTTTTAATGATTTTATTTATTTATTCATGAAAGACACAGACAGAGAGAGAGAAGCACAGACACAGGCAGAAGGAGAAGGAGGCTCCATGCAGGGAGCTCGACGTGGGACTCGATCCCAGGACCCTGGGATCATGCCTTGAGCCAAAGGCAGACACTCAATGGCTGAGCCACCCAGGCATCCCTAGATCCTATATATTCTAAACAAATATTTGGATGCTTGCTTTGAGTAAGGAATTGAGCAAGATTAATATAAAGATGAATAATTTACTACCATGACTCTCAGGGAAATAGCTATTAAAGCAGGAAAGAAAAAAAGCACAAAACTATACTCAAAGGAGAATGTATGAAATGTAAGGGTAACTGAGGAGCTATAAGAGTAATTATATTAACTATATTAATTATATTAACTATATTAATTATATTAACTATATTAACTCCACAAACACTGCAAAATAACAGAATAATAGTACGAGCAGAGGTCATCAAGTCTCATCTAAATTTTGTACTTCACAAATAAGCCAACAAAAGTGAGGGAAGAAATTAAAGGGATTCATTTCCAATGCCTGAATTTAAAAATATAAAGCTGAAACTAAAACAGGGTGCTTAGTTTTTCAGAAATCATTCTGCCTTAGATGCTCTAGTACAGAAGATACCACTTCCTACTGGGGTAACCACAAATTACTTTGCCATCTAATTCATCTATGTGGAATCTGTAGCCATTTTCTTTTAAGGAAATTAATATTGATTATATTCAACTCTCCCCAGATGCTAAGGCTACAATTACCAACATAATTTGGCTACAAATGCATAAATGGTGTATTTATAACCAAATATTTACTTTAAAAGTTTGATCTATTTAGTAATGAACCAAAACTGTCATCAAAACAAATTCATTTTCTTTTGACATCAGATTAAGTAAAATAGGTGAGCCAGTTGTGATGGTTAATTTTATGTATCAACTTGGCTAGGTGAAGTAACCCATTTTTTTGCTTAAGCATGCTTGGATGTGGCTATGAGAATATTTTTTAGATAAGATTAACATTAAGGGCAGCCCCGGTGGCTCAGTGGTTTAGTGCCACCTTTGCCTGGGGTGTGATCCTGTGTCTCTGTCTCTGCCTCTCTCTCTCTCTCTCTCTCTCTCTCTGTGTGTGTGTGTGTCTCTCATGAATAAATAAAATCTTTTTAAAAAAAAAAAAAGATTAACACTTAAATCAGTAGACTTTTAAGTAAAACACATTACCCTCCATAATGTGGGTGGGCCTCATCCAATCCGTTGAAGCCCTGAAGAAAAAGAATAGCCTCCCTCAAGAAAGAGTGAATTCTGCCAATAGATGGTCTGTGGACTCTAGCTACAGCATCAACTTTTCTCTGAATCTCTGACCTGCAGGCCTGACCTGTGACTTTTGGACTTGCCAGCCTCCACAATCATGTGAGCCAATTCCTAAAAACAAATTGCTCTCTCCTCTGTGTATGTGTGTATATATACACATCCTATTGTATATATTTATGTCTTATTGATTCTCTTTCTCTGGAGAACCCTGAATACTAAACCAGTCTACTAACTGACCCTAAAGAATCGTATGTGAAGAGACATATGATTCTATAATCATAACATGATTAGAAGATGGATCTCAATATAACCTCTTCTAGCTTTTGTCCCTTTATCTTGTGTGCCTCTTTGTCTTTCTACTCCAAGTCAACTGCAGTCAACTACTCCTGTGTCTTAGTCTGCTCAAATTTCTAAAACAAAACATCACAAACTGGGTGGCTTCAACAGCAGATATTTCCCACAGTTCTGGAAGTTCAAACTCAAGATGCTGGCAAGGTAAGTTTAACTCTTAGATCTCTTCCCTAGGCTTATAGGTAGCTGCCATCTCACTGTGTGCTCACATGATTCTTGGTACTCTCAAGAGTACCAAGTGAGTGAGCTCTCTGATGTATGTTCTTTTATAAGCCTATCAGATCAGGGCCCCAGTCTTATGAACTTATTTAACTTTAATTACTTCTCAGAAGCTCCAAAATAGCTACACTGGGGTTAGGGCTTCAACATATATATTTAGAATGGATACAAACATTCAGTCTATAATACCCTGAGAAATACTTTCTAACTTCTTCTTTCTTATAAACAGTTCATCCTTCTTAAACAATTGTAATGACAGTCAGTCTTTCCCACAATCAAACTTGATATCCAACCTCAAAACTCTCTGGACATATTCTTCTTTTAATTTTTTTTCATTGCCACATCTACATGTCTTAACTAGACTTTTGGCCCTAACAATTAGTTCCTTTTCTCCTATTTCCCAGAACTTGAGTGAATCTCAAGGGACACCGAATAAGAAGACTCAAGACTGAGGAAGCAAAATATGGTCCAACTGTTTTCTAAAAAGGTAAGAGAGAATCAGTATAAAATTATTTTTTAACTCTACCCATGGTGTTTGTCTTCGATAGTCTTACCAACTAAATACATGCAGTAATTAACACCTACAGGTTACTATATATGGCATAGTTGTTTTGGTTCAACAGACGTCCTGACACTCTTCTTGAATACTCAAAAGGTCTACTTACTTAAAACATCAGATTGTGAGCTGTTCTTTGGGCATGTGCATCTGGACTTTTATGTATTAAAACCCCAAAGTAAAAAAAAATCTATCAGAAGTTCAAGATACTAGATTTCAATGATTACAGCTGACTGCAAGCACTGGTGTCAGAGTCAGGCCAAAGCTATGCAAATCCTGGCTTTGCTAATAACTCATTATTTGACTTTACACCAACTCATTTTCTGTAATCTTTTGGATTTCGCTGTCACTGCTGTTCCTCTAACTCTCTGATTTTGTTTTCTTTTTTGTTTTCTTTTTTTGTCTCTTATTGTCTTCTAATAGCTTCTAACAAACTGTAGAGTTTAACTGAATGTTTTTTTTTTAAGATTTTATTTATTTATTCATGACAGACACAAAGAGAGAGGCAGAGACACAGGCAGAGGGAGAAGCAGGCTCCATGCGGGGAACCCGATATGGGACTCGATCCTGAGTCTCCAGGATCACACCCTGGGCAGAAGGCAAGCGCTAAACCACTGAGCCACCCAGGGATCCCCGAGTTTAACTGAATTTGAACTGACCCTACTCTAAATATTAGGTACAGTGCTAAAGTATAGGGAGTTAAAGAGTCATTGTATCACATCATGGTAAAAACAAGTCTCTTCCATTGTGTTATAGTATAAAAGGTACCAGGGCCACTACGACACATAAAAATAAGAGCTTTGGATGGCACCGTTGAAGTCAATAAATGCACACCAGCCTTACAATCCATACTAACCACAACGTAGCTGCATCTATACTAATACCCACAACATAATGCAATAAGAAAAGACAAGGTGTACATTCTAATGACAAAAAACAATGAGGATTTTCCCAAATCAATATCCAGAGTGCTTGGATCTGACCAATGAAATCACTTTGAAACTAATCAGAGTATAAAAAAACGAAATGTTTAAGATCCCTTTTTAAGGAAACAGAGGAGGAAGGCATATTTTAGAATGACTACGTTTGTCTCTTAATGTGTTCATCTTGAGTTAACCATAAAACCTGTCTATTCAAATTAGATCATGTTGAAGATTCCAAGTAACTAGAATTTTGACACTTTTAAGTTGTTTGTGTGAGGGTGCAAACCTATCTACAGAAACCTCTACAGGGTTTTCAATGCCAATCACAACAAACCTTGACAAAATAATGGCAACAATTAAATCAATAATCTCTGGCTGTAACACAAGTGGCAGAGATAGGATTCTGGCTTCATCGAAGATATATTATCATAAACGTAAGCAAGATCAATGTGACTATCAATAAATTGGCTCCATTTGTTCCTACTAAGGATAGAGCTCATATTGCAGATGTTATTTTTTTTTTAAGATTTTATTTATTTATTCATGAGAGACACAGAGAGAGAGAGAGAGAGAGAGAGAGAGACATAGGCAGAGGGAGAAGCAGGCTCCATGCAGGGAGCCCGATGTGGGACTTGATTCCGGGACTCCAGGATCACACCCTGCGCCGAAGGCAGGCGCTAAACCACTGAGCCACCCAGGGATCCCCCTCATATTGCAGATGTTATAATCATAATCCTTGCACAATGTTTGGCAAAAATTAGGAAATAATGGACTTAAGCGCTTTTGATACTATATAATATGGGCCTACCCCAAATAGAATTATTAGTTAAGATTTCCCAATATTTGTGACTTCAAATTTCATGCATACTTCATTTTATTATTGGTGGAGTTATAGAAGTCACACTTCCAATTCAAATATAGATTTTAAAATTTAGTATTTTTTTCCAAAAACAGTATTTATATTTCAGTTATCTCTAAAATAATAATCTTATTATTATAAGATTATTGATACCTTCCAGTGGCAGTAATATAACTGAAAAAAAATTATAAACAATATACCCTTCATTTCAAAGCTGTTTCTTTTCAAGTTATTTTAACTTGTGAATGTGACCAGAACAAGTTTAAAATTAAAATCTCTTAAATAGTAAGAAACTTGTTTGCTCATTTAATTAACATGTATCTCTATGAACAAGCAAGGAATAATCAGGTAGTAAAAGTTTTAATTCTCCAGATGCAATAATGCCTTAGTACCATATGGCTGGCAGGACTTCATAGGATACAATTTCAGTGACTTTTAGAATGACTCTAAGCTTTCTTCCTTGGTATTGGGTTTATAATTCTTTCAAAAACAGTCTGGACCACTACTTACATTTGATGAAGAACTTGTGCCATGGCAACTCCATTAGTCAGCTGTTTGACATCTTGACAGGGTGCAGCTGTATTGAATGTCTGCAGCTAAAATGACATAGAACAAATGACTTTACTGCCTCTGTATACTTACAGGGTAGTGTTACCACCCTCCCCCCCAAACATACATATATATATATATATGAACACTACAGAGAAAAATAACTAAAAATTGTCCTGTTTTGTTTAAATTCAGACTGTGCCAAACAAATGAAACTATATTAATAAGTTTCTATGGCTATGTAATATTTTTATAAAAGCAAACACTTAACAATTCTTAAAATCACGAAAAATTGTACCTAAGACAGTGAAATACCTTGATGTAATGTATGAAGTACTTTAGAATTTCTGAAACCCTCATGGAAAGCATTGTGTTCATTTTTAGGAGAATAACATCAGAAAGAGCTTTAGGAAAACCTATTATTTCAAATTAAAACTTCACTCACATCATGTGATAGGACAACAAAGGCTAGAAATGTCAAGTCTAAAACTACTTAAATTACCAGTGGGCTCTGAAATAAGCAGAGCCTTAGCCTGTCATTCAACAATTAGTCTCAGGGCATGAAAGGTCCAGGGCCCACCCACTACATCTAGTTTGGCTTTAGATATTACTCTTTTCAAATCTCTACTTTTAAACATTCACATAAACATCAAAAAGAGAAGTGTGGGCAGCCCAGTGGCTCAGCAGTTTAGCACCACCTTCAGCCTAGGGTATGGTCCTGGAGACCAGGGATTGAGTCCCATGTCGGGGTCCCTGCATGGAGCCTGGTACTCTCTCTCTCTCTCTCTCTCTCTCTCTGTGTATGTGTGTATGTCATGAATAAATAAATTCTTAAAAAAAAAGAGAGAGAGAGTGGGGGGTGGTCTGGGTGGCACAGGCCACATCAGGCTCCACACTCAGCACAGCATCACCTTAAGACTCTCTCTACCTCTCCTTCTGCCTCTCCCCCCTCAAATACATACATACATACATACATACATACATACATACATACATACATTTTTTAAAAAGAGAAGTGGAACTGTGGCATCTTTCTCTAATAAAGTAATACAAGACAGAAGAATTTTTGAAAAGCGAATTGTAACAGAGCTACAATGGTTTATATACTTCCTAGACATCTAATCTCAACCCATAATCATTTCAAATTAAATACACTATGATTCCCTTTGCCTAAACATATTCATCCCCTTTACTACTGAATTATATATAATTCCTTAGTTTACCACCTATTTTAATCTGATAAAAATCTCTCCCCATGATTCACCTTTAGTGATTGCTTATTTTGAGATTCTGCAAATCTATCTCCGTTATCCTAATACAACATGGAAGGATGACACAAATAAATCTAGACACAGTTACTTTCAAAGTACACATACAAAGATACTTTACCAAGCTCCTACTCTATGTGGGGGCACTGTAGTATATAATGGGGTTACAAAGGAAAACCACCAGTTTTCTACCTTCAAGCAGTTTCAATCAAGAGTTAAGAAGAGGAGAGATGCCTGGGTGGCTCAGTGGTTGAGCATGTGCCTTTGGCTGAGGTCATGATCCTGGGGTCCTGGGTCGAGTCCTGCATCAGGCTCCTTGTAGGGAGCCTGCTTCTTCCTCTGCCTATGTCTCTGCCTCTCTTTCTGTGTCTCTCATGAAAAAATAAAATCTTTAAAAAAAAAAAGAGTTAAGGAGAGCAGAAAAAGATATAAATTATTTCTAGATAATGCCATTCCCAGTCTCATGACTACAATACACACAAATTGTTCTGAAATAGATGGAAGTTAACTAATTTAATTAGGGCTTGTATTTAGGAAAGACTCCTTAGGGATGATTGCCAAACGGAATGTCTTAAGTAAAGAAAGGTCCAAGACAAGGAAGCTTCAGGAAAAAGGAACATTACAAGAGCACAAATATATGAAAAGAAATGGTATTCTGGGGCCACATACAGCTCAGTATTACTAGATTTCCAGTGTAGAGAGGAAAGAGAAGGGGTGACAACTAAGGGACTAAGAAAATAAACATGGGTCAAGACTCTGGAGGGCCATGATAAGAAGCCTGGACTTACCCTTGATGGTATCACCCTTATAATAAGAAACAGTAGAATACTTTCTACCACACAAGTTGGTTTTGAGAATTATGTAATTAGCAAACACAGCAAATTTAGATCAGTACCTGGCACATGGTACAAGCTCAATAGCTATTAGCAATGAACTATGATTCAGAGTTTCTCAATGTTTGGGGTCTAAGAACTGTACGTATCAGAATCTCTAGACATATTCAATCAGAAAATCCCTAAGTGACTCTTATACACATCAAATTTTTAGAACCATTGCTCTGGGTAATAATGAATCACTTTAGAGTAGTAAGGGAGTGACAACTTTAGCATTTTCTGAATAGCAGCAATAGTGACACAGAAAAAGGAAGAGAGAAGGCTCCTAAAGGAGAAGGCTCCTGCAATGATCTTGTTGATAAAATGGATGGCTGAAATTAAGGTAATGCTAACTAAGAGGACAGAATGAATTTATGGAATTTAAAATATAAAATAACAAGGATTTTGCAATTTTTTTAAAAAAAGATTTTATTTATATATTCATGAGAGATCTATACAGAGAGAAGCAGAGACACAGGCAGATGGAGAAGTAGGCTCCATGCAGAAAGACCAACGTGGGACTCCATCCCAGGACTCCAGGATCACACCCTGGGCCGAAGGCAGGCACTAAACTGCTGAGCCACCCAGGGATCCCCGGATTTTGCAATTAAGTGGATGTACATTAAAGAAAAACCCCAGGGTTTAGGGCATCTTTAAAAAGAAGACAATCACTTACTTTTAGGTAAACTGTGGCTTCCATTTTTCAACTCTTCCTACTCATACTTTACATGATTAACTTTTTACAAAATGGATATGATTAGTTACCTAAAAAGGATGATTTAAGAAGCATAGACTATTAAGCAAAACAGTAAAGAAATATGTAAAAGTTATACATATACTAAATAGTTGCCTTGTTGCTAATCATGTCCAGATTAAAACAATTTTCCCTTCCTACAGACATGGAAACTGGAGCATCTCTTGTAAGTTCTTAAACTAGTGGCAAAATAAATTAGTGACAAACATAAATGTAAGTTCATTTGGCCAAACTGAAAGGCTTTATAACCAAGTAGAGTGAATAAATTTAAAAACTCAGTATGGGTAGTGAGGCCAAAACAGACAGCTGAAGGAAAATGCCTTCTTTCACACTCTACGTAGAGGTGAAGAAGCAAAAGACTTTTTAGTAAGTGGCCTAAAAGGAACAGACAGGGCTTCCATCAGTAACCTCAGTGTTCTGGCAAATAACCATCTTAGTTTCTTTTTATCTTTAAATTAAAAAAAAATTAGAAATGTGGAAATGTTGTTCCTGAATTGCTTCATTGTAAATGTCTTCCCAAAATCAAGGGGAAAAAAGGATTTTCACAACTGACAGCCAATGAAAACTCAACTTTGGGTCAGCTCTATTCTCATATTCTCCTCCTCTAAATGCTCATTTCAGAAAGAAGATTATTGTTTTCATAAAAATGATTCAGCCTTTAGTATTTGTGAATTTGGACATATATTTGGCATGAGTTTTTCCTCCACCTGCCTGTCAAAGTCAACAATACAAGAACTAAGAAAGCCATTAAAACAAATATGGTTCAACTCTAATTTTATTGGTGAAATTAAAGTCCCAAAATTTTAAATTTCCAAATGTCACAGAGCTTAGAGGCAGAATTAAGTTTATCTTCATACGAATATACTTAAAACTCATATACTTCCTCTACCTTGTAAATGATGCCCAAATTTATCCTTCAGCCCTGAGTTTTTTGTTAAGTAGTGGTATAATGTTTCTAAGAACTAATTATTTTAAGATGAGTTCCAAATTATAAAATATAACTTCTTAATAACTGCCAGAAGAGGCATCTCTTTACTAACCAACTTTTCTTTATGACTTCTCAAATTCTGTTAATGTAGGTTTTACTGTCCTAGAACAGCATCTAGTGCTAAAAGAACACAGTTTACTACAACTGTCTTCTCACCTCCATGATTTAATCCCATCACAACTTTTTAAAAAATATTTTATTTATTTATTCATGAGAGACATAGAGAAAAAGGCAGAGAGACATACGCAGAGGGAGAAGCAGGCTCCCTGCAGGAAGACAGATGCAGAATTCAATCCCCCCACTGGGGATCCTGCCCTGAGCCGAAGACAGAGGCTCAACCACCCAGGCATTCCCCCCATCATAACTTTTTAATCTTATATCTCCTACTACTTCTCCTCAACATGTAAAGTTACTCAGCATGGTAGGGAACCCATTAAGAGACAAGACAAGAAATATCATGACAAGGATGTGGCTTCTACTATTTCTTTTGGATCTACTGCCAAAGGAGACCATTTACATTACTGCCAGGGGTTCTTCCCTGTGTTTAGAATATTCATTTCCCCTGATTTCTACTTGCTGAAATCCAATCCTCTATAATACAGTTAGAAGTTCACTTCAGGTATCTACAAGAATCTACTTAATGGTGAAATGCTGGTCTCTAAGGTCAGGACCAAGACAAGGATATAGACTATCATGACTTTAATTCAATGTTGTATTAGAGATCCTGGCCAGTTCTTGCTTCTGGGGACAGAGCAGAAAACCAGTCATACAAGGGTTCTGACCCCAAGGAGCAAATACGAGGACTTCAGACAGTGTTAAATGTTATAGGCACATAGAAAGTGGGTAACCAGTTATAAAGGGATATAGGAGTGGGGCACAAGATGGCCATTCACTGTTACTGATTCAGAAAGATGACAAGAGATCCAAGAAATGAATGGTAGGAAGAAGCTAGCCACCAAAAGAACCAGGAAGAGAATATTCTAGATAGAGGAAAGAAAAGTTAAGAAGACCTGGTATATTAAAAACAGCTTAACTTCCTCAAGAAAGAAAAAGTCAGTGCAGCATGGCGGGCATGGGGAGTGTGGCATGAGGAGAGTTTGGGATAACATGTTGGAAGTGAAGTGACATCAATAAGGCAGTGGCTGGCAAAGGCAAAATAAGATACCACAGTTCCCTGGGAATCATCTGGAGAGGTAAAGAGAAGCCAACAGACAGGTACCCAAGAAACTAAGGCAGAAGATCATTTCACAAAGGTAAGATAAGATCATTTCACAAGTAAGATAAGCATTATATATAATAGTTTGCCAAATCTAATAGATGAAGGCCTTAAAGAAAAGAAACTCAAGTGCATTGGGTTGAGGAGTGAATGAAAGTTCAAGAAGTATAAAAGCTGAGTACTTAAAAACTCAATTCAACTGCATAGGGAAGGGAAATACAGTGTCATTTTAATAGGGAGTGGTGGCTCTTTGTTCCTTCTTTTAAGAGAAAGAAGATTTGAGTAAGTCTACATGTCGAGAGGAAGGAGCCAAAGGAGAGGAAGAAGTAGTAAATACAGAAAGAAGATAAATGATAGAGCAAAGTTTTAGAAGAGGTAGAAGGGATGGGATCTAGAGCTGGAGTCAGAGATAAGGACGAGGTCATTTTCCCGAGGGGAGAAAAATTGGGGGCTCAAAGAGGGTACCGATAAAACTTTGCAAAAAAACATGAGGGGAACTGGGTGGTTGTTGCTAGTCTTTATGCAGCTAGGCATTGTTATGGGAACAGATAGATTTGGCTGTAGTAGCATCCAAAAGGCAATAATCTGCACAATAACTCCACTTTCTCCACAGTGTTTCAACAGCCTTAGAACTCGAGAAAGCAAATAACCTATTACACTGTTGTCATTTGTACCATTTTTGCAGTTTTTAAGGAATTTTGCCTCTCATTGTGAAAATGCACAGCTCTGCCTAGCTCCCCAGCAAAAAATGGAAAGTTCTTTGATTATTCTCATTATCTGTCTTCCTCAGTGCCTTGAACAAAGTAGGAACTCAATGATTACTGGTTCAAAGAATGAATATAGTCACATAATATTTTAAAATACTGCAATACAATTCAAGAAAAATCCTAACCTCTTCCTCCACCTCATATAAGTCAATGACATCATAAAGACTAAGTTTACTACTTAAGTCAGTTGTTTGAAGCAATAAAGTTACAGATTAGGATACACTCTTTAATTAGTCATTTAATTAAACAAAACACCTCATTAAAAACAATGCTACCTTATTTCATGACAGTCTTAGGATATAGCATCTAAACCCTAATACTTATTTTGAATGAACATACAGATGAATAGTTAGCTAATTGCTTTTAACTCAGAAACCCTACATACTTGCATTATGCTTATAACAAAAGCTATTTACCTCTACACTGTAAAAGCTGCTTTAAATCATGGTTATTTCCAACAGACTTCATACGTGGCCAGAAACCTGCTCTGATTTCTCCCATTCTTTTGCATTACCCCGATTAGGAGACTGCTACAGAATCTCATCGACTAATTACCGCCTCCTGATCCAGTCTGTATACATTCCATTATGCACACACTCCTCTACACACACCAAACAACTAGTTTGGGGATGGGCACCATCAACAGCACCTTGTGGACAGACCATCAAGCAACAACCTTACCAAATATAGGTTAGAAACCACACCTGAATGCCAGCACTCTGATGGCTGAGCACCTCCAAAAGGTGAGATATCATTTTACTGATAGGAATACTGGGGACAGATTCTACTCGTCCACCTAACACAAATTAATTAGAATATTAAACACGTACAGGGGCGTCTGGGTGCCTGAGTAGGTTAAGCCTCAGGGTCTTCACCCCAGGCTCCTGAATTCAAGGAGCATGGAGCCTACTTTAGGGGGAAAAAAAAATACTAAGCACGCACAAAGTGCAAATGAAAATGCCAAGTCTTTTTCTTTACAGAGAATGCTGTCCACCGGAAGGAGGAAATGGGGGCCAGCAAAAAAAAAAAAAAAGGTAATACGAGCCCCTACCCCCAACATTTATTTTTCTCCAAACAGGAACTATGTAGAAATAACCCTTCTAAATGACTTCTACAAAATCGAATGTCCTGGGATCCTGGAGGAGCTCTCACGATCCAGGCATCAAAACCACCTCTTGGCCACCTGTGTCCAAGCAGAGCAAAGTGGTTTGGCTGGGAGGGGAGTTTCAGCGGCGGGGGGTGGGGGGTGGGGAGTGGGGGGGGGCGGTGGGAGGGAGGCTTCGCTCCCCAGGGGCACAAAGATCCATCGGGAAGGCTGATCAGCAGACAGAAGGCGAGAGAGTCGGTGGTCCAGAGGGAGAAAATAGGGCAGCCAAAAGGGGATGGACACCTGGCTCAGGCACAGCTGTCAGAAGCAGGATCCGCGGGGAGAGACAAGCCTCCTCCACCCCTGTACCTGCAGAGCTCCCTTTCCGCCTCCCACGTCTCCAGACACACACACACCTGCCTCGCGCCCCGCAGGTGGCACTCTCGCGGTCAAGGGCGACAGCAGCCGCGAAGGGCAACGCGCCCAGTGTGCGGCGCAGGTGGCCCGGCCGACTCCTCAGGCTCACCTGCGGGCCCCCCGCGACCCGGGGCAGCTGGCCTCGGCCGCTCGGCGCCCTTCGCCCCCTCGTACTCACCCAGATGATGAGGCTGTCGCACAGCGGCAGCTCGGTCTGCGGAAGCGGCTGCGTCTCGTCCATGGCCGGGGCCGCCGTCGACCACGCCGCTGACACCGACAGCTCCCTCCGCCCCGCGCTCCTCCGGGAGCCGGCGTCGACCACCTGCCCGCCGCCGGCCGGGAAAGCTCGGGAGCCAGGCCCAGCGCCCGCGCGGCTCACGCGCGAAGCCTCGCGCTGCCGACGTCGCCGGCGTAACCCCCTCCTCGCCGCCGCCCCGGTCCCCGCCCCGCCCCGGTCCCCGCCCCGCCCCGCCCCGCGGAGGGCCCCCTCCCCGGCCAGGCGCCCCCGCGCGGCTCCGCACCTGGGCCCCGCCCCCTCCGGCCCCGGCCCCGCCCCCGGCCCCGCCCCGGCCCCGCCCCCGGCCCCGCCTCCTGCCCGCTCCCGCGCACCTCTCCCCGCCGCGCTGAGTGACCGGAGCGCGCGCCAGTCACAAAGAAAGTAGGTGCCCGAGAGGGGCGTGCGGGGGGAGGGGGCGGGAAGAGCGGGGATAGGTTGCGCAGGAGGGGTTGTGATTGGACGCAGCCTCCGGGCTCCGACCAATCAGCGGGAGACAAGACAGCCTCCGGGAGGGAGCGCGGGAGGGTGGGGAGGGGTTTGTGACCTGGCAGGTGCGGTGGGGCCGGGGGCCGGCAGCGCGCGTGCGCGGCGGGGCGCTGGAGCGGCTGCAGCTCGCGCAGCCCCAGGCGCAGAGGAGGCCGCGGGGCAGCTGGCGCCGGCCTCCTCCCGCCTCCTTTCTCGCCGTGGGGCAGCTCCTACCTGTGGACGCCCACACGCTGATGCCCTCCTGCCTTCGGGAATAGCTCGTACCCCCAGAAT
The DNA here is from genome assembly GCF_905146905.1 of Nyctereutes procyonoides. NCBI lineage: Eukaryota > Metazoa > Chordata > Mammalia > Carnivora > Canidae > Nyctereutes > Nyctereutes procyonoides. The sequence goes on along the minus strand of NW_026575140.1, from coordinate 39,540,104 downwards.
AAACACCACTCGGGATAGGGAGTGGATAGCTGGTTTCCTCCTGGGAGCTCACCGGCGAAGAACATTTTAATTTGCAGACGTGGCAAAGAAATGTGTTTGCTCTTTAAGGGGGGGGGGGAATACCGTGGAGCTGCTTAAATTAAATAAGCTGTCACAAGATCACAAGCCACGGGCAATTTTATTTTAAATAGGGCAAAAGGGAAGACCTTTTTTTTTTTTTTCCAGGTAGGAAAATGGAAAATGAAATCATCTTTTAGTTTTCAAGAATCATGGAAGATAAGAGTGTAAATAAAATGCTTCCCGATTTTCCTTTGGCGGTTGCAAACCTGTCTTTTCTGAGACAGGAATGTGAGGGAGGGTATGGCTTAAGTTGGAAGCTCTCCAAGGTACTGATGTATGGCTTAGGCTGTTGAAATGGGTTGGGATATTCTTATTCGCGCTGTTGATTTCCATCACTTCACTCATTCATAAACTCATCAGTTCATGTGCTGTGTAAAAGTGCAGCTGGCTCATTTATATTGCCACGTCTTTATATTTAGACATTGAAAGTTTAAAACTGATGGATGACTGCAATTAAAAGCCCTCAAATGTAAATCAGTCTCATTCTAAATTTATAGTCCTTGCATTTGCTATCAAGTCTCTTAAGATTATTCCAGAACTTTCTTACCCTATGTGGAGTCATTTTCTATTTCTGGACACTAGCAACATCAGTAAAGTGACTTAAGGAAAAGGAAAAGATCTAGGAATGGAAGACCTGGTCTGAGTCTTGACTTGACTCCCCATTGGCTATTGACGGCTTTCTCCTGTGTAATCCCAACGTCCCCATTTCTACCGTGATGCTAATGACACCAACCTGCCCGTTCTCCCTCACAGGGACAAAACTGATGATGGATGTGGAAGAGTTGAATGTACTGAATACTCCTTTGTAAATATGAGTTACTATGATCATATGCTTATCACTAAGAGTCACAAGTGATTGAATTACTAGGAATATTTAAGAAGAGTAACTGAGGGGCAACTGAGTTATCCTTCTGAGCTCTTTAAAAGCAGAGAACAGATTCTAGGGGATGGATGCTCAGTCTTCATGACACTAGGTCTAATGGAAAAATATTTGAAGGACATGATTGATGAATTCAAAGAAGCAAAAACAAATAATTCAAGCAAATATGAAACAGAAAAATGCAAAACATGAATCATCGAAGAAAACAACAAAAAATAATATTGAGAAGAGTGAAGTGCACTTTCATACAAAGCTGAATGAAACATTTTAGAATAATTTTTCTGATTTTCTATCTATATGTATCAAGAAACTTTAAAATATCCATACTATTTAAACCCATGATTCTATAATTCCACTTCTGGTCATGAATTCTCCTGAAATAATGAGAAATGTAGCCAGAGGTTAGAAACAATGTTATGTATTGCAATCCTGTATATAATGATCAATACACATTACAATAAGCAAAAAATGTTAACTACATTATAGCCAATTTATAAGATAAAATATTTGGCAACTAATAAAAAAATGCTTTGGAGAATATTTAATATAAATTCTTCATGATACTAAATTAAATTATATTAAAATTTCATTAAATTAAAAATTCAGATATAAAAGTAAAAGCCATATGATCTCAACATTATAAATATTAATTTATTTAATATGTGCACAGTAAGAAGACAAAAAAAAGGAATATTCATCAAACTCATGTTTATCTATGGGTGAAGGGATTATTTTATGTAATCTATATTTTTCAACCTGCAATTAGTTTGTATCCTTTTTAATCAGAAATATATATATTTTAAAAATGCCTAATACAATATAGTCTTTTATTTTCCAACTGTTGACATTCATTTCTAAAAGTTGGCATCTATATTTGGAGCACTGAATAAAGCTTATTTTTAAACACTGCTTGTGGTGTTGTAAGTTGAAATAATCTTTCCGAAAATTTTTGACAATATATATCAAGAATCTTTAAAATGCTCAAAGCCTTTAAATCAATAGTTTCACTTCCAGAATCTATTCTAAGAAAATAATCAGATGCCAAAAAAATTGTTGATTGCAGTACTAGTTATCAAAGTAAAAAAAGAAACAGCCATTAAATGTCTGAAAGAAGAGTGATTAGATACATTATGGTATATCCATACAATGATATATATTATAGCTATTAAAATATTTTGAAAGAGGTTTAATTGCTCAGGAAAAGGCTTAAAGAATAATATTAAAAGAAAATAGATGATGCAAATCTGTATATACAGTATGGCTCTCTCTGTTATATATATACTATACATGTAAATTTATGTATGGATCCCTATTTGTGAATGCATGTGAGTGTATATATACACACTGAGGAAGAGAGGAAGAGAAGAGAGACTAAACAAAATAAACTGAAGTATTAATAGTAAATCTTAAAAAATATTTTATTTATTTATTTATTTATTTATTTATTTATTTATTTATTGGAGACACAGAAAGAAAGGCAGAGACACAGGTAGAGGGAGGAGCAGGCTCCCTCTGGAGAGCCTAATGTGGGACTCAATCCCAGGACTCCGGGATCATGACCTGAGCCTAAGGCAGCCGCTCAACCACTGAGCCACCCAGGTGCCCCATTAACAGTAATTTTGATGATATCTAGGTATTGAAATAATGGGTATGTCTTACCTTCTTTGTACTTTTTGTTAATTTAAAATTGCTCTTTGATGGTTTTATTATCAGACAAAAAAAAAAAAACCCTACAGGCTGAAAATGATTAAAATTTTGAGTATGGCCAGATCTTAATGTGGAAGAATATAAGAATACACACACACACATCTGTGTATCTATACAGAAGGAGATTGAAAAGAGAGTTGGTTAAAATTAAGCACACACTTTAGTGTTACGGAGAACTAATATAATTTCTTATTGCATGGGTGGGTGATCTTCAGCAAGTCACTTCATTTCAGTAAGTCTCAGTCTCTGCAAAAGAGTAAGACTTGTTGATTCTATGTATTTCTATATTAGTTATGGATTTTCTGGTGGTAAGTGGGAGAAATAAAACCTAGGTAACTTTATAAAGAACTATGTTGTTGCAAGAATATGAGAAATCTTATAGATACAGAGGAATATCTAAAGAACTCAGCATGGCCAAGAGCAGGTCGGAGAGCTGCTCATCAGATCTAGGATCTGATCTATGGATCTATGGAAGTCTTTTGAAGAGAACACCACCTAGATGAATATGATCAAATGTTTGCTAACATTTGTTAGACTTAGTTTTTCTATGTCATTCTAATCAAGATTCAAGTTCCAGTGAGACCATCTGACTGGTCTGTCATAGGATAAATGTCGAATCCTTTGCCAGAAACAGAGGAAGTCCCTAGATTGTCTGCTCCAGCAGGACTTCAGATCCAAGGTGAAATCATGAGGTGGTTGATGGAGGGTGGAGAAGATGGATACATTCAGACAAAAATAAAAATCATTCTCTGCACATGACTTCACGTGATTATTGTGAAGATCAAATGCATATTAAATGCTTAACAGAGGGGCACTTGGGTGACTCAGTCAGTTAAGAGTCGGCCTTGGGCTCAGGTCATGATCCCAGTGTCCTGGGATCAAGCACCATTTGGGACTCCTTGCTAAGTGGGAAGACTGTATATCCCCCCTGCTCAAACTCGCTCTCTCTCAAACAAACAAACAAACAAACAAACAAACTTACCAGAGACTCTAGCTCATATTTGCTCAATACATTTTGGCTATTATATATACAGTGTATATGTCTTGGGAGGGTGTGTGTGCATGGTTATGTTTCTACTCACTTTTTTTTTAAACAAAGTAAATATATTAGCAGTGATTATTCATTGTGATTGTTAATTTTTATTTTCCAATTTCATAAAAATGAACAAGTATTAACTTTTTAATTAAAACAAATACAAATAAAAGTAAAATTAAATTTTAAAAAATAAATAAAAACAAATACTATCTTAGAGAGAGATGGGTCGAAATGAGATGTAAAACTCTGTGTTGGACTATATAAGTAGATGGAGAAATGATAAAAGAGAATCTCTGATTAGGTACTTCAAATTGAACTGTAGTAGGCTGTACTTGTGAAGAGGAAATCTGTACCTTGCACAAGCAAGTGATGTTGAGAAGAGATGGAGATATCAAAGGTTTTCCCCTGCCGATATCTAGATACCTTGAATGGCTGAGAATAGACCTCAGCTAGAGGAAAACTCTGACCTGGACAGACACCAATCTAGACATTCAGACACAGCACCCATTCTAGCAGAATGACCATACCAGCTGCAAACATTCCAGGCAGACCTCATTAACAAGCCATTTATTTCTGAAGCAAACTACTGGGGACCCTACACAAGATCCTTACAGCATTGTTTAAGTGCAGCTGTACTTTGCATTAGTCCCCCAAACAGAAGTCCTACAGCTGTTTTAGGGACAGAAGAAAGGGAACGGGGATAAAGAAAGGGAGGGAAGAAGGAAGGAGGGGAAAAAAAAGGAATTGCAAAATGGCTAGATCTCAGCAACAGAGAAAAGAATCCAGAATGATACAAAATCCACCATAGGGGTTAACTTGGTTTTCTAGATGATAACCCCAGGATTGCTCTGCAGTCCAGTATCCAAAGAACCATAGCGGGCTCAAGATATGTCCGATAAGCATCAACGTCCACAGGCAGTTAAATATAACAGCAGATACTTCTAATTGACAATTTTCAGAATCTGAGAGATACTTTGAAATAATAGTGCCTAGGCCCTTGGAAAGATTTACAAGCCCTTGTCAGAGTTCTAGGGAAGAGAAATGGTGACAAAAATTGACATTTTAAAACTGCTTCTACTTCTTAGGCCTTTGATCCCAGTGGGCATTAGTGTCTGGCTCTATTAACTACTGTACTGTGTTTAGGGAAATAAGACCAATCCCAGACACTAACCATGGGTAAGCTTTGGTTTTCTTTTTATTTTTTTATTATTTTTTTAAGATTTTATTTATTTATTCATATGAGACACAGAGACAGAGAGGCAGAGACACAGGCAGAGAGAAAAGCAGGTTCCATGCAGGGAGCCCAACGCGGGAGTCGATCCTGGGTCTCCAGGATCACGCCCTGGGCCGAAGGCAACACCAAACCACTGAGCCACCTGGGCTGCCCAAGGTTTGGTTTTCTAATAAAGAGAAAACCTTGGAGAACATGGACTTGTATACTCATTAGGTCTGAACTTTTAGGTGATGGGGTTGGGGCAACTTTATCTCTACAGATATTTCCGGCTGACGTGTCTATTTGCGTAGAGGCTGGAGGAAAGGAATCAAGAATGTGGACTACTTCTCACTGTATAAAAGGAAATCTATTCCTCACACTGGCCAGGAACTGAATGAGTCTTGTTACAAAACTAATGTTTAAGTGGAGACTGTAGGTGACACTGAGACTTTTGCTTCTAGTGCTTTTAGACTTAAGTTCAAAAGATTTTTATGTCAATTAGTAAAACTGCCTTTTGATGCATTTTAGTTCCATGGTTGCAAGCAATGTCATCTGGTGGGCTACCCAAAGAAAAACTATTTTAAGATTTCAATGGAGAAGTTCAAACTAAGGGTGAAGGCATCTGTTACTGGGGCATGTATATCTATAGTACAAAGGATTTTAAAATTACACTATAAGCAGAAAAATTTCAGGAAGTAGACTCTGAGATGGAAATTAGCAGGCAGAAGGTTTATTAAGAAGTGGTCTTGGGAATTAAGAGCTATGGAGAAGAAGAAATGGAAGCAGAAGTACACAGAGGGGGAAAGAAGGCTGTGGTGCAGTCCTAATAAAAGTTTCAACCAACTCCTGGGGAGCTCTGAAGCTAGAGTGGGCCTTTCAGGTTGTCAGAGTTTAGATGAAAGCGGATTAGTTTTTATACCTCCATGTTGATGAATCATTGGATGTGAGCTGTCCTGAAAAGGTGGTGTGCCAGCCAAGGCAATTCACAACAGCAGTCTCAAATGTTGGGGACCTGGGCATCACATCACATTGTTTTCTGAACAGTATTCACAGTCATTTTGGGTGGAGGTGATGTGCCATCATTCAGAATGGTAAAGTGTGGAGTCAGAAATGGAAAAGTATCTCTAACTGTACCAATAGTATAACTGCAAAGTTATAATGGTCACAGAGGAAGAATATTGGGATTCTTGTTTCTTTTTTTTTTTTTTAAATTTTATTTATTTATGATAGTCACACACACAGTGAGAGAGAGAGAGAGAGGCAGAGACACAGGCAGAGGGAGAAGCAGGCTCCACGCACCGGGAGCCCGACGTGGGATTCGATCCCGGGTCTCCAGGATCGCGCCCTGGGCCAAAGGCAGGCGCCAAACCGCTGCGCCACCCAGGGATCCCGGGGTTCTTGTTTCTTATACTGAAAAAGCTCCAAAATGGAAAGGGATTGTAGTCACAGCTATAATTTCATGCAGGGACTTGGTATCAAATAACTAAACAAATGTTACTTTGGAGTACTTGGGGAAACAGAAATTACAAAAAGATAAATCACAGCACAGGGTAATGTTATAAATTGTATTTATTTAAAGATTTATCTGGGGATCCCTGGGTGGTTCAGTGGTTTGGCGCCTGCCTTCGGCCCAGGGTGTGATCCTGGAGTCCCGGGATCGAGACCCACATCGGGCTCCCTGCATGGGGCCTGTTTCTCCCTCTGCCTGTGTCTCTGCCTCTCTCTCTCTCCATGTCTCTCATGAATAAATAAATAAAATCTTAAAAAAAAAAGATTTATCTGCTTGAGAGAAGGGAAAGAGGTAGAGAGAGGGAGAGAGAGAATCTCAGTAAGACTCCCCACTGAGTGCAGAGCCTGACTCGGGGCTTGATCCCACAACCTGGGATCATGACCTGAGACGAAATCATAAGTCAGATACTTAAGTGATTGAGCCCACCCAGGCACCCCTATAAATTTAAACTAATGGAAAGGGATGTTTAGTTTGCCATTTATTGAGCTAAAATTAATATAACCATTTTGTTTAAATTCACCCCGAAGTCCTAAGTGAAATAAAATTGGATATAATTAATTCATCTTGTCCTAAAGTAACTCAGATTATAAAAAATTAATAAAAAGGTATATGCACTATTTTTTCAAACACTTAAAAACAATGTGTAATAAGGACATTTAGTAAAATGTACTGATAGTGTAATCAGTCTAAAGTATCATTGTAACATATAAATCCTATACTTTATATTTCAGTTTAAGTGAATCACAAGATATGTCATCATTTTACACTCTGTTAAGGAATTATCCATGCTTATCATTCTGTTGGTGACCTATTTTTTTATGTACAAAAATCCTTCTAATCCATGTAAGCAGATTTTAAAAATAAAGGTCAAACACTGACACATAGTGGCTAATCATTTAATCCAGGGATATCTGTCTCTATAAATCAAGTAAAATCTAAATTTACAGTATAAATATTTAAAGTACCTTCTATTTTTCCAAGGGTATCGAAAATTAATATTTTAAAATGAATTATTTAGTTTATATAGATGGAAAGTAGAATTCTGCTCTTGAGACAAGATTCACAGAAATAAAAGCGTGATTTCTAAAGAGGACAGGGATCACTGTGTTAGAAATACTGCTTATATTTTATCATAGCCTGAGAAAACTATATTTGATACTACTGTGGCTAAATACAGTATTCTGAAACCTCTGCACATGTATCAGTTGAAAATACATTAAAGTGATTTTTGCCAGAGGAAATGTGTCTTGCTCACCCTCCATGTGTTACATAGTATAACCTATATAGAATATGAAACATCTTAAAAATATCAAAATAGGAGAAATTTATCAGGTCATTAAGGACAGAAGACAGAAGAAGAGGAGCTGCCTAACCATGAGCAATAAGAAGTGGGCTGTAGGAACAAAGAAGGAAGTGCCCGGAATGATATGTGAAGGGTTGACTAATATGAAGAGTTGTAGGAAGTACCTGGAAATCCACTATGGCTACTGGACTTTTTGAAATTACTTAACCAAATAAACAAATACTTTGTAATGCAATTTGGAAATATTTTCCAGAAATTGCAAAAAGAAAACAAAAACATAAAGTAACAACACAAAACTGATGAGGGCTTAGCCTTATACAAGAAGTTGCACATTTCATTAAAGTAAGGAACTCCACACTTTAGTAATGTTTTATATGAACACAACTGGTAACAAGAAAATATCCAATCCTGAGGCTAGAAGTAACACAACCACCTAAAATTATTTATCAGGTGCTATACACTATTTTAAGTGCTTCATTTGTGCTAATTCATTTATTATTAACAATCCGACAGAGTAGTAATACTTTTTATTTCATAGATAAGGAAACTGATGCATAAATGTACCCATGCTTATATAAGAAATAAGTTGAATACTTCAGAAAAATCTCTTTCCAGAGGTGAAGAGGAAATTCCTCCTAGAGGAGATCAGAATGGCCCTTTAAAACCTTATTGAAGAAACGCCGAGACACCTGCACCCCGATGTTTATAGCAGCAATGTCCACAATAGCCAACTGTGGAAGGAGCCTCAGGGCCCATCAAAAGATGAATGGATAAAGAAGATGTGGTCTATGTATACACTGGAATATTCCTCAGCCATTAGAAACGATGAATACCCACCATTTGCTTCAACGTGGATGGAACTGGAGGGTATTATGCTGAGTGAAATAAGTCAATCGGAGAAGGACAAACATTATATGGTCTCATTCATTTGGGGAATATAAAAAATAGTGAAAGGGAATAAAAGGGAAAGGAGAAAAAATGAGTGGGAAATATCATAAAGGGAGACAGAACATGAGAGACTCCTAACTCTGGGAAACGAACTAGGGGTGGTGGAAGGGGAGGTGGGCGGGGGCTGGGGTGACTGGGTGACAGGCACTGAGGGGGGCACTTGATGGGATGAGCCCTGGGTGTTATTCTGTATGTTGGCAATTTGAACACCAATAAAAAATAAATTTATGAAAAAAATAATAAAAAATAACACCTTATTGAAGTATAATTGATACTCAAAAACTTTCACACATTTAATATATACATATTGGTGAGTTTGGACATGTGTATACACCTGTGAAACCCTCACCACAATCAAGGTTCCAAACATACCCATTACCTCCAAAAATTACCTTGTGTTCTTTGTATGTTTTTTGTGGTAAGAATTGATTTTTAAAGATAATCATGCCAAAATAAAATACAACATGTACAGGTCTTCAGTCATTATTGTTTCTATATTTTCCCTTGTTACTAAAATATTTTTTCAGGCAGTCAAGATTCTTTTTGTTCCACGCTCTGAAGCAAGTGAAGCCATCATATCTAGTTGAGTGAAATTAATTGTTACCTGTTTGAAAAATCTGCTGACTGAAGGTTAATGACTACAATAGATGATTCAGAGACCTTAAACATATTCTGACATTTTGACGCGTTTTTAAAAATTGAAATACAGTTTACACACAATGTTACATTAGTTTCAGGTGTATAACATAGTGATTGGACAACTCTCTACATTATGCTATGCTCACCACAAGTGTAAACTTGACCTTTTATAATTTTCCTTAAAAACTTAACATGATTTTTTCTGAAGAATAACTAAATTGACTATTTGATTAAATAACTGGCCTACCCTTGGTGGTGTATTTTTATGTACAAAGTTCTTTTTTGGTTATAGTTAACCACATTTTCTGTTTCTATATATATAGAAACATATACATATGTGTGTGTGTGTATATATATTTTTAAGTAACAAAAATAATTATCCTTTGCCCTTAAATACTTCAGCATCTATCTTCTAAGAATAAGGACACTCTCTTAAGATAACCATATGTAATTGTCAAACATGGCAAATTTAAATTTAAATTTAAATTTAAAAATTAAATTAAATTAAATATTGTTTAATATGCAATTTAAAATTTAAATTGCATCTTTTTAAAATTTACCTAATTGTCCCCATTTTTTTTTCTCTTTTTTTCCTCTGGGATCCAAAATCAAGGCATCAAGGATCATGCATTGTATTTATAACCATGTCTCTTTTGTATCCTCTGATGTAGGTTTGTTCCCTGTCTGGGCCCATGAACACACATATGTGTGATGGTATTATAATATTTCATGACAGCAATGTTTTTGAATGGTCCAGTGCAGCAAGTTTTCTCAGATTATTTCTTCATGATCAGATTTATTTCATTATCATGTTTAGCAGAGATTATATTGTGAGCTCAGTGCATCACATTGGCAGGAACATAGTATTGGATTGTCCAGTTACGGGAGATGTTAACTTTTACCATTTAGTTTGGATGGTGTCCACCAGATTTCCTCATTGTAAAGATATTTTCTCTGAATGTAATTACTAAATAGTCTTGAGAATTTTTGAATATATGATTCCTTAAAAGGTTATCACACAGTGCTTTTAGTAGTATCCATGTCATTGCCTGAATTAACTATTACTATGTTGTCATAAAATGGTGATTTTCTATTTCTGTTATTCCTTTTACATCCATTAGTTGGCATTATTCTGTTTTTTTTAAGAGTTTTTCCTCTTCTGTCCACACCCACCTTTATATTTTTAAGTGTAAATATGGATTCATAAATGTATTTTTATTTAATATGATATAATCCATTTTTGTCAGTATTCATTTTAATCATCAAATTGTCCTAAGCTCAGCCAGTGGGAACCTCTTCAAGTTCATCTCTACATCCTTTCTGCATACCTCTCCTATCTCTTAAGTACTCTATACTTCCTGGGACAAGATGTTTCAGGTTTACTTGGTGATTTAATGTCCCTATCCTGGAATCATCCATTTCTCCAAGAAGCCCTGGCTCTATTTTGTGAGGAATGATGTTTTTAATAAGACTGAATTTCTGTAACCAAGCCAGGTTCCATTTCATAATTATAATTTCATTTATTGGACATTTGATTTCAGTCCCCTGTTAAAATGAGGATATTCCTGTAAAAATTCAATATGGACCCTAATCGTCATTTGGTATACTTTAACATGAAAGTATTTATCACCCCATGTATTTTATAAGGGATAAGAAGCTAAGGGAATGAGGACACTGAACAATGTGAAAGTGGGAGGGACAACGAAAAAGTGAGAGGGACCCATAATGAGGAAAGAAGGCTGGTGTCAATTTTTTCTCTTCCGGGCATCTCATATACAGGGCATAAGTTAATCCTCACATAAATCCTTACTTTTGCAAATGGGGAAGTAACTTGTTCAAAGTTGGAATATATATGGCAGATAACCCAGAACTAACCCCCTTTTTAATTTAACCTTAGGAGTCTCAACTGTGCCTTCGACTGACTACACCATGACATTCTGAAAGCCAAGCAAGGAGTTCTGGGCCTGAGAAGACAAAGTTCAACCACTTTAAACTTTGAGAAACAAGCTGCTAACATGAGGCTTTCCTATTTCACTTGAAGTTACTCATTGTGACTTGCCTGCACAGACACCCTCACAAACTTTGTCCTCGGTTGAAAAAATAGCTTCAAGTGTTTCTCTCTACTGCTCAGGAAGTCTGTGGGAAACAATTCTATTTCATATGCTTGCAGTGTTGATTTAAAAAGAACAGATAAGCATCTCAAATTGAATGCTGTCTCAGTTGGATTATTCATTACAAGTATTGCCTATTGCCAGAAGTTACTGCTAGTGGTGGGAAAGCATGCTACAAGCTTATGAGAGATAACTGAGACAAGCTGCCTGGAAAACAATGTTGGGTACAAAGCCCAGAAGAACATGTTTTTCTCCTCTTCTTATTATTTTGGTGAAGTCCCTGAACTCTCTTGGTTCTCAGTTTCTCACTATAGGTGGGGATAATAGCTTGCTTGCCTGAAGAAAGGAGGCAGAATATCTAGGACAACATCACCAACCATATTTTAAGTGCATTCTATGAATAGAACATTTCCTTTGACTCTGGAAATGTGGAGAAATATAAGACAGAGTCTCTATCCTTACTATGCTTACCATGTAATTAGGGATGCTGAACTTGCACATCAAAAAGGCAAATAACACAGAGACAAATCATGTTTCAAGGAGGAGAGAAAGGTTTAATCACTGAGGACATTATAAGCTTCCCAATTTACAATCATAGTAAAGTATAACTTTCTCTTTTTTTCCCCTACCAGTGTTTGAAAAAAAAGAAAAAGGAAGGAGCAAAGGAACACAAGATGAGTGAAAAGTAAAAGAGGGGAAGAGAAGGGGAAAAAAAAAAACACAGGAGGAGCAGTAAAGGTAACGACATAGGTAAATATATGTCAGTAATTTGATTTGCAACTCATTATTTTTCCTATGCAATTTTTATTTTTATTTTTTAAGATTATTTAGAGACACAGAGAGAAAGGCAGAGACAAAGGCAGAGGGAGAAGAAGGCTTCCTGCAGGGAGCCCAATGCCGGACTCTGATCCCAGGACCCCAGGATCATGCCCTGAGCCAAAGGCAGACGCTCAACTGCTGAGCCACCCAGGCATCCCATCCTATGCAATTTTTAAAAAATTGTATAAGATAATTATAAATCTATATCAATGGGTACACAGTATATAAAAATGTAATCTGTGGCAATAACAACATAAAGGGAGGGATGGAGTTGTATAGAAAAAAAACTCTTATATATAAAATTAAAACTAACTTGATACTCATTCAAACTATATTGCTATAAATTGTTAATTGTAATCCCTCTAATTGAATGGTAAACTAAGAAAATAACTCAAAATGTGTAGAAAAAAATGAGAAAGGAATCAGCATGATATACTGGAAAATATATATTTAACACAATAGAAGGCAGTTATGGAGGAAATGAGAAAAAATATAGAAGACATATAGAAAACATATAGCTAAATAGAAGTCCTTCTTTATTAGTAATTACATTAAATATAAAAGGACTAAAAACTACAAACAAGGGGTGTCTGGGTGGCTCAGTCAGTTACCTGTCAGGCTTCAGCTCAGGTCATAATCTCAGGGTCCTGGGAACAAGCCCTGGGTCAGGCTCTGCCACTCATCCTCTCTCTCTCTCTCTCTCTAAAAAAAAAAAACAAAAACAAAAACAAAAAAACAAAACTTCACCCCCCCCAAATTCCAAACAAAAGGCACATAATGGGAGAATAAAAACATGACTCAGCCACATGTCCTCTTCAAGAGGTACACCTTAAATCCTAAGAAAGATAAGTTGACAAAGGATATGAACTATATGCCATGCAAATACTTATCAAAAGATAGCTGAATTGGCTACATTAATATCAGACAAAAATAGAGTTTAAGAAAAAAATTGTTACAAGACAAAGAAGGACATTACATAATGAGTCAAAAATTCACCCATCAAGAAGATATACCAATTATAACCACATAAACTGAGCCCCAAAATATGTGAAGCAAAAACTGACAAAGGGAAAAATAGATCAACAATAATAGGACACTTATCTACCTCACTTTCAATAATGGATAGAACAATGATACAGAAGATCAACAAGGAAATAGGAAACTTGAACAACATATAAACCAATGAGATCTAAGAGACATATATAGAACAGATTCCCAACAGCAGAATACACATCCTTCTCAAGTGCACGTAGAACATTCTCCAGAAAAGGCCACACATTAGGCTATAAAATAAATCTCAATACATTTTAAAAGACAAGCCATCCAGTGCATTTCCCCTGACCACAATGGAATGATATTAGAAATAATTGTAAAACTTCTAGAAGAAAAGGAGGAAAAGCTCATGACATTATGTTTAGCTATGATTTCTTGCACATGATTCCAAAAGCACAAGCAACACAAGCAAAATTATAAAAGTAATTAAACCAAAAACTTCCACACAGCAAAGGAGATGGTCAACAGAGTGAAAAGGCAAACTAACAGTGGGAAAAATAGTTTAAAACCATATACCTGATAAGGGATTAATGCTGAATATATGCAAGGAATTCTTACAACTCAACAGCAAAAACAAATAACTTGATTAAAAAATAGGCAAAGAATTTTAGTTGACATTTCTCCAGAGAAGGCATACAGTGGCCAACAGGTATATGAAAAAATGCTCAATACTACTAATCATCAGAGAAATGCATATCAAAACCACAATGAGATAAAACTCACATCTGTTAGGATGTCTATTATATATTTTTTAAAAAGTTAACAAATGTAAGGATATGGAGAAATTGGTGTACATGGTTGGTATGTGTAAGATGCAAAATGGTGCAACCTCTGAGGAAAACATTATAGGATTTCCTCAAAAAATTAAGATTAGAATTACCATCTGGTCTAGCAAGTATATATCTAAAAGAATTGAAATTATGATTTCAATGAGATATATGAACTCCCATGTTCATTACAGCATTATTTCAATAGCCAACATATAGAAATAACCTAAATGTCCATCAACAGATGAATGTGGTATATACATACAATAGAATATTATTCAGCTTTTTAAAAAAGGAATGAAATCATGCTATATGTGACAACATAGATAAACCCAGGAGACATTACACTAAGTAAAATAAGCCAGTCACAGGACAAATACTGCCTGATTCCACTTATATGAGTTATCTAAAATAGACTATTAAAAACAGGGAGTAGAATGCTCCCTTCTAAGGGCTGGAGAGAGGGGGAAATGGAGAGTTACAGTTCAATGGGTACAAGTTTCAGTTATGTAAGAGAAGTTCTAGAGGTCTACTTTACAACATTGTGCCTATAGTTAACAATATTGTATTATGCACCTAAAATTTTTTTAGACAGTAGATTTAATGTCTAATGTTCTTAACACATCCTTTTAGAAGGAAAGAATGGAGGGAGGGAAGGAGGAAGAAAGAAAGAACAGAAGGAGAACTGGAAAATTCACAAAGATGCAGAAATTAAACCACACATTCTTAAACAACCAATGGGTCAAAAGAGAAGTCATAAAATTAGAAAATAGTGTGAAATGAATGAATAAAGAAACAACACATCAAAACTCATGTAATGCAATTAAAGAGTGCTTGCTCAGAGGAAAATTTATAGCTCTATATGCCTCATTCTAAGAAAAGAAAAATCTTATATCAATAATCTCATCTTCCTAAGCAACTAGCAAAGAAAGAGCAAATTAAACCCACAGCAAGCAGAAAGAAGAAAGTAATAAAGATTTGAATAGAGATACATGAAATAGAAAATAGAAAAATAGAATAAATGAAATAAAAAGTTGGCTCTTTGAAAAAGTAACAAAATTACCAAACCTTTAGCTCTATTAGTTAAGGAAAAAAAGATTCAAACTACAAAATAAAAAATGAAATGGGGCATTACTGTTGACTTTATAGAAATAAGCTGATTATAAGGCAATACTATGAATATTTTTAATGTATTTTGCTTAGCATAATACTCTCTAGTGCCATCCATGTCATTGCAAATGGTGAGATTTAGTTCTTTTTTATGCCTGAGTAATATTTCATTGTATACATATAGCACCTCTTCTTTAGCCACTCATCAGTCAGCAAACACTTGCATATCAACAAATTATATAACCTAGATGAAATAAACAAATTTCTCAAAACACACAAACTACACACACACAACCACCAGCAAAATTGACTCAAGATGAAATAGAAAAATCTGAATATTCAGACCTAAAACAAGTAACACTCAATAATCAAAAGTCTTCAACAAAGAAAAGCTAAGACTCGATGACTTCACTGGTGGAGTCTACCAAATGCTTTAAGAAATAGCACCAATCCTCAAACTCTTCCAAAAAGTAGAAGAGGCAGGAACACTTTCTTCTATGAAGCCAGCTTTACCCTAGTATCACAACCAGACAAAGACATCACAAGAAAAGAAAATGATAGGAAAAATATCCCTTATGAATTTAGATGCAAAAGTCCCCAATAAAATACTAGCAAAACAAGTCTAACAGCATATTAAAAATATTGTATCCCATGACCAAGTAGGATTTATCCCAGGAATGCAAGCATGGTCCAGCATGTGAAAAACAATAAATTTATATCATCTTAATAGAAGGAAGGAAAAAACCCACACAATCATCACAATTGATGCAAAAAAAAAAGCATTGAACAAAATTCAATAATCTTTCATGATAAAAATACTCGGAAAAGTAGTAAAATAAGGCAACTTCCTCAATGCGATAAAGGTCATCTATGAAAATCCCACTCAGTGTGAAAGAATGAAAGCTTTCCCTAAGATCAGAAACAAGACAAGGATGTCTGCTACTGCCACTTCTATTCAACATTGTACTGGAAGTTCTAGTCAGAGCAACAAGGCCAGAAAAAGAAATAAAATGCATCCAAATTGGAAAGAAAGAGGCCAAACTATCTCTAGTCACAGATGATATGAATATATTATATATACAAGTTTTTAAATAAAATACCATATGCAAATGTTTATAGCAACACTATTCACAACAGTCCAAACATGGAAACAACCCAGTGTCCACCAACAGCTGAATGGATAAATAAAATGTGGTCTACAAATCCAATGGGATATTAATCAACCATCAAAAGAAATGGAAGTACTGATTCATGCTACAATATGGATGAACCTTGAAAACATTAAGCTATGTGAAAGAAGCCAGACACAAAAGGCCACATATTGGATGACAATATATATAGGAAATGTCCACAAAAGGCACAGACACAAAAAACAGCTGAATGGTTGCAAGGTCCTGTGGGAAGAGGGGGGGATGGCCCATGACTGTCCAATTGGCAGAGTGTTTCTTTGTGGAATGATGAAGGCATTATGGAATTAGAAAGTGGTTATAGTTGCGAAACATTGTGAATGTACTAAGCACCACTGAATTGTACACTTTAAAATGATTAAAAGGGTGAATTTATATTATTGAATTTTACCTCCATTAAAAAATATATAGAAGGAAAGAGGAAACATTTAATAATTGTTACTTTTATGTCCAGCCTTGGGCTAGTCATTTTCCATCTGTTATCTCACTGATCCAAGTGGACATTTGTCCATAAACAGATCATGACTTACTTGAAAAAAAATTTGCAAACCAGAATTAAAACTTCAGAATCTGCTCTAATCCCAATACTCTATGAAGCATCCCCTTAACTCTCCTAAAACAGAAAATATGGCTGCATTATACAAAATGCTTCTCTATCCCCACCCCTAACCTTCTGATATTTTAATGTGTTTGGTTGTACTTTTACATTTGTTTTCTTTTACAATGTGACATGTTTATTGCCTCTTTTACTACTCTATCCTTAAAATCAGGACTTGTCCTTTGTTTCTACATTTCTGTGCTCAGCACATAGTACATGCTCAACAAAGGTTTGCACTGGCCAGCTGGGATTTCATATTTGGTTCCTGTTAAGTATACTGCATTAATGGCTCCTAAAATAGCCATGTCTGTTTGACTTGCCTGTGCAACACTCAGCATCTATTTTCCAGAATGAAACTAGGTCACATCTGGGACACATAACAGTTTTAAGAAAAGTTCCCTCTGAAACACAAAACCCTTAAGTGTATATCAAATATAACCAAGCTGATCACGCCAAAAAATTGTAAAGGATTAAAACTTTGCTTAATTATTACATTTTTGGTCTTTGATTTTCTACTTTGTTTAATAAATTTTATAGCACAGAATGATTTACGCATATTGAAAATCAAAACAGGATGAAAATGGAAAAAAGAAAAGCAAAGTGTTTTTACTTTATGCATCTTTTTCTTTGTGAGTTTTCTCCTACACTGTGGTTATTTTATACAAGATCTGTCTGTATGGTTATGGAGATGACTTATACAGAAAGGATCTAGGACATCTCTGTTCTCCTGTAAAAAAATCATGCATCAGAAGAGAAAAAAATATGTCTCTATCAATAAAGAGGATCTGAGGAAGAGGGCCTCTCCTGAGGCCCATGTCACATGTAGGATAGTATATTAAAAGAAACACTAGGATGTAGGATAGTATATTAAGTCACATGTAGGATAGTATATTAAGAGAAACACTAGGATGGACTGGCTTTGGTGATTTCTGAGAATAACAACAGAATTTCCTGGATGCTCACAAACCTTTTGTTATGCCTGTGCTAGACCCTGTGAACATTACACTTTTGGGGCACTAATTTCTCTGTTGTTTAAGTCATTTTTAAAGTTGACCCTTTTTTTTGCATGTGAAAAGGAGGCAAAATATTTATTTTCTGATGGTACATTATTTGAAAATTGTAAATCACTCCAAAAAGTGGTTAGGCAGTGAGAATATTAGTCATTCCATTAATTATGTTATGCCCACTTGCCTCCATCATAAACCCATGTATATAAAGCAGCACAAAGAAAAATCATGAGTTGCTCTTTGCCACATCATTCCTCTTTGAATTGTATTAAAACTGAGAACAATATTTTCCATCTTCAAAATTCTAGCATGTTATTGTTGTCCAGACTAAATCAATGCTGATTTTCTTTCTTCTGCTCACCTTCATACTGGGGAAAGTGGACCATCCAATAGAAAGGATCTGAGTCCTGTGTCTGAAATTTTTGTGGTATCTTTTTCTTTTATCCTGACTCAGACTCCTTTGTTTAGATTAATCAGCATTTATTGAATATCTATCATAAACAGTGTCTGTGCTTGGCTTGTATTAGGGGCTCAAAACTAGGCCTCTATTCCCTCCTTCTTCCACCCTGCTATAAATATTTATTGTATCATCAGTTAGGGCCTGGGCCAGAAACAGAATGCATGCTCAAATTGGACTCTGATGAGAACTTAAAAAGGACTAATTATAGAAGTATGAATACAGTTGAGGAAAACAACAAGTGATCAGAGGCACCAGGTAATTTAGAAGCTGTTACTACCTGTAGGCAAGGGGAGGCAGCAGTACTTTTGGAGCTCTGTGAGAGCTGGTGCTATGGAAGGCTGCTGCCCATCAGAAGCTATGGTTATGGAGAGAGTGGCTACCAGTAGATTTTCAGCACTCAGTCAGTGGGGAGAGGTTACTTCTGGTTGGCTGAACCAAACTGGACACCAGAGGGCAAAGGGATCCTGGATGATGAAGTTTGCAGGGTCAGCCTCCCATGGCACAGAGCAGGGCAGAGAAGTGAGGGGAATGGATTTAGGTGACAAAAGAAAAATAAAGAGCACACTCACTTTAGAATTTAACTTTGAAACAATTCAGGAAGTAATATTTACAAGTGAAGACATTGAGGCAGTCAAGTTTAAATAATCTGCTGAAAGTGACATGGCTATTACATTTAAATAGGATTTAAATTCATGCCTTTTAGATCCACTTCTATTCTTTTTTTTTTTTTACCAATATGTCTATTTTATACTTTCCTTATACTTTCCTTTATACCTTCCTTATATTTTTGACAAAGTGGATCTTGTAGATGATTGTAACTCCCATTTTTAATTTAGCTACTAGGAAATTCAGAGTCATGTAATAAGGCCCTTTTGCTAAGGGTACAGGATTTTATGGATTGTATTGCTTACTATTTGATCTTACTTTCCTTTTCCCCTGACTTCATATTTTTTATATTAAATATGTCTCCCATTTTTTGGAAGGGGTGAATGATGAGAAAATGAATAAATGAGTGTGTAACCATGGGCCTGTACGGCCTTTTCCTTAATCCAGAGCCATGATTCACTGCATAGCCTCCTATTTCCACCCTCAGATACACACATCCATGATTTTTGCTTTAGAATTTGATTTTACATCACATTTTTATTCAACAAAATGCCCCCAACAGCCACTACCAATCAATTAGAATTGGCAGAGGAACTGAAACCTATTTGCAATGTTTAGTGTAATATAACCGGTAAATTAACTGATAATAACACAGGATATTTAATATGGAAATGCCCTATGGAGAGAGTGGCTTCCATGTTTACTAGCAGACATCTTGAGAGCCTTTTATTCAAGTTCACTGTATGTGATGTGATGAGCATCAGTATAGTCTGTTTCTCATACTTGAAGTACTTTAGTAAAAGGCAGGATGAGCAATATGTGAATGCATTCCTTTTCCAAATAATTGATTTTTCTTCTTCAGACTCAAATTTGTGGCATTATTCCAAGGATATCTCAATGGATATTAAAAAAAAAGTGCTGTGCTATTTGTTTTTATCATCCTAGATAAAGGCCTATTTAGCCTTATTAATAGAGTTAGCCCTGCTGAAGTTGTAGGGTCACAATTCCATTAACTAACATCCTGAAGCAGTACTATGCCATTAAGGGGAGAGTGGAATTCATTTAAGCAATTCAAGACTTGGATTTCATTCAAGACCATTTACTGAACGCTCCCAAAGGATCATTATTAAGAAGCCTTGCCCATAAGATTATAATGGCATGGAGCAATATAACAGTAAAAATATTACTATTAATAGCAGTTTCTTAGAGTCCTGTATTTGTAGATTATAATATGTTTTCATATACAGTATCTCATACCCCCCCAAAAAAAGTGTTAACAAATTTCTTTTTAACACATACATACTCTGTGTATATAAATGTATAATCAAAGCAAGAGTTTGATTCTGTGGGAAAATCTATCCAAATTCACTGATTGGCATCAGTGCCAAAGAATATTAACATATTCTTTAACCAAATTGTTCAACTTCTATGCTGTTGTGTGAAACTCAGGTGCATTGACTTGTGAGCTTTTTTAAAATTAAATTAAATTTTTTTTGACTTGTGAGCTTTGGTTTTTTTGTTTGTTTGTTTTGTTTTGTTTTGTTTTTTAGTTGTTTATTAAGAGAATCTATTCCATTACCGAGTGTTCATGTTTCATAGCTCAGGAACACAGGACAGTCAGTGACAAGCTTCAATGAAACGCAGCCCAAAGAAATTCTTTATATTCCAAATTCACTTTGCACTCTGAAAGATACCAGCCTTCTTCATCTCCTCAAAATTTTTCATGGAATCATAATTTCTGTAGAAATCTGCATATGCCTTCTTTCTTGGTTCGGCCACAGCAAACTTATAGAAAGATGCAACCCCCAGGGATACAGCGAAGGCTCCAATGATATGAAATTGCAGATGCTTGGCCAGAAGGCCTCGCATCTGAGGTTTCTTCAAAGCACTTGAAGTCATGGTAGTTATTCTCCTCAAACCTAACGTCCTTCCTAACAGAAATGGATGGCGCCCCCAACCTGTGAGCTTTGATCATGAGAAACAGCTATTCTTTTATTCAAGAGGGTAGATTGAGGATTTTCTCTTTCTCCCCTAAGTTAATGAGACTTTAACACTGACACAGATGAGGCTATTTCTGCTTCAGATACATTATTTTACGTGTTTGAGCATTAAATTAACAAAATGTTAAGGATTCTGACTCTTTCTAATGATAATCTTCCTTGATGTTCTTATCCATACTTTTTCTACTCTTCTCTTTGTTTCAAAGATGAATGATGAGCACGTTGATGATGTTTTTTGCATTTTAGAGATTGTTTTTTGTATAACACCTTATATTTCTATATCATAGTGTGTAGTAGATATCATTTGCACACTTTACGAGAGAAGATATTCATGTTCTAGCCTTCAGAACTAGACAGACTCTCTGGAAGGGCCCACTGATACAATGGTGTCATAGTCATTGGCATTCATAATTTATTATTATTTCAAAAATATCTGTTTTATCTGTGTGAAGCACAATACCAGACATTGTGAGGAATACACAGATATTTAAAACACCCAGAATATGCCATCTATCCTCCAGGAGTAACTTAAAGGTAGTATACTTCTTCCTACCCTCAGGCCTTCCCAAGTGCCATTTTTGTCTAGAAGATTCTAACTTTTCTGAACTCTTAATTTTCCTAAGCTCCATGAATAGGAATCACGCTCTCTTCACTAGTGTGGTTTACCTGTCACCAGCACAATGCTTTGTGCATGGCAAATACTCCATCAGGGTTTGTTGACTAACTGTGTGAAATCAGCATATAATCTTAATGTCTCTTGCTGCCCCTTAATATTTATAGTTCTTTGCTGTCCCAATGCAATTACAGTTCACATTTCTCTTGCTCTTGGAGTCCTTACTGCCATTTATGCTTTTGACTCTCAAATAAATTCATAAAAAAGATTATATAGAAGGTCTCAAAAGTCTTTCCCCATGACAGCTGGTACTGAAACTCTGATTTGGCCCACTGTCACTCTAAAATAGGAAAAGCTAATCAGAAAAAATACTAGAAACTCAATATAAAACCTGATAGAATTCACCAGGTAAATAAAAAATTAACCAGTTTCTCACTCTTTAACTATAACTAATAGCAACATAAATTATATCCTGCTTGCAAATCCAGAGTTTAAACTACATTGACATTCAGTACATAATATCCATAACAAATTTAGAATAAAATTATTTATTTAAATGACTAAAATGTCCATATTCATTCTATGAGGCCAGCAGTACCTTCATACCAAAACCAGAGAAAGACTCAATCAAAAAGGAGAATTACAGACCAATATACCTGATGAAAATGGATGCCAAAATTCTCATTAAGATACTGGCTAACAGGATTCAACCATACATTAAAAGATTATTCACCACAACTAAGTGAGATTTATTCCTGGGCTGCAAGGGTGGTTCAACATCCACAAATCAATACCACATTAATAAAAGAAAGGACAAGAACCATATACTCCTCTCAATAAATGCAGAAAAAAAACATTTGATAAAATACAGAATTCTCTCTTGATAACAATTCTCTGCCAGGTAGAATAAGAGGGAACATACCTCATATGATAAAAAGCCATCTATGAAAAACCTACAGGAAGTATCCTCAAGGGAGAAAAACTGAGAGCTTTTGCCCTAAGACAAGGAACATGGCAGGGATGCCCACACTCACAACTGTTGTTCAACATAGTACTAGAGGTCCTACCCTCAGCAATCAGACAACAAAAAGAAACGAAAGGCATCCAAATTGGCAAAGAAGAAGTCAAACTCTCACTCTGTGCAGATGACATGATACTTTATGTGGAAAACCCAAAAGACTCCACCCCAAAATAGCAATTTAGCAAAGTCACAGGATACAAAATCAGTGCACAAAAGCAGTTGCATTTCTGTACACTAACAATGAGGCAGAAGAAAGAGAAATCAAGGAATCAATTCCATTTACAATTGTACCCCAAACCATAAGATACCTAGGAATAAACCTAAACAAAAGGTAAAGGTATAGAACTCTTGAAAACTATAAAACACTCTGAAACTATAGAACACTTATGAAAACTATAGAACTCTGAAAACTATAGAACACTCATGAAAGAAATTGAAGAGGACATAAGGAAATGGGAAAACATTCAATGCTCATGGATCAGAAGAACAAATATTGTTAAAATGTCTATGCTACTCAAAGCAATCTATGCATTCAATGCAATCCTTATCAAAATATCATCAACGCTTTTCACAGAGCTGGAACCAAAAATCCTAAAATTTGTTTGGAACCAGGAAAGACCCTAAATAGCCAAAGGGATGTTGAAAAGGAAAATGGAAGCTGAGGCCTTACAATTCCGGACTTCAAGCTATACTACAAAGCTGTAATCATCAAGACCGTATGATACTGGCACAAAAACAGATACATAGATCAGTGGAACAGAACAGAGAATGCAGAAATGGACTCTCAACCCTATGGTCCATTAATCTTTGACAAAGCAGGAAAGACTATCTAATGGAAAAAAAGACAGTCTTTTCAACATATGGTGTTCATAAAGATGCAGAGAAAGGGGGACTCTATTATATTGTTGATAGGAATGTAAGCTGGTACGGCCACTCTGGAAAATGGTATAGAGTTTCCTCAAAAAGTTCAAAATAGAGCTACTCAATAGCCCAGCATTTGCACTACTAGGTATTTAGTCAAAACATACAAATGTAGTGATCTGAAGGGGTTCCTGCTTTCCAATGTTTATAGCAGCAAGGTCCACAATAACCTAACTGTGGAAAGAGCGCAGATGTCCATTGACGGATGAATGGATAAAGAAGATATGAAATATATATATATATATATACCTGTGTATATATATGTGTGTATATATATGTATATATATGTAGTGTACATATATATATATACTCATCCATCAAAAAAATGAAATCTACCATTTGTAATGATGTGGATGGTACTAGAGGGTATTATTCTAAGCGAAATAAGTCAATCACAGAAAGACATATATCATATGACTTCATTCATATGTGGAATTTAAGAAACAAAACAGAGGATCATAGGGCAAGCGAGAGAAAAATAAAATAAGATGAAATCAGAGAAAGTAAAAACCCGTAAGAGACTCTCAAGTATAGGAAACAAACTGAGAGTTGCTTAAGGGAGGTAGATGGAGGATGTGGTAAATGAGTGATGGGCATTAAGAAGGGCACATGAGGGCAGCCCTGCTGGTGCAGCGGTTTAGCGCTGCCTGCAGCCCAGGGTGTGATCCTGGAGACCCGGGGTGGAGTCCCACATGGGTCTCCCTGAATGGAGCCTGCTCCTCCCTCTGCCTGTGTCTCTGCCTCTCTCTGTGTGTGTGTCTCTCATGAACAAATAAATAAAATTTTTTAAGTTATTTATTTATTTTTTTATAAATAAAATCTTAAAAAAAAAGAAAAAAGAAAAGCCTTAAAAAAAAGAAGAAAAAAAAAAAGAAGGGCACATGATGTAACGAGTACTGGATATTATATGCAACTGATGAATCACTGACCTCTACATCTGAAACTAGTAATACACTGTTAATTAATTAAATTAAATTTAAGTTAATTAAATTAAAAATAATATCCTGAAGTTGTTATATAGTTATAAGAACTATTACATATATTTTCAAACCTATGCAACTTTGGTTGTTGACATCATCATAATCATTGTAATCATAATCTTCTTTTCAAACACCTGCACATTTTTGGCACAAGCATTGGGCCTGGCACATAGTGTGTGTTCAGTGTTCTTGAGATGAATGCATACATACACTATACTTTAATAGCATAGTTCTTATCAAGAACTTTAGGGTTTACAAAGCAGTTTTCCAGCCACTATTCCATTTGAACCACCTAACCACCCAGTGATGAAAGTAGAGAAATGACTTCCACCTGTATCTTAAAAAAAAAAAAAAGGAAAAAAATATATGCTTCCAGGGATTGATTGATTTGTCCAAGTTCAGTCAAAATTAATGTGTGTGGAGTTGCCATTCAAAACCAAGTCTTGCGTCTAGATCACCCATTAGATTTTATCTGGAACCTGCAGTTTGGCTTTGGGATTGATCATCTTGTGGGTTTTTCCTGACGAATCCCTCACTGCCCACCCTTTACTCTCTCCTCTGGTTCTCAACCTCAGCAAGTTCAAATCCATCGTCCTTTTTAGCTCCCATGGAACTGTTTTGTACCTGCTTCTTTACTAGTCTACTCTAGTGCCATCCACCAGCTTTACTCTCTGACACACACACACACACACACACACACACAATCTTAACTTGATTTTTCTTTTTTTTTTTGGTAAATAATGTACATACTGTTGATTTTTTATTAAAAGAAATATGCTTTGATGTTCTAGCAAAAAAAAAAAAAAAGAGCATGTCCCAATGCTCTCCTGGCTTGACTTTCAAATTTAAATTTATGCATGAGGGAAGGACTAAGAATTCCTTAACATGTAAAATGGTGGTTAATATATTTTTAAAATATAAAAATAAAATTGGTATAATTTCTTACATTAGAGACTCATTAATCTAAACAGACATAGAAATCATTAAAACAAATTTAGGACCTGAAAATATTGAATACATTGTCTTAGGACTAAAATTAGAAGAAACCACAGGGTCTGTGGAACAAAAACAACTATGTTGTTAGTGAACTGTCAGCATCTCTCAGTCCGAAGGAGTAAATAATTATCACAAGAGGAAAGGAAAAATAAACCATAATTAAGCAATGGCTGTAATAGAGTTCCCTTGGGGATAATTATTTTGTCTCTATTGCATTCTAACAGCACGGCTCTATAGATGATGTAGAACCTTCCATTTTCATTTTTATAGTTATATTTGATGCATGCAATTTTAAACTTTGCTTTTTAATAGGCAAATTATTTTCTTAATGTGTTTTACACTTAATAAATCTTTAGATTTTACATAAGACACTATAAACATCTTTGAACAACTAACACCTCATTATTTAACAACAAAAGACCATTGTTTATTCATTTGGCACAACAATCAATAAACATCTAATAATCTCACTGTAATTAGAGCTGTTCAGAAAAACAGAATAACCTCAGGAGTTCCATGTAACTAGAATCTTCAGGATGAGGCTAGTAGTGGTGCTAAAGAAAAAATTCTTGCTTCAAGTCATAGGATGGGCATCTTTACATCTTTGTTAATTTTTACAAAGTATGTAAAAGAATATGTCACCACTAAACCAGCCCTGCAAGAAATATTAAGGGAGATCCTGTAAGCGAATAGAGAGCCCAAAAGTAACATAAACCCGAAAGAAACAGAGACAGTCTATAGAAACAGGAACTTGACAGGAAATACAATGGCTCTAACCGCATATCTTTCAATAGTTACTCTGAATGTAAATGGGCTAAATTCTCCAGTCAAAAGACACAAGAGACCAGATTGGATGAAAAAGCAAGACCTAACCATATGCTGTCTATAAGACACTCATCCTAGACCTCAAAGCACCTCCAGATTGAAAGTGAAAGGGTGGAGAATCATTTATCATGCTAATGAACCTCAAAAGAAAGCTGGGGTAGCAATCTTCAATCAGACAAATTAGATTTTAAACCAAAGACTAATAAAGGATGAAGATGGACACTATATCATATTTAAAGGGTCTTTCCAACAGGAATATCTAACAGTTATATTTATGTTCCTAACTTGGGATTAACCAATTATATAAACCAATTAATAACCAAATTAAAGAAGTACATTGATAATGATACAATAATAGTAGGGAACTTTAACATCCCACACACAGCAATGGACAGATCATCTAAGCAGAAGATCAACATAGAAAAAAAGCTTTGAATGACACACTGGACCAGATGGACTTCACAGATATATATGGAGCATTCCATCCTAAAGCCACAGAAAACACATTCTTTTCAGATGCACATGGAACATTCCCTAGACTAGACCACATACTGTGTCACAAATCAGGTCTCAACCAGTACCAAAAGATTAGGATTATTCCCTGCATATTTTCAGACCACAATGCTTTGAAATTTGAAATCAATCATAAGAGGAAAGTTAGAAAGAATGCAAACACTTGGAGGTTACAGAGTATCCTATTAGAGAATGAATGGGTCAAACAGGAAATTAAAGAAGAATTTTAAAAATTCTTGGAAATGAATGAAAATGAAAACATACCTGTTAAAAACCTTTGGGATACAGCAAAAGAGGTCCTAAGAGGAAAGTACATTGCAATACAAGCCTTTCAAAAACAAACAAACAAACAAACAAACAAACAAACAAACAAAAAAACATAGGAAAACCTCAAATATACAAGCTAACCTTACACCTAAAGGAACTGGAGAAAGAATAGCAAATAAAGCCTACACCAAGCAGGTGAAGAGAAATAATAAAGATCAGAGCAGAAATCAATGAAATAGAAACCAGAAGAACAGTGGAACAGATCAATGAAAGTAGAAGCTGGTTCTTTGAAAGAATTAATAAGATTGGTAAACTCCTAGCCAGACTTATCAAAAAGAAAAAAGAAAGGACCCAATTTTTAAAATTGAGTTTGATTTGCCAATGTATAGTATAATACCCAGTACTTATCCCATCAAGTGCCCTCCTCAGTGCCTGTAACCCAGTTACCCCCTTCCCCTACCCACCTCCCCTTCCATTACCCTTTGTTCATTTCTCAGACTTAGGAGTCTCTCATGTTTTGTCACCTTCTCTAATTTTTCCCACTCATTTTCCCTCCTTTCCCTTAAACTCCCTTTGACTATTTCTTATATTCCCCATATGAGTGAAACTATATGATGATTGTCATTTTCCAATTGACTTACTTCACTTAGCATGATACCCTCCAGTTCCATCCACGTTGAAGCAAATGAAGGGTATTCGTCCTTTCTTATGGCTAAGTAATATTCCATTGTGTGTGTATGTGTGTGTGTGTATATATATATATATATATACACATATTTATATTTATATATCCCATTATATATATCCCCATGGGGATATATATAACCTCATATATATGATATATATATTCCATATATATGATATATTCCATATATATGATATATATTCCATTCCATATATCATATATGATATATATATTCCATTCCTTTAGTAACACCAAGGATATACAAACAATTTTAAGAACATATTATGAGCAACTACATGCCAACAAATTAGGAAATCTGGAAGAAATGGATGCATTTCTGGAAACACCTAAACTACCAAAATTGAAACAGGAAGAATTAGAAAATCTGAACAGACTCATAACCAGTGAGGAATTTGAAGCAAATCAAGAACCTCCCAAAAAACAAGAGTCAAATGGCTTCCCGGGGAAATTCTACCAAATATTTAAAGAAAAAATAATACCTATTCTTCTGATGTTGTTTCAAAAAATAGCAATGGAAGGAAAACTTTCAAACTGATTTTATGAGGCCAGCAGTACCTTCATCCCAAAACCAGAGAAAGACTCAATCAAAAAGGAGAATTACAGACCAATATCCCTGATGAATATAAATACCAAAATTCTCACTAAGATACTGGCTAACAGGATTCAACCATACATTAAAAGATTATTCACCACAACTAAGTGGGATTTATTCCTGGTCTGCAAGTGTGGTTCAACATCCACAAATCAATGTGATATACCACATTAATAAAAGAAAGGACAAGAACCATATACTCCTCTCAATAAATGCAGAAAAAAACATTTGATAAAATACAGAATTCTTTCTTGATAACAATTCTCTGCCAGGTAGAGTAAGAGGGAACACACCTCATATGATAAAAAGTCATCTATGAAAAACCTACAGGAACTATCCTCATGGGAGAAAAACTGAGAGCTTTTGCCCTAAGACAAGGAACATGGCAGGGATGCCCACACTCACAACTGTTGTTCAACATAGTACTAGAGGTCCTACCCTCAGCAATCAGACAACAAAAAGAAACGAAAGGCATTCAAATTGGCAAAGAATAAGTCAAACTCTCACTCTGTGCAGATGACATGATACTTTATGTGGAAAACCCAAAAGACTCCACCCCAAAATAGCAATTTAGCAAAGTCACAGGATACAAAATCAGTGCACAAAAGCAGTTGCATTTCTGTACACTAACAATGAGGCAGAAGAAAGAGAAATCAAGGAATCAATTCCATTTACAATTGTACCCCAAACCATAAGATACCTAGGAATAAACCTAACCAAAAGGTAAAGGTATAGAACTCTTGAAAACTATACTCTGAAAACTATAGAACACTTATGAAAACTATAGAACTCTGAAAACTATAGAACACTCATGAAAGAAATTGAAGAGGACATAAGGAAATGGGAAAACATTCAATGCTCATGGATCAGAAGAACAAATATTGTTAAAATGTCTATGCTACTCAAAGCAATCTATGCATTCAATGCAATCCTTATCAAAATATCATCAACGCTTTTCACAGAGCTGGAACCAAAAATCCTAAAATTTGTTTGGAACCAGGAAAGACCCTAAATAGCCAAAGGGAAGTTGAAAAAGAAAACGAAACTGAGGCCTTACAATTCCAGACTTCAAGCTATACTACAAAGCTGTAATCATCAAGACCGTATGATACTGGCACAAAAACAGATACATAGATCAGTGGAACAGAACAGAGAATGCAGAAATGGACTCTCAACTCTATGGTCCACTAATCTTTGACAAAGCAGGAAAGACTATCTAATGGAAAAAAGACATCTTTTCAACAAATGATGGTGGGAAAACTGGACAACACATGTGGAAGAATGAAACTAGACCATTTTCTTATACCATACATGAAGATAAACTCAAAATGGATGAAAAACCTAAATGTGAGACAGGAAACCGTCAAAATCCTAGAGAAGAACACAGGCAGCAAGCTCTTTGACGTTAGCCACAGTAACTTCTTGCTAGACACATCTCCCAAGGCAAGGAAAACAAAAGGAAAATGAACTATTGGGACTTCATCAAGATAAAAAGCTTCTGCACAGCAAAGGAAACAGTCAACAAAACTAAAAGGGAATCTATGGAATGGGAGGAGAAGATATTCACAAATGACATATCAGATAAAGGGCTAGTATCCAAGACTTATTTAAAAAAAACTTATCAAACTCAACATCCAAAAAATAAATAATCCATTCAAGAAATTGGCAGAAGACATGAACAGATATTTCTCCAAGAAAATATATAAATGGCCAACAGACACAAAAAAATGCTCCACATCACCTGGCATCAAGGAAACACAAATAAAAAGCACAGTAAGATACCACCACACACCAGTCAGAATGGCTAAAATTATGACAGGGTACAACAAATGTTGGTGAGGATGTGGAGAAAGGGGGGCCCTCTTGCACTGTGGGAATGAAAGCTGGTGCAGCCACTCTGGAAAATAGTATGGAGGTTACTCCAAAAGTTCAGAATAGAGCTACCTTATGACCTAGCAATTGCACTACTAGGTTTTTAGCCAAAACGTACAAATGTAGTGATCTGATGGGGCATGTGCACCCCAATATTTATAGCAGCTAGGTCCACAATAACTAAACTGTGGAAAGAGTGCAGATGTCCATTGACAGATGAATGGATAATGAAGATGTGATATATATATATATATATATATATATATATATATATATATACACACACATATATATGCACAATGGAATATTACTAAGCTATCCGAAAGGTTGAATACTTTATATCAGTGTGGATGGAATTAAAGGGTATTATGCTGAGAGAAATAAGTTGATCAGAGAAAGACAATTATCATATGATTTAATTCCTATGTAGAATATAAGAAACAGCATAGAGGATCATAGAGTAAGGGAGAGAAGACTGAATGGGAAGTCACCAGAGAGGGAGAAAAACCATAAGAGACTCTTAACTCTAGAAAACAAACTGAGGGTTGCAGAAGGGGAGATAGGTGGAGGGATTGGGTGATTTTGTGATGGGCACTAAGGTGGGTACGTGATGTGATGAGCACTGGGTATTATACGTAATCAACAAATTACTGAACACTACATCTGAAATTAAGTATGTATTGTATGTTTGCTAATTGAATTAAAATAAATGAATTAATAAGCAAAAAGTAAAAAAGTGGGAGAAGAAATGATAAAGATTAGATCATGTGTTGAAAGAGAAACTAAGAAAAAAGATGATATTCCAAAATAAGACAAAGGAAATGCTAAACAGTGTGAAATCAATTATGTAAAGAAATTTCAGAGCTTCCAAGACCACAAACTTAAAATAAATAAAGAAGACAGTAAAATTCTCAAAAAGGCCCGGAAAGACGGATTTTTGCATAAAACACTTCTGGACAGGAGAGCCAAATTTAAAGCTGATAGATACTGCAAATGACCAGAATTGTGTTTCTTCTCCTATTTGTTTTTTTTTCCTGAATAAAATAATCACTGGAAGTGTTTTTACAGAAAAAAATTAATTAATTAATTTAATTAAATAAAACAAAAACACCAGAGTGTGTAACTGTCCTAAATTCTAAAGAGGTCTTCAATTTGCTTACAATAAAAGTACAGGTATTTATAATAATAAAAAACAACAATCCCAGCACTCACGTAACTAATCAGTAAAGGAGAAGGAGAGGAAATATATTTTATCATGAATTCACAGCTCAGGAAAATATAACTATGTAGAAAACATAGTCATGGGGTACCTGGGTGACTCAGTTGGTTAAGAGTCTGCCTTCAGCTCAGGTCATGATCTCAGGGTCCTTGGATAGAGCCCTATATCTGTCTCCCTGCTCATCAGGGAGCCTGCATCTCCCTCTTCCTCTGCCACTCCCTCTGCTTATGCTCTTTCTCTTTCTCTCAAATAAATAAAACCTTTTTTTTAAAAAAAAATAACAAACATAGGCATGAGCTTTTTAGCAACTCAGTAAATAGAGAACCATTATCCCTCATATGAACGTATGTTACAGATAAGGCCTTGGTGAAATCCAAGACCTAGAAAGGTATGACTATGATGTGGCCAGGTGGAAAACTTCCTGGGAATGACTGGCAGCAGAGCAAAGCTTATATGAGGTGGGGTGGGGAAGCTGAAGAAGTTGGTGAGGTTCCTGCTTCACATAACTCTACATTTCTCAGTGAAATAGGATAATCTCCTTTCCCTATTTAAAACCCTTCAATGGCAACCCACTGCATCAATGAAAAAAAAATTGGAAATACTATGGTCTTTAAGGCCCTTAATGATCTAGCTTCTGCTCATTTGTAGTCACATTTTACCTGGAATACTGTGCTCACACCATGATGGATCTCTACCAAGTCTTCAAATGCATTGAGCTCTTCCTACTCAGAACTTTTTCAGGTGTTGCTCCTTCTACCTGAAGTACTTTCTTCTCACCCTTCCACCTGGCTAATTTCTATTCATTTAATAGATTTTGGTTTAAATATTCCTTCTGCAGAGAAGACCACTCTGACCTCCATCTCACTCTTTATATTAAATCACACCTATAATTCTTTTACATGGTATCTGGTGTTTTTCTTCACTTCTGGCATTAATAACAACCAATTTGTACTTTATCTCCTTAAAATTTATACATGGATTAGTATACATCCATACACATATTTTTTAGCTCTTTCAACTGAGGGTCTAGAAGTACCTTTAGCCCGAGATCTTGGTTTCTAATACCTTTCTCCAGTAAAAGGAACCAGGACTCCTTGGAGAAATAGTTGATTCCAGGGCTAGGGCAAGAAAATACAAGATGAGTCTGGAGCATCTTGGAATGACAGGAAGCAAGGAAGTGCTTTAAAAATAGGGATACATGGGAAGCCTGGGTGGCTCAGCGGTTTAGCGCCACCTTCAGCCCAGGGTCTGATCCTGGAGACCTGGGATCAAGTCCCACATTGGGCTCCCTGCTTCTCCCTCTGCCTGTGTCTCTGCCTCTCTGCCTCTCTCTCCCCCTCTCTCTCCCTCTCTCTCTCTCTCTCTCATGAATGAATAAATAAATAAAATCTTTTTTAAAAATAGTGATACATGAAAAAGACAGTAGTCAACCTGCAAGAGCTCACAGAGACTAAAGCTGGAAGAGTTGGAGCCAGAAAATAAATGATGATAGCCTTGGATTATAACTTAAAGAATAAAATAAACATCCCTGAATCCACACTGATATAAATGATTGAATAGATAAATAATCAGAGGAGGGGGGACAGATGTTTCTTACAGGAGAATTACAGATAATAAATGTCATTGCTCCTTCCCTCTAGGAGGTAGAACTGCATTCCTCTCTCCTTGAATGTGGGCTAGTCTTAGTTATTCACTTCTAATAGAATATGAAAACATAAAAATAGTAACTTTACAGTAAAGAAGTCCAACATACAATATCTCAACTAAGTGCTTAAGGTTAACATCACCAGTGATAAATCATGTTTATAGCATGCATCCTGGACATGATGTGATGAAAAAGACTCTTCACCCTTATATTACCCATCCAAAAAAATCCATAATTTGTCTCTTATGAGAAAATATCAGCTAAACCCACACTGAGGGACTTCCTACAAAATACCTGACCAATAATTTTCAAAGGTGTCAAGGCCATAAAAAACAAAGGAAGTCTGAGAAACTGTCACAGGCTGCAGAAGACTAAGGAGATATGATCATGATATTGTCTATTGCAACACAGTTAATTGCATTGTACTGATGTGGATTGTTAGTAATGATAAATATGTTATGGTTGTGTAAGATGTCATCATGGGATAGAAGGGGAACTTTCTGTGTTGTTTACAACTTTTCTCTGAACTGATTTCAAAATGAAAAGTTAAATATGTATTCTCCAACTAAACTATAATTCCATTATCAGGAGTCATCCTGTAGTGATCACTGCTGTATGTCCATTTCTAGAACAGAGGTGCATGCTGGATAAAACTTTGGTTTCTAGAGTAGGCTGTCCGTTTGATTCCTAGCTCTGCCATTTGTAAACTATGCTATCGGCAAGTTTTGTTAACATTCCATGCCTTAGCTTTCTCATTTAAAAAAGGAATATAAGGTGGCTGTGATAATTGGAGGTTTTAATATATGTAAGACATACAATGGTGCAAGTTATCATTGACATAACTCCTGTTTAATACATCACCATTGAATTAGAGAATGGATAGCACAAGGTTGTTTTTTTTTTCTTTTTTGTTTTTGTTTTGGCTAAGATTGAGTCACAATTCTATCAATGTCAGAAAGAGTCTGAAGAAGAAGTTCAGGGGACAGAGTAGGATGAATGGAATGGGGGCTCCATGAAGCACAGTAGACGGGTTGGCATTAGGATGGCCGGAGTATATAGACAAACTGGGCGGGGGGCGGGTAGAGCAAGGAGCAATGTTGATATGGAAGTATGTCTGAGGGCCTGTATTTTGATAGTGAAAGCTGACAAAGAAGATCAATTAGCCTCTCTAGGGCACATTGTCTTCAGGTAGGTTCTCCACTTTTCCCCCCCTTTGCCATGTGTTACATGGGTCTGACCTTTGCATGGTGCATTTCTCAGCATCCCAGTTCAGTTGGTTTCAGCTGTATGTGGTCAATGGGAAACACTGGTAGGAGACTGGAAAGTAGGAGAAAGGGAGAAGCCAGAGCTTTTCTCTCCTTCCTTCTCTTCCTTGAGCAGCAATTCCAGCAACAGCAACATCTCCTCCATTAGCTTCTGGCCAGAGGCCAGTAATACCATCTTTTCCTCTGTCCCTCCAATCTAGGGTCTTGGTGGCTTCCTTATGTAATTATTCTCTAGATTACCTCACTGTCTTCTTTTTGGCTCTCAGTTTGTCTATCACCTTTGTAACTTATTGTCAGTTTTGAAATCCCTCTTAAGAATGCTCAGGTGGCTTCTATTTCCTGTTTAGACTCTGACAGAAACAAAAGGTATGATGGAACTCCCTGTTTTCCAGACTGACCAGAACTCTGGGGAAGGTTTTCCAGTACTACCACAGGCAGACACTGGTCATATTCCTAAGTGTCAATTATATAGTCATTGTGCTGTGAACTTGCCTGCGCTTTGGAGTATTGTGAAGTTTAGAGGAAGGAGGTGCCAGTGAGAGCCTGTTTAGGATTACTCATACACCACTGCCTTCTGGACAGTCCCACCCAGAAGTAACAAATCCGAAGGGAGGAGGACATTTCAGAATCCCAGACACAACGACAGATTCAGTGATAGGTCCATCAGGGGTATGTCGGCTGAAGAGCCCCTCCTGCTCAGAAGTATGCCAGAGTACTGGAGCTGGAGCAGGGGTATCTCCACCATCCCAGCCCCTGTAAAATCTAGCTTACTCTCATTGGGTCTTCGTACAAAAAGATGCTGCTATCATCATCATTTTGTTTCTGGTGTTCATTTAGGCCACTCTTCACTTAAGTCCTTGCTCTCCATCCTCCTCATTTGACCTCTGAATCTCCCATCTATTCTTCACTTAGCCCTCAGGAATAAGAACTTGAAAAAAAAATTTAAAAAGTTAAAAAAATAAAAGGAATAAGAACTTGTATTGGCCAGCTATCCTACCCTTGATCTTAATATCTCTTCCAGGACATAATTCTAACATTTGGCTTCCAGCTCGTTATACATCCACCATTTTGATGAAGGACTCTACTGCTACAACCCCATTTAAGACCTCACCATGGTCTCCCTTTTACTTTATTTTACCCTTGAAAATGCAAAACCAAATGAGAGGCAGGACAGAAGAGCTGATAATGAGACTGGCATCCATACCCAGGCTTCAGTAAAAGTAAGAGGGATAGAGGCAGAAAGTTAGTTTAGAAGCTATTAGGTGTAACTAGAACCTAGATGCTGAGAGTGGAAGAGGTGAAGGTACATGGGAAATCCAAGAGATTTCTTTTAAAGGAGGATAGTAATAGGAAAAAATTTAATTATAAAGATACACTATACCTTATAGCGTACGTAATTCATCCCTTTTAATCCCAATCTGATGGTTATATAAAACATCCCCTGCCCATCTGAGGGATAGCTGCAGCGAGAGTAGATTTTTTTTTTTTTTTAAGGGTGAAGAGGCATTAGTTTCTCTACAATTTCCACCAGCTTTCCCCCTCAATTCTTTGATCTGGACGGTTGACATTTTTTCGTTCTTATGGAAAGGGCCCTGCACAAATAGTTTTAGCACAAGCCTGCTAAGTTCTCCTTTTTACCACATCAAGTCCTCTAAGAAATTTCTATATAGAAATTCTAGATTCTTTATTGAAAGTAGTAGTTTATGTCTTATCAAATATTGGTCACTGCACTTAAAATATAGAAGTTATTTTATTTACTAGGTACCATGTATTTAAAATGCTACCATTCAATGATTCAGCAATGAGCAGAGAGTAGCCTTATGCTATACTCCCAGATAAGTCACAAATCATATATGTCTTCTTCCATCACCTGTAAAAATAGGTCTGGTGATATTCACTTCCTCAGAGGTGGCTATTTGATGAAGAATAATGAAAATTTTTACCACAGGCTGATACTGAGCTATTATCTGCTCAGCCTAGGCAGCAGATCATTTTTAGCTAAGAGTCAGAAAGAAAATGTATCTGAAGTGTGATTTGTGAAGAATGGGTTTTGCATTCATGCAGACCTGGTCTGAGTTTTGACTTCACTATTTACTGGCTCTGTGACCATTGGTCATTTATTTAACTTCTTTGTGATTCAATTTGTTCATCTGTAAAAATAAAGATAATAGCAGGTCCCTTACAGTGTTTTTTTAGGGGATTAAATAAATAACATTGTCTGATCTGGTATGTCTGGCATTTAGTGACTTGTTATTGTTGGTGATGGAAAAAATAAGTTTATTTCCTGAAGGATATTCTCTCTCATTCCTGTTCGACAGAGCCCCCTCTCAGAGACAGCACGAGGTTAGAGCCATAGTTAGATTGTAATGGTTCTTAATGCCAGCTGCATTTAGACTACTTTGGCATTTTCAAACATAACAATGAGAGGTCACAACCCAGAGCAATTCAATAAAAGTCTCTGGAGGTCGAGTCCAAGCTCAGCAGGTAATTGTAATATGCAGCTGGGAGTGAGGATCACTAGGTAAGAGGAACCATGCATCTGAATTTGGATGATGTGATGGTTAATTTTATGTGTCAACAGGGCCATAGGATGCCCAGACATTTGATTAAACATTATTCCCTGGTGTGTCTGTGAAGGTGTTTTTGGATGAGATTATATCTGTAGACTGAGTCAGGCAGATTGCTCTTCTAATATGGGTGGGTATCATCCAATCTTCTGAAGGCCCAAATAGAACAAAAAGGTAGAGGGAGAATTTGATCTCTGGTGGACTGAGTGAGCTCGGACATTATTTTCTTTTGCCCTCCCACTGGGATTTACACTATCACCTCTCCTGGGCCTTAGGCTAGAGTATTCCACCAGATTTCCTGAGTTTCCAGCTTGCAGAAAGCAGATTGTGGGACTTCTCAGCCTTCATAGTTATGCAAGCCAATTCTTTACGATATATTTCTTTATATACACATATACATGTATGTATATATGTGTGTATATATGTATATGTGTGTGTATATATGAATATATCTATATCTACATCTATATATACTATTGGCTCTGCTTCTCTGAAGAACCCTAATACAGATAACATTCCTGTGATCTTTTGTGCTCTCCAAATTTGAGAAGACTATCTATTCTTCTTTGGTAAGAAATATGGACCTCCATTTCCTTAAAAACAATAATCATAGTTGGGTATCACCCTAGATTCAGGTCCAGGATGGAAGAATTTGGCCAAATATATTTATATAAATATAATTATGTGTACAATATGCTGCAGAGTTATCCAGTGGGTACATATAAATTAAGGCATGTCTATATTTAGGGACCACTCATGGATGTTTACATATTTGATATGTGTATATTAATCCATTATAGCCATTACTTTTTTTGGTGCAAAAATTCTTCTTTGACCAGTGAAAAACCCTTCATGTTGGTTCTAGTATTATTTTAATGTGACCTGATAGTCTTTGATAGCACTTATACAACATTAACTACTGTCATTATTTGTTATTCTTATTGGCACATGGACTGTCATATTCTTGAAAAGGTTGTGATTACAATATAGCCCGAGAGACAATGATGTTTAAAATACCAAGTTAAGTCCTTATACAAATGCAAAAGGGTCGTGGGGAGAGTAAAATAATAAGGAAAGGTTTAAAAGGGAACACATTGTTATCTCATGCTACATTTACAGCCATAAAGGATTTTTTAGACCACTTCCTTACCAACTCAATCACCTTTATAACAAAGTCAACATTGTATTTATTTCCTGTAGATTTTATAAGCTCCCAGAAGTTTCCTGGTAAGCCCCCGTATTAAAAAGAACAGGTGATATCAAGGCCAAATGCATGTTCCTGACATAAATAGCAGGAAGTCTATGAAGTGTTTGTTGTAAGAAGAGTAGGATTGAAGCATATGCTGGAATATCTATAAGCACAATATGTTCCGCAGCACTATATAACACCTGTGTAGAACAGTTAAGCCATATGTTTCCGAAATAATACTTTAGATTACTATGTAGATGTCAAAAGGGAAAATGCACATTTGCACAAAAAATAAACATGTGTTTGCTATGAATATAATTCTTTATGGTTTCTTCAAATCTTTTGTAATTGTAACAAGTTTTTATCTTGTAGTGCATGCCAAAATGTTTCTAAAATCATAAAAGTGTAACAAACTAAAAATCTTACAAGCACTATTGTCAAAAGGATGATATTAAAATTTCTATACAATGCTGGAATTTAACCAGCACATCTTTAATGCAACTCATGGGATTTAGTATTAAAAATTCCATGTGTCACAAAAGAGCCAATGTTAGGTCTATTAGCTTTTGATATTTGCTTGGTCTCAAGTGAAGAACTTTTTACTCTTTTTTGCCAAAGGCATAACATTATGTGAAGATGATCTGTAATGTCTGTGTGCATGTGTAGCTTAGGGTTAGAGAAGGGGAGGTAAGAGGGATGAGGTAGGTATCTTCAGCCTGCTATGTGTGGCTAGGGAGTTTCCTACCTGGAATATATAACAGAGAAGAGGAAGACTTAAATTTTAGAATAAATGGAAATACTAACTTTAAAAAGATCACAAAGAAATGCAGGATTATAGTATTTGTATTTTACACTTGCCATCCTAATGGTTTGACCTATGGTGTTCCTGGAACTACAATTTGATTTAATTGAAAGGGTAATTTAACTGAAAGATTTCTTACAATGTATTTCCAAACTGAGGTCTTCTTTGAGCCTATTTTTAATGACTAGCTAGACACTGATAATTGGTAACATTCATTTGTGAGACATTATTTGATAAAGCAGTGAATATAGTAAATTGATATAGTAGTGAATAGCATTTTGTTTCTATAATTAGGTAAAACAACCAAATTTCATTTACTAGCCATTAATTTGCTGAGTAAACGCCTATTCACAGTTAACATGAAAGAAAACATTCATACAACTCTGGTCAAAACATTATGACCTCTTGGTTAATTAGGGTCCAAATTACTGGGGTGGTTCTGTATGAGGACAATGAGATGCTCTGTACAAAAGTTTGAGGGAATAAGTCTGGGATATGCTTCACAACTTACCTCTCTCTTGGAGATTCACAATGCACACAGCATATCAAAAAACTATTCTAAGATATTCTGTAATAACAAAGCCTATTTAACTCACTGTTTCCCAAACTTAATTGACCGTGGTTCTTTTTTTTTTTCTTTTTTCCTGAGGAAAACCTATCATTATTCTGGTAAAAACATGTTGGCTTTCCTGTGCTCCTTTTCTAACAGAACCTGATTTCATTGGAATAGCATCATGCCGAGTGCCAGTGCGTCATGAGGTCTCTAAGCTAGCCTTGGCAGTCCCTAGTGGCAGGCCTGTGATGCATAATCTGGCCACTGAGATCTAAGGAGAAGTTTGCTTAGAGGCTGTTCCTTGATTTTAAAAAAAGGAAAAGAAAGGGAAGGGAAGGGAAGGGAAGGGAAGGGAAGGGAAGGGAAGGAAAGGAAAGGAAAGGAAAGGAAAGAAAGCAAAGGAAAGGAAAGGAAGAAAGGAAGGAAGAAAGAAAGAGAAAGAAAGAAAGAAAGAAAGGAAAGAAAGGAAAGAAAGAAAGAAAGAAAGAAAGAAAGAAAGAAAGTGGTGGCATGGAGAGAAGTTTTTATTATACTTTGGAGGCTATTATCTGAAAAATAGGATGCCTGTAAAGGTTGTGGCATGTTGCAATCAGGAAGTGACAATCTTGAGGTCAAAGGCTCGGGAAATAGAAGGATAAAAGAGCTTGGACCTTTGATGGAATGAATCTGCAAGTCAACTTAATGATAGCTTGCCTCTATACTTCTTATAAAGGAAATAAATACAATATAAACCACTATTGGGAAATCCTGGCATAGAAATACTGATTTCCTGTGAGATTGAACATTCAGTACATACTCATGGGAAAAGGACACATGATGGATTTCTTAGGGCTCAGGCCACAGGGATTAATTTAGCTACAAGTCTTTCCCCATGCAAGACTGAGCTTATTACTCTGATCATGGCAAAGCTCACCTCACATGGGCCAGTGTGGCTCAAATAGTATGGGGCATATCAGTAGAGATAGATTATGCTGAAATAAGAAACAATTGTAAAATCTCCGTGTTTTCCACAACAACAGTTTGTATCTCACACAAGCTACATATTCATTGTGGGCTGGTTGGGCACTGTTTTGAGTCATCTTCACTCTGGAACCCAGGCTGAGGGAGATTCCCCATCTGGAACGTTGCTAGTTGCTCTGTAACAGAAAAGGAAGCTCTGGAGAGTCACACACTGACAATCAAAGACTTGGTCCAGGAATAACACCCACCATTTCCCACAGCTCATTAAACAGAACTGGTTACAAGATCCCACTCAACCACAAGGGGGCCAGGAACAGGAAACAAAAAACACTCACCGTCAATTGCTATCACTCACATCAGAATGGTTGGTAGAGCAATAGAAGTTTCTAGTCAGAAAGTATGCTTGAGTACTTTGGATTCTTTCTGGGAGGTTTGGGCAAAAATAAGGCCCAGGTTGGT
Organism: Nyctereutes procyonoides; assembly: GCF_905146905.1. Taxonomy (NCBI): domain Eukaryota; kingdom Metazoa; phylum Chordata; class Mammalia; order Carnivora; family Canidae; genus Nyctereutes; species Nyctereutes procyonoides. Next base: position 39,499,065 of record NW_026575140.1, on the reverse strand, counting down.
GGCTAGAGAATTACAGGGAACTGGATTTGGCATTTGCTAAGTGTTAGATAACATATCAGGATTCTATCCAAATAGCCTAAAATTCAAGGCAGGACTCTAGCCCTAAGAGGGAAGCAGAGGGGCCATTAATACATTTACCCTTGCTTTCTATTGGCTGAGTGCAGAGAGATAAGCCTTCCATATGGTTTAACTTGAAACAGGACTTTCTGGGGCCAGGTGGGATGGGAGAGATGATTTTAAGTCAAAGAAGCAGGAAGGAGAATTTAACCAACCTATGGTTGAATGAAAGCCAGGGAGAATTTTAAAAGTCAAATTTGAAGGAAGTAGTGAGGCCGGAAATAAAAGAATAAGTAAACAAGGCCTGAACTCAGGAGGATTACAGGTGGAATGAAATATAATGTGAGGTATGGACTTTGACAAATGGCTTAGGAAGAATGTAGTGAACCATGTGAGAGGACTCAACATTTATCTTGCTTTGTGACTCGCAAAGGATAATTGCACAATTTCAAGGGTCATGCTGGATTTGACAAATACATATTTATATTTTAGGGGAGAATTCTATGATTTGGTGAGGCTCCAGGTGCCCAGAGGCTAATGACAAAAAGATGAATTCCAAACCCGCTGGCAGGAAGAGTTGGGGCTGGTCTCAGCTGGATGTATGTGGCCTGTCTCAGCCCGGGTTACATCAGGGATGGAGCAGAGCTGAATCTTTAGGTCGAAGCTTAACAGATCTCAGAAAGGCAGCGCTGGCCATGTTTCAGCTTTCATCATTTCTGGATGAGCCTTTCCAGACACACCTACATCCTTGGCATCCTTGGACCTCTATAGTGCCTATCAGCTACAGTGCTCATTGGCACCTAGCTCAAGTTTTCTGTGATATCTCTTTCTGTGTATGTCCCTTCTCTCTTTTTTTATTTTTTTATTTTTTTTATTTTTTTTGTCCCTTCTCTCTTGAACCTAATGCTGGCCCCTTTGTGCATCAATGGGGACTGTTCCAGATCTCTTGACATTGTAAAAGCTCAACAATTGGTTAGTTGTTGATGATAGAATGCAGAAGATTCACCCATAGAAAAGTTGTCCAACTTGACCTGAAGCAATGCTTCTAGAGATTTGATGATGCAAAAATGGATTGTTTGAGGAGAAAAACTGGTATTCGTTGTACTTGTATTTTATATCAGGCACTGTGCCAGCACTTTGAAATATCATCCAATTTATTCCTCACATCAGCCATGAGGCAGATTTTCTTTTCTCCTACTTTATAGGATAAGAAACAGAGACTCATAGGTTAACTGGCTTGCATGAGTTCACATACCACGTCAATTAGTAAGTAGCGAAGCTGTGATATGAAGAAGGACTTGGTGACTCCATGGCTCAAGGCTTTCTCACTTTACCACTCTGCTTGCCAAGAGAAATAACATAGTACTTTGATCAACCAATGAGCATCAGAAGGGACCTCCTAGCTATTTATACATCTGCTAAAAAAGGGAACTATGGAGGAGAGAGCAATTAGCAAACTAATGAATCATCCTCTGTTGCACAAATAAGCTAATTGAATTTATTTAGGAAGAAGTAGTAGAGTCATGCTGCCTCTGTGTTCCAGCTACACAATCTTAAGCCAGTTACTTAAACCTTTGGGGCCATGGTTCTTGTAGTTGTAAAATGGGATCGCACTCTTTGTCAGACCTTCCTCACCAATTTATTACGAGGAGCTGAGGTAATGTATGTACAATCAATATGGAAACAGTAAGGAAATATTCAAATGGAAGACATCATGACTGTCTTTGTCTAAATATCAAAGATTTTCCACTTCAAATGTCTTAATGTACAGCAGGGAGCCAGGCTCACCCCACATTTTTTTTTATTTTTTTTATTTTTATTTTTTATTTATTTGTGATAGAGAGAGAGAGAGAGAGAGAGAGAGAGAGAGAGAGAGGCAGAGACACAGGCAGAGGGAGAAGCAGGCTCCATGCACTGGGAGCCCGATGTGGGATTCGATCCCGGGTCTCCAGGATTCGCGCCCTGGGCCAAAGGCAGGCGCCAAACCGCTGCGCCACCCAGGGATCCCTCACCCCAGATTTTTAATAAGAAAACAGTTCTAATGAAGGCTTCGGGCATGACTACTTAAATAAACAAAATTTAGGTCCCAAGAAACCCTTATTTTAATATGCAGATAATTTTTCTGTGCAGAATGGAAATAGAGCATAAGATTTAAGGGTGCATTAGAGAAACCTGAATTTATTAGCAAGTAGCCTTTGTTTTTATTTTAAGTTACTTATGTTTAATGACTTTATTCAATTGTCAAATATTGAGACATACCTGGTAAAACATCCTTTTTAAAAATGTAGTTTTTCGGGATGCCTGGGTGGCTCAGTGGTTGAGCGTCTGTCTTTGGCTCAGGGCATGATCCCAAAGTCCCAGGATCCGGTCCCGTGTTGGGCTCCCTGCGTGGAGCCTGCTTCTCCCTCTGCCTGTGTCTCTGCCTCTCTCTCTGTCTCTCATGAATAAATAAATTAAATCTTTTTTAAAAAAGGACTTTTTCTTTTAAGTTCTTCCTCTAGAAACTGGAAAAGGGGGAAAAAGGGGAAAAAAAAAGCTTTTTCTATTTGACTCCCCCCTATTACTGTCAGTAGCAGTTAAGTGCATTTATGGAGACACAAGACAGCACAAAGATTCCTCTGTGATTCATCAGAAGGCCCATCTTAAGTATAATTACATTACACAGCTCCACGCAGTCATTAGTTTCTTGTTTAGTGACAATGTCCTTCATTTTAAATCCTTTGATGGTAATTATTTGTAACTATGCCCTTGAATTTGGAAAGCATGTGTACCGTGGCCCCACTGAACAATGGGTATTTCTAAACGAGGACGCAATTGGCTTCCCCTGTGGGACCATACAGGAAATGCTCTGCAACAACTGAAGATTTGCAAAAGGTTTCTGAGGGCTTGAGCTATGGTCCCAAACGAAGGTGTGTGGTTATCCGTATGTGTGTGCAATAAAAAAACTAAAAGCAGTATGTTAGGTATAAGGCATGATTTTCTTAACCCTTCATAGACCACAGTACACTTTCCAGTTTTTGACGTTGCCTAAATTAAGGCACGTTAATGTGTATCATAGATTGGCCCCAAAGTGAGGTACTTGTGAGATGTTTTTAGTTCTATGAGTTTTCTTTGTGCAGAAAAATATCTCGTGTTTGTGTATTGATTCATTCATCAAGCACCCAGATGTTCTGGGAACCGTTTAGGTGCAGAGGACATAGACCCTAAGAGAGTTGGCACCCTATACAAGAGCTCCCAGGCCAGTGGCAGGTGGGACAAATAAACCCAAATAACTGGATTATCCTCAGGCCTGTGAGAAAGCGTGGATCAGGTTAACATTTCAGCTTCTTACCGTCACCTGCGGATTTGGTACTTCCTCACAGCTGGGAGTTCCTAGGATGTCCTACCATGTTTTTACTGCTCCCTTTGGAGCTTAAACTCCCTATTCCTCTACTGCCCAATGCATTTGGCAACAGCATCGATCGTGTTCTGAGTGAATATAAAATCCAACGCCCAGTCTGGGTCTCCTGGAGAGAAGGCATCTCTTCTGGATGCCTCACTTGGACCCCAGGAACCCTGGCGTCAGGTCTATGGGTTTCTGCAGCTCTGCAACATGTCACACCATTCTGCCATTCTTGTCTTTTATTCCCCACTTCCCTTTCCCCACATTTGTTCTCTTAGGCTTTTTGGAAAGCCACATTTATGTTCTTCACATATGGCGAGTATTTTTGGTCAAAACTAAAAACCTATACAATGTGTTCCTTGGCAAAATGATTCGCTAAGCGAGGCTGGCTCCAACTTGAAAGAAAAGCTTTCAGTAGGCAACAAAACAAAACAGAAATCCCACAAACCACTCTGGCTACATTGTAATTCCTATTCATAAAAGCAAAATACACTCATCCTTTACATGTGTGCATTAAGTAAAGCCCCCTTTCCCGGTGCAAGTAGGTGAGTGTTGGGAGTTATTAAAATGTTTGTTCTCCAGCTACACATGGTTATAGGAATCCACACAGATAATTAAATTTTCCTAACACTCTGTGTTTATAGTAGGTACCAGAATTATTTTCTTAAGAATTAACCCTCTGGCCACATGGCCCAAAGAGAACACCATAGAGGTGGTATTTGTGGAGTGCTTATTATCCACACGCCACTGTGCTGGGGACTTTACACGAAGGTTTTTCACGGATTCCTCACCACTAACCCTCAAAGGTAGATAGCAGGATTATCCCGTTGATGGATGGTGGCCCTGGGACCCAGGGATTAAGAGTCTTGCCCAGGAACTTTCACTGCTGAGATGCCAGAGGATTCCTAGGTAGTTCCCACAATCCTTGCCTCCTCTATGTTTTCCTCTTTCTATAAAGCAGGGGGAACCCAAGGTCAGGTTTGGGTCACCCTTAAAGCGTGGGTCACCCACAGCATGAGCACTATAACGAAAGAGCGGGTGCCAGGGCAGAGTTCCTCTCCTGCTGTTGCAAGGGGGTGACCCCTGAAACTCTGCATCCGGACATATCTGAATTTGAATATTATCTCTACTGGTGGGGGTAGGGTGTTCTAGGGACCAGGCCCTGCTGAACCTCGTTTTCTCAACTGGGACATGAGGTTAGTGCTGCCTGCCTCTCAGCACTGTAGTAAGGACTGCAGAGAACAGAGAGGAAAAGACCTAGTAAGTCTTCATTCTCCTACCTCTGCGTTCCTACCATACACAGCTCCTGTATTCATTTCTGCTTTGCCAGAGCAGGCCCAGGCCTGTCCTAGTTTCTGAGTCAGGGCCAATCAGCTTTAGCAGTTTAAGCCTGTCTGGCCCAGGTCCTGACACCTCGCCTGGGTCCTGCTATACCCCAGCTCTTCCTCTGAGGTACAGAGTCTGACTCCCCAATCCTTCTCCCCTCCAGCCCAAGTGCTGGCTGGGGTCTAGCTGAATGAGCTGAGCTTTCTCCCACTGCTGGTTTAGATGCCCAAACCCACCTCCAACCTGGGCCGTGTCCAAGATGTCAAAATCCGTGGGATACCACAGAATGCCCTGGTAGAGCTGGCCTCTGCCACTGGGTGGGTGGTCCTACTCAGTGATTTTCATTGTTGCTATTCTGAGCGTCTTCTAGATCCTAGGCCCTGCAAAAGATAGGCGTGGCCCAGGCAGGTGAGCGGAGTGCTTTATGTACATCATCTCATTTAATCCTCACTGGCCTGTAAAGTAGGTACTATTCATTTTAAAATCTTCATTTTAAAAACGAGGAAGCTGAATCTTAGGAAAGTTAAGGATCGTTCTCAAGTCACACAGCTAGTAAGAGGGAAAGACAGGCTCTGAGTCCAGAGCCAGGGCTCAAAGCCCTTCCCTCATGCTGCTTTCCATTCCACCTGTCAACCTTCTGCTGCTTCCCCCTTTTCTGGGTGTTGGATGGGCCCCACGGCAGCAGGGGCCCTCTCTCTTATTGGAGCATCTCTTATGATGTACTCTGATGGGTTCACTTGTCTCTGTCTCTCTCACTTGCATTACATGAGGAGCTCTGGGCCATGCTTTATTTATCCCCATGCTCCGGTGCTTTGCACAATACCTGGCACAGAAGTACTTCAAGATGTTTGTTGACTGATTTTTAGTGGCTTTTTTCCCCTCTCTGCTGAAGTCTGTATGTCCTCTGTCCAAACTCATCTGACTTACAATGGCTCTAGAATCAACATTGCTGGTTACTCTTGGGTCTGAAAGGGTGTGTGAGGGTGTGTATGTGCATATGTGTATGTCTGTGTGTGTTTCATGCGTGTGTTATGGTATCAACAAAAGAACCATCATTTTTTTTCTTCAAATACTTGTCTACATCAAAAGCTTTTAGCCATTATGTTTCTTTAGTTTCCTTTAATCTGGAAACTTTTCATAGCCTTTGTCTTTATGAAGGATATTTTTGAAGAATATAGTCCAATAGAATGCTGCCTATTTTGGGTTTGTCTGATGTTTTTTATGATTAGATTCAGGCTATGCATTCGTGGCCAGACTGATGTTGTGACCTCAGGGTATCATATCTAGAGGCATGTGATGTCCATCTACCCATCTGATGTTCATTTTGATCACCCAATCCAGATGCTGTCCCATTTCTTCCCTGTATAGTTAACATTGTTTCTCCCCTGGTAACTATGAAACAATCTGTCAGGGGACATTTTAAGACCATGCATGCATCCTGTGGCTTGTCAAAATTCCCTCCTGGATCCACTCATGGTTCCTATTTGTACCTATTTTGACTGCAAGATGAGGATCCTGTCATTAAATACAATATCTGATTCTAGACTGGATCCTGTACAGGAGTGGGGAAAAATACCATGAAGGGCTTTGAGTTTTTGACAAAATTAGAATACAAACAGAAAATAAAACCAGAGTGCTCTATAAAAGTTAAGTCTATGGGAATTCATTCTCAAATTCACTTGTGTGTATACACGTATATGTGTGTGGAGAGAACGTACAAACAAAAAATCAAATGTTAAAGGGTAAAAAGGTAAAAGTTGCATGGGTGTTTCTGGTATAATTCCTATTCTTGTAACTTTTCTCTAAGTTTGAAATTACTTCTAAATAAGAAGTTAATAATAAGCTTTTGGCCACCTATAAAATAAGCACTAGATGTCCTACCTACAGCAGTGCACATCTTTCATTCAATGGCTGACACAGCCGTAGTTAACAAGTACGAGCTTTGCCTGGACTGCATATGCCCCAAGGTCTACTGCCATAGGAGACCCAGTGACACTATGCAAAATGTCTGTCTTTATGGTGGTGTCTGCAGAAACTACACAACAGTGGTATTTTGAAATGGAAGACTCCAGCTCTGGTTGCACACATCTCAGTTGTCTTTATTAAAAGATGATACAGGAAAGATAAAGTGATACTTAAAGGGTCTCGAATACAAGAGGAGAAGACAGAGTCCCTATTGCAGTGACGCAGAACCTTCTGGCACTGGCACCTGCAAACTCTCTTCAGTCTCCTTTCATGATCGCTGCATATTCCTTCTGGTGTTCAACCAGCTTCAGGAATACTTGATATTTCTTGTCATAGTATCTGGGGAGAAAAATGAATATGTTGAATGATCTCAGACAAAACCGTTACGCAGCTTCCCCTTAGATTTAGAAGAACAGGAATGTATCTCTTATGGTTGGGCAGACATCTCTCATTTTCTGAATGCTTATAGCATCCTGAGCAATGGATCAGCATGATTCATAGTTATATCTGCAACCTACACGGGGGTGTTATTATCCTCATTGTCAAAGCAAAGACATTTGCTCAGAGAGGCACATCTAAAGTAGTCTAGCTCCACACGGGCAAGGCTGGGATGCAAACTGAGGTCTGACTTCACGGCCTCAGCTGTAACACACTAAGAGGCTGAGGCTCAACACAGGTCCTCGCTCATCCACAGCTTCAATAAATATTTCAGATATGACTAGCCCCAGGTCTGATGACTGGTTTAGAAACCACAGTCTGACCAGGGATGAGACCAAACATTTTCATTACCCTTTGTGGACTCCACACCTACGTTTCCTTTGCAGACTGTTTTACCTGGAAGTGCAACCCCGTGAAAATGTCACTAATATCTTCCCTCTAGAGGTGTCCTGCTGTCCAGGCATCCCAGGGTGGACTTTGCCCTCCTTCTACTCTTTGTCTGGGTCTTGGTAGACCTGTTATCCCTGGACCTGTTTGAATGTGGTGTTGACCAGGAGAAGAGGGCAGAGCAGCCTGATTTTGAAAGGGATAATAGCAGCTATGACAAATCATATGTGAACACTTGCAACTTTGTCTTTACTCCTCTTGGTTGAGAGGAGCTGACATGGGGTGAGGGGCTGATGAGGCCAATTTAGCATGTCTCAGTAGATTCTGGAATGTTCTGGAAAGAAGTCTTTAGGAAGGATTTTTGGTGCAAGCTTGTGAATCTGAAGAAAGAGATTGCAAAAGCAACCCTGCGTATATGTAGGGACTTCATATCCCTACATATGAATATGTAGGGTCCTCCCCAGGAGACTTATGAGCTGTGATGGGGCCAAATACAGAGTTAAGAGGTGAACTCTGAGGCCTGGATTTGAATCTCATTTTGGCCAATACTAGTTGTGTGACACTGGGTATGTTACGTAATCTATCTGTGTCTAAATTTCCTTATCTGAAAATGAGAATGATTATAGGATCTATCTCAATAGAGTTGTTATATGAATTAAATGAGGTAATGCATGAAAAGCACTTCAAACAGTGCCTGGATCTTAGTAAGTGTTATCTGTGCTAGTTATGATCACTACTTTTTTTTTTAAAATTAATACTCCAACATTATCATCAATCTTGTGATAAGTAGTTTCCACTAAAATCAGTTCTATGGGCATTGAAAGTTATTAATCATAGAATGATTTGGGGGACAGAAATTTTCTCCTTCTAATGATATCCTCTGACAGTTTAACATTAAATACTTCTTAGTTATATGGGATGGATTTCCTGACTCTGGAATCTCAAAACGGCTCGAAGGGAGCTTGGGTCAATAACCTTCTCATACATTGAAGATTTCCCATTTTAATCCTGACAATTTTGCAGCAACTTTGTTCACTAGTCTTATTCCTTATACAGTGGAAGAAGCATTGGCTTTGTAGGCAGAGAAGTCTGGGCAACTACCTTAAAGGGTGTAAGTCTCAGTTTCCCTGCATTAAGAAGGATGATAACCATATCTACATCATAAAGTAACTGAATTTTAGACATGAAATACTGTGTGAGCTGCAATGTGCTCATAAATAGAGATTGATGTTGTTTTTATATCCTTCCATGATCGTGGAACACCAAAAGATGGATAGACTGTATTTTTCCTTTTTTTACACATGGAAAGCTGAGGTTCAAGGCACATTGTTCCCCTGTGTTTTTTCTTTTTTTCAAAAATTGTTTTCTTGTAAAATACACATAACATGAAATTTAGCCATTTTAAGTGTACACTGCAGTGCATTAAGTACAGTCACACTGTTATGCAACATCATCACCTTCCATCAGCAGAACTCTCTTCATCTTGCAAAACTAAACCTCTGTACCTATTAAACAGTAACTCCTCATTCTCTTCCTTCTTGCAGCCCCTGACAACCATCGCTCTACTTTCTCTCTCCCTCTATGAACTTGACTCTAGGTACCTCACATGAGTGGAATCATATAATATTTGGCCCTTTGTGACTGGCTTTTTTTCACTTAACATGATGTTCTCAAGGTTTGTCCATGATGAGGCATGTGTCAGAAAGTCCTTCCTTTTTAAGGCTGAATAGTGCAGATATACCACTTTTTCTTTATCCATCCACCTGCAATGACCACTTGGGTTGTTTCCATGTTTTGGCTACTGTGAATAATGCTGCCATGATCATGTGTGTATAAATATCTCCTTGAGATCCCGATTTCGGTTCTTTTGGGTACATACACAGAAGTGAAATTTCTGGATCATACGGTAATGCTATTTTTAACATTTGAGGAACCACCACAGTGGTGGTATCATTTCACATTCCTACCCATAGTGGACAAGAGATCTAATATCTCCACTGCCTTGTTGACCCTTGTTGTTTTCCGGTTTTTGATTGTAATCATCCTAAGGTGTGTGAGGTGGTATCTTATAATTTTTGACATTCATTTCCCTAATGATTAGTGATGTTGAGCATCTTTGCATGTGCTTACTGGCCATGTGAACATAATCTTTAGAAAAATATCTATTCAAGATCTCTGCCCACTTTTAATTTGGGTTGTTTCGGTTGTTGTTATTTGGTCTTAGGAGGACTGTGTATATCCTATGTATTAATCCTTTATTAAATATATGATATACAAATATTTTCTCTAATTCTGCAAACTGCCTTTTTATGGTTGATAGTGTCTTTCAAAGCACAAGTTTTTTTCCACAGCACTTTTAAGTGACTACTCTGAGTGCACAGATAAATTCAGTCTAGGCATGAAGATGAGATTTGGGATCTTCTAAAAAGCATATTGAACCATGGTCACTAGATTGTGTTCTCTGTGATCCTGAATTTTAAAATCAGCTAAATCCTCTCTCTTCCAAATTCTCCCCACACTCAGTCAGTGGTTTCTGTGTAGCACAGACCTAAGTAAATGTCTCATAGAGATAATAATGTGATTTGAGGTAATGAGATGAAGGGAGTCATTCAGAAGGAAATGCCATCTTTCTACTGGTAAACCTTGGGGCCACCTGTAGATGGTGCCAGAGCACCATGTGTGCTGCCTCCAGAGGCGTGCTCCCAGCTGACTAAGAAGCTAAAGATTCTTTTCAAAAGAACATGTGGATTTGCTGAACGAACTTAAAAATAGACTTCCCTCAAATGTCTTGGGAGGGTCAGCAGAGAGATGGAGAAGAATAATCTGTTTCTACAAAAGAAGGAAGCTGCTAGCGGAGACTCCCAAGGCCATTGGGAAGTACAACTTCTCCATGCTCCTGAGTTGAGCTCCCCCCATGTCATGGCCTGCCTCTCTGACCTCAGTATTTCTCAGAGAGGGTTTTATATATATATATTCATATATATTCATATATATATTCATATATATTTATATATATATATTCAGGGGGTTAACAATCCAACTGCATTTGGAGACCTTCTTTAAGAAAAGGAAAAGAAATTGGGTTGCTTTTCCATGGGCATTTTCAATTCCATTAAAGACCGACCATGCTTTGGTGGGATCAACACCTTTGCCTGTTACAAGAGGTGGAATTTATTTTGGTACTTAACATTAAATATAATTGTAAAGTCACTAGCACAACTGTCTTCCATTTTTATTTTACTTTTTATGAAGATTTTATTTTTTAAGTAATCTCTTTGCCCCATGTAGGGCTCAAACTCATGACCCCGAGATCAAGAGTCACATGTTCTTTAGACCAAGCCAGCCAGGCACCCCTATCCTTCCATTTTTATAGTCATCACCAATGGCTTAATAGAGGTTGTTTTCATCAATCACTAGATTATTGAAAAAGCCTTCTGTGTGGCCTCTCTGCTTTTACCTGTGGGCCTTCTAATCCAACCTCCGAGAGGGATCTTTCTAAAATCTACATCTGGCCAGGTCTTGCCACTGCCTAAAGTTCACTATCCCCAATCTGCCCATAGGATGAGGTCTGAGGTCTCCAGCATGGCCTCAAAGTTCCTTATAAGATGACCCCCTCCACCTTCCCTCCTTTGTATTTTACCTCCTGCCAGTCCCCAACCCATACTTTGTATTTCAGAATTCTGAGTTGTTTATAAGTTATCTGAACATGGCATGCCATTCCCACTTTTATAACTTTGCATATGTTAGTCCCTCTACTGAGAATGTTCTCCCCATTTCCTTTAAGCATTAAAGTCAGGGCAGATTTTATCTCCTCTCAAAAGTTTTCTCTCACCTCTACATGGTCACATTCCTTTCTTTCTTAAAGGCTACTTTCTTACCTGGTAATACTTCTATTGTAGAACTTATCCTTTCATTTTGAAATGATCTATGTGCATACATAAGATTGTGTCTCATTCCCTTGGAAACCTTGTATATAGGCAAATTAGGATAATGCCTTGAATACAGCAGCTCAATAAACTAGTATTTTGTGAATTGGGATTAAAATACTGATCAAGGTCATGTTATAGTCCCCAATGTCAAGTGATATAAAGGACAGATGGATAGACAGATGCTACTGTGCCCTTTGATAGAATATATAAGAGATACCCATTTCAGAACCGAAGACCAAATTTGCTGCTAATGACCTAGGGAAAAGAACCCTGATCTGAGGGTTCAGAAATCTGTATTTGACCCCGAGGTCTGGCCCTAGCTATTTCGTGACTTTAGGTAACAAAGTGACTTCACCTCTCTGGGACTTGTATCACCTATTAAATGAAAGAACTGGATTACTGGCCCCCAAGGCTTATTCTAGCTCTCCAGTTACATGTCTTTGAATGTCCTCATTCCTCAGCATCGTGCATATAAAAAGTATAAACTTACCTTTTATCCTCAAGTCTGGGAAACACAACCTTCCCAACTTTGCTCATTCTTGCCATTGCCTCCTGTCAAAAAGGAAAACAGAACACAAAGAGCTGAGTTGGAAAGCTGAACTCAAGGTGAGGTTTGTCACAAGCAAGAACATTCTATTTTTTTTAAGATTTTATTTATTTATTGGAGAGAGAGAGAGAGAGAGAGAGAGAGGCAGAGGGAGAAGCAGGTTCCAGGCAGGGAGCCTGATGTGGGACTCAATCCCGGGTCTCCAGGATCACGCCCTGGGCTGAAGGCAGCGCTAAACCCCTAAGCCACTGGGGCTGCCCAAGAACATTCTAATTAGGATTTACTCCCCTTAAGATATTCAATTAGTCCTTTTTTTTTTTTTTTTTGGTCAACTTATTATCATTGGTAGTAAGAATAAACATTAATGAACATTAAAAGTTACATCAATGTTTAAGCCAAAGCCACACAGTCTTGGCTTAATACATGATTGAGTACTGAGGGCTCCAGGGCCTAACTAACCCCAAAGGCAAAGCACCTTTGTGATCACCTGAAGGGAGTGGTGGGAGGAAACGATTTTCCCTTATCATTACCTGGACACAAGGCCTTAACAATGCAATGCAATCAGTCACTAAGCACATTGTTTACTTAAACTCAAGATAACAATAACTAGGTGGACCCCCACTTCACACCTGCTCTTTAGAATAACATACTTAAGAGTTCTTCTATTCAAGGCCTTATTCTAGCACTCTCTAAAACTGTGAACACAGGTGTGAGGCCTCTGGGCTGAGTCTAATTTACTTAAGTTGTGGACTGTGACTTTAGGACATTCCTGTCTTTACAATGGGGCAATCAGGTAGACATTGAGTTGCAGCGTCTATATGGACATGGCTGATATGTGTGGCATCAAGACCAATCACAGCTTGTGTGGGCTCCATTATAGGAATGAGAGGGTTAGGCTTCCTTAGGCAGTCTCCTAAAGCTGGTAAGGCAATGGAAAAGTTAGAAGGAATGGAGTGAACCCAAACTTTGGAGTCCAACAGACTTGACTAGGGAGATGACAAGCAATGGCATGACACAGCTTCTCAGATAGGCCTGCCTTAGGAATGGCTATTGAACTCATTGTTAAAGATGTAGTCATCCTGGGGTAACATATGTACACCTTTTTATTCCACATATTTACTAATTGTTATGTACCAGACATTATGTTAGATTTGCTTTAGATATACTCTTTGTCTTGCGAAAATTTACATAGTAGTTGGGGAAGAAATAATTTATGTTTCTATTATATAAGTTTTATGTTACATGTATTATTTACCATTGATTCCCTTCTGGTATGCCATGTATTTACTGGTTTACATGTTCCTTAAGTTCCTCTTACTCCTTGCCCTACCCAATATGCAAGCTACATGAGGCCAGGAGCTTTATCTTTTTACGGTTTACTTAACACCTAAAATATTCATTAAAAAAAAAAATCCAAGTCCCTTGTATGTGTTGAGTGCAGCATTCAACATATATAGAAAGCAGAGATGAAGATTACATGGGCCCTTTCATCACAGGGCTCACCATAGAGTGGAAGAGACATTTACTCTGATCAAAGGAGAGGGTGATAAACACCTTGCTAGAAGTGGATGAACTTCTTTTCAGTAGTTATTCAAGGGTTAGGAAACTTGGTATTTTCTCATCTACCAACCATTTACACATACTTTCTACTCTGGCTAGGATGCTCTAGCAACTCTTCCCCAACGATGGCAAGAACATTCTGAAGGAGTTCTCTGGTTTCCTAGCCCTCAACGGATTTAAAAGTGCTGACTAGGAATCAGAGATGCTGAGGTTGGCAAGCACAGTGACAACAGAAAGAAGTGGCAGTCTTAAGGAAGAAGGAGATTTTCTAAATTATGAAAAATTACCGAAAAGGAAACCATGGTTAAAAGAACCAAAAAAAAGACAATCTGGGGCCATTTTGTGGAGGGATAAATAGTCAAACACATCTTAGTGAGGTTGCTGCTATTCCACTTCACAAGGCTATTTTAAGAGCTCTGCTCACCCTGTATTTTCCCTCACAGACTAAGTTCCAATTCCCTTCAAGTAAACCCCACATCTTGTGGAGATGGCCTCAGCAATCCTCCGTCACCAACTCTGGCGCTTGTCCTCTAGTCTGTCCTTACTTCTTCTTTTGGAGTGACACTCTGCAGGGCTCCCAGATTGGCTTCTGCTTCCTCTACCTCCTTGGAATCCTGAAAACGCCCTTGGGAAATACTCCTCTGGGTTGAGCTTATGCCACGGCCTTGAGATGACATTCCAAGATGGCCTTCATGGGTGGGACCTGGCAAACCTGTATTATAGAAGGTGCTCCATAAAATGTCCCTTCCCTTCCCACTAAAATACAATGGCAGCCCATAGGGCTTTCTTCCTTTCTTCGCATTACCTTTGCCTGTTTGTAAAATAAACTATCGAGAAATAAACACCAGCACTAGATATTCTCAAGGCTTTAAAAGAGGTTATTTTGTCCCCTAAACAAATATAGCTTTAAACAGTAAACTGAGCTCAGGTATTGACTCCACTGAGGAGGCTTTTTCTGACTCATCCCTGCCGCCTGCCTCCCACCTAGACTGAATTATTTGCTCCCACTGCAACTTGTGCTACCATCTACCATAGCACTTATGACACAGTACCACAATTTTTTTTGTTAACACACCAGCCTCCCTGACTAGTCTATGAGCTCCTTAAGACAGGAACTGTGATAATTATTTCCTCTGCCAAACTCAGCATCTGGTATATCGTGTGCACTCAGGGAATGTCTATGAGATGAATGGACTTAAGGTTCATACATGTGACAAAATGTGAAAATGGAAGTTTTGGCTGAGATCTAAAGTTGACAGATATAAGATACCAAAGTGAGCTGGAAACAGACCACCCTGAAGAATCTGTAAAAAAAAAAAAAAAAAAAGGGTCGTTGAGGACCCATTAATCAACTCTTAAAACTTTCACCCACATGGAAGAACAGAGAGAGATTTTTAGGAGCAAATTGTTGTTTTATTGTGTATCATCAGGTCTACTTTCAAGGGAGGAGTGAGTCTCCCCATTGCTAGTCAAGAGAGCAGGGCTTCACTGAGAACAACAGAGAACCTGATATGTGTTCACTGTGGGACACAATGGACTGAGTGGAATTCCCATCTGGAAGAGAAGGGCTGGCTGGCAGCTTCAGTGTAGAAGTGGAGGAGCCAGCACTGGAATCAGCCAGCACTGTCAGAGTCCGTCAGGCTCCAAAAAGCATGGCTGGTTCCCATGGACCCTTGGTGGCCCACATGTGAGAGAGCTGTCATGGATTGTCTCAGATACCATCCAATATGGCCACCTCATGAGGCAGTGGGAGTGTGCATAAGGCTTGAGATGATTTATTCCGTGTCTTAGGAATGAAGAGAAAACAGTCAACTAGAGTAGGGTAGCATTAACAAGGGCAAGAAAAGTGAGAGGTTTCTACAAGTAGAGAATTTCCAAAACAAATTCTGTGATGGAGCCTGGCTACAAACACCTAATAGGCTAACGGAACTGATCAGACAAGAACTTTCTAAACCCTTGATCTCTCTTCCTGTATACTCTCCAACTACCTCAAAGGAATAAGAAAAAAACAAAACAAAACAAAACAAAAAAAAACGATTATGCTCCAGAGGAAGTCAGCAGGGAAGAGAGAAGACCAATCCCAGCTATGTCTTCTCATGTGCAGCAGACCCCAACTGGGAAGTGGGGAGATGTCTCATCTTTGAATGAAAACTCACATGATGATTATTAAATATTCTTTGATAATCTAATATCTGAGTTTGGGCTATGTCTCACAACTTAAGGAAACCATAAAACTTATATTACCTAGGATCGACTTTGTACTTATCTAAGAAAACAATACAACTACCAGGATTTTTAACCAGAGCGAAGAAAAACTTGCTCTATTGCCTAAGTGTTAGGGGGTGGTGGGAGTAAAAAAGTCAGTTGTTTATCATTTCTATCTCAAGAATCGTGTTTGTCCTAACCACAAGTTATAGACACACAATAAACACTGGATAAAAATATATCGGAACGTTAACAGGTTCAAGAGCATGGGTTGCAATTTTTTTCCTCTCTTTTTTGTCTTTTCTAAATTTTCTACAGTGGCATATGTGGATTTGATAATTTAAGGATAATAAAAAAAATACTGCATTCTAAAAAAAAAAATGTTATGCTTAGATAGGCACTCAAAACAACTCGTGCTCATCCCGTCTCCTGGGAGGCAGGGCTCCTTACGGGTATTGGACACAATAAGGAGGATGCCCGGAGAATCACTGCTGTCATCAGACACAGCAGTGCTGGCTTTTCTCATTTCTCCAAATAACTAATATAAAGCCAAAACCTCAGGAACCCACTGGCTGCAATAAATCTGGAAATGACCACAGCATAACAATATGAATTTATTATGGGAATGCTGACACGTGCTAAATATAGTCACCCCCCCACAATATATTTCTGTTCAAAAGGGTTTGTTTGAAGTTGGCCTCAAAATTCCTACTTTTTGTCAGCAGGCAGGAGCTGGACAATCTTAATTTGCAGCACGCTACCCTCTTTGTTTGAGAGTCTAGACAGCACAATGAATACAGTGACTTTTCTCTTTCCTTTTTGCCCACACAATGAATGCTTTTTAAAAACAAAATATTTTGTAAAATCGCATTTTAATCACTTCTTTTCTTTCTCTCTATAAGGCAGAGCTATAAATAAACCATGAAAGTTCACATTTGATCGTCACTTCTGAAAGCAAGTCAAGGGTTTCTGTAGGAAAAAATAGGGGCCCTGTACCATGGTCATGAAAGACTGCATTCATGGGGTTTGACCCTTCCCTGCCGTGTCAAGGCTGAGATACCAGTCCACACACACTGCTCACCACTTCTTGGGCCATAGCACCAGTAATCACCAGGCCTGCGTGGGCATGGGAAACACCCAGTTCTCATGTGTTACGGCCTGGCTTGGGAGCTAGCAAAGGGCGTTAGGCTTCACTGGGGTGAGTTATGCAAGGAAATTAAGGTAAGGGAAGAAAGGGGCTCTTCAATACCCATCATGGAGAAGATGGGAACCCATGAGTGGCTGACACTCTACTACGGGCAATTTGAGGAATGGGGGATCTAGTACCTTCTCCCCTAGCCAGGGGAAGCCAAACAGTGGCCTTAAGAATTTGGGAAGGCTATCGGGTAGTCTAGACCTAGGCACTAAAGGACATGGCAAGTTTGGAAGTGTCCAGAGTCACAGTCTTCAGGGAAGAATACTCAGGACCTAGCCTGGTGGGAGCTCTACTGTGCACTCCCCAAAGACAAGAACCATGTGATTGCAGATGTCAAGCCTAACATGGTCCTAGTTCTCATACGTGCTTGGTTAATGTTTGCTGAGCTGCTGAATGAAAGGGTGAGGACTTCCATAACAGGGGCAATGTAAGACCACGTAAGCCAGTGTTTCTGAAATGGCATACATGTACTCCAGGGAGTGCACAAGATACGCCATTAGGACTCCAGAAGAAAACACTAAAAGTGCCATTTATATGACTTCTAGTCTAAAGAAATTAGTTAAGCTTTACCAGCATTTAATAAGCAGATTGTCACCAGATTGGTCAGTTGGTCTACACATTGGGTAGACATGAGTCACATAAGATGTGTCAGGTTTCTTAAAAGAAGTATGGGATTTCTATGCCATACAGGGGATGACAGCACGGTGATCACCATGGGGTCCCAGCATCCAGAGATCTGCTCCATGTTGTCACTTACATGCTCTAGTTAAGTGCTTTTTTAGTTTTATTACCTTGTTTTATTTAAGCTAACCTTCATAAAATGGACAAGCAGCTGAAAAAGATTTAGTCAATGGATTAAAGGTAATGGTGATAATTCAGATCCAAGTAAATAAGAAAATAGTGACACTTTCCCTTGGTACTAGCTCTTCATGTTAGAATATAAAAAGCAATGAAGACCTGGTCAGATAAGATAAAAACTGGGAAGAAATGAAAATGATCTAGAATACTGCCTGAGATATAGATACACAGGCATATACAAAGTCATTCAGAAATCATCAAAAAGACTTTAGAAATCATTAGAAACCCATCTGGCTCTAGATATGTAATACACCTTTAGGTATTGTATAGTGTTAATATGAAAATATCATAATAGGCAAGAATTGGAAATATTTTACTTCAGCTATATTTCATCTGCTTTACAGTATATATAATCTACAAGTACAGTAGAACACCCCTATGCCTTTCCATCAGTGAGTCTCCACATACTGAGGATGCAAGCTTGAAATGTTTTTGACTGATTCAAAAAGTGTGGCATCCGTTGATTTAGCAGTCAACTCCCACGGCCATTGCTATGCTACTGGTTCAAGGCAACATTTCCCGGGTGCTTACTGTTTTAGGCTGTGGACTGTGCTAATTGCTTTATGTATGTGACCTTTTTAGTCTTCAACATGATTTTATAACATAGATATCATCTCTATCCCCATTTTATGAATCAGGGGAGAATAAAGTACAAGTCATTTGCCCAAAGTCATAAAGCCAATACGTAGTAAAGCCAGAATTCAAGTCCAGTTCTAACTCCAAGCTATCGCTTAGCCCCACACTCAGATTTGATGCTCCTTTCTTCCCTCTAATACAAAAAGCCTAGCCCTTGAATGAGTCCCCTAAGCTTGAGTTCAAATCTCATTTCTGCTGCTTATTAATTGTGTGAACTCCCTGGGTGAAAATTGCATGTGTGTGTGTGTGTGTGTGTGTGTGTGTGTGTATGTGCATGTGCACAATATGCCAGTATAGTACATTGTACCTTTTTCCAGAGATGCTGACACATAGCTCTGAATACATGAATCTGCCTTCTTGACGAACTCTGAGTCATTTTACTGGAAAACAAGTTCACATGGTAATGTGTGGGCTGAAGCACATGACCTCTCCATAGAAAAACAGAAAGTATAGCAATGTGATTTTGTTCCTCCAACAAACATGAAGAAATGGCTAGTTGTTCTTTTATTTATTTTGTTTTTTTTCTTTTTGATACAGTCATCTTTTGACCTGCACCTGGTATTCTGTGTAACCTCCATGCACTGATGACAACAATGTCAATTTAGAAGCAAGAAGGAATGGGAGAGAGAAAGAGTGGAAGAAGTCCTAATCATTAATCATGATGTGAAGAGTTTCACTTCACTTATAATTTTAAGTTCTATCTATATATTTACATACCCACCTACCTATCTACTCACACACATTCACACATAGCTCTTGTTTAGGGGTAGTGATTACATGGGTATACACATTTATCAAAACTCATCAAACTGTGTGCTTAAGATCTGTGTGTTTTTGCTTTTTATGTACACTGTATATCAATGCAAAAATTGTAAAAAAGAAGAAACACCTATAAACATGTATGAGTGAATGTGTTGGAATATTCATATTTTATGTAACTTTAATTACATAATGCCTACCAAACAGAGAAACAAAATTGAAGCGCCCAGCTTCCCAATCTTGACTGCAAATAACACCTCATACTAGCCTCCTGATCATAAAGGACAGGGTATGGAGAGGCTCTGCAATGCTTCAGGAGATGGAGATGCTAGTGGAAAGATACTGGGTTTTGGAGATAGGCTTGGCATTGCATCTGGGTTCTGCTAACTTACCCGATGTGTGAACTAAACCTCAGTTTTCCCATTTATAAAGTGGGAATGGTAATACCTTCTTGCAGCGCTACTAAGAATTTCAGCAATCCTCCTCTCTGAACCACCACGTCCTGACTAGTCTCTTGACTTAATTAATAGCCCCTAATGGCCCCAGGGCCAGTCAGAGTGATTTTTCAGGAATAGAAAATATAGTGCAGTGATTAAAACAATAGACTGACTATAGCAGACTGCCAGAGTCTGGAGTTGGGCATTACCACTTATACTGGCTATATCATCAGGGACAAATGATTTAACTTCTGTAAGAACTTTTGTTTCCCCTTCTAAAGATGGGGATAGTAATAATACACCTCTCACTGGACTGCTGTGAGGATCATGAGTTATTTCAGGTAAAGCACTCAGATGGTACTGGTACATGGAAAATGCTCCATACATTTTTACATATTTACTATCCTACTAGCATACAAACTTCATGTGGCCAGGGGGGTTGACTGGATTCATTTACTGCACTGAAAACTGTGCCCAGCCAGAATAGGTAATCCATAATGATCTGTTGAATGAATCCATGAGTGAGTTAAGTCTCTCTGGGCTTTTTCTACACAGAGTACTGCTGACATCACATGTGGAGGTTTTCCCTCACACCAATCAATCTTGCACCTCTCCAAACACCAACAAACAACAACTGTCCTACAATTCAATTCAAT
This sequence comes from Nyctereutes procyonoides, assembly GCF_905146905.1. Lineage (NCBI taxonomy): Eukaryota > Metazoa > Chordata > Mammalia > Carnivora > Canidae > Nyctereutes > Nyctereutes procyonoides. The sequence continues at coordinate 39,478,728 of NW_026575140.1, read as the reverse complement.
TCAATTCTGACACCACCCAGAGTTAGCATTCAACTCTATAGGTTTAAGGGTTCAGTCTTCCATGACTACCTCCCATGTCAATGTGTCACAAGTCCCTCCTGTACTTCTGACTATAAACTGGGGGTTCTCATGAACAGCCATCCCACCTTGGATTGGATAATTTGCCAGAGCAGCTCCCAGGAAAACAGCTCGCTTACTATTACAGGTTTATTAAGAAGGATATGATTCTGTAACAGCCAAATAGAAGAGATGCATAGGCAAGGTTTGGGGATGAGGGGGTGGGCACTCCCACACCCTGTGGGGTACACCACCCAAAGCTCTCCCAACCCTGTTGTTCAGGGTTTTTTTTTTTTTTTTGAAGTTTCATTACATAGGCTTGATTGATAAAAATCATTAGCCACTGATTGAATAAACCCATGTGGAAGCTGTCTGTGATCCCCAGGCACCAGTCATCTCATCAGTATACAAAAGTATATATTATTTTTCATGCCAGAGATTCCTTGGATCTGTGTGCCAGGAATCATGGATGGAGATAAAATGTTTAGTTTTTTTTTTTTCTATTATAGTTGCTTTGACTACTAAACACAGCAATGGACCCCTGCTGCCTTTTGAATGAAATTCAGATTTTTGCAGAATGGACTAGAACTTCCAGATCATGCTTTGTTGTCATCTTCAACCTTCTTTCACTCACTCTCCTGGTCATGCTGGAAACCACTGGCATCTTGCTATGGATTGAACATGGCAAGTTTGTTCCTGCCTGCTCTTGCTCTGCCAGGAATGCCCTTCTGGGTGTTCGACTGTCTGGATTGTTCATATGATTTAGGGTGTCTTCAAATACAATCTTGAAGAGGCCAGGGCAGCCCCAGTGGCCCAGCGGTTTGGCGCCACCTTCGGCCTGGGGTGTGATCCTGGAGACCCGGGATCGAGGCCCGCATTGGGCTCCCTGCATGGAGCCTGCTTCTCTCCCTCTCCCTCTGCCTGTGTCTCTGCCTCTCTCTCTCTCTCTCTCTCTCTCTCTCTCTCTCTCTCTCTCTCTCCTCTCTGTCATGAAATAAATAAATAAAAATTAAAAAAAAATCTTGAAGAGGCCAGACTTTGCCACTTGGCTGAAACAGTCCACTTCTACCAAACATCTATCAGATCACCTCATTTTCTTCTCTTTAAAACCCTTCCTAGCACTTAGCATCACCTGAAATTATATTGCTAATTTATGTGCATCTTCATTTACTGTCCCCCTCTTCCTCTGTGGCCCTCACCTCTGCTTCTCCTTCCTGAATCTAAGCTCCATCAAAGCAAGGTCCTTGGCTTTCTCATTCATTGATGTATCTCTATGTTTAGCAGAGCATTAGTTAAACATTAGCTGAACATATATACTTATTTGATTCTTATTTTAGTAAGGCACTGTGTATGACTTGCCTCATCTGAATGCTCACAAACATTCTGTGACAAAGGCCTTATTATCTAAATTTATAACAGAGGCTCACAGAGGTTAAGTGACTTGACTAAGCTAATATGTGGCTTAGGTAGGATTTAAAACATGCTTTAACTCATGAATAAGACTAGGCTTATTCCTTATTCCACAGCCAGTCAATTTGCAGATCTTTGGGTTAGTCCATGACAATTTATCTTCCCCTGATGTCTTTAGGGCCCTGTAAGACCCTAAAAGCTTACTTTCTCCACTGTCAAAGACAAATTCAATTATAGTCATTATATTGTGTTTACAAAGGCAGGAAGGTGGATTCACTGATGTAGAGAAAGATTGTTCATATTAATTTTTGAAACAAACAAAATTCCTGCCAGCTGTATGGCCCTGAGTGAGACCTTTCCCCTCCCTGGGACTCCCTTTCCTTATCAGTAAAATGAAGGGGTTGGATTAAATTATTTCTAAAGTCTTGCCAGGTCTGCAATCTGTTGGTTTCATGCACGTGTCTTTTTTTGATTAACTCCCAGTTGACAAGCGAAGCAATTACTCTGTGATATATTTTATTAGGCTTTTACTCGGCCCACTCTGAGAGGCAACATGCCCACTGTGTTTCTCCAGTAAGGCGTAGTCTCACTCCAAATTTAACCACAACAAACTAGCACAGGGGGGTGTTTCTACAATAGGGAAGGCTACCTACCATTGCTGCAATATTCTGAGGTGGGGTCCTAATATGTGGCCTGGCTGCTTAGGGGTTGGGTCCAAATATGAATAGGTGAGCAACTATTCTTCCTCCTTACCTGAGCTCGACTTGCCTCCTCTGGGTTTTGTAAAAGCCAAAATATCAAGCTTCTTACTACAAGCATCAGACTACAGATGTCAAAACTTTAAGCCATTACCCATCTAATGATCTATTATCGACTGGGGAAAAAGGGTACTGCTGATATTTCTGAGAGTTCTGCAGTGGGCTGGAACTCAAATAACAATAATAATAACAACTTAAAATCAACAACAACAATAATAATAATTAGTAGTAGGAGCTAACTAACATAGTACTTACTATGGCCTAGCACAGTATTAAACATTTTACCTACTTTATATCCCCACTTGAAATATGATGAAAACACACAGCTTTCGAATCTTAACCATTCACTGTAAAACAAAGACTGCAGTGATACAGAGACCATAATTCAAATGCTAGCTCTACCATTTAGTGCTCTGAGTCTCATATTCTTCATTTTGAAAATGGGAGCTTTAATACTTATTTTATAGGCTTGTTTTGTAGATTAAATGCTTAAATCTAAAGTTATTATTAAGACCACTATCTACCCATCAACTGAAACAAGCCCTGTTTTCCTAGAAGCTTTATTTTTTTTTCCTAGAAGCTTTATTAAAAGGCAAGAGTTGACAAGCATATATTTGGGTACATTTCAGATTGGTGGAGTGGGTGGGCTAGTGAAGGTGTTGGGTGTTAATATTCTCATGGCTCTGTATAATCATTTCCAGACAATTATTCCTCCATTTGCAAGCAAAAAGATTTGCTCGTTTGAGGTTTATACCATCTGGTGATAGATATACGATCATGCCCACATCCAATGCAGCTCACTGCTGTCACCCTTGGCCTCTTGCTTGCATCCCTATGTTAAATGAAGCTGAGACCCAGATCACCTAGTCTTCCCATCTACCTGGAGATTTGTCAATATCTTGGAAAACTTAAGTATCAATTTACATGACCTATCCAATGCTTGAGTCTTATGGCTTCAAAATGCTTCCAACTCCAGGACCATTCACCTCCACTTTACTCCAGCATTCATCCCCACAGCCAAACTCTGAATCTCATCACCAACTGGTACTGGTACATTTATGTATAAATGTAAATAAATTATGTATGTAATGCTCTAATAGCCACTTTCTGGCTTCAACTGCCCATCAGTCTAATTCTCTCCTTTATCCCATCATTCCTACCAAAGGTCCTTCTTCACCTCATGGTAGTATCAAGATTCTCAAGCCTTTCCTTTTTCTTTCAGTCTGTGCACAGACCCCATCTGGCTCTAATTTCTTTGGTAGCTAGGGTATAATCCACCATTTATTATATCAAACACATTGACCAACAAGAAGCATCACAAATACTCTCTTAGTAAAATTTAATTGGTACCTCTAATTCACATAAATCATTTGGCCAGTATATGCTTCATTTATGGCTGGAAGAGAGAAATCTCCTTTAGGACAAAGGAGGCCAATGGGTGATTGCCACTCAAGAAAGCACAACATCTGGAAAGTTTTCAAGAGTTTGAACACCTTAGAAACTTATATTACCTGCCTCAAAGTTAATTCTATACAGACAAGATTCTCTGGCCAACAGATCAGGAACCATAACTAGCAGCAAGAAAATCAAAACATGACAGTATTAATATAGCACACAATGACTGAGGTGCAAGGAGTGTTGGGTAGCTGCTAGGGCTAATTTCTCTGTGTTTAGGTTAGGTTGGTAAATAACCAAATTATCTAATACACAGACTATCTATCCACCCACCCATCCCTCCATACGCTCTAAAGCTCCCTGTGTTGGATCTCCAAGTCTCCTAGGCCAAAGTCATATTAAAGGGTGGATTCTGGACACACTGGTTTAGCTGTTGGGGCTGGCCACTGACTCTTTGCAGTATAGGAGTCCTTCTGGAAAAGCCAGAATTCGTTTCAAACCAACTTCAGCAGGGAAAAGACAGGAGGGAGCTTGAAACAAAAGCCAGAGTTGGGCAGGCCAAGGAGGGCACCAGAAGGCCAAAGCAGGAGAAGGGCCGGAGGGAACTGGGAAGCCAGGAGGGGAGAGAGGAGACAAAAGTCAGAGAGAGGGAAAGGAGTGGAATGCAAATCTTGGAATGCAAAACTTGGATACTGTGCTGTCCTTCCAGTTTGGCTTATAAGCTTTTCTTTATTTCCAGAGCCCCATGGTTTCCTTCTTTCTTAGCGCTGAGCACACATTAGGACAAACACCTCTTTTCTTATATGTCTCCCCAACTAGACTATGAGATCTAAGAGGATAGAGACCATCAACTTTTGCCAGTATTCCCAGTAACTGATATAATGTGACTTTTCACTAAATGCATGGTGAGAGAACGAACAAAATGAATGAGTAGATGGATTGATGAAATAACGAATGGATCAGAAGTCAGGAATCTGTAAAAAGCAACTTTGGGATCTCCCTCAGTGAAACTTGGTGTTTCCTGTCAGTTCAACATATTCTTCAACTGTCAGATGTCACAAGTAAGTTCATAGGCTCTGGACCGACTAGATTGGAATGTTGGCTCTTCTAACTGAATGGCTTGGCCAATTTACTAACCTCTTTGTGCCTCAGTTTACTCATCTGCAAAAACAGAAATCATAGAATTACTCACAGAGTTACTAAGATAAAAATAAAATGCATGTACAGCATTTAAATTAGTATTTGGCACAAGGTAATAGCTTAAAAACTGGGGTTACTTGTATTCTTATAATTATTACACTCATCTCAACCCTAGCACTACACAGGATCCTATAATATGTTCTTGAGTGCTACTATTTAAAGATAGTCCTTCCAAATCTTCTGTTACATGTGACATGCTGCCTGGGAGTGATAAAGAGCATGGAACGAAGAAACCATCCAACACTGAGTACCAGCTGATGCCTCTGGTTCATGAGGGGAAAGAAGATGAATAATGAACAGAACGGGGGCTGTGGGGAATAAAAGTTTAGGAGCTTCTAGGTTTAGAAACATGGAGGTTTTTTTTTTTTTTCTTTTTTTAGATTGGACTTCTAGGCCTTTTACCTAAAACAAACAAAGAAAACAACAACTGTGTCAGCTGTGTTTACGAAAATGGGCTTGCTGTGGTTTTCACGGACATGGGGAATTCAGTCCACTTCCCTCTGCTTACTAAATCATGGACAGGCACATGATGTACTGGAAAGAGAACTGATCCAGAAATCAGGAGGCTCTGGTCCTGCATTAAGCTTGGTCTAAACTCTAATTCTGAACAAGTTGTTTCCTTTCATTGGATCCCAGTTTCATTTTCTCCAAAATGGCAAGTCTGAGCCAGATGTTGGTTTTGTGGTCTAACAAATGGTGACTGAATACCTGCTGTATACCCCAAGCGTTGTGCTAGGTAGGCACTGTGGACACATCAGTGAGCTGCGCAGCTCTGATCCCTGGACCTCATAGAGCTTAGGGTCTACTAGAGGAATGCAGATGCTAGAGGAGAGGGCCAGAGGGATATAAAGCTAGTCTGGGTGTTAGGGAATGACCTGGCAGTGTAAAAGGAGTTGGCCCCATAAATAAAGTTGATGAAGAGGCATTTAGGCTGCACAGAATGCATACTTGACATTGAAATATTATGGTGTATTCAAAGGACTAAAAGAAGTCCAAGAGTAGATAGAATGAACAGAAAGAGTGACCAGAGCCAAAGTTACAAATGAAGACAGGAGTCAGAATTTGGCTGGTCTTGTAAATCATTATGCCAAAGTGAAGAGAAAGCCATCGGAGGGTTTTAAGCAAGAGCAATCCTATTCGTTTGTAAAAGATCACCTTGGCTCATATGTGGACAATGGATTAGAGAAGGTAAAAATGGTGGCAAGCAAACTAGCCAGGTGAGAGGTGATGATAACCCAGACTAGGGTGGTGAGTGTGGAATTAAAGCCAAGTGTAAGAATTCAAGAGACATGAGAAGTAGTTTAGAAAGTGACCATGAGAGACTGAAGTGGAAGGGAAGGAGAGTGTGGGGTCACAATGTCCTTGAAGTTCTGGCAGAGGAGAGTGAGTAGATGTGGTGCCATTTATAGACTGTGCCACGAATGGGCTGGAGCCAGTTTTGTAGGCAAGGGTGTAGATGATGAATTCACCTGAACACGCTTCAATCCGGATACCTAAGAGCCCTTTAAGTGGACATGTTATATGGACAGCTGCTGAGCTGCGGGCTACAGATAGTAAATGAGTCCTTAGAAGTGGATGAGATGGACAGAATTACCTAGAAGACCAACATACAGTGTTGTGCAGAGGACAGAGGGGAGCTGGCAAATGAATTTGGAAAGCAGTGTTCAGAACAGCAGGAGGAAAATCACAAACTGTGCCACCAATGGAAGAATGTGTCAATACAGGGAGTGTTCCTTGCTGCAAAATGTTGCTAAAGGTAAAGCAGGGTAAGGACTGAAAAGCCCTTTGTGCTGAGCAATGGTCTAGGATAGCATTACTGACTGAGGCTAGTACAATTTTGGCTGGAATTGTGGAAGTAAAGAGCTGATCATCCTTGGTTAAGGAGGCAGAGGGTGCTGGTGAGAAAATCAGGACAACGAAGATAGCCATCTTTTAAGATACTTTTGAAGTGTAAAGCCTTCCAACAAAGGGTTTTAATGTAGATTTTTTTTTGCACCCATGCTGTTGATTGCTAAATGTAATAGTCTGATTATGACGCTGAATAAATGTGTCTTTTTAAAAAAAATAAAATAAAATACTTTTGATTGTGAGAAGGTAAGAATTGGATGGGGCTGACACACAGGAGAGAGAATTTTGTTTAAGATGAGAGCGTGTGTAGTAGCACTGTCCAAAAGAAATAATGTGAGTTATGTAATTTAAAATTTTCTAGGGGTCGCTTTAAAAAGTGAAAAGAAATGAGTAATTTTATTACCTTTTATTTAACTTATTATACCTTATTATAAATATCATTTCACAAGTAATCAATACAATTAGTAGATATTTTATGTCCTTTTATTCATAGTGACTCTTTGAAATCTGGTGTGTAATTCTCTACATTTCAAACCGCACTAGCCACATTGAAGTGTTCAGTAACCACATTCGATTGGTGGCGGCTGTATGGGACAGCACAAGTGAGAGCACATTCCAGTGCTGCCAAGAAGGAGCTAGCTAATATAGAGGAGTGAGAGGATAACGGATTCAGTGGGCTGTCAGACTGGGGGGTGGGAATGGAGGAGCCTCTGACAAACGGGCTCTTCTTTTATAATCTCTTCCATTACAATAAATGTGAAGGAGAAAAAGTCTGAATCTGGATATGAGCAGTGATGTGCTGATAAATGTTAACAACTGGCTCTACCAAAAAAACCTAAAATCAAAACAAAATTAAAAAGCCCTACTTTGTAGCATTGGCTAATTCTGCTAATGTAAAGCCTGCTGTGGCCACCTTCCATTTACTAATGTGATATCAGCGAACACAGAGCACACTCGGGAAGAGACCTGCGCAATTAGCTCTCATGCCAGGTGTGAACCAACTGTGGCACGCCATTGGATGTAAGATTTAATGGCAGGTGTCTTTCTAATGGCTTCTGTTGTCTCTTTAAGGTAGGTGGCACCTGAGAATAAGGAGGTCCTTTGTCTGAATGCGAGAGGAAAGATGTGGCTGGGAATCCGGGAGGTTTGATGAAGTTATTACAGAAAACAAGCAATTGAGCTGACAAGTTAGCTTCTCATCAGGAAATAGATGGACTCTCATATTGGGCAATTGAGGCAAAACTCAATACTGGGTTTATTTAAAAGAAGGTTTAGGAAAAGAAACAGTACCCTATGACTAGCAACAGTGGGGAGCCCCTACTGCCTCTTGGCCCAAAGGAGCAAGGAGAGTGAGAGACTCCCAACACCCAGAGAGAATGCCGGAGGGAGAGGTCACCTGTAGGGATGGTGGCCCATGGTGGATGGATCAGCTAACCTGCGGCAACCCAGCAAGGAGGGAACCCATATCTTCCATCTCTCCTCCAGGCACCTACTGGAGCCTCTCACTGGCCACACCCAGCTACACACCAGGTGAGGGAGGCAGTCTGGGGACAATATACAATAACACAAGCCTGCTTTGTGGTTGTATAGCATCTTCTTACAGTGTTCAATGGCCTTTAGGAAGGCTGGATCCATCCTGGATGGGGATGTGGTAAGATAAAAATAATGGAGAAAAAATTAGAAAAATAAAATGGTCATATGGACTCTGGCCATGTGGAATGAGAGAAGAGGGGGCAGGAGGAAAATAAACCCAGCCCTTCAGAATGCATGTTAGCTCTGTCTGATGGGCCAGGAAACTGAAACTCAAAGCGGTACTGCAGCTTGTCCAAGACAACGGGTTTAGTGGTGGAGTCAGGAGACACGTCTGTCTAGCTTGAAAGCATTTTCCACCCTACTGTTGCATCCACAAGCAAATGAATAGCTGCATTATTGGAATTCTCAACCCCTACAGATAGAATCCTCTATCTATATTCTCCATGTATATATACATTCATACACACTGAAAAGCATAGATGCCTTTCGGTATTTTCACAACAGAAGCTCATCCTGGATGTACAAGCTAAGAGGTGAAGTGGGCTAAGATGAGGAAAGCACAGAGTGTCTTTTCTGAAATTAAAGTGGAGCCAAGTTCTCAGGCACGCTCTGTTCCTCACTCTACGTCTGCTCTGGCCTCTCCTTAAAGCAGCACCTGATCAGGTCACCTTACCCATGGCTAGTGGTGTGGGCCGATGGGGGAGATGGTGCCATATGACCTCCCCTGTGCGTGCCACATGGACAGAGGTCATGTGTGCTCCCAGGGGCTGGCCGCTCGGCGATGATGGGCTGAATGGAATCTTTCAAGGACCATGTTTTCTGTGTCAAATATTACACGGTCTGACAACAGGATAAGAGATGAGAAATCTGAGCTGCGGAGCCAGGGGCAGTGCCCAGGAAGCTCTGGAAACAGCGAGGCTGGAATTCCTGTGATGTGACCTGAGAGCCTCATCTCTCTGGGCCCATTTATGAAATCTCCGCATTTATAAAATTTGGCCAATACCTAAGAGGGGAGTCGTGGGGATTAAGTGAGCCCAAGCTCCTGGTACTCGTAAATGCTCCGCCAAAGGCAATTCCTTCCATTTCCCTGTCCTCTTCTGCTCCTTCTTTGTTTTGCAGCATTATCACTTTTTTTTTTCTGACACTATATTCCATTCACCGAAGTTAGCAGTGGTTTTCCCACAGCTTCCCAATCATGATTACACCAGGGTTTTTTCTGTGTTTTGTTTTGTTTTGGTCACCTTTGGGCCTTGGTGACCCCAGGTGACCATTTTGTGGAAACTGCGGCATTTTGGATCGTGGCTTCTTCCCCTTCTTTGAATAAACACTGAAAGCTTTCTTTCCCACTTACTCCAACTCTCGTTTGCCATCTGGTGCCTGGGTCGGCCGCATCTGTGTTTGCTTAATGACTTTAGGCGAAGGCCGAGTTTACATATGGGAAGAAGGAGAGGGCTTTGCTGATTTCTTCCATATGTTCATTTATTCGTATATTATGATTTTTGTAATCTCACCAGCATAGATCCCCTTAGACAATCCTTACACTGTTCCCTGGGACCTCCTCCTTTGTGTGTTCAGCTGGGAGTTGCCGTGAGAACATTTTTTGCAGCGTCTGTTACCTTTAGCATTGCTCTGTGTGGCTTTTAGATGGGTACAAAATTAAGGTTTCGGAGGTTCTTCTTTTGGGATGGAGGAGGAGGCCTATTAGATTTGGGTGATTCTGTGGAGTTGGGAGACCTGGGTTCTAGATCCTTCTCTCCATCTGTGAATAGTGTTAACTCGGATAAGCTCTATAGCTCTCTGGCCATCAGACTGCTCGTTGTGGATGAAAAGACTTGGTGCTCCCACACCTGCAGGCCCCACAGAGCTTTCCCTCTCCCCTTTCCTTCTTTTCCTCTGGGTCCTGGGATTCCTGCTTTTATAGATTTATACCTCAAGTCCCAATGTGTGCTTTCCCTCTTCCCAGCTCCTGAGCAGAGGTGTGCATGGAAGAAAAAATCCAAGAAAGGCATCCTATCTTCTGCATAATGCAGGAACGGGAATGCAGGATGAGCTCTATTTCTTGTTTTGTAAGAAGTCATCTTTTAAAATTCTTTTTATTTTAAAGATTTTATTTATTTATTCATAAGAGACACACAGAGAGGCAGAGACGTAGGCAAAGGGAGAAGCAGGCGCCCTGCAGAGAGCTCGATGTGGGACTCGATCCCAGGACCCCGGGATCATGTCTTGAGCCAAAGGCAGATGGTCAACCACTGAGCCACCCAGGCATCCCTGTAAGAAGTCATCTTGATTTCTTTCTCTACAGTATACTTTGGTCTCACCTTAGTGTAATGGCCCATGAGCTCTGGAAAGCCATGGACCTGGGTTGGAAACCTCCCTCTTTTCTTCCCAGCCTGTGCCCTGAGTAGGTTTCTTAATTTTCCTATGTGGTATTCTCCCTTCTCTTAAGTGGGAGTACTGCCTGCCTGGCAGGGATGGTAAATGGACAAGGGATCATTAATCCTAGCATGGTGCTTTGCATAAAGCAGGTGCTCACAAACTTCGGTTACCTCTGTGCATGGTGGATTCAGTGGTGAAATGCCATGGTGCTGACAATGCCCTCAGAGGAGGAAACGGACACTACCCAGGGAAGATCACAAAATCAGTGGATGCCAAACCTTGACCTAGAACTCGGGACTTTTGATTCCCAGGCTGCAGATCTTTCTCAGGAGCTGAAGAGGACTGGGGAAAAGTGGGGGACTGGGTTGCATTTACTGGAGACCAGAGAGATGATGGCTAAGGAACGAAGGTGGCCTAAGCCTTACTCATGAGGGCTGGTAAGTGAGGGCTGGAAGGGCGATTCTCAAGGGGACCAGGAACGTGTATTCAGTGGTGGTAGGGGAGGTTGCGGATCTCTTTTTGTGAATGTCCTCAAATTGCCCTAGGAGGTTTTTTCTCTCTCTCTCCCCACCCCCCTCCCTGTGTCTCCTGTCTCTCTTTCTGACCTTATTCCTTCCTGACTAGTCTCTGTGCCCGGGAAAGTGAAACCCCAAAGAACAAAAATTATGTGAATGGATGTTTCTGGATATGGCCAGACAGGCAGGTGAGGTTGTGTTTGATAGTTTAGGCAAGAAACCTTTGCTAGTTTATTTGAAAAAGTGAAATTAATCTGAGACAACAGAGAAATAATACATCAGGTCAGAGGCAAGTGGAGAACAAGAAATTATCTTGTGCACAGCCTCCTCCTGTGGCCCCCTGTGCTCAGAAGCATGGGGAAGAGCAGTGTGGTAAGGGTGGTCCGGACTGCTGTCTCTAAATCCCTTTTCTGTCAGAGCACAGTCAGACTCTGAGAGACGAGGGTTCCCTCCTGCTCCAGGGACTGCTTCAGGGTATTGGGGTGCGTCTCGGCATTCCTGTTATGTATGACATACATGCATGTGTAACATGCGTGATGTGTACACACATGCATTTTGTATGTTATGGCTTAGCTGACATTAAAAGGATGTGCAGACATTGGCATGCAGCCAGCAGAGGACAGAACTACATACAAGGAAGGGAAGTGACACACGTGAGGAATGAGAAGGCCAGCGTGGTTGGAGCAGATAGAGCGAGGGCAAATGTGGGTGAGATAGGACCCAGAGGGAGGCTGAGGCCACACAAGGGACCTCACAGTCTCCTTTCCTAGAGTACTAGGAGGCTAGATGGGCCACCACCTGGCTGCCTTGATGCATTTGGTCTGGCAGGAGGCAGGTGCAGAGGTCCAAGGGGCGGGGAATTAGGGTGGTGCTGGTAAAGAGGGAGAGGTACACAGAAATGACAGGTGTTCGAGCTCGGTGATGGATCTGATGGGGGTATGAGGGAGAAAGAGCTGTCGGAAATACTGAAGCACTCTTAGATTTCTGGATGTAGGGGATGCCTGAGTGGCTCAGTGGTTGAGTGTCTGCCTTTGGCTCAGGTCATGATTCTGGGGTGCGGGGATCGAGTCCCGCATCAGGCTCTTCACAGGGAGCCTGCTTCTCCCTCTGCCTATGTCTCTCTCTCTCTGTGTCTCTCATAAATAAATAAATAAAATCTTAAAAAAAAAAAAAGATTTCTGGGCTTAGGTATCTCTCCCCCACCTTAGCTACAGACAGAGAGAACTGGGAGGTACTGAGAGGTGTTTGCCTAGACCTGAAATGGCTCTTTCGGGGTCACTGGATGAGGGAGAAGCAGAGCTTCAGCCTGGCCTCCTGCTCAGAGAACAACAGCTACAAGAAAAGAACATCAAGAGAAATAACGTTGCAAAATTCCTCACAGACCTGGCCAAAGCTTACATCAGCCAGTCATGTGCGTTTTAAGCTCTATTATTCAGTTAAGAAATGGATTTGTCCTTGTAAGTGCTACAAGATATGGCACTTACACCTGAGATGTGAAGGCACTTTTTTTTTTTCTTTTTAAAGTAGCAGAAGCCCCAGGGACAATCTGGGAGTTTTAAATACAGCCTCTAGACACACAGCACAGTGCCTGGGCCCAGACTTTTCCACCAAGGCCTCTCTCCCAGTTTCCTTAGGGTGGTGAGGGAGAGATGGAAGGTTAAGAATACAGGTGTCAAGACCCACGACATGAGGCCATTGGCAAAGGTAGGGCCTTTATGCACAGACATCGTGGAACAGTAAACTATAGCCTGGAATCCTGTAAACCTGGAATGGGGGGGGGGTGCTCCAGCAGTCCCTGGAGCCAGAAGAGAAGGTGTGCAAGATTTGGCCAGGCAATTCAAGGAGCAGGGGGTGGGGGTGGAGTGGTCAGCAGCTTTTTAAGGCTGGAACATAGAGGGAGAGATCCTCTTAAATCAGAAATTGGAAAGAAACTTCTATCTCCTGTACCCTCTTCTTTATCAGGTTCCTCTTGAGGGAGCAGGTTTTACTTTCACCTTTGTGGAAGAAGTGGACACAGAAATAACACCTGGGTGGCTCAGCAGTTGAGTGCCTGCCTTTGGCCCAGGACATGATGCTGGGGTCCCGGGCTGGAGTCCCACATTGGGCTCCCTGCATGGAGCCTGCTTCTCTCTCTGCCCCTCTCTGTTTCTCTCATGAATAAATAAAATCTTTAAAAAAAATCACCACCCATGAAGCACTCACTAGTAACAGTGGCTAACATTCTTGGGTACCCTATATACTTGGCATCTGTCAAAAGTATATGTGCTTTATTCTCATTAATATTTGCAGCAACCCTGAAAGATAAGTATTATCATTATTGACTCTATCTTACAGGGCAAGAAAAGAGAGGTGAACAGAAGAGAAATAATTTGCCCAAGATCACCCAGCTAATAAATGGTAGTAGGTGCAGGATTCAAACCCAGGCAGTAGAATCCATTCACTTAACTCAGTGGCTACCAAAGGGCAAGGTAGTGGGAGCTACCTTGGGTGCAGGCAATGGGGCAGGGGTGCACTGTCTCTAGAGAATTAAAATATAAAAATAAAACCAGTTGAAAGATCCATCTCTGGGGTACCTGGGCGGCTCAATGGTTGAGCATCTGCCTCTGACTGAGGACATGATCCCGGGGTCCTGGGGTTGAGTCCCACATCAGGTCCCCTGCCTATGTCTCTGCCTCTCTCTGTGCCTCTCATCAATAAATAAATAAAATCTTAAAAAAAATCCATCTCTTTTTTTTTATTATCATATACATGAACAATAGATGAGTAGTAAAATCTCTCCTCTAGGGAAAACCTTTCCTTCTTGATGTATCTCCCACCCCTCCTAAGCTACTGGTTTAACCACTCTACAAGGTAGGAATTAGAAGTCACATTTTGCAGATTTCCAATCCCACCCAAACACTCTTGTTGCATCTGCTGCTCATTTAAGCCCCAATAACAAGTATATTACTTATATGTGCATGTGTTTGTCTTTGCCACCATCAGCTCGCCACCATCAGCTCCATGAGGGTAGGGGCTGTGTCTACAGTTGGTGCTGAAGTGCCTGGCTTAACATGATGGTGGTGTTGACCCAAAAAGATATTTGCTGAGTGAACAGACAGGCAAAGGAATGGTCAGTGTAAAATGGCATTTTCTCCATGAGTCTTCCTGGAGGGAAGAAGAGCCTTGCTCTTCAGAAAGGAAGGTGGGAAAGGTGATATTGGAAGAAGCTGTCAGAATGAGCTGGGCTCTTCTTTCCTCCAGAGCAGCTCTGGAAGTTCTCTGCCAGGTGTGAAGAACCTGGGTCTCAGTGAAGCTTCGATTCAGGGCACCCCAACATTCCTCCTTATGGAACTACCATTCCCAGGAAGGAAAGACTCCCCTCTGAGGGACTGCTATTTGAGAGCTGATAGTTTCTGGACCTGTTGAGGGCCAGAAACTCCTTATACTAAGGCACAGATTTAGGATTAGCTTTAGGGTCACACAGTCCTTAAGATCTAGATATAAAAGATCCCAGCATGCTCCTTGGAGCATCTATTTTGTTTTTGGCATGTTTCTAAGTTGCTAGATAAATGCAACTCTACAAACACCTCTGTGACCTGGGATGTCATTTTTATTTTGAAATGGGAGCATGTTTGTTTATAAGTTCATTAAAATGAAGAATTCAATACAAAGAATTTAAACAAAGAAAATATATATTTTGCTAAAGCACGATGGAGTCAGCATCCCTTCAGCACACCTCTTTAAGCCCATTCGTTAAACAAGCCTGTAATCCTTTGTAAAACATTCTAGATGTCATGCTGTATCATGTCCTCTTTTTTTTTATCCTTTAAAATATATTTTTGTATTTTGCCCCTAAAAATAAAATGATGTCCTAGGGCAACCTTTCTGGGTGGTGCATCATCGTGAGATGAGAGTTCCCAGGTCTCCTCTGAGAGGTGGGTCACCGTGAGGTTAGTCCTCATGCTCAAAGCCAACATCCAGGAGGGAAGCTGCATGAATTTCATGGTAAGGTGGTACAGTAGGGGCAGAGGTGCTCTGACATCACAACCAGCCACGGGATGGTTTAGAGTTTAACACGAGTCTTGGCAGAGAACAGGCAAAGATAAGGTCAGAGGGAAATTTCCTGATCCCCAGCGTCTGCCATGATAAATTTGAAAAGTTCCTTGGGGTTGAGGGAAGGGTCCTAAAGAAGAAAGTCCTCGGTGAAGGGTGACACCAGAAAGCTTGCCTATTTCTCTGACTCACTACCTGGAGTTTTCATCCTACGAGACAGTTTAATGAAGGCAGTACGTCCAGAAGATGAATGTGTACACATTTGTTATGTCTGGCAAGAAAGGATTAACGAAATAGCATAGTACAAGCATGTTTATCACATCCACTAGCTAGAAGATGGGGAAGCCTAGAGCAGGGTCCCAAGGGAGTGGGTGGGGATAGGGGGAGAAGTGTGGATAGAGGGAGCTGGAGGAAAGAAAGGACTTTACACACCCTTCATAGCTTAAGGAGTGAGAGACAACTAGGTACCAAGTAGAGGGGGCTTTGGAAGTATTTTTTCCTTTTGTCCAAGATCCTATCTTGTCCCCCTGTCTTTCTTCCACCCTCCCTCTCTTCTTTTCTCCTTCCCTCCTCCCCCTATATGTATTTATTGAACATCTACCATATGCCAATCACTATTTTAGGCTCTGGCAGTCACTGGTGAACAAAATCAGCATGGTCCTCGCCCTTGGGAAATTTAGAGCCTTGTAGGAGAGACAGACAGTAAACAAATATTCCACCAAATATCTGTAATCACGCATCACAGTAAATGCTATGAAGCAGAAAGACAAGGGGCTCCACCATGTTGTGTGAGGAACATGAGCTTCGATGGGGGGTGGGGGGGGCGTCAGGGGATCCTTCTCTCTGGAAGTGGCATTCAAGCTCATAGCTGAAGGAAGAGCAAGACCTAAGTCAAGAAAAATGTGTGTGTGTGAGGAGGAGGGGCAGCATCAGCTCTTATTCCAGGGAATAAAAGAAATAATCACAATAATAGAGATGATAAAAGCAATAGGTACTTATTGCTTACCGAATAGTTTCTATGTGCCAGTTGCTATTGTAAACATCTAATAACTATTTATTCATTTAACCCTCACAACACCTCTGTGAAGCAGTTTATCATTATTGTCCTCACTTTTCAGAAAATAAAGCTCAGAGAAGTGAAAGAGCATGCCCATCACAAAGTGAGAGGGAAGAGAAATCTAGATAAAGCTCAGGTAATCTGGCTCCCGCGAAGGAAGACCTGGTGAGGAAGGGAACGAAGGAAAAGAGTGAGGCTGAACTGTGGGAATTGCAGGGGTGGAGGGAGAGGGCACAGCCAGCCACTCAGGGGCCAGATGATCCCTTCTAGAATCTTTCCTAAATTTGATGGTAGAAATGCACTGCGGGGGTCTTAGAGGGGTGAGACTGACCTTTTCCAGAGCCCTCCCTGGTTGCAGTGGGGAGGCAGCCTGCAGTAGGCACCCAGCTGGGAGAACAGGGCAGGAGTCCAAGTGGGAGTAACAGGGGTTTGCATCAGGTACCCCTTTACGTAACTAACTGACTAGCTGGGCTTCTCGGTGCTTCCCTTCCCTCCCCTCTCCTTCCCCTTGTCCCCAGCTCTCGCTCCCCTTCCTGCTCCTCTCAGCAGCACGTGGAGGACCCCCAGGTAAGACCCCTGCTCCCGCTCCCTCTGCCGAGCTGCAGACGGACCCTGGCATTCCGTCACCTTCTCCGCGGCACCCTTCCCACCTCCCCACTCGGGATCCTTCTCTCCTCGCCTGTGTGCCGGAGGGAGCAGCTGCTGGTCTCCAGAACCCAGCTGTTCTCCCAACTTCTCGCAAGTGTTTCTTAGCGTCAATGCTTCTAATTAGTTAAAATAGGAAGGGGGGGTTGGTAAACAGAGGAGCAAGAGAGAGGCCTAATTTTAGCTGTAGCCAAAAGGACTTTCCCTCAAATACACTGTGATCTCAAAATACTTAGCCGAGCGCATATGGCCACGGTGGGGAGAGGATACGGAGAGCACAGAAGGAACACTCAAAGCCACGCGGGACCGCCCCTGCCTTCCCGAACGTGGGCCTGGATCGAAGAGGAAGGCGATGAAAACAGACCCAATCCTTCCCCTGCGCCAGGCACTGGGCGAGCTTTGTGAGTCAACTCAGCCGTCCACTTCCTCCTCCCAGCCGGAGGGGGCTGCAGCAGCTGCGATCACCCCATCACCCCATCACCCCGGTGTTACAGAGGAGGGGACTGACGCTCCGGGGGGCTGACGGTGAGCCCCAGGAGAGCCAGGATTTAAACTGGGTCGCTCTGACTTCAAAGTGCCCAGCCAAAGGAAGACAGGGTCTCAAACCGGGGACAGATGGAAGGTACTGGGTGCACAGCTTGACCAGAGATGCAGGGCAGAGCAGAAGGACAGACATCCCAGAGGGTGCTGCCGTCAGAGCCGTCAGTGGCATCACTGCAGAAACTGGCACAGATCGCCCAGGGCCTCGGCTTTTTTCCACTCCTGAAACCCCTTCCAGCCCTCACAGGATGTCACTAACAATTTACAGGTAGATAAATCATTTGGTGAATGCCCTCCGCCTTTCACTACAGAAGAGAGAGAGAGAGAGAGAGAGAGAGAGAGAGAGACAGAGAGAGAGAGAGACAGAGAGAGATACCACTGCTTTCTGCAATCAAAGAAGATGCCCTTTGGCAAAAGGATCTGAACTGGCTAATCCCACCCACCCCCGCCCTAGCCTGCCTTCCTAAGGTTGTGGTGGAATCTGGGCTCCTTCAGGAGACGGGCCACCTGGTAGGACTCATCACGTCAGCTTCCTTCATCTCAGTTCAGGCTTAAAAGGCCTCTTCACTGGGAAGCTCCCCAGTGAGGTTTTCCACGCACATCTGGAGACTTTCCACAATAGGCCTTTGAAGCGGCCTGAAGTATTCCGGGAAGCCGGGCTCACTGGGCTGAGGTTTAAAGAGCAGAAGCCCACATTTATTTTTCTTTCCCGCCTTCTTTGACAAAACTCCCCCCAGTGGTTTGTGGGCATTTGCAAAGCGGCCCTGATTTTCAGCTTACCACTTTGAGGGCTGAAGGCTTAAAGAAAAACAACAATAAAGCACATTCTAAGGAAGCCCTGATACCATAAAGGTCTGTGTCTGTGTTTGGCTCCTCCGGCCAGACTCTGACTCGTGCCTTAGTCATCTTCGTAGCAGAAAGAAAATGAACTCTGGACCCAAACAGACTAGCTCCATCACTCAGGCCGGGTGACATTTTGTCAAGTCACTTAGACTTTCTGATCGGTGAGGTGAGTTAACAGTCCCTGCCTTGTGTGGAGGACGGATGCTTAGAAGAGGTGAGGTGAGAAAAATCACTTCACGTGTTGTCTGCCACCGACCTTTCTCCACTGCCAGGATTGTCCTCGCTCACATAGGCAAGCCCCCACTCATTCTCTACAACTCGACTCAGGTGATGCTTTCCTCTTCTGGAAATGTTTTACCTTTCTCTTGCCCAGGCCAATTCCAGTACGCGTCCTCTATGCTTCAACGCCTCTCTATCCTCTAAACCACAGAGAGTTGTTTTTTCCATTTTAGGTGTCTGTCCACCACACCCCCTACCACCACTGGATCTACAGACACATGGTGTTTTTGTTTTCATTGTTGTATCTCCTCACTGGGCACAGTGCCTGGTACATTGAAGTGCTTAGGGAATATTGACTGATTATTAATTTAGCAACTATTTATTAAGCACCTACTCTGAGCAGGGAGGGTACTTATTCTAGCTACTGAAGATACAGCAGTGAGTCAAAGAAGCGTAGCCTCTATTTTCTGTAAGTTTACATCCTGGCATGGAAAGTCATATATTACGGAGATACACAGTCGGCCCTTGAACATGGCAGGCAGGAGTGAGAGGCGCCAACGTCCCACACAGTTGAAAACCTGCATTTAATCTTTGACTCCCCCAAAAACTTAACTACTAATAGCCTACTGTTGACTGAAAGCCTTACTGACAACATACAGATTCGATTCACATGTTTTTGTTGTTGTTGTTGTTGTTGTTGTTGTTTTTAATCCATGAGAGACACAGAGAGAGAGAGGCAGAGACACAGGCAGAGGGAGCAGGCTCCATGCAGGGAGCCTGACTTGGGACTTGATCCTGGCGGGATCAGGCCCTGAGCTGAAGGTGGCGCTAAACCGTTGAGCCACCCGAGCTGCTCACATGTATTTTGTATATGTGTTATATACTATGTTCTTACAATAATAGAAGAAAATGCTAATTAAGAAAATCATAAAAAGAAAATACATTTATATTACTGTACTGTATTCATCGAAAAAAAAATTCCACACATAACTGGACCTACACAGTTAAGACCTGTGCTGTTCAAGGGTCGATTTTATAGAGGGATTTCTGGTTATAGCTCGAGCATAAAAAAGCCTTAGAGGTCCTTACTCCCTTCCTTACAACAAGAAAAAAGCTAAAAACCTGAAAATCACTGATCTTTCTTGTATCAAATGGAGAACTGAGGTTGCAGGGGAAACCACCACCCTGAAATCTGGAGACAAGAGAATCCAGACAGTCACAATTGAGATCTTCTTATCTAGAGCAGAAGCCACTAGAATAACAAACTGGTAGGGGCAATTCAGTTATAATTTTGAAGTGCTAGGGACTAGCATGAGACTGAGAAACTCAGGGGCTGCAGTCTTAGTGGGAGACCCACAATGGCATGGGTTTTACCACCAGGAACCTACGGGGTTCTCACCATGAAGAGGTAAGAATGATCCCCTCTTGGCTCCAGCAGTGGGAGAAGAAGACTAAATGCTGTGAAATATGCCAGAGTTTGCTATAAATGATGACCTACTCATAAGGAGAAGACTTTACCAGAGTTTTGTCCCACCTGGAAGAAGGACATCTTCCCACCTCTAGCTCCCTCTAGCCTTCCTGTTTCACCCAAGAGAGAGGCAAAAAGGCAAGAAACATTCATTTGTGAAGGGACACAGCCCAGAGACAAAGGCTCACTAAATCTAAGATTTAATCACAAGATTATAGAGTACTTTCCCTTCCCCACACCTTAAAACCAAACCAACAGGGCTCCAGGATAATATAGTATAGCTAACAGAACTACAAGACACAGACTATCTAAAGGAGAGGCTCCCAAGGAAAGCTCAAAGACTGAGGGGCAGTTGAAGCCCAAAGTAAGCAGAAAAAGCCAAGAAAAAGAAGCAAGAAGAAAAAATTAAAAGATAAAAAGAAATATTAAAAAGCAGTAATCAATTAAATTGAATACTGAAAAATAATAGAGAAAATGAATGAAACCAAAAGCTGGTTCTTTAAAAAGACCAATAAAACTGATAAACCTTTAGCCAGACTGACCAAGATAAAAAGAGAAAAGGCACAAATTATTAGTATCAGAGATTAAAGAGAGGTCATCACTACTGAGCTTATAGATACTAATCAGATAATGTAAGAATCCTATGAGCAACTCTGTGCCCACAAATTTGATAATTTAGATGAAGTGAATTATTTCTTTAAAAGATGCAAACTATCAAAATTCACAAGGAGAAAGAGATAATCTGAAGAGACCTATATCTATTAAAGAAATTGAATGCATAATTAATTACCTTCCAAAAAACAAAGCACTAGGCTCAGAAGTTTTCACAATGAATTCTACCAAACATTTAAGGAAAAAAATTATACCAGTTCTTTACTATCTCCCCCAAGAAAATGGAGGAGAGAGAGAGAGACAGACAGACAGACATCCTAATTCATTTTGAGATCGGCATTATTCTAGTACCCAAACTAGATGAAGACCTTATAAGAAAGGAAAATCAAAAACCAATGTCTCTATGAATATAGATGCAAAAATCAACAACATAATATTAGCAAATCAAATCCAACTACATATAAAAAGAACAACACATCACAGCTAAGTGGGATTTTTCCAGGTATGCAAGGATGGTTCAATATTCAAAATCAATAATGTAATCCACTACAACCACAGGTTAAAGAATCCAAATCATATTAATAGATGCAGAAAAAGCAGTTGATAAAATGTGCATCTTAAAGTTCACTCTGTGCACTATAATGTTCAATGGTTTTTAACAAATGCATAAAGTCATGTATACACAATGACGATAGCATGATATTTTCACCCCCTTCCCTAGAAATCCCTGTGCCTCACCAATTTTATCCTTTCCCCCACTCTCCTGGGTCCATTGGTAACCTCTGATCTTTTTACTACCCCAATGATTTTGCCTTTTCTGTAATGTTACATAATTGGAATCATGCAATATGTAACCTATAACGGAACATGCTATATATGACAAGTAATCCAACTGTATTACAACTGTATGAAACAATCTCCCTTAAGGTTGTAAGAGATAAAGGTGCTGACCTAAGTAGCTCTGGGGAAATGTGAAGAGTTTGTAAAATTGAAGGCAAAAGAGACTACCTCAGCACTGTACTTCATTTGATAAAGCTGTAGCCCAGAGGGGTGTGAGTGAGCAATTCTGGTCTACACTTGTGTCCTAGAATAGGACAATAACAATTAAGGAAATGTAGGGTGGATGGTAGGAGGCAGGTTTCTCACTATTTGAGTAGGAGTTTATAGATAAGCAAGAGAGGGAAGCTGGGATGATCTATGTGGTAAGAGATTACTCTTGGAGATAAAATCAGCTAATGGTTAGCTTCATGTAGACAGAGATGATTGCATGTATATTAATATTTATAGATATGGGTGTACACACAGATTAGTACACACATAGGTATCAGTGGGGAGGGTTTAGAAGCAACAATAGCTCAGTAGCAATGAGCACACCTGGTACCCAGATCTGTGGGTTTCTGTGATCATTCTCCAATAGATAGAATCAGGGTTCCTTGGAGAAGTACCTGATTCTAGTACTGGGGGAGGAAACAGACAAAATGAGCTTGGAGGATCTTGTAGTGTCAGAAAGTAAGGAATTAATAAAAAAGAACACACACAATTTGGAGTTATTTCAGAGATAAAAGATCCAATTGAGGAGTTCTACTGGCCAAAACCAGAATAGCTGAGGAACAAAATAAAGTAGTACTGGATTATAATCCAAAATATCACATAAATATCTATGAGTTCACACTGATCTAAAGAAACGGAATGCACGCCGGGACACCTGCACCCCGATGTTTATAGCAGCAATGTTCACAATAGCCAAACTGTGGAAGGAGCCTCGGTGTCCATTGAAAGATGAATGGATAAAGAAGATGTGGTCTATGTATACAATGGAATATTCCTCAGCCATTAGAAACGACAAATACCCACCATTTGCTTCGACGTGGATGGAACTGGAGGGTATTATGCTGAATGAAGTAAGTCAATTGGAGAAGGACAAACATTATATGGTCTCATTCATTTGGGGAATATAAAAAATAGTGAAAGGGAATAAAGGGGAAAGGAGAAAAAATCAGTGGGAAATATCAGAAAGGGAGACAGAACATGAAAGACTCCTAACTCTGGGAAATGAATTAGGGGTGGTAGAAGGTAGGGCAGGGGGTGGGGGTGACTGGGTGATGAGCACTGAGGTGGGCACTTGACGGGATGAGCACTGGGTGTTATTCTATATGTTGGCAAATTGAACACCAATACAAAATAAATTTATAAAAAAAGAAAAGAAACGGAATGCATGAATGAATGAATGAATGAATGAATGAGGAGAGACAAATGT
Organism: Nyctereutes procyonoides; assembly: GCF_905146905.1. Classification (NCBI taxonomy): domain Eukaryota; kingdom Metazoa; phylum Chordata; class Mammalia; order Carnivora; family Canidae; genus Nyctereutes; species Nyctereutes procyonoides. The sequence goes on along the minus strand of NW_026575140.1, from coordinate 39,455,963 downwards.
CTCATGCAGAATTCCAAATTTATAGAGATATTCCACCCATGAGGAAGTGCGGCATAACTTCCTTATGTGTGGGCTGCACATAATAGTGACTTCTTCCAATGAGTACAGGGAAAGAGGAAAAACAAAGTGGAAAAAGCTGACAAACATTATCTTAGCTAGATGATCAAGGTCAATACTAGCTATGATAAGTCATGTTGATACTACGTATCTTGATATAATGTGAAGAGAATGGCATTTTGTCTCCAGAGTCTTCTTCCCCAAAAATCTTAGCTCTGGTTGAATCACCAGAAAAATATCAGACAAATTCCAACGGAGGAGCGCTCTACACAGTATCTGACCAGTACTGCTCAAAACAGTCAAGGTCATCAAAAACCAGAGAAGCCTAAGGAGACATGATGACTGAACGTAATGTGATATTCTGGATGACATCCTGGAACGGAAAAAGGATGTTAGGTAAAAACTTAGAGAATCTGGATAAAGTAGGAACGTTAGCTAATAATGTATCGATACTGGCTCACTCGTCATAACATATACAAAATGGTAACAATAAGGGAAAGATGTCAATGTTAAGGAAAACTGGGATGGGGTTTATGAAAACTATAGTCTCACAATTATCCTATAAATAAACTATTCTAAAAAATAAAGCTTGCTAAAATAATACACATATATGTACATACATACACATTTGTGTATATTGAGTCAGGTGGTTCTATGTTCTAGAAGAAAGAGACAAGCTGGGAGGGGATGATGGAGGATGAGTGGGGCAGGCGGTCTGCGTGAGTAGCCAGCGATGGCGTCTCTCTGATAAAATGTCTGAAATGATAACTCTCTGATAAAATATCTGAAATGATATCTGCTAAAGTGATATATGAGCAGAGGTGGACAGGGAATGAGGGAGGGAACTGTGAAAATATCTAGAGAAAGAGAATTCCATACCAAGGGAACCAAAATGTGAAAGCCCTGAGCGTGGGAGTGGTGTTGAGTACGCACAAAGAAAAGAAAGAAGTCAGGGTAGGTGGAGAGGCCTGGGCCAGGAGCAGAAGAGCAGATAATGGAGTCAGAAAGGGGGTGGGCGCTGGGCCAGGTGGGCCCTGTAGGCCACAGGAAGCAGGAAGCAGGTGAACCAGTAGATGAGATGAATGAAAACTCTTCATCTTGAAATTTATTCTAGGTACTCTAGCCTTTTAAAAAAAATTTAAATGAAGAGTCATCATAATCCACCTCCCTCCACCCTCCTCATGAGCACACACAAATATTCTATCATAACAACACCAAAATTTCTTAGCCTGCAATTATTCTGACAAACCCCTCTAGTCCTGTAGAAGCTGTCTAAGGCATGCTATATCCTCTCTGAAACAAAATCTCGGATGGTTTCTAGGCAGGCAAAGTGAAATGAAGGCTTGAGGCCAACTTTTCACATAATTCAATTTAAAAGAAACTTACATATGCCTGAAATCTTTAGATAATGGAAAGAAAAGTGGATTTTCCTCTCTTCGTTATTAAAGTAATTGGCTCAAACTCTCATTTCATTTTGTACTTGTAGGCACAACCCAGAGTCTGTAATTAGTTTCAAACCACCAAAGTAGAAACAGAAGAAAACCTCAACTAACTGAAGGACCTTTTTTTTCCTTGACATACTTGGCTTTCAATGGCTACAGGCAAAAGGCACCAATCCAAAAAGCTTATGACTGAGACTTGTTTAAAAAACAAAATAACTTGCAAAGTCTATCTTGGGTGCGTCCCACATGAGATCCTTACCGGCCACCTTCTCCATCTCTACTTCTAGTCCTGAGTTAGGAGAGACAATATCTTGGGTGAGGAGAAAATCCCCACTCGTCAGAGAGCCCACCAGGCTCATCACTTGCATGCCAAGGTAGGCACAAGAACTCTCACCAATAAAGATGAAATCACGACCACTTTTCTGTGAACTTTTTTTTTAACCAGAGATGTTCATAAACAAAGGCATTCTACTGCATGAGCATGAGAGTAAAATGTGACTCTCTCAGTAGTGGGGACTCGAGCTCAGAATATCTTGATCTATTTAAGGGTAGTTGGTGCCACACTCAATGACTGGGCAGGTCTTTGGAGTCAGCCTCCCCGAACCTCAGTTTTTCATCTGTAGAATTACAATTATGGTATCTGCTTGCAAAGCCCTTATCAAGATTAAATGAAATAATGTCCCTAAACACCTAGAAGAGTGTCTAGCTTATAAAAAGCGATTGATGTATGTTGCTTTCTTTTTTTCTTTTCAATATTTATTTATTTTAGGGGGGTGGTGTGGGGAATGAGGGAGAGAGAGGGAGAATCTTAAGGAGACTCTGTGCTGAGCGTGGAACCAATGAGGGGCTTGAACTCACGACCCTGAGATCACGACCTGAGCTGATATCAAGAGTCAAATGCTTAACTGTGTGTTGACTGAGTCAAATGCTTAACTGACTGGGTGGCCTCTGTGTGTTGCTTTCTTTTCTAAACATCACTTCTACAGCCTGTATTTATACCTGACATGGATCTGGTAAATAGCTGTCTCCTGATAAATGTGGATACATAACTATCTGAATGAAATATCTCAACAATGGTACTTTCTGTCATGTCATGAAGTCAGGAATGATACTTTCTGCCATGATAGTTACTACGATGCTGATAATAACAATCATTTATCGAGCGCTTCCTGTTGGTAGGTGCTGTGATACACTTTACAAATGGAGAGCTTGAAAGGAGCAATTTTCCTGGGATGACACAGCTAGCAAGTCGCAGAACTAGATTTTGAGCCTGCAACCTCCTGATTTCGGCAGCCATGCTCTTACCTGCTGGAGCACTCTGTGCATTATTTTAGAGCACATTTAAAACACAAAAGGCACTTTTGACTTCTTTTGTCAAGAAAGACTCAACTAGGGTGAATAAGGCTTTTTGTTGCTCCCCAGAATAGCCTCGCCCAGTTGGACTGGCAGCTACCAGGAGCAAATGGGACCGGTTGAGCTACCTGGGAATGGCTTTGAGAAGGTGACTGAACAAATCATTCAGTCCTGTTCTGAGGGGCCAGCATAAATCTGGTGGGGATGCCACGCATCTGGGCTGGCAGGGGAGGAGGATCCTGGAGGCTTTTCTTGAGGAAAAGAAGTAAAAGTGCCCCAAGGGCAAAGGAAATTATTCCAAGAAAGGGAGCTGGAGGAGTGGCCCTGGGTGTCAGTTTCACAGTGGCAGGAAGCTAAAACCAAGGGCATGGGGAACGGCCAGGAGCCAGGAGGCTAAGGGTGACGGTCTGGGGTCAGGGGATACAGTGGAAGATTCTAGATAGGCTGTGGGAGATACCAGGCCGTAGCAAGCCTTCTGACTTCCAACAGTTCCCAGGGATGTGCTAGGCTTGTTCCTCTGGGATGTTTCCACTTCCTTGTCTTCTTTCTGTGGTTCTGTCCCATGATGCCCCAATGCCCCAATATGAGCTTCTCCTTTCTCTCTCTCTCTTTTTAAAAGAAAAAAAAAGAAGAGACACACAGAGAGACATGAGAGACACACAGAGAGAGGCAGAGACACAGGCAGAGGGAGAAGCAGGCTCCTTGAGGGGAGCTCAATGCGGGACTCGATCCCAGGACCCTGGAATCACGCCCTCAGCCGAAGGCAGACGCTCAACCACTGAAACACATGGGTGTCCCAAGCTTCCTCTTTCTAATTCTGCTTCGTGTTCAAGGCCTCCTCACACTGGATCACCTCCAGGAAATAGTCTACACACCCCACACCCCTGGTCCATCTTCCTGTCCTAAATACAATCTGTACTAAAGAATGTCTGAATGCTTGCTGTTGTTCCAATATTTTGACTTTCTCACCCCACTTAGATGGTAATCCTTTCTTGAGTAACAGCTGAGACTGTTTTCTTTAATGTTAGTTTCAGCATAAAACAAATGTTCTCAAAGCTCCCAGTGACTTTTACTCTGAGGGTTCCCAAATGGAATGTAAAAATTCCTGGGAGCTCAGGAACACCTGGGGGGCCCAGGTTAAGAGTCCAGCTCTTAATCTCGGCTCTGGTCTTGATCTCAGGATCGGAGTTGGAGCCCCACACTGGGCTCCACACTGGGCATGGAGCCTACTTAAAAACAAGAATAAAAAAAAAAAAATTCCTGGGAGCTCAGAGGTTGGGAGTGATTTCTTCTTTTAAATGAAGACAATAGGGGCACCTGGGTGGCTCAGTGGTGAGTATCTACCTTCGGCTCAGGGCGTGATCCTGGGGTCCCGGGATGGAGTCCCACCATCGGGCTCCCTGAATGGAGCCCGCTTCTCCCTCTGCCTGTGTCTCTACCTCTCTCTGTGTGTCTCTCATGAATAAATAAAATCTAAAATAAATAAACAAATAAATGAGGACAGTAATATCAATCTCATAGAGTTGTTTGACAGATTGAGATAACAGGTACAAAACTGCTCAGAAGTCTCCCTAGTTGAATAGACAGGTCTAGCAGAAGAGAAGGAAAAGGCAAATAGAACTAGTGGGAGCCTCAGGCAGAAGGAAAAGGAGTTCTGGGGTGGGGGGGGATGCAAAGAATTGCTAATAAAACTGATGTTGTCATTGTCTCCCGTGTGTCAGGCACCGTGCTAGGTGCTTCATGTATATGATGTATGGGACACTGGTGAAGAGCACACATCCTAGAACCAGGCCAACTGGGTTCCAATTCCAGTTTGATATACTACCAGCTGTGTGAGCTGTTATTAAAAAGCTTATGGCTTATTTTCTTCATCTTTAAATTGGGATAATTTAAAGCAGGAGTTGGCAAGTTTTTTCCTCTAAGGGGCCAGATAGTAAATACTTCAGGGTTTCTGGGACACACAGCTTCTGTTACAGCTACTCAGCCCTGCAGTTGTAGCATGAAAGCAGCCATAGACTCTATGGGAGCAAATGGGCGTGACTGTCTTCTAATAAAACAGTATTTGTAAAAAACGGGCAGTGGGCAAGAATCGGCCCACAGGGAGCGGTTTGCCAGCCCCTAATACAGAATCTACCTCATGGGGTCCAGAGGACTGAAGAGCTAATAAAGCTTATGCCCTGCACACAGTAACCCCTCCACAAAGGGTAGCTGTTATTATTATAATTAACCCGAGGAATAGGTGTTACAATGCCCTTGCACAGGGAAGAAAACCAAAGTTCAGAAATGACTGGAAAACTTCTCCAAGACCTGGCATCTTCTAATAGTGGCAGGGTCAGACTCAGAGCACAGACTTGTGGGACTCTATAGTTGTCCCCCACAATTTTTGTCAACTTCAAGGATCTAATCAGAGCCAAGACCCTATTTTGTACACCCAAAGGGAAACTTGCTCTCATCCTGTATCTCCAAGTGTTCAGGGACTTGACTCACACACTGGTCACACACTGAATGATGAAATCAGTCCTGAGATCCAGATGGGCATTGTCGGAAAGTCCCCAACTTCACTTCCTTTCTATCCTGACTCCAGTCGGTGGGGAACAGGTGTGGAATCCGTGTTCACTACCCTCTTGGGTGCTTACACAGTCTCAGCCCTCCCTGGCCTCGTCGGTTTCCTATGACACCGGGGGATCAGCTGCCTTTGGGGAGCCCTCATTAAGTGCACAAATAGGGCAGCCTTCCCAAATCCCACATTAGTTCTGCTTTGGAATGCCAGAACTTTTCTACCATGGAAAAATGCTTCATGCCCTGACTCTTAACAAACCCAGCAAGTTCAAATGCATTTCTGGGGTGGGGGTTGGGGGTCAGGAATCCCAAGCTGTTATGTGAGAAGGCAAGGAAAGAAAGGGCTTTTCTTGAAAGGGGGAAACAAAGAGCATGCAGAAATGTCACCAAAATGCCCTGCAAACTCTCTAGCTTGCCCCAAGTTGTTCTTTTGTCTGAAAGCCTGTGATTTATGTAACTCCCTCCCCAGGTCAGTGATTGGCTTCTTAAACCTGAGACTATGGAACCAGTGCCAGCATAGATTTCTTTCCATATATCAAAGACACGGAATAAAAAGAAAAAAGAATCCCCATTAAATGGCACAGACTTGGTGCATTTCAAAACTAGCCACCTATCAGTTTTATCACTACTTTACTCTTCTCCTTCCTCCTCCTTTCCTCCTCCCGCGCTAAAGCCAAGTCTACTACCCAGTCTATTCTAGGGAAAGCCTCTCCGGTTCTGTAGCTGAGAAGATACCGTAATGATTGGTTTTGTGTATGTGGATTTAACAGCAATCAGCTGTCTGCTTTATGTTTCATTCCACATCTTATGGAGTAAAACCATTTAGGCTGCAATCCCCCAAAGGCACTGTATGCTGTCTACTTCTGGAGTTTAGTGGACCACTGTGTTGATGTATTTTCCCTCATCAAAGTATGGAAGTGGCTTGGCCTTCAACTTGATGTTCCTACAAGACAATGCAATGGTAGAAGCTGGGCTGGCAGTCACACAGATCCATCCCCCACTAAGTCTTTGAAGCCCAGAATCCAAGTGGATCTTCCAGGCTCCAGGCTGACAGATGCAACCCTTCCACTGGCCGCCGTGGGCTTTCCGCCCAGGGAAACAGCAGCCTCTGTGGGGCTTGCTGTCTCAGGAGAGGTGAAGGGGCCTTTCATCAGGGTGGCCACTGCTTATTACCCCAATAAAATTCACCTTTGAGTCCTAACACTTTTAATGATCGGTTATTAACAATTATACCAGGACATAAGACACAGGGTATCCTGGATGTATTATCACCTTTCCTCAGGGGCTGTCAATGGTTGGGAGATTTGGGGAAATAATTGTCACCAGGCCCCATTCTCTCTAGAGTCACAAGAAAGGGGGAAGTTTCAAACTTTTTTGATTTCAATGCCTTATTTTGCGTTGCTTCTTCTGACAGACTCTATCAAACTTTAGACTTCACAAAAGTGAAGATGCACCTAGAAAATACTGAAGCATACAACAATACTAACTGTATGTGGGGTGGACCTTTCTAATGCTGGTGGCTGGGGAAAAAAGCTCCTTCACACAAGCAGGAAGGGAGGTCTTCCTGTAAGGCCTAGCTCAGGAGCTCCCAAATTTTGGACCAACAAGATCACCAAACCCTTTGGAAACCAGCTTTTTATTTTGCCACATAAGGACCTTGGAAATAAAACATAAAAAACCCCAACTACTCAACATTTACTCTGACCATTATGGAAGAATGAATAATATAATGAACAGGAGATTTTTAACATCCAAAAAAAAAAAAAGTTATCGTGACCTCGGAGTAGAGGGAAAACACTTAAATTGTCTACATTTAACTTTGTTAAAAACTCAATACACTGCTCTTATTTTTTCAATTCCCACTGGCTAGTGAAACTTTGTTAAAGCCTTCAGTGAGGGCTAGTTTCACAGGTGTGTCCACTGTCTTGTCACCCAGGGCCCCAGGTCAGGAAGAGCCCCAGTTTGGGGCTTAGTGATCTGTAATCACCATCTTGAAATTTTTAATAATTTTATTTATCGATTTGTGCTTTGCCCGTGAAGGCTAAGGGGACACTGGAGTGTGGGACAGGGGCCCTCTGCTGCCTTTCCTTTCAAAGAGCTGGATCTTGGCTGTCTGCAACCTACCCTCTGCCCCCCACTGCTGACCCTGCACTAGTGAGGGGTGTGCGGGGGGGGCAAGCACAGGTGTGGGGAGAGCCAGGCCAGGTAGTTGATCCCGTGGCATCTCAAGGTGGGGCAAGGCGGTGGCTCTGCCTGCCACCTCCACTGCCACAGGGTATTGGGTGGGTAACTGGGAAAGCGCAACACCCTGGGGGTCACCTGCCAGCCACCAGCTGAGGCAGCAGGCCTGTGGGAAGGGGAGACTTCCCTGTCCCTGGCCACAGCCTCACATTTTCATTTTGCACTGGATCCTACACATTCTGCCAGCAGTAGCCGCCAATGACATCTGAGGACCACTGGATTACCCAGAGACCCTTGTCCCTAAATAGTCCCCTCCCTTCCACTCACTCATGAGGAGACTCTGGGCAATGGCTGTGATTTCCAGATTTTCTTGTGGAAGGCCCATTTCCCCAGGGGCTAAGCACTGGCCCGTTTTCTGGCCTGGACTGGGTGGCAAGTCGTCATTCTTACCATCCTTCACTGGTGGGCAGCACTTGACAGCTCAGAAAGCACGCTTGTACCGTGTGTTTGTGTGTGTGTGCGCGTGCACATGTGCACATGCATTAATCTCACTTTCCCCAGCTGGATGAATCTGAGAGAGCTTATACTTTGGATTTTCCGACAAATCTAGGTTCAAGTCCCGACTCTGACTTTCCAGCTATGTAGCTTTGAGCAAATGATTTGCTTTTATCTCAACCTCTCACTTTATAAAGGAAATACTAGTATCTACCTACTTCACATATGCTAACTTACAGATGAAATGTAGCTATGCATCTAAGTAAGTGGCAGGCGACCAATTAAGACATGAGGAATGATGTCCCAGGCACCCTCCAGGCAGAGGGGAGTGCCCACTGTTCAAGGGGGCCCAATATTCATTGTATAAGTGAGTGAAAAGAACTCTGGAAATCTGGGAAAATGCTTCTCGAGGAACAAGATCTGAGCACACTGATTTAGACAGGTGAGAAGAAGTACTGAAACTAGGGTTGGGGTAGAAAGCATCGAGTACGAACATAACCTCCTTCCCATCTCTCCCACATTCCTGCTCTGCCTTTTGGAGAGGGCAACAGACCTGTTATTGCACTGGAAATGTTCAGGAGGGCAGCATTAGGCGTGTTTTGGATGAGGAATCACAAAGTCCCAGAATCCAGTCTCAGGTTGTGTCTCTATAACCTTGGGAACATCACCTCCCACTCTGGAACCAAATGTCCCTTTTAAACACATTAGAACCAAATGTCTTTGAAACGCATTAGATTAGATGAGTTGTTCAAAGATATTTCATCTTTAATAGAGAAAGGAGAGTTATAAAAACATATTTTGTAACACGCTGGGACATGCCTGCGGAACTAGGGTGGGCCCCTTCGAAGCAGTGGCTTTCCGAAGGCAGCCTCCAGGCCAGGGCTGCTGCTGATTGCTCAGGCAGGGCTGTCGGCTGGGGCTCCCCAGTGGCAGACATCTCATGATGCCTGTGTCTTTCTTCGCACCCAAGGCACATGTGCGTCCTTGGATTGGGCTGTGACTTGACTTTATGAGCAGTGACAGATTTAGCCATGTTCACGTGGGGTGTTTCAACACTCACCTCCAAACAGAAGGAGCACAGTGGGCTGTTGTGATGGGAATTCTGGGGGATACTATTTATGACTGTGTCTTGGTTTACCCTTGGCCTAGGACACAGGGTACCATTGGAAATGGCCTCAGCTGAAAACACTCTTTTGTCTTTCAGAGCAAAATTTCCAAATTTTTACATGCAGTCTGTTGGCTCCAGGCCTATACTGCCCCTGCCTCTGCCTCCTCTGGTCTCTCAGAGAAACAGGGGCACTCCCCCCCCTCCACCCCTCCCTCTCACTTGGCCTATGAGTCATTCTCAACAGAGGCAGGACATATATTAACAGCCTATCACTAGGGATTTGGGACCAAACAGATGTAGGCTCAAGTTCCAGTTCTTCCAATTTTTAGTTGTGTGACCTTCAGCATCACTTAACTTCTCTGACCCTTACTTTCCCCAGGTAAAAACAGGAAAATAATAGTACCTACCCAACAGGATTGTTTTAAGAATTAAAATGAGATGCATTCCTGCAGATAGATCCCGATGGATATGCTTAATTGTGCTTTTCTCTCTGCCCTAATCATTTTGCCTTGTTCCATAGAAACCAAGCTTCTGTTTCCTGACTTCGATCCTCTTTCCTATCTCCAGATGCACCGGAGTGGACTGGGCTGTACTGCCATTTCTTCTGCTTTGGGGCCCCTGTCTGTAGGCAGGGATCCTCCCATGGATGGACAGGAGACACAAGTATCAGTAGCTGCTCATTTTATTAGGCATTTTCTATGTGCCCAATGTATTACCATTTCCCCCTTACAAGAAGCCTAGAGATAGGCACCATTACCAATCCAGTTTTACAGATCAGGAAATTGTATGTCAGAGAAGTTAAGTCCAAGGTCCCATGACCAAGAATGGTAGAGGCTGAATTCTAACCCAGGATCTGACTCTAGAACTTTCTCTTATAATCACCAGCCTCCCTACATGCTCACTCTTGTCCTTCTCTGGAATCATCACCACAGTAGCCACCACTGATTGAATACCTATTTATCACTACAGACATTATTCCTATCCTATGTGGCTTTCCCAGCAATCACATGAATTAGATGTTTTCACATCCATTTTACTAATGAGAAAGCTGAGGTTAGAATAAGTAGGTCATGCAGAGTCAATTGGCTATGAAAGGAGGAGATGGGATTCAGACACCAAATATGTTCTCTTCATAGCTCCTTGAGCTCTATACTTATGGGCCAACTGCTTTATAAACATTAATTCTTGTAAGAGCTCCATGAGGCAGGTGATACTAGAATTCCCATCTTACAGATAGGAAGGTCTGAGGCAGAGAAAAATTAAGAAACTCTTGCCCAGGACTCATTAGTAAGAGTGGCAGAGCTGGAATTTGAAGCCACGTTGCCCAGCTCAAGTGTCTGAGCTCTCAGCCTGGCCTTTTGCACTATGTTGATAAGAGAAGTGAAGGATGCCAGGCAAGGCGAGGGGAAGTGGGGAGGGTTTCTGAGGCAGAGGGAATTATCTCTGCGTGGGTAAAAGGCTCAGTGAACCCAGGAACTACAAAAGCTCTGGAAGAAGGAACTCTCCACCCACATAGATTGAAGCAGTCCCCCAGAGCCCTGCCTCTCTGCTCTAAAAAGGGTCGGCCACCCTGGAGAATTTTCCAGCATTGAGCAATGGTTGTAGGTGTTTTGTTTCTCTTAGGCCCACTGAGATGTATCATGAGGAAATTGCCTTAGTTAGACTCTTGAGCAAGCTGATTCTACTATTCAGGTACAAAATCCTCAGAAGAGACGGAAATGAACAGTTTAAATGACCAGTTTATTTAAATATCCAAGGGGAAAAAAAGGCCTTTTGTCAGGAAAGACAGAAACAAATATGTATTGAGTTGTGACCACATGCTGAAACGTGGGAGTTGTTAAACCTCATAATAACCTTTTAAATTGTGATTCACCCCATTTTACAGAGAAATAAACCAAGGCACAAAGCAACAAAGTGATGCCCCAAAATCAAGTGGCAAGTAAAGGATCCTGGATATGGTCTAAGGCCCACATAAACAGCTTTAGAGTACATGCTCTCAGCTGCCTCTCATTTGCCTATGATTGAGATCCATATGGTTTTAGAATTTTCTCATAATTAATGGTGAAATTACCAAGAATGTCTGCACAAACCCACAGACCATTCTGCTAACCTGGTGTGTTCTGGTCTAAAATGTTAACATTCTGAAAAATAGTTTTAGGAGAAGAAACAGTTCACAGGAACCGTTTCCAAGAAATCCCAAAGTCATAAAGACAGAGAATAGCAGATGTAAGTATATGAAAATTTAAAACTCCTGTACAAGACATCATAGCAGAAGTAGATGGTGTGGGACATATTATAAGAAGGCCCTCAGTATGTATGACAGACAAAGGATATACAGAGCATATAAACAACTCCAAATCAGTAAGAAAAAGACAACCCCATAGGAAAATGAAGAAAGGATATCAATAGGCCATTAATGGAAAACAGAAATCAAGGATATAAAGAAAATGTTCATTCTTACTAGTAACAGAGCAAAGACAAACAACTATGAACAGTCATTTTCTGCCCAAGAAACTGGCAAAAATGTGAAACGATTGACAATACCCAGTGTTGGCAAAGGCGCAGGGACACTGCTGGCAGGAATACAAATAGGGATAGTCTTTTCAGAGGACATTTTGGGCCACAGCTAAGAATATTTTAAATGCACAATCCTTCCAGTAGTAATTCTACTTTTTCATATCTCTCCAAGAGAGATTTTCATACTTCTGTATAGAGACCCATACTAAGGATGATCCTTGTATTACCGTTTACCAAAGTTACATACTAGAAACCACTTAAGTGTCTATCAATAGGATAATGGTTAAATAATTTTTTAATATATCAGATTCTGGAATTACACTCCATATGTAATAGACACAGGGCAGCTCAATGTGCACTAACAGACTCCAAAATATCTATATCTATCTCTATATCTATATTATCTATCTATCTACACACATATCTGTGAAAGCATGAAAAAGGTTAAGAAAAGATACACAATGTACAGCAGTGATTACCTCTAGGAGCAAGACAGGTTTGTGCCTTTTGCCTTTTACTCCCTAGATCTATACTGCTCCAGTCTTCATGATGTAAGTCTATTCCTGTCATTTTTCACATACCTACAAAAGAAGAGGGTGGCCACAGAGAGCCACTTGCCTTGTTCTCCGGGTTACGCTCGCCCAGGACTGAGAAAGACTCTGACCCAGGGCTGAGGCTTCCTCCTCTGCTGAGGGAAATGGAGAGGCAGCTTCCTTGGAAGCTGCCTTTCCCTCATTCTCTCTCTCGGCTCCCAGGTGCTCACACATCAGAACACGTGTGCACACAAACCCCTTCCTTTTGTGTACAGAGTCACTCAGGGTAAGTACTGCATAGGCTAGTGCATGCTCAAGAACTTGTGAATCATGGACCAAAGTGATTCTTGTCATCTTGATAAAACTTGTACACAATCACACCCCAATACGACCGCAACAAAAATAACAAATTGTCAGGCCCCGTCAGCACAAGCCTTGATTTAAACCATGGGGTCCGACGGGCACATATTGGATGTGAAGTTCCTTAAATAATGTCTCTGCTGGCCTAAAACATATCAGATGTTCCCTTAGCCCTAGCTCGCCCAAGACATAAACTATGTGTTCAGGGGAAAGCAGAGTCAAATGACTCATGACAGAGTTTGTTTTTAGTATGAATTATTTTTTCTGGCTCCTTGCTTTTAAAGACGGATCCTTTTCAGATGGGCTGAAGCAAGGGCTGCTGGGAGCTGGGCTCAGGAGCCTTGCCTTCCTACTGCTTCTGAAAGCAAAACATGGAGCCATAAGCAGAGAGCTTCCTTTCCCATGAAGTTCACTCCCATTAGTGCTGCTTCTTCTGCTTTTCTTTTCAAAATAAACCACGTGAGGGCAGCCTCATGGTAGCTGGGTGGGCTGGTGGAAAGAGCACTGGATTTGGAACCCAAGAGAACTGAGCTCCTTTTCCAGTGCTGCCATTTACTAATGTTAGCGTGATGCTGGGAATGTCATGTGCCTTCTCTGGGCTGCAGTTTCCTTGGGTGTGAAATGGGAAGAATAAGCATCCCCCCACTGGGTCATCGTGGGAATTCAATGAGGTAATCCAGGTAAGGTGTCTGCCCCCCATGAGGCACAGTGTTCTCAGAGTGCACTGGACTGGACCTCCAGGCAGAGACAGTGTCCTATTAGCCTCATATCCCCACTACCTGCCTGAGAATGGGGCAGAAAATATGTAAGGGATGAAGGCAGCAACATACTTTGTCCTTGTGATGTGCCAGGTGCTGTTCTGTTTTATGTCAATTATCTCATTAATGTTACAATTGACCCTGTTAAATAGAAACAAATATTCTCCACATTTCTTGATGAAAGAAACAGGCACAGAGAGATTAAGAGGGCTGACGAAGGCCACACAGGTGGTCAGCAGAGGGGCTGGGGTCTAGAAGCTTGCTGTCTGACTCTAGAGCAAGAAGAGGAGAGGGAACATGGGCAAACAGAGGCTCTCCACGTGGAACTGAAGGGAAAGCTACATCTGGAAAATCCTACCTCTCAGATCACTTTAGAACAGATACTAGGGGAATGAGAAGGACATCAGGAGTGTGGACATTCATGGCCCTGGCAGGTCATAGGTAATGGACAACCAGAACCTACCCATGAATGTAGTGGGTTAGGACAGCTCCTCAGGGTGCTCTGGGCCTGGAGATGCCCGTGCTTCTGAAGGCATGAGCAGCTCAGGACAGGGCTGCTGCCCTAGAAGGGCCCACATCCACCATCCCCCTCTCCTTGGCAGAGAGAACTAAAATGAACATGGAACTCCCGAGCTGGGAGGGACCGCTGACGTTGCTTGGTACTCCACTATACAGGTTAGAGAAATGACACTTGCTCAGTGCCACACTACAAGTTAATGGTAGAGCAAAGACTGGAATCCAGATCCCTACTCCCCAACCTAGGAATCTGCCTCTGGCATCTAAAATACACCATTGTCCTGTCTATGCACAGCCCTCAAGTTAAGATTTGTTTCATTCATCCATTCCATAGTTTTCATCCAAGCTGTGAAAGACGGAATGTTGGCCATTGGGTTTTGGATACAGCCAATCCCACTGATAAAGCCATCCCCAGAGTAAGATGAATGCTTAGCCTGCTATCCCAATAAATCACTGAATAATCTGCTAGGCAAGCAACCTTTTGATAATGAGGTGGGTCTCCATAAGAGTTTGCCTACAGGGAAATAATGGGAAAAATCTGGAATAGTGATTTATGGAGGTGAATTAACAAAATGCCTTTTGGCCTTATGCTTCTAGCCCATGAGCTGCTCCTAATACCATGTATGTAGACAAAAGTGTTAAGCATTAATTTATTCACTCATTCACTCAAATTCACATTTTCTTCCCAATACACAACTGAGTTCATTTCAGGGTTCATAACTCCTTTGTTCCCAAAAGCCACAATTCTGCATATCTTCTTATCTCAGCCCATCACACACACACACACACACACACACACACACACACACACACACACACCTACCTTTGTTTAGTTAACATTCCCAAGCCTTGTCTTAACTGTCATTCCTTCAGAATGTTTTTTCTGATTCCACAAGGCTGGGGGAGGGGTGTCACCTATTGTCACCTATTTTGGCACGCAGTACATTCTATCACAGTTATCTATATCATCGTATTTCTCCTCTGCAATACGTAAGAACCTTGAGCACAAGGACCAAGTCTCTCTTGTTCAGAATTGTATTTGTGAACAAAGATAGACCTAGCACAGTGGCTGGCATGGAGATGGCACTCAAGATCCGCTTGCTGAATAAATGAACAAAATAAAGAAAGTGCACTGAAGAGTGATTATGAATAGCCTCAGCCCTCAGTTAGCTTCCAGTTGAGTGGAAGACACACAAAGAGTGGTGGACCAGGAGGTGGTGGACACACAAAGGAGAGTCACCATATATGTGAGAAGTATTATACCCAAGGTCTGCCCTGGACTGTGGCAGAACTGACTCATGAATGACTAACTCTACCAATAAAGTTGGATTTCGCTTATGTCGTATGTTCATCTTCATCTGATTTTACAGAATACAAATGTGTGGGATATGAGTTTACATGGAAGACACACAGAATGTAACCTTTCTCAGTCCAATTCTTTTGCTTGTGAACTTCCCTGTCCCCTTACTCCCATAGATGACACCTCAGGATTTTGCCATTCCAGACCATTTCTTTGAGTTCAGTGAAATAAGGATCTGAGGCAGGAGGAAAAAAAAAAAAAAAAGAGTGCCAGAGAGCTGAGAAGGAAAGGCAGAGAAGAGATTCACATCACAGAATTCTTACTTAACACACTCCAGCCTCGCAGGTCTTTTTGCTTTTCCTCAGACACGTTCAATTAGTTTCCACTTCAGGGCCTTTGCACTTGCTGTGCTCCCTGCCACTTGCATCTCATCTCAAACATTTCTTCCTTAGGAAGACCTTTCCCACTGCTCACACTGCCAGTCCTTCATGCTCCTCTTGCTCAGTTCCCTGTGCTGCTTTGCTCCTTTGGGTTGCTTTACTTTCTTTCTGAGGATTTTTTGCGACCTGAAATTATAATATTTGTTGTGATTACTTGTTGCTACAACTACTTGCCTCTGGATTCCTTGCAACTGGAATATAAGCTCTCTGAGGGCAGATACTGCTCGCTCTCTCCTTTCTTCTCTTCTCTTTTCTGTTTTGACATTGCTTTCTCAATAGACATAGCAGGAGGGACTGAACAAGAAGAGACAGGTATCAAAGGCTGAAAAAGATGCACAAGCTCCCAAAGGGAAAGGCATTTAATGGGGCAAAGGAAAGTGAACCATAGTGACTCTAAAAGTTCAAGAAAGAATTAATCATATTAACTCTTTAATTGCACACTACCATGGCAGGCTCAGGCATGACATTGTTGAAGTTTCCTTTTTGGGAGTGCACAAGCATTCTGTGAACATATGTAAAATGGGGATAATTTTAGTTCCTGCCCTATGATATTTTTGTGGTGACTAAATGAGTTAATTCATGTAAAGTGATCTGAACAGTACTTGGCATAGAGAAAGCATCCATAAATGTGGCCTATCATCATCATCACCATCTACAAAGAGACATGACATGCCGATAATATCTATTTATAAGAATTTTATGTATTGCTATGCACTCTATTTACTGTTTCTTTTTAAAACGAAGCACAGAGGGGCATCTGAGTGGCTCAGTGGTTGAGCATCTGCAGGTCGTGATTCTGGGGTCCTGGGATAGAGGCCAACATTGGGCTCACCGCAGGGAGCCTGCTTCTCCCTCTGCCTGGGGTCTCTCATGAATAAATAAATAAAATCTTAAAAAAAAATAAAGATAAAATGAAGCACAGAATTTCTACAAACACATGTCCTGAATTTTGAATCGAATAGAGACCAAAAACAGTTTTAAAAGAATTACTTACTCATCAGTGTTCCTAATGAAGGGATCTTACTGCTTTTAATACACACGTTTATGATTGTATTAACCCGAGATGCAAAGGCTTTAGGACAAGGTAAACGTGAATAACCATGGAGGAGCTCGAGGAGCTGGAAGAGGTAATCATGAATCATCCGTGGAGAGGATACACTGGCTGACAGGTCGAAACAGAACTTCCTAAGGACTAATACAGAGAGCAGTGAAGAAAGAAAAGAGAAGGCCTTTTAGATGGGCGAGAGGTAAGAAATCAGCACCAGACAGGGAATGGAAGCACCACCAGCCATCTTCATATCAATGAAATCACTACAGAAAATTCCCGTTACAAGGATAAAAACAGCACACAGGCTGCTGAAGACCAGAACAAAAGTTAAACACATTACACAAATCCAATGATATTTGTTAACAACTTTAAAAAATCAGCTGGGAAAGAAGATATTCCTCTCTTAAGTTTGGCTAGTTCTTGATAAAAACAGTTCTTGGTTACAGCCCTTTCTGGTCGGCCGCCAGAGTGGAAGCCTGGTGGATGGAACTCGTCACCCACCTCCTCAGGCTGACCTTGCCTCCTCTCTCATTGGACCCCAAGACCCACAAGCATTTTGTCATTGTATCTCCAAGAACAGGGTGTGTGTGTGTGTGGTGGGGAATTCCTTTTTTAGAGTACCAAGAAGAGTTTAGCGGCCCACTCCATGTCCCCTATGGCCCCTAGATGTCGCTAGTACAAAACTAACAGAAGCCTGAATAGTTGGTCAAAAGAAAAAAAAAATCAAGAGTACCTTTAGTACAAAACGCTAAAAGCAATAACAACTCAAAGGCAGACTACATTTATTACGGAAGCTACAATTTAGTATCTCTAAGACAATTATTAACTTCCTTTTTAATTCAACTGCTCACCTCACAAGGAGACATCTCATTTTTCAGCCAAGAAAAAAACAAAACAAAAAACAAAAAACCCAAAACCAACTCAGGGTTGTTTTCTTGCTCTAAAACATTTACATTTAAGGGCTCAGTGGAACCCCACACTAGGCTAGAAGTTTGTAGTATAAATTGCTTCATAATCAAAATTGGTTTGATAAAACAAAAGAACTAGCGCACAGAGTAAAAATATCAGACAGCAAATGAGAGTTGGCTGGGGTAAGAATACGGTTATGTTAGTTTGATATTCAACCAAAAGCTGTAATCTTATTAAATATATTTAAACATGGTTTTCATTTAGATTTGGCAGCTTGATTAATGGGATGTATTAAATAATACCTGGCTGCTAAGAGTCTATTTGGGAATCAGTGCCACATAAAACAGGCAACATGTACAATTCGGTTTCATTGTTATTTAAGGCTTCTCTGTTCTCTTGGCGGTGTGCGCACACATATTAAAAATTAAGTACACACACTCAATGTATGCTCAAGCCTCTTAAAAGGCTTTCTCTTTAAACAGAAACATGCAATGGAAAATGAACTCAACTGGTGAAAGGTAATGGATTCATGCCTTTGGGGACAGCTGTCCTGTTTATCAAAAGAAAGGAGGGGAGGGTCAGAAGCAGGAAAAAAAAAAATTCCTAACTGGTCTGCAAAGAGAGATGACCAACTTCAGAGAGGAGCCGAAATCAGTTTTTACAGCCAGGCTTCCTTCTGTGCCCGAGTTGAGAGGTCGGATGAATGGTACCTTTCACCATGAGGCCATGGGGGTATCGAAGTGGGAACAGAGTATCTTAAGATATGGGGAATGTGTTGGTGGCTAAATAAATGCAGGCAGATGTTGGTTCCCAATTCATTAAAGAAACACTTTTATTTTTTAATGGTGGGGGTGGCATCTGTCAGTTCTAGGGGCATTGCATTGGGCACTGATCAGGATGTATGAGTTGCGGGGAGGGCTGGGGTAGTTAAGAATGATCAGGGGGACAGATAATAGGAATACTGCAAAGAGCCAAGTACCTTAATACAGTTCTACTCAGTGTGTGCGGTGGAAAAAACATATATCTGACATGGAAAAGCTGCACAATTATGAGCATTTTCTCCTTTCCAATATCATGAGGTTCCTTAAAATCCTCAGGCTGGAACAAGACATCTCAGAGTGGCCAGAATGTCAGATGACTTCACATTACATCTCTAAACAACCTTAAATGAAGTGAAATGGATCACATTATTATTATTACCATTATTTTAAGATTGTATTATTTTTTCATGAGAGACAGAGAGAAATAGGGGCAGAGGCAGAGGGAGAAGCACCCTCCCTGCACAGCAGGAAGCCCTATGTGAGACTCTATCCCAGGACCCCGGGATCATGACCTGAGCCAAAGGCAGATGCTTAACCAACTGAGCCACCAAGGGATCCTATTATTTTTTAATTTGAGAGATTAAGTTTAAAACTAGAGAAGTCCAGAAAATATCTTATGACTCAGAAAGAAAAAAAGAGCAAGGCTTTTTTTTTTTTTTTTAAGATTTTAATTATTTATTCATGAGACACAGAGAGAGAGAGAGAGAGAGAGGCAGAGACACAGGCAGAAGGAGAAGCAGGCTCCATGCAGGGAGCCAGACGTGGGACTTGATCTCGGGTCTCCAGGACCATGCCCTGGGCTGAAGGCGGTGCTAAACCCCTGAGCCCCCACCCCGGGTTGCTCGAGCAAACTTTTTTGATACAGGTATCATTCTGTCCATTTACAGATGACCTGATAGAGGCCCTGAGAGGTTCATCACCCCAGATCACAGATCTAGTAAGGCAGAGAGGTTGGGACTGGATCCTGAGGCCATTTTACTTGGAAATCCACTTTTTAAACCTGTAACCCCTACAGCCCCACTGCTTCTCTGTGGATGATGGAAGACCTCAGGACAGGGGCAGTGAAAGAAACTGGGGGTGAGGGTGGGAATACAGCATGCAATCTCCCTGACCGCCCTGTCACAATGGAAGAAGAGGGGCCACGATCTTTTAGAGACTCCTTTCCCCTCTGCTGTCACCCACAACTGAGCCATCTATGTCCCTCGCTGGACAGAAAGCATGGACATGTTGAGCATGCCCAAGTCTTTGTGGCAATGACGGGTACAATCCAGGACCACAGAGGAAAGGCTGTGTCACCTTAAGAATACAACCAGGGGGGATCCCTGGGTGGCGCAGCGGTTTGGCGCCTGCCTTTGGCCCAGGGCGCGATCCTGGAGACCCGGGATCGAATCCCACATCGGGCTCCCGGTGCATGGAGCCTGCTTCTCCCTCTGCCTGTGTCTCTGCCTCTCTCTCTTTCTCTCTCTGTGACTATCATAAATAAATAAAAATTAAAAAAAATTAAAAAAAAAGAATACAACCAGGGTAAAACAGAATTCTGATCCACCCTACCACACGGATGAACCTTGAGAACTTGATGCTGAGTGAAATGAGCTAGTCACAAAACGGCAAATACCATATCTTACTTATTTGAGGTCCCTAGAGTCACCATATTCATAGAGACAGAAAGTAGAATGGTGGTGGCCAGGGGCTGGTGCTGGGAGGAGGGGGTAGTTGTTGTTTACTGGGTACAGAGTTTCAGTTTTGCAAGATGAAAAGAGTTCTGGAAATTGGTTGCCCAATGATGTGAATAATACTTAACACTCCTGAGTTGTCCACTTAAAAGTGACAAGTTCTATGTGATGTGTATCTTACCACAGTGAAAAAACAAACAAACAAAAGAATCTCTTCAGGAACACCTTCTCCAGTGATCATTTACAACGTTCTCTTGCCTGGCACAGTATGAAGCATGACCTTCTGACGTTTTAGATTTGTGTAAGTTAAAGTCCTTTAATGCTACATCCCTGCTACTTTTCTGGGAAGCAGGAAGTCTGGAGGAAACGGGTCTTTTTATTTTTTTTAAGATATAAAATTTTATATCTGCATGTTTTATATGAATTCTCATCTTGGTTCAACCAGCTAAGACTCTGAACAAAGCACTTCCCCTCTCTGCGTTCCAACTTCCTCATTCATAAAAGGGGGGAGTGGGTGAGATGATCTCTGAGGGCCCTTTCAATTCTCAGATTCTGATTCCTGTTTTTCCAAATGCAAGCACGGTTTACCCCTTCAGTATACTTCATTTATTATTGACACTCTTCAGAACATTTTTGCAAGCCACTATTCGCTTCTGAAATACCTACTCAGCCATTAGAAATGACAAATACCCACCATTTGCTTCAACGTGGATGGAACTGGAGGGTATTATGCTGAGTGAAGTAAGTCAATCGGAGAAGGACAAACATTATATGTTCTCATTCATTTGGGGAATATAAATAATAGTGAAAAGGAATAGAAGGGAAGGGAGAAGAAATGGGTAGGAAATATCAGAAAGGGAGACAGAACATAGAGACTCCTAACTCTGGGAAACGAACTAGGGGTGGTGGAAGGGGAGGAGGGCGGGGGGTGGGAGTGAATGGGTGACGGACACTGAGGGGGACACTTGACGGGATGAGCACTGGGTGTTATTCTGTATGTTGGTAAATTGAACACCAATAAAAAATAAATTTATTATTATTAAAAAAAAGAAATACCTACTTATTGCATTTTCCCCAAGGGCTAAAAGCAAGGAGGAAGGATGCAGGATGAAGTAGGCTGACAGGAAACAAAAGAGTTAAAGATGTCCTGGAAGGAGCACTGGACTGGGAGTCTGAGACTATGAGGTTCAGTTGGGACTCTCACTTGCTAGCCGCATGAGTCAAAAAGGAAGGAAGCATTTACGGGGGTCTTCTCTGCATGAGGCACTTCCATACATACCACCTTAGTACTTTACAATTTTGGCAATTCACACACCATCTTCATAATTGTTTCCACATCCAAGTACTACCTGTAGTATTTATTATGTAGAATATTTTTTTCTAAATTCTGAATAGATCCCTTTTTCTCTTTAAAATTGCTATCTTCTAAGCACTAATACCTATGAGAACCCAAGTACGATGTTGGTTGTATTTTTTTCCTAATATACATTAAAATAAATATGTAACTATCAGAAAAAGAGAGTCCACATGTCAGCTAAAGTCACCTTGGGTGCCACTGGTGGGGTATGTGCATCTGGGCGATGCCACATTATCCTACTTTATCTCTAGTTATGGCTGTTGGACATTGAGCTACAGAGTTTAGTAACCCGTTCACGTTTGAATCAACACTCTCAAAGTAATGTGCTGGTTCATGTTCCTCTTTAGAACGAGTGGGTTCTATAAAATGGAGCACATTTCTGAGATTTTTCAAATTTCAGGGACACTAACATTTCCAAAATTACTTTGGAGGCAACATACAGTAAATGCAAGCTTTTATTTTGCCAAGTAAGAACTCAAAAAAGTATTCTCATACCAGGTAACTAAAAAAAAAAAAAAAAAAAAAAAAAAAAAAAAAGCAGAGATCTTTCTACACCAAATGATTGGGAAGAGTACTCAGGATAATGTAAAGCATTTAAGAAAAACATTGATGATGTTCTGCTTCCTCGTCTAGGTTTCTTGGTTTGCTGAAAACTCTGCCTGGGGCCAGCCGCTTGACAGGCTCAGCACCCATGGGCCACAGACGCAATGGGAGACGGCTCTGGCATCCACCGAGTCTGAGTTCAAGTCCTAGTTGTGCGCTCACCACGTGTGGCTTTGTGAAGCTAGAGCCTCAACTTTTCATATGTAAACTGAGGCCACGGCTCACTGTGGTGAAGATCAAACACAGAATGTGTAGGAAGTGCCTTGCACAGTACCTGGCCTGTGGTAGGACCCACAACTTACCTTTTTTTTACCTTTCTCATCCTATCTCACCAGGAGGACTGCTCTCAGGATATAAGATGGCAACGCATGGGAAAGTGGCCTGAAAATGTGTTCTGCAGCTCTAGTCGTTTCTTTAGATCTCAGCTTAGTAGCAATTTCCTCTGGGAAAGGAACCTTTCCTTGACCCGCCACATTGGATAAGAAGCCCCTGCCCCTGGTCCCATGGCACTTTGTGCCCTGCATCTGCTCACTTGCCACACTGTATTCAAATTGCCAGGCAACCTCCCCCTTATCCAGGAGGCCCAGAAGAGCCCCGGGAGAGCGGGGACTATGCAGGTTGTACTTATTGTTGCTTCTCTACCATCCTTCATGTAGTTGCTGCCAAATTCGGCACCGGTGCACTCTTCTTTTGTTAAATGCACACAGTTACTGATGGGAACACTGGCAGGATGTTTCGAATCTGCTTTCCGGTATTGCTTGTGGCATGCTTGATGCTTTGGACCATGGGTTTATGGCAGCATTCCCGATTGGTCCTAGAAACATCAGCTCCAAAGATAATTCTTTGGTCAAGTAAGTTGGGAAAGACTATGCTCTATATGCCTCCCCATCCCAGGAAATTGACAATGCATGTTTCCATGGTAAAGCCTTTAGATACTTGCTATAAAGATACTTAGCTAACTTGAACACAGCATTTTCCAAATGAATTCTCTCCAGGAATACCTTTTAATACACCAAAGACTGCTCTTTGGAAAGCTCTGCCCTATAGAGAACTTGAGCTCCAAGCAAATTTTTCTGATGGTTTCTGTCAATTCTTTGTCCTGGTTCTCCTTCCCCTACTTAAACTATGCAGCTGGAATCAGGAGAGACGTAATATATTGGGCTGGACCAAAAGGCAATGCAGACAATAGAACCTTTGAGAAAACTAGACATATGAATGAGCTGACCAGTCCAGGAACTGACCAAAAGTATTTTGACAATGACCAGAATGCCCTCATCTGTGCCCCACGTCAGAGCTCTCACACTTCTGTGCACATATATCACTACGACTGCTCTTCTTCCCTTTCTCTTCCATCATCATCATCATCATCATTACCACCATGACCACCATCACTGCCATCACCACCACCACCATGACCACCATCACCATGACCACCATCACCATGACTACCACCACCACTACACTTCAGTTTTATGGTACATGGTCTGTGCCAAGCTTTGCTCTAAGTACAGGTACTTCCTGTATTAATGTATTGAATCCTCACAACAAGCTCATAAGAGAGGTGCTAGCATCATCTCTGTTTTCCAGAGGGAGAAACTCAAATGCAGAGAGGTTAAGGAAGACTTGCATTTTATAGGATGGGTAGACCAATTTGTAAATCTATGCTAAGAAATTTTATTAAGAGACTGACACACAGTGCATTTCAGTGACTGTTCTGAAGTGAAGCAGTCCATAAATCAGCCACGTCTGTCTGATTCCAAGACAAGCTCTTCCTACGACATCAGGCTGCCTCCTGGTGTTAACAATACTTTATCTTTGTGAGTTATTTTATGTTTCCTAAGCACTTCTATAGCTTTCAACTGTTTTAAAATCTCCTGACCATGCTTCAGACAAATGCGATCATTTTATAGATTTTAAAATTGAATCACAGAGAGCTACTACTAGTCATAATAATAATGATGATATTAATGATAGCCACCTCTCACTTTTGACAAACTTATTGTTCACGGCAAAAATGGCTCAAAAAGGGTAGACTTGGGGCTCAGATGCAAGTCTTCTGATGCCAAGTCCAGAGTTTGCTCCACCCTTGAAAGGCGGGTCCCTCCAACAAGATTAGCCCAGCTGTGGCAGGAGAGAGAAGTTTACAGCACCAGCTCGGTATTCTGTTGGTGTGGTTTTTAAAGTAACTCAACATCTGTCATTAATTAGAGTTCCTGTTGCCATGGTGATGGTTTATTATTGCTAGGCTGATAAGATGACCAATTCAAGAATACTATCTTTCTCCTTTTCCCTCTCTCTACAGCAAAGATTTTTCACCTTCTTTCCCCTCTCACCTATGAGACATCTGAGCTTTTGCCACAAAGAATGATGCAGTGTTCTCAAACAGGGACCCCTGTTGGTTCTCTGGAGATAATCTTTGGAATTTTTTTTCCCTTTCGCTCAATGCAAAGGTTCTATCAACCCAACTTTGATTCACATTTCATTTCTTGTACTTATTAGCTCTCTGAACAAGTTAATTATCTTCCTCGGGCCTTACTTTTTCATCTGGAATATGTGATAAAGGAGACCTAACTGGCAAGGTTATAGTGAGAATTTGATATAACGAATATGAAGATATCAACACAGGGCTTGGAAGGTAATGGATACTCAAGAAATGACAGCAGGTGTGATAATTAAAATAACAGTGATAATTACTATTTACAAAAAGATGAGATGAAACTGGGATCTAGGGTTGGGGGCTGAGGTCACTGTGCCTTCACTCATTCATCAATCACTCTAATTTGTTTGTCCACTGCAACTGTCCTTTTTCTTTACAGCTCTTAACCCAAAGCATAGTATATATTTATTCACATTTACTTATTTAGCTGTCTCTTAACCCTCAGCTGTAAATGTGATGAAAATTGGTACAACAGTTATTTTGCTCATCATTTTACCTACGAGGATATTTGTGGAATGAATGAACAAATATTTACCAAGCAGCTATCCCATGTCAGCTTCTGTGTTAGGCACTGGAGATATGGAAATAATTAGAGCACAATTTTTACCCTGGAGGCATTCACATAAGGGATCTATGAAAATTGACAAAAACTAAAGGAAATGAGGCATTCATCTCCACTCCACAAGGGTTTTTGATAAATCCAGTGGCATAAATGGAATTAAATCTGCAGTAATCTTTTAGCACAAAGCATCAATGTGGTGGGTGGTGTGGATATCTCAAAGCTCTAAGTGCCAAGGATTCAAACTGGTGGTGTTAGGCCCCCCAAAGTAATTAGAAATTCTCTTTGAAACATAGAGTTCAGAAAGAAAGAAAGAAAAAGGAAAAGAAAGGGAAGGCCTTTCAGAGGCCTGGTTCCCTGGCTCCTCCCAGAACAGTCTGATCCCCTCTGCTGGTGAAGCAAGAGGTCAGATCCCCAGACGGAAAATCAATCTCTAAGAGTCACTGGATAGAATTTCTAATTCACTAGTGCCATGACACGCAGTCTGTTTCTAGCCAAGGAAGATGAGGCCCAGAGGCTTTAGCTTCCCCAACCCACTGTACACGATCAGGCCAAGCTGACACCCCTCCACTAGCAACACACACCATCTAATCGTCACACCGGCACACAGGTCCCATTGTGAGAGCCCTTGAATATACCTTGCTCAATGGCTTGGATCTCCCATTTTGAAGTTATTTTATTATTGCATTAAGTAATAGGATTAACTACTTTAATGTATTTGGGGTTATTTCCTTTGAAACAATCTAGTCCATTGCTTCTCATGTTCTACAGAGCCCTTCCAAGACTGCCATGTCCACCGTGGGGAAAGACAGGGTGTGATGGCATAAGCAGGAGCTGTGCTTCATCTTCTGTCTTTCTTATATATCAGCCTCCCCAAATGTCCCACTGCTTTACACTTTTTGAAAACTAGACCTGATTCTTTCAATCTAAAGATGAGAGATCAGAGGCCCAAAGAGGTAGACCTGTTGCCCCAGCTCACACATTGGGCTGTTCAGTAACCGAACCACTAAGGATGGGGGAGCTTAGTTTTGAAACATGAGGGTAATTGAGAACTGTAAGGAGCAGTTTGGAGTGAGTGCTGGCGTGAACAGGGAAAGCTGTTTCAGCTATAATCTAGGTGGTCTTGGATCAGATTTTATCTGTTAAAGACTTTAAATCTGAGTATATCCACAGAGGCGCTGCAGCTTTAAGTGGCTGGCTTTCTGTGTAACCAGCCAAGAATCTATAAAATTTCACCTCCAGTTCAGTACATTTATCCAGCATTCATCCAGCACCCACTACTGGCTAAGGATGAGGAATACTTGGCCCCTTACTTAGAAGTTCCCATTCAAATGGGGTAAGCAGACACTGAAATATCTAAGGGCGGCACCAGAGGTAAGCACAGGGGGGTAGGGAAGGGTAGAGGTGAGCCTTACCCAGAAGAGTTTCCCAAAGCAGCTTTACGGAGATGGGTTTTAGTATTATCTCAGTGAGCAGACTATGGGGTCAGAACATCCGGGTTCAGAGCTCACCAGCCATATGACCTTGGGAAGTATTTAGCCTCTTTGTAATTCAGCCCTCCTAGAATGCAAAGCTTAACTCATATCGGGACCTTATGGGACTCTAGTGAGGATTATGTGAAGTTAGGACACAAAAAGTGTAGAGACCAGGGACGATCCATACTACATGAATCATTTTCAGGAGCCCCCTGAAGATAGGGTTCACAGCTCCCCACTGCACTACAGGGCGCTGGACCCACGACTGCCTGTTGTTTCCTAGTAAGTCTAAGCACTTGCTTGAACCTCCACTTCAGGGTTGTCTATGAATTTCTCCTCCGGCGTCTGTAGTGGTTAGTCAGCTTACTGAGATGAAGACAACCGCTATAATCCAATTATCCAAACCAGTCTGGTCTGCCAGGATCCCTCCTCATCAGAGATGCTGACAGGTGAAACCGACACGGCCAACATGGTAGGAATTTCACTCTGAGTGACTCTATCCAACACACAGGCTCCTCCCGGCAGAGGTGGCAGTTGACAGGGAGGGGGGTAGGGAGGGGAGAGGGGGTAGATTCTGAGCTGCTGTGTGGTGGGTTGCTCGCTTCCCACAACCCAGAGGCATTGTCTCAGAAGGCGGCTTTCTCCATCCTGAAATCCTCAAACGTGGTATGTTCCAAACCCCCATACACAGACAGATGTGCGCTAGTGAAATGGGACCGTTTCTAGGGGGTATTTATTTATTCATTTATTTATTCTAGGGGGTATTTAAAGAGTGTTCTTCTATTCCAAGGACTCTTCAGACCTGGAGATAAGTAATAAACCTGTGTCATTACTCCCAGGCTGAATTAATTTACAGGCTATTTTTCTTAAGCAGGAAGCAGTGTTATCATTTAGGAAGCACTAAGGTTGTTGATTTTTTTTTTAAATGAGACTATTATTCTACAACTTTTTTGGGGGGGTTGTTTTTAACAGGAGAGTCAAGGGATGTTGGGCAAAGGGTGCTCCCAAGACTCCTGATCAAATTCCTAATTGATCTGTTTATAGGAAACAACCCCCACCTCCAAACTGAGTCATTACCTATCCAGCCTTCTCTCTTGCTACTCTCACCCTGGGCTCTTCCCAGGGACTGAGTTGATCTTCTTCCATCCATGTTTACTCCTTTGCTCTCAACAGCACCTCCAGGGAAGTCCTCTTCTGCTGCTTCCCTGCTTATCATAGATTAAAATTTCTTTTTCAAGCCTCACTTCTTATCCCAACTATACTTCTTTTTCCTGCTTCTGGCTGTTAGTTACCAGACAGTAGATAATATAATGACAAGCTTTGGCTTTATGTTGCTTCATTTTTATCTATTCAAATTTATCTAGCCACTTATGGGTGGCTTTTTCTTTTTTAAAACAGTTTTTAGGGGGATCCCTGGGTGGCTCAGTGGTTTGGCGCCTGCCTTTGGTTCAGGGCATGATCCTGGAGTCCCGGGATCCAGTCCTGCATTGGGCTCCCTTCATGGAGCCTGCTTCTCCCTCTGCTATGTCTCTGCCTCTCTCTCTCTCTCTCTCTCTCTCTCTCTCTCGCTGTGTGTCTCATGAATAAATAAATAAAATCTTTAAAAAAAACAGTTTTTAATGTATTTTTTATTTGTAAAAAATGATTGCCCTATACTGCATAATCCAGCACTTTGATGTCACTTGTAGAAAGAATGTGTGCTTGGGGACAGAAAAACCTGCATTCAATTTCCAGCTTGAATCTTAACACTCAGTAGGACTTGGATAAGTTCTTTTAATTTTGTGAGTCTGTTTACTCATTTGTAAAAACAGAAACAACACACTTTCCAAATAAATCTATTGTGAGAATTAGGTAAGAACAGTTAAGTATTGTCCCATAAGGAAATTTCTACACGGAGACCACAGCAATATGAGTCATGCATGCGGCTTCCTTACTGTCTGCATTGAACCAGGAAGAAAGCTTGGAAAACTCTGAGGAACAGATACAATTCTCCAAGAAACACAGGCTCTAAGACACACAAATTTAAGCTCAATTCTTAACGTCATTACTTAATATCTGTGGGACTTAGGGCAAATCACTTGCCCTCTCTGAGCTTCCATTTCCTTATTTGGGGAGTGTAAATAATCACATACCTAACATAGCAACTCACTTAGAATAGTGAATGGTCCTGAGCTCTGGCTCAAGCAAGAGGATTTCTATTCCTTTAGACTGGGCACTAACCTGAACTGTGCCTGGCTCTGACTTGTAACCAAGTCTGGTCTCCTTGAAGAGGCCGTAAGCTACATGAGGCTGTTGGCCTCAAAGCCAGACTTAGAGTTGAGTTATTCAGAGTTGGGTATTCGGTAAAGATGCTTAGGCCAGTTCCCTGTCTTGGGCATCAGTTAGTGAAATTGAACTGCTCTCCATGATAACCAGCCCCTCCTTCTCCAGTGAGCCTAGCTCATTCTAATAGGGAGAGAGGACAGGAAGTAAATTCACTGTAAGGATTGACTTCTCTTTTAATAATTAAAAAACAACTATAATCAGAGTTCAGGCAGAAGAACTAAACTACTCTAGGTCTTTCAATAGAAAGAATTTAATACAAGAAATTGGTTTTATAGGTGACCAAAGGACACAAAAAGCCAGGCAGATGATGTTGCCACAACTCAAGAGATCTGCAACAGCAGAGAGCTGCTCAACCCCTTTCGGGGATCAAGGGAATTATGGGAGACTGTGGTATGACTAGAGCCTGGAGCTGGGGATGCCAGGCTGGAGTTGAAGTGAAAGAGCTGAGTGGCCAGAAGTGGAGCTGGGGAATCACACCAGAGCTGCAGCAGGTGCTTTTCTAGTAAAGGGAGAGAGGACTTAATGACTCCCATCTTCCTGCCTGTCCATCTTTCACCAGTAACCCCCACTAGCCAAACCTACCCAGAGACCAGCTGCAAGGGAGAATGGGGCCAGAGCGTGGGAGGAGGGGAGAAAAAGCTAAATGCGAGCAAACAGGCAAAGGACCAGCCCGGCCATCTTTGAGTAACAAATCCAAAGCCACAGCACAGTGTGTGATTTAGACAGTCAGCTAATAATAGTATTGGCATAGATATTACCATAATTTTGTCCAACTCTCACTGAAAGTTTACTCTTAACTGTGCTAAATACACATATCATCTCATTGACTCTTCACTACAAACTTATGAAGGATACACCGTTAACAGTCTTATTTTCACAAATGAGGAAACCAGCTGGCATGGAGAAGGGATTGACCTAAGGCACAGCTATGGCATTTGAACACAGGATTAGAACCAGATTTAGGTGATACCAGAGTCGGTGCTCTTGACTATGGTTCTAGCTATTCCTTATAATATGAATCATAGTGCAAACAGTAAAAGGGAGGGTACTGGATAAGTGGAAACTTCTCATAATTACTGAGAGGGTATTTTGAAGACCTGCATTTCCAGGGCCAAAAGCCTAGAACACTGTGGGTATTAAATGTACCCTTAAAAAAATAGAGATTAAAAAAATGCATCCCTTAATGCAGTTTATGAAAGTCCATGGTGTTCCCTCTTGAAGGCAACAGGGTATTTTTGCTAAGAGGATGCCAAGTTCAGTGGCCTCTGTAGGCTTGCTGTTTACTGATACTTGATATGCTTCAACATCTGTTGCCCTTCTCGATTGATGGGTACTTCATTTTAGCACTTCCCTGATGCCAGGCTAGTGAAAAGCTTTGGTACTGAGGTCCCCTAAGCACTGCTGGGTCACTGGTGCAGCTTTGTTTGTAAAGCTGGCTGAAGGGAGGGATATTCAGGGAGGAGGGGTGGAGGGCCACGCCATCCACTGACCACGCTGCATGTTCTCATTTGTATGCCTGGGTCAAGTGACACCTTCAGAAAGTTATAAACCCCGGCGATCCTTTACTTGAAGTCAAGTTTCAATATCATGCTCTGGGCTCTTAACAAACTAGTATATGATGAATTCTTTTGCCACTGTGAAAGTTCATGGAAGAATTGTTAGGCTGGTTTTTAAAGGAATAGCAACTTTAGGATTTGGTACCAGGGAAAATGTAGTCTCTTTTGATGAACGGGTATACTTCCTTGAGTCTGTGGACACCATATGATTTGACACATTTCCCAGTTTTGTCTTGGTTGTCTGGAAGCTCAGGTAATTCCCTTATTTATGAGTCAGAGACCTATAGGCCAATCTGTCCCATAAATCTGTATGGTTTGGCACTCGCCAATCCAGGGTTAAAATAATTTGAGTTTCAACGTCCTCAGGCAGAGTGTACACTCTACAACTTGGCAACGAATCAAACCATTTTGTCCTTTGCTGGTATCTTCCCATGTTTATGTGGATTGCCTGGCACCTGAAGTCACATGAATTTGAGGATCCCCTAGTCTAAGTGGTTGGTGTATTCTCTTCTTTCTGCATAGTTTCTGATTTGTGAGTTTTATTTTGTTTAGTTTTATTCTGCTTATTCATATATCACAAGCTTCCTCAAGTCCTTTACAGAAGTGGAGTATAAATGATAAATAAACAAACTGTTTTCTTCCCTGAGCAAAACTGCCAAGATCAGTGAAAGCAGCTGCATTCTCTCTGCATCCAAGTGTGGGTCATTCTTCTGGCTTGCCCCACCTGCTGAAGGGTCACCATGGCGGTGGGTTCAGTCATATTATTCCCTCAAGCGCGAGAAAGAATTTCTTCCTTACTAGTGAGTGAGGGCCTCAGCCACATAGTCACGTGGCATTGTCTGTTCTCTCTATGGCATGTTATGTAAATCTAGCTGTAGGTGCTCCCCCTGAAGCAGCGGGCTGCAGGGCGTTGGCACGGTGGATCTGTAGCAAGACTGCTTGAGTTGAAACCCTCATCCCACCACTAGCCATCTGTGTGACCTTCGGCCAGATTACTGATGTCTTCATGCCTCAATTTTCTGCTTTATAAAGTGGGACGATACCACCTACTTCACAGGTTTGTGACGAGAATTAAATCAATACAGGAAATAACATCAGTGTTGTCCTGCATGCCAGGCACTGTGTTATATGTACTATTGTTCATAAAGTCTTTGTAACAACTCAGTGGGTCAGTTAATATGAAACTGATGCTCAGAGAAATTAAGTAGCTTGCCCAGCCAGGTTTGCTCACAAAGCTAGCAGCCAAGAACAGGCCATACCCTGGAGTGTACATGTCACATGGACCCTCCCCTAAGTTCTAGCTCCATCACTAGCTAATCCTCCATGGCCCAGTTCAAACGTTGCCTTCTAAGGACTTTCCAAGTTTCCAGCCCTCAAGAGAGTGGAAGACACTCCTTCGTTGGTGCTCCATTATCCTATCATACAACTGTAGTTTAAACAAATATTGGCCAACTAAACCCTATTTCACCTTACAGGTTCTAACGTGTTCACTGTTTACAACATAAATTGTGAGGTGATAGATCTATGATGCAGGTATTATGGTTATCTTTTACAGATGAGGGGTCTGAGGCACAGATAAATTAAGTAACTCACCCAAGGTAAGTAGCAGAGCCGTGATCTGAGCCCAAGCAAGGCCCCGAGATCTTTGCTGTTTACTTGGACTTTCTCATAAAGGTACCTGCGTGTGTCCAGATCTTCACCACTAGACTGGAACTACGTGGGCACTGAGATGCCCTTCATTCTCCTTTGTCCTCTGGTCATCCACGACTGGCCCTGTTACATGATAAACTCTTGCTGCTGACCCCTGGCTCAATGAATTAAATAGGAAGCCTCATCACCTACTTGAATTGAGGCCCACGTGCATGCCTTTTCCCCATCTAGTCTGCTGGCATCTGTCGGCTGAGCTTGCAGATCCCACCCGAACTCCAGCAGTAGAGGAGAGCAGAAAAATGCACATCCTGACATCACAGGAAGGACTGGAGTAAAAGGTACATTAATGGGAGCAAAAAACAAGCCAGTGGAGTGATTAATTTGGCCTCCCCTTCAATATTATGTTTACACAAGTTGATTATATAGCACTTAATTACTAATTTGCCCTACTTAAACCAAGACTGCTTTTAATTTTTAATGAGATAAGGGAAGGAGATGCCTTTACTTAGTAAGGAGAGCTATTTTATTTCCTTCTCTTGTTTGGCCCAGACAGTTAATAACGTATCTAAGGAAATGCATCCCTCTCATGAATTCTTCTTCCTCATCATCTTCTCAACCTCCCAGGTTTAAAAAGGGATGGAAACAGACAACAGCTGCTTAGAAACAGACTTGACTTCACCTTCTGATCTGGTTGGCTGGGTTGGGAAAGGCCTTGCAAAATGTAGAAACATGGAACCTATAAACGGTGCTGACTCTTTGGGCACTGGGTGGATCTATTCCCAGAAACCATGATTGGTTGTTAGTGACAACAGAGAACATGGTCGTGGGTGTCCAAACAAGGCAATCCTCCCATAATCCTGCATTATTTCCTGGGTGTGAGTGTCAGGTAATTTTAAGAACAGCCCTGGGGAGGTCTAGACATAAGAAGAATAAAGAGATTGGCATCAGATCTGGACTCGATTGCTAGCTCTGCCACTTGCTAGCTGTTAGACCATGGGCACATGACTTATACCTCCTGAGACTCTATCTGTAATGGTGAGGTGAAGAATCTATCTGGCAAGAATTAAGTATCATCTAAAGCACCTTAGCATAGTGCCCAGCTCAGGAGATGTGTATAGGACATTATCAGTTGCTTTTTTAGCAGAGGTAAGGCAGGGAAATGAGAGCAGGTATAAAGGAGCACCTTTTGAGACCCCAGGATGTCTCGGGTCCTTGTCTGCAGAGCTGTGGAGTCTCCATGAGAGTGACTCAAACAGCCTGGCCATAATGCCATAAGGACCTGGCCCAGAATGTGAATAAGCACACTGACTCTTTCATCGAGAACATCTTAGTATGAATAAAATGTCGTAACTGATTTACATTCTGATGCAAGTCTCTTATCTCACCACAAATCAGTAACAAACCATTCACAGATTGGTCTCTTGTCTACAGACCAACCTAACAGCCCAGCCTGGATGACTGTGTTGAACATTTGCATGTGTTCCTGAAGACCCCCTCTCCACCCTTCTCCAGGCCTTGCGAAGCAGCTCACTTATACCAACGGTATCAACGAGTTCCTTTGCCCTCTGATTCTCAGTCCAGACAATGGGGAACCCAGCAGTAAATAAAAAAGTGGGAGGAAAATGAGGTCAGTAATTCAGCTCTTTCCTTCCAGAGTTACTGGCAAGCAGGCTGACTCAGTAGTCTCTTGTGGGGTTCTGGGGTTCTAGCAACTGTGCTCTTCACCTCATAAGGTCCAACTGTTACAAACCCCAGGGTACCACATCCTCCCTCGTGACTTCTCCACACCCTGGTCTACAGTCTTGTAAACAGTGCCTCTACTAAATTCTCTAAAATTATCCTAATTTAAAAATAAAACAAGACGAAATCAGAGAGACAAATCATAAGAGACTCTTAATCATAGGAAACAAACTGAGGGTTGTTGGAGGAGTGAGGGTGGGGGAGGGGATAACTGGGTGATAGACATTGAGGAGGGCACATGATATGACAAGAACTAGGTATTATATAAGATTGATAAATCACTGACCTCTATCTCTGAAACCAGTGGTGAAAATGAAACTAATGAAATTTGAATAAATTTTTAAGGAGAAGAAGAAAAATAAAATTATCTTAATTTAAGAATGCTCTCTATGGGGGTGTGGATTAGAACAGTGGCATATTAAGGTACATTCAAAATCTTTTTTTTTTAAGGATTTTATTTATTTATTCATGAGAGACATACAGAGAGACAGAGGGGCAGAGACACAGGCAGAGGGAGAAGCAGGCTCCATGAAGGGAAGCCCGACATGGGACTCGATCCTGGGTCTCCAGGATCACACCCTGGGCCGAAGGCGGCGCTAAACTGCTGAGCCACCTAGGCTGCCCAGTACATTCAAATTCTAGTTGTCTACTACCAGTACTAGTTTTTTTTAATAATAAAGTTATTTTTTATTGGTGTTCAATTTGCCAACATACAGAATAACACCCTGTGCTCATCCCGTCAAGTGCCCCCCTCAGTGCCCATCACCCATTCACCCCCACCCCCCACCCTCCTCCCCTTCCACCACCCCTAGTTCGTTTCCCAGAGTTAGGAGTCTTTATGTTCTGTCTCCCTTTCTGATATTTCCCACCCATTTCTTCTCCCTTCCCTTCTATTCCAGTAGTTTTTAAAATAATACCAATCACACTCAATCACAGAAGAATACATTTCTATCTGGGAAACCTTACCTTTGAAATCTTAGGCTAAGCCTTGGATTCTGGCTCTATCCCTATCTAGCCATTAGCTTTTGATAAGTCATTTCACCTCTTTTAACCTGCGGCCTCATTTGTAAAATTATTATAACAGTATAGGAAACGTCCTTATGTACAACTTTTAACATGGTATCAAATTTCTAAATGTTCAAATTTCTTTGATATGCATATTACTAAAGATTTGCCACTCAACTTTCTGAATACATGGTACTTTCTTAGGGTTCACTGCAGAGTACCCAATACCTCCAGTAAACAACTGTAAAATAATTTTTTTCTTTCCAAATACTTCTTGATCACTTGCCTCAATGCTACAACCCAAGCTCTTTCATTGACTTCAGTAAGACCTCTGTACATTGAATATGAATCAAACTGTGTCCAATAGCATGTGGTATGTACATATGTATATGTATGTATATGTACGTGAACATCTGTGTGTGTAGTCATTTGTTAGGACCTTTTTCTCAATTATAAAAAATTCCTGATTTAACTAAAGGTCGTATCTTTCCTGGTCTCTTATTTGAGTCCATAGCCTAATTTATGTTTCGAACATTAAGCTTATACAACATGGATCTGCTCTTCATGAATTATCTTAGTGTAAAGGAAAAAAGAAATTATACTCAACCTACTCATTTACAGTTTATTTAAAAAGGGAATTTTATTATGAAAAGTAAAGGTATAAATGATCATTACAATGGGAAGTTAATTACTCACAAGCATTGGTTTCCACAGAAAGATGTTATGTATCTTTTCAGATTTGCACCAGTATGAAATGTTGTCTTGAACAAAATAAAGTTAAAGAGTTTGATAAACTTTATTCCAGAAATATAGTTCTGTAACCCTTCTAAGTTTTTTAAGGGCTCAGTAGAGGTTTGACCATTGTTTGCTTTTAGAAAAAGCCCAATTCTTAAGTTCCTAAAAAAAAAAAAAAAAAGAGGAGGGACATATTTGGGGGAAAAATGTTCATTAGGTTAAATCTTTTGTTAACAACGAGAGTATAAAAAGTGTCTTTTAATTAAAGCTCTGAGTTAGTTAAAGTGCTTTTCTGCATCTACCTCTATAAAAAGTAAATGAGTGGATTATGATTTAAAAAGCAAGATATAAAATAAAACAAACAAAACAATACTGGTGGGCATGGTATGAAGCCTTCTCCAGGAAAAGGAATCAGAAAATTTCTAAATCAAAGAGGGCACACTTCTTTTTATTTCTATACTGGATGCTCACCCAAACACTGATAACAAATGTATGCTGCTGATAATTTCTATAAACCGTATTACCCTGTGAAGGACAGCTACACTGCCACGTTGGGATCTATGTCTTTCCTGGGCAAAGTATATGTATTCATGGGGATACAGTTTGTTGGAATAAAGAGAGCATGGACTTTGTATCAAATAAGGCTTGGTTATCCTCCACGTTTCAGAGTTTCTCATCTGCACACTAGGACTATTACACACTCACTGGTTGCCACAGATTTTATGAATGATGAGAGATGGAGAGTGACAGGCCCTGTTCCTAGATCACCCTATCAGGAGCAGGAGAGTCAAATGCTATATATCTTATTCTGAAATAATTACCTAAAAAGAGAATTCTAATTTTCAGCTGATGTTTTGACTTTTATACCCGTGATTCCATTCTGCAAAGTACATTGGAACAGGAGATTTACAATTAATCAGAACCTGAATCTGTTGCCTTTTTTTTTTTTTTATAAGGAACGATTCTTGAAAAGATAAGAGTGTACTGTTAACCAGGTGTGGCAATAAGTATAATGAATGTTAGGGCCAGCAGTGCATTCTTAATTTAATCCTTCTTTAAACTACTAATTCTCAGTCCAGGATTTTCTGTTGACTTTCTATGAGGCATTGACATATGGGACAGGACACTCAGAAAATTCAATCAGAAATCTGAATCTATTTAATTAGAAACCAGAATCTCGTATCTCCAGAAACACATGCTTAAGCAGCAAAGGGCAAAAGGCGACTAAAGAAAGTTGATAATATCAGGACCATATGTGAAATGAATAGGATTATAAAGGGCCTGGGGATGAAAGCTAGATGGAACTAAAATTCAGAGCAATGGACTCCTCATACATGAGAAATGGGAGCCCTGAATTTTCATCCACCGTTGGTGGGAGTGTACGGCGTTAATATGTATCCAAATTCTAAAAGTTGGGAAACTTTTTGGCTAAGCAATTATATCTCCCTAATTTTTTTATGGAAATAATTTAGGGTATCTGCAAACCTTTAGCTATAGAGATATTAGCTGCAGCATTCTTTAAAACAATAGAGGCAACGTAAATACTCAAAATGAGGGGATTGGTGACAGAAGCCTTGGCATATTCTATGGGATATAAAATTATGTGGCCCATAAAAATGACAAATAAAAATGTTTACTACATGTTTTTGGGTGGGGGAGAAAGCTATAGAACATTAGGCATGGTATGAACACATTTTTGTAATTTAAAGAAGTGTAAAGTGGTTTAAAAGTATATATAAAAGCGCTAGAAGTATAGAAACCAGAATCTTCACTACTGGGAAATTTTTAGGGTAGTAAGGTCACTGTTTTCATATTTTTTCTTTCAGCTTCCCTGAATTTTCTTACTTTTTCTCAATGAATATGACTGATTACTTATAGTCCAGGAAAAGGGGGGGGGGAGGCAAATTAAGCAAGGCTGAATGTACCAAGAAATGGGATGGTTTCAAATTTCTGAACGTCTGCGACCTGAGAGTGTCTCCAAGCCTCTGGCAACTAAGATCAC
Organism: Nyctereutes procyonoides; assembly: GCF_905146905.1. NCBI lineage: Eukaryota > Metazoa > Chordata > Mammalia > Carnivora > Canidae > Nyctereutes > Nyctereutes procyonoides. Next base: position 39,418,449 of record NW_026575140.1, on the reverse strand, counting down.
GATCATCAGCTTTACTCTGCATAGTGTGAAACTGGTATGTGGATGGTGACAGACTGCCAAACAGCTCTCAAACTCACAAAAGCTGACTCCCACGTAAGGAAACAGAACGGAGACGTCTTGGGTCATCTAGGAAATCCCAGACTTTGAAGCGCATAATAGGTCTGAATGTAACTGGCTCAAATGGAAGCAAACTTTGGGACAAAGAACGGCCTTGCAGGCTTCAGCAATGCAGTGAGGGTGTCTGCAAGCACTAACCTCAAGGGCAGACCACCGTGGTCAGTGAAGACCACCTCTCTTGTGGGTGCCCATTGCATAAAGGACAAGTAATCAATGGCCCTCAACAAGCCACTTCCATGTGTTGGTCTGCAAGACCCAAGAGTCTGTCTGGAACGTGACAAGGAAAGCTGATGGTGGGAACCTAAGGAGTCAAGGGTTTACAGGAGTGGCAATGTTCACATTGTGGGGGAAGAGAGGTTTGGATTAATTGGTTGATTCCAAGGGCTTATTTTCTTTATACTGGTAGGTGCCTGACATTGATTGGGGAATTCTTCATTTCTTGTCACCACCCCCTTTTTGCCGACTGCTGCTTCAGAGACTTCCTTCACTGCTGTTTTGGGGGGGTGGGGGGCAGGTGTCAACATAAATAGCACTGTTAGAGCTTGTTTCAGATAAATAGATTGGGAACAACGACACCAACAAAACCCGTCTTTTATGATAAGAAATTACAGAAAGTACATGACATCTGCAGGAGCCTGAAGGAAGCAGAAAGTGGAAAGCTGTTTTGTATTTTTGCCTCTGTTGCCATTTGACTAGTTTTCTTTCATGGTGTCTTGAAACCGGTTTCTTGTTGCATGTATCCTTTGCAGTTCTTAGAACTTCTCTACTGTCTATGCTTAGATAATGTGAGCACGTTGCTACTTCATGAATGTATTTTTTTTTTCCAGCTTATTCCTTTTCCAAGGCCTTAGGAGCCTACAGAAGGGTTATGGGATGCCCCCGACTTTCTACTCATAATTATTTGCTTTCTAGGGCATTCAGAACTAGAGAATCACTTCATAGTGCACAGCCAGCCAAGGGAGTGATGATGGGGTGACTTAGGAGATCAGGAGTGGTCAGATGGAAAGGTGACAGAGGTCAAGACTGCGTAGATTCCATATTCCAGTGCATAAAAGGAGGAAGGAAGACGCCTCCTTGCATCCGCTCTCACTTGCTCAATGATTGAACTTTTACCATGAAGTGGCATCTCTGTGGTTTGATTCTATTTTACTGATTCAGCTACAGATCTGAGGTCTCTGTGAAGATAACCGTGCCATGATATTTGATATTTGTCATACTATCTACTGGAGGTAGAGTTTTGAAAACTACTAAATGGAGAACACCATTTCTAGACAGAGACAACTCTTGAAGATATTATTAGTCATTCTATTCTTTAATATGGATGGATGGTTATATCACTACCCTCTGTGAGATCCTCATTTGAAAGGGGATCAGCAGGAAGCTTTCGAAGTCTAAGGGAAGGGAGGGCAGGAAGGAAGCAGGGAAGAAAGGGAGAGAGAGGCTATGAGGATGGCTACATGAATGAATAAAAGAGCAAGCAGTGGAGGCCAGGCACTGGCTTCAAAATTTGAAATAGTAATGGACCTTGTACTTGACTAATCTCTCCCCTTAATATCTTACCTGAACATGCTATCCACTATCCCTCTCCATCTGATAAAATTGGCCCAGAATTGCAATATAACAGACAGATTTGCAATTATTATAGGTAAAACTTGCATCACTAAATCCTTCCGACCTATTGCTATCACCATCGGAAGGCACAGGGCTCTATCCCTGGCTGGATATCCCCACTCATGGGCCCAGGAAGTCGGGAACCCCTGTCTCCCCAGGCATGTAGGTTTCTTTCCTAGGTCTGTAGCCTGGGTCCTCTAGACTTTTCCTAGTCTTTCGTTCATCTGGAGGAGATGACTCTGGCTATGTCTACCAAAGTCTGCACACTATGGGAGTATAAAATGAAATCCTCCCTCCAACCACCGAATGTGTGGTCTACGAGAAGAGAAAACAATGAGCTGCTGGCAGAAATCGCTCAACTTTCTTATAAGGAAGGAGAAGCAGGCACGCTGAAGACCAGGTAGGATCTCTGAAGTTCAAAGAAAAACCTGTACTGAAGTTCAGGTTAAAAATATGAATCATAAGGAAAAAGCAATTCTATTCCACATCAGCTTGTCAGAATCCTGAGCTTGTCCCCAGGCCTGGGGCACATGGGTTGGTGCCTCTTCTTTGGAGAGGGGTGAAGGAAGCTGTGCTTATGTGCATTTACATTTCCAAAGCAGTTGTGAACATAATCATTATAACAATGTTGATGTTTATACCTGGAGTTCATGGAGGTCATTAGATTTTTCAAGGGCTCTTTATCTCAACAGTCCCATATGAGTGGCAATTCTTCCTCTTTAGGCATTTTTTCAAAAAAGGAAATAATAAGGCAAGTACGTGCAGAGGCCAGGTGACATTGCCTGAAGATACCCAACGAGCAAGCACAGGGGTGGAGACTATAGGATTCTCTCGGGCATGCAATGCCAGATGAGCTTTCAGGGCTCTCTCAGCTGGGGGCTCTCTTTACTAGATTATAGTGTCTCCTAGAAATTACAGTCATGAGGGGCTCATCCTTCCTTGGGTTTAATAGGAGAGACGAGCTTGTCTTTAAAATGTTGTGAGATTTGCAGCTGCTACTCCTGTCACCAATCCCAATATTCAATGCACCCTATCTGAGATTCTGTTCCAGAAGATTAACGGAAAAATCTCATGTAGTGACGATGATGTCAGTGAGGAATTAAGTTCGGTTTCCACGTAGGCAAAGATGTGTTTGGAATCATCTTGGAGCTAGAAACTCCAGATTTGACCAAGATACCACTGAGGTACATAAAGTCACAGTAGGAAGTATCTATCTGATGAAGCAGCCCTATCCCACACTACTTTTTTTTTTTTTTAAAGATTTTATTTATTTATTCATGACAGTCACACACAGAGAGAGAGAGAGAGAGAGAGAGAGAGAGAGAGAGAGAGAGAGAGGCAGAGACACAGGTAGAGGGAGAAGCAGGCTCCATGCAGGGAGCCTGACGTGGGACTCGATCCTGGGTCTCCAGGATCGGGCCCTGGGTTGAAGGCGGCGCTAAACCCCTGAGCTACCGGGGCTGCCCCCCACACTACTCTTTGTTCAAGCTACAGACTATCCCCCGATTTGTGACCAACAGCAGGTATTTCTTTTCAGAAAATACAGCTTTAAACATTTATGAAGCTAAAACCTATTTTTAACACAAAAAGAAAAAAAAATCAAAGTAGGAAAAGAATGAAAATCAGGATGGGATATAGATCCAGAGAGCCTTAGTTTCAATTCTGCTTCTGCCCTTTATTAACTGTAGTCTTGGGAAAATTATTGAAAACTGCTCTGAGCTTTGGCTTCCGCCATATGTAACACAAGGATGAAAACATTTAGCCTTCAGGCAGGGAGGCTGTCAAGATCAAGTGAGGTGTCTTAGTCTGCTCATGCTGGCATGACAAAGTACCAGAGATTGGGCATTTAAACAATAGAAATTTGTTTTCTCATAGCTCTGAAGGCTAGGAATCCACGATTAAGGTGCCAACAGGGTCAGGTTCTGGTGCGGGCTCTCTCGCTCACTTGCAGGGTGCCACAGATACTCTGGGTCCTCACATAGTAGAAAGAGAAAGCACAAGCTCTCTGGCATCTCTTCCTAGCAGGGCACTAAGTCCATCACGGGGACCCCACCCTCATGGTTTCTTTCACCTGACCCCAGTCTCCCCGTGAAAGACCCAGTTGCCAAATACCATCACACTGGGAGCTAGGGCTTCAAAATATGACACATGAATGGACATGTTCCGATTACAATATGATGTAAGCCTATGCAGATGCTTCTCAAAGCATCTCTCCTGTTTTGGTTTACCTACTATTTGCCCTAGGAAGAGCATTCTAGCTGTGAGAATGTCCCCATAAACAGATGCATTAAAATAATAATTGACCAATCATTGACATTTCAGCAATAAAGAACCCCACACAATGTTTTTGAGACAGTACCAGAAAATCCAGAAATCGCTGAGAATTCAACTGTACCATCTTTGATCAAAAACTGTCGTTGAAAGCCACTTGGCATTCACGAGTGGATTCAATTCCCCGGGAGAGATATTTCCCAGATTTCAGTTCCAGAAGTGTGGCCGGTGTGCGGTATACAGGCAGACCATGGAATCGGACTCTTGCATCTGTTTCCAACAGTGTGCCCTTCGCTTCTGTCACCTTTTTGTAACCCTGTCATCTAACCTCTGTTGCCTGTGTAGGTTATAGGTGTCAGGAAGGTCACAAGAAGGGCACCCAGTACAGTTCTTGGTAAATACGAGGGTCACAATAAATAGCACTCTAGTGACTGGGCTACTGGTGTAAAAGCTGGCTTCTCATCCTGACTTGGAGACCTTGAGCCAGGCAGTTAAGCTCTCTGGACAAATATTTCTTGAGCTCTCAGTTGAGGCTGGGGAGCCAGCCTCCTTGGTTCTGGCATTTACTACCTTTTCTGAGGCTAACGTACTTCATTTCTTTACGCCTCAGCTTTTTCAACTATAAGATGGGAACACTGGGACTCAGTACGCATTCCTGATCTAGAGAAAGAACGCATTCTGTGCGCCTGATGATTACTACAGATAAAGAAACAGAGTCAAGAGCAGAATGGTCAGGTCACAGAGCTAGGAGGGAGTCAAGGTAGGATCTGAGCCCAGGCAGCCAGAGTCCAAAGCCTGTGCTCTCAGCCTCCTCCTGGGCTGCTTCTCTACCTCTCCATAACCTGTTGTTAATTTTACTATTTTACCACTCAAAGTCTCTCCATAAAACCTACGTGAGATGTCTTTTGCAATTTGGAGGCAGGAAAAGCCTTGTCTCCCACAAGAAATTAATGTTTCCTCTTTTTTGAAAATAAGAATTATGCAACTTACCATGTGTTCGTTTTTGTCTTGGCTGCCAGGAAGCTCAGAGTCAAGTTGTGTGCTCCATCACAGCCGCCACATTATTTCCTTTTTCCTATATCTTTGTTCCTTTTTTCCTATTTATTTATTTATTTATTTATTTATTTATTTATCTATTTATTTATTTCTAACGGTTTCGTTTGTGTCCCTTATTGATAGAGTCCTCAAAATTATCTGGAAGTGGTGGGTGGAGATGAAATAAGCAAATAGTAACCTGAAATTTATACGAAAAACAGAAGTTTTGAACCTTATCTATTTCCTTTGCTACAAAAATAAAAAAAGGTCAACAGGAAAGTAAAAGAAACAATCTAAGAGCTATTTGAAAGGAGAGAAAAGAAAACTAACAGAAAAACAGAGTGACCAACACTAACAGAGGCCAAGTCAAATGAAAACTGCAATAAATATGTCTGAGGCTAGAAGTGTTTGTGCTTTCCCTGGCTGGAACCTATCATTTCTTAATTACATCCTATGTGTGTTTTGCAAGATGTGAGCTGCTGTCAAGAGGAAGGACAGCCTCAGACGGGGAGGGGCCATGACCCACCCCTTGGTCCTCACATACCTGTACAGAAGTGAAATCCCCTGAGGCACAGGCACCCAGAATAGCAGCGCCCACAAGAACAGACTCCACCTCTTGCGACAGGACCACAGGCATGCCTGCACAGGACAAGGCCACACCTTGGTTAGGGAGCAGGACAGGGGGTGGCAGCGAGGGGAGCCAGCAAGCAGCTCCAGCAACAGAAACACCTGATATGATATGGCGAGAAGGGGGCGGCAGGTACCCTCTCCCCGTTCCCCACAGTTCTCAGTTCTTTGGGATGACTTGATTCTGAAGGATTTTACAGTCTGTGCGTGCTGGTGAGGTAGCCAAGAGCCCCAAGGGACCCGGCACCACAGACATCAACTCTTGAGACCTTTTTGCCCAGTTTTCCAGGCTTCTGCTAGCTGCTACTTGCCATGGGTTCAAGTTCCCTTCAACAAACACTTCTGGAGTTCTTTGCAGGGCCCAGCAAACATGGAGATGAATCTGACTCTGTCCTGCTACTCGGGTCTCAAAGGAGAGGTGGAGGAGAAAGAGGTGAAGACGGTGCAGGGGGTTGGTTCTCTAACTGAGATGCACTGAGGAAAGGGAAGTAGTAACAGGGTGTGATTAATCCTTCTGGTGGCTTCCTATTTCTCTGCATACAAGCCAAAGCCTTTACAATGGCTGGCAAGACCCTGCAGAGCCAGTGCCCACCCCAGCTGTATCCACCCTGGCCTGAACTCCTTGTTTTCTTGAATCAGCTTCGGGGCCCTCGCCCATACTGTTCCTTCTGTCTGGGTCACTTCCTCCCAGATGCCCACAAGGTAACTCCCTCTGCATCCCTGTGTACTTGCACAAACATACCCTTCCCACTGCGGCTTTCCTGACCATTCAGTTTAAAGTGACAACTTACCCGCGACACTCCTCATCCCTCCTCTATTTCCTCAGCACCCTCCAACCATGCACGATTACTTCTCTTGTTTACCACCTGTCTCCCCTGCTAGAACAGAAGCTCCATGAGGGCAAGCGCTTGGTCTCAGCTACTGCTGAATCCCTGGAATTGACACTAGTTACCTAGTATCTAGCACATGGTAATAAGGCTTCAGTGGCAAAAGAATGAGTTTCCCAGACAGGGGATGGAGGCTCATCAGAATGGAGAGGAATATTCTGGAGGTGTGTGAAGGACAAATAGTGGTCCACCAGGCAGCAAGGAAGTGTTCTGCATGCCAGCTCCTGGAAGTTGAGGGCTCACAGTGGGTTTAAGAGAAGTAAAAATAATTTCACATCCTCAGGATTGTATATTTATATATGTACGTGTGTGTGTGTGTGTGTGTGTGTGTGTGTGGTATAAATAAAATATACATGAAATATAAGTATAAATGCATTTGCTAATCAGGAGATGGCAGCAGACTCCACAGAGGTAAGCTCTGTAGCCAGACCTGAAAATTTCCCTCTATTCAAGACAGGAGACTGACTTTTCCAAAGACTGGATTTGTCTTCCTATCTTTTCTGCAAAGACCTTCCTGGAACATCCACCCCTGGGGTCCCATTAGCTCCTGACTCATCCTCCTACTCCCAGGCTGGGTCAGCTGCTCGGCCGCCCCAGCAGAGTGTCGGGGAACAGAACTCCCACACATAGCCAGGGGGCTCAGGCATGCCAGCCCCCCGACCTCAGGGCCAGCACTTGAGCCACTGCCAGCAAGCATCTGGGGTGGGATCGGGTCTCTGGGAAGAGCTCAGAGCCAGTGCCACTAGCCCTGGGTCCTTTAGCAAGTTACTTAATCATTCAGCCTCGGTTTCCTAGTGTACACAATGGGGCGGATAGTGAGACTTGCTGCACCGGTTTGCAGTGAGGATTCCTGAAAGAAGGCTCACATGGGGCTCAGCACACTTCCAGCCTCTGTTTAGCCCTTGACGGCAGTGGCTGCCGCTGTCAGAATGACCACTGATTGTAGAAGACCCTCTACATGTGCTTTGCCCAGACTGAGACTGGAGCAGTGGGGGAGGGACAGAGCAGGTGCCCGTCAACCTTCTAGAGGGGAAGGGTAGGCAGCGGGCCACACGGAAGGCCTGTGCTGCCCAAATCAGCAGAGCACGGCATGCCTCTGCAGAGTCCCGGGATTATGTGTGTGTAAGTGCGTGTGAGTGGTACCGTGACCACCCCGGGGGACCTGGCACTTGTTAGAAGATAGCAAGCACCTCCAAATGCCATTCCTCTCCCTGCCCCTCCTTAGGCTGTCAAAAGTATAACTAGTTCTGAGCAGGGAGGAGCTACCTGCAGTCCCCTGTCCTTGGGAGCCAGAAACCAGCATGAGTCCAGTGAATTATCCCCCACTAGCTCTCCAGTTACACCCTAAGCACCCTGGAGCCAGACTGAGAGAGTAGGAGTTCTGGCTTCCTTGCCGATTTAGCTGTGGGACCCTAGGCAAGTTACTGGACCTCTACTGGACCTCAGTTTCCCCATCTGCAAAATGGGAGGCTGAAATTCCACCTCCCTCTGGGGCTGCTCTGAGGATTGAAAGTGCTACTGTAAGGAAGGCACTACAAACAGTGCTTGGCTTAGAGGAAGCACTAAATGCACATTAGCGGTCAGGATTCTTAACATTTACCTTCTCTCTCAAGCCTCTCTTCACCCCTGTCACCCCAGTGGGGAGGAGGGAGGGATCAACTCACTGCTTCTGCTTCTCCTTTGGGTCACTCCCACCCTTCCCCATTCACCGAGGGTCCTGGGACACTGGCGGGGGTAGGCCTCATTCATGGCTCCCATATCCTCACGGTCACGTCCCTGACCCACCTCCAGTCTGGCAGCCTTTTCATGTAGCTGCCCAGTCTCAGGTGGGTTATGTCCCTGCTGGGTCCCTGCAAGCCCAGGGCGGGTAAGACTGTGGGTAGACCCAGGGGACTGCCTGGTCATCAGGGTTTCCCTACACTCTGCCCACACCCCAGCAAACAGACCCTCTGTTTGACTTCTCTCCAAACTCTGAATGTGTCATCTGTTCCCCGCCTGCTGCCTGGACCTGACTCATACTGACACCAGCACCCTCTGGGTCCCCACTACATTCTCCAGACACTGGTTAGAGACCCGAGAGCACTCTTTCTCTTCATAACGACCCTTTTGGCAGGACATCATGGTTCCTTCTCGCATCCCCCGCCAAGCTCTGAGCTTGGTACGCTGGTGTGCTTGAAGACGGCTCCTGAATCAATCAATGGAGGGGCAAAGGATGAAAATAAGGAGTAACACAGAAAGAGGGAAACCCTTGCTGTAACTGCCAGAGCTAAAAAAACAAAATTCAGATGGAGGAACATTTAGTCCCAAGTCAATGGGGGAAACCTACAATTACTTAGTACACACCAAGTATTTCTTGAAACCAGAGTTAAACTAACTGCCAGGGGTACTGGGAGATTCTTCGTCCTCACGTAGAAGCTGCTTTCCCAAGTTGGCAAAGCCCCATTTTCTCTGCTTGCAGGGAGACGCCTGCTCCCCAAATGGCAACGATTTGCTTACAAAATATTAAACTGAAAAAACAAAACAAAACAAAACAAAAAACCAAAATATTAAACTGCTTTTTCCCCCCTCAAACACCTCTTTTTTTGGTGTGGGGCTGTTTTAAGGGAAGAAGTGAACTGACACTTATTGATCACCGACTCTGAGCCAGGCTTGGAGCTTGGTGCTCACAAACTCACAAGCAGGTACTCCTCGGCATGATCTAACAGGGAAGTCGTATTCTTTCTTTCAGACAAGGAAAGCGAGGCTCAGAGAGGTAAAGCAACTTGCCCGAAGTCACAGAGGTGATCCCCTGCTCTTTCCAGGACTCCGCACTGTCTCCAAAGAATCTTCTAAATCCCGTTGTGTTTTTGACAGTATTCCTAAGAGTCCTGCAGGTCTAGGGTCCTCTCTAATCCTTTCTCTGTGGGAAAACTAGAGCAACTACAATGTTTAAAGGCATCAAAGACTCTACCTATGCACCCACTGCTGTGTACGTGCCTTTTACAGGAACAAATGCAAATGTGTTCTTTTCTCTGAGCTGGGTGAAGGAGAGGAAGAAGGCAGCTCTGCCTGGAATGCGAACTATTTTATCTGATGCATTAATGAGTTTAGCAGAACCCAAAGCATTTAAAGGCAGATGCACTTTGCCATCACTTGTCAGTCACAGCTTCCTAAAGCAGAGGAATTCCAGCCAAAGAAAAGGTCCCTTTGTCTGGAACTGTAACTGGTCTGCAGCCAGAGACAAAGGGTCCAGTTTCAATCGGAATCCAAATAACGATGAACAGCCTTTTCATTCAGCAGCCCTGGTTTCCAAAGCAGAACTTTCTGTGAAGTGCTGTACCCCTGCTTCTGAGTCAGCTCAGGGACATGAGGCCTAGCAGAGGACCCACTCTCATCAAGGCTTGAGCCACAGTGGCCTGTCAGGCCCCAGAGTCACCCACACCGCCCTGCTCCTGGGGGCCTATTCCCCATTCTCCAACGGGATGTGATAGCCAAGGCAGATCTTATCCCTCTCCTGCATCCAGGTAGGAAGGCTTCCTGGCTATCAGAAGGCTGAAATTGGGAAGTGGCTCATAGATCACATTTTACATCTGAATCTTATCTGACCAGTGGACTTCTAGATGAAACGTGGTTATCGGTTTTCTCTTGGGGGAAATTACAAGGTAATTTGGGTTCCTTTTTTTAGGTCTGTCTTCTCTCTGCCTCAGAATGGTCTTTTGGGAAAGGAAGAATAATCATTACATGATTACAAATTACTCAGAAAATCTAAGAGACTAGGGCGGGCAACACAGTGCAGGAGGCGCTGGGCCTAGATATTCCTGGGTCCCAGTCCAGGTGCTGCCTCTCCCCTCCTCCTTTGACTTTGGTCAGGCAATTGAACTGACCTCCCTGAGCCTTGGTTTCTTTGTCTGTAAGATGAGGTGCCGATTTCTATTCTCAGCAGTTTATAAGGCTAAATGTACACAGAGGGATTCCAGCAACCCACAGTGGGATCTTGGTTAATGATGGTAATTTCTATACTTAACATCCCGATATATTTACCCATAGACTATGTGCCTTTTTCATACTGTCCTCTGGCTTGTGCCTCAGTTGACTTATCTCTAAGATGGGGATGAGTAATTCATTTAGTTGGATCTCACAAAGTGCAGGGGTTAACTATGCCCCAACATTTGGTAAAGCTCTTGTCTTCAGGGATCTGCATCATCTGGAGGCAGCACAGGTAATATGATGAGGCAACGTCAAGGGCAAGGCCCTCGACTCACCCAGCCATCAGAGGAGGAATCCAGGGGATGGGAGATAGCAAGAGATCATGATGAAGAGACACCACTGAAGGGTCAACTCATGTCGCGTTTGAGTTGGCGCTGTGGGCAGGGCCCAATCCCCTTCTGTTTCCTTTCCCTCTTCCTGCTGTGGTGCCTGGCCATGCCAGGGTGGGTCCCAGGGTGTCAGGAGACACCAGAGGAGAAAGGAGTGAGACGTATGAGGCCACTAGTTCCAGGGGAATGGAAGTCCAGGCTAGTAGGCTCTGTAGTATCAGCAAGCCTCCTACCAATGGGATCCCTTTCTTAAAGCCCAGGGATCTGCTCTGCTGTGCTCATATCACAAAGGGAGTAGCCCATGATGCTGGATTTTCTCTATCTGTGTCATGAGCTCTGAAAGAATCACAGGACCCTGGGATCTTAGGGCTCACATTCCTATCTGCAGCCAGACCCCTGTTCCCACAGTAGCTGGGCTCTGAATTCTTTTTTCAAAGACCGCTTCCTTGTCACTTCCTCCAGACCACTTGCCTTGCCCTGTCCCAGGTCCCAGCCAGGATGAGTTACCCCATTACGTTTCCCTAAAATTCTGTGCGTTTCTTACTCTAAGCTCTTGGCACACTACATTTGTACATCTGTTTGTCCTTTTCAATAGACTTAGAGATCTTTGGAGGCAGGAATCCTCTTTCTTCAATATTCCCCACAGGCGGGCATCAGAAGAGGTAGTTGGACTGTTTCATAAATGGTTAAATTACAACCTAGCCTTGCTGGTCTCTCTCATCTTATTTCCCAGGATCACTCAATAGTTGGATTCACAGAGAAGTCGCCTTCTCCATCACGACTACAGACACTTCACAGTCATCTTAAGAAAAAAAACAAAACCCTTTAACCTAAATATTCATAATAACTTGGCACATCACCTGTATACCCTATTTCCAACCCTGCCCAGCTGTTAGCCAGGGACATTGGCTGTCACGCCCATGACAGCCTCCTCTCTTCCTCCCCACACTCACCTGTAATGTCCGCATGCATCTGCACAAAAAGTGGGTTCTTGCTCAGGCCTCCGCATAGGAAGAGAGTACTGATCGAGTGCCCTGCTGCCTCCATGGCCTCTATAATGAGGCGGGTCCCAAACTTGAAGGGAAAAGGAGAAGAGAACATCAGTATAGGAGCACAAGGAAACACTATGGGACGTTTACTGTTTACCCAGCACCAGCCACCACGCCGAGAGCTTTACGCACACAGGCTCAGAGAGCTGAGGCTTGGAGAGATGAGGTTGCCTCTGATCACAGTTAATTCCAACCTGGGTCTGTCTGACTCCAAACCTCTCTTAATTACTATCCCATTGGTTTCCATCAGTAAACAACTGACAATGTTAACACAGTTAATGTTAACAGAGTTCACCGACGCAAATGTCTGCGGTATGTCCACTGTGGCCCTGGTCCTCTAGTGGGGGCTGGGGATGGAGGCACTGGCTGGTGGCCTCTGAGTTCATCTCCCTTCTTTTTGTAGGAACTAAAGAGGTTTCTAAAGAGGTTTCTTCTTTGAGAAAGGGCACCAATAAAATCAGCGGCAGAAACGTGGGAAGAGAGCTCTAACTGCATGAAGGCAAGAGTAAGACTTCAGACTGACAAAGGGCCAACCTGATCTTTGTTATCATCCGAAACCAGGTAGTGGTTCCCCAAGGATGCTTCTAGAGCCAGAGTCCATTCCCGTCAGTCCTTCACAGCCTGAGATGGCAGGGAAGTCACATGCTCTGGATTGCTCAGGGTTCCACCGTATTTTCATTTCAGACCTTGTGTGCTGGTATCTTCCTAAATGTGCTATGCTCATCCTTGTCTTGCTAAGTTTTACTAAACTCAGTAAAAAAAATCATTGATGCTTGAAGAAAGGACACTACCATAGGATCATCGTGGTGAATGTTAATGTGCAATTCATTAGTTTTAATTAGGATATGTAAACAGCTAAAAAAAAATCAGTTTCTTTGGAAGTTCAAAACTGAGAAGCTCATGAGTCCTAATTTTTTGGGGGGTCAGGATTAAAACCAAAAAGATGAACTGTGACACGACTTTAGGAGGCAGCCACGTGGCAATGGTTGGGAAAGGGGTTCTGGAGAGAAATGAGAGTGAATTTTTGTTTTGTTTTGTTTTGTTTTGTTTTTGTGGAGAAAGAGCCCTTGAGATGTTTAGAGAGTGACTGAGTCTGAGGGATGACACAGTACAAGGTGTGCTCGAGGGGATGCGTTAAAGAAGTAGGGAGAGAAGGTCAGGGAACCTAAGGAGGTCCTAAGGATCCAGGAGGCCACAGATGAGGCAGCCACCAAGAAGGAGGCAGAGTTGGGGCTGGAAAGAAGTTGAGAGACAATGTCATAGATTCTGTGACAGTATGAAGGTGTCGCTGGGAAGGCAGTACCCAAGGGAGGAGGTAGTTTAGTGTGAGGGCAGGCTGTATTAGAGCTTAACCAAAGTGAAAGGAGAAGGTTGGGAAGCGGTCAGGACGTCCCCCTGACCACTGACCCCAGGGGATGGGATGTAGGGCAAGTGAAGCCTCTTTTGACCAGCAGTCTGGAGAGCTGTCTCTCCCATACCTGGGGGAGCCTCTGGAGAGGGAGTAGCTAGAAGGTGTTCTGGGGACAATGGGTCATGAAATTCTGAATGTTGTGTAGTAAATTATGAAAGACAGGGGCAGTTCGGGAGCAAAAGCACAGCAGTTCCAGCCCAGAGGCCTTCAGCTATTAGTGAATCTGGTAAGAATATGGATTAGGTAAAAACTTAGGCCTCCAAAAATAATTCACAGATGTAGTGTGTTAAAAAAAAATTAAAACATGTTGTACCGTATAAGGCCAGATCCTGCTTATTGCATGTGGCTGATTACCCCCAGATGTTCTTTCTTAAGCTTTTTGGGGGTCATGAACCCTCTTGAGAATATGATAAAACCTACTGACCTTTCCAGAAGACAGTCACTTAAAAAATAGTATTATAAATGATTTTGGGAGGTCTACAGATTGCCGCTACATCCACCTGGATCATTCGCATCTGTGGACTCTGAGACATCCTAGTCTACTCGAGAGCATGATGAGTCTGTAGGAGCCAAGAGCATGGCTTTTGAATTCAAGAAATCCAGGATGGCATAAGACATTTCACCTACTTCTTGAATCCAACCTGTATCAAATCTTTCTAAGACTCAATCCTCATTTTTAAAAAAGTAACAGTAACACCGTATTCCTGTGTTTGAACACTCTGAATTGTCAGAAATGTTAACATGCAAAAATAGTCTTAATGTGCTCTTAGATTTGATGAACTATTAATACCTACCTTGCATGGTTGCTGCTGTAGACAGTGTATGTACAACGCACACAAGAGTGCTGAGTACATGGAAGGGGTGTGGAAATGAGCGTTATTCTGGTTATTAGCTGTATTCTAGGCACTCTGCTATGCACTTTGATGTCATTTCTAATCTGTGGACAAACTCAAAAATTGCACCTTGTTATCTCCATGTAGGAATTATGAGATTTGCCTGAGGCAGTGCAGTCTGCATGGGGAAGGGGGCAGGGGACAGCTGCACGCACCACCCCCTCAAATGCATGGAAACACCATGCAAAATTGGGATTTCTGATACTTCTAAAACCACAGACCTGCGGCTCACGTGATTAGCAGGCCAGAGTGGAGAGTAACACAAAGCACATTCCCTTGGGAAAAGGCAAAAAAGTATCAGAAAAAGAGGCACTCCCTTGGGAGGGGCTGTGACAGCCTGCCTGCACCCCATGTGGCATTGTTGGCTGGAATTTCCCACTAGGGTTGGCAGGGCATTCCCTTTCGGGTGTCCTAGGCTCCACTCTGTGAAACGTTCCACCCTCCTTAAATGCCCTGCCACAGGGCTTTGTGCTAAAATGATTTTGTGCTCACCTTTCTGGAAAAAATGTTTTCACAGAGAAATTTAAATTAAAATTGGGCTCTTCCACTGGGAATGTACAGAACCAAATGCAAATCGAGAGACTTCAAATGCAAATAGTACTTTTTAAGGGTCTATTCTGAAAGGAAACTACAGATGAACAGGCTATGGATAAACTGATTGTTTGACATGTCTTTCAATTAAGTGTGATCGAGAGAGAATTTTACTTCGTGGAGTTTCGCACAGTCCCAAGTTAACTTCATTACAATATCTCTTTCATTCTATTCCTGCAAAATACCAACCCACAGATATCCCTATAGAGAGCAATTTGTTTAACTTTAACCTATTCATAACGAGTAGATGCTAGGGCAATATTCAGAGCCAATGAAACAAAACAAAAAAAATTTTTCAAGTTAAACATCATGGGAAAATATCTGTGATCAGACTACTTCATTAAAATGCACATTTCTGCCTCAAATATCAGCATACCCTCGTACCTTTGCAAAACAAGTTGAACTTCTCACAACTCAACTGACCCCACAATAAAGCCTTGTCAAAAGATGGGTCTTAAGTTTCCTTCCCTCCGTGGTATTATAAAGGTCATTAAGACAATGGACAGAACAAATATGACAGCTTTTAATACATGTACAACCCATTAAATACAAGATTGATTTTTCCAAGTGGTGGTATTTGGGAACATGGAGCTTGGCTCCACCCAGCCCGTGTTCCGTTTAACCTCATTTATATATTTTTGGACTCTTGCTGCAATGTTCTTATCAGGAAGGGGGCCTCTGTGAGGCAATCCCGGCCCAAATAACAGTGTTTGCTGAGATGTGCAAAATAACAACTGGTCTTGGAAATGCCTGAAAGCTTATTTCGTCCATATAGCTTTTACAAACATTTTGAAGAAAAATGCAGGTTGGTGGAGTGGAAGAACAGAAGACTGAGAGTGAGAAAGGCAGTTCTCAGACAGGCTCAAGGTCTGACTCTACCACACACTAGCTATCTGACCTTGCAAGGTGGTTTTCCCTCTGTCTGGATACTAAGGACAATCCCTCCTACTTACAGGGTGACTCCCCTAAGCCACGGTGGGTAGGTACCCTGGTGCCTGGCACAGCAAGTGAATGTCAACGAAAGTTCTGCCTCTTAACGTGTACTCAGAGGATGAGCATCGCATAGCTCCGATTTTCTATTTCGGTGCATCCATTTCATTCCACTCTAAGGCTTTTCACACAATAGCACTGGCAATTCGAAAAGGAAAGTTCCTCAATACTTCATAACATTTACTTTTATTTCAGAAAGCCATGGCTTCCAATCCCAGCTCTGTCACTTACGAGCTACAGGAAGTTGAGCAGGTTAATGAACCTTGCCAAGGTGTAGGTTTCTAATGTGTGGAAGGGGGATGCTAACATCTAACTCATATTAGGTTAAGTCATGTAATATTTGTAAATATTTAGCACAGTGCCTAGCACATAATATCCCCAAACTATATTATTTATCATTGTCACCATTATTACTATAAAACAGGATCACTAAGGAATTGTCTTTACTACTGATGCACATTATTCTCCTCCATATTCATTTTACTATTCACTCCCTCCATTGTGAGAGATGTCAGAATGATCTGTTTTTGACAAAGCTCCGATCAATAATGCTGGCTGACTGATTTCACTGAACTGGCCAAGCTGTTAAATTGATGACAATTGCTTCAGGAAGATAGAGTCAAACTGGTATGTAAACTACAAGGACTGTTTGATCTAATCAAGTTGGCCTATTCTATGTAAGACCATACTTTCCCTTAGTGGTTGGGAAGCTCTGCTCTTTTATCATATCTACATGGCACCTGACAAAAGTGAACATAAGAAAAGCACCTCTCTTAGTGATATGGGTATACGAAAAATGTATGTAGTTCTATTATTTGAAGGAGTAAGATTATGGAAGTGGTATATGGAGAAACAAAATAACAATGGCATATAAACATGCCCACATACCATTAGCATAGAGACTTTCTGCGTCTCTGAAAAATAAATCTTGAATCAGAATTTAGTGAACTGATTTTTCCTTTCGGTTGGTCCACATTCTCTTACCAGAGTGACTAAGTTTCACTTAATTAACTGTAATTTTGGGATTCCTCCCAGTTCTAAAGCCTGGAAAGCTAGGACCCACTCCTCCAAAACTTCCTAACACACGCAGATACAATCTTCTGTAGCCCATTTCTGGATCACCTCTGGAGAATAAGATTCCTTAGATGGCGATGGTTAAGCTTCCAGGATTTTGTTTTTATTTTGGATTGATCTGCAGTGTAGGAGTTCCTAATGCTTTAAATTCTCCCCTCCTTCTCTCCCTAATCATCCAAACCTCTCATTGAAGCAGCTAATTATCTAAAAACAAACACTAAGGATGCTTACTATTTAAAGGAACCCTATAATGAACCCTTTTGCGAAGTGAACAATATCGTATGTTTTATAAGTTTGCACATTCTTAACATCAGCTTTTCTTAATGCAAGTATAAATGGCATCTGCTTCTACTTAATTGAACTTGGAAGACAAATTAAATGACAAGTATGATGTTCAAAGACCCGAACTCCTTTCAGCTTTTCAGCTACACGAGGTGATTAGTAAAGCAGGTGAAGACCTTCTTCAAGATTTCCTTCCGAAAAGACACGCATCTCTTGCTGGCAAGCTCCCTTTTAATTAACAATCTCTGTCACAAAAGCACATGATGTATCTTGGAGGAACATGTGGCCTAACGTTTATTGATAGCCCTAAGTCTCTTTAAAAAATGGCATTAAAGTGTCTTACAGCAATGGCTTGAACTGTGGCCAGGTAGAGAATGGCAAGATCATCGAGGTCCTGAGACAGTTTCAACCCGGTGACCTGTAGGGATGAAGAAAAGAAAAGAAAGAGATGGCCAAAAGGAGCTGCCATGGATAGAGATAGTTCCCATGAAACACGTTCAGATGTGTTTTCTTGCCCAAACAAGTTCATATGCAAATCCCCTTTTTGTGAGCTGAACGTGAAATGACTACCAAATTGTTTAATCTCCAGACCTGGGAAAAACTATCATTTCTTCTCCAAGAGAAAGTGCCCTGCCTTGTATTAAACAAACAAAACAAGACAAAGCAAAACAAATACTATACAGAGATGGTGTTTGATACTCCTTACCATGGCATTAAATGCCTTTCTTCGTCTCTAAAAAAATGTTCTTTTATTACAAACACCCATTTTCGTTGGCTTACAGGAATCAACACGGAGCAGCGGCTTCTAGTAAAAGATGATCTTATTCAGAGTTTTGCCGTTGTCAGAATTCAGTGTAACAGCATCCAGGGGGTACTCAGGGTAAAATAATATGTCTCCTATAAATGTTATACCTACTAGGGGATAATTTACAATCTGTGGTTTGCAAGGGAATCCCATTAAAGTCAATCGGAACCACATGCTTCTACGGAGTATGTCAATTTCTGAGAGATTCCAGAACTGAACAGGATGCTGAATTTGGATGCCTTCAAGACCTGTTCACAGTCCTTCCCTCACATCTCCCATCTGTTAATGTCT
Source organism: Nyctereutes procyonoides (assembly GCF_905146905.1). Classification (NCBI taxonomy): domain Eukaryota; kingdom Metazoa; phylum Chordata; class Mammalia; order Carnivora; family Canidae; genus Nyctereutes; species Nyctereutes procyonoides. Next base: position 39,400,220 of record NW_026575140.1, on the reverse strand, counting down.
CCTCTTGGGGCATTTCTAAAGGGTGAGAGCTGCTGGGTTCTTCAAACCTACTCCGACTTTTGTGAGCATCCATACCAGAGTTTACTTTGTATTTTCATATTACAATTTCTATTAATATAAGTTTACTCAGAGACTACAGGGGTATGATCCTGAGTACAATGAGGTGGTTACACTCAGCCTGCATTAAAAGAGGAGAGCTGAGGGGTCTCCCCAGGTCCTTTCTCTTCGTCTCTTTGGTCCCATTTCATTACCCTCTCCAGACTGCACCCTGAGCCATGACGAAGGGGCGTGTTGTCCTATTGCAGGGCACAGACACCATTCCGTTGCCCAGACCAGAGACCCGTCAGTGCTCTTCCTCAACTTTTCCCTTCTTCCCATTTACACAGTCTCCAAATTTTGTCCATTAGCTCCCCCAAATCTGTTGTGAATCCATCCCTTCTCTTCATCTTGTCACTCACTTCCTCAATCCAGGCCACTGTTAGGTCCTCGTATGCTGAAAGAGCCCCTTTTCTAATGGTTCTCCTCTCCACCATGGAGCTAGTAATTGTTCTCATGTGCAAATCTGATCCCAGGACTCTGTTAAAAATTCTCTGTTGCCCTCATCTTGAGACAGAAAGCACAGAAATGCCTGTGCTGTTTTTCGAGCCTCTTCTTGGGCTTTCCCCTGCTTACTTCTCACAACATCTGTACAAACCCTTCCTTACTTAGTATCCTTTGCTCCAGTGCTTCTGATTGCTCATGGAAGTCTGCTGATGCAGGGATTCCTGGCCTCAGTAGGGCTACGTGCTGATAGCTTCTCTTGGTAAATAACTGGATAACCAGATGAGAACTATGCGCTTGATTTTAACACATGGGGACCTGGAAGGTTTGAATGAGGGACCAGAGGGGAATTCTGGGTACGCATCTTCCCAAGCCAATAACCCTGTGAAGGAACATCCCTCGTAAAGTTCCCCAGAGACCTACACATACAGTAAAAACACTGGAAGTGAGGGAGAGCATGAACACTGTTGACATTATAGAAGTTCACAATGTGCGTAAGGAAATAATGTGCCCCGGGGAAAACAGAGAATGGAAACCAGAACCTAGTGGTTCTGACAGACGATCCGTGATACTCACACAGTATCGGCAATGCCTAGCACCATGTTGGGCACATAGTAGGCACTAAGTTACTGCTTGTTAAGTGTGTGAATTAGTGACACTAATTCCTTTTGTATACCACTGTCTTTCCTAACCTCCTAGCCTTTTGTGTCTAATTCCATGATTATGGGAGGATAATGTCTACAACCTTGGTTCTTCATATATTTACAGAGGGGAAGGTCATTTGCTCCATACCCCAAGAGAGAACACTGGAAGATCACTTCTAGTTCCAGGCTTCCAATCCAACTCCCCTCTACAGTTAGCTTTCCTCATCATGGTGGCTTATATGAGATTGGTGTAAAAGGAGTGTCCCTGTAGCTCATATAGAAACTTCGTATGAATTAGGTAAAAGTACTCCCTCCAGGCAGACTAATGCAAAAGGCATCCCATCTGGGAGAATGAACTATAAAAAGGAGCAGGGTGGACAGGATCTCAGCCTTGTCATATGCCTCTTCATCCGAATGTCTTGTGTGATCGACCAGCAGCATGGGATGCAATCATCCTGGATAAATGACTAATCATGAATGGTCTCTCTCTTCTGTACTCACCTGGCCTCTACTAAGAAAGCTAAGTGGGCCAAGGTCTAGACCTTATTCCAGAGCCAGTCCAGGAGGCAGGTTACCTCTGGCTCCTCTCTCTGGTCATGACTGTGATGTGACTCAAGCCACGATCCTTTGTGTGACTGGTATGTGTCTGCTTAGCAGACTCCCATCTTCCTATAGGTAGGTCCTGAAGACCAGATTTGGATAAATTGATGGAATTGGGAAGAAATTTGACTTTGTATACGGGATGCATTCTCCTATTAATTGACGAACCCCAGTGCTCTGTATAACATTGATGACAAAACTTGTTCTGATATCCTTCTCAATTAGTAAGAACCCATAAGACAGAAGGGATGTAATATCACCAAATTTCATTATCATAATCCTCAATAAATATTCCTGAGAACTTCCCCAAAGTTATTGGTATTCAAGCAAAAAAAAAAAAATCATGGCCTCTTCTCTAAATTTCTAGTGCCTCTAGAGCTCAGAAATCACAGAAAAGAGAAGATGGTTACTTTTCTCCAGAAACTGAGAATGAGATCATGTAAATGAGCATTAAATTCAACTCCTGAACTTGCTAGTAGCTCTGACAAAATGGACATAGGATGTGTGACATAGCTTTTCTTTTTTTGGTTAATAGAACATACTTATCATTCATAGAAGAAAACATTCTAGGCAAAAAGGATTAACCAAGCACCACTCTCCCATAGCCAACTCCAACATCTCTTCACCACGAACACCAGGGCCATGGAGTTGAAATGTGACTCAGTGAAAGACATTCCTCTCTAAAATGTGACATTACTATGGTCTGGGGTCCTGCTTGCTTGACATCTCATCTAATACAGAGATGAAGATTCTGGAAGGGCAGATAATCATTAATTCCATTTGACTTTTCTCTCAAATGCTAGGGATTTCAGTCCTGCCTTGGCAAAAGTCAAATGGCTGTCAGCCCAAGATACAATTTTCTAAGGAGTGCCTGCCATATGGACCACTCAGGAGGCTATAGAGACCCCTTAGGGAGCCATCTTGGTAGGGAAGTGGCAGCAATACCCCTGGAATGCCAGGGATGTCCTGGAGGACGTGCAGCTTTGTAACCAGTGAGAAGGTCAGGATGTGACAGAGGAGCAGATACCGTGTGAGAGTTGAATGGTTCCATCAATAAGAGGAAGTGGGAAGAAAGCATAAGTAGAAGCAGTGTGTCTACAGAAGATGTGCAAGTACCTAGTTTGAATGTTTGGGCAAGACAGTGAAATGTGGGGGGAAACCCCATGGGAGAGTTGCACTGGTAAGCATATTTTATTAATTTTGCTATTGTGTAACGGGGATAACTGTAAGAGGAAACACTTATAATTGATATTTAGAGATGTGGTGGATATGGTGGTCACAGAAACTACAATTGATAGCAAACTACAACTGATAACTTCAACATCCTCGATAGTGGTTATAAAATGCTTATGTAAATCCTAGGTTTTTTGAGCTTGGAAGAGAAGTGTAGGGGAATGGTAAGATGACAAGCTATGGAGGAAGACACTGAAGTTCAGATTTTGACATTCTTCCAACAACTGGCTGCACGATGGTGTGAGTTTTATGGACCTGTTTCAGCCTCAATTTTTTTCATTTATGAAATAGGAATAATGATACCTCAAGGCATTTCTGTAAAGATTAAATATAATTTGCAAAATGTTTTACTTTTTTAGGAAGCTATACTGAGTCTATAAGAGCTAAACCCTTATAGTGGCAACTATATGAGCATAGGTGGCAATTCATGTTGATTTTCCTTTCCTTTCCATTAATAAATGTTCATTCTCCTTCTCTTAAATGCATGAAGGGTTCAATTCCATTCATTAATTGGAATATGGGAATTAAGTGTCTCCAACATGGTATGGGTACCCCCAGTGTATTAACGAGGGACACTGAAGATATATATATATACATACACACACATATACACATATACACATACATACACACACACAGCAGGAAAACAGGGCAGAATGTATGTTGACCATCAGTGTCAGGATCACAAGGTCAAATATAAGAACAACAAGACTGTGGTAAAGCAAAATGATGAATGCCTCAGGAATAGGAAGCGGCGGGGAGCAGGGAGAAGGTGTCTCACTTGCAAGCACTCCTTAGAGAAGCCTTAGTCCTTATCAACCTACACACTCTCATTCACTCTGTAAATAGGAAAGACAGATGATTTTACCCTAGACTTCACCTTAAATCTGGCTGCCACTCAGTAGCTGTGAGAGCTTGGGCATGTCTCTAGTCTATTCCTGGGATCCTAGCTGAATGCAGATTTCCTGAGCTCCAACTCCAAATGTATTGGATCTTTGTTGTAGGTCCAGGAATTTGCATTTAAGCAAGGTCCTAACACACAATAAATTGTGAAAATACTTGTCCTTAACCTTGGCATTATGGATCACAGGTTGATAGGTCCTAAAATAGTTGAAATTAATTTTTTATTTTTTAATTTTATTTATTTAATTTTTAAAAATTTTTTAAATTTATTTATGATAGTCACAGAGAGAGAGAGAGAGAGAGAGAGAGAGAGAGAGAGAGGCAGAGACACAGGCAGAGGGAGAAGCAGGCTCCATGCACCGGGAGGCTGACGTGGGATTCGATCCCAGGTCTCCAGGATCGCGCCCTGGGCCAAAGGCAGGCACTAAACCGCTGCGCCACCCAGGGATCCCGAAATTAATTTTTTAAATGTAGTAGTAACTCAGCTATTTTTTTTCCTCCTTAGCTGTTAAAGGAATTAGTTATATTTGTTAGTAAGAAAAAAAAAAGCTTAGAGAAAAAAAATCTCAAGGGGTCTCTAAAGATCACAAAAGATAAGAAAACAAGATCCCCAGCACTGAGACTTTCTAGGCCCATCAGAGCTTGATGGGGTATCCAATGCTTAAGGGAATTGGTTGAAAGCTTTCCAGAACACAAAGGAACAGGAAAAATACTGTTTGCTCAGTCAATAATGCAGGCAGAGCTGATGGACAGACAGCAAGGAAATGAGGAGGATCAGAGAACAACCTATAGAAAACCTCTGGAGAGAGGACAGAGATTGAAGAACAGGTCTGAAATAATCAGCAGCCTGGAAGAGAAAGGGAACAAATTTCCCCGAGGTTTCAGGAAGTACCAGAAATCAAGGCTGACACTTGACATTGCCTAAAACTCACCCAGATTTGGGAAATGCAGATAAATGTGCGAACACAGTGTGGTGAATGAACTCTAAAGATGTTCCCTCAAGATTCCTGTCCCCCGGTTACTCAATCAAATACCAATCTAGGCATTGCTGTAAAAGGACTTTGCAGATGGAACCAGTTCCTAGCCAGGTGACCTTAAAATATAGAGATTATCATGGATTATCCAATAGATACCCAGTGTAATCACATGAGCCCTTAAAAGCAACAGCAGAAGGCAGAAAAGTCAATCAAGCAATCCAGTAAAAGGCAGGAGAAATGCAGAAATGGAAACCAGAGAGATTCAAGGCATAAGAAGAACATGGTCTGCCATTGGTGGCTTCGAAGATGGAAGAAGGGGGGGGGGGCGCACTGAGTCATGAAATGCAGGTGGCCTCCAGGAGCAGAGGACCCCTGCCTAACAACTAGCCAGGGAATAGGGACCTCAGTCCTACAACTGCATGGAGCTCAATTTGGCTAAAAATTTGAATGGATTTGGTAGATTATTCCTAGAGTCTCCAGATAAGAGCCCTTGTTCTGGTCTTACAAAAACTGAAGCAGAGAAACCAGCTGAGCCAGCCTGGGCTTCTGACCTGCAGAACTGTGAGATAATAAATTTAAGCCTCTCAGTTTGTGGTAATTTATTAAAGCAGCAACAGACAATCAGGAAACTCACGATGAGTAGACTGACATTCTCCCTCATGACTTTATTCTATTGGTGAACCGCACATGATAAGCTAGTCATTTGCTATTCCCCAGATGTAATAGTCACTTCTCATCTTTGTTCCCCTTCTGATGCTCTAATTCTAAGTCATTTTAATATACTCAGTGTTCCAGTATCCCAAAGCTGCTCTGGTCAACTGTACTGGCCCCTCGTTGGCGTCATCCAACCTGTCTTGATTTACACAAACTTGGATCCCATCTTTGGTCCCCCAGCCTTAGATCTTTCCCATTATTTATCTGTTGGGTCCTCCCAGCAGATTTCTACCTGATTCATTCTTCAGTCTTTTATCATGCCTTACTACCCTGGGAGGGACTCCTATTTATAATCCATATTCCTCCTGCTGTCTCCTCTGGGTTTTACTTGTTGATTGGTATATTTAGGGAAGATAGAAAGCACCAAGAAAATAAAGTCTGAATCTGAAATAATTTAAAAAGTCAGTAAAATGAGGGGAAAATATGGTAGACATACTGAAACAGAATTGGAGCATGAAAACACAAAAACCCATTTTTTCTTTAAAAATTTTTTTTCCTCCCAAAGGATGTCAGTGACCTCAGTTTGAACTGACTAGGTTCTAATACTTCTGTTTATTCCCCCTCTGGGCAAATAACTTTGACTCTCAGAGCCTTAGTTTCTTCACCCTTTTAAATGGAACAACATTGTCAGGCAGGATTACTGAAAAAGTTAGTGAAGAGGCATGTAAAGCATCTATCATGGTGCCTGACACAATGCAGTTCCAGAAAAAAAAAAAATGATGCCTATTACGAAATAAAATACCAGCTTCTAAATTAGTTGCTTCAATAAGAAAACACATTATGGGAAAACCAGCTAAATGATACTTAGGATGCTAAACTTTGCTATAGGTCTCAATTTGTCATAGGCAAAAATAATATGTGAAAAACAGTGAAATGAAACAGCATTAAGTTTTAACAAAATCATCAACAAACTGGTGTCAAAGAGTCTTCGCAAGCCTGATAAATTTATTAGTCAAAAGTTGCTTGATTTAGCTCATGAGCTTCCAGCTATGTCATCCATCTCTCCATCAGAGGAAGCCACTGAGATACAAAATTCCTACCACACTGGCTGTTTTGTGCATCAACACTTGATGGGATGAGCACTGAGTGTTATACTATATGTGGGCAACCTTCTACTGAGCTCTTGCAAATACTCATCTGAGTTGCCGACTCCATCTACATCTGACTCTGTTTAGTAATGCCCATCTCTAGTTGGGGTTCAGTCCTCTGGGAACTGGCTAAGATCTTGTAATGCTTCTTTCCTGACTCCCTCCTAGTTTTTCATATGCACACTTGCTCTGGGCTTGCTTTGAAGAGCCGTTGGAGCAGCACTCAACCTCCCCAGCAGTTTGAGCAGCATATGGCCTTATGTTAGAAATCACAGCTCTTCAAAGAACCAGAAAATAACTTTCTGTTCTGGGTAGCACTGTGCTTGCAATATGAAGCAGAGAAAACACATTTCAACCACTGGTGAACATGGTGTTTTCATGGCCCGATATGCCTGAGGTCACCTGCACCTGTGATTAAATTCGATTTATTTACTTCTTGGATATTTCAAGAACAAAGAGGTGGTATTAATTCGAGAATAGAAACTGGTCATATATACAAGAAAGCCAGAACTCTTTCAAAATTCCTACCACACTGGCTGTTCTGTACATCAACACCTGATGGGATGAGCACTGGGTGTTATACTATATGTTGGCAAATTGAATTTAAATAAAAAATTTTAAAAACGAACATCAAATTTGGGTTTCCTGTTGTGTTGAAAGACTTGAGGGCCAAGGACTTCCAGAGAAAGACTAAGCTCCATACCTGTATGAAACATGGTTTATGATGGACCAAGTGAATGTTTAGCTTCACCAGCTGGTTGTTCATGGCTGATGACCTCCACGGCTGGTGAGTCCAGCTGGTCCTTGGACTAAGGCGGCTGGCTCAGGACTGGCTGCTCAGCGTTCAGACTGAGAATTCTCACTTAGAATCCTAGTCATCTTCTAACAAGCAAACAAGGGCCACTAAGCAGAAGCTACAGTCTCAAAAGTATTTGCTGTTGTTTGTCTGTCTACGATGTGACAGTCTCCCCATTTGATCTGACAACGACCCTGCAAGGAATCCTGTGCTGATTCTGCTTGCAAATGAGCAGACTGACCTCACAGCTCTAACCTCAGAGGTCACTCGTCTTCAGGGCAGGATGCAAATACAAATCTGACTTCAAACCCCGGGCTCTCTTCAATGTCTCACAGTGGTAAAAACTATTCAACCAATCGTTCCAAATAAAAACAATCACCAAAAAAGTATCTGCAACAGGCAACCATTCTTGGTGAGTATTTGGCTTTATACTTCTTTATGCGTGACCATGCCATGCTTCTTTAAGAGTAAGCATTTTTTCTTTTGTTTTGCTTTTAAAGAACCTAGAGTCACCAGTGTTAAATGTTTTGATGCTGATTACTATGACCTGAGCTTCTGCTTCCTTTACACATCATGTGCACGGCCCTTACCTAATTCATCAAGTGGAAAGGAGAATTATTTACGTAGGTGGCTACTTGGTCCAGGCATACTATTAAGTTGCCCACCCCCTAAACTCCACCTCTTTCTAGCCCAGAGCCACAGGCCAATACTGCATCACCAAAGGAGAGTGAAGCAGCAAGGTACATGGAAAGGAGCCAAGTGTCACCAGAACAGAAGATGATGCTCTCATGCATCATGGAAAGATTCCTGGGTGATGCCCTGTTCCTACTTCTGAGGGCAGGCACCCCTAAAGCAGAAGGGCTTAGAGCGAGGTCAAACCAGGAGTGGTGATTACTTTGTTATCTGAATCAGTGAGGGTGGAAGGAAATAAGAACCATTACTGAAGAGAGCGAGCTCAGAGCTTAAATCCAAGGGCCAGGGTAGGGACAAACATGGCAGAAAGAGTGAGAAGTCTGGTTTTCAGGGGAGCAAGGATTAGGCTGTGAAGTGTGCTTGGGTACTACACCATGCATGAGATGGCTGTTAGGACTCCTGTCTTACAGTCCTCAGCGCATGGAGTGAGGTCTGGAGGAGTGAGTTAAGGCAGCCTTGTGGGGGTGTGCATACTGGAGGTCAGGATTCACATTTTTATTTAAGCTCCTCATTTCTTGGCATTGTGACCTTGGGAAGATCATGGTTCATTCCTCCCTTGACAAATAAAGACGGAAACATATTGCTTAGCCATAAGGCAATTATTTGAGGCCGGTCTTTGACCTAAACGCTATTGAAATTGAAAAAGTGAACAGGCCACAGGTAGCCTCTATCCTCAAAATGTTTTTCTAATAAATGTAAAATATATGCTATGTATGATAGCTCTGATCTTATTTTCTCCCATAAAAATGGTTTTTTATTGCCTTCGATGTATGTTTTAATTCTGCTAGTGTATTTTTAATTGCCTTATCATTTCCTTTTTCTTCCCATTCCACTGCCTTTCCATCTGAGCTCATTTTTCCTCCATTAAGTTTCTGTCCTATTTTAGAGATGTTCCCTTCAAAAAACAAAACAAAGCAAAGCAAAGCAAAGCAAAACAACAAACAAAAACAAAAACCCTACTGAATATGCCAAAGAGGTTTTAATATTTTCTTTCGGTTTCAGTAGTAAATAATTCTTTGAGAAGCCTTTCCCTAAGTATTCCAAAGGCACTCTTTTTGCTTTGTATGCAACCCGTTTTTCCTAATGGACTCACTTTATTATTTTTTTATTCATTCTAACTAGAGAGCTATACATATTCAGTGTTTCCCAGCAGACCGTACACATGATTTACTCTCTGCCCCACTCACTGCAATTTGGATGGGCCTCTTCAGATCTATAGCTAGCTGGCAGTTCCCAGAGTCCAGCAGTTTTTATTTTGGGTCGCTTTGGTGGCCTCACCACTGCCCAGTTTTCTAACCCCAGAACTTACAGCAGACACATGCACCTATACCTCTCCTCCAAATTCACAGTGTTTCCTATTTATCTCTCAATAATAGAGTTTTATTCAGGATCCTCAGAATGTAGGACATCACCGGTCATCCCAAATCAGACTTCATGCCCAGTTGGCTTCTTGGGTTGGCAGTTTTCTGATGGACTGAACTGTAAGGGAAGATAAGGTCTGGGTTGTGGGAGAGTTCTGGAAAGTTAAACTCACTAGCTGCTTCCAAAAAACCAAAACACCCTAAAACCACTGGCAGCAGAGTAGAGGGAAGACTGTCCTGTTCTTAGGCTTAAAAGGATCTTGCATTATTCAGCTAAGGAGCAAAAAGGTGGAAAGGCCTGAATTCTGCAAGGCTAGAGGTTCACTTTGTTCATATGTCATAGATTTATTCAGCAAGTTCCAGTTAGTCTTTTAGATTCTGGAAAATCTTCCCAGATTCTCTCTGAGACTGCCAATTCTAGTGTCACTAGTTCAATGACATGTAAAATTTCAAAGTCAGCATGGGTTTATGCTTTTTTTTTTTTTTGCATCTTCACATGTATTTTCAAATAAAGTAGAGGAAGGCAATGTCTTCATAATTGTGATGAAGTGGGAGCCTCTTAGCTTCATTTACCTATACACTAATATTGGTATTTTCTTTATAGATTTACTTATTTATTTGGGGGAGGGGAGGGGCAGCGGGAGATGTAGATAGAATTTTAAGCAGACTGCGCCGAGCATAGAACCTAACACGGGGCTCAATCCCATGGCCCTGAGATCACAACTTGAGCAGAAACCAAGAATCAGATGCTTTAACTGCTTTAACTGCCTGTGCCACCCAGGCACCCTGATGTTAATATTGGTATTAAATACTTCTCATATGGATAGTAAGAGTAGCAATTAATCCATTTAATATTAGCAAGTTATTCATAGGTATGTTTTTAAAGCAGTACATGATTTCTTCCTTATGTCCATGTTGATCATCAGTTAAGTACATATTAACTACTTAGATGCCCAGAGAAATGTTTCAGGAGCCAAAAGAAGAAATCATGTGTTTCTTTCCCTACTGAGAATATCATGACAATTCTAGTTGCTAAATAGACATTTGATCAAGCATTTGCCTCTCCTCCCTCGAAACGTGCTCCATGAATGTAGGAATTGTTGTACCTTACTCCATCTTAGAAGTGGTTGGCACTTCTAAGTAAGAAATAAGTATTGACTGGACATGACAATAGAGATTTTTAGGGTGATTGGTCTGCTGTTATCTGAAATTAATTGAGGGAGAGAAATACTGGGAGAAAATATTAGCCCAGAATTTCTTTCCCTCTATCTTATCAAGGTCTCCTTCTCCTTCCAGCGTGGTGATGTAAACTCACAGAGTGGCAGCTATTCCAATGAAAATCCAACCCAAGAACAGTTACAAAGAGAAGTCATTGCTAAGAAATATCATGTGACATATGAGGTATGTTTATTAAACAATAAAACTTTTTAAAAAACTAAACAAACTAGGATTTTCTGATATAACTGGGGACATGTCTCCATGCAAGTAGTCTTCTTTGGTGAGTATCTACTTAGCTGTATTTATTATAATGAGGCAGGTATTCTTCAAAACCCTCCATTGATTCCTTTGGGATTACATTCTGGATTTGGGTTATCTTTATTTTTTTTTATTTTTTTAAAGATTTTATTTATTTATTTGGCAGAGAGAGAGAACATAACCAGGGTGAATGGGAGAGGGAGAAGTAGGCTCCCTGCTGGGTGGGGAGCCCCATAGGGAACTCGATCCCAGGACTCTGGGATCATGACCTGAGCCAAAGGCAGATGTTTAACCAACTGAGCCACCCAGGTGCCCCTGGTTTAACTTTATAAGAATATCCTTATGATGGTACTTCCTCAGTCTCTGGATGTCAGGCTTGGTTTTAAGAAACAGACAAAAGCCACTGGGAAACATGGGTCTTGCCACACTGGGTCTGACAGAAGTTGGCAAGAGAGGGCCCCCAGGGAAGAACTCCAGACCCATGAGCATTTCACAACATAGCCCTGCTTTGTTCTGGGGTCATTTTATGAACTGGTCATGCTTCTTAACATCTTTCACATTTTAACGGTCCACTATATTTGGTTTCAGATACTTGTCTTCAGTTAAGACTCTCGCTTTTGTATCCATACAAAATGTGCTCTTCCCCAACCTCTGTTTGTACCCAGAGAGTCAGTTATCTGCAAGTACAGCTTTCTGGCCGCAGCCTGTGGCCACATGGCCCTCTCCCGACATTCCTCTTCTGCTTCCATGAGCCAAGTAAGGAGGCCAAGCTCATTATCTGTTGTATGGGCACGCTTCATGGACTCCAGACAGACATAACTTATGCTATGTCCAATTTTCTTTTCTTTTCTCGTGACTCCTTTTTATTAGCAAAAGTAGATTATGTCAACTAGGTAATGAAAATAAAGATCAGGTCTTCCCGTTGGCATCATAAAAATATTTAAAACAGTCTCAATAAAATTAATCACAAAACCATAGAATTTGGGGTCTTGCAGCTCTTTAAGCCAGCAGCCCACGCCACCATCACGCAGCATAAACCCTGATTTGCTCACAGCCTCCATTCTGATCTCCCCCCCTCCATTCACAGCACACTCTGCTTCTCAAATTTTTCACATCTTCCTGGATTCTGAATTCCTGGCTTACTTTCTTCTTATTTGTGGCCCCCCTTGGCCTCTGAAGCTTGGTTCTATTTCTCTAGTTTGAACATGCTTCCTCCAACCTCAAAGATGATTCTCAGTGGCTATACTACTTAATCTTGCCTGGCCACCAGAGTGTCCCATCCTAGCTTAGGTGGCTATGAAGGCTGCCACAAGTTCATTCTGGCCCCTCCAGGAGCACCCAGAATCTTAAGCACCACCAGTGACCCTAAAGGTCACCAGCAGCTCAATTTATCCACCGACATAAGTTACTAATTTTATTTTACTTTGAGCAAAGTTTAATCTGAATCCTAATAATGTTAACATGCACTCTGAACAGCTCTGACTCAGAGCCTGAGCAGACATGTGGTTGTGGCAATCAAGACCATGGGTGGTAATATTTACCACTTATTTACCGGGTGGCCTGGGGATGGAGACAGAAAACATGACTCTGCAAAGTGATGTAAATAAAAAATCACACAGGCAGGGGCTCATGACTTCTAGCCGCTCCACAGGACAAAGAGGCAGCAGTAGCTAAATCTAAGAAATAGTGCTTTTAACGCTTTCAAGGTTGGCTCAGAAACAATGAGAACTTTCAGCAGCTCATCCTGGGGAGCGGCAAGAGCCTTCACAACAGCAATGCATCTGCAAAAAGCCTGTGCACCCTTGGCCTGTCTTGTTTATTTTTCCTCTTTTCCTTTCCCCTCACTTTGCTTCTTCCAAACTCTGTAGCCCTTTGGCCCGCCTTCACCTTCGTGCAAGGACTGGCTGTTACTTACCATGCCCTTCAGTGTCAGATCTGCTAAGGGAGACCGGTTGCCATGGAAATCTGGCCAAACATGTAAATCAACAGTGAGAAAACCCACAGGCCGAGCTTTCTTAATCAGATCCAGGTGACTGTTCAAATATGCATATACACTCTGGCATCTGGAAGAGAAATTGATTTTGTTTTTAAAAGGGGGGGTAGGGTCGGGAAGCAAACTGTTCTACAGAAAGAAACGATTTGTACTTCCATATCAGATCCAGAAAGAAAGCAGAGTCCCTAGTTTCAGCAGAGAAACTACCCAAAACCACAGGAACCAGCATACTATGCTCTCTGATCATGCTGTAGCATCACCCAGAGTAGGTAGCATGCCCTGCTGCAAAGTGGAAAGGCTTGGAATCAGAAGACCCGGTCCAGGAGTGGCTTTACCCCTAGAAAGATGTGTAACCATGAGAAAGTTATTCAAACGTTCTGAACCTCTTTCTTTGCATCTGTAAAAACAGATATCATAATCCCTGTCCAACTTACCTCATAGGGTTATTGTGAAGATCAAAGGAGACTATATATGTGAAGAGAGCATATTTTGTAAACTGTACAATACTGTACATGTGTAAAGGATTTTTAAAAATCAGTATTCCTAATTGTAACAATAATGATGAGGTGACAGATATAAAGGTAAGTTCCTGGACTTGGGATGGGAGTTGGCTAAAGGAAGTAATGGGACAGAGGAATGCAGTTAGATCAGGAATGAGGAGATTTGATTTCCAATCCCAATGTATCAAATGGCATCACATTTGTTCTTTCTCCTTTCTAAGGCTCCGTCTCTTTGGGTGCAGAATGAAGGAGTCACACCACCTCTCTGTTTTCAGTGTTTGTGTGAGAGGGAGATAGGAGGGGACTGGGAACCAAGGTAGTCCTGGGCTCACGTGTGGGTTCTACTCATCCTAGCTGGGTGACATGGGCCAGTGACTTACCCTCTCTGAACTTCAGTTATCCCATACATAAAATGGGCATCATGATAGCTATCATCTGAGCTAAATCTTACTGCATGGCACAGAGACTGAAGTTGTCACCTTTGCCCTCTTTAAATGTACTTCTGTCTCAAAGTCTTGAACCAATGATTCTAAGGAAAGTGAGTTTATCAGAGGGTGGCTTCCATGCTACTTCTCACTGGTGGCCTCGGGAAGATAGCTTTAAAGGTTAAAAGCACGGCCTGAACAGTGGCAGGAAAAAAGTATAGGAAATGAATGTCCAAGGGACATTAATATCTTCGACATTAACCTAACATGATATTATTTGCATTTCACAAATGCTTTAGGAGTGCAGCTCGAACATTTCTGGTTCCAGTTTTGTGACACTGTGAATGTTCTATTGGAGCCCATAAATTCCCGAAAGTTTCCTAATTTAAGCTTAAAAAAAGAAACAAACAGGTAGAACAGTGGTTTTCAAATTATTTCGTTAAATAAAAACTGTATGTGGAGCTCCAAGACAGAAAAGACAGGAGAAAAAACTGGTCTATGTAAGTGCAGAAGTGAGTGCACAAGTCAGCCTCTGTGTGTGTGCACCAGCGTGTGCGTGCGTGCCTGTTTGTGTGCGAAGGTATGCTGGGTGGAGGCAATCTATTTGCTTCTTGCCATGACACCTCATTTCCATCTGTAAAAATCTTCTGCCTTGGATCCTACTTGACGGATAATAATACTGCTGGAAAAAGGCTCACTGGCCACAGCAACATCAGCAGCCATGCCCCACCCAACAGCACACCAGGCCCTCAATCCAGCTCAGTGAGCCAGGCACCAATAACACCCCTTTACAGAGGACGCTCAGAGATGTGAAGACACGAGAGTGAGGCCGAATTTAAATAACCCTATCTCTCTGTGATCCCGAAGCCATGTGCCTTCTGGAACCCAGGTCTGAAATGACTTGTCGGGCCCACATTCAAACTCTTTTTTAGCATGATTCTATGACAATGTTGGGAAAGGGTCCTGGAGGCCTCTGTGGAAGGCAGGCCCAGAGCCTTACACCTGGGGAGAATATGATCACATTCTGTTTTTCTACTTCCCAGTTCTCTCCACTCATGGTCCAACAGGAACCCCACTGACAATAAAAGCCACAGAAATGTCCTTCCAAGCCAGAAATCAAGAGTGATTTCTTGATTCTAGCAAAATCCCATTTCTGAATACCATCGCCGCACTTAAAGGGATATATATATATATATATTTTAAAGCACACATCTATAAATCTTTTCATTTGCCTCTCAAGGAATCTCAGGGCAGGGCATTTGGTTTCAGACATCTGGGTCAATAAGAATCTATAGGCCTAATTACTATTGATTTGTCATTGTCTCATTTAATGCGGGTCTTTGCAAACAGTGAGATTCGTTTAGCCTCTTACATATATGGTCACTCATGCACTAATGAGATCCCTGGGGGACGGGGCATATGCTTACCCCTTTGACTCCTAACCTCCTCACAGCTGTATGTTTATTCTTTGAATGCAGCCATTCTCCTGCATGTTTTTTCAATTATACCTTACCATGTGTGCTATCTGAGTATATCATTCAAAATGAAATGCACTTGGAAAACATTATAATAACAAATGCACATCATTATTCACATAATTTTAACCTTACATGATGCCTTTTTTGGTTCTGACTTTGTTTAATTTTGTATTTTTTACCAATTCCTTCTCAAACGGCGGTAAGCCCCCTTTCAGCTCGGGAATCACATGTTAACTGTTTCAAGTGGGTGGTTCTCCCTCCATCTCACAAACTCCAGGCTCATATATCTTCTCCCAGAGGGAGGAATTCCTGCTGCCCTGGTCCTCACTGTGTATGGCGAAGAAAATAGAGTTTCAACAACCACAAAGTGACTTCACTGGGTAGCAGTTGGGTAGTCAGGTACACTAAGCCTCCTTAAACCTAGTTTACTTTTCTGTACTTGGGGCTAATTCTCTTACATTACAGGCTGCTATGAAGATTCAATATAGAGACTGAACACTATAAAATGATAGGTAATCAATAAAGAGTTCCCCCTTCCTTCCCATTGTAGGAAATTCATTTCTAGTTTTAAAAGTCCAAGAGTCAGAACTGATTTCTTTTTCTTTTTTTTTTTTTTCAGACTTTATTGCTTACAATCTTCAATGAGGACAGCATCCCTGGAATCTCAACTCTTTCCTGCCTCTCTAAAGTCATTGTAATTCTTAGGATTCATGGGCTACTTGTCCAGAAGTGTAGTGACCGTATTTTGAAGTCAAAAGTCAGAAAATACAGTCCAACAGCAGACATTTGTGCCCCTTCCAGAAGTTGAGAAAGCTTGTCTCCAGTTCCCCACTTCCTGACCCGCCACAAGATGGAGTCTACTGAAACTGGTCCTGTGGTGAGGAATAATACCCTTTACTCTCATGGCTTCAGGTACCATCTAGGGCTGAGGACTTTCAAATATATGCTCTTATCTCCTGCCAATTTCTCTTATGAGTTTCAGGTCAGATAGCCAACAACCCAACACATGCTTCCTCTTGGATGTCTGCTCTTGAAATGGAGGATTTATTTCCTAAGTCAGCACAGTCCTCAGTCTTCTTGAGAGGACCCCAATGCCCTGAGCACTTTCCTATCCTTGCATGCAAAGTAGAAGCCAAAGAAAGGCATTATAATTTCTACTTATTTCAGTTTAAGAAACATTTCTCATCCAAGAGCCATCAAGAATTTACTGGCTATCCTGGCACCGCCTAGGGGATGAAAGGTGTTAATATTGTCACCCTCGTTTTATGATGGTCCTAGCTCAGAGGAGCCTAAATAAATACTTGCTGATAGACTGATAGCCCCAGTTGTCAGACTGAGAGACTGAGACTGAAGAAGCCTCCAGGGCCAAGGAAGCAATGTGAGAACTTTGGAGTAGAATGGAAAGTGGGAATCAGCTTTAGATGTAGAGTCTAAGAGTCCCTAGAATCTTCATTTCCTCATCTAGAATTAAATGAGATAATATACATAAAACTATTAGCAAGTGCAGTGCCAGGAACAATGCAAGTTCTCAAAAAATGTTCATGTCTTTTCTTTTTCCTTTTCTTGCACCAGGGGAACACATACAGCCTTTCATGGGGAACTTTAAATGTAGTTGAGATTTGGCATATGGGCGCCAGTGCAATTGAAGAAACTGCTCCTCAATGGGATTATGGGAATCAGAGAGGAAAAAAAAAAGCCTGAGGAAAAAATCAGATCAATAAACACTGATTGTCCTTATAGAAATGACAGAAAAATCCAGGGATGGTGGGAGAAAAGAAAGGTTGGGAGAGACAATGTGATCTAGAAAAAATTCATTCTGATAATCCTAAATTCGGACCCGAGACCAGCAGAAATGATCACTGCCTGCAGTGACTTCTGCAAAAGTAACTCAGAACAGGCTGGGCTTCTCTGATAATAGTCTTTTCCTTTCCGTAGACTATGAGCTCGCTGAGATGGAGGGCCCGATCTTTTACTGTATCCCTCCCTCCCGACTAATGGTCTAGTTTACTCTCCACAGAACAGCCAAAGTAATTCTTCTAAAGTATATCTGATGGTGTCTTTCTTCTGCTCAGAAACTAAAACCTTGAATAAGTTCTAGTGTCTTTACATACTACTATGATCCTCATGCTTTGGCCTTGACTAACTTTCAAGCCCTCCTCTGTTACCAGCTCCCTCCCACTCTGGTTCAGCCAGGATGGCCTTTACAGTATCTTGAAGCCTGCCAAGCTGGCTGCTGCCTTCAGGCCTGGGGTCTTGCTGTCCCTTACATCTTCTGGTGTGGCTTGGGGCTCTCCAAAAACAGAACACTCCTGCCTCAGATCTCAGTATCAGCAAATCCTATTTGAAACTGTAGAAACAAGTACTAATAAACAGATTTAGTATTTTATACTCTTGATTTGCCATACAACCCAAACACTATGGCTTGGTCCTACTCTTCACTCAGAGTCTTGCTCAAGTGTCACCTGACTTCCTCACCTGAAAGAGATCCCATCCATCACCCTAACGTCTGCCTCTTTACTCATCTCTGTCTTTCTTTAGAAAGCTTACCAATTCCTGACGTGCGAATGTGTGCTCTTTCTCTACACGTTTGTATGTATATATACATGTGTGGGTGTATGTAATTCACATGAAAGTAAGGACTTGTATTTTTACTTTGTTTATGATCTTAAATGCTCTTATACACTCATCACACATCACCTTGGTTCTGCTACCAAACTTGAACATAAACTTGTATTTTAAGCCAACACCTACTGACCAAACCCTGCTATCCCTAGAATCTCATTCTGAGACTTTGGGAACTAATGTTCTATAAAACAATTAAGACAATAATGGGAAGTTTAGAGGGAAAGGGCCAAAGTTATGATCAATGTAAGGAAATCTCTATCTAAGGAGTGGAATCACTGGATATTTGGCCTCACATAGAGAGAGACTCTTGCCAGTTACATGCATGAGCACATCTAGTTACTGTTTACTTAATTCATAAGCCAACAAAACATTATTCTTCAGGGGTGAGTCTGAAAAGATTATGGCAAATCAAGAGTATAAAATACTAAATCTGTTTATCAACACTTGTTCCTACAGTTTTAAATAGGATTTGCTGATGCTAAGCTCTGAGGCAGGGGTGACTTGCATTCTTTTTTCAGAGAGCCTTAAGGCATCTCAAAAGAGACATGCAGTTTCTGATTCCAAGGGATTTGTTGTCCTCCCCAAACAGCCAAATTCACTTGAATAACAGTTATGCCTATTTATTCCTAAGACCTAATATATAATGGGTCCTACAGTCTTGGAATATTCTGTTCATATATCTGGTAAGACGGAGAAGCACTTTCCTTTATAAGACAATAGAAAGAAAGTGAAAGGAAAAAGAAGCGACATTTATTGAATATCTACTGAATAGGTGAGCTGCATGTAAAATTTGAGATACAGAAAGAAATGAAGCAAAAGTGTGGATGGGACCACCTTTGTAGAGATGGTAAAGAGAGAAGGGAAGAGGGCCAGCAGCCTAGGGATATTAAACTTTGATATGATGGTCAAGACACCTGGGTGGCTCAATCGGTTAAGTGTCGGACTCTTGATCTTGATCCTCAGGGTCATGATCTCAGGCTCCACATTGGACTCCACACCCAGTGTGGAGTTTACTTTAAAAAAAAAAAAGAAAAAGATCTTGAAATTGAACTTGAAGAGGAGACTAAGAAGGACAAGCCAGAGATATAGGAGGAAAACTAGGAGGAACAGCATTCCAGAAAGAAAGCCCAGAAAAGAGAGTGTTATAAAGGAGAGGAAGGTACGATCACTGGTACCACATCCTGCTGAGAGTCCAAGGATGAGGACTGGAAAGCACCCTACAGACTCATTAACAGAGGTCACTGAGGACCTTATCCTTAACTCTTTCAGGAGCAGATGGGGACAAAATTTAAATTGAAGTGGGCAAGGGATGAGTTGAAAGTGAGGAAGTAGTAGCCATGAGTGCAGGCAATGCTTTGGAGAAACTTAGCTCTTAAAGGTAGAAATACAGGGAGGTAGTTGGAAGGTAGTATGAAGTCGACTAGTATACAGAAAGAGTTGGGATTTAAATCCAGTTCTGACTCCACATAAGAATCCTAATAATTGCTGCTTCTGGATCACCTCAGGCTGCTGTTTCCCTGAGTCTGCACTGGTAATCCATCAATCTCTTTCCTTTTCTCAATCACAACTACTCTCATGAGGCTCACCCATAGAAGTTCTGGAAATTTTTAATATTTCCATGCAAAATCTATCCCTTAGGTTTGTGTTCGGCTTTAAGATCTTCAGAGACTGGCACTTCCCCAATCTACTTTCATCCATATAACCCCTGTAAAATAAGTTAAGCAGGGTGGTATTATTGTGGCTTTATGGGTGAGGGAACTGAGTCATTGAGACATTTATGGTAGAACTGGCACAAGAATCCAAGACTTGTCATACCTAGTCCAGGGTTCTTGCTACTTTACCACACTTTGCATCAGAAGGTCAGCAGGTTATGGATGACTGATGTGCTGCTTACCCCTAGAACCACCACCACCAAAACATCCTTCTCTTTTATAAAACCATTAGTAATAGCGGCAGAAATAGCAGTGGTACCTGTTGTCATAATTGCCATAGTAAAGTTTACAAGCCTTGCCAAATACGTTACCTCATTAAAATCAAAACAAATTCTCAGAGGTACTCAGTGCTGGTTCTCTCAGAGCTACTATCCCATGTTCTGATGAGGAAACAAGTTCATACAATGATGCCTATCGGAACTGGGATTTGAATCCAGATCTCCAAACTCCCAAATCCAGTGTTTGTGTTTGTGGTTTATAAATGCTGGATCCCTTCAAGAATCTGATGAAAGTTATGGCCTCTCTTCACAGAAAATTATGCATTAAGTAGACAATTAAGGGGTTCATGGATGATCTAAAGGTAGGAACCCTTGCTCTATGTACTGGCTATAAGGGGTTTCTCTGTTAATATTATAAAATACCTTGCCTTTCTAGAAAAGCCCAACAAAGCATTATTATCATAAACAGTTTGAAAAACAATAAACGGATTTCATTTTGAAATAATTTTAGATTCATAGAAAGAGAAAGAGTAAACAGACTTCCCTTACACTCATCATCTAAGAAATTAACATAAATATGATATTATCAGCTATCTGCAGAGTTATTTGAATGTTGACAGTTTTCCCCCAACTCATGTTCTTCTTCTGGGTCCAGGGTCTAAACCATGATCACACATTTTTTTTGTCTCCTCCAATCTGAGACAGTTCTGCAATAATTCCTGAAATTTCAGCATCTTTTGAAGCGTCCTGGCTAATAATTTTGTAGAATGCACTTCAGGTGGGGCTTGGCTGATGTGTCCGGACATTTTTGCTGAGGTGATCCATTTTTGGCAAGGGCCTTACAGAAATGATGTCACGTCCTTCTGGGTACATTATGAAGGGAGGTGCTCAACACTGAGAGATCCTGCTGCCGGTACTGTTTGACTTTGATCACATGGGTGAGGCACTGTTTGCCAGATCTCTCCACTGTGAGTTACTGTTTTTCTTTTGCTATTAATGAGTACCTTATAGTAAGATACTTTGGGACTATGCACATACTTTGGGACTGTGCATCATACTTTCCCTAATTTCAGCTTCCATTGGTGATTCTCCCTTGCAACAAGTATTACTACGGTGTTTGCCTAATGAGAATATTCTAGTTCCATTATTTCCTTCACATTTATGCTGGGGATTTACCCCAAAGATACAGATGCAGTGAAACGCTGGGACACCTGCACCCCGATGTTTATAGCAGCAATGTCCACAATAGCCAACTGTGGAAGGAGCCTCGGTGTCCATCGAAAGATGAATGGATAAAAAAAGTGTGTTATATACACACAATGGAATATTACTCAGCCATTATAAATGACAAATACCCACCATTTGCTTTGATGTGGATAGAACTGGAGGGTATTATGCTGAGTGAAATAAGTCAATCGGAGAAGGACAAACATTATATGGTCTCATTCATTTGGAATATAAAAAATAGTGAAAGGGAATAAAGGGGAAAGGAGAAAAAATGAGTGGGAAATATCAGAAAGGGAGACAGAACATGAGAGACTCCTAACTCTGGGAAACGAACTACAGGTGGTGGAAGGGGAGGTGGGCGGGGAGTGGGGTTGACTGGGTGACGGGCACTGAGGGGGGCACTTGATGGGATGAGCCCTGGGTGTTATTCTATATGTTGGCAAATTGAACACCAATAAAAAATAAATTTATATAAAAAAATAATAATTTCTAGGACATGGTCCTTGAAGTGGACAAGAAGACCTGCCCTTTCTTCCCAAATATTTATTTCTTCAATGATTTATTTCTATCAGTATGGCCTCGGGGAGTCACTTTATACTACCAATACTTATTCTGTTGATCAAATTGTCCCCAAAAGCCATGGAGAGATTATTAGAACTGTGTCCTTTGCACTAGGATGACAAGTTGTCTTCAAGTACTTCCTTACTTTCTGGCATCATCAAACATTCATGTGTGTTCTCTGTCCTCACCCTGGAACTGGCCAGGTTTCTAAGAAGAAAGTTTTAAGTAGATGATTAAGGAGTTCCTGGATGATCTAAAGGTAGGAACCCTTGCTCAAGATAGGGTATGTGGTATCGGACCCAAATAAAGTGTTAGGTGAGGAAGTTCTATGGTGTGATCCTTCTCAGAAGTTTTCTGATTCCTTTTAGGTAGACAACAGTATTTAAAAACCAGGATCTGGTGCTAGGTGTGCACACTGCTACGAGGGGTCATTGTTTCCAGGCCATCTCAGCAGAGAGCATAGGGAATATATGTATGTGTACTCACACACGGATATACACACTGTATTTATTTCTGTCTATGACTATAGCTCTGTCTAGAGACAGCTGTACTTACACACATATATACAAAATCTCAAGTTGATCCTAATACCTCCTACTTCCACTCACTACCATAGGGTTCACTGTAACCTTCCCCCTTCCCTATTTAAGAGAAACCTGGCTCTCATTATCCACAATATATTTATTTATTTGCTTAGTTGTAGTATACACATAAAGGATTTTTTGAAGAGCTAATCCAGACATTTATGAAAAACAAATTTAGGAATTAGACTATAATACTTAAAATTGTTTTAAAGATTTTATTTATTTATTAGAGAGAGAGAGAGTGAAAGAGAGAGCGCTCACACATGAGCAGGGGGAGGGGCAATGGGAGAAGGAGAAGCAGATTCCCTGCTTAGCAGGGAGCCTGACACATGGGGCTTGATCCCAGGACCCTGAGATCATGACCTGAGCTGAGGCAGATGCTTAATTGATTAAGCCACCTAGGCGCTCCAGAATATAATACTTATACATGGTTATTTTATCTTTAGCCATACATTACACTATCAAAATATTCTTTCTCAAAGCTACTTAGGTTCTTTTCTTTTTCAAATCCTTAATGTGGTTATGGTATTCATTGTTAATATAATAGATTTAGATTTTGCTAATTGTATTTCATTTTGCACACTCCCACCACACACATACATCCTAGTATCTATCTATCTATTGATCTACCTACCTACCATCTAACCTACATACCTTCTATTTTCAAGGGGCATGTGAAGTATCACCATACTTCTAAGAATTAGAGTTCTATAAAAAAGATATGCTGAGAAAAGTGCTACCTCCACCTCTTACCCTGTTCTCACTCCCCCATGTTTCCATCCCATTCCTACCCCAACCTCCATGTAACCTGTCAGTCTCATCAGGTTCTAGTTTAATCTTCTTTGTGTTTCTTTTGCATAAATGAGTAAATACACATATAGTCTCTTACAGTCACCTTCCTTTTAAATGAAAGGGAGTATAATGTAAACACTTATTTGCTTTCTTCACTTAACAAAATATCCTAAAAATCACTTCAGGTCATTTCTTATCCTCCACTGTACAGATGAAAAGCCAGGTGTAAAGAGGTTGGATAACTTGCCCAAGGTCACACACCTTGTAGAGTAAATCTGGATTCGAACCCCAGAAGTTTGGACTCTGAAATTCATGTTTCTTCTACTGCATTAGAGTCTCTCATCCACAGTTCCTGGCATATTTTTTGGAACCTCTAGTTTTATTGAGTTCTCTTAGATCATTTTCAAAATTAATATATGGATCATCCAGATGACTGTCTTATAACCAAACACTGCAGGGCATTTTCATCACCCAAGGGGAACTGAGTCACTCAGCTGCCTAAGGTGAATGTCCTCAGTGCAGGAAAGCGTGGTAAGTTGTAGGGGAGGAGGGGCAACAGTTACCTGGCAGTGGCCTTGGCTTTTAGTTCAGGGAAGGCAGCATGGCCCTGCACCATGTGGTCTATCTGAAAAACAAAAGAGATGGGTCAGTGTTATAGTTTCTCTGACTTATGTGAACGCCAGAAAAAGAGATATTAACATATCTGTTTCTTTCAACTCTGTCCACAGAGGATCTAAGAATGTTAAAAAGGCTAACTCAACTAGTGTCCGGCTCTTTCAGAAACTTAGCTTTGCTTCACCTACTGCCAGCTTCTTGATCCACAAACCAAAGCAGTCTAAAGAAAAATGAGCAGGAAATGAAACTCTCCAGGCTAAACTGGTAGGAACAGGTAGTATCAGGTCCAAAAAGGAGGTGTGAGGACAAGAGTGGGAAGGGGTAATTCCAGGACCTGGGTGTTAAAGTGCCAAGCTCTGGGTCACACCATTTCTGTCTCCTGGTTCAGGCTGTTACACCAGGGCAATAGCAGGCCTTGAATTACTCACCCTGTCTTACTAATGGAGAAGCTGAGTGAAACGGACTATGAGGAGGGATTATCAATTCAAAAAATAACAAAAATGTTGCCCTAGAGCTGTCAAAAGGACGTCTCCTGATTGGAAAGTTATCACATTAAAAAAAAAAGAAAAAGAAAAAGAAAAAGTTATCCCATGAGAAATTGGGGCATAGCTCTCCAAGGACAGTAATGTCTAAGTCCTGTGGACAACAATCTACTTCTCATTTGAAATCCCATGTCTGGGATTTTATTCCTTGGTAGCTCTAAACAAAATAATAAATAAAAGTATCAGGAAGCGAAATGTTTCCCCATGATGCTACCCTGCTTGCTAAAACACACCCAACAGTGTGCCTGTATTCCTGAACCTTATTTGGGCGTCTTCCCAATGCTCACATAAGTCTCTAGTACTCCAGAATCATTCTAACTAATTTATTTATTTTTTATATTTACTTTTTGTTTTTTTTTCTTTTTTAAAAATTTATTTATTTATTTTAAAAAGATTTTATTTATTTGTTCATGAGAGAGACACAGAGAGAGAGAGGCAGAGACACAGGCAGAGAGAGAAGCAGCCCCCATAGAGGGAACCTGATGTGGGACTCGATCCTGGGACTCCAGGATCATGCCCTGGGCCGAAGGCAGGCATTCAACCACTGAACCACCCAAGCATCCCTCTCTTTTTAAAATTTAGTTAAAACATATAGTTAAAATTTAGTTAAAACATATAAAACATAACAACACATAGTTCATCATTATTTTCTGATGTAGTTTTCAACAATTCTTTAAGTTGCATATAACACCCAGTGCTGGTCACATCACATGCCCTTCTTAATGTCCATCATCTAATTTATTTTCTTTCAGACTATGAACTGATTGATTATTTTGGCCTCATGGAGATAGTCTCTCAAAGAGTGTTTCCTGACAGCCAGAGCTGTGTAAAGGGGAAGATAATTTTTTTCTGGAGCCACAGAGATCAGGTCTAGGTTCTGGCTCTGATACTAACTAGCTGTGTGACTTTGTGCAAGACACTTAACTACTCAGAACCTCAATAACCTCCTTAGCCCTCCCCCAGACTCCCTTTAGAACAGGATTGCTGGGCTGTAGAGAGTGTCTACCACAACGTCAACAATAGTATAAATACTAGCACCTAAACTTTGCTGCTCATATACCATGTATCCACACTGAGCAAAGTTTTTTACGTACATTAACTCATTTATTCATTACACTATTCCTGGGGAAAAGATAACACTCTCTACTATACAGATGAGAAAACTGAGACCAAAAGAGAGTAAGCAATTTGTCCGAGGTTGGTCACAGGGAGTAAGTGACAGATCTTCGTTTCCAGTTGAGGTTTCTCTGTACCTAAAGTCCTTGTTCTTAACTACTATGCCGTAACATGTACTAAACTTGTAGGTCTATGTTGCTGAATTCCATGTGTACAGTTATGAAGAAATGCTCAAAATAATACCAAAGCCACTAGTCATTTCAATGAGAAAAAGCTACATGGGTTTCAAATGCTAACTTCCTCCAGATTCAGCCTTGGGTTCCTGTGATGAGGGGTGTCAGGACCTTAGAGTTTACAATAGTAAAGGATAATTAAAGGCATTCCTTGATTTGAGGCCCATCTCTATGGGAAGCACTTTCAGAGTTCAGAGAAGGGAGATTTAAATTAGCATCCAGTAAGAAGCACAGAACCCAGACGTGTGGTGCATGCTTGAGTATAGTGATTCAGTATTTACTGAATGCCTAGTGCACTCACTGTGCCTAGGTTCTGGAAATACAGTGGAACATAAGAAATACAATACATATAATACATATTAACATAATGTCAGAGGTCAATAATTTGGCAATAATTATTTAGTTGGGGGAGGTGAGGCTTCAGTTGGGAGGCTGAGAACAGGTAGCTTGGAGGAGTAGGGAGCTAGAGGCCAGGCATGCTGGAGAGGAGGCCGTGATGAGTAGATATGGAGATGGAAGGACATTGATGGCTGCGGACAGTAAGGAGATTGGCAGAGCCCTGAGCCTAGCATATCATAGCTGCTCTGTAAATATTTCTGGAATAGATGTGGGAGGCACAAAGCACAATGGAGACACACCACATGCTTACACAGTACTGTGTGCTTCTCAGATGCACTACCACACACTTTACATTTCTGTCTATTTTTGTGGGCCACACTTAGGTCACAGGTGGCTGTTAAATTAAAGAATAAATGGAGTAGCGACAATACTGGAATAATGGGGGAGTGTGGGGGCAGACAGTGGGTCCTGAAAGTCAGGTAAGTGCTTATACTTTTATTGAATTAGAGGCCATGAAATTATTTGGATCTGGGGAGCAGAGTGATGAGAAGTTAAGAAAATTAGCCTGGCACTGGATGTTATGCTATATGTTGGCAAATTGAACTCCAATAAAAAATAAATTAAAAAAAGAAAAGAAAAGAAAAGAAAATTAGCCTGGTAGGGAATGCAGGACAGAGACACAGCCAGGTGTAGAGGGCAGGAAACGTAGACAGGGCTCAGAGTCTGAGGGTGAGAACATGAGGCAAAAATGTTTCCTGTTCTTGCTCCATTGTACTATTTAGCAAGTTTTAAAGAAATCATTAATTTATATGTCTTTCTTTACCCTACACTCTGAGCTCTATTACATCAAGAGCCCCATTATTTCCCAATCCCCACTGCCTACATCAGTACCTGGCACCTTGAATGAATAAATGAGATATATGTAGAAGAAAACAAATTTGGTGGCTGACTAGTTGCAGAATGTAAGAAAATCAGATCAAGAAAGGTGTTTGGGTCTGAGAAAAGGCAGTGTGGCCATATTAATCACATATTTTTATTGTTGGTATTTTTGATGCTTTATTTTTTATTTTTATGTTTTAATGTATTCTTGAAAGGCACAGAGAAAGAGGCAGAGAGATAGAGGAAGAAGCAAGCTCCTCACAGGGAGCCCGATGCAGGACTCAGTCCCTGGATGGGGATCATGCCCTGAGCTGAAGGCAGACACTCAACCATTGAGCCACCCAGGCATCCCATTTCTGATGCTTTGAATCTATGGTCTTACTGTCCCCAGAGAGACTGCCCCTGGTAAGGCTGGCAATTCCTAGACAGCAAAGGACTCATCTGTGAGCATGCCTTTCATGTGCAAACTAACTACTTCAGGGCCTACCTTCCCCCACCTTGCCTATGGGCTACTGCTTCCCTGCTCTAAGCACGCCAGGTACCAACCAGAGGGCTAGGGACAACTGTGCTGCTTCCCGTGTGGCCCTGCATGATGGTAAGGCATGCCCTCCCCTCTTCAGGACTGTGAGCAACAAGCTATCCTTTCAGATCCCCTGATCTGTTGGCCTCATCATATCAGAATAATAATAAAATCTACATTTTAAAACAGTAGCTTAGTGAAAAGAACACAGGCTTTGGAAGCAGACAGACTCATGTTCAAATTCATGGTCTACACCTATATTCTGTGCTAAGGAGGAAAAGTTACTTGACCTTTCAGAGCCTCATCTTGTACAACTGTAAAATAATGATAATAAAGTTTGCCTTGCAGGGGTGCCTGGTATATAGGTGGCTCTTAGTTCATAACATCTATTATTAAAAAGAAGGGGATGCCATCAAAAGGGCCAAAATGGTCGGGAGAATGGAATTTCAAATGGTCAGCTGCATTTTTCCCCCCTCAACAGCATCTGGTAGAAAAGCCTGCTCTGGTTAGCAAAGACCAAGTCAGTTTTTCAAATAACTAAGCACTCATTTCAAAAGCCCGGAGTGCCTGATCTTAGGGTTGATCTCTCTATTTATGTTCTATTTTCTAATGTATTTAGCATGGTATAGAACACAGTGTCCTATTAGTGGTTATTTGTTTCCCAGTGAAATAACCAGTTTAACCACAATGACCGTATTTGCCAAGTGGTTGCCTTAGAAATATAGACAGAGCTTGCCTAACTTTATGACTGTTTTTTTATTTCCTTCATCTTCTCAGATTTCAGCTCTGAGAGCAAACAGAAAAGTCTACAAATGATATGGATAGGTAGGAAGCTTGAACTGGACAGAGTCAGATCTTCTTCAGGGTGGCTTTCTAGATCAAGAGGGAAAAGCCGTCTTATGATATATAACTAGGGTTGACTTTTAGGTCCTTCCTTGTAAAGGTGGCATCTGCATTTGGAATACGGGAGAAATAGAAACATAACCCGCTATAACACAGAGATCATAAACGGGTAATACAAAGGGACATCTGGCCCACAGATGTATTTTACTTGGGTTCTATCATGCTTAAAAAAATCAGCCAATATTTTTAAATTGGGAGATTCCACTTGAAATCCAGATTTCGGTTTCTCCCAAAGAACTGGCATATGCAAGACATTAGGCCACCCATATTCCCCCACGGCAAGAGTCAGCTAGAGCCCAGGGATGACTGATCCCTTCACAAGGGACTGCACTGTTCAGTATGTAGAAGACCCTGCCACTCCCCACTTCCTCCCACAACAGACACCAGGTTTCACCAATTTCTCAGTATGACCACACAAATGTTTTACTTGTAGGAGAAATCTATTTCTCTATGCCCATCTCTCTATGAAAGGAAGGAACATAAAATCATTCCCTAGAGTGCCATAAGTTGAAAGAAAAACTTCTCTATAAAAGTAAAAAAAAAAAAAGTTTGCCTAATCTGTTTATGCTGTCTGACTCCTTTAGGCATGTGAGTTTCCGACTCTTGAAACGGCGCAAACACAGACAGGGAGTCCTGAGACCCAAGTCAGTTCTGGCTTAGGTCTTGTTCTTAAACAAGACCATTTCTAATTCTTTCTCTACAACACTTAGTAAATTAATATGACAAATAGCCAAATGTTTGTAAAATCAGACAGAGCACTGCAGTGCCTGAGATCTCAAAACTGTGGGCACAGAGCTTATAGACGAGAAAAACACATGAAAAAGGCAAGCTTAGAATCCCAGAATTTTAGGTTCTATGATCATTTTGCTATCTTATGGCATGGTGGGCTTTTCTCTGTTAAGACCAATTTTATATGGGGCACCTGGCTCAGTGGTTGAGCATCTGCTTTTGGCTCAGGTTGTGATTTCAGAGTCCTGGGATCGAGTCCCACAACAGGCTCCCTGCAGGGCACCTATATCTCCCTCTCTCTCTCTGCCTATGTCTCTACCTCTCTTTCTCTGTCTCTCGTGAAAAAATAAATAAAATCTAAAAAAAAAAAACAAAAACAAAAACAATTTTATTGGTTGTCCTCAAATTTATTGAGGCTGTCTTCACCTTGCTTTGAAAAATGAAATCATTAGGCTCAGAGAAATGTTCGTCACTTGCCACAACTCCCTTTTGGCCATTCGCATTTACCTGAAATGTCCCTTTTTTCATCTTAGCTCTTCCAACTCTCTACTTAATCTCATCTCCTTATCTCAAAGCAAAAACATTTTGTCTGATTTTTCCCAGCCTTGAAATTCTCATAAAAATCTAATGGAAGAAGAAAGCCCAACCTAGACAATTTCTTTTATGTTGTTGGAAAGAATTGTGGGTTTCAATACTGAACAGTTCCTAAGAACAACAAACATTCCTGAAAGAAAACGTAAACTCTTTAATTTTTCCCCACAACTTTAATATTAGCTTGAGATAGAACAACTTCACTTATAAGTAGACAAATTCTGATTTAATCCAGAGCTAGTTTGGTCAGTTTCATTCAACAACAAAGTTAATAGCTTTGTGTATTTTTATAGTTTGTTGATTAATTCACTTATTCAGGAAACTAATGAGATATATGGCTATCCTGTGCTAGGTATCACTCTAATAATTGAAGACACAAAGATAAATGAAAATCATTCCTCTCAAAAAGCTCTGCCTGTCAGTGGAAAATAGGGCTGCCAATATTCAAATATGGTCTTGACTGATTATGCTCTTTATAGATTCCACAAATGTTTATTGAACTATTATTCTGCTCTAGCCATAGTAACACAGGAGATCCAGTAGCCATAGAAAGGCAGCTTAAGACTTCATATAAATGCTACCCCAACCTCTGGATGATCTCTGAGTTACATTATAAGCAGCCCAGCTAAAGCTGAAAGAACTCAACAGAGATTTCAGTAGGTGCTCATCACAGGAAAGACAAAACTTGAGAGTCTGAGTTCAACCAAACAAACTGTTAAAAAAAAATACTCTTCAGAGAGTAACCCAGTGTCTCTATAATTTATCAATCATAATATTCAAAATATGATCCAAAATTGCTAGCTATATAGAGAGAAGGAAAATGTAATCCATACTTAAGAGAAAAGCCATTTAATGGCCAATGATCCTGAGATGACACAGATGCTGGAATTAGATGGCAAGAATTCAGTAGTTTTGTCTAGATTTGTCTGCTGTCCAAGGGAAACAAAAGCAAAAATAAACTATTAGGACTACATCAAAATAAAAAGTTATTGTGCAGCAGAAGAAGCAATCAATAAAACTGAAAGACAATCACTGAACAGGAGAAGATATTTGCAAAAGACATATCTGATAAGGGATTACTATCCAAAATATATGAAGAACTTACACAAATAGGTGAAGGGGTTTGAGAGTACATTTATCTTGCTGAGCACTAAGGAATATATGGAATTACTGAATCACTATATTGTATATCTGAAACTAATAGGATACTATGTTAACTATACTAGATTTAAAATAAAATAAAGAATATATACATCTCAACACCAAAAACCTAAATAATCCAACTAAAAATGGGCAGAAGACCTAAACAGACATTTCTCCGAAGAAGACACACAGGTGGCTCACGACACATGGGAAGGTGCTCAACATCACTCATCATCAGGGAAATGCAAATCAAAACCAC
The DNA here is from genome assembly GCF_905146905.1 of Nyctereutes procyonoides. Lineage (NCBI taxonomy): Eukaryota > Metazoa > Chordata > Mammalia > Carnivora > Canidae > Nyctereutes > Nyctereutes procyonoides. The sequence goes on along the minus strand of NW_026575140.1, from coordinate 39,369,211 downwards.
AATGAGATAATCACCTCACAAACTGTTAGAATGGCTAAAATAAAAAACACAAGAAATAACAAGTATTGGTAAGGAAGTGCAGAAAAGGAACCTCCATGCACGGTTGGTGGAAATGTAAATTGGTACAGCCACTATGGAAAACAGCAGGGAGGTTCCTCAAAGAATACAAAATAGAATTACCATATGATCTAGCAATTCTACTGTTGTGTATTTACCCGAAGAATACAAAAACACCAATTTGAAAAGACATATGCACTCTTATGCTTATTGCAACATTATTTACAATAGCCAAGATATGGAAGCAACCCAAGTTTCCACTGATAAATGAACAGATAAAGAAGTGGTGTGTGTGTATATGTATATATATATATATATATGTGATATATATGTATATGTATATATATGTATGTGTATACACACACACACACACACACACACACAAAATGGAATATTTCTCAGCCATAAGAAAGAATGAAATCCTGCCATTTGCAACAACATGGATAGAGCTAGAGGGTATACTGCTAAGTAAAATGCCAGAGGAAGACAATACTATATATGACTTTACTTATATATGGAATTTAAGAAACAGAACAAATATACAAAAAAAAAAGAGAGAGACAAACAAAAAACAGAACAAACTGATGGTTACCAGAGGGATGGTAGGTGGGTGGGGGGGATGGGTGAGACAGGTGAAGGGGATTAACAGTACACCATCATGATGAGCACTGAGTAATATATAGACTTGTTGAATCAGTGTATTGTATACCTGAAACTAATATAACACTGTATGTTAATTTTACTGAATATAAAAAAATAAAATCAACACAAACAAAAAATTCACCATATATCCTAAAAAGGAGGGGAGGTGAGAAGAGCACTACAAAACTGTTGCTTGATCTGAGCACTGGTATGTTATTGACATTGTTGAAATTCAATAAATACTGCATAAATATCATGGCTCACCTTAATACATATTTAAATAAATAATAAATAAATTTTAAAAATGAATTCAGTAGTTTAATAATGCTTTAGGATATGAAGGATAATATTCTCATAATCAATAAATGGATAAGAAACAAAACTATGAAAAATGGAAATTCTAGTCTTTGAAAATGTAATATCTGAAATATTTAGTGGATAGGCCTCACAGCCAAGAGATCATAGACAAAAGAGTCAATGAACTTGAAAACAGACTATTAGAGTGTATCTAATTGTGAGAGAGAAAGGAGGAGAATGATGGAGGAGGCAACTGACACAGGGAGAGGGAAGAAGACAGAGAGAGAGGTGGGAGAGGCAGAGAGACAGACTGGGAAAAAAAGTCCCTCATAGGCCTGTGGGACAATAGCCAAGGTTCTCAAATATATGCACTTTTGAGTCACAGTAGGAGGAATAAGAGCAGATGGGGCCTTGGTAACTGAGGTAGGGCTGTTAGTATGGGTGCCAACAAGGATACCCATATATAATATAGACACCCTCTGATGATATTAAGGGGCAAATATATGGCATCATCCCCCAAGGAATACCTAAGCCAGGGGCGGTACTGGCTCATCAGGACCAAACCTCTACTGTATTTGATACATGAAGATCTTCCATATCTACTGCCTGTAAAACATTTGTCTTATTGCTCCTAGCTTCACATTGCTGATGTTTCTTACTACTACATTAGGAAATGTATTCCTGCATGGGCCACCACCTATGCTGAAGTTTACAATCACTCCAAATTCTGTGTCTGTGGAAAGCATCTTTTCCTGGGTCACTAGGAAACCATACTTCTAAGCACTTTCTTTTGTCTAATAGGTATATTAACCTTGTGTTGCTGTTTATACTGCTGTGATGGTATGTGGCTGCAATATTTACTTATATTTAAATAAATAAATACTGACAATTTCCCAAACTTGGTGACAGAAATTGACAAATTTATGAAGTTTATTAAACCTGGGAAAAGAAGGCTAAATCCAAAGAACACCACATGTGGGATACCATAATAAAAATAAAAGATTAAGAGAAAATAAAGAAAGTAGCAGAAGAAAAATAACATGCTTGTAGACATGGGAAAAATAATACATATGATGGTGCCAGGATATAATATAGTAACATCTTTAAGTGCTGAAGGAAAACAAACAAACAAACAAACAAACCTGCCAACCAAGAATTCTATATTGAGCAAAAATTTCTTTCAATATAGAAGGTAAAATAAATTCATTAAAAAAAATAAGAGAATTTTTTCTTTTTTTTTTCTTTTCTTTTTTTTTTTTTTTTTTTTTTTGCCAGTACAGCTATAAGAGATGAATAAATGTTAAAGGAAACTCATCAGGCTGAAGGGAAATACCAGACAGATTTTTAAATTTTCAGAAAGAAATTTTAAAAAAGGGAAATGCTGATTATGCAGGTTAATACAAAAGATAATGTTTGGTTCTGAGAATTCTTTGAAATACATATGATTGTTATGGATGGAACTACATCACCTCTCAAAATTCAGATGAGAAGCCCAAACCCTCCATGTGTGACTGTATTTGGAAATGGGGACTTGATGGAAGTAAGTAAGGTCATACAAGGTCATAATGGTGGGCCCCGAATCCAATAGAATTGCTGTCCTTATAAGAAGAGCAAGGATCTCCAAAGCCCTCTCACTACATGCATGCGCCTGGAAAAGACCACATGAGATCATGGTGGGAAGGCTGCTGTCTACAAGCCAGCAAGAGAGCTCTCATGAGAAATTGAACTTTCTAGCACTTTGATCATGGACTTCTAGCCTCCAAACTGTAAGAAAATGAGTGTTTATTGTTTAAGCCACCCAGGTGATGGTATTTTGTTATGGCATGCTGGGTAGACTAATACATTATTTAAAGCAAACAACATAGCAAAAACTATATTGTTGGACATAGAGCCTATGCAGCCATCACACATACTACAACCACAGCATAGAGAGTTGGGGGGTGGCAAATGGAACTATAGAGTTGAATGCTTTTTATATTTTACATGAAATTATACAGTATACAGTCTAAATAGACTGAAAAGTTTAGGATGTTTATTGTATGTAATTTCTAAAGAAATCATTTTAAAAAGAAATTTAAAAAATCATGCCTAAAAAGCAAATAGGAGGATTAAAATGGAATTCTGAAAGCTGCAAGATATTTCAATAATCCAAAAAGATGGAAGAAAAGGAGAGACAGAGAAACAGAAAACAGAACCACTGGAGAAAACAAAGAGCAAAATGGAAGACCTAAATCCAACAATATTCATCTTTGCATTGAATTTTGGATAGTTTTAACACTCTAAATATCAAAGATTACAAGACTGCAGAAAAGCAAGACCCAACTATATACTGTGCATAAAATATGCACTTTACATAGAGTGGGACAGAGATAATGGTGCTTTGACTGATGGTGCTGAGAGTAAGGTTGAAAAAAGAAAAAACCAGATGGAGTGGTGATATACATTTTGGAGTTAGAATCCATAGGACTTTCTGACTGGATGTGGGCAGAGAAGGAAAAGGAGGAGTAAGGAATTAATCCAAATTTTCTGGCTTCAATAAAAATATAAATGAATGTGGTCTTTACTCAGATGAAGACAAATAATTCAGGATCAACACAGAAAATATCAGTTACTAGAGTCAGAAAACGAATTCTGGAATCCTTCTTCCCCCTGCCTCCCTGATATTGAATCCATCTTCTTTCCATTGATAGCAATGATATCCTTTAAAAACCTTGACCTCTCTCTCTTCTGTACACTTCATATCCAATTCATCAGCTCTACCTTCAAAATATATCCTCAAATACAATCACTTTTTACCAACTCCAACGCCACCATCCTCACATCTTGGCTCTACACAATAGCCTCTTTCTGGCATCCCTGCTTCTGTCTCCACCACCCTTACTCCACAGTTTATTCCCACCATCGCAGGCAGCAGTCTGAGTGATCTTTTGAAAACTACCTCGTATGTGTCATGTGCTCATTATTCTCCAGTGGCTTTCCATTGCACTCAGAGTAAAAGCCAAAATTCTAACAGTGGCCAATAATACAGCCCCAAATTACCTTGTGAACTTATTCCCTACAACTCTCATTTTGGTTCCCTCTACTCCATCTTTGTGGCATTTTTGCTATTCCTGTAATACCGCAGGCAGGCAATCCTCCCTCAGGACCTTTGCACTGGTTTTTCCTTTGGCCTGGTATGTTCTTCCCCTAGGTTTCCAAAAGGCTAATAACTTCCTTCCCTTCCTTGTTGTTATGTTTGCATGTCACATCAAAAAGGCCTACTATGACCACCTTATTTAAAATTTGAAACTGCTCACCTGAAACCATATTCCTACTTCCTCTTTTATTTTTAACAACTTATACCATAAAATAAACTGTACTACTTTCTCTTATTATTTATTTTGTCGAATGTAAGCTTGACAGGGAGCAGATTTTTGGAGTGGGGTGCAGTAGAAGCTGTTTTATTCCTTGCCTATTTCTCAGTCAGAATAGTACCATGAACATAGGTGACTCAATAAATACTGATTGTTTAAATAAACATCACTCTAAAGAGTGACAGGGTCACATCTATGTGTTTTTGTCACAATTCTTAAAGAGGATGTTGTGGAATGTTTGTGTCCCTTCAAAATCATATGTTGAAATCCTAACCACCAGTGAGATGAATGTATTAGGGAGTGGGGCTTTGGAGAGGTGATGAAGCATGAGGGTGGAGCCCTAACAAATGGGATTAACACCATTATAAGGGTTTGGAGAGACCAGAGTTCTCCCCTCCCACCATGTGAAGATACAAGGAAAAGTCAGTCCTCTGCAACCTAAAAGAGGATCCTCACCAGAAACCAACCACGCTGCTGCCTTGATTTTGGACTTCCAGCCTCTAGAGCTGTGAGAAGTAACTTTCTATTGTACATACATCACCCCGTCTGCAGTACTTTGTTACAGTGGCCAAATGAAGACACGGGTTAGAGAGGGAAGGATTAGAAGATTAGAAGGAAGAAGGTAATTAGGGAGCTGTGCAGGAATCCAGATGGGTACACAAAAAATACAGTGAAAGCCTGGGTAGGAGAGAACACAGAAGCATTTGTTTAATGGAGAGTTGGTCTCTATATCCATGAAGTCATTCCAATTAGTCAATGTGAAATGCAGGGGACACACCCAAGTCCATACATAGGTTCTGTCAATACTGATACACATACTTTTTTTTTCCTCTCATGGCCTTACAAAGCCTGCCAACTGGCTTTGCTTCGATGTCCTCGAAAAGAAAGTCACACCAACTCACAATAATTGCTTCTCTGTACAAGACGAGTGTAAGAAAAACTAAAAAATGTACCTCCACAGAAGTCAGGTGCAGAGTTATGGAGAGTTCTGGGTCTTCTGGTAGCTGACTTGGGTTTGAACGAAAGCTTTCTCACTTGTAACTATTAAGATCTTGATCAAGTTAGCTTATTGTTCTAAACCTATCTATTCACTAGTAAAATGAACAGAACAACACTGACCATACAGACATGCTGTGCAGATTAGAGAGAATGCTAAATCTTAATAAAGGGCCTGAAAGTGTCCCATCATAGATACTCTTAGTAGGCGGCAGGGGTGCGGCAACCTCCATCAAACACCACACTGACTTAAAATTATCAGGCTTGTATCCCACCTTCCAAGCAGAGGATAAGCTATTAGAGGACAGGAGTCATGTGACTATATTCTTACCTGGCCCAGAGTGATCACTGTAACATGAGGAAAGAATGAATGAATAAAGGAGTGAAATCACCACCTCCATCCATGCACAGCACTGTGTACAGTGCAAGTTCTTCATACCCTACTCATGGAGGACTGATGGACCTCTTGAGGCTCTAGCCCCAGGCTGAGTGGCAGTGGGGATGGAAGGGGAAAGAGGCCTCACAATGCACAAATACTAAAATTCTGAGCACACAGCATCTTGCTACTTTGTGACACTGGGGCTCAAGCTCACATATTTAAATTCTGGGTTCAAACAATTCAAAAGTAGGGCACCTGGGTGCCTCAGTCAGTTAAGTGCTTGCCTTCGGTTCGGGTCATGATCCTGAGGTCCCGAGATCGAGCCTCACATCCGGCTCCCTGCTCCATGGGAAGCCTGCTTCTCCCTTCTCCCTCTGCCACTACCCCCTGCTTGTGCTCTCTGTCAAATAAATACATAAAATCTTAAAAAAAAAAAATCAAAGGTAACCCCCACCCAAGCCCAATTATTCCAGAAAGCCAAAGCCACCACAGAGGCAGCTTAGGAATTTGACTAAGCCTCCCTTACTCTACACCTCCCCCAATGAAAATGACTCCAAGTTAAGACAGACAAGAGTGCTTGCAGAGAGGGATGGCCAAAGTCCAGCTGGAAATCAGCTTCAGCATCTGGATGCAGTGACTGCATGGGCTGGTGTTCTATGGAAAAGGTCTGGGCAAAAAGCAAGGTTTTCTGCACAGCTATTCTGGAGAGAGTATTGACAAGCACGAGGCCATCCCTGCTGGGTGCCCAATTGATGCAACTAAAATCAATCATCCACTGGATGGAGGCATGTGCCCTTCTAAAAGGAAGTAAGTGTCAGTAGCACAAGCTTGAAACGAGTGAAAAATGAATCCAAATCTTAGTCAAATGAAACTGCAAGAGGTCCAGAGCCAGAAAAGAGTCTATTCTGTTTTTTTTTTCCCCCTTCATCCTGAAGTTAACCAGATGGAGATTTTTTTTTTCCTCAGTACCAAGCTATTCACATACTTGGAATGAAGGATTTGCTTTGGGATGGAAGATCTTTTTTTTTTTTTTAAATTGTAAAATTGAGACAAAATAGCTTTTTTTTTTTTCTTCCAAATCTAGAGTTTAGGTAATTTTTTCTTTTTTTTCTTCCCTTTTTGCTCCCCCTTCCTTTCCCTCTTCTCCTTTCTCTTCTGCTTCAGATGGTATGTTTGTGGCTGTGTGTTTAGAATCTACTATGGACAATGTAATAATGGAGCAGACACTTGTAGACACAGCATATCAGAGATGTATATTTGAAACAACATAAAACATATAACTTCCTCTTACCGTATCCTATGTGAAAACAATGTGTTGTAAAACCAGAGATCAGAATTTCACAAGAGACTACATGAGGATAAGTAAATGGAAAGGAATGGCAAACGGCAAGGGAACCACATAAAAAGGCCACTGGTGGTGCATCAGGAATCTCTCTGGGCTGGGCCTGCTACTCTGAGTATGCATTCTTCATCTATCAAATATGGGTAACAACTGTACCTATTTCACAGGGACTTTGAAAAGAGAATTAAATGAGATAGTATATGCAAAGCTCTTGGCATTGAGACTGGGAAATAAGCCTTCGAAATAAATATTAGGCATTGTGATTATTATGAATCCCATTCAAGGATTAACAAGATTATGTATATAAATCCTTTCCACAGAAAAATATTCTCAATAAAGTAGGATTTTTATTACTATTTTAATTACTATTATTCTTATTTCATCTCTCTATTCTATAGGTTGTTTTTGTTTCTTTGCTTGCCTTCTTTGGACTAGACTGTGGCTCTACCAGGTAATCTGCTCTGTTCTTGATTTAGATTTTGCCCCATCATGCTAGCTTCTGGATTTACCAAGATTTTGCTCTCCATAACCCACAGGTCAATCATGCCCCACTTGTATGGCCAATGAAACTATTAAGTAGAGTTGTCCAAAGTGTAACTCCAAGTGAAGCTTGGTTGGTGATGGGGCAAAAGCAACTAACTAGGCCGATGATTCCCATAACTCCTGTCAAAAAGTCATAGTAGACTATTAGGAAGATTTTATTAATGGCCAGATAGAGGTCACATTTTTATTTAAATTCAGGCTCATGAAACAGGCATAACCAATTCTTATCCACAAAGATATGTCATAATGTTTGGGCAAAGATGGCTTATATCCATAGCAACAGAGCAAACTTTGAGCCAAATACTGCAGAAAGTATTTCCAGACTGACACAGATGTTCAATTTGCATATTAAGTCTCTGAAAACCTGTTGATAGACAGCTTCATGGACAATGCATCATGCACAAAGAGTTGGTTTACCGGATCATTATCCTTGTTTAAAAAAAAAAAAAAAGAAAAAAGCCTCTGGATTGTGTCATCTATGAGTTCTGGGTCTGCGAAGGGTGATCAGACTATGCTGCATGGTTGAAACAGGCTATATTTCAGTAATGGGTTTTCCATGTGTCACAGAAAGGGAATGGATATTTAAGTTAAAAGTTGTGTAAACATATGACACTCATTTAAATAGGAGAGTATAAGGCCCGAGGCCCCTGGCACCTTCATACAGCAATGTCAATATCTCAACTTCTCTAGCAATGGGTTATTAAGGCCAATCAGATGTCTTTATTTTATAGACACTGAGCTTCCCTACTAGACAATGAGCTCCTCAAAGCCAGGGTCTGAGGGAAGTCTCATTCATTACTTTATGTCTGTAGCCTGGCACTAGAGCAAGCACACAGAACATGCGCTTCAAATCCAGTCATCCACCTATGTTTCCACCGACTTTGAAAGAGAGTATGAGGCAGCTAAGTATAAAATAGCAATGTACTAAGAAATGGAAACAATGATGATTTGCATCCATAGCCAGCTTTGGACCTGATCACTTATAATTTGGTTGAACATTTAGAACAATTGGTACAAGACTGAGACCATAAACAGACGATCTCAGTGTAACCCAGCAAATAGATGGCTAACTGAGCCTAGGTCTCATTTTCCTTTGCCTTCCGCATGTAATCCCTTCAAGGCTTGCTGATTTCCTGACCTCAGTTCTCAGTCATCATTGCCACTGTCCTCATTCAAGCCCGTGTGGCTTTCTGTCTGTGGACTAACCTACTACAATTGGTCTCCCCACCTTCAGCCATGTGCTCTCCAGCTTTCTTCCTTATGGCTGCTAGTCAGAGTTTGTACATTTTTTTTAAAGATGTTATTTACTTATTCATGAGAGAAACAGAGACATAGGCAAAAGGAGAAGCAGGCTCCCTGCAGGGAGCCTGATGTGGGACTCAATCCCAGGAGCCCGGAATCACACCCTGAGCCAAAGGCAGACACTCAACCACTGAGCCACCCAGGTGTCCCCAGAGTTTGTACCACTGAGATCTGAACATGTGCATCCATTCTTCCAACCTTTCACTGCTTCCCCTTGGGCTAGCAGACAAAAATCAGTTCCTTAGGATGTTCCACAGGGACTTAGGATGTGGTTCCCCCTGAGCTCTAACTTTTTTTTTTAAGATTTTATTTATTCATTCATGAAAGAGAGAGAGAGAGAGAGAGAGAGAGAGAGGCAGAGACACAGGCAGAGGGAGAAGCAGGCTCCATACAAGGAGCCTGATGTGGGACTCGATCCCGGGACTCCAGGATCATGCCCTGGGCCAAAGGCAGGCGCTAAACCGCTGAGACACCAGGGATCCCCAGCGCTAACTTTTATTATAAGCCATTCTTCTAAGAAAAGTTTATGCCACAGCTGAAACTTTGGACTATGTGCAATTATCTCAAATATGCCTGTTATTTCTCACTCCCATATTTTTGTTCCTACACCAGAAGATGCAGGAACTCAGCATAAACTCTGCAAAGAGTTTTTTAACCTAGCTTTATGCCAACTCCATGCCTTGTCCCCCTGGTATAGTATTCATCTCACTTTTATGGGTCTTGTATCTTTCCTATTAGAAAACCTCATGGATTCAACAATTTTTTAAAAATTCAATTAGCCAACATATAGTACATCATTAATTTCAAGTGAAGAGTTCAGTAATTTATCAGTTCCATATAATACTCAAAACCCAGTGCTCATCACATCAGGTGCCCTCTTTAATGCCCTTCAGCCAGTTACCCTATTCCCCTTCACCTTCCTTCCAGCAGCCCTCAGTTTGTTTCCCAGAGTTAAGAGTCTCTCATGGTTTGTCTCCCTCTCTGATTTCTTCCCATTCAGTTTTCCCTCCCTACCCCTTTGACCTTCTGTGCTGTTTCTTACATTCCACATAGGAGTGATATGTATATTCCACCATATGATAATTGTCTTTCTTGGACTGACTCATTAATCAAATTTTTATCAAGCACCTTCTATGAACTGAGATGGAAGCAAAGAACAATGATTTCAGGCACTAAGCTAGAAGCAAGAAAAAGTATGATATGGCTCTTGCTTTTAAGGAGCTCATAGATTTCTGGAAATGACAGATTAGTAAACCATTAAGAATAATAGAACACTTTCAGTAGAGTTGTATCTTAAAGGACAAGTAAAATTATCCAAGTGGTAACTCTCTGAGCAGGGAAAAAAACACATCCAAAGGCGCAGAAGAGTAGAATAACATAAGCCATGAGGAAGTTGTGGGCAGGGTAATCTAGTCTTAGTGGCAAGTACATGAATGGGACTGGAGGGGAAGATCCACGAAAGGTATGATGTGTCCATAAAACTATCTATCTCCAGGGGTATGGAGAACTACTGAAGAATTTCAGCTGGTGAGTTACATGGTCTTTTTTTACAATGTAGAATATCACTTTCACTGCCATGAAAAAAAAAAAAAGGATTTTTGTGTGAAAGATAGGTGACAAGATGGGTTAGTCATCATTGCCTGGACCAATTTCCTTTGGCAAATGCATGCTGCCTATGCACCATATGTTAGGCTGTACACTAAGAGAAAGCTAATTCTTCTGATTTTAGGAGCCTGCAAATCTTCCAGATACTGGGTATATGGATAGTGTGACAAAATGGGCTGGTCAAGGCTAGAAAACATTTAAACCCAAGTTGAGAAAGTGTCAACTTACCAATTTTCCAGTAACGCTCTGACCACCTTCATTCAGCCAGAACCCAGGGATCATGGCTGAGAAATAAGGGCCCCAGACTCCTGGTACAAAGATTGGGTCTTTGCTGATCTGAAAAGAAAAAGGCAAAGTAGATGAAAATAACTGATGCTCAGGACTAGAAGCCTTACTCTCCTCCCATCCGATGTTTCTATGACCATGAAATTCAATTTCTCATTAAATATCTTCTTTGGTAAGAGAGTCATTCCTTCCAAAGGAAGGGCATGGCTTCATCTTTGGAGGCCTTGCTGATGAAGTCATTCAGATGTTAGGGTAGTAAAAGAGATCTTTTTGAAAGAAACTGATGAGACATTTCTTTGCTGGCTCCCTCTCTGTAGCAGACTCATTGCAAAAATGGTGCCCATTCTCTATCCTCCATGTATCCAACCCCTTTGCAATATGACTTTGCAGCTCCTCTCATTAACAGGTGGAGTCCCCACCCCTTGAGTTTGGGTCAGCCTGGTGACTTGTTTTGGCTAACAAAATGAGATGGAAGTGACACCATGCCAATTTTCCAGGCTTAGGCCTCAAGAGGACTGTGTGCTTCTATTCTTCTTGGTTCTCTACCTTTGCCAGAAGAGCTGAGAGTAGCCTGCTGGATGGAAGAATAAGCAACAGTGCTGAGTCTGCCCCAATATAGCAAGTGACATCTCACATACAAGAGATAACCCAAACAAGATCAGCAAATCATCTTAATCAACCAGCACTAACAAGCCCAGATCACCAGAATCACCCAGACAACTGGTGACAATCTTAGTGACATACAACAAGATGTGTATTTTTGTTTACAACTCTAAGATTGTGTGTTTATCACCTAGCATTTCTGTGGTAACAGATAACTGGTACATTCCCTTCCTTCTACACTTACTAGTCAACTAATAGCATGCCATCTCCCTCTCTTGGGAGCTGAGGATACAGAGATGAATCAGAGTTTCTGTCTTCAAGAAGCTACCCACCTAGAGGGGAGCTTTACAAGTAAATAGACAAATAGCATATAGTATGGTACACAGGATGGTAAAGACACAACACAAAATGTTATGGAGGGGCAGAGGGGGTAAGGCATGAATGGTCTCAGAGAACACAACATCGCTTAGATGTAGGATTGAGCCAGGCATGCTAAGTCAAGGGAATGGCTTGAACAAAACCATATTTCAGATTGTGGAGATGCGTAGTTAAAGGTGGGGAGTGGGGAGGAAAAGTGAGTGAGGCATATCAGGTCTACTCCCACATACCTTCTGGACAGGCAGCAAACCTATTCATTCATTTGTTCTACAAATATTTATTCAGCCCTTATCATATGCTTGGTACTATGTCACATCCTAGGGATATAGAAATGAACTGAATATTCATGATTTCTGCCCTCATGAAATTTATAGTCCAGCATTTTAGCACAGGAACAAACTTTCTTTAAATGTCTTGACCTGCACTATTCCAGTTCCCTTTTCACTAAACCAGCGAGTCCTCAAATCAGTAGGATTTCCAACCCTCAAACAGAAAGGAAGTGAAGACATGGGAACAACACAACACTGTTAACTTTAAATTCCGTGAAATAAAGATAATTTATGAAAAGGGACACTTAGCACCTAAAATAGGAAGAATGTCAGGGAAAAAAGAAAGATTTTTGCAAGAAAAGACAGTTCGGCTTACATTGACATATCCACTCACTTCCTTATTGGCTCAGCAGATGTTTCCTGAATCCTCACTGTGATCTCATCTGCACCAAGCATTGGTAATGAATGTCAAACAAAACAGCCTAGGCTCTGCCCTCATGAAGCATTCTATCTTGAGACAGGGACAGATGAGAGTGGTCATTCAAGTTTGGCCAGGAATCTCCTAGGCTTAGCACTAAAGGTCTTGTGTCCTAGAAAACCCTTTCATCCTAGGCAAATGGGACAAATCATGGGGCACTCTCAGATAGATATTAATCAATCATCACACGAATGTGTAATTACAAATTGTGGTAAATGGATGAAAATCAAAAGGTACTGTAAGAGCAAGTAAGTGAGGTACCTAATCTAGTCTAGGGGTCACAGAAGGCTTTTTTTCAGGAAGCAATATTTGAATTAATATGTAAATCATACACAGAAGTTTTGAGGGTGTGTGAGTATATGTATGAGCATGTGTATGTTTGTGTATGTGTATAGGATATAAGGAACACACACTAAATGGTCTTTGTTTTTGTCACTTTGTCTTTGCCCATGAAAATTTCTCACATGCTGGGCCTAGGCATTACTCATCCCACAGTGTCTTTGGGGTGAATAAGACAGCTCATGTTCACAACCACTTAGAAACCAGTGTTTGAACAGGTGGATGGATAACCACCAAAGTCAAATCATCTCTTGTCATGTTCTGCACCCTTCCTCTTCTAGCACTATTAGCCCCATTTGATAGATTAGTGTCAGAGAAGATGCTGTATAAGATGTCCATGGTCACACAGTCACTGCTCAAGGTGGGATTTGAACCCAGGCAGATGTTGGCCTCCAATCGTATGGCATATTTTATTTTTCACTTGTATACATAAATTTGTTTGGAAGATTATATATCACCCCCCACCCCATGTCACAATTTATTTAAGCTTGTTACTGAGTCAGCTGCAGGAGAGCTTCATTGGAAGATGAGGGTCTGCTGCTCAGAAATGTCAAGTGATGGCTTTGCCTCGCTCTGTCCAGGGAGAAAATTTTGAGCTGTTTGTGCTCACTGTTTTGAAATGGCACATGCTTCTCATCAGACATCTGAGTAAAGCAAGGAAACCAACACACAGAAATATGTTTCCCACAGCATTTCCAATCACTTCTAAACTCTATGTTCTTGGAGAAAACAAGTAATAGTTTGTTTTGAGAGAGAGAGAGAGAGAGAGAAAGAGAAGCACATTTGTATATTTCTGTGTGCTTTAATCCTTTGCAATAAACCTAAATATTTAAGGATATTTTTGTGAAAGCCCTTTCCCATGCTGATGGCTATCTTGGCCTGGAGGTTGCTCTGTTCCCAAAGAAGGGAGTTCATTTTACTCCACTGATAATAATTGTCTGTACAGAACATTGATTTCCTAGTAATAGTGGTCCTGCTGGCAATCACAACAGCCAAAATTGGGTACTTATTAAAGGCCTTATTCTAAGCATATAAGAATTAAACCACTTAACTCTCATAAAAACCCTGAGGGAAGATTCCATCACTATTCCTACTGTATAGATGTGTAAACTAAAGCAGAGAGAGTTTAATTCCATGTCCAAGGTTATAAAAATGCAAAGCAGCCAGGCACCACACTCTGCAGGTTCTATATTTGTCTCTGCCAAAGCATGGTCTTATTTTCAGGCTACCATTGCTTCTTTGAATCTTTCTTTGCCTCTCAAGGGTAGAAAGCAAGGGCCATCACAACTAACATAGACTCACTCAAATGGAACACACCTGTTGGCCTTGATGACAAGTTAGGGAATCTGCATTTCTAAAAAGCTTTTGGTAAGTTTTCCCCAAAAGGCTTGTGAAGAGCAGAGGAAGAGAGCATGGGTTGAGTCAAAGACCTATCTTGATTCTATTCCACCCTGCCATATTCCAGCCAAGGGATCTTACACGATCCTTCATCTTTCTGGGCCTCAGTTGCCCCAATTAAAAAACAAGAGGGTCAGTATGAATGTTGGAGGACTTTGGTGAAGATAGAATAAGCTGTCAACTACAAACAGCTTACTATATATGTTCAATACCAAATACACGTGAGTTCTCCTTGAAATGAAGCTCGTGTGATGGAACAGTGAGGTGACAGGACTGAATGACCACAGCCAGAAGTAATTATGACCAGGTAAGAAGGTCTCTAGATTTGCTCGTGGTCTGATTTAGTCACCATTCTTACCCATGAAGTAGAAAATGACACAGAAGTAAAGCTTATCATATTTTCAGATGGTATAAAGATGGGAGGATATTATGCTCCATTTTATGGAGCATGTCCAAATTAAGATTCAAAATTACTTCAAAGAGCTAGAACAGCAAGCAAAATACAAGAAACTAGCTAACATTTGTTGAATTGTATTGTTAAACATTCATACTTAAAAGGTACCGGAAATATTCTCTTCCATAATATTCCTTTTCATGGGTGGGGTGGCACATGAGTATTCAATTTGGTAGGGTCTAAACACTATGTACACATGTGCCATATTCTTTATTTATGTGGGATAGGGAATAAAATTATAGAAACCGGCAGTGATACAAAACATTTGGTTGCACACCATATGCCAGGCACTGAGATCAGCATCCAGCCTATAAAAATAATAAAGTTAAATAATAATAACAATAATAATTACTAGTAAGGCATGGCCCCTTTCCTCAAAGGGCTCCTCGTCTATAACCAGGCAGACAAGTGGTGGAAATTTAGAAATTACGAAAAAGCGCGCTAAGTATTACAGTAAAGTAGGGAGGAGTGTGGTAGAAATCGAAGCTGCGGGCAATTTCCAGAGGTGGCCGGCCACAGGGGAGCTAGGCCTGGATGGAGATGTAAGTGTTCCCTTACGTAAAGGAGGGTAGCCCAGGCAGAAATGATTGAGTGGGCAAGGCTCACACTCATGAACCTGTACAAGCATTTTGGTTTTCATGAGGGCTTAAAGTTCTGAATTTTACTTTAAATAGAAAGTCATGGGGCACGCGGTGGCTCAGCAGTTGAGCATCTGCCTTCAGCCCAGGGTGTGATCCTGGAGTCCCAGGATCGAGTCCCACATCGGGCTCTGTCCATGGAGCCTGCTTCTCCCTCTGCCTGTGTCTCTGTCTCTCTCTGTCTCTCATGAATAAACAAATAAAATCTTTTTTTTTTTTAAAGTCATAAGGTTTGAAGGATTGGTATATTTTTGTACTACTATACCCTACTGTTCGTCAAAAATTTAATTTTTAAAAAAGCCACGGCTTTTGAAAAGGAAAAAAAAAACGTCTCAGGGAACTAAGTCAGGCAATGACAGTAAGAAATAATCATATAGAAATAAAGATAATAATAAGAAACAATATAAGAGTAATTGCTAACGGTTACTGAGGGCTTATAACATGCCAAATAGTCTCCTAGGCTCTTTACAGACATTCTATCATTTAATACTCATGACAGCCCAGTGAGATAGGTCCTATTATTATACTTACCCCACAAATGAGGAAATCTAAAT
This sequence comes from Nyctereutes procyonoides, assembly GCF_905146905.1. Classification (NCBI taxonomy): domain Eukaryota; kingdom Metazoa; phylum Chordata; class Mammalia; order Carnivora; family Canidae; genus Nyctereutes; species Nyctereutes procyonoides. Next base: position 39,353,299 of record NW_026575140.1, on the reverse strand, counting down.
TGAAGGAGGTCAGATAGCTAGTACACAAAAGAGGAGTAGCTTTAGATCCAAACAAGGTCCAAGCTACAAATGCCAACTTATTACCCTCTGCAGATTTTATTTTCCTCATCTATAAAATAAATAGGTTGGCCAAAAATATTTAGTATCTCCTTGGTCTTTGAGATTATCTAAGATCCCATGAAATTGAGTCATTCTTCCTCAGCTGGTCAATCAGAATTCTCCAGCAAGCAATTTTAACACAGGCTCTGCCCCGTGGCTCAGGGGATCACACTGGGTGATCTTTTGGGGCTTCTCTAAGCACCAACTTTGCCCCACCACCCCGGTGACCATGGCCAGGATTATCAGGGGCCTTTCTTGACTGTCAGCCTCATGGGTTGTATTTAATGGCTACTATCCATAACATCTGCCATTCATATAACATTATTCAACAAATACTTATTAGACACACACTGAGTTCAAACTATCGCTTCAAACAAGAAAAGATACAGAAAGACAGGCATCAGAGCCATGTATTCTCCTGAGGTTGGCAATCTGGTAGAAGCTGGAGTGCAAGATGATCTGGGGGTAACTCTGGTATTAAGTGATTTGTAAGTTTATATTTGTGTTCACACTTGCAATTACCCTGATAGTACCTGGAGTCAAACAGGCACAGCCTATCTTATAGCTGAAGACAAAGGCAGGAGGAGGGTAAGCAAACCACCCGGGATCACAAGGATCGAAATGGTAGAGCAGGAATTAGAAGCCTCTCTCCATTTGTTCCTGCCTCTTTTCATGTCTATGCCCAAGCTGGCTCCATGTCATCGAAGGCTATGCTCTTGTCAGCTGAGCTGCCCTGCAGTGCTAAAGCCCAAGCGCCTGCTCACACCTCTTGCTGGGAGAGATGACTGGGCTCAGAGCAGGGAGCTACTCCAGCAATTTCCGTTTTGCTTTGCCCCCACCCCATCATACCGAGGTTGGACTAAACCTCTGGCAGGGGCAGCAGGCAGGCTCCAGGCGCCAGTGGTCCTGGGAGGGAACAGGAGGTTTTGTTTTGAGTGCCTCCAGCCAGGTTGGGAATTTTAGAGGGTAGCCGCAGGCATGTGTGGGACTGAGTATTTCCGTGGTGGCTCATCTCTCCCTCCAAATGGACTGTGCTATCGTCTTACTAGAAAAAAAACCATTTATACACACATTCCAGCCAACTCCCAGCTCACTACACAGTACAAAAAAGAGCATAGAGAATTCGGTTTTTGAATGGGGCTCTTAGCACTGACCTCTATTTTTTTGCACTTCTCAGATTAAATTGGAATGAGTTGTGCGCCTTTTCTATGAAATAGTGAGTAGACACATCTTATCTCAAAGACAGTGAACATGGTTTACTGATGTGAGCATAGACCTTGAAGTTAGACAAATCTGTGTTTCAATTCTGGTTAGGGGGGCTGTTTATTTTTTTATTTTATTTTTTAAAAGATTATTTATTTATTTATTCATCAGAGACACAGAGAGAGAGGCAGAGACATGGGCAGAGGGAGAAGCAGGCTTCCCACAGGGAGCCCAGTGTGGGACCCTGGGATCACACCCTGAGTCCAAGGCAGATGCTCAACCACTGAACCACCCAGGTGTCCCAGAGGCTGTTTATTAGCCATGTGCCTTTGAATCTGTCTGAAACTCCATTTCCTCATCTATAAATGGGATAATCTCACCTCCCACAGAGTTCTGTGTGAGTCCTAAGTGGTATAATGTAGATAAAAATCTTAGGATATAACATGGCTCTCAAGAAATGTGAAATGATAGATGGTTTAACTCTACTCCTTTTGGGGACAGTGCAAAGATCTGGAGTACAAACTCCTGAGTTCAGGTCTAGACTCTACCTCTCCTTAGTTCTGTTTCTTTGGGAGGCTCTCTTTCCTCTTCCCTCCTAGATTCACTCCTCTGTGTCTGTCTCACTCACCACTTCTCCTGGGGTCACCCCATCCATGTCCATGTGTGCAAAGGCGATTTTCATGCAGCTGAGTCCCCAGTTTTTCTCCCCAACTCAGGCCTTGCTCTTGAGTTCAAAATTGGGCACCTGACCTAGATGTCTAATCATCGTGTCCACAATAGAGCTTGCATCCTTCCTCTCAGGGCTGGTCCTGTGCTGGGGTCCCTGTCTGCCTATTTACCCAACCACTAGAGTACCATTCTTAACCGTAAGACCCAGTCCACCTTTCTCCTCTGCCCCATAACAGGTCCCATGTCCTGCCAATTCTATTTTTTAAACAAAGCTTATTTCTCCCTGTTGCTACTGCACTAGTCCAGTCCTTTATTATCTCTTCCAACAGTAATTAAGCTGGTTTCCCTGTCTCAAATACTGCCCTCCTCCTGTACCCCCAAAACCCTCCTCAGAGAATCCAACTTCCTTACCTCCAAAACAATGATTCTCTAACACACAAACCTAATTATATCATTCCCTTAACATGCTTTAGAAGTTCCCCATGACACATGAGACCTTTCTGACCTGGCTTTTATCTACGGGTCTTGCCTTATCACACATGGTACAATTTCCTCATCATATACCCCATCATTTTTACCCCACTGTAGCCTAGAAGCTCCCTAAGTGTGCCGTTTTCTCATCTCTGCATCTTCATAAATTCTCCTCTCCCTGTCTAAAAGGCATTCTTTCTGACCTCACCCTGACTAACTCTTCCATGTCCTTTTATAGGATTTAGCTCAATATTATCTGCTCTGGGAAGCTTCTCTAAACTCTGACTGGCTAAGTTGCTTCTTCCGTCTTCCAATGTTCTAGTATATGTGCTGCTGAAGCGAGCACTTCCTCCATCTTCCTTAACCCTCTGTACTTCTATGCTGTGGGCTGTCATATGTTGTATGTAGAAGTGTATATACCTGTATCTGTAAATCATATGTAATGTGTATTTAGTATATAATATGCATATAAAATGCTTTATAAATAAGTCACGCAATGCGGCTAATGGCTAAAACTAATAACAGTGTCACAGACATTCAGAGCAATAATAGAATAGAACACGTGTTCAATCACAGAGTTAATGTGGCACATAGTTAATAAAGCTCAGGCTTGCCAAACTTTCCTCTCCTCTATCTGGAGGTTTCGGAAAGGTTAAGAGTCCTCCAGGATAGAGTATGCCCTTCCTAGAAATCCAATCCCTTTATTTCAGTTTGAGCAAAACAAGAACACATGAAACCTGTCCACAGATATCTCTTGGGGTTTAGCAGTTTGAGCCGGCAGGAGGGCACTGAATGGGTTTGTCACCCAACCAAGCAGTCCACAAATTTGGGATGGAGGGAGACAGCCAAATGTTGCTTGCAATGTCCTGAGTTCTTTGCCAAGTATTTTGGACTCCTTAAACCCCGAATTCCTTATTCTTCATCATTTCGAAACCCATATGCGATCACAATAGAAATGTAATCCATATGTTTCTCATTCAGATACACTTAAAACACACCCAAAGTTGCTTTGCAAGAGACTGAATAGCCAAGAAAACTTTGAGGCCTTCCTAAAATCTCCCCCAATTTTCTCTCCCTTGCAGACAAGAAGCCACACTTAGCCTCCTCTATACAGATTCCTGACTGGCTCCAGGGAGCTCAGACCAGCTTTCAGCCTTGAAAGCTCCAAGAGCCGTATGACCCCAAAGATATAAAAATCCTAGCTTGCATCTTTTTCACAGCCTAAACAATCTGTGGTGGGTAAACAGTTATTGGGCTCTTCTGTGGATCCTGTGAGGCAGGGAGGAGGGGCTGGTGGCGTGTGTGGGGGAAGGGGAGGCAGCTAATGAGAGGAGAGAGGATACCCTTTTTGGTGTGGTGGTCACCAGATGGATTCTTAGCTCTGTTCCAATGTCACATAGTGAGCTGGACTCTGAGAGTCAAAACCGTATCTTCTATTTCTGTCACGTCCCCAGGAATGAGCATAAGACTAATTGAGCACTTCTCAAATATGACCCAGCCAACGCCCTCGTTTGATTCTGAACTAGCTGTTAGGAAAAGCAGCTCTCTCTTAGAGATTTCAGTTAAAAAGACGCTAGGGCGGCCATACAGCCAAGGCTGATCAGCAGGCGTGGACAGGGATGACACAGCCTTTTCCCTGTAACGAGCGCGTGGCCGCCCCACGCACAGCACCTCTGTCAGACAGCCTCTGATTTCTGACTGTGAAACTGTGGACACCTCCTCTTCCTGCCCAGCTCCTGATCAGCTTCTGAGTTTCCCTTGCTACGACCTTTTGTTTGGATTCCAGTGTCTGGTCTCAGATATTGTATCATCAATCTGATCACAGATTTAGAGATTGTCTGGTCTGACTCTCAATGTTTAGTCCTAACTTGCTATGTGACTCTAGTCCTCGGGGTGTTCATCTGAAAAACGGGGCAAATAGGACCTCTTTTATAGACTTGTACAGATGAAATGTGGTACAGTCTATTACAGGCCTTGGTACAGTGCCTGGTACATTCAGTGACCCAGGGAAATGGAGCCTGTACTAATATCATCACCTCTATACTGGCCAAGGTGTACTTCTTATTTATGGAGCAGATTACACGGAGGCATTTAATTTTAAAAAGTAAGATCTGACACCACCTTGACGAGAATTCTGAAGTAGGGTACAGGGTTTGTATTGGCTCTAGAGAAAAACAAGCTACGAATCAACACAATCACTCAGATGGATTAATTTCTATTTGAAAGATCTGTCACTGGGAACAAACACAAGTGAGACGGACCCTGTTGACAGCGTATGGCGTAAAGGCAAAGAGAAGCTTGGCTGAATTATATCAGGGCCTCTCTTGAAAGAAGTCAGAATTCCTGGGCATTCGCATCAATCACTGCCTTTTGGAAGCACTCCCCCAAAGAGCCCACTCCTGCTTCTCAGGTTTGGCTCAGGGAATTTGGGATGTGCCCATACAAGTCTGGATCTGAAGAATCCCGATCTTTAGAAATCTTTCTGCAGTTTTGGCCTAAAACAAGATGAGAAGGCTATAAAGTCGCCAGGCAAGGAGAACTAAAAATTATGCATAGACACTTGTGTAGTTCCCTGAGAGAGAGCAACAGTATTATCAACCGACAGGTATTTACTGAGTCTTCAGGTGAAAGACTTCATCCCTCACATCTTCTCTATAACAAAGCAGATTGCAAAAAGCATTAAAAAATTGTGATGGGGGATGCCTGGGTGGCTCAGTGTTCAGCACCTGCCTTTGGCCCAGGGCGTGATCCTGGAGTCCTGGGATCGAGTCCTACATCGGGCTCCATGTATAGTGCCTGCTTCTCCCTCTGCCTGTGTCTCTGCCTCTCTCTCATGAATAAATAAATAAAATTCAAAAAATTTCTTAAAAAAAATAAATCATGATGGTTAGATGGGAGGAGGTCAGGAGAAGGATGGAGAGAGAGGGTAGGAACCCCATGTTCTTTGGTTACCTAACAGGTTGTCAGGGACAGCACACATGTACCAGCACGCCCATGTCAGGCGGTTATCCGGGCCCGCCTTCCTGCCATCGTGGGGCCTGGCCTTGGAATCCGCCACAGGACGGTGTGCCAGGGAGCCACCGCCATCAACTGAAGGGACGTCTGTGTGAAGCTTCTGTCATCCCCACACGGGGCACTTTACATCCATTTCTCTCACCTGAGATACTGCACAAACCCATGTCGCCCAGTTTTGATGGAAAACTGAGCTTCAGAGATGTTAATTCAAGTTCACAGGCTCACCAAGAGGTAGAACCAGGTTTTAGACTCAATCTGACTCAAGAGTCCACAGGCTTCCTGAGACACCCTTCTGAGAGGATAAAAAAAGCTGTCAACAGGAGAGGCAAGGACACAGCCGATAGCACCATCTTCAACATCTGGTCTGGGGCCGGCCCAGCTCCCCTTGTGCCCTAAATGGAAGATGCCCCTTGAAAAGTCAGTGGACATGATAGGATTTTCCTGTTGGAGAGGAAGGGAGGGAGGGAGAGAAGAGAAAAAGAGAGAGAGAGAGAGAGAGAGAGAGAGAGAATACATTCCAGTGGTATCTTTTCCCTCTTCTCCATATTCAACAGCAGTTCTTTGAGAATGCTGAGTGACTCTCATGTTGAAGAAAAAAAAAAAAAGAAAGGAAAGGAAAGACTTAAAAATCGCTTCCCTATTTGAATGAGTTCCTAAGAAAGACAAATGGTCCACAGAGGTAAGACTGAAGGAAGAAAAGGCACTCAGAGGGAAGGCGGACCCAGGGGGGTTTGCCCTCTGCCTGTACTCTAGAAAAGACCATGGTAATAAGTCAGATATGTAAACACTGTGGAACAATCAGAAACAAATGAAAGGAGGACTTGAGAGGAACAGTGTTCAGCTCCGGCTCAGGGCCAGGAGGCAGCTTTTGTTATGAATAGATCATCTGCATGTGAAAGAGACCTGATTTTAACCCTTGGCAGAGGCTACCCAGTGTATAGGAATGTATCAGGCCCATCTGGACTTCCTTAGAGAAAGGAGAAAAAAGGGGGCAATAGGGAAGAAAAAAAAGGGGAAAACCCCCAGCTATCTGTGAAATGATATGACATGATGCAGGGCAGGGTTACAGTCCTGTGAGAGTGGTTTAAACAGTTTTTGTGTTATTAATCAGTAACACATTTAGCTCACAAAAATAACAAATGACAATTATAATGAGCTTTTTTTTTTTTTTTTGAAGGCATTACAGGTGAATGGGGAGGGTAAGGAAGGGAGGGTAGGCAGCCTGACATTTGCCTACTAGGTGCTGATTGTTTTATACACATTCTCATGCACAATCTTCATGATAATCCAGCCATTTTCTCCAGTCTAAGGTGAAGAAACTGTGACTCACAGATGTTCAAAGATGTGTTTATGGTCATATAGGTACCAAGTGGCAGAAGTGATCTGAGTCCGTCTGACTCTGAAGGCCGGGCTCTTCTTACTATATCTGGCTAACTCAAAGAACTACAAAAGTCAGATAAGGGGCCAGTGGAACCAGCCCTCCCCCTTCCCGGACATTTGAGTTTTTGCTGTGGGTTTGCAGAGACCGGTCCAGGTAGTGCCTAAAGGGACTCTCAACGAGAAAACCAAACCCCAATTTCTGGAGATCCACGTGCTTCCGTACGATCCTGCCTTCCTCCATCTCTCCACTCATCATGCAGTAATCAGAAACAAGATTAAATGAAACTGGCCACCAATGCCAGCCTGGCTTCCAGGATGTGTGAATTCCGGCAGAACTCTGTGTGTGCTGATACTCTGTGTGTGTGGTGTAGACTTCTTCGCCATTGGCCTAGCAATTTGAGAATCTGGCTCTCACCTGAGGGACAGATGACAGAGTGAGGAGTAAGAGCTATTTTTCCATTTCACTGGCCTGTGCACTTAGGGTGGTGACTGAGCACTCAGCCATGGAAGTAGGAAACATCCCTGCACACCTGCCTCTGGGGGATACAGAGAAGGGTGTGGGGGGTTAGTGAAGCCTGGGGCCAGTGACACTGTTTCCTTCAGACAGCCTAGTGCCTTGGAGAGAGAGAGAGAGTTTTGGTTCAGCCAGGTCAGGAACCATAACCGCATGATCCAGCTATGAGACCCCGACAAGTGCCAGTTTCCTCCAGGGTAAAAGGCATGGGAGACTATTCACCTTCCAAGACATTGGGAAAGAACTGACACGATGCAGAGAAAGCCCTGACATACCACCTGTACATAGTAAATTATCAACAAGAGCTGATTATTAAACTTTCTGTACTCTTACTTTTTTTTAAGCCAGGAAATGTTTAATCTCTACTTTTCTGAGTTCAGAGTACAGACTGGCCCGGCTAATCCTGGTAAGGTGCAAACAACAGTGGTGCCAGTAGAGGGTGGGAATAGCTGGAGACACAGTGAGTTTTAGGTGGAAGAAATCTGGGTCTCATTTTTCATGCCAGACCAAGAGGATTGTTTGGATCTCAACTTGGGTTCCTAGTGAGTTCACGGTAAAAAAAATCATCTAATGTTTACACTTGAGGCATTTCTGTTAATTGAGGCTCTGTACTCATCTGTCAAGAGTTTACGTAATAGCTGCCTTCTGGAGGGGTAGGGCTATTAACTGAGATCGTGTGTGCCAAGCACCTGGTGTGGTTTCCCCACACACAGTAGGTGCCTAATATGGGTAATGAGAGGGGGGCGCACAAAGCATCTGGGGACTGCTGAGAGTCAAGATTCTCCAGAACAGAGACACTTCAAGCAATTCTTCAGTATACATTTACTTGAGCACCTACTATGGGGGTTAGGTTCTGTGCAAACAGAGATGAAGAGATGTTGCTCTTGCCCCCATTTTCAGTGTAGTTAGGGTATGTGACAGTTAATCTACAAATAGCAAGATACTCTGATAAGCACCTCAAAACAGTTCTTAGTACAACAATGGCTTGAAGAGACTGTTATGGTTTGGCTGGAACGTAGAAAAAAAATCCCACAAACGTTGAATTGCCATATACCGCAAGCAAAGGACTATGTCAGTAGCTTTACATGCACTACCTCATTTAATAATTATTACAGGCCTAGTAAGACAGGTATTGGTAGCCCCATTTTACAGATGCAGGAACTGAGGCTTACAGGGGTTAAATAACTTGCTTAAGATAAGGCTTGGAGCAGGAGATATAAAAAAAACAAAAAAAACAAAACAAAACAAAAAAAAAACAAAAAACAAACCTATGAGTGGGAGGACAAGCAGAGGTCAGATCATGAAGGTTCTTTCATGGCAGGCTAAGTGGTTGGAATTATTCTATTGAAGGCAATGGGGAAATAATCCCAATTTATGTTTCGGTTGCTTTGTAGCTAGCAGTCCACAGACCCACTGCCATCCCCTCTCCAGCATGTATTCAGGATTACCAGAGGCTGGACTTGCACAGTGGTTCATTTCAGTTTGTTCTGATTCACAACTGAATGCATAATGAATGATAATCACCTGTTATGTTGCCCAAAAGTTTGTGGTCACAGGCTACGTAAGTGTTCCACACAGAGCTGGGCCTTCCCTGGCCCTCTGGAGGCTCCAAGCTCCAGATCAGCTCCATGGTGGGTAAGTATGTGTGGTTTCTTCTTTTTTGCTAAGTCAACAGTTCCAGGCAGGGGAAAAGAGGCCTTGCCTCAAAATATTTTTCTCCAAAACCCCTTCACTGCTTCACCTCATTCTACCCATCTCCTCTTTCCCAAATCACCTTCCCTATGACCTTCAGACCCTCTATGCTTTCAAGGTCAACTGCTACCTTGACCTTGGATTTTTAACCACCTGATCTGCCAATACATAAATGGTGATCCTGGGGCATCTCAAAGGGGCAGGGATCAACTGTCAGCCACTTCAGACATGCTCTGCCCTGATTCAGTTAACATGTGTCCCAAGACCCTCCCTTCATCCCTCTTCCATGACATGGATGGTCCAGATGGCTAGCATTTGAATTTAGTTTTCCAAATCCTGACTCTCCCTGAGGACTCTGGCTTAAATGCACTCCACTAGCTCTACCTACTCCAAAAGTCTTTGTGAGGATCATCACCAGAGTTGGACTCAGATAAGGGCACCAGCCTAGAACCCAACACCTTACAGAGGGGCTCTTGCATGAGGCAAAAGGCAAAGGTACTCTTCCATGAAGGCAATACCCTACATCAAGTATGTTCCTCATTAAATATCCCCTCCTCCCAGCCTGCTTCAATGCATCTAAAATGTCTACATGCTACAGAGGGTTTCCAGACAGCTCTTACAATCACTTATTCAACCAATACTTGATACATCTAGAAAGTAGGAAAGGCCGTTGCTTTTTATTTTATTTTTTAAACACTTATTAATAAATGAGAGCAGGGAGGAGGGGCAAAGGGAGAATCTCAAGCAGACTCCTCGCTGAGCATGGAGCCCAACATGGGGTTCAATCTCACAACCCTAAAATCATGACCAAAGCCAAAACCAAGAGTCACACACTTAACCAACTGAGCCATCCAGGCACCCCAAGGCCATTGCTTTTTAGAGAAAGAGATGGAGGTCCTAAAAAATAAAAAAATCAAATGAATCACTCAAGTTCATCTAGACAGAAAATGTTAGTCAAAATTAAGACTGTTCCTTTTTCTCTGTTGGTATATAATATTGAGAATGGATATACATGATTTGAGAGAAGTAAAAAAAAAAAAAAAAAAACCTTTTATTCCCCCAAAGCCATCATCCTTCTGGTCTCCTGTAGGATGATGCACCAGAGGAGAGCCTCAGTCACTTAATTTAAAGATTTGATTTTGGTAAGAAGACAGATGTTGCATAGGGACACAACCTATAGTCAGCTGTACCATACTATAAAAAGGACATGGATGCATTTAAGATGGTGAGAGGCTCTCCTACATATGCCACACCAGACCTTTCTATAGAAGTTCTTGGTACAACTCAACAAAAGCATTCAAACATTAGAGATATCAGTATATAGTTGTGGCATTAAAAAATGGTGGGTTCCTTTGGGTCCTCAGTACTGGGAGAGTCTTCAAGAACACCTTCAAGATATCAAAAAGGTGAGCATTCACCACCACTACATCTCCAAAACTTAGCACACTTCACAGTGGAATGCTGCTAAATGACTGTTTCATTCAAAATTTACTGAAAGCCAACTTTGTACCAGGGACTATATTAGACACAAGTGCTAATATAAATGAATGAGCCACAGTACCAGCCCTCAAGGAATTCATAGCCACGTGAACAAGGAAGACATAAACCCAGGTAACTAACCACTGAGGAGTACGCACTGAGAGAGAGGTATGTGCCATGGGAGTACATAGATACTCCACCTCATTTATTCTGAAAACTTCTGGGAAGTGGTGATGCCTGAGCCCAGATCTGAAGTGGGGGTTAAAGAGGAGAAGGAGTGGAGGGAAGGGGATAGCAGGTAGAGGGAGAGGAGGCAAAGGGAGAAGCAGCAGAGAACATAGAATGTCCTGGAGCAGGGCTGGAGGAGAAAGGTGAATAATAATTCCACGGTGAGTTGACTGATCGGCATGCACCATGCTGTGCAGTGGGTCATTAGAATGCTAAGGACTCAGAATAATTACTTTAGGGGATATGGAAAGGAGAAGGATAACATGTTTCCAAACCGGTAGGAGAGATTTTGGCTAAGATCTTTTTTCTTCTCTGGGGCTCCATTCCATCTTCTGTAAGTGAGAGTACTGAGTTAGATGATCTTGACATGTGCCTTCTGGGTCTCCCATTCTGTTCATCAAATGGGTGATTACAGTTACAGGAATATTTTTCATATTTTTATAGAGTTGATAGCTAAACATTACAGATGGGTGCCTGAAAAATGTGTTAAGCTCTAATGAAGGAGACAGACCATAGAATATGGCTTCTAGTGACTTGAAATCAAAGCTAGATCTGCCACTTACTATGTGACTGGTAAATCCCTCACCCACTCTCCCATCTATAAAGCAGGGATAGCAATGCTTTGTAGGGAAACTGTGAGGGAAGAGAGTTTACCAAATATGTTAAAATATCTGGTTTACAAGCAGTTACTCAACAAATGCCCGGTGACTCTACTGATTGGACTAGACAGACTGTGGCTCAGTATATTCTTTCAACTTTTACTGTCTGTCTGCTACATGTAAGACCTTGAGTATGCAGAGATGAATGAGCCACAGCAGCCGTCCCTGAGAGCTCAAGGTCTCGTGGCAGGGATACACATTTAATACATTTTCATAAAATAAAATGAGTATAACAACAGACATATAAATAAAGTGCTACAGTAACACAAAGGAAGGTGAGACTATTTTTGTCTGGGGTCATGGGAGGAAGCTCAGGCCAACTTTAGAGAAGAGGCAGTGTTTATGTTCACAAACAAGCTACCCAGGATACCAATTAATCTATCTCGTTCAGCACAAGTTGTGAGGTCATTTTATCTCTAGGCCCAATTTTGTCCAATGAAGAATTTTTCACCTGGGGATTCTAATGAAATTCCTCCTCATGCAAATGGTCTCAGGGTATAAAAATAAGGAATAAGTTAAGAGAAAGAGAGGGAAAAAAAAGAAAAGCATTAGTTCATCTGTAAATTTTTAACTTTTCCAAGTTCTGCCATGAAATATTACCACTTTCTTGGCCAAAAACCTAATGGGATCCTATCAGGAAGGCACAGAGGTAAGGTGACTGATCAGCCTCATCTCCCAAAGCTTTCAAGGGAAGCTCTAAAATGCTGTCATGGGATCCACAGACCCAAGTCATTTCCCCCATGTATAAACCAGATGAAAAGTTCATCTAAGCCACTGCTGACTGCCACCACTCAGCCTTTGATTATAACTGATCAGGGCCATCTCAACGCTTAAGTAGGCCACATAAAAGGAAGTATTTTCACTCCCCAGTCACAGGGAAGGACACTCAGTGGAAGAGATGGGCTTTTTCCTTAACATTAAATAAAAGAAGCTTGAAGAAAGTGATGGGTATATCATGTGCCCCTGGACGTGTGGAGGAGAGGAAGGAAGAGGGGGAGCAAGGGGAGGAGGACAAATAGGGGAAGGCGGGGAGGGGGAGGAGGAGGTGGCAGAGGGGGAGAAGAAGAACAAGAAGATCAACAGGACAAAGAGAAGGAACAAGGAAAAATACATGTGGTGGGGCTGTGGGACTGAAAATTCTAGATTTAGGATGCACACTGTTGCACGCAGTTCAAAGATGGCCACGTTTCCAGTTCCACAGTGTGAGAAGGACCTGCGGTTGCTGAGTTAGTCATCTGTAAACCTAAAAATCAAGAACACGTAAGTCAGAGTGGCTTAAGTGGCTAAGATCTTGCAGTAGCTAAGATCATGAGCTTGATTAAAGTGCAACAGAGCTGAGAGCTAGGAGTCCTGGGGAGAAAGATGAAGTCTGGCTAGGGTGGCAGCACAGAGGAGGGGTATGGAAAGGAAGCCCAGGATCTTAACAGGCTCAGCTGGGGCGCAGATGTAAGGAACAGGGAAAAGAAGCTTTCTTGACTGAAGGAAGGGCATGGGGAAAGGCTAGGGCAAATTAGAAAGCAGTCCTTCATTCAAGAAGTATCTCTTGAATGTAAGTGTCTACTATATTCAAAGCATTGTTCAAGGGGTCAGGGACATAGCTATGAAAAAACAAACTCCCACTTTCATGGAACATATCATCTGGTGGAGAGTGGGGTGATGAAAACACATGAATATTCAAATACATAATATGTCAGCTCTGATAATGCTATTTGGAAAAAGGAAGCAGGAGAGAGGTTAAGTAGTATGGTGAGGGCATGGTTATTTTAATAGCGGGTGATCTGGGTGGACCTTAATTATGAGGTTGCATTAACCAGAGACTGTAAGGGATGGAGGGAGGGAAGCATGCAGCTAGGCATGATACAAGCAGAAAGGCAAGAGCAAGTGCAAAGGCCCCGTGGCAGGGAGGTGCTTGCTATCTTATATTAGTAATACAGCGGGAGTGGTGTGAACAAGGAGGAGAATGATAGATGGGGGCGGAAAAGTAAAGATGAGCAGATAAATGGGGGTATTAGGAGTGGGATATGGGGTCAAGAGAGTTTTTCTCCCTCCCTCCTTCTGGTTCTTTAAAGACAGCTATTAGAGCATACTCTAATTTTCAATGATTAAGTAGAGAAAGAGATTTGTCAATACAGGAGGGGAGGCGAGAATGAACAGAGCCTCATGTATGTCCTAGGTTATTGAAGGACGCTTACAGGTAGGTGTATAGTGGGAAAACAGCTTTATTCGCTCCTCTACTCTCTGTCAAATTTTTTCTGTGAACTGTTTCTCCTTGTCCTGAGATAGAATTTTAGGTGGTTCCATAGTATCCTGAAACTCTTAAATTACAAAAAGTCTACTGTCTACCTCCAAGCATTAAATGTGTGCACTCCATTGTAATAATTAAAACTCCCATCTTAACTGAATTAAAAGTTCTCCCTCCTCCAGCTACAGTTTATTTCAGGCTTAGAAGCATACCCGGAGAAGAAGACAGGGAGGAAGCAATCCTGCCCCTCTCTCTCTCTCTCTCTCTCTCTCTCTCTCTCTCTCTCTTTTTTTGTTTTTTGCTCTACCTTCTCCTCCCTGGGCTCTGCATGCCACATAGGGGGTGGGGTACCTAGGGAAGGTCCTACTTGACAGATCTGGTCATGATTGGGTTTCCATGTATCCTCAGGGTGGGGTCCCTATCCAGGATGGGCTCCTTCGTCATGTGGTCTTGGTGTTTCACTACAATGTCCTCTGGGGACTCTACCTCCCCACTGCGGTGCACTTGAAGCTAGCTTATTCTCTGTCCATTGCTCTGCTTGCAAGTCCTTTTCAGTCCTGGTCTTCAGGTGGTTTACCCGTCTATTGGAAACACACTGATCCTTCAGGTGAACCTTTTGGATGGGTTCCAATTAAAGATATGCCGAGCTGGCTCCCCCTTGTGCTGGACCCACACACACCTTTGTCTTGTTTTTAGTGGACATACAGCCTATTCCCAAAGCAGCCCTCACTTCCTGCCTTCTAGCTTAGACACAACAGTCAACCTCAGCCTCTTTCCTTAGTCCTCGCTTTTGACTTCTTCCATCATTACTTTTATATCCCAGGGCAAGTTTTACAATCTTTTAGCAAGTCCTGCAGAGGTGATCTGGTCTCTGAGCCTTTTCCAAAAACTCCAGGGAAGGAAGACCCTTCTTGTAGGATCTGCAACATGTAGCTGGAGCAGACAGTGTGCTGGGAGAGGAGGTGGAGAGACCTGAAGAGGGCTACACAAATTGACTTTTACCTTCTACGCAAGACAGTGTCATCAAAGGCTTTCTGAACAGAGACCCAAGTTAGGGAAAGTTAATCAATTTCGAGGCACTGGACATTCTAGTACTGGTTACATGAACTAACTTATGAAATGAAATTCCCTTTTGAAATGGGAAGTACACGCAGGATTACAATCACCTTCATCAAGTATTTAAAACTACTAAGACATTTCTTACCTAACTTCCTGCCTCTTTTAGGAGAACCAACATCCCTCGATTGTTCCCCAATAAATCTGTATATGTCCTTACTTTGTTTTTTTTTTTGGAGGGGGAGCACGCTTTATTGGGGACAGAGCACTGCACGTGACCCACAGAGGAAGGCAGCCCAGGGGGTGTCCTACACATCACGCGCAAAAAGGTACACGGGAGGTTTTGCTAAGAAAGATCAACTGGAACATGGTTTCCTCCGGGGGCTTCCCCCACCTCCTTCCTCGGAGGGGTCAGGACATGCCCAACCATCTCCTTGAAGGCAGCTCTGGTCCGCTAGAGATACAGTCCCTCGGGGGTGCCCTCTTGTTTTTTTATAAAGAACATTTTCTTTAGATTTCTTGAAGTCTTCATTTGTTACTTTCATCCGACGCTCTCTCAAGGCCATCAGACCAGCCTCTGTGCAGATGGCCTTGATGTCAGCACCAGAGAGGTCATCCTTAGCCATGATCAAGTCGTCCAGGGTCACATCATCAGCCAGCGTCATCCTGCTTGTGTGGATCTGAAAGATGCGCTTCTTAGTCTTTTCGTCAGGCAGGGGGAACTCAATCTTCCTGTCAATGCGACCTGGTCTGATAAGTGCTGGATCCAAGGTTTCTATCCGGTTTGTGGCCATGATGACCTTCACATCACCCCTTGAATCAAATCCATCCAACTGGTTCAACAGTTCCAACATCGTTCGTTGAATTTCCCTCTCCCCACCAGAATTTGAGTCGTATCTTTTTGTTCCAATGGCATCGATTTCATCAATAAACACGATGGATGGTGCATGTTCTTCTGCAACTTGGAACAATTCCCGAACGAGTTTGGACCCGTCGCCTAGGTACTTCTGAATAAGTTCAGAGCCAACCACTCTCAAGAAAGTGGCTGAGGTTTGGTTTGCTACTGCTTTGGCTAATAAGGTTTTACCTGTGCCAGGTGGACCATAGAGAATGACCCCCTTTGGGGGCTTTATACCCATCTCTTCATAATATTCAGGATGAGTGAGAAGAAGCTCCACGGATTCCTTAATTTCCTGGATTTGGTTGTCCAATCTCCCGATATCAGCATAGGTTTCCTGGGGGGCCTTTTCTACCTTCATTACTGTGACCAAGGGATCTGTGTCATCCATGAGCACCCCTATGACAGCATGCACCTTGTGGTTGAGCAGGACAGAGCAGCCTGGTTCCAGCAGATCCTTGTCTACAAAGGAAAGAATGCTGACATAGTGTTCTGAACCCACAGATGTAGACACGATGGCATGATTGTCATCAATGATCTCTTCCAAGGTTCCTACTGACATTGGGGTTCCCCTCAGATCATCCACCTTAGATCTTTCCTCCTCTTGCTTTTCTTCTAAAGGCTTCATTTGTTCCTGATTTCTAATGAATTCTTCTTCCATGAGAAGATAGTCTTTAATTCTCTCTAACTTCAATAATTTTAACCGGCATTGAGTGTGAGATGTCACCAGTGGAAGCTTGCTCGTAGCATCTGGTCCCTTTGTTTTCTTCTTCTTTTTCCCCACTCTACTTGGTACAGGAGGTTCATATTTCTTTTTCTTGTCCTTGTCATCCTTCTTGCCACCTCCAGGGCCATGACCACCACTCTGACTTTGACCCATCTTGCTTCGGCCGCTCGAACCACCGCTGCTGGAAGTCACTTTGTCTTTTTGATGTCAACTTTAAGCCTGCCACTGTAGCCAACCCTCCTCCAGTTTAATACTGGAATTCTCAACGCTCTAGTCACACAATAACACAGTCCTTTGAATACTCAACTTCATTAGAGTCATCACTTCTACTACTTCGTGGACAACATATAGAAATTGAAAGACAGTGGCATGAGATGAATGGCTAACTTAAAGGAGAAAATGAAATAAGCAATTATTCTATTAAAGAGAGCATTTTATTTTTGTCCTGATTAAATCATCTTCAGCCACCTGGCTTCAGTTCAAATAAATGTGAATCTTTAGGGGCAAAGTCTAATGGCCATGGGCAGAATGTTCCGGGACTGACTCACTCATTTATTCCTTCATATGTCAAATGACTAGCTGACTGTGCCAGGGGCTGAGAGGAAGCAAGAATGGCAGCACCACGAACTCAATTCATTTTATGAGGGGTATGGAAAGTAGTGAGATTTTTGGCTGACTTTAAATAATAATTTGCTAATAACTTTAATTCATTCATCCAACAAATACGTATTAAGAATCTTCCATTCATCCGATCATTCATTCAATATTGAATGCCTAATTAAGTCCCAGGCCCTGTGCCAGACACTGCGGATGCCATTGCGAGTCAATGGTCACTGCCCTCATGAAGTTCACAGACATGGAGCTCTGTGGCTATGGAATTGGACTGCCAAATAAAATAATGCTTAGTAGCTATTCAAGCACAGGATACTGATCATCTGTCCTGAAGCCTAGTGAAGATCATTTCCTCAATATCATAAAGGGTATATATCTCAAAAATCTCCAGCAAATACCATGCTCACTGGAGAAATTTTAGATACATTCTCTCTAACATAAGGAACAAGAATAGATTACTTTATTATCCTAACTGCTCACCAAAATACTGGAGATCTTGACAAACACAACTAGACAAAAGTTCACAACAACCAGAGATACTGAGAAGGAAAGAGGCAAAATTTTGCAGGTGACAGGAACTCATAGATATAGCTCATACTGTCCTCTCTGCTTGAACCACACTTTTTTCCAACCAGAATATTATAGTTCAGCCTTACTGTCTTACAGAAGCCTTCCCTAACCATTGAAACTACATTAGGTCACCCAGCTCTATAGTTTAAAAATTACTGGGAAAGATATTATGCATGCCGACAGTGCATGACACATGCACATTTTAAAACTCAGCAAGAGAGTATTTAGCAAGGTTAGTGGATATAAGATCAATGTTTTGAGATCAAATATATTTCTCTACTCCAGCAATAACTAAACAGGAGATAGAAAACTAGATGCCATTCATAAAAGTGATTGAAAGTCACAATGTAAAAATCTGATTCCTTTGCTTTATCAGAATAAAGCAAAGGAATATATATATATTTGAATTAGAATATAGAAATAAACTAATATATTTTTACTTACTTTTAAAAAGGCATTTATGTGTCACTTCTTTCACAAAGGGTATGGAATGCTGAATAATGCTCCTCCCCCCCCAAGAATACCTATGTCCAATCCCTACAACCTGTGAATGTTACCTTATAAGGGAAAAAAAGATTTTGTAAATGTGATTACATCAAGGATCCCGAGATGGAGAGATAATCCAGGATTGTCTAGATGGGCTCTAAGTGCAAACATAAGGGAGACTGGCCACAGATGTGAAGGCAATACGACTATGGAGGCCAAGAAGAATGATGTGGCCACAAGCCAAGGTAAACCAGCAGCCACCAGGATCTCAAAGAGGCAAGGAACAGATTCCACCCAGGAATCCTCAGAGGGAGTAGGCCCTGCCAACATCTGATCTCAGCTTAGTAAAACTGATTTTGGACTCCTGGTCTCCAGAACCTTAAGAAAATAAATGTGCATTGTTTTAAGCCACCAAATTTGGAGTAATTTGTTATAGCAGCCATAGGAAACTGAATAAAGGCTGAATATATTTTAAATACTGCCTCAATACACGTGTGCATACTCACACACATACACACACAGAGATATCACAGTAACACATGGAATATAAGACTAATGAAAATCAGAGTGGAAATATGGCAGACAGAAGGTTCAATATTTTAGCTTGAGTGTTCAATTTTAACTCTGAGCTTTCTGGCTTGTAGAGTTAGAAGAAAAAAGATGATTATATAGCTTTTACTATTAGAAGACAAAAATACAGTGATGTTCAGATGAAAGATCACTTTTCCAGTCATATAAGTTCTAAAATAAATTCTCCAGTAGGACTTTAGAGGGGTAAAACAAGTGACATATTAACTCATCAGCATGGGTAGAGCCAATATAGGCATTGCCTTCACATGGCTTTTTTTTTTTATTTTAAATTTTTTTTTTATCAAAATGAATTGAGACTTACAGAAAAGTTGCAGAAACAGAAGAGTTCCGTATACCTTTCACCTAGGTTCTGCCAATATTTTGCACAAGGCTTGTACCCATAGTCTATATGAGCTTATAAATTCTTTTCTGAATCATCTGAGAGTAGGTTGCAGATATAATGTCCATTGACTCTTCAGTATATATTTTATAAAAATAAGGATATTCTCTTATATAGCCATCATTCAACTATCCCATCAGGAAATAAACACCATTATGAATCTATTATTTAATCTACAGACCTTATTCAAATGATATCAATTGTCCACAAAATGTCCTTTACCTTAAAAGAAAAATACAGGACTACACATTGCCTTCAGTTGTCACGTCTCTTTAGTCTGCTTTTATCTGGAACCCTCCTGTCTTTATCTTTTGTGGTCTGGATATTTTTGAAGAATTAGAGACAACTAATTTTGTAGAATACCTCTCAATTTGGGTTTCTGACTTTTCCTCATGATTAGATTCGGGTCAGGCATTTTTATTTTTGTCAGGACTGCCACAGGAGTCATACTGTGCTCTCAAGGCTACTTCTTGGGAAGACTTGCTAAGAGCCAAGGGGGAAAATATTTAATTTTTATATAAAAACACAGCTGATTGTGTTAACTGAAAAAGCTCCTGAACAGCAACTGAACAAGTTGAGTTTGTCCATGGAATGCCCGAGAACCTGCTGCTTCCATCCAGCCAGACCCCTTCTATCCAGCCAGACCTAGTGACCCTGGAAGACTAGGTGATACATCTAGGAAGGCTGTATTGCATTGACCCTACAACGCTGGTGTTTTTACTGCCAAAAATGTCACTGATTGCATCTTCTACACATCTTTCAAATATATCTACTTCTCTCCATCTCCCTCACTATAATCCAGGACAAGCTGCCATGATATCACCTCTCATCTGGACCACTAATCTCCTTCTATATGTGGTTCCCTAGCATCCACTCTGGCCTCTCTCCAATCTCTTCTCCAAAATTGCAATTATTTGGATTCTCCGTAAATCCAATTATGTTACCCATTGTGTTTAAATAAAACTGTTCAGTTTCTTGTAAGATAAAAGACCAAAATCCTTCATAAGGCTTATACATCCAGCCTGCCCTGCCCCATTTTGCTTCTTCAGCCTTAATAGGTACCACTCCATTCTCCTATGTCACCTTGAATCTGCCAATCTCCCTCCCATTATCTTGCTGCAATTTCTGGACCACTTTCTTCTCAACCACCATCATGTAGACACCTCCTTCCTCCCCTATCAGCTCTGCTTACTTAATCAGTGTGTCAGCTCAAACATTCTATATTTCTTCCATATCCTGCTTCTTTCGCTTAAAATTTATTGGTCTATGTTGTTCATATAGCTTTAGTTCCTTCATTTTAAATATGTACACCACTATAGGAATATAATACAATTTATTTATCCATTCTGTGACTGGTAGAAGTTTGGGCTGATTCAAATTTGGGGCTATATGAGTAATAACTCAAATACCCTTGTACTTGTCCCTGGGTACACACACAGGTACACAAGTGTAATGCTTCCTCCAGGTTTTTACCCAGGAATGGAATTGATGGAGTGCAGTGTACACGCATATTCAAAAGACATTACTTTGCTGCTTTACAACGTGACTGCATTAGTTCACACTCCAACCAGCAGGGTATGAATGTAAAGCATTTATCAAGGTCTGTAATCATATATTTTTGAGACTGTTTACTTAATATCCTTCCCTTCCACTAGATTGTAATGTCTAACAAGTCTACTTCTGCGTATTATTTCCACTCCAGCACCTGGCACATAGTAGATGTTGAAAAATAACTGAATGAAAGAAGCACTCAGGATAAGAAAGCTTAATATCGTCAATGTGACTATAGTCTGACTTCAAAACCCAAGTCTTTCCTTTTCTTTTTAAAGATTCTATTAATTAATTAAATAAGTAAGTAAGTAAGATTGGCCAAAGAGCAGAGGGAGAGAGATACTCTCAAGCAGACTCCAGGCTGAGTGTGAAGCTGATGTGGAGCTTGATCTCATGACTCTGAGATCATGACCTAAGTGGAAATCAAGAGTCAGATGCTTAACTGGCCGAGCCACCTAGGTACCCCAACTCATGTCTTTTCTACCACATTCTATTTTCCTTATCTCAAAATAACGATGATCATTGGTTTCCTACTTATTAGTTTGCAGTGTAATGGTAGTAATCAAATGAGATTACAGATGCCAATCCAACAAACATGGAGTACATATTAAGTATCCAGCAGTGTTCTACTACCATGCACCTGGACCCCAAAGGTCCACAGATGGGATATATGAAAGCTGACTGTCCATGGCAAATGCCTTATGAATGTATGTGGATTATGATTACTTTGTAGGGGGCTGCCCGGGTGGTTCAGCGGTTTAGCGCTGCCTTCAGCCCAGGGCATAATCTTGGAGACCCAGGATCAAGTCCCACATCAGGCTCCCTGCATGGAGCCTGCTTCTCCCTCTGCCTGTGTCTCTACTTCTCTCTCTCTCTCTGTCTCTCATGAATAAATAAAATCTTAAAAAAGAAAATATTACTTTGTAGAGGAAGACTGGGGTCTCAGATATCACTGCAGGGAAAACCAGGGAGACCAATTAATGCTTTCAAGTCCAAGCTGCACCTGTGTCCCAAATTATTCACCAGCACAAACAAAGGAGCTTGCTCCAAGCCCTGATCAGCACAAACATTTTAAAATGCTTTCACCCAGGTGGCATCATCTTTCATCTGTGCCAGGGATCCAGGAAGGACTGGTTAGAGAACTGGCTTAGACACTCTGCTTCCGTTTGGCGCTGTGGGTTCAAAAGTAAACTCTGACTTCCTATTTACACTGAAAGATCTTAGGCTTTTGTGGTTTCCTGTTGCATCCTGGTGTGTCTGTGCTTCGGTGTCTGTGTTTGTCTTCACAGAGCTGCAAATGGAGTCTCTATTTCACTTGATTCTGCTTTTCATGAGAAAATAAGAACTCTCCCATTTCTAATTGTTGGAAGATTCAATCAGGTACTGTATCCAAGTCCTGACTTCCCACGCCGTCTGCACTTACACTCACCCAGAGAGACCTTATGTGAAAGGAAGGGGATTGGGGCACGGGGGTGGTTCAGTGGGGTTAAGCATCTGCTTTCGACTCAGGTCATGATCCCAGGGTCCTGAGATTAAGCCCTGAGTCTTGTCTCTCCTCCCTCTGCCTCTCCCCCAGTTCATGCTCTCTGTCTTGCTCTCTCTCTCTCAAATAAATAAATAAGTAAAGTCTTAAAAAAAAAAAAAAAGAAAGAAAGGAAGGAAGAAGATTGAAGGAACCTCCTAATGTGTCCTAAACTTACAAGGACTGACTGTCCAACTTGATTTCCATCATTTTACATTCATTCACTTCACTTTTACCTTTGTCAAGTATGAATTTAGAGTCCTATGTACAAGATGTTCTGAGAAGCCAGAAAGATACTGTAATGGCTACTCTGGAGAAGCTGAAAGAAGTTTCTCTGCAAGTCCTCCCTTGGGCACATGCAAAAGTACGGATATACTTCTTTCCAGGCAGACCTACACCATCAGACCCTGTGGGAGGGGAACCGGGGGAGCTGCATTTTTAGGGAGTTCTTCAGATCCACTGCATGCACATTAACTGTAATCTAATGGCTTACAGATCAGAGCTTTTTTTTTTTAAAAAAAAAATCAGAGAATTTCCAATCACAATGGAGACTAGTGACAGAATCAGGAGTCCTTCCTGCAAGGAAGAGATTTTCCCCAGCTTTCTGAGCCTTCAATTTGAGTACATAAAGATGAATCGACTAAAGATGCAGGGGAGAAGGCTTGGTCCTATCATTTGCTAGCTGTGGGACATTGGACAAATCACTTACCTTCTTGAAGGCTCATTTTATAAAAGATAACAGCACCTGCTCTGAGGGCCTCACTGTTATTACAAGTATCAGATTCCACAGGCACCTAAACTCCAAAACATCAAGAAAGAGTCATTTTATCATCACAAAAACCTCAACAAGAAAATAAAGCCAACCCCTAAGGTTTCTCTTAAACAGTCAGAGTCACTCCACCTTCTAACTATCCCAAACTCTGACAAACATTTTCTTTCCTTTTACTGTGAAGGACATTTTGTGGTCAGGTGATGTAATTTGAATAAGGTCCACAGATTAAATAATAGAATTGTATTGGTGTTTATTTCCTGATGGGATAATTGTATTATGGCTGTATAAGAGAATATCCTTGTTTTTATAAAATACATACGGAAGCACTTAGGAGTAAATGAGCATCATATCTGCAACATACTCTCAAATGATTCAGAAAAAAAGAATTTATACACACATACAAAATATGGGTACAGTGCTTAGGCAAAATATTAGGAGAATCTACCTGAAGGGTATACAGAATTCTTTGTTCTATTTTTGCAACTTTTCTCGAAGTCTGATACTGCTTTTTTAAAGATTTTATTTATTTATTTATTTATTTATTTATTTATTTATTTATTTATTTATTTATGAGAGAGAGAGAGAGAGAGAGAGAGAGAGAGAGAGAGAGAGAGCAAGAAAGAGAGAAAGCAGGAGCAGGGGAAGGGGCAGAGGGAAAAGCAGACTCTCCACTGAGCAGGGAGCCTGATGTGGGGCTTGAACTCAGGACCCTGAGATCATGACCCAAGCTGAAGCCAGATGCTTAACCCCACTAAGCCACGGAGGTGCCCCTGAAATCATTTTTGAATAAAAAATTAAAAATGCCAAAAAGGGGGGGACCCAGTTTCTCCTAAACATTGTTAACTGTGTATTATGTGCTCCTTTCCAGGTTTTAGGTTCCCCCAGATTTTTCTGAAAGCAGAGCTTAAAGCTGGAGCCAGTCCTGGGTATGCTAGCAATATAACATAATATGATATTATGTTAACATTTTCAGGAAATGGATACAAAAGTCAGGAGTCCAGCCAGACGTCACTTCCCCTAATAGGTCCTAGCTCTCCAATCTCTTTAACCTCAGTGCATCATCTGTTAAATGGAGAAATGTACTCTTGTGGGCCGTTTCATGTTATTATCTTCTAATGACATTTACTTTTTGCTTAATCTAAATATATTAGTATTGCCTTTTATTAGGATCTAAGGCATGGCTACTACTCCTTTCTCTTTCTTAAATCAATCTTACATATCACAACAGTGAGGACTAGACATGCTAGATACAGACTGGTGAAGAACTCAGCACATGGCCCATATATAATAAATCCTTTCAGCTAAATGTCCCCTTGACCTACATCATTTTTAAGTATAAACATATTCCTTGGTCATTTTTGAAATGCTGTCCCTCATACATTCTTCTTCTTTACACATGAACCTGACTAGCCTTTTCCTTTCTGAATATTTCTTTCTCTTTTTCAGATCCAAATTTTACATCCTTAAACTGGGGGTTTGGTGTTTCCTATCTATTTCACAGAGAGTAGAAATTATTTGCTGTTAGCACATCTATGGAGGTAAACCCAATTATAAACTATGTGTGGAGCACCTACCCTGTGCCCTAGAGGCAGAGCATCAAGTAGACTTTTCCTCAACTGCTCAAGGAGCTCACGCTTATGGGGAAGACACGGAGAATAACAAGTGATGGGCTGGAGCTGTGACGAAGAGCTAGGGAGGCCCGCAGGGGCTCGGTTAACTAAATGTGGCAGAGGAAGAAAAAAGCCTCATGGAGACACCTGAGCTGGAACTTTGGAGAAGACACACACCAGGGATGGCACAGTGACTGAGAACAGGCTCTGAGGTCCATGTGCTTCGGTGCCACCTCAGCTCCACATCTTGCTCTGTGACCTTTCCAAGCCTCAGTTTACTCTTCTGAACACTGGGGATCATAACTCTATGAGAACCACTGCAGAGTTTACTGGGAGTATGAAATAATACAGAAAATGCTCAAGAAATAGGAGTTATAACAATGGTGATGATTCTGGTGATGACCATTCTCACCACGCAGAAGGGAGATGCAGCCACTGTGGCAGAGAAAACATATGCTCAAAGGCTGGACATGTAAATGCACACGGACCTTTTTCCAGAAGAGTAAATAGAAGCTGGTACTGCATTTAAAGCATTTCATAGGGGCACCTGGGTGGCTCAGGGGTTGAGCGTCTACCTTTGCCTTGGGTCATGGTCCTGAGGTCCTGGGATTGAGTCCCACATCAGCTTCTCTGCAGGAGCCTGCTTCTCCCTCTGCCTGTGTCTCTGTCTCTCTCTCTCTGTCTCTCATGAATAAATAAATAAAATCTTAAAAAAAAAAAACACTAAGTTCTTCCCTGATTCATTTCATGGTAAAATCTGATGTGAACTGATCAAACTATTTAGAATCTATTTAACCTACTTGGTGTGAATAGTCACAAGTTTTATTGTAGACATACTCACGTGTTTTACCAGGGGTGCTGCTCCAGACCTGTCCATCAGTGTCACGTAATACACTGCATATACCCAATATTAACTTTTAAGTCTGGGTATTCTCTATTCTTAAACATTTTAGGCCCCATGGAATTCAGATAAGAGTATGTGAATGTACCTGGTGGACTATAGATGAAAAGTGAGGTATAGAGGGATAAAACTAAGCCCCAGATCACATGAGCTCTCCCATGCCCTGATAGGATTCTGGGATTCAGGAGATACACTGAGAGATTTTAATCAAGACTATGAGGCCATCAGACTTAGTATTGAGGAGTCTTCACTGTGGGTCTATCAGAGTAGTCAAATCCATGTAAATTAGTGTTGCACACCACAGAAAAATGAAAACACATATTAATAAAACTGGCCAAGTTCTCTTAGGTTCTCTCTTCTTTTTCACAGGCCATTTCCCTAATTCCAGGGAACCCTAGCCCTGTATTCCAAGATCATAGTAAGTCTCTCAGCTAGGAGTTACATGGAAACCCAAGGAAGTTTCAGTAAATTTTAACATGCATGGAGATGATAGCTGCCCGAGTCAGGGAGGCTCCATGTCTGGTCTATGCCAAGTAGCATCTTCCAGTTAAATGTCCCCTTGACCTACAGAACCAAGGCCCAGTCTTTTCCTAGCTCCACACAAGGCCAAAACCAACGGTTAAAAAAACCCACACATAAATTTGGCAGTTGGATGTAGGGGATACTTTTCAGTTCTATGTTTTTGCTTTTGGACTGTTTCAAGCTATAATTCACTGAAAAGCTCAGTTCTCAAGTGGGTGGAATTTTGTGACTAGATTGACCAATAATGCTGTGTCAGGTGGGAGGAGTCTGTTGATCAGAGAAAAAACCTAAGCCTTATTGAACATTAGGTAGTTCACATGCTGGTTCTTTCTTCCTTAGAATAACCTGCAAGTCCTTAAAAAAAAAAAAAAAAAGTAAATTTAACTGGAATGGCATGATCTGGTCTTCAATGAACTTTGATGTATATCGGGTCTACTGTATATTAGCTGCCTACCATGTTTCTGCCTGTCCCTGTCCCTCTGTCCATCTATCAATCCGACATGTACTGGTTCCAAACCAGGTGTAAGGAACTGTGTTAAGTGCAAGTAAATGGAAACCTACTGTTTTGAAATATCCCTCTGTTCCCTCCCTGAGTAATAAAGGCTACTTGCTGGTATGGCAGGGGTGAATTTTATAATATGTGAATGATCTTTCATTAAAACAAGTGTTTTTTTGTTTGTTTGTTTTTTGTTTTTTTTTAAGGCCACCTGGGTGGCTCAGTGATTGAGCATCTGCCTTTGGCTCAGGTCATGATCACGGGGTCCTGAGATCGAGTCCCACCTTGGGCTCCCTGCATGGAGCCTGCTTCTCCCTCTGCCTATGTCTCTCTCTTTGTGTGTCTTTCCTGAACAAATAAATAACTAAAATCTTTTAAAAAACCAAACAGTTTAAAAAAATACATGATAGCATTGTAGTAACTTTCATCTCCTCTGGATTCAAGACTCCTATCTTTTTTAAATTGATTATTCTAAATCTTTAACAACATGGTCAAATGTTCATTTAGCTTTCCCTTTTGAACATTTTTTCTTCTATTGGCAGTAGGAAGCCACTGGCTATTCACTAGAAAGAGACTTTCAGTCTCAATCCTACAGTCCTGACTGTTCAATAAATTCTCATGGGTTCTTCTGGCATCTTTGGTTCCTTTAACATTATTGTTCCTTATGCTCTCACACTGTTTAAGTGAACAGCCACTCTGGAACCGTGTGGAGCTTCCTCAAAGAGTTAAAAACAGACCCTATGACCCTACCCTACGACCCACCAATTGCACTGCTGGGGATTTACCCCAAAGATACAGATGCAGTGAAATGCCAGGACACCTGCACCCTAATGTTTATAGTGGCAACGTGCACAATAGCCAAAATGTGGAAGGAGCCTCGGTGTCCATCAAGGGATGAATGGATAAAGAAGATGTGGTCTATGTATACAATGGAATATTACTCAGCCATTAGAAATGATGAATACCCACCATTTGCTTCAATGTGGATGGAACTGGAGGGGATTATGCTGAGTGAAGTAAGTCAATTGGAGAAGGACAAACATTATATGGTCTCATTCATTTGGGGAATATAAAAAATAGTGAAAGGGAATAAAGGGGAAAGGAGAGAAAATGAGTGGGAAATATCAGTGAGGGTGACAGAACATGAGAGACTCCTAACTCTGGGAAATGAACAAGGGGTGGTGGAAAGGGAGGTGGGTGGGTGGGGTTGGGATAACTGGGTGACAGGCACTGAGGGGGACACCTGACAGGATGAGCACTAGGTGTTATGCTATATGTTGGCAAATCAAACCCCAATAAAAAAATATACAAAAAATGAATAAGGAAGTGAAAGAAGAGAAACTACCCCTAATTTACCATGGCCTAGGGGACAAAATAAATGAAAATGTAATTAACATATGAAAAAAGAAGCCCTTGAAGCAGACAAGGGGAATGGGAGAAGGGAATGAAAAGAAAGAAAGAAAGAAAGAAAGAAAGAAAGAAAGAAAGAAAGAAAGAAGAGAGAAAATCAACAAGGCAAAACTACTAAAACTCCTGAACTAAAATGGATGTAGAACTAAGTGAATGGGTGCATGTCGTGGTCCTTGGCACACTACTCAGTCCTTGGAGAAGGCTCTATGAAGGCTTCTTTAGCATCTTTTTCCATGCACACTGAGCCTCTGAAAAAGCACAAACATTCCAGTAACTGCTAGGTTGCCCTCAGCAGCCACACTACCAGAGTTACCACACAGCAGATGAGTGATAAATAGGAAAAGGGGGAAAAAATCAATGTGGTTTTCATTTCATGCTCTTCCAAACAAATATAAAAACATCTTCATGAGTTGGGAGGTTGGCCGCATGTCTTCAAATTGGCTATTCAAGTACTTGACCACAGAGCAGCAGGGAATACTCTCCTCCCCGGGGATGATGGTGACAAGTGATGCTGTTTATTTTTATTGTTATCGTTAGACTGGTGGCCTCTTGAAAGGCAATGATTTGAAAGCCCGGGAAGAAGCAAAAACAAGAGCACTGTGGTCTAGCTTTGATCCAAGCCTAACTTTGCACTTCTCATCAGGCTTTGGGAAAGGTCTACCTTGTAATGACCTCACCCCCGTTCCCACAAAACACACGTGTGCACAGTTAGCTTGCCTAAGTCTCCTTGTTCTGCTAAGATTTGAGGATATCAGCTCTGGAGTCCAACAGCTGAGCTGGAAACGGATCTCTAGGACTTACTGGCTATGTAACAAGTATATTGTCTTTCTGACTCCATTCCTGTAAAATGGGAGGATAATTCTGATAACTACATAAGGTTGTTAGGGAAATCTGATCATATATTTGAATTTCTTACCCCACAATAAGCATGTAGTGCACATTAGTTATTACTCTTACTGCTGCTAATTTTATTTTTTTCCTCTGCTTCTTTGACCATTCCTCCAGGCAAGCTGCTGTCTTTGTGGAAAGCCAGGCTTAGGCCAGTTGACATATTCCCACAGAAGCTTTTGTTTCTGACCTCTCTGGCCTTGTGTCACCTGACCTTGTGTTGTTCCTGGTGATCTTCCAGAAACGTGGGACCAGACAGCCCTGACCAGATTTTATAGGAGCGGAATGGCTGGGTCAGAGTAGGTGTGACTGTAAGAATATGCTAAACTCTTGTCCAAAATTGTTGTGTCATTTCATGTCCCCACATCCTTGCCACAACTTCAGCCAATCTAAAGGCTGTGGTGGACTCCTGGTGGTTTAAATTTGCATTCCCCTTAGAAGTACTCACGTGGAGCATCCTTTGCTCCTCTAACACATGGGGCTAAGGGAAATAGTGCCCCAGGCCTGGGCCACAATGCTTTAGGGGAACGTCCTCCTCCATGATGTTAGGAAACTGCAGAGGTGTACCACAGCCATCACCCAAAGAACATGGCTCTAACAACATGGCACAGTCTGATGGGTGGTATTTCTCTGGTGAGAGTCCAGAGCCTAGGGCTTCTCAGTTCTCTTTTCCCAAGAGAACAGACATCAGGCTAGAGAAAGTCGCTGAGCCAAAGTGTGTCTTGAACTGCTGGAGGGAGGACTGGCTGGTGGGGTGGGGGTGGGGGAGGTTAGTTCTCCTCCTAAGGGCACAAGGTAGTGGGGAGGGTGGACAGAGCAAGGGAATGGAAAGTTCTGGAGGACTGTCATGATGGACGAAAGCAGAGAAAGCAAGTATGTCTGGTTTGTGTCTCCCAAGACTCACTAAGTAATACTGTTCGATGAAAATCTTACTTCCCAGAGAGGCCAATCAACACCCAGATATCCTTGGGAAAGTGGGCTGCAACAGACTGCCAACAGCTCACACATGGGGGTCTTCTTCCCATCAGTCAGGCCCCACTGAGCAGAGACATTATGAAAGGTGACACCACTGGATCAGGAAGGAGAAGACTCTCTGGAAAATCCAAGCACTTGCACACTTCTGAATGGTGGGGCAAGTGGGTGGAAAGCCATCCAACCACACACCCACTACACATCTACCAAGCCCTAGCTCCAAACTGGACAGGATGGGCCGACTGGTGGCACAGGAGACATGGACCCACAAAACAAGTCCGCTTCATCTGAGATACAAGTTGGTACCAGTAAAACACAAATAACAATAACTACTGGTCTATGCTAGGGGTGATGGAATAGGATAATAAACCATGTCAGAGTAACTTGAGAATTAAGTCGGGTTGGAAGGAAATAAGTAAAAACCAACATTTATTGTCTGATTTTTAAAATGATAATGAAATAATTTCTATAGATATATTTAGAATAGTGCCTGAACGATAGTAAGCACATAAGGGATTGCAGATACTACTGTTTTTGTTTTTTTCTGGTCTTCTTTCCTGTTTTTTTTTTTATTTCATTTATTTATTCATGAGAGAGACACACACAGGAGAGAGAGAGAGAGAGAGGCAGAGACACAGGCAGAGGGAGAAGCGGGCTCCATGCAGGGAGCCCGATGTGGGACTCGATCCTGGGTCTCCAGGATTATGACCTGGGCCGAGGGCAGTGCTAAACCACTGAGCCACCCGGGCTGCCCTTCTTTCCTGTTTTTTAAATAAGCTTCATTGAGGTATAATTAACATTCGATAAGCTGCATATATTGAAAGCATCTGATTTGATACGTTTTGACACAGCATACACCAGTGAAGGCAGTACCATAATCAAGGTAGACATATCCATCAATCCCAAATTTTCTTTATGCCATCTGTTTTCTACCTATCCTCCTGGCTGCCACTGCGTCTGCTCTCCTGGTACAGGGAACCACTGATCTGCTTTCTGTCATTACACGTTATTCTGCATTTCTTAACATTTTTTTAAAAATGGAATTATCTGTATTTCTTTGTGTTTGGCTTCTATCCGCATACTTATTTTGAGATCAATCCATGCTGTATGTTATATGAATGGCTCATTCCCTTTTATCGTTTAGTAGTATTCCATTATAATGGACATACCAACAGCATGTTCATCTAGTCACTGTTGATAGACATTTGGCCTGTTTCCAGTGGGGGACTAACACAAATAAAGCAGCTGCGAGCATCCCTGCACAGGTTTTTGAACAGACATAGGCTTTCTTGAGTAGAATGGCTGATGTGTGGTGACTCTGTAAGAAACTGCTAAACTCTTTTCCAAGGTGGGTATGCCCTTTCATGGTCCCAGCAGCAGCAGGTAAGTTCCAGTCCCCACATCGACACCCCGAGGTTGGCCATTCCAGTAAGTATGTATGTCGCTGTGGTTTGGGTTTGCATTTTCCTAATGACTAATGATGGGGAGCATCTTCTCAGATGCTTGTTGTTCAAATCTTTTCTTTGGTGAGAGGTCAGCGCCCACATCTGCCCATATTCTCATTGAGCATATTCTCCCTCTCCTCTGGAGCTGTGCAAGGAGCTGTTAAACTGAAAGGGAAGAGCAAGGACTCTGGGGTCAGTCCCTAGAGGGCTCGAACATAGCAGGACCCACTTAACTACTGTTCGCCTCAGTCTTCTCACTTGGGAAATGAAGACAGTAATGGTGGCTATCTCACAGAATGGTTGACTACATGACATAAAGGATGTAGCACCTACCACTGTAGGTGCCTGATAGATAGTAGCAGCTAAATACTATTTATTGTCTGTCTCCTCATAATGACCGAGGCTGGGCCAGCAAGGTTAAATGTCCTCTCTGCAGCACAGTGTGGACCTTCCCTGGCCTCAAATGCCAGGAGAAGCACTAACCTGAGCTTCCCGAGTATATGATCTCTTACTGCTCGCTAAACCCTGGGCCAGCCTCCATATAGAGAGCCTCCTGAGAATGCTGGTGAGTGAAGAGGGAGCAAGGCACTTCATGTACAGAACCCTAATTCTTTCACTGGTAGGTATAACAGTGGTCCTATTTGTACCATATGGACTCACTTCCCTGTCCACCTTTCTCAATGACCTCCGCCGATGCCACCTGCTAAAGCGACCAAAATAGAGAAACTGGTCCTACCTGCCTACTCTCTTTTTAGCTGTGACACCTGCTAACATCTGTTCAAGGCACACGGCTGTTCTCCTCACCTAAGGTGCCCTCCCGATGGGACTGTCCATAACCATGTCCCATCCAGACCACAGAGGAAGTCACCTGCATGGTGCTGTGGACCCATAGAGAAAAGCAAAACGAAGAAGAGAAAAGACAAGGCATGTGGCCTGAAACTGGGCTGGCAAGAAGTATCCTGGTGGGATCAGGGAAATGTCACATCCTGTAGGAAAGCTTCCTTGTCTACTCAAGACTTTGGGTGGGCCCTCCTCCCTATTTCCACCACACTCCAGTCGTGCATTTACCATAGCAATTCTCATCTGTGCTGCAGGTGTCTCCTTCTTGTCGGTCTTTCTCAATGAAGGCAGGCATGCCACTTTCATCATATTGATCTTAATACCCTTAGCACTTAGCCAGGCAAGTATAAGGCAATGCTTTCGTCATGAGTGAATGATTTAATGAATGATTTAAAAATAAACTTATAATTTTAGAATAGTTTTAGATTACAGAAGACTTATGAAAATAATATAGGTTCCCCATATACCTCACGCCCAGATTCCCTTACCTTTATCATCCCACAGGAAGTATAAATATCACAATTAAAGAGTAATATTGATATATTATTACTAAAAGCCATACTTTATTCAAATTTACTAAGTTTTCATCTAATGTCCTTTTTCTGCTCAAGGACCCCATCCAGGACCCCACATTACATTTGGTTGTCACATCTGTTTAGGCCTGTCTTGGAGGTGATGGTTCTTTAGGCTTCCCCTGTTTTTTGATGGCCTTCCCAGTTTTGAGGAGTACCGGTCAGGTATTTGATAGAAATGCCCTCAGTTTGGATTTGCTGATTTTTCTCTTAGGATCAGACTGTTGTTACGGGTTTGGGGAAGCATGATAAAGTACCATTCCCATTAAATCATATCAACAGTACATTTTATCAACACGGCTTATCACCTTTGATGTTGACCTTCACCACCTGGAGAAGGCAGCATTTGTCAGACTTCTCCACTGTAAAAATATACTCCCCCCGCCCCCGCAACTTTTTCATACTGTGCACTTTGAAGGAAAGTCACTACATGCAGATTACACTTAAGGAGTGGGTAGTTATGCTCTACCTCATTGATGGGGAAGTATCTACATAAATTATTTGAACTTCTGCAGGAGAGATTTGCCTTATTAATTTAGACATTTATGTATATCACTATGGAAACAAGATATTTGTGTCATTCTTTAGTTTATCATCCAATCCCATTTTATTTTGCTGCTCACAATATTCCAGTCTTGGTCACTGGGAATGCCCTCCATTGGTTCCTGACCCTTTTTTTTTTTTTTTTTTTTAGGATTTCCTCATTTTCTAGTACTACAAGATGCTCCAGGTTTAACTCGTCCATT
Organism: Nyctereutes procyonoides; assembly: GCF_905146905.1. Taxonomy (NCBI): domain Eukaryota; kingdom Metazoa; phylum Chordata; class Mammalia; order Carnivora; family Canidae; genus Nyctereutes; species Nyctereutes procyonoides. Next base: position 39,320,082 of record NW_026575140.1, on the reverse strand, counting down.
TCCTTTTCCAGTCCTAGAATCAACTATTTCTCCAAGGAGTCCTTGGTCTTTTTATTAGAAAAATATATTAAGAACCAAAATCTGGGAACCAGGTATGCCTGAAACAACTAGCTGCTGGTTTATCCTAGCTTGAGATCTTCTCAACTGTCAGAACTAGGAAATATATGTATGTTCCCTAAACTACAGATATCTGTAAACACTTGCATATGAATCCGCCTATAATTTAGATGAAGCTAAATGTGAGTTCATTCTGATGCCCCTAATTCAAATCCATTACCACATAGATCATCTTGGCCTTCATGAATCATTTTTTTTAAAAAATATTTTATTGATTTATTCATGAGAGACACACAGAGAGAGGCAGAGACATAGGCAGAGGGAGAAGCAGGCTCCCCATGGGGAGCCCGATGCAGGACTCGATCCCAGGACCCAGAGATCATGACCTGAGCCGAAGGTAGACGCTCAACCACTGAGCCACCCAGGTGCCCCTTCATGCATCATTTTTAATAACACCATTGTATTTGGTCTTTTGTGCTAGGTATAGTCCCAAGCTGTTTACAAGGATCACCCCATTTAATCCTCAAAATAACTTTATGGGTAAATACTATTGCCCGCATTCAACAGATGAGAAGACTGAGGGAGCAGAAGACAGAGAGCATCTTACCTAAATGCAGTAAGTGGTGGGGCAGCTCAGGAGCCTACGTCTTTGAGATTGGCAGAGAACTACCATCCCCACATTCGTCTAAGACCTTGCACAACCTTCAGTTCTGAGTGATTTAAGATGCAGATGTAACTCCCAGCCCTTAACTACTATTCTGTTTACATCTTATCTCTTCAGTACTTCCCAGGGTCCTCTCCCCATCTGACACACTAACCGCAAGACAGGTTGCCAAGTTACAATCCAACTTGTGACCCCAGGAGAGGGGTGTTGGAGCAATGGCAAGGATCAGCACCATCTGACCCTGTGACTTTCCAACCTCTGGCTAACCCCTGCTGTGAATTATCTGGGTTCTTGGTGACTTGGTAGTAATTAACCCTGAACAAGCAGCTCTGCTTTCAAGGAGTTAAAAAAAGAACAAGTAATTTTTTTTCCTTTTTAATTAAACCATCTAAAGGAAGATAAAGGTATTGCCTACACTTGTATCTTCCAAGATATCAAAGGCCTGATTAGAAAGTCTTATGTTCAACCTCAAGGTTCTTTCTAGATTCCTGAAAGTAATAGGGACAAGAAGGTAAGGAACTTCTAAGTTTTTGTTAACATTTGCTTACTTGGACATCCATTCATCCATTCATTCATTCATTCATATCTAGAAAGAGGCAACCTGGATCAAGCACAGAATGTTCCTGGGAATTCTGACTCAATCAACTTACTGAATCAGAAACATAAGCAGTGCACAGACAGGAAGAAATAGAATGCTTCAGACCAGGTTGAACACCACTTTTTGAAAAGCTCAGAGCCCCTTCTGGTCCCTGTGTTCTGTTTGGTGAATTTTTCCTGACAGTTGGTGGTTTTATTTGCCAGAACCACAACAAAGGGGGTCCTTGAGTTTCCCTGGGAGTGTTTCCTTAGACCTGCACTTCTCTAGACCTCACAAAGGTGTTATTGTTGCTGGCTCACTGGGCGCCCGGCACCTGAGCAAGATCAAAGGCACTTTCTGATGCCAGCATGACCACAGTCTCGCCCTCACCACATAACATTAAAGCTGATGATTAATCCCGTTGGCCCAGAAGGTCCCTTCCCACTCCCAAGTACAAAGCGGAGTGGGGGTGGGGACTTTATTTCCAGCACAACACAACCATAATAAACTGGCATTTTATGGCCCTAATTCATTGCAACCAACTGCAGCTGCCCATCAAACTCGTTAAAGCCCAAACAGTTGCTTCGTGTGAGCCTTATATATCACTAGGAAAGCGTACTAAGAATCTCTACCATATCTGAGTGTCTGCTGTGTGCTAGATATGTACATGCAACCATTCACGTTAACCAGTAGCACCTGAGACTGGCAGTGCCACCCATGATGGGATAGAGGAAGAACATGAGATTTGGAGAACTAGCACACCTCTCAGGTCACGAGCACAAAAAGCACATGAGCAGGGTTTCAACCCATGTCTAGATAGCTCTGATGTCCAGGCTGTCACCACTTCAGGGACATTACAATCATGTACAACACAGCGAGGCACTGAACAGAATGAGTTTGGGAATGAGACGGAGCTAGGTCTGAGGGCTCAGCGTGTGACCGAGAGAAAATTTCTAGACATTTCCCTGCCTTATTAGTTGCCTAATTTGCAAAATGGATCCTGTAGAAGAAGGCAATACCATCCCCATTATGAGACAAGAAGAATGAGACGCGGTCACATGACAGAGTCCCTCACATTCATTTGGATTTGCTTCTGCTCTGAAACCTGAATTGAGTGTAGTAAAAATGCCTGAAATTCAGATTTCACAGGAGAAACCAGATTAGATGTGTCCCTTTGAAAATGGGGGTGATTTAAATAGGTTTCAGCCAGTGTTCAGTTAAGACAAGCTAACCAGTGTAGACTCGTGTCAAGGGAGATAAGAGCTGGCTACCCCCACTGGCACCTCCTGCTTGAGCGGCCGGACGCCACTGCAGATCTCTGCCTTCAGTGACAGCTGGGGGATTTTAGAACTCAGTTAAAGAAACTCCACTTAAGACCTTGTCCACGGAAACAAATAAAAGGGAAAGTTTTGTTTTGTTTTGTTTTGTTTTGTTTGGGGGTGGCGGAGAAGGGGAGGATCAAGGAACTCTATGACCTTGGACTCTAACATAAATGTTCCCTCGGTAGGTGTCCCTAACCCTGAACCCTTCCCAGGCAGAGTCAGTCACTGTCTCCTTTCTGCCTGACAGCACCAGTACTAGTCATCAAGAGAGAAACACTGTGAAGTGCTCCCTTTATGTGAAACACATCACATAGCCTCATTTCACGCTCAGAGCACCAGGAGCCATGGACTAGAACTCTCCACATTTTGCAGAGAGGGGATCTGAGGCCCAGAGGGGGTGAGTGCCTTGCCAGGGGGCCCATACTCAGTCAGCAGAGGAGGTAAAATTGGAAAGCAATGAGGATGGCTCTACCATCTCCATGAAACGGAAATATGCTCAGGAAATACCAGGCACTATGTGGAATATTTACGTGTACAATTTCATTTTATATTAACCCTGTCAAGTCTGTATTATTAATGCCACATACCTCAGCGGAGAAACTGAGGCATGGATCAAGTGACCCGGCGAAGGTCACATGGCTAGTGAAGAGCACAGCTGAATGGGCTCTAGTTCAACTCATCACATCTCAATCTCAAAGAAGGCAACTGAACTGTGCACAGTGTCTGGCACATAGCAGAAGCTCAGGACCACAGGTTCAATCGGAATTGACATTCTGGGGTCTCATACTGGAATGTGAGCTCTAATTATGGCTCATCGATGGGAGGTCATATGTCACCCTTATGTCCCCAAGGTTTAGCATGGCTCCAGACACAAGAAGAGGGGGTCAGTAAGTCATTAACTGTATCACTATTTACTCAACCAAAATATTTAATGGTAAAAAAATAAAAGAGGCTCACTGTCCCTACTGTTAGTCAACACAGTTTGACACGGCACATGGTTCCCTCCACGGCTGCAGAGATTCTTCCCTGGACTGTGTCCACTCTAATCCTCGCCCCACCTTCCCGCTCCTCCCCCACCCACCTTCGTCCTCCTCCTTCCTCCCCCTCTCTCCCTCTATTTTACTCATCTGGGAAAAATCCAAGGAGTCGTCCATCTAAGTTTAACAGAGTAATGACTTTTAAATAAAAATATGGTAGAAATGGGTACTTATCGAAATGGAATGCTTTCAGACTCATGCATTTAAAGAAGATATAAATTTTAGGGCAGGCACTAAATTTTAACTGCAATCTTGGAAAACGCCTTCCCATTAATTCATGGAGAAAAATTAACAAAGTGAAAATCGCTTATCAGTGTTCTTTTGAAGTCATGATATGCAGCCTAATTCTATAGATCATCAGGGCGCTCCCAGGGAGATGGATTTATATTGATTGGGAGAGAGCTCAGTGGCCAAGGAAAACAGACACCCCTCTGCAGAGAAGACTCAGCAACCCATTAGGGACAGACTGGCCTGGGAGCCCAGCGTTACCATCCTTGGATCCAATTTCACCCCTCATGCCTGGGCTCTCTGGCCAGGCTGATGTCAAAGACAGACTCAAACCTTTCACACTCTTTAGAATTTGGCCCCTAGAAAAAGAAAGATCCAGCAAATCGAAGCACAGCTTTTGGGAGAAGGGCTGGGCTTCTGGCTAGAGGAGCAGAAGGAAGGGAAGAAGCGCACATCCCCTCTTGGGCTGCCCCGCCCCGCTCCCGGGTGGTGGCCCTGCCCTCGGCCTGCAGACTCACCCCCATGTGACAAGAAGATGTTCCACAGATGATAGCCAGCCGTGACGTCACTGGCTGTCCCTCACAGGCGAGGCCGTGCCCTCTCACATCTGCTCCAATCACTCCTGTGAGAAAGCAAAGCAAAACAAAACCCTCTTAAAAAAATAATAAATAAAATAAATAATAAGAAAAGAAAGCTAAGAACAAGCATACAACACTCCTTTCTACAGCCAAACATTAAGAAAGTCTTCCTGTGTAGGCCAGTCTCAAATGGAAACCAACAGAACATACGTGCCTGCCATGAGGAAACTAGGAAACACATCCAGTCTTTGTGTAATCCGGTCAATGTACAGTATCTAACCACTGTAGTCCTAAAGGTAACCATAATTAGAATAATAAAAGCAGCAGCTATCAGTGATTTTGTGCTCAGGAAATACCAGGCACTATGCTGAATATTTACATGTACGATCTCATTTTATATTAACCCCGTCGAGCCTGTATTATTAATGCCACACACATCGGTGGAGACACTGAGGCATGGATCAAGTGACCCGATGAAGGTCACATGGCTAGCGAAGAGCAATGCTGAATGGGATCTAGTTTAACACATCACATCTCAATCTCAAAGAAGGTAACTCAACTGTGTGGTGATTGAATCTTTTTGGCATCTCTAGGTCTCCATTCTTACGACTACTTGTCACAGAACTCTTGGTGTAAAGGACAGGGTGACTGACAGTGAGTTCCTGTTAAAGGAATGTGAGATAATGGAGACTTTCCCATAAATGGTATAAGCACACGCTTCGTCCCCACAAGACTGTATTTGTTGGTACTTGCTGGATAAATGGAGTTATAAACAAGATGATGGAGCTAAAAAGACTAGAGTCTAGAACTGTCTTTCGCTTATTCGAGTGTCCAACAAGCATCTTCTGTGCACAGAACTATATGGCAGGCGTTGTGAAGTGGGAGCTGCAAACATGCCAACCTTCCTCACGACAGCACAGGCAGGAGGGCAGGGCAGGGACTCGGCTCCCGCTGACCTCTCCAGCTCCACGTGATGCCAGCCTCACCCCCCTCTCTGTTCTCTTTCCTACTTTAAGACTTTTGCACTTGTTCTTCCCTCCACCTGAAATGCCATTCCCCAACCTCTCTGCCAGGCTAACTTCTGTTTATGCCTCACACAAATGTTCCTTCCTCAGGCAGCTCCCCTGGTCCTCCAGGAAAGACAGGAGTCTCCCTGTTCAGTATCCAAACACATCCCTGACCTTCCCTAGCACACAGGACACTGGCAGTTTTAAAAACCCTACACTGCCTGCCTCTTCTTCTATGATAGAAGCTTCTGGAAGTTGGCACTTTCTCATCCACGTGCTTAGCAGCCCAGCCCCTACATAGATGCTAGTGCAGAGCAGGAGGCAGAAGTCCCAACATGTGGGGATGCAAAGGTAAAGGAAGACAGCTCCCCATCCTTGGGGTGCTCCCAGTCTGGTGGGAGGGAAAGAACCCGCAAGGAGCACCTTAATGCGGGGGGGGGGGGCAGGATAGGATGGAAGCAGGGGCAGCTGAGGCAGGAGTGGCTGAGCTCAACCGGTAGGGGTTCAGGGAGGTTTCCCCAGGAGGTGGGTCAACACTGTGTTCTGTAGGAATCGGCCAGGGGTGGTGTGTGGGTGCCTCCTCAGGCCACAAATCCCTAGATTTGACAGCACTGGCTGCTCAGCGAGCAGGCCTTTCCAGAAAGCAGGATCTAGAGGGCCACTGACGGGCTCTTACATTCCAATAACTTTCTAGGTTTTTCCAAGGCTTTTTCCAAATTCTACCTTCCCAAGCACAGCAAGTTGAAAACGTCAGCCATTGGTTCAGAGGGCCAGCAGCAGGGGGGTAAGACTCTTTCAAACTTTCTGTGGTGATTATCACTGCAGTGTGAGGTCCGAGACTGAGCCTCTAAGAGTCCCGGGCCTACTGGCTTTCCTCAAGTCCCCCGCTCTGCTCAGTACTGTGCGATCCTGCAGACTGCAGCTCCCAGACTCCGCACTGGGCAACGTCGGCGGGGAGATCTGAAGGCCGCAGGAAGTAGAGAGCCAGAGTATGTCTCCTTCTCCTGCATTTCAGCTCTGCCCTTGCTGCAATGGGTGTGACATCAGCTGACACCCTTGGACTCTGGTAACCTTCTCCTTCCTTTGTCTCTCCAGCCCAGGGGTAGTGGCAGCTTCCATTTTCCTGGTCTCTGGCTTACTTCACACGATATAGCCCATCTCGGTGTTTCACTATTTAGGTCACCAATTTTGTGTACTAAATTTCCTGTTTTTTTTTTTTTAAGATTTTATTTATTTGAGAGGGAGAGAGAGAGAAAGAGAGAGAGAGAAAGAACGCACAAGCAGGGGGAGCAGGAGAGGGAAAAGCAAGCTCCCCACCGAGCAGGGAGCCCAGTGTGGGGCTAGATCCCAGCACCCTGAGATCATGACCTGAGCCCAAGACAGATACTTAACCGACTGAGCTACCCTGGTGCCCCAAATTCCATTTTGTAAATACTTAGCGCAGTTTACATTTTTTCTAGGTAGACCCTGAGTGATACAGCTCCCCATTCAGGGCACAAAGGCTTTTGCACAGGAAGAAACTCTAGATAATGAGCCAGTATTAATTGAGCTGGTTTTGCACGTGCTCACTCTGTACCTGTCTCATTTTATTCTTATAAGCACTGAATGTGGCTGGTACTGTTATCATCCTCATTTTGGACAAGAGGAAACTGAAGCTTACAAATGAGGGGTAACTTAACCAAGTTCACGCAGCTCACAAGAAGCAGGGCTGGGATTCACATCCAGGCAGCCTGATTCCAAACTCTTGGTTCTTAGGTTGTTCTCCAAAGTAAAAACCCAATAACCAGGTGGCTGATATTTATTTACTTATCTGCAGATCTCAAAATACTGGGGTCTTGAAGATACTAATCCTGTGATCTCTGATAGAAGAAGGGATAGCCACTGCTTGTCTGCAGGGTTACTAATAAGTCCAGAGGATTTCCGATGATGACCCATGTTTATTGACTCCACATATATAAAGTACAGGGTTTCAAATAGGAAAGTGGGGAAAAGAAAAAGAAGTCTGTAGTGAATACTTCCTTGTTTCTTCTCCAGTAGATTCATCGTTGATAAATCTAGGCTTGGAATCTGAGAACCAGGGCATTATAAAGGGAGAAGAGTGGAATCTGGAGATAGCAAGACCAGCCATAAAATGAAGACAACAGCAGTCTCATATGGTGGCTCGGATACTGAGGAGATTTGAAAAATGAAAGTTTGATCCATGGTAGCTATGTGTCCATCACCATCACCACAGTGACCCTCACCACTAGCACAACCATCTGCATCACCATCACCTGAATTCTCTCTCAAGAGACAGCTGTATTCTTTCTTCTTTTCTAGCAAACATAACAGACATCTAGGACAGGCTGAGTACTGTGCTAAGCTCTTTAAATAGTATCTCATTTAATTCCCACGGCATCCCTATTCTTTCTCCTCTTCAACAGATGCAGAAGGAAAGTATCAGAGTATTCAGCTCACATGCCCAAGGAACAGGATGCAGGCAGAAGAAGGAATGTCAGGATTTGACCCTGTCCGGTTTGATTCCAAAGCCCATGTTCTTTCTACACGCCTTCAACTTTTGATGTCATATTGTCTCAGATAAAGGAAATACATGTGTAAGTGTCGGCACACCACAGAACATTGGTAAGAGCCGTGGGTTCAGACTTAGAAAATCTGAGTTTTAGCCCCAATTCTGGCAAAACAAAGCAAAGTCTGAACTGTTTCTTCACAACCACCATGGATGTGGAGACATGGACCATGACTGGAGATCCTTTCTCAGCTATGTTCCACACACAATACACATGGTGCTTCTTCAAAAAACCAAGTAAGGTATCTCCTTTCCTGGAAACAGGAAGACAGAAACATGCCCCCCTCAATCCTACACCCTCGAGTTCTAAGACATCGATCACCTCAGCTCAGGCTTGTTTAACAGGGGTGAGAGGCAGGTCATGTCTAAGCTGTCGCAGGAGCGGCCTTCTAACCCTGCTTCATGCCCACCCCACTCCCCAGCAGTGCACGGCTGATGCCTGCTGTGAGGCCGCAGAAATCCGAGAGCTGATGAAGCTGAAGCATCTCATTGTTCCTTGGGCTGCAGAGAGCTTAGAGGGGCCTTCCCTGAGCAAAGAGGCTCAAGGCAGGGAAAGGAGCAGAGGGCAGGAGGAACTTTCTCCTTTCTGAATAAATACATTGCACAATCCATGGAGGAATCACAGGCTGCACATGTTCATCAGGAAAAAATTCACGAGATGAGATTTGGACAAGCCCAGCCCTCAACACGGCAGGGGCCCTCCATATGACAGTAAAATGTCAGTTTACTCAGCATTCTGCAGAAAGTTTAAAGGGCAAAATTAGCAGCTGAAGAAATAGGTACACACACAAAAAAGTGAGACATTTGATCATATTTTTTCCTGAAACTTGCACAATGCTCAGCTGACGGTAGTTGCTCAATAAATTTTTGTTGAATGAAAAAAAAAAAAAAAACAACACATTCATCAGAAAAACAAGCTTACAGAGTCAATGAAGCAAGACAAAGCTTCTTATTTAATGATCCCTACCCTATCCACATACACAAAACACAGTGCTTATCAAGGAATAGGTTTTAAAACAAAATCAGAAAAAAAAAGAAAACTTCACATACAACTCTCCTTATGTGCTGCCTCCCGTCCTCTCCCCATCATCAACCATCCATCCTTCCTTCTATCTACTTTTTTGAATATCGACTATATTTATGTAAAAGAAAAAAGAAACTTTGCAAATGTTATGATTAAGAATAAGTTATCCTGTAATTTATGAAGCCACACTGCTTTGAAAACTTTAAAGGATTATATGGAAGAAAATCATCTCGAGTTCTAGCATTTGTGTTATAATTATCTCATACTTTATAGCTATATAAAGTACTTTATAGCTTGCAAAGCATCCTCAAACACTGTACCCTTCATTTAGCTCTTAGAAAATCCTGTGATATGTGTGATTTTCTTTCCAGGTCAGAGTCAAAGAAACTGAATTTCAGAGACGTGAAGTAACTCAGTCAAGTTCATTTAGCTACTTAGAAGCACAGATAGGTTCAAACTAGGATTTTCAGCCTCCTGGTCTGCAGTTTCCCCCCACCGTGTTTGAAAATAAAAAAGTCTGCTACAGATGTGTTGGCACTTGAAAAAAATTCTCTTGAGATAACAGCCTCAGATACCTTTTCTGAAGAGAAAAAGAATGAGGGTTTTGAACATTACCTAAAACTATATTATCTTTATGTAATCGGCCATGTGGAGGAATGCACTGATTGATAATTCCATCCAATTAGTTGTTCTACTAAGCTTAGATGTTCTACTATGAGGCTGATAGGGTCCCCTGAGGAGGAGGCTCCCTGGAGACCACCGGCTCACCTTTGCAAGGTCTACACCAACAACAGTCAGCTCCTGGAAGGGTTAAGAACCGTATCGAAGACAGTTACTCTGCAGAGGTCCAACCACCAGTCTATACACAAGAAAACACCGAACTCTATTCTTTTGACTAATACTCATTCATGTTACTTAGAATAGAATATATGGGGTTGGCATCATAGCGTTGTGCTTAAAGACATTGACTTGTTCGTTGTGGGACCTTAATCACATATCTTATCTTTATGTTTCAGTATCTACATCTGTACTATTTGAATAATGGTATCCTCCTCTAGAACTGTCACAACGGTTAGATGCGTTAATATATGTAAAGTGCTGTCCAATAGAGAGAATGCTCTGAGATGATGGTAATGTTCTATATCAGCAAGGTCTGACACAGTAGTCACCAGACCCATGCGGCACCTGAGAACCTGAAATGTGGATCGCACAACTGAGGGACTGACACTTCTATCTCATTCAACTTTGCTTAAATAGCCACATGTGGCCAGTGGATACTGTACTGGACAGTGCAGGTCAGAGCATGTCCAGTACTATACGAACAGCTTACTGTTTTTATTATCGTAGTTATTGTCCTCAGACTGAGAGGCTTAGCTCTCACTTGCATGCCCTTGGGCAAATGCCTTGATCTCTAAGAATCTCAATTTCTGTTATCTGAAGAATCTGGAATAATATCACTTACCTTACAAGATTCTGTGGGAATTCAAATGCATATGACGGTACCAGTACTCAGTAATGAGAGCCATTAAATCCAGGACCTGTGGAAGTGTTTGGCACAGGTGTACAGTCTTTTTCCTTAGTCTTGAATGTGTCTTGCTCATCCATACCACTGATCATTTGCTCATGCTGCTCCTTCTGCTTAGGATATTCTTTCTACAAAACACTCCATCTCCCAGCAATCACTGGGGAACACAGACTACATCCTGAAGACTCAACTCTTTCATCAGGAGCTTCCCCTGACCACATATTTCCATCCTTGCAGGTAATCTGGCCAGGGGGAACCAGCAGAACCTCCCTCCTGACAGCCCACTCCCAGATACCGTCCAGATCCTATCAGTGTATCTGTGATTTCTTTGTGTACACAGCTGTCTGCTTATACTAGACTATGAGCAGACTGAGGCCAGGGCAGTGGCTCACTAATTTCCATTGCTATTGTTGTTTAATACATGAATGAATGGATGTGGCATAAGGCAGGTTCTAGTAAAGCCCAAGGCATTTTTCTAGATAAAAGTGGCAGATGTACTCATGGAAAAATACTCTGTGTCTTAAGATGACTAATGGTGAAAAATACTAAAGAGGTTTGAGTGACAGCTCATGGGTAATAGTAAAATTCTTACTGGAGCCTCACAATACACCTTGTTTAGAAGAGTCAAAATCACTGGTAAAGAAGAAAGGTCCTAAAGATCCTGTGCTTACTGCAAGATGGCTTTGTGCCTGACACTTTGTAAAACTAGGGATCACAAGCAGATCTACTGAACTCTAAATCCTAAGGAACCTACAGAAATGAGTTCCTTTCTTTTCAACTATGTGCAAGAATGCTAAGGATTTACACTCGGCATAGTTGAACGCAAATCCCTTTCAGGATTTATTGTTATAATGCCACTACGGCAAGCCCAAAGGGTTCAGAGCCAAACACAAGAAGGGGAGTGAAACAGCTGAAAAGATTTCTGTGAGCCTCATGTTTGATGAAACATCACTTTGGCTTTGAAAGAAATGAGGTTTAGAATTCACCCAGTCTAAATCCTAAAGTAGACATATCTTTAAAACAACAACAACAACAAAAACTCCCATACTTCATAAGTCTACAGAGAAATTTTACACACTTTCACATGGCTACCATCCCCTGTCCCCACATGGCACCCTCCACAGAGCCAGAAAGGGAACAGTGAAGGTCTTCTTCTAAATGAGATGTGGACAGATATTCCCCAGATATCTGACCTTGTTCGGATGTAAGGGTTAAGAACAAGGGCTGTAGAATGGACGACGTGATCTCAAGCTGGGCAAGCTGGTCAAATCACTTCACCTTCGTGTGCCTCAGTTCCCTCATAAATTGGAATGTTGATATTGTGTAACTCATAAGACTATCATGCAAATGAAGTGAGAAGAACAGTGCCTGGAACATAGTTTACTCAATGTATTTTGGCCATTGTTGTGACTACTGACAACTCTCAGTCTGCGGCATTAATAGCACGGCTTGGCAGGAGAATGAAGGCACTCATGTGCAGCATGGTGCGTGCTTTGCCTGAGTTATCTGGGTTTACTTGAATTGACTGGAACATTTATTTTTTTTTCTGTCCTTGAGTACACAATCGGTGACAGAATGAGGGGGCCCTCGGGAATAAGGAAGATGAGGTACCTGATAGCAGCAGCAATCCAGGCTAACGTTTTAAACATTGTTGAGAATAAAAAAGGCTGTTTTTATCTCTAAAAGCCACAATAATAAGTAGTACTATTCATACTGCAATTCAACTTGGCGGTGGCATTTATCACTTCTTTCTAAATGCTATATTCTTCTGTGACTCGCACCAATCAGAAACCAATACAAGAGCCCTGGGAGGGCCAGAGAACAAAGGATCAACCTTCAGAGAACTGGGTCTCACTCCTCCATTCCGCCCTTCTAGCCAGAACGATCAAATCTCGAAGGTAGACTAATATGTAATAGCTTGGAAATCTGAGCCTTAGAGAATGCTAGCAAAGTCCACAGGAAAGACAAAGCAAAAACTTGGTTTCAAAAATTCCTTTCTTCCTAACCTCAAAACAGCCTCCAGACTAGTTGGCCATTCTCATCTATGACCTCATAGAGGACAATTTTTCACTTGCAGGCATTAGACATGGTAAAGGGTCAGGATGAAATCCAATGCAAACGGCCAAGTTAACACACGAAAATTACTTTCTAAAATAAAGAAATCAAAAGAAAGAGGACTGGCCCAAGTACAACAAACATACCTTATGAAATAAATCCTTAAATAGATCTGAAACTATGGCTCTGAATCACACAGCTTCCTTCTGATATCTTACAAATTAATTCGGCACCTACAAACCGAATCTAATTATAAGCCAGGCAGTGCATTAGGAGTTAGAAATCTATAGATGGAGGTTGTCTCCTTTTATTCTACAAGGTCCCAGGCTAGTAGGGGTGGAGACATATATAGGCGATGCTTATAAGACAGTATGGAATAATTCATGTCTCAGGCCTGAGTAAGTCTAACAAGTATGGAGCCCTGGCCCCTAACCTAGCTTGGGCAATCAGGGAGGACCCCCTGAAGGAGGTGAGGCAGGAGTTACATCAGGCAGCATGGGGAAGAGATAGGGAGGGAAAGATATTTCCAGCAGACCTTGAGACAAAACAAAAACACCAGAGAAGGAGAAACAGAGGCTGCAAGGTCGCTGGGCCACACAGTCTGAGGAGAGGAGTCTTGTATTCTGAAGAACTTGGTTGGTGTAAAGCTCTGGGACTGAATCAGACAAATCTACATTTGATTCCCACTTTACAAGTGTGCTCAGCAGCCTTCGACAAGCTAACTTTGAGACACAGTTTCCTCAGCTGTTAAGGTGGGAATAATGGCATTTGCTTTATGGAGTCACTATTCCTGGCTTTAGCACTGTATGTCCAGCGTCCCAGGACACCTCCCCACAGTCCTGAGCAACCTGGGATGGTTGGTCACCCTAGTATAAGGCAGGTAGCCTTGTGCCTGGGATACGGGACCTGCCAAACAGATGTTAGTGTCCCATTTCTTCCTGGGGAAAGCAGTAGTACATTTCTTACAGTAACCTTCTTTTGGCCCATGACAAATGTCTAATTTGTAAAATTCTCTGGTGGCTCCTTTAAGATGGAGAGAGGAACCAGCAGCCCTGTTCATACTCTCAAAGACACAGAGCAGACTAGTGAGATGCTTCAGGAAAACACTAGGAAGGACACAGGACTTGCTCGGACAGCTTACAGGACACTCAAACTATGGGTCGAGACCTGAAATCTCAGAGAAAAAGATCTCATTTGGCAGGCTAGCTCTCCCCAATCTCTGATGCCAAGCTCAGCACCTCCTCCCTTGCTATGAGTTTCGGTTGCATCAAAAACTTCCAGAGGTTTTGTGGGGTTAGTTGAACATTGACAGATTCTTCAAAGCCTGGAATTCACTCTGAGAGCCAAAACCAGGCCAAGTTTCTATGGGGCTAGGATTTCCCCCAGGGAGGGTCACAGGACTCCACCACACCTAGACTGATTAATCTACCCTTGCCCCAAGCTTCAGACAACAAGGAGACAAAAAAAAGAAAAATAGATCCTGAAGCTGATCCTGATTCAACACCCCCAGCCCCATTCCCAGGAGAGTGAGGGTGGGAGTGTAAGGCGACCCCCAGCACCGGATAGAAGTTGGGCCAGAGCGGCAGAGAATTAAAAGTGATATGCAGAGCAGCTGGGAGAGGGGAAAAAAAAAAAAAAAAAGCCCAACAAAATCTGAGCAGGATGAAGGACCCAGGGTTTTAACACAATGAATGACATGTGGCTGAAATACTTTCAAAGAGAACAAAAGCTTAGATAAATAAATAGTGTGGAAGATGAGAGCAAAAACGAATTACAGGAAATCCCACGAGGAATACACTGGCATTTTTCAAAAACTGCAGTTGAAACAACATCTCTGCTTCAGCAGAGATCAACAGTCAGCCGTCCTGCTCCACCTATGCACCTGCCCCTGATGCCCTGGCCAAGGGCTGTGCTCCCAAGAAGCAGGTTCCATAGGGTTATGGGTGAGAGCTAGAAAGATGCTTCCAGGCACCTGAGAAACTCACAGTATGATCTCAGGCAAATGAGCTAAGCTCCTTGATTCTCCAATATCTCATCTGAAAAGGGGAGGTACAAGTGTAAAAATACAACCTTGGTTTGAAAGAACAGTGCTGGCACATGTTAGGCTCTGAGTAATATTCTCTCCCTCCTGCACTTGGTAGGATTTGGTTTGAGCAAAGTTCATCTAGTGCGACTCTACGTCAAGTGCTATACTCGACGTTGTGGGGAAATAATACTTGCAAAAACACAATCACTGTCCTCAAAGAGCTAACAAACTCATGGGAGCCAAGGAACACAGCAGACGGACAATGTCTGCAATAGAAGCACAAAAAAGCCTCTGGCAGGAGGAACTAAGTCCTCCCGGGTGGGGGTGTGGGTGTGGGGGGAAGCATTCCTCACTGAGGCATTCCTCCCTCTTTGCCCTGATGAGCCCCACTGACTTGAGCGCTCCTGCATTCCAGGTCCTGCCACGGCCTATCTCAAAAGCCTCAGCGCTTCCTTACATCACATCATCACAGCTGTTATGTGTGTAGTATCTGCGTGTGCCAGGCACTGTTCCAAGTGCTTTGCATAAATTAATTTATTTAATCCCCACAACCGCTACTCTGATGCACATCTTGGAGATGATAACTGAGACCAGCCAGGTAAAGCAACTGACCCACAATCACACAGGGAGTAGCAGGTCATGGCGTGGCATATAAACTCGGTCTGGCTCCGGAAATCATGCTTTTTCCCAACCATTAGGCTGTTGGAACGATCCACCTGGTTTTGGTACACACAGGTACACATTTCTATTGAATATATGCTCCATGTCCGCATCGTTTCTCACTCTCGGCTTTCTTCTGAAACTCTGTATTTCAAAGGGCAGAATTTTTCAATGATTTAAGAAGCAACTCCCAGTCTACACCCAAAAGCCCCTGCAGGCAAGCCCAGACTGTGGCCAAGTAAGTCAGTGCGGTCTCCTCCTGAGCCTGCTGGAGCAGTGACTCGGCAGTCCCCTTCAGGGTGGTCCAGAGGCGGCAACATGTGGGAGGAAGAGAAGCAGCCACCACCTGCCAGGGCCTTTCAACCTCCCAACCTCACAAAGGCCCAGCACAACCTGCTGCGCTGTTCCTGGGCAATGTCCCCCAAAGTCAGCCAGTTCTTCTCATCACCCACGTCCCTTCCACATCCTGCCATCTGCCTGTCTACCTGCAGCCCAAAGTCTGGCAGGCCAGCAGGTGTTCCCTGCTTGTACACTCTGTCATCTTTCTATGGGGCTGTGGGGCCTGTCTTATTCATTCAGGCCTCTAACATGGAACAGCGTCAGCTGGTGGCTTAAACAATACACAGTTCTCACGATCTGGTGGCCAGAAGTCTGGCTGAGATCAGGGTGCCAGCATGGTCAGGTTCTGGTCAGCCTTCTTCTCCATTTACAGATGGCTGTCCTTTTGCTGTGTCCTGACAGCAGAGAAACCCCAAACTCTCAAGTCTCTTCTTAGAAGGGCACCAACTCCATTCATGAGGGCTCCACCTTCAGGCTCTAGTTCTCTCTCAAAGGCCCCATCTCCTAATACCATCATATTTGTGGTTAGAATATCAACATATGAATCTGAGGGGAATACACTCAGTCCATAGCACAGTATGGTCCAAGGTAGAGACAGAGGGGCTTAGAGTCCTTGGTCATACATACAGGAGAAGGTCCCTGTATTCACATTCCATGGAGAGCACAGTAAGTGATGATCTAATTTCAGCAAAGCAGGTTGGAATTCTACTTAACACACTGGTCTGGGAATCTTACTGCTTAGACACCATAGAAGAAAAATATATTACCACCTTTATCCCCAACATGCACCGTCCATTGAAAAAGTGGATTTTGAACATTATTTCTCCCTTTCTTGATGACTTATCAGTATAGCAAGGAGGAGGTGGGATGTTAGTTCCCACTAACATTTTTAAGTAACTAATCCAGGACCGCAAGTGTGTTGAGTTGTAAGGTGCTCCTTTGTATGATAATATATCCTGAGTTCATGCCTATCACATTACTTCTGATTGCCTATTAAATATTAAACTACCCATCTCCCCCTACTCCACTCCTGATGGCCAGACCAGGTCATTCTCCTGCCTGCATTCCCAGCACCTTGCACAGGGCTGCATGATGCTTACACTTAATAACTTTTACTCCCTTTGAAGTTTTTAACAAACTTTATCAACAAAGTATAGCATGCATTAAAAGGCCACAAATTTTAAGTACAGACTTTAGGGATTCTTACAAAGTAAACACATCTACCCAGATGAAACACATCCCTTCATGCACTTTTCCAGACACCGCATCCACCAAGAAAACCACTATCTGGATGTCAAGACCATAGGATTTGCCTGATTTTTAATTTTTAAACTCTTCAGTATGTTTTCTCCATGCCAGCTTCTGTCATTCATATTTCCAAGACTCACCATGTTGCTGCTTGCAGCAATCTCTGTGCATTTTTATCACTGAGCGAGATTCGATTCAATGACTATATCAACTATTTATTCATTCTACTACCGATAGACATTTGGGGCTTGTTTCCAGTCTTCAGCTATTACAAATGAAAGTATTCTGTGTATTCTTGTGCACGTTTTTTTTTTTTTTTGAGGGGTGGGGTGGGGGTGCACACCACTGGTGGGTAGATGCCTAAGTGGGGCTACGGACTCAGACCGTATGGAGATATGGCCAACTTCTTTCCAGGATGGTGTAGCAACTCCCACTCCCATGTCAGTGCTTCAGCTCCTCGGGTGCTTCACATCCCCAACAACATTTGGTTAATTTTAGCTAACTTGGTGGGTGTGTAGTGGGTATCATATCATTGTTTTAATTTTGACTTTCTTAGTAACTAAAGAGGTCAAGAAATGTTTCATATTTTATTATTCATTTGCATATCCTCTTTTCTGCAAAACTATCCAAATAATTTTTACCATTCTCCTGTCAGCATGGCAGGAAATGGTTTGTTGGTTGGTTGGTTTGTTTTTAAACTAATGTGTAGACATTCTTTATATACTCTGGATACAGGTCCTCTGTTGTATGTATTGCAAATAGCACCTTTCATGTTGTGGCTCCCATTTAGACTCTTTCATGGCATCTTTTGATGAAAATAATTTTCTAGTTTTAACATAGTCCAACTTATCAACCCTTTTCTTTATGGTCGTACTTATACCGATGTCCTATTAAAGGAATATTTACCTATTGTCAAGTCATGAAGATCTTCTTCTAAATATTGCCTTTAAGAAACTTCGTATTTTACATGTGATATTAGGTCCATAATCCATTTGGAATTCATTTTCATATATAGGATAAGGGCCAAAATTCAATTTTTCCCATATTGATATCTAACACAGCCACCGTCGTTTTCTCCACTGTTTATCAGTCTCTTTTTAATTTTTTAATCTTTACCTCTTTTCTCTTCCCACTGGTTCTGCCTTGGTCCCAGCCTTCAATATCTCTTACCTCAGTGCTGTCTTATCCTGAGCCATTAACTTCGTGGTCTCCAAAGTCTCTACTTAAAAACTATTACCTTAAGAATAAAAATACAAACTCTTTAAAAGGGTTTGCGAGGCCCTTAAAAACCTAGTGCCCACACATAGTTCCTATACGTCTGAACATGCTGGACAACAGCTATACTCAGTATTCTCATGCTTTTGGATTTTCGTGCATGCTGTCCCCTTCTGCCTCACTCTCCCTTCTCCTACATCCCTGCCTGCCCAAGCCTACTTTACCCATTTGATATATTCCTTTTTTGTCTCTTTTATTCATCTTTCAGGTGCCAAATCAATACCATTTCTGAAGGAGAAATCTTCCTGATTAATTCAGGTTAAATGAGTTTAGACTCCCGTAATATCCCATGCATGCTTCTATCCCACATTGTGTTATGACAGTTTACTTGTCTGTTTCTACAATTAGAATGTGAGCTCCCTGAGGGCAGGACTTAGGTTTGTTCATATGCATATCCCTAGTTTTTAGCACAGTGCCTGGCACTTCATCAGGATGTGTGACCTGTTGGTTGAAGGTCGAAGCAAGTATTTTTTTTTCACAGCCAGCTATTATTTCTTACTGGAAATCTGCCATATTTTACCAAAATTCTAAGTCAGCAGTGCTGGGTGGCACCTGAGAACGGCCCTTGGACTTTCCTATAGTCTGTGGATTTTGAGACAAGTGTTTTTTCAGCTTTTGGAGATCTTCTGTTTTGCCTACTTAACTTCAGGATTCATAGCTCTAAATGGATGGATGAGTTCACTGGATATCTCCACCAAAGATAAGAGATTTTTTAAAAAATATATTTTATTTATTTATTCATGAGAGACACAAAGGGAGAGGCAGAGACACAGGCAGAGGGAGAAGCAGGCTCCCTGTGAAGAGCCCAATGCGGGACTCAACCCCAGGACCCCAGGATCACACCGTGAGCCAAAGCTCAGAGGATTAACCACTGAGCCACCCAGGTGTCCCAAAGATAAGAGATTTTAATGAATGTCTAACTTAGAAACTGGATAAATTACTGACTTGAAATTATTTAACAAGTTATTTATTATCTTATTCCAAGTAAGAGAAAATTTATTTCAGATAAAGAAGTCACTTTGATGCACTTAATTTAGTAATAGCTAGAAGATACATAAAGAGAATTTAACATTTTAAATAACTCTTGCCTAATCAATGGATTTAGAAAAAAAAAAAAAAAAGACTGCCAAATTCCATCTTCTCTTCAAATTCCCTGTCCTCCTTTCCAGGCCCACTGCCACCCTCTTGTTGCAGGCTACCCCTTCTCCAACACTCTTTCCTCTCCCCCAACTAGTGTGTATAGAACTACACAAAACCCTGCTGGCAGTGACTTAGGTAAATGCTCCCTCAATGGTTTGCCAGTGCCTGGGGAAAGAGGGAGGAGCACAGACGTTTCAACATGGTGCTCCAGGACTGCCAACCTGTGCCCACTAATTGATGTTTATAGCCCCACATTCTAGGAATCCCTGTTGGACCTCAGAGATTTTGGCCAAATTGAAAAGCTTATCATTTCCCAACCCCATGTGCCCTCACTTGCGTTATGCTCTATTCAGAATATGCAACATTTCATCACGTCCAGCGGAGAAAATACCTATTGTCTTATGTTCAGTTCAAAGCTACTCGTCTGTGAAAGTAAAGGAAATGCCATTAAAAATGGAGTTGGGCAGCCCTGCAGGAGGAGCTCTCATTCTGGCGTCACCAGCAGAAAAGAATTATTCTGCAAGAGAAGACATTTCTTTTCACATGGGAATTCCATCTCCTGATTATAAGAAAAAGTAAGAAGATCCCTCCTTGCTCCAGCAAAGACACACTAATCACCACTTATAGTCAATGAGAAACTGCCACACTTCGAACTCTTATTCTTCTTCAGTGAACTTTTGTTCAAAACAACCCTCCCAGATTGTCTCCCTCCTGCTACAAACACAAGCTCCTCCCCTTTGTTCTCCAGACTTGTCAATGGTTCACCATGTTAACTTGTCCCAAATTGCAACTCCTCTGCTCTTCCTGAATAAACTCATCCTCCTAGTAAGATAACTGGTTGTTTTAATTTTAAGGTTGACACCTCCCATGTCCCTGAAGGAGCACGGTAGCTGATGCTCAGGGGGTTATCATTACTAGTTGTGGGACCTGGAGCCAGCTGCGGGAGTTGATGTCAAGATGACATGTGGAGACATCCAGCACACGTAACTGTCACGCTGAAGTCATCAATGAATGCCAGCGTATCTCTGTCTTTCCCAGGCCTTACTACTGTTTCAACTGAGACTTCTCCCTTTTTCAAATCTCTGTACGACCTGGTCCACATGTTAGCTCCATCTTATTAAATCACTGTCCTCATCACAGTAACTAGTACAGTGCTTAGCATGTTGTTTATAAACAAACCCATTAACTACTGTATATAATCATTTAACTTGCTGAGTTAAATACTGGGGTCTGAAGCTACAAAGAATAGGACCAGATTTTGCTGCCCACAAGAAGCTCACAGTCTAAGTAGGGCAGACAGTAATGCACCCATCTTTTTAAGTGTTTCAGTGTTATTGTCTGTGCATTACCTGTAATGACAGAGAGGTTCAGGGGGAAGAATGGTTTGGCCACATGCATTAGGCTGGGCAATCATGTCACAGCACAGTAATGCAGACAGTGCATGAACAAGAGCCACATTATTCGGGCATATTTAATATATTTCACAGAAAGGAGTTGTGTGGGTTTTTCTTTACAACTTTCAGCTGTGAGAGGCCTGATTCTAGAAGGCATGTAAGGCTTTTTCTTCTATTACTGATCCTGCAGGGAGTCCCCCCTCAAGGCTTCACAGTGGGGGAGTCACAGGTTGATAAACTTAAATCCAGAAGCTAAAGTCAGCCCAGGGGCTGGCAGCAATACAGATCAATAACCCAAACCATCCTACTAACACAAAATGTAAGAGCCTATGCTTTCCCTAGACCTGTCCATTTGATTCGAAGATTTCCCATGTTTTCGGTTTTAAAAAATATTAGAAACATTTTCAAAACATAATTTTTTTAAAAAAAATTTAAGAACATTAAAATTTTAAAAAAAAAACATTTAAATTTTAAAAGTTTAAAAAACACCAGCATTTTGAAAAATTATTTAAAAATTTAAGAAACATTTGTAAATAAAAAAGTTAAAAATAACTAGGGGCTAGCTCAGTTAACACAGGCTTGGGTAAAACTATATGATGGTAAGAAGGGAAGACCTAGAGTCAGACAGACCAAGGGTCTCAAAATTCCACCAGACTCACTACCAGAGCCTAGGTCAAGTCTCATCTTTCACTTTGTATGGGAGGGTAAGAATGCAGCGGTAAGAATGCACGAGCTACAAGCTTGGGTCCATACTAAGTATTGCCTAGGTGAGTACTTAGATAATGCCTCGCTGGTGGTAAGTATACCAGACCAAGAGCTCTTCATTGCTCTGCTGTTGAAAGAAAAAATTTAAAATGTACTCTTTCCATTAGAGACTGGATTTGATTTTGTTTTTCTTGGATTATACAGGAAGATACACAACCAACTGGAGTCAAGGCTGCCTTTCAGGCTGTCTTTTAAGATGTCCTTCATCCCCAGGGGAACCTGCTGAGCAGATTCGGTAGTGGTAGTGGTGCTGGGTGTGGGGAAATCTGTACTCTAACTTGTTCCTAGGGTGACTACATACTCAAGCTTGAAAAGCAAATATGGACAGAAGTCGATACTTTTTAAAAAACATCCATAAATCATTCTAAGTTTAAATTAAAATACTTTTTTTTTGGATTACTGCCTTGTGAATTCAAATTTTTTTTTTGTGAATTCAATTTTCTACAAATGATTGGAAACAACCTAAATAACCCATTCTTTCAAGTCACTTCTCCATATATTTTCCATTCTCTATCTCCAGTAAACAATATTTGCTAACTAAAATGGGAACAGAGAAGTCATGTGGGAATGACTGTCTTGCTACCAACAAACTGAGCATGGAATATTGAGATGTATGGGCACAGAACATCTTAGGGATCTGGGAGAATTTCTACCAGTTCAGACTTCAGTGAATGCAGTCAAACTTTGCACTTTCTCGGTTTGGATCTGAAGACAGAGAAGAGATAACAAGGTGAAGAGAAAGGAGTAAAGATAAAATTCCTTGCACAAAACCCAGTGGCAGATATCAGAGGAGGTATGAGACAGTGAAAAGTAGCACTGCCTGGCCTTGGACCCAGTGGATGAAGGAACAATCGCCTTGAGATGGAGAAGTCAGAGATGGGGAATAAAGTTTCCCTTCCAGCTACCATTATGCAGGTTGGGGTAAGAGAAGTTGCAAAGGTAGAGCACAAAGTACTGGCAGTGAGTGGGTCATTTCTGAATCCCCAGAGTCTGGCAAAATACATATCTGCTTAATTCTGTTGATGTAAGCTTTTGCTCTAAGCTTAAAATGAGATGGTATCTTTATTCCTGGTCATACTGCTCTTTTGGAGTATCACCCATTGGTATTAAAAACCATAGCTGCCCTCCCAAAAGCAAATGCTTGCTGTAGAACACTTGACATAGTTTTCATATGACAATCAGTGCTGAAGAGGCTATTTGAATAGTTAAGGGTTGATCTGACTTAATTGTAGCACCCAAACTCCTTGGCTTGGATTTCAGAGACTTTTACAACTGAGCTTCTGACTGGGAAGAGCTAACACTGGGATGAGCACTCCTCATGTGTCAGGAGAAAGCATCTATATAACCACCCAAGGAGGCACCATCATGATCCCCATTTACAAAAGAGAAGTCTGAGACATAGAGCAGTTAAGTCACTTGCTACTAAGTGGAAAAGCTGGGAACTCCAGAGGAGTCTGCTTCATGGCTTCTGTCTCCCCACTAGCTGCTGAACTCCTCCAGAGAAAGGACTGAGTCATCAGCACCCTGGTATCCCACATGCCCAGGGCGATAGCTGAGGCCAAGCATCAGCCCAACATATATTTGCTAATTGAATTCGTCTCTACCTTCTTTCTTATACCCTGAAATGCTCCCTCACTATATTGAGGTCTGCTTCCCCAAATGTCACCACTCTGGACTAAACTTTGTACTGGTAGCAACTCTTGATACTTTCCATCACTTTACATAAACCATCTCTTCATAATACTTGGCAGTGCCCGATATATACACATGCTTGCACACACTCACATAAACACATATATACACATGTACAAAATACACACATGTAAGCAGACACATGTATATACACAAACACTTGTACACCTACATATATATGCATGAAACACAAACATATTCACAGAGGCACATTTATGAACATGCGCATAGACACATGTTCATACATATGCACAATACATGTGTATACAGATATGTAACAAACATATGCACATGTGTACGAACACACGTGCATGCACAGGTATGTGTGCATGCAACATATAAAAATATGCACATGCATGTTTATAAAGGGGTTTAGGAACTCCCCCAGCAGGATAAAAGCTCTATGAGAGTAGGAACTTATCTTTGTTCACCACTATATCCAAAACACCTATGATGATGCCTGACACATAAAAGGAAGATACTACATATTTGTTAAATAAAGGAATGAACCTTTGAATTTCTCTTGCCCACAGCTATCATTCATTCTGCAAATTTATTGAGATCACATTAATCACAGCAAAATATACACAGTACTGTCACACAGTATTCTAAGTACTTTGTCAACATGAGCTCATTTACTCCCAAAGCGACTCTGTGAGGTAGGTACTACTATTCTTTCCATTACACAGTTGGAAAAAGTGAGGCACAACATGCCACGTGACTTCCCAAGGTCACACAGACAGACAGCAAGGGGAACCAGGATCTGAATCAGTTATGTGTTCTTAACTACTGAGTCAGGTTTCCTCTAGATCTTTCATTTTCATTTCATTTGTCCTCAGAAGCCAAATTCTCTCTCATTTTTAAAAAAAGTTATATTTATTTTAGATAGAGCATGAGCAGGAGGGGCAGAGGGAGAAGGAGAGAAAATCTCAAGCAGACTCTGTATTGAACATGGAGCCTGACATGGGACCCGATCTCACAACCCTGAGATCATGACCTGAGCCGAAACCAAGAGTCAGATGGCTCAACCGACTGGCCACCGAGGTGCCCCTTCAGAAGCCATATTCTGACATCAGAGTCACAGTCCAGAGCATGATAAAGATTAGAGTTATGGAAAGGTGGGGTGGGGGCTATGCTGTTGAATGGTACAACTAGAGACTACTGTAAATATTCTATAGTCCAAGAAATTTTCCTTCTTAGTTTTTCCAGACATCGACACTGGTGGCAGGGTGCTATGAGGCAATCCTCAGGATAGATCCCCAGTGTGGGGAAGTCAAAAATCATTTCTCTTCACTCTTTATACTTACAGTATAAGTACAGCTGGACATGTGCATTTTCCCACCAACAGCTGCTGATGTGCAAGCCCTAAAGTAAATACTGGTACTCAGAAATATCATGTGGATGGGAAGCACCATGTGTTCAGTTCCCATGCCATGAAAATCAGTGGACCTTTGGGGTAAGCCTACTTTTGTCACCAGTGACGCAAGTGCAGTATTAGACACCAGGCCCCCAACACACACTCTTCTAGTAGTCTTCCACCTTAGAACTTGGAATGGGAACTCCTCCCAACAGGTGGCTGGCAGAGGCAGAACCTGGGGCTAGGCTCTCTCTGTGTTGTTTTTGTTCCCAAGATCAGCAAAGGAAAACAGCAACTCATCTTTTCAGTCATCTATTAATACGAGAGAACAAATGGAAACTTCTGACAACCACATAAAGTCCCGGAGCTAATGAGTTGGTAGAGATCCGCCTATAACTGGGGGCTGTGGGCACAGGCACTCTTGTTGGGTCAAGACATTCTGCTCTATTTACTAGGTAGCACTTGCTCCCTTGTTTGATGCAAAGGCTGCACCAAAGCCAATGGGAAGCCACAGGAAGAAATCCACCGATGAGGGTTGGAGTCCCAGATCCAACCCTTCCTGACCCTATAACCTTAAGCAAATCCTTTCACTTCCAGGGTGTCCATTGGCTCAATGATTAAAGAAGGCAAAAAATACCAGGCGGTGGTTTCCAAATGGCAAGTTACACACAGATGAGATTAATATTTACATTAATCAACAAAGTTAACAGAATTAATATCCTCTTCAATGATACTGATCTCCCCAGGATGCAGCAAAAAAACGGCAAAGATGGTCTAGTCAGCCTGGACTGACAGCAAAAAAAAAAAAAAAAAAAAAGGCAAGGATGGTCTGGTCAGCCAAGACTAACAGAGTCCCAGAAACCTATGCCACTTTAAATATTCATTATTCAGTCACGTCCCTACTCTGGGACTCAATTTTCTCAACCACAAAATGGATCTAGAAACACACCTGCCCAGAAGAAGGTTAAACAGAAACTCCATCTTTTGTTCCAGATATTCATGTTGGTCTAAGTATAGGCTACCCATAAGAAAGCCACGGCAGGTAGGAGAAAACTCATAGGCCCTGGAGTCAGAAAGCCTTGGACCTAGAACCCAACTTTAGCATTTATTAAAATGTCCCTTTGAGTAAGTTATTGCACTGTGATTTCCTTATGTTAAATTCAGAAAACAGTGGTAGCTCACAGTGGGGCTGGGAGCTGCTGGTGCTATGAAAGCGGTGAGCGCAACACTTGGCACAGAGTAGGTGTTTATTAAGTGGTAGGTGAAATAAAAATAACTACTTTGAGCTCTTCACAAGGAACCCAAATACCAGGTGTTTTTATTATTACCAGCTTTTGACGGAGACTTATTACTGGTTGTGACAGCGAAACAAAGCAACTTGTTCATACGTGGCTTAGAACAGCCGGCTGACTTATTTAACAGCCTTCCATAACACTGTAGCATTAAGTGAACTAATATATACACACATGTACCACAATACACACACATGCATGGATGTACACACACACATACACGAGCGTATGTGTCACATGCTATGTGTATACAGCTGTGTATGGATATATGCACACATATGTGCACACAGTGTGAATACACCCATTCTTTTCCTGGTCTAGTAAGAGCCCTCGACACATGGAATCATTCCTTCTTCCTGCTGTGGAGACAGTGCAGCCTAACAGGGGAAGAGGCACTGACAGAGGAATTAGGAGGGCCCAGTTTCTAACTTCAAGTCTGCCAGGAACTTGCTGGGGTGACCTCGGATGACTCACTGGTTTTCTGGGCCTCGGTTTTCTCACCTGCAATTTGAAGGATCTGAGATCAAAAATCTTGGGAGTCACCTTTCGGTTCAAAGCCTATGACTGTCTGTTATCCACAGGAGTGAGTCAATAACTGAAGAGGCTGCCATTTCCGAGCAGTGGCTGTATATCCTGAGTCGTGTGGCACAAGATGGGCAGGATAGGGAGAGCTGGCTGTAGCCTCAAGGCCCCACAGTCCTCCCCACTTTCTGACCCAGAGGGAAAGACTGGTCTCCCAGCTGAGGCCACTGTTTCCTGCAGCCCAGGGCAACACAGCCCTCCGAGAGAGCCTCAGGGCCTGGGGACAAGAACCCAAAGCAATCCTTCCCTGCCCTCCCCATCCCTCTGCCCCTCACCATGCCTGCAGCTGCTAAGGTCCCAGCCAGCGGTGGTTCTCATTAACCCAAACCTCAACTTAAAACAATAAACTCCAAACTCACATTACCAAATTCCTCCTCCCCCACTCTGATTCCCATCCAAGAACTCCCAGAGCTGCCCTCGCTCTATCTGCTCAGGCACTGACACGGCTTTTCTCCTTCCAGATTCCCCAGCATGACTTTATCTGCTCTTCTCTCTCCCTCCATTTCTTACAGACTGTCTATCTCTCTGGATCCACCTTCTCTTTCACACTGGATGGGCTCCCTCCTGGCTAGTCCTGGGCCTGGGCCTGGGCCCTGGGCTCCTCAGCACAGCTCTGGTTTGGTCTGATCTGTCTCCTCGGCAGCTGCCCAGAGCCAACTTGTCCCACACGCTATCCCCTCTGGGTACCAGGTGACACCTTCCACCTCATAACTGGCTTCCCGGATCCCCCTGACATTCAGGCTCAGAATCCACGGGGTAGGGGTAGAGCCTACGAGCCTCTATGTTTTTAAAGGCTCCCCCACTTCCATTTAACGACCTTTGTGTTTTGATCTTTCCAAATCCCCTCATGGTTATTATGTTCATCAGCTCACTGATTTACTTAACATTGTGCGCTCTATGATGGATGACGGGCGGGCGTACAAAGGTGAGCATGACTGGAGAGGGGGTATGACACTGAAATAGAGGCAAAATGTTGCAAATGGAGAGGGATTCATTTTTTCCTAAGAGCGGGGTTAGCTTTGGAGGAAGTAACAAATTACACTGTGTGCTGTCCTGAGTAGGACTGTCCAGGTGACGAGGAGAGGCCACCCCAACCAGAGCAAGCAGCAGGAGGAAAAAAGGCAAGGGGGCAGGAGGTGAGTGATGTGCAGACAGGAGGATGGAGCAGGCCTGCCTCTCAGGGAGACAGATAGGGAAGGAATCCTCTTGTCCTCCCCCTCCCCACTCTTCACTCTCACTTTTGTCTTCTTACCTCCTATCTATTTTTGCCTAAGAGTTAACTGCACAAAATATAAATCTAGTAACAATCTATTAATTAGCAAAACCCTTATTTTGGGTTATTTTTTGGCTACCACAGAAATAAAATGGTACAGAGAAATAATATTGCTGAGGGTGTTTCAGTCTATAGCAGGCATCTCTGTCCTCAGCTCTACTGATGTTGGAGGCTGGGTTGTTATTTGCTGTAGGGGCCATCCTGAATAATGCAGGATGTTTAGCAGTATCCCTAGCCTCTACCCACCACATGGCAGTCGGACAATCAAAAGCTGTCTCTAGACGTGGTCCAGTGTCCCCCAGGGTGGGGTTAAAATCACCCCTGATTGAGGACCACTGATTTAGAGAAACAGAAGATGATCTTTGGATCGAGTCAAACACATGATCAAATCTTGTCATGACATGAGTTATGGGATTATAGAAGTGTTCTGCTTTGGTCTTCAATTTCTTCACGTGCAAGACAGGAAATCACCTCTACTTAGTAGAATTATTGTGAAAGACAAGAGATAAAGTAGGTAAAGGGTCAGACAGAGCATTTGGCCCAGAGAAGGCAAGGAAGAATGGTCATAATGGTAGAGGTGCCAATAAGAGTAGTGGTCCTAATATTTATTTTTATTAATTTGATGCTGATGTTGTCATTGTTGGTATTATTATCAAGAATAAAGCCTAACTGATGTTAAAAAGTTACAATGAGTAAATAAGTTCTGCTTTACCCAGAAGCCATAACGGGGCAAGAAATGTCACAGTTATATTGCCAGACACCACGTCCTCTAGGGATCCTTTTATATTTCTTTGAGTCTCAATTTGGGGCATATTATATGCTTTTCTGAAGCTCTCCACACTTGGTATATATAACTGTCATTGTTTATTCCATGTTTATTTTCACTACTAGACCATAAATTCCCAGAAGTCCAATTCTCTCTCATATTCACCTGACACTCCCATCCCTAGTAGTTGGGTATCAATAAATGATAAATATATCAATAAAATGATATATTTTATTAAGAATTTATTTATTTGAGGGAGAGAGAGAGAGAGAGAGAGAGAGAGAGAGAGTGTGTGCATGAGTGGGTTAGGGAGCAGAGGGAGAAAAAGACTCCCCAGTGAGCAGGGAGTCCAATGTGGGGCTTGATCTCTGGACTCTGGGATCATAACCTGAGCCAAAGGCAAACACTTAACCGACTGAGCCACCCAGATGCCCTAAAATGATATTTTTTAGGGTCAACTTCAAGAGTAGACCAGATTACACTTTAATTGATATGCCATTGCATACAGCAATTAGAATATGTGAGCTCTGGTACCAGAAGGCATAGATTCAAATGATTTATCACTTACTAACTGTGTGGCTCTGGGCAAGTCAGGTATCTTTGTGAGTCTCATTGTTTCATTTGATAAGTGGGAACAAGATAATAGTATGTATAAAGTTGCACTGAGAATCAGCACAGCTTCTAGACCATTGAAAATGGAAAGATAAGCAGCTGACAAGTTTTACTGCCCACTGGAATAAACTATGTGTTGCTGTAGGAGGGCAGAGACCAGAAGCTCTTTTTATAAAACTGGTTAAACCAATGCTCTGCTATTGAGAAAAAAAAAAAAAAAAAAAAAAAACAAGAATGGAAGAAAGGGAGGGAGGGAAGGAATTCAATTATCCTCATTCTGGTTTGACTCTACAACTCAGATTTTTGCCAGTTCAACACCTGGCAAAGAATCCAGTATCTGGAAGCCAAGAGCAGTGCTAGACCTAGACTCAAAATATGTGCTTAGCTAACACCTGCTAACATGATGGGACACCAATTTCCAGACATCCAGGAGCGGATCGGAGAGGCCCCCAAACCCAACTCTTTTGCTTCTTGGAGAACTGAGCCAGGTACACCTACAGAGTAGGGATAAACTACCTCTGTAATGCGAGGCTATTCTCTACCTCGCCCCCCCTCAATTGTAGCATCTATCCCTCATGGAGGAGATGCACTCATTCTCTTCATTCACTCATTCACTATACATGCATGTGTTCAGGGTCCTCCCTCTGCAAAGCACTGTGCAGGCTACCGGGATGTAAGGGTGACATGACACAGTACTTTTGCTCAAAGAGCTTACGATTAGTAAACGAGACCAGGATGCACACACAAGACTGGGTGACATGCACAGGCAAAGGGAAGCAAGTCCAAGATACACAGGCACAGAGGAAGGAGGGCTTACATCAGCTTGAGGGAGTCAGGGAAGGTTCCCAGAAGAGGTGGCAACAGAGTCAAGATTTGGGGGATAATCAGGAGTTTATCTCATCAGATTAGAACAACTGAGAGAAGGGAGCCTGAGACAGAAATTGGGTTGTTATTGCCTTTCAGGACAGCAGGGGTGCTGAAGCCAAGAACAGACCTGGAACAAAGTTAACACTATTTTTATAAGCTAGAAAAATATCAGCAGCAGGAGCCCTGGCCAGAACCACCCCCACAAAGAGCAAACAAAGCGGCTCCTATCTTCTGGCTGGCCGCTGGAGAACTTACTAACCAGCACCTTACGAACAAAATGTTCTTTAATCTTTGATTTTTATTCCCACAAAGTCCTTCTTCCTCTTTTTCCAGAATGGGAAAAAGCATGGGTTGAATTTTACTTGCCTCTTTGATCTTTATCCTTCTGTCCCAGGCTCCCTTGAGAATGAGAGCCCAGGGAGATTTCTCCAAAGCAGAGCGCCGACCCCTCCTCCCAGCCAGAATGTAGGGTCCAGTGTAGGTCATGCAGGGTCAGCACTTGAAGAGGCTGTAACTGTCAGGGCCTGTTTGCAGGGGGCTCGCATGGCCTCCAATTCTGATCTCCAAAGCTGGACTCATAGCCCAACATCCAGTAATTTCTTAGCATGGAGTTCATCTACCCCTTTCTTGAGACTGCTTTCTCACTTCAAACTGTACAGAATCTAGAACAGTGAATCCTGCATTCTGTGACCAAGTGCCAGGCAAGGA
The DNA here is from genome assembly GCF_905146905.1 of Nyctereutes procyonoides. Lineage (NCBI taxonomy): Eukaryota > Metazoa > Chordata > Mammalia > Carnivora > Canidae > Nyctereutes > Nyctereutes procyonoides. The sequence continues at coordinate 39,289,446 of NW_026575140.1, read as the reverse complement.
GAATCAGGGCACATCTGGGGCAAGGCAGATAGAGCCCAGAAGCCTGAAGTTCTTCTCCAACTGCTTATCCAAAAAGAAGACAGTTTTCCTAGAACGCTTCTTACAATAGTTAACTCAGAGAACTCCCAACGTAGAAGCTCTTACTTTACATCAGGCATTGTGATTCCAGAGTGAGAAAACCAGAGATGCCTCGTAATAATGTGCCTACTATGTGCCAGCTGCTTTACCTACTCACAGCATCAGCTTTCTTTTTTTTTTTTTTTTTTTTTGATTGGAAAGGAATCTGAGCTTTATTCAGGAGGCCAGCAACCTGGGGACATCAGTTTTCTTTTAAAGATTTTATTTATTGATTTGAGAGAGAGAGAGAGAGAGAGAGAGAGAGAGAGAGAGAGAGAGTATGAGCAAGCAGAGGGGCAGAGCGAGAGGGAAAAGCAGGACCCTGGCGTCATGACCTGAGCTGAAGGTAGACGCTGAACTGATTGAGCCACCCAGGAGCCCAATTTTTTAAAAAAAGATTTTATTTATTTATTTGAGAGAGAGAGAAAATCTATCCTTAGGGATTATGCAGCTGGATGGTGGATGATCTTCCCAAGGCTCTCAGGGTTGCAGAGGGCACAGGCAGGGAGAGCAGTGAGAGGAAACATCTGTTCCAGGACTCCTCTCTTCCCGAGACACCCTAGTCCTGAATTAGTTGTAAGGGGAGAGGAGGAAGAATCGGAAAGTACATGAAGGATAAAACTTGGTCAAAATCACGATCATGAAAAAAAAACCAAAAAAACAAAACAAAACAGGATCATGATTGTCTCACAGTTGCCAAGAGAAGCCCTTCCCAGCCACCACCAGCCCCTACGCTCCACCCTTTAAGAATCTGAGGCCCTCATTCTACCTTGCCACGTCAAGGACTTACTTTTGGAAAATACAAGGGAAACTCACTAACTGAAGAGCATTAAAAAGAACAAAAAGGGCAGCCCAGGTGGCTCAGTGGTTTAGCGCCATCTTCAGCCCAGGGTGTGATCCTGGAGACCCCAGATCAAGTCCCATGTCAGGCTCCCGGCATGGAGCCTGCTTCTCCCTCTGCCTGTGTCTCTGCCTCTCTGTCTCTGTGTCTCTCATGAATAAATAAAGAAAACCTTAAAAAAAAAAAAAAAGAACAAAAAGGCTCAGCCAAAGCTTCGAGGGGTAAAATTCCTGTCACTGAACATCTCTGATTTAGGAAAAGAGGTGGTGATTTGGCCGGGGGGTGGGGTCCTGTAATGGCCTGGATTCCTTCCAGGGCAATTCAAACCACACTTTCTGAGTGTCTACAAGTTAGCAGGTGCCACACCGTGTGCAGCAAAGAAGTGAAAATAGGTGCTTTGGGCCATCCCTCCAGGAGGTCTGGGAAACTAACAGGAGTCCCAGAGCCTCTGTAGGTGCAGCCTTTGTTTCAGCATGTAGAGGTCCAAGCCTAGTGCTCCACACCCAGGTGGGGGTGGGTGGGAAAGAGCATGATCACTGAAGAAGAAGCATGATAGAAAAGGATTCCCTGGCTTCAAACATGGTACAGGATGCCAGGATTACTAGGGGACAGGAAAACTCGCTGTCTATCTAGACCACAAGTTCTTTCTGTGCCTGCTCTCTGAAACCAAAATCATGTCATTCGATTCAAAAGCACACATTGCTCTCATTGAAAAGTGAGGGAAACACCCTTGCCTATACTCAGTATTATCTACCATTCAACCGCATGTATTACTGGCTGTTTACAGTTTCTCAGGCATTGTGTTAGATCCTGAACACACAAAGATGAACAAGAAAGACATTTGTAGACTGATGAGTGCTGCCCTGTCTGGAAGTCCATGGACTATGTAGAAGAACCAAATACTTTTATTTTTACAGGATACTGCTGCATCAGGAAACACAAACTTCCACTCCACAGGTTAAGGCCATTTCATCCTATTCTTGCTTTAATGTGACTGTATTCATTTAATAAATTTATCAAGCACCTACAGGAACCTGGTCCAGGGCTTGTGATACAAGAATAATAATATAATGCCCTCAAGGAGCTCATAGTCCATTAGAAAAGACAAGCAGATAAATCAGTAATTACAACCCAATGTGATCATTTCTCCACGAGGGGTAGGTAAAAGTGGTGAAAGAAGCACAACTTAGAGATTTTTACAATAAATCTGAGTGCTCCACAGAAGGCTATGCAGAGAACAAAATGTCTGCTAGGATTTTCAAATTAGAGTAGAAGTTAGCCAGTGGGAGAAGTAGAGGACTGATTGGTCAATCTGGGAAGAGAAATACACATGTGTTTACACAGACTGGCTTCTGGGAGCACAAGTCAATGTAAGTATTTCAAAGATACCTCTAGGCTCTGATATGAAGCATGGAATAGAATAGAGTTCAAAATTTCTTTGACTATGATCCACAGTAAAAAATTCATTTTCATCATGGGTCAGTGTGTACATATACTACACATAAAATATAAACATAAGTTCCATAAAAACAGTGTTTATTTACCCTTATTACGTGACATGTGCTCTGATGTTTTCTACTCCAGCTGAATCTATTCTGAAAACCCAGTGGTCATGACCTACTACACTTTACACGTGACCTACAGATTGCATGAAGTCTTAACCATCATTAAAACAACAATAACATCACTGTTAGAAAGAAAGGCTAGGGAAAAACATGGCTATAATGGAAGTAAGAGATATTGAGAATGAGAACCAAAACAAAAAAAAAAAAAAAAAGAAAGAAAGAAAAAAGAAAAGAAAAGAAACGAAAGGAAGGAAGAAGGAAAGAAAGAAAAAGGAAAGAAAAACAGCATTAAGGATATAGAGGAGAGAGTCATTACATTTGACTGTAACCTCTGTCTTACTGTCCACCTTCCTATTAAAACTTGTGTAAGAGACACCTTGGTTTGGTTTGGTTTTAAATTCACTGTCCCCTTGGGGCACCTGGATGGCTCAGCAGTTGAGCATCTGCCTTTGGCTCAGAGCGTGATCCTGGGGTCCGGGATCGAGTCCCGCATCAGGCTCCCTGCATGGAGCCTGCTTCTCCCACTGCCTGTGTCTCTGCTTCTCTCCCCGTGTCTCTCATGAGCAAATAAATAAAATCTTTAAATTCACTGCCCCGAGGCACCGTGTCTAGAACACAGTTAAGTGTTCAACAGGTCTTTGAAATAATGAATACATTTGAATGTCATATGTGAGAGTTATTTCGGAGTTGAAATCAAGACTATACTCTAATTGGATATAAGATATAAGCCAAAATTATGAAAATAAATCAATTAGACTTGTAAGGATTTTGGAGTACCTTTAGAAAAAAACGTATAGATAAGTACACTACCACCATATGTGCTAGTTGGAAGTTAACATATCTTTTTCAAATTTCCAGTAAACCAAAGAACCATCCAGATATTGATTGAGATCATTTTTTCTTATTATTCTGTATGGAGAAATTAATAAAATTATAAATTCTACTTTGATAAAAAGTTCTATAATTCTATCGAAATGCCTAACTGTAAAAAGGCTTTTCATTCCCATATCTTGAATCACCAGCCCTTGATCCCTGCTTTAAAAACAGAAAAGTGGGATCCCTGGGTGGCGCAGCGGTTTGGCGCCTGCCTTTGGCCCAGGGCGCGATCCTGGAGACCCGGGATCAAATCCCACGTCAGGCTCCCCGTGCATGGAGCCTGTTTCTCCCTCTGCCTATGTCTCTGCCTCTCTCTCTCTCTCTCTCTCTCTCTGTGTGTGACTATCATAAATAAATAAAAATTAAAAAAAAAAAAAACAGAAAAGAACTGTGTTCGGTTCTGAGGTATATTCCGTTTGAAACTGGTGTTGCTCATGGACGCAGAGTGAGAGTTTACCTAGGCCTCCCGCGTGTGCATCAATAAGTGGAGCTGCCACAGCAATTCCAACAGGAAGGCCAAGGTCTTTGGCTGCCTCTGGTGTGAGCCCATTTCCAAGAGAAGCTCCAGGAGGCAGCACTTGGTTTCCTGGGTAGACAGGAGAAAAAACAAACACGCGTCAGTTTGAAAAACACAAAAGCAAACATCGGGTTTTCTTATGAGTATCTCTCAGCTCCCTCCCCTCTCTTCTGCCTTTTCTCAACCCCATGATGGTAAAAACCATGCACCCACGAACAGTCCTTTTGCTCATTTGGTGACTCAGGTGTATGTCCTTGGTTCCTATGGGTCATGCTCCGTGGTACTTTACAAAATCAAAAGAAGGCACCTTTCAAATTGGAGAAAGATTCCATTCGTGGGAAATTCCAAAAGATATAAACACAGTGGACTCTTAAAGACCAAGCTAATGTGGTTAAATGGTTCCAAATGGACTTCCTAACACAGCAGCAGCTCTATCAGCATACCTTACACACACACATACATGTCCATACACATATATTCTTTTTTTTTTAATTTTTATTTATTTATAATAGTCAGAGAGAGAGAGAGAGAGAGAGAGAGAGAGAGGGGGCAGAGACACAGGCAGAGGGAGAAGCAGGCTCCATGCACCGGGAGCCTGACGTGGGATTCGATCCCGGGTCTCCAGGATCGCGCCCTGGGCCAAAGGCAGGTGCCAAACCGCTGCGCCACCCAGGGATCCCATACACATATATTCTTGAGGAGGCTGAGAACATTTACATTGTGTATCCTTCCTGTGAGGGGGAAAAGGCAGGGAATTATTTTATCCCAATAAAAAAATCTCTTGAAAGTTTTTCTCAGGTGGAAAAGCAAGCCCCGTCTAAACCTTGCAAGCTTTACAAGGGTGCAGGGTGTCTGGTGGCTCAGTCGGCTAAGCATGTGTCTTTGGCTCAGGTCATGATCTTAGGGTCCTGGGATCCAGTCTCAAGTCAGGCTCCCTGCTCAGAGAGGAGCCTACTTCTCTCTTTCCCTCTACCCCTCCCCCCTGCTTGTGTTCCCGCTCATTCCCTAATAAATGAATAAAATCTTTTTTAAAAAAACAAAACAAAACAAACTTTACAAGCCTGCTACTTGCACAACCACAGAATACAATCTGAATGGTGTTCTTTGGAGTTGTGCAATGCAGTGACCCTGATATTTCAAGTGACCTTGAATTCCTGCATTCAGGCCTTCAGTGAAGAATTTATTGATTGTCTTGCTTTGTGTGGGCACTGTGGTGCTGTAAAAGGCGGTCCTTGCCCCCAACCTAGTTAGGGAGATGAGATCAGGACACAGACAGCCATGCAAGTCAGAACAGAATGAAGAAATCCATCTGTTCTCAGGTGCTTAGCAGAGGCTAAGTCCTCGCCTTTCCCCTGCCAAGAAATGTATAATAAGTATTTCTGCACTGCAAGGAGGGGATGTGGGTGGACCCCCATATATGCTAAGACCCCTCTGAGCTCCAAGATTTTAAGATTCTGAACGACGTGGGGTCAGCAGTTTGCTGGGCACTAAGATGCCCACCCTTTGGTAACTGTTCCACGGAGCTCCAGGGGTAGACTGAGGTACCTCAGGACTTCTGGGGGTGGGGTGGGACTGGGGGTTGAGGGAAGCAGAAGCAGAAAGTGAGTGGCTCACCAGCCTCCTCTAATTAGAAACAAAAAACCTCCACAACACCATTTTTATCCATTTTAGATACTGAGCTTCTCCTGTAATTGAATTTGAAGAAAGTGAGCAGAAGAAGCCTGGAGCCCCACTGCAGTGCGTCCTAGAGCGTCACTGTCCAATATGGTAGCCACGCAGTGTGTGCAGACGGAGCACTTGAAATGTGGCTGAAACAACACAAGGACCTCAGTTTTTCACTTAATTTCATTTCAATTCATTTCCATTTAAAAACTGGTACTCAAAAAAAAAAACTGGTACTCAATTCAGTTACTAAAAAGCTTTTAAGTATGTCTGAAACCACTCTGGTGTGCAAATTGACCTTTTCAATGTTAACTGAAGAAATCTTAATATTTACAGTGAAAATTTAGTGTGAATTTTCAGACACTAAATGTACTAAGTGGCAAATACATATCAGATATCAAAGACTTTGTATGGAAAAGTACAGAAAAGAATGAATGTAAAATATTTTGTTATAAGTTTTATATCAAATATATGTTGAAATGATGTTTTGCATATTTTAAGTTATATAAAAGATACATTGAAATTAATTCCACCTATTGCTTTTTACTTCAGTGTGGCTACTGAAACATTTTAAATTAGGTATGTGGCTCATATTACATTTCTACAGGATAGTGCTGGTCTAGAAGATAAAGCCAAGATGCTCCAACGATGGGGTACAAAGCAAGGACAACTTCTCAGCTGCTTTGAACACCCAAACCAGCAGAAACCTGAAGGAGAGCAGTGTCCTTCGCTGAGGACAGTCTCCAGAGACATACAGTCTCAACTATGTCATTACATCTAGTATCCAGCACGTAAGTAGCAGCATTTGCCTTTACTGAGTACTTCTGTGCAAGGGATTGTGCTAAGGGTATACAATGCATTTTCTCAGTTCATTGTCACATAACCCCATGTGAAGGATATTATTACTGTCCCCACTGCACATATGGATGGGGCAAGTCAGTTTATAAAGGGAAAGTAACCTCCCCACAATCATATAGCCTAACTGTTGGAGCACAGGCCATGGATTCCACTCTGACGGACCAAACCTACGCTCTTATTCATTAAATTACATATTAGTGTATCTATTTTTTTTTAATTAAGTGACTGAAGAAAACAAGTGCTTTTATTTTTTTTAAAGATTTTATTTACTTACTTAGAAAATAAGAGTACATGCAGGTGGGGGGAGGGGCAGCAAGAGTGAGAGAGAATGTCAAGCAGACTCACCAGCAAGCACAGAGCCCAAGGCAGGGCTTGATCTCAAGACCCTGAGATCAGGACCCCAGCCAAAATCAAGAGTCTGGATGCTCAACAAACTGAATCACCCAGGCACCCCAAAAGAAGCACTTTTAGAACAAACGTTATGTGTGTGTAAAAAGGAGCACCAATTTGGAAATCATGCTCTCCACCTACAGATTTTTTTTAAAGGGTTAATTTTCATAGGGAGGTAAAAAATGTTTTACTTTCATCCCCAATCTTCACAAACATAAAGGGTATAATTTTTATTAAAATAAAAGATTCTGGACAAAAGGGGTGATTGGAAAGATGGGGTACTCTGGTAAGTCTTCTGGGCAGTAGTTTAGAAAGGCTTCTGGAGGACCACAGGTAGACTTCTCAGCAGAGGCAGCATCTCGAGTCAAGGCCAAGAAACATGCGAGACTGCCAAAGAGGCTGAGTGAAGAGGAGCATGAGCTGGGGGTGGGTGGGGCACATAAGGTTGGAGATGGAAGAGGGGATGGAGCATGCCCTGGAACCCAGACACAAGTGTCTGAACTCAAACATGAAGGTAACTGCGAGCCTCTGGAGAAGTGCTAAAGCCAGGGAGTGAGGTGGTTGGATCTGTGCACTTTTATAGATTTCTTGGGCAGCACTGCGGCAGAAGACAGAGGGGAGTTAGAACAGTTGTGAAGCTATTTCGGTAACAGAAAAGATGAGGCCCCTCATCAAGGTATGGACAAGAGAGAGGCAGAAACAGGCAACAGGAGAGATTCTGTGAAGCAGGAAGTGACAGGTCATGGCAGGCACCTGGAGTATGGGGAGTGTGGTAGATAGGGAGATGCCCCCGCCTGGATCCCCATTAAGGGCAGACTTGTAGCCCAGTAAGGGGAGTAAGGTCTGCAGACAGCTGCCAGCTCCTTCTAGGCCACTGTGCCGAGGTGATCCCTTTCCCAGGGCAGCCAGGCCTGATGACTTTGCGAACTGGGAGCAGAAGGTCTCTGATGGGCACCACTCACTCCACTCCGGAGCACTCTGCTGGGCTGGCCCAGGGCGATGTGACTGGATTACAGCTCTAAGTCTCCCTGCGCCCAATCCTCCCCTCTTCCCCTTCCTATTATGGATGGAAACCCCTAAGAAACATCTTGGATCCCCAAGTCTGGCTCAGCATCTGCTGCTAAAGAAACCAACTGAAGGCAGTCAGCCAGTCTTTCTCCTCAGGCCAGTGGTCCAGGAATGAAAACAAACATGCACAAAGATTCACAACCTCCTTTGAACTGGAACCACAGCCTTCAGGAATAGTCTATCTGGGTCAAAAGCAGGAAGAAGCTTTGTTTATTTAGAGACCAAAAAGAAACAGCTTGGCATGAGAGAAGATGACAGAAGAGGCGGGAATCTCTGAGAAATCACCCCCATCAGATCGTGCTTTAAGCTTATCAGCCTGGCGTGCATCTGAGGGACCAGAGGAGCTGTCAGAAGCAAGCTTTAGTGCGCCTTGACAACTTTTCTGGAAATAATCCTCTTTTTGGCTCTTCCTTGACCATAAAATTAAGTTAATCACAGCATTCATTTTCCCAGACTTAATCAAGACCTCACAGCCTCAGCACTGGCTGTCTCTCCTAGCCTTTGTTCAAGCATTTATCCACGCATCTTAACAAACATTTCAAGAACAATGGTGGCGCCTGCATATTTCTGCCCACCTGTGGCAATGTTGAGGGGCTAGGGTGTACATGAAAGAGGCTCACACAGTGATCGGGGCAAATCAAGGCTCCCAGCCTCTCAAGTGCTCTGCAGGTGGAATGTACATGGTCCTTCTGGAGCACAGAGGAGAGACAGTGAGTTGGCCCAGGGGAGTGCAGGAAATCAAGATGAAGGTGACATTTGAGCCTAGTCTGGTAAGACAGGTGGCAGATAGCTGGTTTCAGAGCTAGAATGCTCAGGGGAGCTGGATGCCATTAGAGCAAAAAGTGTTCACTGCAGGGAGCCCCAAAGGGACACGGGGTATGAGGCATCCGTATGCTGGAAAAGGGACATCGAAGAGGAGCAGAGAAGTGTGGGCCTCCAGCAGGGCAAGGAGCCCCAACTAAGGCAGTGAGGCCCTGCCAGCCAACAGCTTTGAGCACTTAGTTTGTTTTTTAAGAAGATAAAGCTTTCAGTGGAGAAAGGCTAGAATAGGAAACAGTTTTTATCTGCAAAACTATCAAGCCAACTGAAAAAAATGCAGGCTGCAAAACATTATGTAGAGTATGACTTCATTTTAAGAACAACAACAAAGAGGGTAGATGGACTATTTGTAAAAATATATTCCTGGGGGAAAAAGAAATGAAAATTGTTTGTTTCTGGATGAAAAAAATATTATTTTTTTTCTTTTGACCAACCTATACTCTCTAAAACTCTTCTACCTTGAACACACATTTCTTGTGTAAATTTTTTAAAGGTATTTTCCCCCATAAATTGGGGTAAATAAATTAGGGCACATGTACTCAGTAAAAATGCTACACAGCCATTAAAATGAATGAGGAAGAATTAAGGTATGAACTTGGAAGGAAGTTCAAGATAAATTTAGTTTAAAGGTCAAGACAGCATTCAGATAGTGTTTAGAGTATGATCCCATTGGTGAATTTTGTTAGAGTATAGAGAAATGCAAGCATGTATACTTCCAGAAAAGTCATAGAAAAGCACACAGCATATTGTTACAGCAGGGATGGGGATCCAGGGCAGGGATGGGGACCCAGGGCAGGCCACTTGTCTGTATGATCCCTGCTTCCTCTATACCATAAGCTTTTATTTCTTTTGTGATCAAAATGAACTAGCAAAAAAAAAAAAAAAAAACAACAAAAAAAAAACCCAAAAACAAAAAACAAACAAACAAAAAAACTAGGTTAAGTTAAAATGAAAGCACAGTTAAATTAAAGAGAACACTGCACTTTTTCCAAACCCTGCTCCTCAGCCTGAAGGCAGGAGAGGCCCAAGGACAGTTCACTTATTTTCTTGATTTGGCTGGCTTCTGGCCCTATCAACACACTCTCATGTTGCAGTATAAAAAAGTAATAATCACTCTAAGGGTTTGTGGGCTCATGTCCACTGGATTCCTATTCAGACGGGAAGATTCAGTGTGAGTGGTCAAGAGCCAGAGCCTACAATTATCTGGTGGTTGCAGTCCCTCTTCACAGGCGGGGGCTACTATTACACCAAATCTTTCCCTACCAGTTTTTCAATTATCTATGACTAATGAGCACTTTGGGAACAGTTTCAGACACACACATAATCCTCTTTCCTGACGTCAGCAGTAGAAATTAATGACTGTGTGGATTGCTGGGAGACAGAAAATGCATTATAATGGTCAACAGAACTGTTATCCTCTCCAGGAAGAGGAGATGGAGGAGGGGTATTGTATTAACTGGAAGGTTTCAGAGTTCGTTTGTATTCCTACAAACAGGAGATGAAACTCAGGGGAAAAGTGGGCTCCAACTTCTTGGAAATGTCAGAGTGGTCTGGGCACGGGCAACATGCAAACCTGGTCCCTGCTCAGTTTTGCCAAGGTCAAGAGGCCAACCAGACTGGCTGGGACAGGGCTCTCACCTGGCCCTGCCAGCAGTAGAGGCTTTCTGGGTGCTCTGGGACTGAATCCACTTTCAATCTGGTTTAGGAATGGGGGAACAGAGAGGAGATTAGACTCGTGCTCTCCAGCAATAGGCTGGAGTTATCTTAAGAGCACATGGTGGTGTGTGTAAGTTTGTTGTTTCATGCAGGCATCCTCTGGGCTGGTGGGGGAATTTTATAGGTGGTTGTGATCTGGTCTGACTTTGGTTCAACTCCAAAATTTGGTGAAGCATGAACTCTCACCAAAAAAAAAAAAAAAAAAAAAAAAAAAAAAAAACAAAAAACAAAAAACAACAACAACAACAACAAAACCCATCCTGTACAGACGGCAGCCAGTAGATTCACTACTGATACTTTTTTTTTTTTAAAGATTTATTTATTCGTGAGAGACACACACACACACACAGAGAGAGAGAGAGAGAGAGAGAGAGAGAGGCACAGACACAGGCAGAAGCAGGCTCCATTCCATGCAGGGAGCCCGATGTGGGACTGGATCCCAGGTCTCCAGGACCACACCCTGGGCCGAAGGCAGCGCTAAACCGCTGAGCCATCCGGGCTGCCCTCACTACTGATACTTTTAAAAAACTGACAATATTAGGGACTTGACCCATACCCAGCACCTGAATTCCTCTGTAGAGATGGCTGTGTAGGCAGGTTAAATCAGGGAACTTTCTGGAACCACAAATGATATAAGACTGACTGAAGAACACTCAGGTATTATTGGCTCCTGAATAGGAGTCACACACACCCAGAACTATTCACTCAATCAGAGAAATTAACAAAACACCCAAACCTGACATGCTCTGCCATCTGTTGAAAGACAACTTCTAAAACGTTAATTTGTTCATTGCCCTTCATTTGCCTCCTAAAAATGACCTCATTTCAACTAGGTATTAAATTCTTCTTTAAATTATTGACTAATGGGCACCTGGGTGGCTCAGTAGGTTAAGTGTCTGCCTTCAGCTCAAGTCATGATCTCAGGGTCCTGGGATCCAGCCCTGTGTCGGGCTCTCTGCTGAAAGGGGAGTCTGCTTCTCCACCTCCCTCTGCCTGCCACTCTGCCTACTTGTGTAGGCACTCTCTGTCAAATAAATAAATAAAATCTTAAAAAAATAAATTATTGACCAAATGAAAAACTTGAGGATATCCTCAGCATTCATTACTTATTACACAAGTGTTTACTGAGTACCGACTACGTGCCAGGCACTGCTGTAACATGGAAGATGCATTAAGGAACAAGACAGAGAAGTTCCCTGTCCTCATAGGGCTTACTTCCAGTAGACATGTGATTCTCATCCAATATCTCTTCTGAATTATATCTTGTAAATATTTTGTCTTGTAAACTCTTCTGTGGTTTGGACTGTCACTTATAAATCTTTATATCCCTGGTCTTATATTCTGACCTATAGTTGGTGTTTAATAAACATCACATATTTTAAATTAGATTTTGAATGACGCTTATCCTACATTTTATTTTCTCCCCATGTTTTTTTTTTTTTTCCTCTCTCTCCTGCTAAACAGAGAATTACTCAAAGATGATTTTATTTATCTCTGCATTCAGGTCCCTTTCCCCCAGGACACAGAAGTGCCTTAGAACAGTTCTCAGTAATATTCATTCAACTGAACTTATAGCTTTCTTTTAAAAAGAGAAGACCATAGACACAGATCAATCAACTCAGACAAAAATATTACACACACACACACACACACACGATGCTGAGTAACAGCTAGGAGAGTAAAGAGAAGAGGAACGTGCTTCCTAACATAATCCCACCAGTAATACATCCTCATCTCTCAAACTCAGAGACAGTGTAAGGTGCCATTCAAGACCCGTGTGTGCCTAGAAAAGGGGGACCAGCAAGCCCACGTCTCTCACTAAGCACCCGGGTGCTATGGTGCCGAGACACTGTGACAATCCCATAGTGGAATAGAGGATCTCAAATTCTTCTTGCCTGGTCAAGTCTGATTCAAGAAGTGGATAGTGATGAATGTAGAGGTGAAAAGCCACAGGTCTTATTGCTAAGTGGGTCTGAGGAAGATAGAATGGACACCAGACCAAGGGGTTTAGACTTGTTCTGACGGGCACCTGATAACTATTATAGGTCAGTGAGCCAAGGAATGGTGCACACAACTTATATTTTAGGAAGATAAATATCATAATAATAACAGTGCCTGTTTATCGACCCTACAGACTGATTACTGTTTTTGGCATTTTTCAGTTGCTCTCATCTTTAATGCTAGCAACAGACCTATGAAGCTGGTATTAGATTCACTGCATTACAGCTGTAGAAATAAAAGCACAGAAAGGTTATTTAATTTGTCTAGTCACCTATCTGATGAGGGGCACAGTCAGGCTTTCAATCCAGGATTCCCAGTCTAGGATCCAAAGTCTAGGATCTCTCTACTATATCATGTAGATTAGAAGAGGCTGATACTGGAGCCAGGAAGAATAATCTCAAGTGTTTGTTGAGTCATGAATAGAAAAGGAAGGCAGTTTTGTTTGCAGAGGCTCCCCTGGTGGGTCATGTCCTGGAACAAACCCCCAAGAACCATGAAATCCCAGCATGCTCAAATCTTTTAGCTCCTTCCTTTACTCCCTTAGGCACATTCCAAAAACAGAGACCCTGAACTTTGAATGGCCCATCGTGACCATCGACCTCAGTGTATTCCTTTTGCAGTCCAGAAAACCAAACCCAGAGAGGGAGGTGGCTTCCTCGGGGCCACCCTGCTGTGATTGCAGAGTCTAGATTGAAGCCCAGAGCCCCACTTCTCCACACTCCCTGCTGTGGCAAATACTAGCTTGTACCCATCTTCCACTGGGACAAGAAGATCACCCAAGCCAGGACTCTAATTCAAACAAGAGGGCTTGCAAAAATCCAGTGGATTCCAGTGGTGTAGGCTCCCAATACTCAACTATTCAGAGCATACAGTGCAGGCTTTTCAGCTTGAAATCATCCACTTTGACACCCACAGTGACCTAATTCTCTAGATAATTGCCAATGCCCTATTTTGCTCTCACCTAGCCTAAGGCCACCTCCAAAAGCCTTTTCCTGGGTAGATAATTAATCATTTTTTTCCCTCTACAATCCCACAGCATGTTTCTTGGAATTACATCATTCTGTTCTACATAATGACTTTTTTCCTTGTGCCTCATTCTTCAGTGTTAGATTATAACCACCTTGAGGGTATAGCTCTTTGCACAGGTGTATTTGTAGAAGGCATGCAGTTGAGCAGTTCCAGTTAGGAGGTGGGCAACCTTGTGATGGTGGGCAAGTGATTTTATTTCCTTGCTACTGTTTCTTCACCTATAAAACTACTATAATGCTATTATATTATGTGAGACTCAAGCAAGGTAATAGCAATAAAGCACTTAAGGATGCTGTCTGGTCGTGGCAAATGCTCAATTAATAGGAAATATTATGATGGTTAGGACAACTCCATATTCCTGGTCTATCAGATGTTGCCTGGCATATAGTGTTCACTCAGTTCATTCTGGCTGAGTTAAAAAGCTTGAGGAGAGATCCTTGATGTTACAGCATGTGGAGATATATGCTTTTGGGGTCATGAGAGCAAACCACAGAAACTGTGAAAGCTGTTAAAATATTCACAGTGATGGAATTCAGTTTTCCAGCACAAAAAGTGTCTCCCTGTAGTCATGTCTCCATGGCATGTCTCCAGAGTGAAATGTTTTAAAAGTGCAGAAGGTGTTCTCTTTGGAGTTATTTTAAGGACTGAATGCTTATTTCAAAAGGAAAAAATTATTATTTTGTCAGCAAAAGTCTTGACTGTAAGATGACCAGTGCTTTCAAGACCCAGGCAAACAGTTCAGCCATAGATAGTTCCCCCACTTTTTGGAAAAGATTGATTTGGAAATATATAAAAATATTTTAGTTGTCATTAGGCTGAAGATATTACCAGGTTTAAAGCAGTAATCTTCACAGTTTGGGTTGGTTTTGTTATTTAAGATCTACTAAAGAATTCACATAAAGAAAACTAGAACGTACATAGGTACCTCCATTTTTTCTTTAGTTCCAAAAATTCATTAAAAACAAGTATCAGAGGGGTCCCTGGGTGGTTTAGTTGGCTACGTGTCCAGTTCTTGATTTTGGCTCACGTCATGATCTCAGGATGGTGAGATAGAGCCCCAAGTCAGGCCCCACACTCAGTGGAGTGGGAAGTCTGCTGGAGATTCTCGTTCTCTCTCTCCTTCTGCCCCTTCTCATGGTTTGTGCGTGCTCTTTCTCTTTCTCTCTCTCTCTCTCAAATAAATAAATCTTTAAAAAAAGGCAAACAAACATTAGAATCAAGATCCTTTAACAGAATGTTTTATCATTAAATAGATAGGAAGGTGATCTCAAAATAAATGACATTAAAAAGAATTAAACACAACTTTTCTTTTATGACCTAATTTTCTTATTCTATCACATACCCCTTTGTCTGGGGCCAGTGTTGGTCTTTACTCTAGACTACTATTTGCAAACTGCTAGTTTACAGAATGCTAACAATCTCCTAACAAGGGGTCAATCTACAAGATTCCAAACAGCGAATGCTCACGTGGATAAAGTCAGTGGGTCCGGTGTTCACCACACAACGCCAAACATCTGGTGATTTGAAGACATCTGGGGCTTTTTTATCATGTAGACCAAACATGATTCAGGTAATTGACCAAATTTTTCACTTCCCAACCAGATGTCTTACTTTCATATAAATGAAGCCAATCTTGTACTTTCATGTGCAAATAAGCTAGACATAAATTCACCCCTGGAGGGCAGAATTAATTGCTTATTCTCAATGAATACTAAATTACATATTATTTTTCCTTTTTTTCCCACAACTCTACCTTTGAAAAAGGTTTTCCACTCTTGCTTTGAAAAGCATATATTTCATCTTAGAAATGTTCTGTCTTTTAACATGTCGGTTCCCCTTTGTGTGTTTTACAGCAAGGCAGTGTGCTGTAATGAAAAGAGTATGGTCTTAGGAGTCAGGATGAATTGGGTTCTAATTCTGTGCACACCCCGACTCCCAACTTTTAAGGGTCTTGGAAAAAGTTCCTGAAACTCCCTGAGTTGTTTATTTTGCAGTTAGAAAACATTAAACCCAGGGCAACTGGGTGGCTCAGTCAGTTAAGTTTCTGCCTTTGGCTCAGGTCATGACCCCAGGATCCTGGGATGGAGCCCAGCATCAGGCTCCCTGCTCAGCAAGGAGTCTGCTTCTCCCTTTGCCTCTCCCCTCTGTTTGTGTGCAAGGGCTGGCTCATTCCCTCTCTCTCTCAAATAAACAAATAAAAAATCTTTAAGAAAATAAACAAATCCTTAGACACGTCTGGCACTCATTTGATGTGCATATCATTGAGAGACAGCAGAGAGCCACTATGCTGTCCTCTGGGAGCTCTGTCAAGACACAGGCAGGTGCTCCAAATGGTGTGCTAGAAAAAGTCATGCCTCATACGCTGCATGCACACATACCGTCCAACAAAGGCAATGCCTCTAGTAAGGATTTTTAAGAAAAGTATGAGTAACTTCAACTGTGGCTTATTTTTAAAGGGAGTATCAAATTTGTAAAGAGGAAGGATCTGTCTGAAACCTTTCCTCTTTTTGTACTGCCTTCAAGGACATACTGGGATTTGCTCTCATAGTATTTGTTTAAAGAATTCATGTAGTTATCAATGACCCTCCACCTTCTAAGCCGTTGTCCTGACAACCAACCATTTACTGGACAGAATATGGAAAGCAGACGACAACGCATCCCTTCAGTCCGCTTTTGTAGGTAAAACTCAACAGTATGGAGACAATACTCAAAAGACCAGAGTCTTTGTGTGTGAGATCCTTCAAGGGGAAATAAATACGTAGATATGAACACACAAAGAAGAGAGCATTGTTCCAGGTGAGGAGAGGCTGCCACGTAGCCCTCACTTCTAGTTTAACAGCCCTTGTGGTTCAGGAGTCGTGCTACAGATAAATATAGCATAGAAAGACAAAAGGCTAAAAAAATTTTTTTCTTAATTTTTAAAAAAGGACAAAGGGCTAAGTTTGTTGTTGCTACAGCTGTTTATCCTGAGAGTTAGAATCTTTTATCACCAAAGCCGAGAAACATCTCAAATATATGAAGAAAAGAAATGCAGCTATGGTTTTTAAACATTCTTCCCAGGACCAGAAATTTTTCCCCCCAAAAGGAATCTTTCACAGAACCCTAGCATATAAATCTGATCAAGTTCAAAGAAGATGTGGTCTATGTATACAATGGAATATTACTCAGCCATTAGAAATGACAAATACCCACCATTTGCTTCAATGTGGATGGAACTGGAGGGGATTATGCTGAGTGAAGTAAGTCAGAGAAGGACAAACATTATATGTTCTCATTCATTTGGGGAATATAAATAATAGTGAGAGGGAATAGAAGGGAAGGGAGAAGAAATGAGTGGAAAATATCAGAAAGGGAGACAGAACATAAGGACTCCTAACTCTGGGAAACAAACTAGGGGTGGTGGAAGGGGAGGAGGGCGGGGGGTGGGAGTGAATGGGTGACGGGCACTGAGGGGGGCACTTGACGGGATGAGCACTGGGTGTTATTCTGTATGTTGGTAAATTGAACACCAATAAAAATAAATCTATTATAAAAAAAACAAAACAAAAATAAAATAAAATGCTAATTCAAATTGATACACACACACACACACACACACACACACACACATACACAATCTGATCAAGTTCAAGCAGAGAAAGAAATGCCCAAGAATGATGTGCCCTAGTGCTGACACCTGAGGGACATCCAGATACGGAGAGCTGAGGAACAGAAGTCTGAATCTAGAACTTAATCTATAGTAGAGACTGCCAACCTGGAGACTCAAAAGAGGAGAGGAACTGGGGTTTGGAGAGGAACTGGGGTTTGGAGCTGTAATACTAAAACCCCTTCTCTTAGGCTTTCCTGTAACACAGAAACTGAAGAAGCAGAGCAAGTGTCCACTACTTAATCACAAAGACAGTGACCTCATCCTGGGTGAAGGAGGACAGTAGCACTGCAGCATCCAAAGGAAGGAGTGGAATTTGCCAGGTTGGCATTTAGCCAAAATGGTAGTGTGAAATCCTTGAAGCCCTCACCCACACTGCCATGGGAATTCAGCAGGGGAAGATTCCAAACACGATGCTCTCTCTTGAAATCTCATTTAAATCTCCAACTATGTCAATGAGTGTGTGTGTCGTGCACTGCAGGAGGCTCATTGAGATCGTGGGGAAAACACTCGGGTGGTAAGAAGATGGAAGCTCCAAGCTTTGTCCATGAAATAGAATCTGATTTCTCCAGTTTTTAAGTCTCTTGTTCTTTGGACACAAGACCTGAAAGAATGAAGGACCTTAGGCAAAATGGAAAAGGAAGGTTGGCACAAAGCCCAGAAGTGTCCCCAGCCATCAAATCCTCTCACGGTGGCCAAAGGGGCCGCTTCCAGAGGGAGCACTGAGGGCAGGGGAGGGAGACCCAAGCTCCAACAGGCTTTGGTGTGTGAAGCTGAGAAAGTGTGCACAGAGGTATCTTGAGGGAAAGACTCTGCAATCATAGAGCCTCTAGAAGGTGATCAGGGTGGACATCCACGGAGAGGGGCATCTGTGAGGCCAGTCCACCAGGCCCTAGTCCAGATTATCAGTATTTATTTTTTTAAAACAAAAATTGAGATCATGAAACTGTTACTCCCTGTGGTTGTCTTTCAGTTTACAAAGATAATACAACTTCATTACAGACAATTCAAGCAATTTTACAAAGAGACAGGAGAAAAGACCCTCCCCTTAATTTTCCTCCTCCCAGAGATAACTTGCCACTATGAGACAACACCATTCCAAAATATTAAGATACACACGTATTTAACTTTAATATAAGGGATAATATAAGATGCAATTTTATATTCTGCCTTTTGAACTCAATAGAATGTCAGAGCCATCTTTACTCTCCAATGACTATGGTGGATTCTTCTTGAAAATGTATCATATTCTGTGATTTGAATTACCATATTATTTGAAGAATCCCTTAGTGCTAGTTTGTTTCTGATTAAAAACACATCCAGACTTAGTAAGGAAAGGCTTAGTAAGGGCTTCTATAAGGAGGCAAAGGGGTTTTTGCAGCTGGTGAGGGGAATTATTGTAACACGGAGAATGTTGTGACCACAAGATCTGCAAGTATCTCAAGAGTTAGACAAAAATGGGTCTTTCTTTCACATAATGGAATAAACAAGGTGAGAAAGAATGTAGGGAAATGGCATAAAAGACAGTGTGACTAGAAAGTAGATCTGAGAGTATTTTACCTTGAGGTCAGTAAATTTTGAGGGAGGGACCTGTGATAGTTAATCGTATGTATCACCTTGTCTGGAAGTTTGGATCTGCAAGCTGCAATTTTGTTGTCCCAGATATTTTGTCAAATATTATTCTGGGTGTTTCTGGAAGGGTGCTTTAGATGAGATTAATATCTAAATCAACAGACTGAGTAAAGCAGATCGTTCTCTGTAATGTGGATACGCCTCATCTAATTAGTTGAAGAATTGAATAGAACAAAAAAAGTTCTACTAGTTTGGGTCTCCTCAGTAAGAAAAAATCCTTTCCGACTGACAGCCGTCTACTTCTTTCTTTTAAGATGTATTTATTTGGAAGAGAGAGAAAGCATGCACAGTAGTGGGGTGGGCAGACATAGCGCGAGAGAGAATCCTCAGCAGACTCCACAGGGAGCCTGATGCCCGGCTTGCACTTACAACCCTGAGATCACAACCTGAGCCACAACCAAGAGTTGGGTGCTTAACCAACTATGCCACCCAGGAACCCTGTGCCTGAACATCTTCAAATGGGTACATCGGCTTTTTCCTGCCTTCCGATTTGAACTGAAACATCAGCTCTTCCTAGGTCTCTAGCTGGCCAACTCACTCCAGAGATCTTGAGACTTGCCAGGCTCCACAATCTTATGAGCCAATTCACTGTAATGTACACATGCACACAATATGAGCAGGAATGCGTGCATGTGCACACACACAAAATTGCTGTTTCTCTTGAGAGCGCTGGCTAGTGCAGGACTCTGAAGGAGGGCTGTATCCCAGCCCAGGGTGAGGATGGGGCAAAGTTCAGGGCCCCAGTGGAGGGTTAGAATCCTAATCAAAGTTTGGTTAACAAGCATTTTGTTCCAGTTGATCAGCAAGGACAAGCAGTTCAGCTAATCATTCATGAGACAGAGAATGGGAATTTGGAGGGTCTGCGTCTGGTCTTGTCATAAGTAAACAAGGGAGGCATCTATGAGTCTTATCAAAGTCAAATGGGGAAGAGGAATTCTTTGTTGTAGGCCATTTCCTGGAGCACAGAGAATGGTGGCGTTTATTAACCTTCACAATTTTCTAGGAGCCCAGGGCTCAGGGAAAACCCAACTGCCATTTAGTTATTCTTATTATAAATAATACTATAAAGAACATCTTTGAACATGCATGCTTGTCCACATGCCATCACGGCTTTTTTGAGGAATTTAGGAATGGCACTTCTGTTACCCTTCACTTCACAGTGGAAGCCATAAAAAAAATAAATAGGTGCTCGATATTCTCCAGCCCGGCAGCTCACGTCTTTAAGGAGCTAGAAAAACAAGGCAAAGTATGAACACTTTTCTCCAGCCTGAAACATCAAATCTGAAACAACCTGAATCTCCTACCTTTGATGGATGCTCTCCCAGTTCCCTTGATCAGTGAAATAGAACAGAACCAGCTCAAGTGTTGAATTTAGGCACACTCAGTTCAAATCCACTCCAATATTTACCAGCCCTAAGAATGTGGGTTATATAACTGCTCTATTTCTCCTAGTAAAAGATGGAAAGAATGGTACATAAAAGGAATGCTCAAAAAGTGAATGACATGATGGACGTGGGAGAGCCCAGCACACTGCATGGCACTTAACTGATTTTCCATAAATATGTTACCTTCCCCTTTCCCCCATATAGAGGAAGTTATATAGGAGGGCATCATGATACAAGGGAAGGGGGCTATTTCGTAGTAAGTGCCAGCTGGGATCTAAGCAAGGTACAACACGCTACTTTACAGCTCGTTATCTCACTGAACCTCATTAATCCTGTGAGGGAAGGGCAGCCATGCCCATACTGTAGATAAAGAAACCCCAGTACAGGATGGACTTGGAACTTGTCTGAATCTCACCTTCCAGTAAACATCAGAATGGGATTTAGGATGATGGTCACTCTGGTTATAAAGCCCATTTCTTCTCTGTCAGCCAAACGAGAGAAAACACTCACCTCCCAAGGCCTGGGGAGAGCTCTTGATTCTGCTCACTCCTTCTGGGAAAATTACCCTCTCCTACTAAAAGTGGCACTTGCAAATTTCCTCTCTAAGGTTCTGCTGGGTAACCTGTAGCCTGCCTCTGCAATGCAAGGCTAGTACTGCACCTCCCCACCAAGGGGCCTAGAGCCAGTGCCGCAGGCCACAAACCAGGGGACTATCCAGCAGATGCTCCAGGGTTCCACTGTCTCCCTGCCCCCCTTCCCTGGCAGCTCCTCTTGGGAACCACGGAGGAGCATGCAAAAGAGGCAGAAAAGAAACCAGCTCCACCAGGCCTGAATAATTCACAAAACGACTTCAGAGTACAGCTAACGTCCACAGCGCAAATAAACTCCTGAACTAAAGAGGAAAAGTAAAGCATCTGGGTTTTCACTATTCTTACCCCAAGGTGAGTGGGAAGGGAAGAGAGGAAGACTAAACCGTCACTGATTCAATGCCTGGGGGGTAGCTATTCACATCCCCATTTCTCAGCACAGCCCTGATAAGCACAGAAACTGGGAATTGATACCACCCGCCTGACTCCAAATCCGACTCCAGCACATCGCCCTTCCTGTTTCTTAAAGATTTGGTCAGAACCAAATAACAAGGGTTTAAGAACAAAAAGGAAGAATGGAAAAGGCATGACCGTTCCCACCGCTAACACTCCTGTTTTTATCCCTTGACCTGTCCCCTCATTTCTTGGCTGCTGCCTTGGGCCAATGTGGCCAAAGTGGGCTCCCTGGGCACCTGAGTGGCTCAGTAGTTTCGGCTCAGGTTGTGATCCCAGGATCCTGGGACTGAGTCCTGCATCAGTTTCCCCACAGGAAGCCTGCTTCTCCCTCTGCCTGTGTCTCTGCCTTTCTCTGCGTCTCATGAATAAATAAAATCTTTTCTTTTAAAAAAGTAGGTTCCCCAACAGGCAGTGGGAACAGCTCTTGGGAACTGTTTTCCTGTCGGGAAAGCACAGGTAGGGGCTCTGCTCTAGACCCACTAAGGCAGAAACTTGGGGCAGGGCAGGGGGGCAGCAGTCACCTGTCAGGCGGTTTTGTGAGAACCCCTGTATTATCACCCCGTCTCCATCCCTGGCTTCTGGTCAATGGTTCTGAAGGGAGACCCTAGAATCCTTATTTTTAAAAACTCCCAAGCAGATGGAAGCAGACTCCTCCCCAAAGAAATGCTTTTACAATGAGACCACTTAAGGGCATTACGTGCCCAACGTATGAACTTCACAACTGTCTCCTGGGTTTAAGTCATGGCTTTTTTTCTAACTAGCTGAATGGCCTCAGCCAAGTTACTCTCCAGTGTTCTCCTCCTTGGTAAAAAGAGTTCATAACACATATTTCAGAGCATGAAAGCTAAAAAGGTCACGTGAAACCCTTCTTAGTGCATCTGGTACACAGTAGACAGCAAGTTAAGTGGGGGCTATTTTTATTAATCACCTAAGAAGATGAAGAAAAAGAGTCTGTGTAAAGAGCCTCTCTTAGAAAAAAAAAAAAAAGAACCTCTCATGTCAAGTGGGAGGGACTGGCTGCACAGAAGGGGGACCCCTTGGCATCTGCGAACCTTCCCATTTCCCTTGTCCTGCCACACAGGAGACTCTCTCTTGCAGGGAAACGTGACATCCTCTAATTAAGCTGCCTGCACGAATCAGATGCAGAAAGGAACGTGGAAGGATGTGCAAGGGAAAGCGGGGGGCAGTGTGAGAGTACTCGGAAACAACGTGAACACAGGAATGGCAGTGCCGACAGAGCTGGAGATTCGAACAGGAAACTCTTGCTTCCAGGAAAGCCGAGCTGTGACACGGGGACAGAGGTGCACAGGGAGCGGCTTCTGGCCTGCCCTCCCCAGCCTGAGCCGCACAGCATGTGCAAGCCACGGGAGGACAAGAGTGCGGAATGTCAACGGTGGCAACAGAGGACAGCCCACGTGGGCATTCAGGCTGAAATCCATGTTACAAAGATGGCCTTCGACTCCGTCTCTGTTTTAAAACAACTATTTCCCCCCCCCCCCATGGTGTGAAAGAAGCAAACTTTACCTCTTCCTGCTTGAAATTTGTACATCTATCTTCGTAGGATGATTGTGGGCTTTTCAGGTCTCCATGTCCACTGCAGCTGTTCTTTCTCCATGGAGGATCCTTCCCTGCTTCTTCACATACCTAACCTCTACTCCTCAGAAAGCAGCTAGAGGTCACCTTCTCCAGGGAGGCCACCTGAAGCCCTGCCCCTTCTGCACTTGAACTGCACTAGATCCCTTTTCAGGGCAGTGGTCACATCTAGCATTAACTGCACATTTCCTGAACTCAGTGTTTTCTCAGAGCATGTTACACACACACACACACACACACACACACACACACAAAGCAGCTGTTGAGGTATCTGGGTAGCTCAGTAGGTTAGGCGTCTGAGAGGCGTCTGCCTCTCCTCTTGCTTGTGCTTTCTCAAATAAATAAATGCTGCTATTATTTTTTTTAGATTTTATTTATTTATTCATGAGAGACACACAGAGAGAGGCAGGGACACAGGCGGAGGGAGAAGCAGGCTCCATGCAGGGAGCCTGATGTGGGACTCGATCCCAGGACCCTGGGATGACAGCCTGAGCCAAAGGCAGATACTGAGCCACCTAGGTGCCCCACATCCAATCTCTTCTAATGCAATGTATAAAGTACATGATGATCTGTCCCCACCAGCCTTCCCGGTCTCAACCCCCGTCACTTCCCATACATATCCTATTTTGGCCATGCTAAATGACTCCTGGATGCCACACATGCCTTCTCCAGGCCAGACTGTGGTAGCATAAGACACACAACAGTGAACAGGAGGAAAGGGACTCAAAGCTGCTGTTATTAGAGAGCAGATACTGGTGCAAATACGTTCAGGAAATGCTAAGCTGAACTGAGACAGGTATCTATACTGCAACAATTCTCAGAACTTTAATATGCTAGTGCACAGTAAGAATCTCTAAGGAAGTATGAAATACAAAGCCACAATCTGATTTTATCATGGGAAATTTTTTTTTTCCCTAGAAGCCATCTGTAGTTCCACAGTGCATGTTACGGGCCATACTGCTATCTTTTACTGACACTATCTGCTTTCTTCCTTCCCAGACTGTAATTTCCTTGTGGGCCACAGTATCTGTTCAATATAGGATTTCTGGTATCTACATAACCACCTGCTTTATGGTAGATACTTGCTGCATGCCAACTGCATGTTAAAAAGCTACCATCACATTTCCCTTTTCAAAACCCTCCGCTGCCTTTCTATTATTACCCTTAGGAAAACTTCAGATGCCTTACTCCAAGGCTCACGAGGCTCCACATTTTTGGAATCTCTAATCCCATCTCTTGCCATTCCCCTCTTGGACTACAGTCTACTAAATCGGCCTTTTTTCCCTCAAATCTGTCAAGCTTCTTTTTCTCCCTGGAACTTTGTACATTCTATTGTCCTGTTTCATTTTAATTGCCAGGAACATTGCCACATGTTCACATGGCTGAAACCATCTCCATGATGAGATGGGAAGACCAAAAGTCTTTCCCACATTTCAGCAGGCATCTTACTTCCATCATTACATACATCAGCAGTGGTCACTGTTTTATGTATGTTCTTGCTTATTGTATGGAATCCCCAATCCCTTGCTCACACTATAATGTAATATAACCTTAATGTTCTTGCTCATTGCTACTGTCGACAATACTGAAACATGTCTATCAATTATACTTAAATAAAAAATTTTAAAAAGATTTTAAAGAGTTCTGGGATAAAACATGATGCTTACTGAGTATTTGTCAGTAATTGAAAGAATGAGTTAGACTGAATTATGTATCACAGTAGGTAAGAGCACCAGCCTTTCTTCTAGAACAGGATCAAATCCTCACCTGCCGATGACTAGCTCTGTGACCAAAGACAAGTCATTTAACTTACAAAAGGTCTCCTGTAAAATAGGAAATAACAGACTTCTATTTTAAGTAATAGACTGAACATGTTAATTAGATTTTTTTTCTCTCTTTCTCTAAGATGGGAACAAAATAAAAGCTAAGGAGTATTTTGTTATTTCAGTTATAAAATAAGCATAGCAAAACATTTACCATCTTAACCATTTCTTGTTTAGTGGGGATCAAGTACCGGCATTGCCATGCAACCATCACCTCCATCCACCTCCAGAACTCTCTTTTTTTTTTATTTAGTTATGATAGTCACAGAGAGAGAGAGAGAGAGGCAGAGACGTAGGCAGAGGGAGAAGCAGGCTCCGTGCACCGGGAGCCCGATGTGGGACTCGATCCCGGGTCTCCAGGATCGCGCCCTGGGCCAAAGGCAGGCGCCAAACCGCTGCGCCACCCAGGGATCCCTCCAGAACTCTTTTTATCTTGCAAAATTTAAACTCTAGACCCATTGGCAATAACTCCCTATTCCTTTACTGCTGCCAGCAATCGGTATTCTAATTGCTGTCTTTCTGAATTTCCAATCAGCTTGTCAGTACCCTATTCTTGAGTGTGAACTGACAGCCAAGGACCACCTGACCATCTGAAGATGGCCTCTAACTTGAAAGACGGTAACTCAAATACAGCAAATTAAAAAGGCAACAGATATTTGGAGGAATCACAGATTATTTATCTGTTTTTTAAAATGTTGTATTTATTTACTTAGAGCATGCTCATCAACAGAGGGAGGAGCAGAGGGAGAAGGAGAGAGAGAATCCCAAGCAGTCTCCACACTAAGCATGGAGCCCAACATGGGGCTTGATCTCATGACCCTGAGATGATGACCTAAGCCAAAATCAAGAGTTGGCCACTTAAGCGACTGAGCCACCCCAGGCACCTCTCAGGTGTAACCTCTCTTGATGCATATACTACAGTGTGGGACCAGACAGTACACATACAAATGAACAGTCATAATCAAAATGACAGGCATAGAAGGGGAAGCTAACTTGGTCACAGGCTCTTAAGCAACTGAGAGCTTAGATATTGTATTTTACCTTTATCATCCTAAATGTATCTAGCCACTCTCTTATAGAATTCCAGAGCTGGGAGAATGAGATCTGAGGAAATGACATAGACTGATTGCTTGCCTCCAGCAAAAACATCATGTTAAGTGTCTATTATTACCATACAAGAACAAAACTAAACGGAAAAATTTTGAAGTTTTCAGAGGTGAATTCCATGGCCTAATGTCAAAGAGTGAATCACAAAATTCTAACCTTCATATTTACACCTCTTTTCTCGATACCTTTTTCACATACCATAATAATCTCCTTTAAAAACAGATTTCTATATATGTGTCAAGAACCTGCAAATGTTCTTACCCTTTTAAGAACATAGATGATTCACAGAAGAAAATATATATGAATAATAACATATGAGGGAAAGTTCAACCCAAAACAGGTAAAGAAATTAAAACAAATCACATTCAATTTTCCATTGCATTCCAATTTTGGAGATCATTGAAAATGCAATTTGGTATAATCTTTCTGGAAAGCAATTTGACACTGTATATCAAGGACCTTAAAAATAATTATGCCTTTGACTTAGTAAAACCATTAATAGAATCTATCCTAATGACTAACATCAAATCTGACAAAGGTCTGTACACAAACAACAATCCTTAATCTTTATACATTAGAAATAAAATAGGAAAGATAAATAAAAAATAGAAAAATAAAAAACAAAAAAGAACTCAGAAAAAATTTAAATGGGTGCAAGAAAAATGTTAATTAAATCATATTAGATAATCAAATAACAAAGAGTTGTAATGACATGCATAAATTATTTCAGTTATATAAAATAATCATACACATATAGTATAAATATTATGAATATATACATGTATTATGTATATTTATGTACCCAGATTAATAAGATCTACACTAAATATACATTAGTTATAACTTAAAAATATTTAAAAGAAATATTTTCATAGTTATTCCATTTCTAACAATTTACAATATGTAGAAAATAGAAATAAAAAGGTCCCTCACAGTTTTTATGTGCTTTTCTACTATAATATTTATATTCTAGAGTCAAAAAAATTGAAAACATTTGTGTCCAGCCTTGACAGAAGGCTCAAAAATATAAGATCATCTGATGAAACATTATACCATTATTAAAATAATGCTTATTTATAAGAAGTATAATGGAAAAATGGAAATACAAATATGCAGGAAGGTTACTTTAAAGCTGCAGGTAACAAGCATACAAAGCTGAGTTTCAATTGTGTTAAGCCAGAAAAAACAGGCAAAGTTAACTTAAACTATACTGGGGTATTAGAGTGATGAGACTGTTTTCTGCTTACATTTACTCTGTGAGTTTTCTTCAGTTGCTTTTACATTTAGACTCTCTTTGAAATAGAAGAAAAACTTTAAAAAGGAGATGATGATGCTGTTACTGGATGGCCTTTGCAGAGACCTACACTGACATATGTTTAAGATCATGTTTCTGTGATGTTCACTTGTGAAGGGATCTCAGTTGAAGTCAAGCTGGGGAAGAGCCTTGGGGCATGGGACTGGCAGTGGGAATGGAGAGAAGATCATTTAGAAGTGATAATGAGCTGAGGTGGTCCAAAGCTCCTCGGGCCCTTAGATGTATCAGGTATCTCTGGATAATTATCAGTTTGGAGGGTTTCTGTAGCATTAGAGCAGCTTCAGCCCAGGTAGGCCCAGGTAGATTTATCTCTACCCTGGGCTTAACTGAGTGCCTCAGCAGCTACAGATCTCACCACTGAGTGACCGATCGAGAAAGATGTTTAGTGCATCTTCTTAAAAGCAGGAGAGTAGAAAGCCATAGCAACGTCTAGAATGGATGTGCTCCCAAACTGGGCCAGGTTCTGTGTTGAGGTTAGGGCCACAGCAGCTAATGAAGGGGACATGACCCCTGCCCTCATGAGATATATCATCTAGCAGGATCATTAAACCCAGAATTACAAATAATCCATGAGAAATTCAAATGTAATGAGCATTACAAAAGGAAGTGCAATAGATTGTGGTTTGCACAGAAATGATACACAACTTCAACTATATACGGGATTCAGGAAGCAAATGTAATTCTCTTGTTCTTTGGCTTTTTCTCAAGTGCTTCAGGTCTTGTCTCCTTGACCCACCTGTGGGCTCATTCTGGGCAGAAATGCCACAAACACATGTGTGTACCTGGCACAATGCCAGGCTCAGAGTGGATGCCTCACAGGCCTGGTGAGGGACTGTCTTATGCTGCTTATTGGTGAAGAGTCTGAGGCACAGGGGAGTTAAATGATGTGCCTGAAGAAGGTCACTCACATAATCATTGACAAAGGCAAATCAAGAGGATCATCCTCTTACATGCAGAAAAGCTGGAGTCTGAGTATTGCTTTTGCTTGTTTTTTAACTATTGTCAAGTCATTCTCCTGCAGTGACTCAGAGAAAGTCCTAGAACTGATTAACTGGCTTCATCTCGGCTTGGCTGTGTGCCCTTGGACAAATTATTTAACCTCTCTGTGCCTCTGTTTCATCATCTGTAAAATGGGGCTAAGAGTCTCTTAGAAGACCGTTGAGTGAGTTATGTGAGTTATTAGAAATAAAGCTCTCACAACAGCTCCTGGCATACAGAAGGTACATAATAATGGTAGCTAAACTTTTTTTTAAATTTTTATTTATTTATGATAGTCACAGAGAGAGAGAGGGGCAGAGACATAGGCAGAGGGAGAAGCAGGCTCCATGCACCGGGAGCCCGACGTGGGATTCGATCCCGGGTCTCCAGGATCGCGCCCTGGGCCAAAGGCAGGCGCCAGACCACTGCGCCACCCAGGGATCCCAATGGTAGCTAAACTTATATTAATGTACTTACTCTTTCCTCAAACCTGATGAGTCACTGTTTCTATTAGTTATGATTAAATGTAGCAACAAATCCATAAAACAGTGACATAAGAATAAAATAAAAAAAGAAATTTCTCTCATGTAGAGGAACCGCCGAGGTAGCAAATCCAAGGCTGGAATCATCATTATAGCTCACTGTTCAGCCATCCCTAGAGTATGGTCTTGGCCTTCCCTATCTAAAATAGCTGTAGGAACTCGAGCCAACCTATCTAATTCAGGCTTGTAGGAAGGGAAAACACATCCTCACTCCCCCCACACTCTCTTTAAAGGGGACTTCTCAGGAATCCCACAGAACATTTCCACTTACATCTCATTGGCCTCCATTTAGATGAACATTTGTAGCTGCAAAGGAGACTGGGAGATATGGTCTTCAAGAGCCCTATGCATAGCTAAAAGTCTGAGTTCTGTTAATAAAAAGAATAAGAGTATGAAGATTAGGTGGCCACTTAGCACTTTCTGTACCACTGGTCACATACCACTAGGATGCAATGAAATTGGAAAGTTCATTCCAGTCCTGTCCCATTTTACCAAAGTTTTGAGGTTTATAACAAATGAAAAATCATTTTCTGAGCACACTTTCTCAAGATCTATAATGCTATCTCTACTTTAATTATTTTGAAAGCACACCCCCCCTTTAAGGAAAATGTAACTATATGGGTCTGATTCACTCTAAATTATTGAAAAATTGATTTTTTTAAGAGGTGTTTGCTAGCCAAGACTTTTGGAACCATCTTAATGAGCTTAAAAAATAAAACCACGGGCTCTTTCTTTTGAAGAGCAAAATCATGTTTTCACCAATAAGAGAAAAACTGAACCTCCAGATTAATGTGGTTACATATTCCTTAGTGATAGATAACCTATATTTTATAAATCTTTGACTTTCAAAAAAAGACTCATATTGTCATTGCTATCATGATGAATTTTACTTTTAAATGCTTATTATTTACTTCATATTAATTATGGATTATCAATAATTTGAGTGTTTTTATTGACCAATATTTTAAAATAATGGACATGATAGTGACTCTTCATGGAAGCATTACTGACTGATGTATTTTTCCAATTACAAGGATATGGAATGAGGCTCATAAAAAAGTCAGATCTGTGATTGAACATCCCTTTCAAATAAACATCAGAGTCCTGAACAAATGCACTTTTACTTCCTGGCAAGCTTACCAGATTTCTCCTGCATCACAGAAACAGGCCATAAGAAGCTATTCCTTTAAGGGCAATGGGAAGAAAGATGATGGAGCAAATGGACTGCATAAGAAAAAAGGGCAGGAATAAAGAGGATACAAGACAGTGCAGAAGATACATCGGATCTGGCCCTGTTTGTGGAGATGACTCAGAAAACCAGTAAGCCAAATGATTCAGCACCGTCCCTATGAAATATGCATGGAAATGACTGGAGTTTTAATTGACTGGTAAAAAGCATGAGCTTCTGAAGTCAGGCCTGGTTTTGGATCTCTGCTCCTCCATCAAATAAGTATGAGATTTGGGGCCAGTTATCTAATTTCTGTGAGTCTTGATTTCTGTATCTATAAAGGAAAGTAATAATAATAATACTGGCACCTCACTGGTTTGTTGGGAAATTTACCTGATAATTCACATAAAATGCCTGGCAGTGGTCCCTGGCACATAATACATACTCAATAAATAATCGCCATTATCAGTACACGATTTCCTTTCCTTCTCTTTTTAGACCAGATATCCTCCCTTCAAGAACCCTCTATCCTTCATCTTTTATTCTTTAAAAAAAGGCAAATTGCTGGAGCTACAGGGGGTTGGAGAGAACTGTTTGAATTCATCTCCCTAGGACTTCTAATTTCATTCAGGTGAAGAATAATAGTGAGGAAATTGCTTTAGACAATGGTTTCTGGTCTTGCTGTTGATTTAAACTGTCACTATCTGCTAAAAATGAAAATGCAAATTTTGAACAAAGCCAAGGTTTCATCTAGGACAGGAAGGCAAAGTTTGGATTGGCAAAAATTAAACGAAAATGCCACTTACTGAGCTGGCACAACAGAAATGCCTCAAAAAGCACAGAACTAAAATCAAACCAGATACAGAAAAATAGGCAATTTATGACTTAAGACATTGTAGAAAATAAGCCTCTTTAGGTAAAGTTTAGTTATAATCACAAACTCCAGAGCAGAATATTTTATGCTTATAGGTCCATAATAACAAAAAACAATGTTTCTTCAGGGTCTATTTTTCAGTAATAGTAAGTTAATAATCTGTTTTCACCATAGTCTATGTACACATCCTGGGAAGGGGCCTAGGTATGTCTTGATCATGCTGTATCTCCAGCATCTAGCACAATGCCTAGCACATGGAATGCCCTATAAATATCTGTTGAACAAATGAATACATGAAGGGGCGATTTTCAACAGCATTTTCCTCCATGCATGTTGCCAATTTTCCTGGAGAACCCCTAAACTTGGCCAAAGCGGTTGGGGAGTAGTAGTGTTTTTGATCACCAACCAATGCAGGACTAGTGAAGCCAGCTGGGCTGCTGACCTTCCAGTATGTAACAGCTGGAAGAAATCTGAGAGACCATCTACTCCAAGGGTCTCAAAGCATAGCTGGGAACCAACCATCACCTGGGAACTTGCTTGGAAATGCCAGTGCTCCAGCCTCACTCCACATCTTCTCTATCTGAAACTCT
Source organism: Nyctereutes procyonoides (assembly GCF_905146905.1). Taxonomy (NCBI): domain Eukaryota; kingdom Metazoa; phylum Chordata; class Mammalia; order Carnivora; family Canidae; genus Nyctereutes; species Nyctereutes procyonoides. Next base: position 39,258,291 of record NW_026575140.1, on the reverse strand, counting down.
AAGCGGCACCCACAAATCAGCATCTCAAGAAGCTCTCCAGGTGTTCTGATATATATTCCAGTTTGAGAGCAACCTGTATAGTTCAACGCCCTCAGTTCACAAAAGAGTGGAAACTCAGGAAAGGAAAGTCAGTTTTTCCAGAGTCAACTTTTGTAATAATTGGGCAATTAAAAGGTGCCAAATTTACCACTTCTTGGCTTTGTGCCATTATTTTTGCCTCTCTGAGCTTTGGCTTCCTCCAAGATAGGAAGACTACTACTCACTTGTGGTGGTTATAATAATTAAATGACACTATATACGAAGGGCATGAGCCACAGTAGATATTCAACAAAGATTAGTTCTCATGCTGCCCTGTCCCATCATGCTTTATGGTAGACTGAGGGATAGTGTCACAGGATTTGAGGTTCATTTCTAGAAAAGATAGAAAAAAGATGCTGGAAAACTCACATTCAACTTAATTACTAGGGCAGAGACTAAGAGTTATACATTCTCTCTTCCTCCTACAGTGTATGCTATTTCAGTTGCGTACATGGCCACCAGCTAAAGAACGCATTTCCGCGGCTCTCCTATAGCTAGTTCTAACATTTGATGAGGTTCTGGTCAATGGGATGACAGTAAGAGTGATATGTATAATCACTTGTTCCTGACTTTAGGAAAGGCACTCATGTTCCTCCTCTTCTTTTTTTTTTCCTTCCTGGGGACTAGAATGGTTTTCCCTTCAGTCATGTGGACCAAATCCTATGGATGGCAGAAACCAGTGAAAAGGCTGTATCCTTCAGTCCAGGCAGGTACACTAGCAGCCCTGGACCAAGAGAAATAAAATCCTTTCTTGTCTGAGGCGTGTAATTTGAGATTTTATTATAGCAACAGTTGATATTCTAAGTAATAAAAGCCAGGAGCTCTAGTCATATATATGTTTATTCAGAAACAACCATTATATATAAAATATATAAAATATACTATATAGGGGAAATTATATATATATAATTACATATGTTATATATATAATTTCTCCTTTACTTATATAATTTCCTTTTTAGGAAATGTAGTCAAGGGATCCCTGGGTGGCGCAGTGGTTTGGCGCCTGCCTTTGGCCCAGGGCGTGATCCTGAAGACCCGGGATCGAATCCCACATCGGGCTCCCGGTGCATGGAGCCTGCTTCTCCCTCTGCCTGTGTCTCTCCCTCTCTCTCTCTCTCTCTCTCTCTCTCTCTCTCTCTCTGTGTGTGACTATCATAAATAAAGAAAAAAAAAGGAAATGTAGTCAAGATTCTTTTTTTTTTAAGATTTTATTTATTTATTCATGAGAGACCCAGAGAGAGACAGAGAGGCAGAGACACAGCAGAGGGAGAAGCAGGCTCCGTGCAGGGAGCCCGACGTGGGACTCGATCCCGGGTCTCCAGGATCACACCCCGGGCTGAAGGTGGTGCTAAACCCCTGAGCCACTGGAGCTGCCCCTTTTCTTTTCTTTTTTATGGGTCAAGATTTTTATATCCAAAAATTATATATATATATATATATATATATATATATATTATATAATCTCCAAAGTGCTCTCTCTTTTAAATAAATGGTCATTGTTGCAGGGGCAAGAACTTGCTCAAATATGAAAACATTTGTTCAGGATTCATACAAGTGGGCTTGAGGTTGGACTTTGCTACCAAGAAGACTACAGATTTCACTTTAGATTTGTTCTGGCAAGCCCGCAAGAGGCTCTAACATCAGACTGTTTTTTGAAATAATTCCAGGGTGACCTAAGCCATTAAAAGAGGACTCAGCTGGTGATAAAAGGATCTTGGTAAACATGATCATCAACTTGACAAACACATTCATCTGGAGACATCTAACCCTTGGTCTGTACCCCTATAAACTGACTTTCCTGAAGAGTTTAGTATACCCAGGAGAGTACGGCTCTTGCTTACCACCTGGTTATCAGAGAGTCCCTGTCCTTCCCATATTTGCAGAGCTGGGCTAGAGGTGGCACAGTGGAAACAAATCAGTTACACTGGCCAAGAAGTAGTTAACAGAGACCTGAACTAGCATTCTCAGCATCAGGAAATAGGATTCTATAAATCAGACATTTTTCCCTATCGGTTTTTACAAGATACTCTGTGAAATAAATCCTAACACAGACTCATTCCCATGGGAACACCGTTTCTTCTTACACATAGAGTTGCAATAAAGTGAGCAGTGCCCCTCTTGGAAAGCCTCTCTCTTTCCAAGTCAGGAATCTGCTCAACTCAGTCTCTTTAGACTGTTAGCATGGCAAGTACAATATCAAAAGGTTTTCCAATGAGCTGAGCTGTGGATGATTTTAGCAACATGGAAATAGAAACTATGGGAATCCTTGCCCTGAGACTTCAAGCTGATAGCAAGACAGTTAATAGGATCCCGAGCAAAGTGAGTAATTCATTTCCACACAGCTCTATTTTGTTGGTGTTAATGTTTATTAAAAATGTACACCTTTACTCTCTTCTTGGTGCTTACATGTCTATGGTGCTGATGAGGCAAGAAAAGTAAGTACAGAGGAAGAGGATGAGCATCAGGAAAAGAAAAGAATCATGTTGGGAAAACACACAAATGACCATCAGGAGACAGAATTTGCCATAAAGCGATTCAGAAATCATCCTTAATTATTCCACCTTCTTGCCTTTCAGTTATCCATCTTGTAAAACAAAGTACATGTTTGCCATGTCCCTTTCCAAATACTAACATTCTGAAATCATTTTTTTTTAAATTGAAGAACGTGATATTCTAAAGGAAAAAGAATGGCACAATTGACCACATCATTTCATTGTTTAGAATCCTTCAACGGTACCCTGATGCCTAATGCAGCGGTCTCTAAACATTTTAATTGTGCGTGACACTAAAAAAGTCTTCATCATAGATTCCCAATGTATGTATTATCTATAAATTATATGCATGTGCTAGTGGATTTATAAGTTATATGTATCGTGAAACATGTAAAAGCAAATGTAAAAGAAAGAAATAGAAGCAACAGAAATTCTATATTTCTTTCCATACTTATTGGACCATCTTGCCTGACATCACTTGGGGCATAAAATCCCATTGAGAGAACATCAACACACAGGATAATGTTTAAGCAACTCATCATGACACACAGAAAGGCCATTATAATTTGGTCCCTGCCTGCTTATCCAGCTTCATGTCTTTTTCCTGCCCCAAACTTAATGTTCCAGCAACTTCTCACCTGCAAATGGCATATCACTCAGCTCTGAACCTTTACTTATGCTGTTATTTTCATCAGCAATACCCTTTACTCAGCTCTTTCACCTAAAAAACACCTCCTTATCTACAACAGAGACTAAGTTGTCTAGTTAGCACACAGTCTCCCGTTCTTTCTTAATAACACAATTCAGATATTGTTGGAGGCGCAGTGTGACCGGTAAAAACCTTATCTTTTCCAGTTTCCCTTACAGAGAGTGGTATTCATGTAATATACTTCTGGCCTTACAGTGAGACGTGAGCAGAAGTGACGGGGTGAGGTGTTGGAGGGAACATCCAGAAATGGAAGCAGACTCAGTTAACACACACACTTTCGCCCTTTGTTTTTGTCCCTCTCCTGCCTACAACATAGACTTGATACTGGAAGCAAGACAAATAAGACAGAAAAGCCATCCCTGTGGTGAGGGGGTAGGAGCACAGAGGAAAAGAAAGGCAGTGAACCAGAGGACAGAGATCAAAGGAGAGAATGGTGCCAGAAGGGGAGGCCATGGGGGGGGGCGGCTTTTGTTTCATGCCCCAAGAGCATTGGGAAAAGTTGGGAAGGTTTATGCTAAGAAGTCACAGTATTCCATTTTTACTATAAAAAGCTCATTTTTACTATAAAAAACTGGTGGCAGTGTGCAGGATGGGTTGAAGAATGCCAAGTTTCTGTCCAGTGAGAAGTTTAGAAGCTTGTTGAACAGTCCAGGTGGGAGGTTACAGGAACCCAAACACAGAAGCATTTAAGATGGGGAGAGTGAATAGATTCCAGAGCTATTTGGAGCACAGATCTGCCAGCGTGTGACAAGTGAGCAGATTTCGGGGATCAGGGAGGAAGCGTCATGGGCTCACAGAACCGGATGGGTGGAAGTAGTATTTATCACGATTAACAAAACAGCAGATGAACAGCCCCTTCCTCTGTGCTTATAACCAGAAGGCCCCACATCACAGGGGCCAATCACTCAACAGAGCAGATTAATGATAAAATCATGACTGCCCCTCAGCAAGATGTCCGTATCATTCAACAACCCTCCAAGGTTTCTCTAGGCCTCTTGTCCTCACCCCCATGCTCTACTTAAACCTTTTCCCCTCCTGACTCCCCTGCTTCTCTATCACACTCTCAGATGATCATCTTATCTACTTGACACAGAAAACAGAAGCCACCCAAAGGGAGCTCCCTCCACTTCCCACTTCTGAGTGTACCCTCCTTCCCAGGTCTGAGCTCATTGCCTTTTCCATAGTGCAACATGAAAACTATTTCTAGAAGCCCTTCCTCCTGCCTTCTCTGGAAACTCAGGATATCGATTCTCTTTCCTCTATCCAGTATCATCAACCTATCACTCCACTACCAGAACCTTCCTGCCAGCAATTAGAGATGCAAATCTCTCTCCTCTTCAACCAAACAAGCAACAGAAAACTCTATCCACCTTCAACTCTTCTTCCTCTTCCAACCACTGCCTTTCCTACCCTCCCAACCACATTTCTTACAGAGTTGTCTAAACTTGCTGTTTTCTCAGCTAGTATTCCCAGTCTGGCATCCAACAATCTTGGCTTGAATCCATACTAGCCAGCTGTGTGACTCTGGGTGATTAGCTTCATTATGCCTCAATTTTCCTCTTCTGTGAAAGAGGGGAAAGGGATAACATTCCTTCATAACATTGTTTGTTGCTATATGATTAATCCCTATCAGGCACCTGGCACCGGGTCTGGCATCCAGTAAATGCCTGGTAAATGTGGGCTGCAGTTTTTATTAAATTATCTACTCCCCAACCCTTACCTTTCCCCCCCCACAGTTATAATATTATAATAAAGGGGGTAGCATTCAATGAGGTCTCTAAGTCACTTTATCAAATGGATAGTTTTCAGTCCTCGTTCTCTTATTATCTCCCATTACTCGTTAGCTTCCCTAGCAGGCCCCTCGCCTGTAAGTGCTGAGATTCCTTCTCCCCAGAGCCATTTTTCTTCTGCTGCTAGAGTCTTCTACAAGTACCCACAGCTCTGATATCAACATCGGGCACCTGGGTGGCTCAGTGGTTGACCGTCTGCCTTTGGCTCAGGGCGTGATCCTGGGGTCCTGGGATCAAGTCTCGAATCAGGCTCCCCATTGGGAACTTGCTTCTCCTTCTGCCTATGTCTCTGCCTCTCTCCCTGTGTCTCATGAATAAATAAATAAAATCTAAAAAAACCAAACAAACAAAATCCATCAACACCAATGGCTTCCAAATCTCTATTTCTAGCCTCATGGCTCCAAATTCTTACTGCTTTCTCCAGGTCTTTGTTTGGATATCTTGGAGGCATGAACACATGCCCTTCACCTTATTTTACTTGTTTTAACTCTCCTCTGAAGCATCTATTTGTCTCTGAATGTATTCTCTAGCCCTTACTCATTCATACATGTATCAATATCTATGGAGCACCTGCTACGTTCTAGACTTTCTTCTATGTGCTATCTTGTCTTAGAAAATATTTGAAGGAGCTTATAATAAGTACACAAGGATGGAATAAGGTCAATGGGGACAAATGTGAAATAAAACCACAGACAGAAACTAAATTAACTGAGACAGGGTTAAACATATTCACCAATAGCTGAAAAATCCACTACAGGGGAGTCTCAAATTTGCTTTAAATCTTCAAGCAGCCAAAGGGATGAATGATATCTTGCCAGTTACTCAATATAATGTCCATGAGAGACAGAGAAAATAAAGTAATTATTCAGAAAAAGTAGGATAAACTAAAAATAATGTAAGTACTCAGATCAGACAAGATTTTCCCCGTGAGGCCTACATTATGAGGGGTCTGGGTGAGGTCATTCTAATTACCAGGTATTATTCAGATACTACTCTCTCAATGTGGCAGGTAGGTGAACTCAGACCCTCAGAGGTTAAGTAACTTGCTTGATTCTAATCATACAGCTAATAAATGGCAGCACCGGGATTCAAACTCATATCTATATGGCTCTGAAACCCATTTTCTTTCCATTACCCCAAAGTGCATTTCAAAAATAAATATCCCTACCCAGCAGCTCCAAGATCTCTACACACAAGGTCCATAAATAGGACAACATATGACATTGCAGTAACTCTGTATCTTAAAGATCCCCCAGCAGCTTCTGTACTTTCAATTTAAAGACAGATGCACAGTCCATGATAGGAAAGAATGGGGGAAGGGAAGCAGAACATCAAGTATTAATAAACATCGTCAGATCATTACCTGGTCCCTTAAGTAGCCTCTGAAGTAAGAGCAATGGGGAAAAAAAAAAAAACTGCAAGAGGCTCTTTTCCCCTCCTAATAGATTGTACATTTCGACAGCTAAAAGGGTATGAAAATTTAACGGAATTTTAAATGTCTTTCTAGGTTTTACGATACCACAAAGAGATCATCTTTGTTCTCCTTGCCATGAGAACAGATGGGTGGTAGGGGTGGTGGGGCCATGACTCACCACCTCCTTGTGTCCGCAGAGGTTGTACATGCAGCAGGCCAACTTCTGGGATCAATAGGGTTCACAACAATGCAGTATCTGCCAGCAAATCTTGGAAAGGCCATTAGTCAACCGGTGACCTGCCAACCTGACCACAGTGGCCTTCTGATGTGGATTCTCAGAAAGGTTAGCCTGTGCTGGGAAACTGAAAAGGTCAGGGGTATCTTACAATCAAAATCCACAGGACTGGGCTGAAGGGCATCACAAAGGAGCTGGAAGTCAGGGGTAAGGGCCACTCTGGAAACCAAGGTCATCACCCACTGGCTGCACACCCAAGAGAAGCTAAGTAAAAGAGACAGCAACTATAACATACCACATACAGCAGACAGGGGTGGCCACTGGAAATGGCTGCTTTCCAAAAACACTTAACTAAATAACCCCCTGTGGATGGCAATAATGGCAAGACGGTCAGATGTCCAACTGGGGTCTAGATGCAAGTCTCAGTAACTTGCAAAAAAGGGGAAGCATACAAAACTGACTTGTGAATTTTAATGTGGATGAAACATGTGCCTTTGCGAGTGTCATATTGTCCACTTACTCTCCTAGAATTTCAGAGAAGTCAAGATAACTCTAATCCTCTGAGAGGCATATCCCGAGGCCTCTTTTCCCTATGCTAGTTCAGAGCAAAGGAAGAAGGAATCTCTGAGACGGCTTGCATCTTTTGTGATTTTCTTGAGTAATCTCCTTGAGTCAGCAATGAGGAGGGGCTCTGGGGTCTCACAGATGTGAATTAGAATCTAGCTCCATGATTTATTAATGTTTGTGACTTTGGGCAGCTGATTTCATCTGGTTAGACAATCCCAGACTGGTCAACTGTTTTCTTTCCCACATTCACTGGATCTAAATTATCTTCTTTATCTGGGTCATTTTCTTGTAGATAGACTATTTTTTCCCCCAGTGGCTCTTATAAATGCTAGGCCTGGAACGGAACATAGGATTTCAGATATAATCTGACCAGAACTGAGGCTCTTGCTGATCTTGACCTGAACATTGCAGCTATCTTAATGCAGCCCAGCCCCAAGAGGCTCTGCAGCATGTGTTCAGATATGCAGGCTCTAGAGAAGACCTCTCTGGCTCCATTACTTACTGTGTGACATGAGCAACTTCCTTAACCTCTCTGTGGTTCAGTTTCCACATCAGTAAAGTATAAGAGCACCTACCTAGACTAGCTAAAAGGATTAAATAAGTTAATCGTTATAAAGCATACAGAGGTGACTTTACGTAATAGGTACTAAACAAATACTTGGTTTATTGCTCCTTAGCAATCAAGCATTCTCTAAGAAATCTAAGCAATCACTGAGATTATATATACACCACTGAGAAGCTACTTTTTTTCATTCTTTTAATTGAGGTATAATTGACATAAACCATTCTACTAGTTTCAAGTATACAATAAAATAATTTGATATTTTCATATATTGTGAAATGATCACATTAAGCCTAGTTAATATCTGTCACTTTACTACAAATTTATTTTTTTGATAAGAGCTTTTAAGATCTACTTTTGAAGCAACTTTCAAATATGCAACACAGTATTATTAACTATAGTCCCCACACTGTATATACATACATCCCTAGGACTTACCTATTATAACTGAAGTTTGTACCTTTTGACCACTTTCATCCGTTTCACTCACCCACCACCCCTGCCTCTGGCAACCACCATCTGTTCTCTGTATCTATGAGCTGCGTGTTTTGTTTGTTTTAAGATTCCACATATAAGTGAGATCATATGGTATTTGTCTTCCTCTAACTTATTTCATTGAGCATAATGCTCTCAAGATATACCCATGCTGTCACACATGGCAAGATTTCATTCTCTTTTGTGGCTGAATAATATTCCATTGTGTATAAACACATGTACACACACATATACCCCATGTCTTCTTTATCTATTCATCTACTGATGGACATTTATGTTGCTTCCATGTCTTGGTTACTGTAAATAATGCTGCAGTCAACATGGTGGGTGGGGGGAGGGCATATATCTTTGTGAATCAGTGTTTTGGTTTTCTTTAGCTAAACACCCAGAAGTAGAATTGCTAGATCACATGGTAATTATACTTTTAGGTTTCTGAGGAACCTCCATACTGTTTTCCACAGTGGCTACACCAGTTTACACTCCAATCAACAGTGCGTGAAGGTTCCTTTTTCTTCACATTCTCACCAACGTTTGTTATTTCTTGTCTTTTTTGTAATAGCCATTCCAACAGATGTAGGGTGATATCTCATAGTGGCCGTTTTTATTAATAGAACTTTTCATTTGCATTTCCCTAAAGATTAGTGACATTGAGCATCTCTTCATGTACCTGTTGGCCTGTATATCTTCTTTAGAAAAGATATATTGTCTTTTTATTTTTTAATTTATTTTATACTGTATATTCAGATCTTTTGCCTATTTCTACCATGCATTTGTTTAGTGAAAAGATATAACTTAAATTTATCCCTGATAAAAATTCACCTTAATTTTAATTACCCTTCTAATCTGTTGTTCTTTAAAAAAAAATTGTGAGGGGCACGTGGGGGCTCAGTCAGTTAAAGGGCTTCTTTTGGCCTGGGTCATGATCTCAGTGTCTTGGGATGAAGCCCCATGCTGGGCTCTCTGCTCAGCATGGAATCTGCTTCTTCCACCATACTGCTCATGCCCTTATTCTGTCTCTCAAATAGATAAATTTTAAAAATCTTAAAAATTTTTTTGAATTATGTTATTGTATTAATTATGTTTCCCTGTTTTGTTTCACTTACATATTTATTCATCAAGTCCTCTATGTGTTCACCTAAGTTGCTGATTGAAAATATTATCAAGGACAAGTTAAAATTCAATGCCACGTGTCATGCTACTAGGGACTCACGAGGAGTTGAGATTAAGTCCTTTATCAATAGTCTTTGAGACAGTTTCTCAGCCCTTTGGGAATCCATACTGAATGTATCATTCATTCCAAGGTCTTCTATTTTAACTAGGAGAAAACTGCTAGAAATTCCTCAAAAAGTTACACACAAGATATATTTCTTCTATGCATTTTATTTATCAATAGTTCTCAAATTTTAGTTAACTCATTTATTCAATAATATTTAATAAACAGCTATTCTGTCAATAAATGAATAAATACATACAAGAATATGGTAACAAGATAATAACAAGTACTAAGAAGAAAACATAAGAGAGAAACAGAATACTGCTGGTGCAGTGAAGGGAGTGGTAGCTCCAGGCATGAGGAGGCTCTTCTCTAATGACATTTAAACTGAGATATGAACAAAGAGAAAGAGATAATCATGTCAGTATTTTGAGGAAAGCCAAGGCAGAGAGCCAAGTTAATGCAAAGGCTACATGCACTAGAAATGTTTGAAAAACAGAACACCATTGTGATTGGACAATAAATAAGTGGGGGCATGGCAAGAAATAAAGGGGGAGAGCTATCACATAGGACTTTGTAGAGCATGTCAAGGGATTTAGAGTTTTTTAAAATTATAATAGAAAGCCACTGGAAGAATTTGGCCATGAGAGTAGGATCATCTGATTAACATTATTAAAATAATATTGACTACTGTACTGAATAAATTATCAGAGGGAAGAACATAATCAAGGAAACCAATTAAGAGACTGGTGCACTAATCCTGCAAGAGATGAAAATATTTTGAACTAGGATGGGAATAGTGGAAAGAGGTAGGAATGGCCCAATTCAGGGTTCATTTTGGAGTCCAGCAGACAGGACCTGCTGATTAATTGAATGCAAGGTGAAAGAGAAAGAAAAGCATCAAGAACGACTTCTGGATTTGGGTCTTGACCAACTGGGATAACTGTTGTACCTTTTATGGAAAACAGAGGAGACCACAAGAAAAACGTTTTGGGTAGTTGGGCCATGTGGGCAAATCAAGAGTTCTGTGTTGGATCTCAATCTCCCCCAGCCAGCCAGTGTTTATTCAGTGGTGATGCTGGACAGAGGACACAACATGAACCGTCTAGCATATAAAAGCCGACAGACAAAATGGCAGCACTAGATGCTACTGGAGCTTAGACTATGTCCAACCATCTAAAGGATAGCGTTACTGAGAAAGTAATTTCCAAAACAGACAACATCTGAGGTTAGGTTAGCCCAACTTATCGTAAGTGAACCTGTGCTACTTCCTATTGACAACTTCTTTTACAATTACATGAATAATCGACATCAAGATATATCATTAATATGAAGCACACAGGTCAATCATTTTTAGGGATCAAGCTTTCAGAAAACTGGGAACAGTAACTTATCTGAGCAGCAATTCAATATTGCTCTCAAGGACTCCAAGATCACATCTGCAACTTATTTTCTTAGTTGTGAATACCCAGCTGAGCATGAATATATAACCCTGACTGAGATGGTCAAAACACTCCCTTAGCTTTTCCATTTTCTTTCAACTGTACTCAGTCTGAATGAAGCTAATTCTCTGAGATAGTGATTTCAACATTGTCTTACATCCTGTTGCAACTTTCTCAGCTCTAGCCACAGTGGTCTTCCTTCATCATGCTCCCTCCTACCAGTCACTGCAAATCCTGTTCCCTCTGCCTGTAACAGTTTCCAGCTCTCTTCACAGAGCTAATGCATATCAACCTTGTCTAAACATCCATTCCTCAAACATTGCCTGGTTTCCCTGACAAGGCCATATCCCATTATTACACACTCTTAAAGCCCCCTTGACCAACTCTTTGTAGTACTTACCTCAGTGCCAATTTTGTGATTGATTGACTAATGCTCTCTTCACTACACTGAAAACTCTAGAAAGGCCAGAACTCTGTTGACTTTGGTTCATCATTATTCACCTACAAGCAGCATGATGCCTAGCAGTAAGTGAATGAATGAGAACAAAGAAGGAAAATCAGGGTGTTTCCTCTCTCTCTCTCTCTCTCTCTCTCTCTCTTTTAACCAAAACATCAATATGACTCAATCTTTGCAAACCATTGACCCAAACTTCTTAGTTTTTCTTCCTATCAGTATAGTTATGAGAAGTCCTTTTTGGTTACTCCTAGAATTTGACATTAGGGGAGCCCAACATTAGCTCCCTTTATCACTAATGGTATTTTATGTAGTATTAAATCTTTTCATGTCAGTTAATTTAGCTACTGTTTATTGGGGTTTTGCCAGAAATCAGACACTTTAAATACATCACCACTCCATCATGAAGACCATACAAGGTTGGTATTCCTACACCTTTCAATAGATAAAATCAAGTCTCGGACACTTAGTGACTTCCACAAGGTCATACAGTCAATGTGATTCAGGGATTTGATTATAGGTCTTTCTAACTCAAAAGCTCTAACTTTGGGTTTTCCCAAATGTAAATCTGGAGTAAAAACTATTTTTTCAAATCTGATGGGAAGTCAGTGTGAGAGTACATGAAAAGAAATATTATTTTCTTTTCAAGTCATAAAGCACTGGAGGCATATTAGTCACTGAGTTTCTTGGCTAATTATCACCTATGTATTCTGTATTTTTTATTTGCCTATGGATGTGTGCCCTTTTGTTCATGAGAAAAAGCTAAAGATTGCCAGTTATGGTGTTGAAGAATTTAGGAAAACCTATAATTCTGGTCAAGGTAAGCTCTCAAGGAGGTAAGACTAGAATGTGATTATGATTTTGAAGCAGAAGTCTGATTATTTTATTGTATGTTGCTTGGAACAAAAGCTTATGAACCCAAGGGTAGAGCTCAGGGGGAAAAAAAAAAGCATTCCCCAAAGTCAGAAGAAGTTGGCAGTAATTACATGGCATTATTCATGGGGTATTGACTTTGGCAGACATGACTTATCACCTAGGGAGGAATCTGAGTTCAGGAGAATGAACAGTTATTAAGATAGTAAGTAGTGACATTTTTTGAAGATTTACTACGTACTAGGATCTTTACCTGCATTATTTCCTTTAATCCTCATTATATGCCAATTAAGGCTCAGGAAAATCAAGTAGCTTATCCAACAATACATATGGCAGAGCATACATGGCTTACAGATGACAGAGCCATCTGGATTCAGGTCTGACATTGGTGACCAATTCTCAGCCACTAAAATAGGCAACAGTTAGTATAGTATTAAAATATTTTAGTTTATGTACGTCAGTAACATAAAAGCTTGACTGATAAATATTTCTAGATACAACTATCCCTGGTTGCTCGGGCAAAGTCTAATTCCTGCATTTGCAAGGCTGAAAAGTAGACATTGGATTGGGTAAATTCACATTATGTAAGCCTGTCCCCCAGCAAAATTCTTCTGGTGCTAAGTCCCTTTCAAATGACAGTAACCAGATGGGTTAAATAGCCAAAATTTGTTGAAAAGGGTAAGACAAGGAAAAGTGGCATTGGAATACTAGAGCAGCCATAGGACTAGGGGTCAGGAGATCTGGTTTCTAGTCTCAACTCTATCACTAAACTGCTCCAGGACCAAGGAAATTCACCCTACCTCCCTGAATCTTGGTTTTTCACCTACAAAATGAGGACATGATAGCAAAATCTCTATGATCCCTTTAAGCTCTATTTTCTGACTGCCCAGCAGAAGAGAAGTTGGAGGCTGATCTCACTTTTGGGGGGCTTCCAATTTTCTTCTAGATGCCATACTGAAAGGAAGGGCAGTTCCATGAAACCTTATACACAGCAAGACTTCTGAAAGCCATTACCTTACAGCATGATGTGGTCATCACTGCTCCCTTGCCCTCCTGGCTCTGCAGGGCTATTCCTGGAAGGGTTAGCAACTGAAGCAGTACTTCTGAGAATCTAAGAGTGGCAGCGGTGAGTGGGGAGAGCAAAAATAGTGTTTTTAAGCCCAAGAGGCAGGGAACTGAATGTTGAAAGAGTAAAGATCCTTGTCCTTGTGGTGCCAAGATACATTTTAAAAAGATGGTGACTGGGACGCCTGAGTGGTTCAGTGGTTGAGCATCTGCCTTTGGCTCAGGCATAATCCCGGTCCTGGAATCGAGTCCCACATCAGGCTCCCTGTGAGGAGCTTGCTTCTCCCTCTGCCTGTGTCTCTGCCTCTGTGTATCTCTCATGAATAAATAAATAAAATCTTTAAAAAATAAAAAATAAATAAAAAGATAATGACTAACAGGTCTACAGGTCTTTGTAAACCACACTGCCCTGTGATATCTGATATCTCCTTTCAGCTCCACAACAAATCTTTATGGTAGGGAGATAGGTAATGGGTACCGTATGTGATTAGAGGAAAAAAACAGATGTAGTATGCACAAGCACATGCACACACAACACACACTCATCTTCATATGAGCTACAAAATTTACACTGTCCACAATTTTATTTACAGCATTGGTGGGAGTAATAATTAGAACCATCTCTTGAGAGGAATGGAGAAAATCTTAATGAATCTCCTACCATTGACCTGCTCTTTAAGGAAGGATAGAAGACCCATTAGAAATTAAACCCAGGCCCCTGGGACAGCTTGGTGGCACAGTTGGTTAAGCGTTTGACTCTTGAATTTCAGCTCAGGTCATGATCTCAGGATTGTGTGATAGAGCCCCAAATCTGGCTATGTGCCCCACAAGGAGCCTGCTTGGGATTCTCTCTTCCTCTGCCCATAACCCCCCCACCCCCAACAAATAAATAAATCCTGAAGAAGAAGAAGAAGAAGAAGAAGAAGAAGAAGAAGAAGAAGAAGAAGAAGAAGAAGAAGAAGAAATGAAATCCAATCCCCTCTCCTTTCCTACAAAAGTTCATGCACAACTATAGTCATCTGTGTCTCCATGCCTTTACTTGGGCTGTTTCTTCTGCCTTGAAAAACATTTACTACCTTTGCCTGGTAAACTACTGCCCATATTTTTTAGACATCTCAAATGTCATCTCATAAGATGATTTCCTTGATACCACCTCCTGTTGTGACTTTCTGCTCTGCTTCCCCCACAGTATTTTGAACATGTCCTAAACTTATTGAAAAACAAGAAAAACACTGAGATTATTGATTTACTTGACTCTTTCCCACAGACATGAGATTCCCAAGGGTATGGACCATGATAAAGTATTTTTATTTCTCCTGTCCTGAATCTAGCACCTGGCACATAGGAGGCACTCAGTAGTGTTTGTTAGTAGTAGTTGTTGTTTGGATGCATGCATGATTGGATGGATCACTAACTAACATGAAGACTTCTAGATCATTCTCCATCAGGCAGAAGTTTTATTTTTATTATTTACTTATTTATTTATTAATTTATTTTTTATTTATTTATCTATCTATCTATCTATCTATCTATCTATCTATCTATCTATCATCTATCTCAGGCAGAAGTTTTAAATGATAAAAATAAGACAGTAAAGTACCCAGAGGATATGAACTTGCCTCAAGTGCTAAAAAGACCTTGTTCTATCACTTGGACAGAAATGAGAAGGGTAATAAGAAAAAGTGAGGTAAGACCAAAGTCTAAGGGTGAAGGGCAAAGACAAAGCCCAGAGCAGAGCACCCATAGTGATGGCCTCCACAGGACATGAGAGATAGTGGTGTGAAAGGCCTGACAGACCCTAGAAAACACAGGGATTAACTACGGCCAAAGATTTCTCCAGACTTCCCAAAACATATACTAAAAAAAAGCATCAAAACCTCATGATACCATAGTGGAGCAGCAGTTTAGCAAAATTCTAAATGAAAAATCCCACATTCTAAGCAATGAATGAATAAATCCTTGCAAACATATCTAATTCTATTGGGAAAATTTAGATCATTGAGTATTAATAGCCATAAAAGGATTTTTATAATACCTACAACTATGGATATGATATCTCTGAATTCAGATTCCCAACATTGGCCCTGATGTCTATCACTGGTAGAAACCCCTTAGTCCTGTTTCCACAAAGGAGATTTCCTCTTCTCTGCCTCAAGATGAGAACTCTCTAATCTCATGCTTATACACTATTATACATTCCATCCATGGGAGGAAGGATCACTTAGCTGATCCATGAGACCAGGAGAAAACCCAATCTCCCTGGGGCCATGTCAACAAGGAAGAAGTGCTACTGCCTTGACAAGGAGTCAGTGCAGGTTTGGCATGTGTCTCTCTTCTTGACCCACTTATACGCAGGCCAGTGGGCTCTTTCAGTTGTGAATTAAACAGATCAAGTGCCAAAGCAAGCCCTGCCAGGTCTCATCTCTTTGTGTGAGCATCTTGACCTACCAATGAATGGATTAGGTCAGTGTCATGCACGTCCCAGGGTCTAGCCAGGTTCAGAAAAGAGGTAGGATTTCCTCACCATGCTCCTTAATTCAGTACTGAACTTTGATTCACTTGGCTCTGGGAACTATCCTCAATTGTTTAGACTGTAGAGTAGAACAGTGGTGAATACTGGGCCACAGATGTCCTCAACACACACTTGTGATTAGTCATGATTCTTTACCTTCAGTGTGAAGCCCACATGACAAATATCTAAAATGCAGCTTTAGTTGACTGCAGGGTTACTTTATGAAAAAGTGAGAGTCCTAATCCTCCTGAAATAATTTTGCTTGTTTTTTTGTTTGCTTTCTGTGAAGGAGTTTGAAATATTTCCTGTCATGGAACAGTCTTGGAGAGACTGGCTATAGGGATGAGGCTGAACTGCAGCTATCATTAAGGATTGCAACATGTGTTCTACGGAATTCTTTCTTAAGTGGCAAATATATTCATGAAAAAAGGACTGTGAACACCAAAATTATGAAATGAAATCAGTCTGTCACCTAGTAATGTCATATAATTTAAAACAATTTATGGAGAGTGTATTAAGTATTTTGGACAATTGAGGCCAAAAAAGGAATTGTTTATCAAATCCTCCATTCAAACATATATTCACTCATTCACCAAGTATTTTGTCAATATGTATTATGTGCCAGATAGTAGCCAGTGCCCTGTGCCTAAAAGTCAGTCTTGCAGAGAGAGAGGAGGTTAAAAATATAGCCTTCCTCCCATTAGGGAACAGTCTTCCTTCATACATGCTGTTATCTTCAACTTTGCCTCTCACTTAACAGTTAGTAACTCCTTCTACCTGAGCTTGTAAGTCTCTTCTTTGCCTGGTTTGCCTGACCCCACATAATGCATGATCTGGAAGCTAGCACCCTGCACTCTTGTACATAACAAAGCTCTTTCTATAATGCAAAAAACCATTCTGTATTTCAGCCATGTTGTGCACCTGAGTTTCCATGAAGTGGCCTGCCCTAGTAACATAGTGAAGCACTCTTCCCAGGAAGTTAAAAGGCAATTAGGACATGCTGAAAGAAAGCCTGGATAATGGATGAGAGCAGGTGGGATGCTGCTCATCTTCCTAACGGTCCTTTCTTCCTGCTGTTCTCTTCCTCCCTGTTTGCTTTTGATAGATATGTAGGATTAGATGGGTGACTTGAGGATGATTCACATGGAACTGAAGGTCAACATTTATTGGCACAGATTGTTTTATTGGACTATGGGTAGATGATTCCTGCAAGACACTGGGTTTCCCATCAACTCTGAACATTAAACAGTTTCATTAGTATAGTGTCAATTGCATAGAAGTATAGAAGAAATGTCTACAGTATTCTTTTGATTCACAAAACTGTTTTTCACCTTACTTTGTATAATGTTCCCCAATCAAACCATCCAAATAGCTCCTTGAGAGAAGGCATTAGGTAGTAACATTTTAGCTTTGAAAATCTGCATGTAAGTTTCTTAAAACATTGTAAATTTCTTCCCTGTCCTTCAAATGCACCATATAAATATTGCATTTGATCCTTAACTTACACTTCATCAATAATTTATTTCATAAATATCCCTCTGTAAGACCATCAGCTGCTGAGGTGTTCAGTTTTCGGGGAAAGCATTTATTTACTGCACGAGCCCAGGAAGGCTGGTAAAGACTTGGCTAAAAGCTCCACATGGAGCAAATTATGGTAATTGTATTAATGCTCAAATCCATGAAGCTCTGCTCAAATCTGCTAAAAGGTTTTGCACTTTATTGCCCGCATCTTGATGGGCAATGAGTCCACTGGAAATGTTTAACACTTCACAGGGAAGCTTCCGGGATTCATTTCTCATAGTTACAAAAATTACTGAAGAATGTCTGGAGTATCTACGAGAGCAATCTCTGAAAGTCACAACTGAGAGTTAACAACCTCTTTACTATCTTCCACTTTTGGATCATACTGAAACTATAAGTTCAAGTCACCAGAAATGAAAATCAAAGGAAATATCACACAATTAATTTTGATGAATGGGTAAGTTTTAATTCATGTAATGGCAATATTCTGGTTAATGATATGTCTCCTTAGGACATCCATTAAAAATCCATTAACTTAACAGGCTAAATCTAATAAAGTTACTCTGGAAATTTTCTGCTAGATTAACATTATGGATTTTTAACGAATATTTCCTGTAGGTATTGCTCTATTAGCAAACCTAATATACTAATTAAACATGGGTTTTGTGTCAGGGTTGGGGGAGCACCAAGATGTTAAAATAAAAAAAAAAAATCAGAGCTGAGGTTGGACCCAAGTCACCAAAGATACTTCTAAAATCAGTAAATAGCACTGTAGCTTTTAATTTTTTATTTTTTTTATTTATTTATGATAGTCACAGAGAGAGAGAGGGAGAGAGAGGCAGAGACACAGGCAGAGGGAGAAGCAGGCTCCATGCACCGGGAGCCCGACGTGGGATTCGATCCCGGGTCTCCAGGATCGCGCCCTGGGCCAAAGGCAGGCGCCAAACCGCTGCGCCACCCAGGGATCCCGCGCTGTAGCTTTTAAAAGCAAAGTGCCAACCTACCAGGTCTAGCCATCCCAGTCAATTTATTCATTTACCAATCAATCAAATAGTAATTGAGCTACTAAAGTGTACCATGCTCTGGCCAAGACTGAGGACACAAAGGTAAATTAGTAAAAATCCTGATGTCAAGGCACTCATGGTCTAGTATAGGATCAAGACACACATAGGTTACCAGTGTGCACTATACTAAGATAGAGTCAATATACCATGAGAACACTCAGAAGGAACAACTAAATTTAGGGGGAGGGGGAGGGCAAAAGTAATTGAAGTTGATGTTTGTATTCCCATAAGATATTAGCTCTTTCTAGGGCCTCCCACTGGGAGGGTTTCAACCCTGACTTAGCATTTACTGCTTCTGCATGAGGTTGGAGGAAATTATTTATCAAAATTTCACCTACAAACAAGGTAACATTACTTCTGTCATGGATTGTGAGAATTACATGCAACGAGGTATGGGAAAGTACACAGAAATGTGCTTGAAATATAGAAGGTGAAACAGGGTTAGTATTTGTCACCTACCATTCATAAGCACACAACGAGTATTAACTGGAAGTCGATATAGCAAAAATGGTTAAAGCAGAATTTGGAATCATCCAAACATGGGTCTGAATTCTGCTGCTACCACTTGCAAACTGTGCGACCATCATTTAAACCCTTTTCCCTTTCCTGATCCTTGGTTTCTTCAGCTGTAGAAGAGGATAAATAGAAACAACTCTGTTACACAGTTTTAAAAATTTACAAAGATAAAACATCCTGTACAATTCCTACTAACCATATTTTTGAAAACCTAATGAGTATACTTTTAAATTTTTTTTTTTTATTTATGATAGTCACAGAGAGAGAGAGAGAGAGGCAGAGACACAGGCAGAGGGAGAAGCAGGCTCCATGCACCGGGAGCCCGATGTGGGATTCGATCCCGGGTCTCCAGGATCGCGCCCTGGGCCAAAGGCAGGCGCCAAACCGCTGCGCCACCGAGGGATCCCCTAATGAGTATACTTTTAAACCTACTCATAAAATAGATGATGTTGTCTACTCATAAACTATCTAATAACTAATATGTGTATTAGTGACTTATATTAATTAGTTTTTCTGCTAACATCTCTTAGCGTACTGTATATCAAGTGTATATGTCTTATATTTCTATATACCAGTCTTCAGTCTTTAAAATAATATATCAAACTGAAAGTTGCCATAAAGATTTTACTTAGGGAATAAATGTCTAGTCTGATATTTAAAGCTCTACTCATTTGGTGGTCAAGTTTTTCTTCTACTAACATGATCAAAATAAAAATTACTTAGGAGCATTAAATATATGTCAAAAATTTAAAAAAAAATTACAAAGATAATGGTTATAATGCAAAAGTATCATGTCTGAGAGGCATAAACTGTAAGTTTTAATTGCTACCATTAATGCTGCCTTCATAGATAAGACTATATGGAAACATTAAGAGATTTGTCTGACTTTATTAGTGTCAGAACGAGAAACCCTCTAGCTCCTGGTTCAGGATTTTAGACCTATCTTGCCGGCACCCCTCATTTACAAGACAAGAGACCCTCCCCTAGCACTTGGTCCTGATGGTCCTCCATCAAGACAGCAAGTTCATGGGGTACCTACGGAATAGAAGATTGGGGACTCAGGACTTGGTGGTTCTGCTTTAGCTCTAATGACCAGTGCACTACTACCTTAGTGCTATGGGCTGAATTATGTCCCCAAAATTCCTATGTTGAAGGCCCCTAATCTCCAATGTCACTATAGTTGGCAATAAGGTGTGTAAGGAGGAAATTAAGGTTAAACAAGGTCAAAAGGGTAGGGCCCTGTGGTGCCTGGGTGGCTCAGTCAGTTGAGTGTCTGACTCTTGACTTCAGCTTAGGTCATGATTGGGCCCTGTGTTGGGCTCTTTGCTTAGCAGGGAATCTGCTTAAGAGTCTCAGTCTCTCTCTCTCTCTCTCTCTCTCTCTCTCTCTCTCTCCTGTTTTCCCCCTCTTCCTATTCATGCATGCTCTCTCTCTCTCTAAAATAAATAAATATATCTTTTTAAAAAGGGTAGGGCCCTTATCCAATAGGACTTTTGTGTCCTTAGAGGAAGAGACCAGTGAGCATTCTCTTGTGCACACTTTCTCTGCACATGTACAAAGAAGAGGTTACTGGAGCACATGGTGAGAGGCAGCTGCCAACAAGCCAAGAAAAGAGGCCTCAGAACTAAATTTACCTTGTTGGCACTTTGATCTTGGACTTTCCAGCCTCCAGAACTATGAGAAATAAATTTGCATCGTTCTAAGTCACTCAGTCTATGGTGTTTTGTTATAGTAGCCCTAGTGAACTAAGACACCCAGGACAACTCTTTGCCACAGTTTTCTCTTAACTCTTGCCATCTGTCTCCATTCTAACAGCTGTTTGGTCTTACGCATTCCATCAACAGATTTTTATCAATATCACTATGCCAAGACTCAAGGGTAAGGTACAGTGATCCCTGACCTCCAGAAGCTTCTAGGTAAGCATGAGCTTCCTGTGTGGATGCCTACTTTCCCTGTTGAGCAAGAAGCACTGTCTAAAAACCCAGCCTGGTTGGCAGGAGTCCCAACATGCCAGCCTCTAGCCGGCTCACTCAGCCCTCAAATAAAAGATCAACGCTATTCCCCAGTTGCTGTCCAAGCTACTTCTTCCAAATAGTAGAATATCCAGAATTTTAAAGCCAACCATCATATGACTCATGGTATTAATACTTTTCCATGACCTCTGAAGTTATACTCCACTTATCAGCTGAGATCCCATCACACTTACTCCTGTCCAGTTATGCACACTCGTTCCAGTCTAGCTGATGTTGGTTCTGGGTGCTAAATACTGAACCACTGTATAATCCCACTGGAGGCCAACTATATAGCTACAACTGCTCCCTTAGTTTTGTATATCCCAGTCTGCTTTGTGGAAAAATGTGGAGTTAGAGACCCTAGTTCTAAGACTGATTTGATACCTTAATTGTGGACAAGGAACTGAATCCCATTTTTCCCATCCATAAAATGGGAATAGCTATACCAACAGGTCTGTGAGGGCCAATTAAAGATAATGTATATAAGCCACCTACCAAAGGAATCAGAATATAGCTGATGACAAATGACTGCTGCTTTGTTTTCTTCTTCTTTTCCCTGGTCCCATGCTCTTCCCCTTCTCTACCAGCTCAGATCCAGACAGGATTTCAAGGGAACCACAGAAATTCCAGAATGGCTCTTTCTATATACTAATCTGACTGTCCTTTTCCCTAGACTCAGCAATTAATAGTTAAAAAGATGATAGACAACCAAATTATGCTATTTACAACATAGTAGCATAGGTGCTACTTGAATCTTTGATGATTTGATCCTGAAACTCTTGACCCTTAATAGATGGGTCACGAGGATTTCCCCCAGAGAAAGGTTGAACTGAGATAATCTACTACATGACTCAGTTATCAAGGGCAGTCAGAAGTTGTAGCAGATACCAGTTTTTCACTAATATTTAATAGCACAACTTCCAAGTTTAAGCTGGCCACATGCATGGACTCATGGCTACCCGGCCCATAGCCACATTCCTCAGCTACACTTGCAGCTTAGTGGAGCCTTATGACCAAGTGCTGGTTAATGGGATGCAATCAGAAATGATGTGGCTTATCTCCATGTTATGGTCTCTCCAGAAGAATGTGGATGGATTCCTCTGGTCCTTTTCATTTCTCCCATTCACTGACTGGGAACTGATGAGAAGTGGAGTCACCAACTTGGACCCAAGTTGGAGGCCTTGCTGTGACAATGGCAGAGCTGGCCTGAGAGTAACTTGCCTCTATTCTATTATAAAAAAGGGAATTACCTTCCATCTTGTTTAATCCACCATACTTTACACTTTTATTATTATAACATTTAGCGTAAACACTAAGTACAATAAATTTCTATTTATTTAGGGATAATTGCCTATCTGATGACGGCTTACTACAACTACAAGTAGTAACTATAGGAAACCAACAACTTTCTGTGAAATGAACATGCAAACCTTAAACTTCAAAATGCCAACCATCATTACATATATGTGTCTAGCATATCAATTCTTTCACCAAGTCAATTCCTAGTAGTCACCCACATCTTTATTACACAGTCACATAAAAGTGAAAGTCTAGGACTTCCTTAGTCAGGAACCACTGGCTCATGTTATAGTTTCTGTCTTGTTCCGGTTCTTCTAATTTTTATCTCTTCAAATATTTTTCTTTCTGTTCATGGCCTTACCTGGTTCCTTGAATCTAATTCACAGAGCATTTTCCTAGTACTGATTGGAAACAATCCATACACCCCCCCCCACTGCCCCAGTTATGCTCTTCCCAGCTACTCCATGCAAATGTCTTCCGCCACCTACCTCAATGACTATGATTTTATATTTCAATGCAGACTTCCACAGCCTATATCTCTACTCAGTTCCTGAGCCCCAACACAAAGGCCTACTAGTCATGGCTGACCCATTACGATAGATTCATTTCTCTTAGAAAAACAGGGCTGAGTTTCTGTAATACTTCTTTTAAAGTTTTTATTTATTTATTTGAGAGAGACAGAGAGCATAAGCAGGGGGAGGGGCAGAGACAGAGGGAGGAGCCTGACGCAGGGCTTGATCTCAGGACCTTGAGATCATTACCTGAGCCAAAGTCATTCGCTTACCCAATTGAGCCACCCAGGCACCCCCTGTACTTCAATTCATTAAAAAAAATAAATAAATAAAAAAACAAGCAAAAAGACAATAACCTAATATATATATATAATATATATATATATATATATATATATATATATATATATATACACACACACACACACATAATTACTCTCCAGATGTTTTCATTTTGTTTGGTTTTTACCTATTTTGCTATAATTATCTGCAACAAAATCTTCTAATCCAATCATCTTCCAGAAGCTATCATCCCAGCCTTTCTCTGCAGAGTATGTCCATTTGCACACGAGGGAGCAGAGAGATCTAAGAAAACAGAAGAGAGGTAAAACCAATAATATGAGTCAGGTTTCCTTTATATTTTGCCAAATACCTACCTAGATAGCTGCAGTAGTGTTAAAGAAGTAGAATAAGCCAAAGTAAGTAATTATACATCCCTGTTCAAATCTAAAGACTCCATTTGTACCTGGCCATGGGTTGATGGTTGTGGGGCTGAGTGATGGGTAAATGGATGCTTACAATCTACTCTGTTTTGTGAATGTTCAAAATTCTCCATGATAAAAAAGGTAAAAAGAAATGTAAAAAGTGCTTGATATATATATATATATATATATATATATATATATATATATAGTACCATATATATATATGGTAGCTCCAGTCTAAAGCAATGTTTTAACAGGAGTTAGGCTGCAATGCTGGAAGGTACTTTCCAGCTTCATTTCTCCTACATTCACCCTTAGAATTCTATACTTTGACAATAAAAAATCAGTTGCAGTTTTCCGGAAAAAAAGAAAAATCCTCGCACATTTCTGTGCCTTTGCCCTACTTCTGTTTGGAAAATTCTTCCCACCTTCCTCCCCCTGATAACTCAAACACTTGTTCAGCCCTGGCTGAGTTTCCAGTTCTGGGTATAGGTGCTCCTCCTCTGAGCTCCTGGAACATGCAACATCCCTTCTACCACAGCCCTTAAAATGCTGTGTAATTAACTGCTTCTTTACACATCTTCCCAATAGTGCTACTGCTTTCTATACTCCTATTGTGTCTATAGCAAACCTTATAAAACAAAACCTAATAATATCACTCCCTGAATAATACTTTTCAATTGCTCCTCATTGCCTTCAGGAAAAAGTCCAATCCTTAGCAGGGCTTACAACAAACACCCTTTGTGATATGACTATACCAACCGCTAGATTCCTACCTTGCCAATTCCCACTCTTGCTTGCTCCATTCTGCAAAACTGGATTATTTGAAGTTTCCCATAGCAGGCCTTGATTTCTCACTTCCCTGTGCACGGAAATCTTTGTTTCATTCTGCTTACAATGTTCTTCACTATTAAGGATTTGCTAGTTAGCCTTCATGACTCAGCTCAGATTGTCCCTTTTCAAGAAGCCCCAGTGAAGGACAAGCTGAGTCCAAAGCCTCTTCTCTAAGTTTTAATCTGGACACAGCCTTATCAATGACCATAGTAACTGTCTCTGCCTGTTCATTCCCCTAGCTCTCCCACTAACTCCAGCTACTCCTTCAAAGTAGATCCAGCCCGGCTCAGCTCTACCTCCAGTATTTAGTCCACATTGAGCCACAATGAATACTGAGTGAATGGCAGCACTAACAAAAGAATATGGTCTGTCTGCCTCACTACAGGTAAGTGATAAGCCTGGGAAGTTCACACAGTTTTACACACAAATTATCATATAGAGTCAAGGTCTAGGTGCATCTCAATCAATCATTCACACTGATTCACTTACCCACTCAAATATTTAGCGTTCATATATTTACTATAACTCTGGTACATTGTGATGCCCTAGGGAACTAATATATGCAAAAGACTCGGTCCTCTGCTCTCATAGAAGTTGACACATAAGCTGGGGCAGACAGAAATTGATCAATCACACCTAAAATCAGATACTAACAATAATGTTCTAAAAAGGAGGTAAAGAGAGAAATGAAAACTGTTAGCAGGGGAATCTGATATAACCCGGTGGGAGGAAAGGGAGAAAATACCAAGCAAGAAAGTCTCCATGGAGGTAACGTATTGTGAGACCTAAATGTCTTTTGAAAGCAAACAAAGTTATTGATCATTACTGATTTTTTTTCAGTTGTTGTGTAGACAGAAGAGCACATTGAGCTGAGCTAGGCAGAAAAGATATCCTAAAGCAGTGATAGCACCAATAGAACTGTAATACGCACATGCTAAATCCTTCACCTTACTTAAAAGATACTTTTTTAAAAAAATTTGAGGTATAGAAGGTAGTCACCTATGTAGCATATACTAAAGAATACAAAGTAGGCTAATTCCTCCTGGCAGGATGCTTGGGATTCCAAATTTGGAAGCTCTGAGAGCTTACTGCAAAGAACAATGCTTTGTAACAGAAGATGGTGTAGACAGATTATTTCTAATGATCCAACCATACAGAACAACTCTTTGCTCTCCAAATGCCCCATTCATGTGCAGAATTCTATGCCTCTGATCTGACTGCTTAACTCTGCCCTCTGTCTTAATTGCTTATTGTTCTTTCCACTCATTCTCATCTACTAGGCAAACTTCAGGTCATCTATAATGGTCTAGTTCGAAAGGCACCTCTACACTACCTCCAAACTAAACTCATGGCTCTCTCTTTTGAGGTAACATTCTAACTTGAAAATACTACATTCTCTTTCTTTTTTTAAGATTTTATTTATTTATTTATTCATGAGAGAGAGAGAGAGAGAGGAGAGAGAGAGAGAGGCAGAGGACACAGGCAGAGGGAGAAGCAGGCTCCACGCAGGAAGCCTGACGTGGTACCCAATCCCGGGACTCCAGGGTCACACCCCGGGCTGAAGGCGGCACTAAACCGCTGAGCCACCCGGGCTGCCCTGCATTCTCATTCTTAATAGCAGAGGCAGGTTGAGTTCCTGACCCCAAATCTCTGACCCTCCACATATCTGTATGTCTTGCCGTGTAATCTGCAATGCTACCTCACTCCCTGCCATCTCCACAACGTGGACAGGATCTCCTTTCCTACCTCTAGATTTTTGGATTGTCACATGACTGGATTTGGTCAAAAGAATAAGTCAGGAGGACAGCATTCTGATTTCAAATTGAAGCTTCAAGAAGCATTACATGTTTCTGCTCACTCTCCTGAACCTCTGGCATAGCTTTGAGAAAATCATGTGGAGCTAGCCCATTGGGGAGAGGAGGAGAAGAGATATGTGGAGCGTATCTCTTCCATGAGATGCTTGTGATCCACCAAGCCCAGCCTGGATCACACATCCCTCCAGGCAGTCAAGACCTGATGCAGTGAGTTCAGCTAACACTAGAAGAACCACCCAGCAGACCACAGCCTAAATGAGTGAAATACGTGATTATCGTGTTAAACTATGGAGCACTGGCTGTGGTTTGTAATGGTCAATAGTTACACAACTCAACACTTTATAGCACAACTAAGTTATTCCAAGTAGATTTTCCCCCTAGTGGGCAAGGAGAGTGAAGTCTCAGTCCTCACAGCAAGTTCAAACAGGTGGCCAGGGAGCCTGCTTTCATGGAAAATGAGCCCAGGAGGCAGGGAGTTGCCAGGTGCAGATGCCTGGGGCAACTCCATCTTCCATCAGGATAATTCAAACACTATTAGGGTCCATTTCCCATGGATCCCTTTAAATCAACTCCTCGGCAATATGAATGTGTAAAAGCAGAACTGGCAAAGTGTAGAGAGTACATCTGAGGCCACAGGTTCTCTCGAAATCTCCAGGACAGAGAATAAGTATATGATTTTATCTTAGTGAGTAGCTGCCTTAGTAAGATACAGGTAGCAGAAGGAAAGGGTTGCTTTGCCCCTGAGGCCTCTATTAAGACCAAGGTTCTGTCATTCCCTGAGGTGTTCGTGAGCAGTGTGCAACTCCCAACTTCACCATCCTGCAAGCTGCCCTACCAGCAGCCCCTTGGGGGTGGAGAATGTACTTCGTAGGATTACAATTGCAGGCAGGGGATGGTGAAAGACTGGGGCTACAGTAGCAGGCTAACTTGTTCCACAGACAGGCAGCCAGGGAGGACTGCTGTCCCAGGGAAAAGAGGCTATTGGCTGCTTGTTCTCTGGAGCCAGAGTGCCAGGGCAGAAACTGCTGTCCTTTGCTGCTCTCAGATCTGTTAATGCCGAAGAAACTATAAAATCCCATGTGCAAGTCAAAAGAACAGCAATCAATGAGCAGGCAGCAAAAAAAAAAAAAAAAAAAAAAAAAAAAACCTAATGTAGGGGACCAGTTCACATGAGAGCTGATATCAGAAAACATGTGGAGGAGGCAGGCCTCTCTAAAGAGAGGGTGGTGAAACCACAGGAACTGAGCATTACTAAGGGCAGCAGCAAAAGTTTGGAAGGAGGCAAGAAAGTCTTTCCGAACAAGAATCACTGATTTTAAATTTTAAATTTAAAACTTTCTGCAGGGACACCTGGGTGGCTCAATGGTTGAGCATCTGCCTTTGGCTCAGGTGGTGATCCCAGAGTCCTGGGATTGAGTCCTGCACTGAAGTCCCCATGGGGAGCCTGCTTCTTCCTCTGCCTGTGTCTCTGCCTCTCTTTGTGTCTCTCATAAATAAATAAATAAAATCTTTTTAAAAACAAAATAAAAATAAAATTTTCTGCAGAAAAACAAAAGAAAGAAAGAAAGAAAGAAAGAAAGAAAGAAAGAAAGAAAGAAAGAAAGAAAGAAAGAAAGAAAGAAAGAAAGAAAGAGATCACCAGCACTGTTGAAATTCAAATTAATGATCTGGAAGATGAAATGAACAACATATCATAACTACCCAGAGGAAAGACACAAAGAGAGAAATGATGAGGGAAGAAAGAAGAGGCGTGGAGAGCAGATCCAGCAGTGTAACATGAGAATAACTAGATTTCTGGTTAGGATTTCTTTTTTAAGAAAGAAAAGGAAAAAAATTTTAAAAACCATACACACACACACACACGAAAGATGAAAGAGATGCTATAATTAAATGAATACAGTATTTTTTTTTAATATACTGAGCACTGAGCTGAAGCAAGATTTAAGCTTGTAGATTAAAACTCTCATTAAGTCCAGGAAGTGAATCCAGGAAATACTTGAATTTCAAGCATAAACAGAAAATTATACAAGCTTCCAGACAGAAAGAGTAAGTTCCTTCCAAAGGCAAGAGATTCAGACTAGCTAAGGAATTCTCATCTACATCTCTGGAATGTAGAAGACAGTGGAACAATGTACAGACTATTAAGAAAAATGATCCAAGTATCCTATGCCCAGACAAAATATTATTCAGCTGTCAGGGCAGAAGAAAAACATTTTCAACATGCAAGGACTCAAAAAGCAAACTTCCCATATACGTGCTCTGAGGACAATACTTGATAATGAACTTAACCAAAAAGACAAGTGATTCACATAAGAGACATCAAAGACCAGAGGAACCAGTGGTGGTGAGTACTGATATTCACTCTCTCTTCACATGTGTGCACACACACATACACATATATTTAAATCTACATAGATGATGATAAATGATGTAAACAGGAATTTGTAATACTAGGTTTTCCTGCTATATTAGAAGGAAAAATCTATTAATGACCTGGAAGTGAAAATACTGTTAGCAAAACATCAGAGTCAGAAACTGAAGAAGGGGTACATAGGAGCACTATGCACATGCATGCGTAAGTACACTAGGGCAGAACAGAAGTTTAGTGTACGGAATGAAAAAGTAATTTCTAACAGAGGCAAAAAAGCTTAGTAGAATTCTCAAAATAACAAGAATAAAAAAGAATAAAGTTAAGAAGTCAGTGTAACCAGATTAAACCAATCAGTAGGGAAAGGCAAAGATCGTAATGTAATATAAATAGAAAATAAAAATATGGAAAGAATAAAGTCATTTATTTCAGTTATGAAAACAAATGTGAATGGGCTGAATTCAAAAAGTGGTCAAAAGATAGTAATAATAATCACACTGGCGTTAAAATTGAGTTACGTCTTCTTTACAATGTAGATTTTTTTAATGTGATAAAAATATTTTTTATAAAAAGGTCAACAAAGAGGGGCACCTGGGTGATGCAGTTGGTTAAGCATTAGACTCTTGGTTTAGGCTCAGGTCCTGAGTTTAGGGTCATGAAACTGAGCATCTCACTGGTCTCCACACTCAGCATGGAGTCTGCTTGGAACTCTGTCTCTCTCTCCCTCTGCCCCTCCCCACCCTTTGTTCTTGCTCTTGAAAATAAATAAATAAATCTTTTTAAAAAAAGGTCAACAAAGAAATAACAAATACAATTTTTAATATGACAATTTAAATATCAAAGTTGAACATAAGATCAAAAATATTAGCCAAGACTAAGAGGAGTATTCCATAATTACAAAATTCTCAATCCTGTTGAATATTACTGTTCATTATACTTTATGAATGAACAACATAATGTGAAATATATGAGAGCTCCCAGATTTTTTTTTAAAAAAAGCCACTTGAAAAGAGGATTTATTTAAAAGATTTTACTGTACTTTCAGAATTTAAGGAAACAAATAAACCAAAAGGATAACAATTAATATGACTACTGAGGAATTAAAGGGCTCAAATACAATTTATAAGC
This sequence comes from Nyctereutes procyonoides, assembly GCF_905146905.1. Classification (NCBI taxonomy): domain Eukaryota; kingdom Metazoa; phylum Chordata; class Mammalia; order Carnivora; family Canidae; genus Nyctereutes; species Nyctereutes procyonoides. The sequence goes on along the minus strand of NW_026575140.1, from coordinate 39,228,615 downwards.
TCAACTCTACATGCTCATGTAGGGGAGAGAGAGGGAGACCATTTTATGATACAAACAGAGACTAGATAGGCAACATGGTATTTTACAGAGAAATTCTCAGTTTAAAAGTTTTTATTAGAAATGAAAAATGTCTGAAAATTAATAACCAAAGCAGATAATTTAAGAAATTATGAAAAACAAAAATAGATTAAATTAAAAAAAAAAGATCAAAAGGAGTAATAAAGATAAAAGCGTACAAAAGATAAAGCATAACAAGATAAAACTCAGGCAATCAAAAGAGCCAAAATATGGTTCGAGGAAAAGACAATATAAACAAGCAAAAAAAACCTCTGGTAAAACTGAGGAAGGAAAAGGAGAGAAGGGGGACGCCTTGGTGGCTTAGTGGTTGAGCATCTGCTTTCAGCTCAGGGCATGATCCCAGGGTCCCAGGATCAAGTCCCACATCAGGCTCCCTGGGTAGAGTCTGCTTCTCCCTCTGTCTCTCTCATAAATAAATAAAATTTTAAAAAATGGAAAAAAAAGGAAAAGGAGAGAAGGAAAAAAATAACAAATATCATGAATGAAAATGGGGGACATAACTACAGATAAAGCAGACATTACTAGAAAAAAAGATATTAAGTAAATAAATTATGCTAGTACATTTGAAAATTTAGATGGAACGGGAAATTTATTAGAAAGACAGAACTTACCAAAATGACTCAAGAAAACTTGAAACCGTAATAAACTTATTACCATGAAAAAATAAGCCAATAGTTAAAAATCATCCTTCAAATGAAACTTCAAGCCTGTATGGTTGTACCAGAAAATTTTAACAAATGTTCAAGGAACAAAGCACTCCAAATTACTTCAGAATCTAGAAGAAGAAATGATCCCCAAGTTATTTATGAAGCTAGGATAACTATATTACAAAAACCAAGCAGATAGTATTGGAAACAAAAATCAGGCCACTCTCACATTATGAATGGGGGCACAAAAATTCTAAGCAAGGCATGATCAAATTTTATATAAAAAATGAGGGGGAAAAGTTTATCATGAACAACACTCCAAAACATTTTAATAATACAAGGTTTATGTATTTTGCTACAGTATTTTATTAAAGGAGAGAAAAATGATCAACTTATATTGAAGAAAGAAAAGTATTTGATGAAGTTAAAGGCCACATCAGGATACAAACTCTTAGTGGAGTAGCAATAATAGAAGCTTCTGCTTCTAACCATGATGGAGTAACAGAGACTGGATTTTACCTCCCCACTTCCAACCTTAAGAAATCATAAAAGGAAAAAAAATAGATGACACAACTGCTCTCAGACCTTGAACAATAGGCAGCACAGAACTGTGATCCCTGAGAGAAGGAAACAAATGAAGTGAGCCCTAAGATCACTCTGGCTTTCTGCCAAGAAGCCTATTCCTGACCACAAAGCAGAAAGGATGCCAAGGAAAACAAGTCAGGGTCACAAAATTGAGAAAGACTGAGATCAGGATTTAAGGAATTTGAGGTGGCTGGAAGCTGTGATGGCACAGACTTTCAAAGAGGAGGTAGGTATGCAGAAAGAGGGTCCTTGAAATCTGCAGAGTCCCATCAAATCTTTAACTATGAAGATGCAGATCCGTACATGGACGCTCCATGAGGTCTGGTGAGAGGTGACTGGAAAGCCAAGAGCTGAACAGTTCTCAGGGCTCACAAAGAGCTGAGAATGAGAATCATCTGAGTTACTAAAATTAGAGTGGGACGTCCTCATTGATCACTTGGGACATTCTGTGGAAACCCCCAAAGAATGATTTAGAAGTATAACTGAACCTTCTTGTGTAAAGTTTCCAATAAAAGTTTTGAAAGAAGATTCCAAAAGATAAAACAAAGCCAAAAGTATATTAACAGTCTGCCAGAAAAAGTAGCTTGTCATTAGAAAAACAAGCAAACAAACAAAAACAAAAACAAAAACAAAAAGACAACAAAACCCAGACACTGGACAACATAAAATTAACAATGTCAGCATCTAATAAAAAATATTAGAAACAATGGCTAATTTTTAAAAGATTGATAAAAGCTATTGACCTACAGAGTCATGGTCACTGAAACCAAAGCAAGATAAACACAAAGAAAACCACATCAAGACACATTATATGATCAAATTGTTTTTTTTTTTTTTTAAAGGTTGACAGTCTTAAAAGTGGTCTGAGGAAAGACTCATAATGAAGAATAGTCCAACGAGGTCAGCAGACTTTTTACCGGAAATAATGCAACCTAGAAGAAAGTGGAATATCTTTAAAGTACTGAAAAGTTTTAAAAAGAAAAACATCAAACTAGAAATTTTTTTTTAAAGATTTATTTATCTGACACAGAGAGCACAAGCAAGGGGAGCAGCAGAGGGTGAGGGAGACACAGGCCCCCCACTGAGGAGGGAGCCTGATGTGGGGCTCAATCCCAGGGATCATGACCTGAGCTGAAGGCAGATGCTTAACTGAGCCACCTAGGCACCCCTCAAACTAGAATTCTATATTCAGAAAAAAAAATCTCCAAACAATCAATATGAAAGATAGGCTTTTTCAAACAAAAATCAGAATTCACTTCCAAGAAACTTGCAAGACATGTTAAAGGCAATTCTTTAGGGAAGAGGAAGATGACACTAAATGGAAATATGAATTGATACACAGTAATGAAAAGTATCAGAATCAATAAATATGTGGGTGGATACAAGAGGTCTGCTTTCATTTTTAAGTTTCTTTAAAAGAGAATGGACTTTATGCTTGTATCTTTAAAAGATAATTTAGAAAATAAAAAAAATGCACTGTGGGGCTTACAACATGTGTATATACAAAACATGACAATAATAGCACCAATGATAGGGAGATTTGAAAGATATTGTATGTGATGGGGTGTAAAATTATTTTAAGGTAAACTGTAGTAAGTTGAAGATACCTATTATAAATCCTAGAAGAACCAATAAAAAAGGAGATAAAAATCAATAAACCAATTTGAGAGATAAAATGGAAGACTAAAAATATTTCAGTAATCTGGAAGAAGGTAGAAAAAGGGAAAAGTTACATAGAACACACAGAACAAATCAAAGGCAAATGGCAAGATGGCAGATTAAACCTAGCTGAAAAATTCCAGTGAAAAGGCAAAAATTGTCAGGCTAGATTAAAAATAAAAAATGAAATCCAACTCCAGCTGTCTGTAAGAAACTTCTTTAAATACAAAGATGCAAGATAGGTTCAAGGGTGGAAGGAGAGAAAAAGCTATGTCAAGCACACACTAATAGTAAATAAGTACAAGTAGCTATACGACTATCAGAAAGTAAAATTCAGAACATGAAATATTACCAGGGAAAACGATAGGTGTATTACATAATGATAAAAGGGTCAGTTCATCAAGATGACTTGTGGGTTAAAGAAGAAATCGTAGTTTGTTAAAATGGCAATTAGAACTCAGCTAAAGTTAGACTTTTGTCCTTGTGTTAGCTCAGAACTAATAGGCAATGCAAAACTGTACATGAAATCAAAGATTCACGACAGTATAACTGGATGTGACCACCTAAGGTCACTCTTGTTTTTTTAACATCGATTTGCCTAAAATTCAGCAGTATCAGTGGCCCATGTTGATTAAAAGGTCTGATAGGCTGGAGGTGTCCAGAACTGTGGGCTTTATAGTATTTTAGCTAAGAGCATGTTTGAGTGGGGGAAGGTCAGGAGGTACTAAGGCATCTACCACCTTCTAATAAAAGAACGTTACTTTGTTTCATTTCCTGATGCTCCTTCTAGCCTTTTGGGAATTCTAGTACCTCTGGTCTGGTCATGATCTCTAACAGCAAGGTCTGTACCTGCTTTATTCATCCTGTCATACCCTAGCCCCAGGCACAGTGCCTCTCTTGCAAATTTTGAGAGCTCAATGTTTATTAAGTAAATGCATGGGAACCCTAGGATGTCAGTTAAAGGAAGAAGCTTTCAGGTTCCTAATCACTTTTTAATTGTTTCTATTATGAGGTCCAGATCTTCAGCTATTGTTCTCTGTGCAGGCTCTAGAAGAGAAAGGGCTAGATTCTTGATTTCCTGGAGTGACCAAGAACAGCAGCAGAACACTGGGTTCCTTGCACAAACCACCCACCTTAATAGAACAAGGAGAGTTTTTTGAAAATAAGTTTCATCGGCCTGACATACCTCCCATCACCTACTTCCCCAGACACAAAAGCATGCCAAATCTCAAATGTATCTTCTCTTCTTCCTTGAAAAAAGCAAAAAAATAAGAGAGTCTTCCAGTTAAAGATGCCAGACTGACAATACACGTTGACCCCTGCTCCCTTTAAAGATCCCAATAAAATGGCAGTATGAAAACATTTCAAAAGGCAAAAACCCACGATAACAAAGACAATAGGAGAGATGACAGCAACAGAGATTTGAAAGGCAGAAAACACAGATGGATGAGTTGTCAGGCCCTTAGTAGACCTAAGTAGCAGGGTGAAAAACCCAGAGGCACAACAATTTCCCTGCAAAGACCCAGAAAAGTTCAGGAAGTGGTAACACCAGGTACTTTAGAAAGTGGGCACAAAAGTGGGGCTGACCACAGCAAGACGGCTGAAAGCTGGGGAGGAAGTGAGCAGACCCCCTGCGCCCTCAGGATGCTCAACCAGGGTACTCCCTCTCCTGTACCATGAAAAGACAGCAAAGGTGCACCTGAGACCAAGTAGGGTACAAAGCCCAGCTACAAGTAGGAGCATCTTGACAAGAGCAGAGAGACAGAGGAAGGAAATGCCTCTTGGCAAGTCAGCCCTCAAGATCCTTTCCCCAATTCAACTCCTGGGGCTCTGGCTGCCAGCTTTATAGCCCAATGATTCGTTTTTTGGGGAATCTGAACAGACAGAAGGAAAGACCTCAGGCCAGTTGGGAGGGTAGGACAGGCTCAGAAATAATAAGCCCCTCTAGTCTTAGTAGGATTAAAATGCCAGTAAAGCCCTTTTTAAATGATGAATAGTGGTAACCGATATAATTATCATCATCATCTTCTTCTTCCTAAAAAAAAATAACACATTCAGACAATATTTACCATAGACTCAGTGTGCACATATTAGAGTTTTTCTAGGCAGGGAGGAGCCCCCCAGCTCTGAGAGAAACAAAGGCAAAGTGTCACAGGATTCCAGCCACACTCCCGAGACCATGAAGAAGCCTCAGCAAGAACAAGAACTTTGGACTTTCCTGCTTTTACCCAGGGCAAGGCACACATCAAAAGCACATGCCTGCTGAGTTCCAGAGGTCTGATCATTATCATGCCTTTCTCAACAAGATTTTATAAAAATGAAGTCGGCACTGCTGCATTATTTATATGCAGTTCGCTGTATTGACATTGCCAGGCCCCCACTTTCAAGGGAAGCCTTTTGTTCTCTGCTTGGGTTAGGCACAACCTGGAGAGTCTCAATCGAGCAAGCTAGTGAATAACAGAATAATTAGAGACCGAGAGTGGGGATAAATTACCAAGCTATTCCTGGCTCCAGCCTTCAGTACATCCCAGGCCTGTGATGGCTCTGTTTCTCCAAGCCATAGAGCAGACTGAATCACCAGCTCTGAAGATAAAGCTCAAGGGGAGACAGGACTGGGGCTGGATTGCTAATTGTATCAACAAAGACACCAAGAGGGCCTTATTTCTGAAGAAATACCACTGCACTGATCGGAGCCGCTTCTGTGAAAGAGCTGTCAGATTTCAGGCTTGTTACTATTGGCTCTGTACTTCATCAAGACTTGCTGACAGGTCCGTGACAGACCGAAATAATATATGCAATGATGCAACACAGGGCAATATTAAACTGCCTTTTCAGTGAGACTTGCCGATAACATGGTTTGAACGTGGCCGTGACAATATGGGGGAGCATGAAAGAAGTGAATAAATAATCGAGTTCAGAGAGTTTTCCCATGCCCCCAAGGAAAAAGAGATCTAAGAGTCAGAAAGCAAAAAGATCCTCAAGTCGCTGCCAAAACATTCTAAGATCTTGGGGAAGCCCCTGGACTCGTGGATTTGGATTTATCTCCTAAGAAATAAGGATGAAAATGATGAGAGGCAAAATGAGAGGTGGGGGAGTTAAAAGGGAAGGGAAGGAAGGTGGGGGCAGGTCAGGAGTCCCTGCCACAGACCAAGCACCGCACCCAGTCCTTTTATGCAACGTTATTACAACTGTTCCCACAACAAAAGGGTAAGGACATGATCAGTATCCCCATTCAACACAGAAGGACACTTGAGACTCAGAAGGTTGGGTAACTCCGTTGAAGTCAGGCCATTAGGATGGAGCAAGGCAGAAGTTTAAAGGCTGGTCTGAGCGATTAAAAGTCTACACTTGTTAAATATGCACTTTTTCAGGCCCATTCATGGAAAGATACTTACAAACCCATCAGAGCATGTGGAAGAGTGTAATAAATTTGAGATATCGGATTTCCCTATGTTTATGTTGCCTGTTAACCCCTTTTCTTAATAAAGGAAAAGTATAATAATAAAAGGAGATGAAGAACCAGATCTAGGGGTGGCAAATAAGTAGCCACTTTAGGTGTCCTGTGAAGATGTTCTGGTAAAACTTAAAGATGTTTAAGAGATGCATACCATAGTTCAGGACACAGGGACAACAGTGAGAGGCTCCCTCAAGGTGCAAAATGAACACTGCTTTCGAGCGTTCAAGCTGTGAAGGCAACTCACAATGAGTACCAGGAAAAATATGCAAAATTATCGTGAAAAGACACAATGGCTTCCAGGACTCAGTTCACAGGGAGCAGACTGAAGGGATTAAGACAGCTGAAGAATGAATATGCCAATCAAATGCGTGGTTAGTCTGCATGGAACACAAGCAGCAGAAGCCAGGCAAGCGTCTGTGGAGACGGAATAGATGTGAGGTTTTCAAGACTCTATAGCTAAATTGTATATAAGGAAAGGAAGGAGAGGAAAAGAACTGGAAGATGAAACAGAAGAGAAAAAGAAAGAGAAAAACAGCCTCAAAACTAGATCCTAGAGGGACAAACAGGCACAGCACAGAGGATTTTTATCAGTGAAACTGTTGATACTATAATGGTGGACAAATAAATGGTCATACATTTGCCCAAACTCACAGAGCATCCAACACCAAGAGTGAACAGTAATGTAAACCATGGACTTTAAGTGATGATGCTTAACAGAGGTTGACACCAGCATCATCACTTGTAATAAATGCACCACTCTGGTGCAGGATGTGGAAAATGGAGCAGGCTGTGCATGGGTGGGGCAGGCAGTGTATGGGAAATCTCTGTGCCTTCGCTCAATTTTGCTGTGAACCTAAAACTGCTCCAAAATGTTAAAGTGCATTAAAAACAACCACCAATCAACCAACTGACCTCACTTCTCCAATATCCTTCAAGGATCAGGATCCAGAAACTGGCAAAAAACAGTATGTCTGCTCTTTATGAAGATGCAGCCAGGCTTGCTATTAATGTCAAGAACGTGGCAATTTTGTAACATAGATATATAAGCCACTCATAGTAAATATCAACCCTTGAGGTCAAGGGATTCACAGTCTTTGAGGGGGAGAAGAGCACCTAAGGTCACCCACTGACATGGGCAGAGCTGGCATTTGAACCCAGACAGTTAGCTTCAGAGCTCATGTCCTTAACTACTATCCACACTGCCTCCAGGAACACACTCCTTGCCTGATAGGGGAATTTTACAGGTGAGAGACAGGAGTTTAAGAGGAACACCAGACAAAGAGGGCAACTCTACTTGGGAATATTAAGGAATCTTCCCTCAGGAGGAGTAGCATGAGCCATAGCTGAGTCCAGAAATATGAAGAGGAGTTTGCCAGGTGGACAGAGGTTGCAGAGGAGATGTTTCCAGCACAGTGTCTATACCAAAGTATTCAGTTCAAGCATGATCCTACCTTCAGATAGGAGACAGAATAACTGACTCCTAGGGACTCTTCCAGTCTCTGAATTTCACTGCTGATATGAGGAAAAAATTGCTGGGCATATGCAAATGACAGAGCCTCCATTTACTTCATTTTCTTTGTCTATTAAGGAGAGCAATAGTACTAGATAAATGGGACTAGATAAATAGTAATTTGCCTCATAAATTCAATAAAATGGAGTTAATCTACATAAAGCATGTAGCATAGTCCCTGATACAGAGCACATGCCCAACAAAAGGTAGTAATTTTTCTTCTTGTTTTCATCAACATGAGTATCCTCTGACGAAGCTACCTCTGACGAAGAAAATATCAATGAAAGAGAAATAGTCAAATGAAAACTCCCTTTGACACAATGCTAAGAATACTAGAAATAAGATGGGTTTTCAGATCTAACTTGATGAGCATTATCTGACCTAAATGAACTTGATGCTGTAAACCATCCAGTGCAGCCTTGCTAAACTCAACATAAAACGGAGTTGGAAACCAAAATTTTGGTTTATATCTTGAACTTACATACCAATACTGGGCCCCCTCAACAAAGTTAGGAGCAAAGCCACTCAGACCACTCCACCCATCCATGGAGGGTTCATTATTCCCCAAACATGTTTTTGCCAGGACTGAGCACGGCACCGCAGAGATACAGAGGTGAGGACAAGATCTCCTGCCTTAAGTATTATAGAGGAGAGAAGGCAAAGATAGACATGCAGGGGGAATGGAAAAAAAAATTAAGAAAGGCCTTCATACTGATAAATACAATGGTGTAGGGGAGCACAGTAGCCTACAGAAACTAACCGTGGATGTTCTGGAAACCTTGATGAAAACCTGCCTAGGATGTGCATCCTAGGCATCCCTGCATAAGGAGTAGGAGGGTATCCCTGTTATGACCCTTCTCTGGCTGAAACAAAACTGCGGCTTCCAGGATGGGTCAGGCCCCCCGCTCACTTCTGTGCTTGGTCATGCCTGAAACACCTTTACCTTACTCACCCCTGGTAAATCTTTTTTTTTTTAAAGCTTTTATTTTTTTTTATTCATAAGAGACAGACAGAGAGAGAGAGAGAGAGAGAGAGAGAGAGAGGCAGAGACACAGGCAGAAGGAGAAGCAGGCTCCATGCAAGGAGCCTGACGTGGGACTTGATCCCTGGTCTCCAGGATCATGCCCTGGGCTGAAGGCAGTGCTAAACCGCTGAGCCACCTGGGCTGCCCACCCCTGGTAAATCTTAATCATCTTTAGAGAATCATCCTTCACAAATTTGTCCAAGGGTATGAACGATTGTGCTTCTAGTCCTCCCTACTGTGGCACCTACTGCATTTTAATCGCTGGGTCAACTGTCCTCTCTCCCACTCTGGACCATAAACCAGAAGGATAGTACTTTCTGCATCCTCCCCTTCCTAGTAAGGCTGACACATAGAAGATGCTTAATGTTTGCTGACTTGACACCTGTCACCGATCTGATGTCTTCTTGAGCCTATTCCTGCATATAAAAATACCCATTTTATTCTTGCAGAGGAAGTCTGCTCTGAGTGTTGGAGTGGAGTTCTAGCATGGCAACTCAGTTCCTAATGTGGATTTTAAATGAGCTCATATTAAAAACAAACGAAACAACCAACAAACAAAAGGACCCAGAGGCCTCTGCTCAAGTATCAACTGATATCCCTGCTGAACTAAATGCAGAAAGGAAGTTGCCTGTTGGCTATCCTTAATAATCCACAAGAAGGAGCTTGTGGGGTTTCTTAACTGGGAAACCATACAAAAAGGTAAAAGTGCACTTAGAGTGTACCATGATCTTTTTAAATCTCCTGTAGAATTATCATGTGTTTTTCTAATTGAGAAAGACTTATTTATAAACCAGATCTGGAAAAAAAATGGCCTAAATTTACTCTATTTCCCTTGTGCATAATTTCTGTTTCTTTTGAACCTCGCATAGCAGTTTGTGACAAATAAATCATGTCTTATAAATTAAGCAACTGGAGAAACTGAGATGGGAATGGTTGATGGCAAGTTTGAAAAGACACCACCATATATCACTAGGTCATAGTATTTCAGTCACCCACCAATCTGGCTAGTTTGACTGATTTTCAATGGTGTGAGACATATTTCCAAGTACACCTGAAATCAACGATCACTTATCGATCATACCTAGCCTGAGTTTTTTTGTTTTGTTTTGTTTTGTTTGAGCCCAAGACCAAAAAATTAAAAGAGGAGTATTCCAATAGAAAAAGAGGAATGTCAGATGCAAGGGAGAATTACACCAGGGGGAAGAGAAGGATATGGAATGATGGAATAACCATCTTTAGGAAGGAAAGTATTTTCAGTTGAAAGCAGCTGTTTTTCATTTCTACGAAAGCAGTGAGCATAAATTTCAGAGAGGTAGGATTCAGAACAAGAGAGCGAAGGACGCGTAACTTACAGGGCCAGAAGACATGATGAATTGATATGAGAAGATGATGGTCTTCTTTAAAGGGATCTTTGAAAAAGAAGAGCCCCTAGCAGTCTAAAATGACCAGGAGAAATGTCTGAAGAGAAGGGATTGCATTATGTAGATGACTTCTAGTGTTTTTATCATAATTATTGTTATGATTCGGTTTGAAGATTCTGTGATTCACTTCATTTACTGTAAAGCCAACCTCTTTGATGACAACCAAAGAATAATACGGAAGAACAGCATTTTCTGAGCATTTCAAATTCATGAAAACTGTTGTGCCAAATTTATGGCCTTATTTAAATAAAAGCACACAAGTTTCCTTTTAAATTTCAATTTAATAAAATATATTGAGTGGCTATGAAGTGCAAATTCTGTGCAAGGTGTCAGCAGCATGGAGATAAAACATGAGTCCTGGTGCTCAGTCCACTGGAGAGAAAATGAGCCCATCAATTACTGGGATGTAAGTAGCTATGGAGTGAAAAAGAATAGAAAGATAGCATGTAGTGGGGCTGTCAAAAGCTGGACAAAATTTTAGGAAGAAGTAGATTATGAGGTGGGTATTAAAAATTCATAAAATGGTAAATGTTATAAACCTATAGACAAAGACACAGAAGTATGAATATTTGAATCATGCCTGGGAACAATGTCCTTGCTTAATCTGAACAAAGGTAGGTGTTGGGAAACTAAAACAAAACAAAACAAAATCCTTGAAAGTTGGCTTGAATCATGTAGGTGACCTACTATGTAAAATTCCAAATGTGAGGCAAGAGATATATATTATCCCTGAAGCAAAATGTATTCATTTCCTAGTTATTTCCCCCCTCAGCTGGACTGAATCGGGCCAAATTTATTAGAATATTATTTTTTAACAGAAATCCTAATATTGGAAAGTCACAATTTAGGCAATTAACCGAGACTGCCAAACACATGGAAAACCTTTGGCTTCCCATCCACTGTAATGGATCCATAAGGGACCAATGTGGATTTGATTGCCTAGTGGAAGAGCAGCTAATGGAATGGACTTGGCACTTTCAGTAAGGGGTGAAAAATGTTATCACAATAGATATCTGATTCCAAAAACCTTTCCAAACCAGAAGCAGAGAAATACCAACACCAGCCATCTTTAAAAATCTAAGACATGCCTAAACTTTAGAGCTAGCTATTTCAACAGAATTTGTAGAGCATTCTGGGTTGTCCAATGAAATAAAGGAATACCCAACAAAGAGTAAGTTCCCAACTGGTACTTATTGCTCAAGTAAACAGAATGTTTTAGGGTGCTGAGTAATATTATGGAAAAGGTGAAGTCTTTGGAAATAGGCAGGTGTAGATGTAAATCCTAGCTTTGCCGCTTGCTATGTGATAAGGTTTGGACAACTCTCGGAACTTCTGCATTTTTCTCCCACCTAAGATAGAGGTAAGGATACAGAGCCTAAAACCTTGTTGTGAGGAACAGATATACTATAAAAACAAACACTAAAAACTAGAACTAGACCTGGGTGGCTCAGTCAGTTAAGCATCTGCCTTCAGCTCAGGTCATGATCCCAGGGTCCTGGGATCCAGCCTCAAAGAGGGCTCCCTGCTCAGCAGGGAGCTTGCTTCTCCCTCTCCCTCTGCCCACCACTCCTTCTGCTTGTGCTCTCTCTCACTATCTCTCTGTCAAATAAATAAGTAAAATCTTTAAAAAACAAAAACTTGGCACAGAAACTGCAGGCCCTCAAAAAACAATGCCTGTTATTAGCAGTACTCATATTGCTTCACCTTAACTTACCACATTTAAACACACACACACATACAAACACAAGCACTTCTGAAATCTGTGCATCAAACCTAATAGAAAATCTCCACAGTAGTCTCTTCTGAAACTCTAAGATCTCTCCCTGACCAGGACAGAGACCATATAGAAAGGGTAGGTTTACATTTATAGTTGTATACCTTCAAAATTTTTGCCAAAAAAAAGTAAAAACAACTAACAAAGGACTTAATGGCATGGAAGTGTCTAATGCTGACTTTAGTGAAAGTCAATCTGTCTATTCACAATCTGAAAGGAATTCAGGAATTTAGATATGGTACTATCCACCCTCCTGAATTCAGAACCAAGCAGGAGAGGCCAGTTATTTAACATATAATTACATAAATACAATTTTCTCCAATGGGAAGAGTGCATGGCACTATGAAGTCATGTAAGAGGGGCCAAGTTTACTCTGAGGGTCAGGAAAGGACTGTAAGTCCTGGCCTGAGGGATCAATAATCGGTGTTGTCCAGTAAAGAGGGAGGGAGGGAGAGGGCAGGGTCCCAAACAGGGGGCAGCCACAACATCAAAGGAACACATGGTGCCTGTCAGCTCTGAGCCCAGCACCTTGTTGGACACTTGACTCATCAGATTTTTGCCTCACAACAGTCCTGGTAAGAAGAAAATAAATTAAGTAACCGATGCACAGTTGCACTGCCAAAATTACTCACTAGTATAAGCAACTGTGGTTCCTTTCCGAGATGCTCCCTAGCAGATACCAGTTGCTTAACTTTTTTAAGTTCCTATATGTATATATATGGTGAGATGTGCATACAGGAGTAGCTGTGTCAGTGAGATTAGAAATCAATGAAGTTCTAGGTCTCAAACACTTTTATTAACTAAAAGAAAACAAAAATTTTTAAAAAAACCCACATGGGTGTATATGCCCCCCTCTAAGCTTTAATAAGGTACAGAAGACTCAAAGATGAGCTAGTAAATGATCTCCAACTACTGACTCACTATGACTTGGAACGGCTAGTCTAGAAGGGTGCAGACTGTGTGCTTAGCAAGTGCCTGGCCTATAGAGAGAGCTCCATCACACGGTATGTGGTGTTATTACTGTTATTACCTCAAAGGTGGGCTTATCTCTGCCCTCACCCTGTTCCTTCTGGTTCAGGCTCTGTATGGACCTGACTCCCAACCATCAATCCAGAGGAACATCTAATCTGGTGGTCACGGCACATATCTTCACATATAACAGAAATTAAACCATAGAACTCCTTAGGAAACAACAGAACTCTGATCCTTGTGACCCCTGCCCCATCCCCCAAGGGCTGTGAGGAAGAAGAGAAGCTACTAAAGAGGTGGCATCATAACAACTTGTTGAGATGATACTGGGCATGGAGGAAGACACCTGGGTTCTGGATCCTTCCTCAAAGACAGAAACGACCATCTAAAGTTCCTCGAATGGCCTCCTCAGCTCTAACTAAGTGAGGGGTCGGGGAAACCAAGGGCCTGTGGTGTGGTATTATGGGCCAGTTTGGACAGAACTAGTAAACACCCACCTCCTGTCCAGCCTGTCTTGACCTTCCTCCAAGCATAGTGGCCTCAGGCCATGATCAACAAACATCGCCCCCAGTGTGCTAATTTTAGCCCGAGTTATAACAGTCAAAGCCCAAGTTCTTCCCTTTCCTGTGTTGTGACAAGACAAATGCCAGGCCTCACCCTGTGGTCCAACTTCTCTGTTAGCAGATAAGGGCAGAGATCTACATCCGTAAGGAGCAAGCACCTGCCTGGGCCAAGAAGTCTTATCCTGGGTGAGGCTCCCCAGAGAAGGGAGGTGGCATAGGAGGAGACTGAGGAGCTCTTCCATCACTCGCTCACCCTTTATGCATCCACTGACTTACTCCCTCGACAAATGTTTATTTGGCACCTGCCACCGAACAGGCCCAGGGGGAGCTCCTGGGTCCACAGAGATGATTCAGATGAAGAGGCTGTGTTTCCTGGGGCACGGGGCAGAGGAGCCAGAGGTTACATAGTAAATCACAAAAATAACTACAGGGGTAGGATCTGTGATGCATGCAGTGATGGGCATGTGAAGGCGGGCCCCGATCTTGTCCAGGAGTTTGAGGAACAATTCTCGGGGAAGCTGTGTTTAAGCTGAAACTTTAAGGATCACAAGGGCTGTGGGAAGAGAACTGACAAAGGGCATGGACTGGACAGGACGTGGCCTGGCTGAACGACTGAGCTGTCATGTGGTGACACCGCATGGAGGATGTGCAGATGAGCGTGGGAGCGGAGGCCAGAGGGACTGTAGGGTCCAGACATCAAGGTCTAGAGCCCTGCCAGGTGCTGAGAGAAGCAGTGAGGCACTGATGGGTTTCTACCAGGTCTCTGATTCTGCCCAGTGAGGCTAGTCTCTGCCCACGCGCAGTCTCATTCAATCAACAGATATATTTTTTAAGATTTTTATTTATTTATTCACGAGAGACACAGAGAGAGCAGAGACATAGGCAGAGGGAGAAGCAGGCTCCATGCAGGGAGCCCGATGTGGGACTCAATCCAGATCCCAGGATCACGACCTGAGCCAAAGGCAGACACTCAACCACTGAGCCACCCAGGTGTCCCACCAACAAATATTTCTTGACTGCACATCTCCTTTGTGCCAAGCAGTGTGTCACACAATGGGATGGGGCAGGGAATAAGACAAGTCCTTGCACTGCCAGTGTGTATATTCTAGTAGGGGTGCCAGACACAGCACACAAGCTAAAGGGGGAGATAAGAAGCATGACAAGGAAGAGTGTAACTTTGGGGCAGGATGGGCAGAGAAGGAGAGGACACTGGAACTGAGGCCTTCATCATAAGGAGGCACATGGGCAGAGGGAGAGTGACCGTGACCGTGAAGGTCCGGAACTGGCAAGGGGACCATCCACCTGTGCAAGTGCAGCTGAGCACAGAGCATGAGGGGGAGGGCCAGGCCGGCGAGGGAGGAGGCATCCAGAGGGCACGGGGCTTCCGTGGAGTGGGAACTTTACAGCGCCAAGCAGTGAGCTGCTGAGTGATGTGACCTCAGTTACACATTAGGAGCACTTAGGCTGCTGTATGGAGAAGGGACAAGAAAAGGCAAGAGTGGAAGGGGTGAGATCTAGAAAGGGCTTCTGTGCTCTCTCTTGTCACCAGAAACAGCACGTTACACTTCAGTATTAGCCAACTACTGACTGCATGACCCTGGGCAAGCAACTCAACTGTCCTCCTCCATAAACTAGCACCCCTACTTCACACTGGGCCGCTTCGAGGATTACAAACAGGTCACCACACCATGTGCAAAGGACATGGAAGAGCACTTAGCTGAGCTCCAAATGCATCCTGGTTATTCTTGTGATTCACCTCCTTTCCATCTCTGCTACAGGAGTCCAGGCTCCTCGTTTTTATCTGCCAGCACCTGTCCAGTGTTCATCACACATGTGTAAATTAGGAGTTGCAAATTGTTGACAGAAGACCTAAACTGGCCCAGGTATATTTTGCTGGTTGATGCAGAGACTTCAAAACATGCGACTGTGAATGTCTTCAGTTCGTACACGCCCTCCTCGGTTTCCTACGCCCCTCCCCACACCCTCTTGTCTCACACTTTCCTACCTGTGTACTGCCTCTACAGGCACTTAAGTCTGTGACCTCCAATAGACACTGAACTCCTAAACATGTGACTAGAATGTCTGTCACAAATGTAAGTGACACATAAATCACACATTTTCTCACTTTTCTTCATACAGTCATTCACCATGTGTTCATGTGTTCACTAAATACCTTCTAGGTCCTGGGAACTGAAAGAGAAAGAAAGACACAGAGTCTGCCTTAACTGAACTTATACCCCAGTGCCCATGAACGAGGATGCTGAAGGCTCCCTGGATGTAAAAGGTATACTAAGAGCCCATCATATTAGGGAACCTAAGCCTTCTACAGATTGTCTTATTCTGCTCTTATAACCCTATAGGGGTAGCTTGAACAAACAGGCTACTCTATTTTGCAGACAAATGGAGGGTCAAAGAAACTAAATTTATTGCCCAAAGTGACAGAGCTAATAAATGGTGGATTTTGAATTCCCAACTCTTGTCATCAATAAAGGCATTGCAAGGGAGGAAAGGTTAACCACATTAGTGAGATAACCTATAAAGTTTTCTCCTTGCAATATGAGGATAAGAAAGGTGAAAAGGATACCTAGGCACCGCCCACATCACATGGGTAATATAACCTAGACTGGCTTAGGTGGTGGGAAAATCATGACAATGGGGCTGGCAGAGAATAAGAGACTTGGGCTCCCAACAGAGTGCTCACTAGGCTCCATGTGTCAGTGACACATCTGGAAATAGAAAACAGAAATCAGGGAAGAGAATATGGCCCCTGTTTTGCCAGATATACGAAAGCATATTTCTTCTACAGGAGTCCAGGCTCCTGATGAGATTTTGCCAGGGTGATGAGATTTTGCCAGGAGGTGACACACCCCACAGCAGGTCTGCATGGCCCAGTGAGATCTGCTTCCAGAGGCCCCCTCCGTGGTATTCCCCAAGAAGACTTGGCATATCCAGGAGATCATCCCAGCTGCCTCCATGACAGCCTGTGAGTGCAGCAAGCCTACTCTCTGCTCCAGATATTCAGAGGCCTGGAAAATCCACCATCATCCTAGAGAGACCCAGCAGCCTTACCAATCCTAAAGATGCCCTTTCTGGATGTCAGTACTACTAGCGGTTTCTTGGCCAACATTTAATTTAAATCTGTGATTCTTAACCAAAGGGATGCTGCCTCCCAGGAAACAGCTGACAATGTCTGGAGATATTTCTGGTTTTCCTTGGGGAGGTGGGGGGTAAAGGGATGTGCCTACTGGTATCTAGTGTGCAGATGCCAGGGATGGTGCTAAATACCCTACAGTGCACAACTGAACAGCCCCAGAAAAAAGAATTTTTTGGTTCAAAATGTCAAGAGTGCCAGGGTTAAGAAACTCTGATTTAGATGTCTAAAATATTTACTGAGGAATGACTACATGCTCAGCCTTGTGCTAAGCTCTGCAAATACAAAGGCAAAAAGGATAAGTCCTTTTTCTCAAGGAGTTCAGAGTCTAGTGGGAGAGATGACCATGTAAAGAAATAATTGTCAGTGTGATGGGAATTAAAGCAACCACAGTCTAATGTTGGGCTTAGAAGCAAGGGAGTTATGGGCTCAAATGCTGGCTCTGCCCTTTATTTACTAGCTGTATGATCTTGGCCAGGTCATTTAATCCTTCGATTTCTTCTGACACTGTGAATAGAAAATTATGATATGATTTCTACTTCTCCACCTACTCTTCTTACTACCATTACAACTTCTGCTAGAGATCTACTACTACTACTGCTGCCACCAGCACGATCACCACTGCTATTACTACTGCTGATGCTAGAGGGGCAGAGAACCAGAGAGCCAGGAGACATGAAGGGCTGGGAATTAGAGATGGTATAGCTCCTAAAATGGACCCTTAAAGAAAAAAGGTGTGTTTCTTTGCCATCCATGGAAAGAGACTGTGGCAAAAGCCTCCATGGATCATGCAGACCAATGGTATCATATTAAGGATGGTTTGATACAGAAGCCATCTGCCTTCCTGGAGGATCTCATAGAAAGTATCTCTCTCTGGACTGCCATGTGAGAAAGAAGGAAGCTATCTCACTTAAACCACCAGTAATACTATAATCTAATAATACAAAAGTATGGAAGTTGGTTGGGTAGACCAGCTAAGGAAAGGTCATTACTAGCAGAGAAAACAGTACATGCCAAAATAGAGAGTTGAAAGAGAATCAAAGGATCACTCTTTGGATCCCACCTACCAGGAGAGTGATGCACAGAGATGGGAGTGTCAGGGAGGAGTGGGATTACTGTGGGCCTCATAGGCCACACTAGGGAGTGGGGACTTAAATCCTCAAATCACTGAAGGATTTCAAACAGGTGAGGAATATCAGATCTGCATTCAAAGACAAAGGTTAGAGGTGGGATGGAGTATCAGCTGGGTGGGGGGTAGAGGAGTGAGGAGTGTAAGGTGAGATGTAGAAGAAGTTGGGGGAAAGGCAGGGAGGATGGCTGGAGCCAAGGAGCCCAGTGAGGAGGGTAAGAGATCCCAGAGAGACTGAAGAAGCAACATCATAATTTCTGTCCAGCATTTAGGTAACAGTAGTAGATATAGAAGGTATGGCATATCAAGGCTTGTGGTTTGGGTAACTGATGACAGTTCCTTTACCATGATAAGAAACACAGAAAGAAAAGCACTTTATTTCAGGGAAAAATCACTTAGGGTGGAGAAGCCTACTAGCCAGCAGGTGAAGATGTCTGGTGATAAGCTTGGTCCTCAGTCTGGAGCTCAGGAGCGCAGCTCAAGTCATCTGCATGGTGGAACCATCAGTGGGTATTTAAATCATGGGAAGGTATGGCATTTCATTGTACTCTGATGGGACCAAGGTATCTGACAAACTGTATTTAGGTCATCTCCATTATGAAAGAAAGTCCATTGTCTCCTCTACATGTTTATGAGCCAGGATACTTAAAAAAAAAAAAATTAAGCTCACAAGCTGGAGAATAGAGGCAAATGGGCAAGTTTCAAAACAGAAGAAGGTCTAGAAGACACAGGAGCTTCTCAGAAAGAATTCTCTTCTCAGACCACTTCTATTCCTGATGGAATCGTGATCTGGCCCAAATTTAAGTTTGCATGCAGGATCCATGAACATAATCTGACATCTGCAAAAGCCATTCTCCTCTTCAAATAAGATATAAAATGTCTCACCACCCTGGAACTTTGTACCAAAAAGACATGAGACAAATCCCTTTTTGACGCCAACCTTTAGGGTGGTTTGCACAAAAATGTAGCCCAGGGAACATTGAGATTGGGTTTTCAAGGCCCCTGGAGCAATGCTTTGTTTTAAATAGAAGTGGGCATGGCCACTGCTTTGAAAGATCTGCCTGGGGCTCCAGTTATCACAGGGCAGAAAAAGCCGTGCAATTATTTTCTCCCCAATTATGGCTAATTCTCTGCAAGTTAATTCTTGGCTTTTCTAAAATGGGACCAGAAAATTAGCTCGTCATGTGCAAGACTGAAGACACTGGGCCCAGCAGCTTCTGGCCTGGGGTTATTCCTTATTACTTCTTAAGGAGTGAGGAAGGGGCCAGAAGTGGGGTTTTGACTTAGGCACCTTTTAGTCAAGTGAAGAGGGAAAAAAAAAAAAGAAAAGTTTTCCTTTGGCTCCAAAACAGGATCACGCAGCTATAAAACTTATTGGACACAACTCAGGCAAGGGTGTTGGATGGAAAGAATCAAAGAAAGAACTATGGGCTGAGTTCGGAGGGTGTGATGAAACGTGTACCTGTTGTCACTCACTTATTACCCCAGATCTCCCAGGCAGTGTAGATTTAAACCAGACAGGCCTGTGGTCCAGCCCAACCGATGTTGGCCTTTTTTTAACCTATTAGCACTCAGTCAAAATTGTGTGCAAGTGTTTGCACACACACACGTGTGCATGGGTGCATGTGTGTGTCTGGCGGATGAAATCAGGGAAGGGACATCTGGAAGAGGACGAGATGGACCGTCATGGGGTAGAGGCAGGGGCAAGGGAGCAGACTTTACAGGCCATTACTTCTGCCAAGAAAAGGCAACGTCCAGATTCCTTGATTATTTGCAACTGGAGGGTGGTGTTTTCAAGTCTGTTCTGATCAAATCCCCAGACTTAATCGTTTTCAGGCAAGAAAAGCAATGGCACCAAGTGAACTGAATTGACTGGGAAGATGGAAATTCACCCAAGGGAAAAAGCCAAGAGGAGAAGCTGCCGAAACATAAAGTGATTATTCCACTCCTCCGAAGATCTCTACTTTTGCACATTGTTTAAACCTCTATGTGTATATTTGGGTATGTACAGTTACTATCTTTTAACCTCCAAGTTTCTAAGGTAGTTTAAAAAAAAAAGTTATTGAGATTAACTTGATCAGAGCCACCAGAGGACTCACTCTTCTCAAAGTCTATTCGAGGTCACCTATGCACCCATGTCACCTCTCTTCATTCCTTGGCCTTTGAGGAGACCACCCACTAGAGAGTGTGGCATTCTCAGCTTCCATGAAAGTGAAGAGTCAGCTGCCACATGAGATTAGTCACAGGGTGACCTGCCACTCAGCACACCTGTGGAGTGCTCCTAGACCAGAGCAGCCCTCCCGGCCCTGCCAGAGGAAGGTGCACAGGAGGAGTGCCAGGGTCTCACCCTTTCCTGCAGCAGTGACTAAGGGCCAAGATTTTTCCCCGAGTTCCAGAGAACAGAACAGGCATAAGTGAGAAGGATCTTGACCCCCTCCCCTTTTTATATTGAAAAAGCCTCTAATTCTGCTGAGGAGTCCACTGAGGACTTGCCAGTACTAAAAGATGCCACCAGAGACTCCAGAGTGGGAGGCCTTGGCTCAGATCTCAGCCATGACCTTGGGGACAGCTGCCTCCCTCTCTGGGCCTCAGTTATTTCATCTGAAAAATGGAGCAAGAGCTGTACAAGTTTAGATGAGAGAATCCAGGTAAAGCATTCTATACCATGACCCCTAGGTCTCCAGCAATCAGCATTTGCTCATAATATTTGGAAAGTACTTTGGAAGCTCAAAAGAGCTGTTCAGACATCAGCTCACAAGTCTTGCGAGCACCCTTCTGGTCCCTGTGCATTTATAGGTGATGCTGTCCACACACTGACAGTTAATTATAATTAATCTGTATTGAGGTATCTTCCAACCACGAAGTAGAACAGGATGGTGATGGAGCACTTGGCTCTGGAGGCAGACGATCTCAGTCCAAATGCTAGCTCTATCTCTTATTGGCTGGATGACTTTGGGCAAGTCATTTAATCATCATGAGCCTTAGCTTCTCTAAGAAGAATAAGGCTTAAACTCTCACTAAAGGTTTGCATGTTCCTTGCCATCATTAATAAAGTCCCATGTAATTATCAAGACTAGAAAATGTTACATGATCCCTGTAGAATCACCTATAGGACACACAGAATCATAAAATTATAGAGGCAGAAACGACCACCAGCCAGGTAATACCTGGCCTAGGAGCCATTATCCGCACACCCACACACAACTGGCAAACATCAGAGCTGATTGCCCTTTCTCACTTAACTGAGATTGGCTTCCTCCAAACTGTTCCAGACAGTAATTTCCAGTCAATAAGAACCGGCATGCGAGCTAATCTATTTGCTCTTTCCAATCCAGTCCCATCATCTGATATGAGAGAAGAGAAAGCAGAAGGCCACTGAGATTTAAGTGACCTGCCATGAGTCTCACATCCAGTGACATCCTGGCCCAGAGTGTGTATCACCTAACTCTTCATATGGGGTCCCCTCCATCTCTGTCTCTCTGGGTTGCCAACACATTTTCAGGGTGATGGTGGAAGGTATACTTTGACATCTGCCTGGGCACCAGCCTCGAGGCCACCCAGAGGGACCACCGCACATAGCGAATTGCTTATAATCTACAGCAAGGCCCCTCCTGTGGCAGGTGAAGGAGGAGGAGTGGGGAAAATTATCTCTTTCAAATGCTTTGACTGATGATGTGGAGATCAATAGGCATTCCTGGCCATGTTTGGTCCTCAGGAGCATGAATGTTAGAAATCCTCCCAGTCCACAGAACCTGAACTGAAACTTCTGCTAACAGCAAAGTGAGTCACTTCAACTGAGGATGGGAATGTGAGGCGACTGACCCTCACCCTGGCCACCCCCTGTCTCACTGGCCCATGAGTAAAGCAGCAGCTATGCAGCCCATGCCACCAGATCAGCAGCAGCCTGAGGCCATCTGTTTCTACCGGGCAGGCAGAAGCCCAGCATGCACTGGTTCCAACTGGATTTCTGTGGGGAGGAAAGCAGAGAGGGCCCCAGCTGCTGTCACCAGACAAGGAGGCGCCTTCTCCTCACCTCTGTCCTGGGCTCCCTCCATGGACCTGAGTTCCCAGCTGTCTTGTGGCTAGAGACTCTCTTTGCCTGACTCAGAATACTAAGTGTGTCCTACCTCCAAAGGCAGAATTAAAAACAATTTTTTTGTTGTTTATTCATATCTGTGATAGGGAGAGGAGGGTAGGGTAAAAAAAAAAAAAGATTTATTCTCTTTTGCAGGTGGTACCATCTGTTAAGATTTTTTACTTCCCTCCATTCCACAACATGCCTGGCATCCTAAAAGGGCTTTGAAACAAAATAATAATCGTGATAATAATAGCCAAGCCTGTATCAGCACTGCCTGACTGGGTTTCCAGAACTGCAGGCAACCATACTCCTCTTCTCAATGCCTGTCTCCTACAGGGCAATTTGGGATTGCCACGATAATTCCCATGCATTCATTCAGCATGTATTTAGTGGGGCCAGTGGTTTTGGAGACACAGTTCCAGGCACTGGGGAGAGGAGGGCAAGTCCCTGCCTACATCTGAGAGAGTCAGACAAAAAAGTAAACAATACTTCCAGAGAAAAGCAAGTGCTTTGGGGACAAAAACGTGAACTTTCGGAGAGGCCTGCTTGGGACACAGGCCAGAGGCGGCCTCCCTAAGGAGGTAACTTGTGAAGTGAGACCACTGGATGAGAATTAGGAACACACCACCTCGTTTGGGTATTAAGGCATATTGTGCTATTTTTTTTTTAGTCCTGAATTCATGCTATTTTTGTTACTGTAATACTGTTATTTCAGACATCACTCAGCAATTTCTCATATCCTTCCTGACTTTTCCCAACCCACTCCTCCCTCCTTCCTTCCTCTTCCTTGGCATGCCCATCCTGGACCCCCTACTGACAAGCCCTCCGGACCCCTCTTTGCCACTCAGTTGAGGTTACTCCCCTAGGATGAGCAGGGAGAGGAGTAAAACCTGCTGGAATTGGGAGCTTAAGACTATGACGGAGGAAGTGTGCCCCAGAAGGTGGTGCTGGGAGCTCCAGCAGGGTAGGGGTGGCAGGGTTAATCATTCTCCATGTTAGAGACAAAGGCTCTGCAGGGAGCCCAGACAGAGGGAACAGACTCTAAGAGAAGTACCACCAGCAGCACCCAAAGCAAAGCTTCCTAACATATGCCTACATTTTTGTATTTGACGCGCATTACATTTCTCTGGTTAAAAAAAAAAAAAAACAACCAAGAATTGTAAACACTCTTACACTATTATTCCTTGGCTTTATGTAAAATAAACACTAAAAACTCCATTTCATCATCTTGTTCCAATACCACTCCAAGGACAAGGAGTCTGCTGATTTTCTGAAAAAATGGAAAGAGGCAGAGGAAAAGAATTTCAGTCCAACGGAAAACAAGAGAGTCAAAGAACCCAAGGCTGAAGAGAGCTGCATGTTCAGGGATTTTAAGGATGTAGATATGGCTGGACAATAGTGAGAGAGAGAAAGAGAGAGAGACAGAAGGCAGGACATGAAGTGAATGAAGGAGCCAGAGGTCAGAATCATGACCACAGTGAAAACTCCAACATGAAGATCTGTAGTGGGATCCCTGGGTGGCGCAGTGGTTTAGCGCCTGCCTTTGGCCCAGGGCGCGATCCTGGAGTCCCGGGCGCGAATCCCACCCACATCGGGCTCCCGGTGCATGGAGCCTGCTTCTATCTCTGCCTCTCTCTCTCTCTCTCTCTCTCTCTCTCTGTGACTATCATAAATAAATAAAAAATTTTTAAAAAAAAAGAAGATCTGTAGTGAACCACACGTGTGCATGTGCGCACGCACGCACACACACACACACACACAGTGGAAGGAAAGCCAGGTGTGTCACTGGGAGAGTAAGCAGAAAGCTCATTGCTGTCATCTCTTTTACACATTAGGTGCCTGCTGCCTTCCAACAGGCCCCAGTGTTAAGGACAGCACATCTAGTATCAGATGAGTAGGATGGGGCGGCATATCCACCTCCGATGTTCAAAAGCTTAAAAAAAAAGAGTACAGAAATGTGCAAGAACTCTTCATGGTACATGAAAACAGTTACAAAAACTGTGAAATCTATTGTAACTGCTTTGAGCCAGCAGAATTGTGCCATTTTAATCAAATTTAACAACCTCATCCAAATAATCTTTGTTTCTCAGGCATGTTCATTGAACTGTACTGTATAAACTTTTACTTCTTAGGGCCTCATACAGGCATACCTCGTTTTATTATGCTTCTCAAACACCAGTTTTTTTTTTTTTTTGAGAAACTGAAGGTTTATGGCAACCCTGCTGAACAAGTCTATTGGTACCATTTTTCCAACAGCAATGCGTCTCTGTGTTGCATTTTGGTAATTCTTTCAATATTTCAAATTTTTTCATTATATTTGCTCTGGTGATCTGTGATCAGTGATTAGGACTTGCTGAAAGCTCAGATGATGCTTAGCATTTTTTAGCAATAAAGTATTTTTTAATTAAGGTATTACACTGTATTTTTAGACATATTGCTACTGGACATTTAACAGACTACAGTGTAGTGTAAACATAACTTTTATATGCACTGAAAAACCAAAAAGTTCATCTCACTTACTTCCTCATGATATTGGCTTTATTACAGTGGTCTAGAACTCAACCCGCAGTATCCCTGAGGTGCTGGCATATGCCAGACATTGTGCTACATGCTTTATATGTGATTTGCACTTTTTTTTTCCCTCATGAGACTACTGTAAGGAAGGGAATATGAATCTCATTTATGGGTGAAGAAATTAAAATGCAAAGATCTTAAATTCCCATAGCCAGTAAATGATAGAATCCAAATTTGAACCTAGGTCTCTTTGGTTCTAAAACTCATATTCTTTCCAATACAGCAAAAGCCTTTCTAAAGTTCTGATTCTTAAGACTAAAGGTCACAACCCATTCTGCTGATTTTCACAAGCCTCACCTTGACAACCAGCTTATTATGAAGGCCTCCTTGACCACTCTAGCCCACACTGATCATGCCTTCCATTGGCCTTGAAGAGCACTACGTGGTACCTACCATTTATTTATTCACTGGGCCATCATGTGAATGAACACCCACTCTGTACTGGGCATCATGCCACATGAGACAATAGGGCAGCAGACAAGACAAAGCTCCTGCCCTCAGGGAGCTTACAGTACAGGAGCAAAGACAGACAACAAACAAGGAAAAATCCAACATTGCCACGCAAGTTAGAACAAAATTGTATGTTTTCTTGGGGTCCTTTTCCATTCTCTTTCTAAAATGGACTGCACAGCTGTCAAGTGCAAGTCTCTGGTTGCTTGTGAAGCAGTAAGGGGTGGGAAATGCAGCGGGAGAGATAGGGCCAGTCTTCCGTGCTACATTCAGAGGCTTGACTTTTTCCTCAGGGAAGTAAGAGCTACTAAAGAGACTGGACAAGGAAGCCACACCAGCAGACCTGCCTGTTTAAGAGCATCCCCTCTGAGTAAAGTGACTTGAAAGGCAGGCAGGTTGCAGACAGCAGGGTGTAGGCTGTGGCAGTATGCCAGGAGAGGCACGTTAAGGGCCTGGAATCCACTGGGGACTTTTCCTTCCCATCTGACATTTTGATCTTCACACTATCAAAGAATAGCCAACAAGCTGGATGGTGTCCACAGCGGCACAAAACTCTCACCTTCTCAGGCCTGTTACAAGGTGCCAAAGAAAAATTCAGATACAGGCAAACCACCTAGAAAAGGCTTCTGTCCTCAGCTACTACGATCCTCTGCCAAACATTTCCCAGGGATGACACAGTGATGAGCAGTGACAAAGCCCTTCAGTGGGATCTTTACCCAGTATTGGACCAAGAAAAACAAAGGCTCTGGTATAGGCTGGTCAAGGGAAGCTCTGGTGGCCTGCCCCACTGGTTGGGTTGCCTGACCTCTACACAGAGTACCCCTCCTGTTACACAATCCTCTGAGGCCAAGAAAGGACAAACAGGCTACAGTGTCCAGAAAGACTGCCAGGCACAAGAGAAAAAACCCAGCTAAGGCCAAATACTCCTCCCACAGGTTTACTGTATGACTTTTGATAAAATACCAAACTTCTCTGAGCTTTAATTTCATCAAATGCAAAACTGGATAATAATCATTACTTTTCATGCTGTGGCAAACATTAAAGGAGAAGATATAAATGATGAGTCAAATCTACTATAATAAGAGAGACTCAATAAATATCAGTTGCCTGTTGCCTTTCCTTTTTGGATTTGCCATTTATTTGCCAAGCGCTTATATAATAACTACCAGATGCAAGGCCTTGCTCAGAGCAAGTCATCTTAAATAAAAACAATTAAAAATAACAATACCAATGAAAAACGTGCCACCTGGTTGTAGTAAAGTAGAACTATATGGGAATACAATCTCAATCTGTTCCTTGAGCAACAAGAATCCCTCCATTCTATTAAAAACCACCACTAATAAATAAATAAATAAACAAACAAACAAACACTAAGTCTAGATTTCCAATGTAATAATTATGAGAATCATGTAGGAAGCTGATAAAATTAAACATTTTTAGATTATATTGCCACTCAGACCTATTAAACAGAATTCCCAAGTAATTTTACTATAGTTTTGTTGTTGTTGTTGTTGTTTTTTAATGAAAAATTAAAATCTCTCCAGGGGATTCTTGCCATCATGATTGACAATCTGAGGCTAGTTTGGGATCTAATGACCTAATCTTTTGTCTGCTCAGGCTGTGATTAGGTAAAACCAATCTCACAGCAAAATCTCAAAGCCGAGAACTCATTCCTAGTCATAGGCAGTAACAAAGTAAGAGCAGGATCCCAACACCTTCCCTTTGGCAAATCCAGACTAATGGATTAAAAAGTTAACCTCAACCTAAATCCTTCACATTCTAACCATGGCAAAATGTTTAAAAACCATGCTGCACTGACCAACTGTGAGGTGGGTGGTCTAGGCAACTTTTGACCTCAGCCCAGTTAGGCTACTCAGGGGCCAGGGAGGCCCAGGAAGTCTGCAACATATATCTGAGTCTCCAGAATTGACTGGCCTTTGTGCCGCCATGAAAATAGGCCCCAAGTCCATTTGCAACTTGATATAAATGTGTCCTTTTTTCTTGTCAGCCCAAGTGACAGGAAAGGAAGGAGAAGGAAAAAGAAAGACAGGGAGGGAGGGAGGGAGTGGGGAAGGAAGGAAGGAGACAGAAAGAGAGAGAGTGGAGAAGGAAGGAAGGAGATAGAAACACAGAAAACAGGGAGGGGAAAATACCAAAGAAGTACCCTTAGGAGAAATGAACTAGGGGTGGTGGAAGGGGAGGAGGGCGGGGGGTGGGGGTGAATGGGTGACGGGCACGGAGGGGGACACTTGACGGGATGAGCACTGGGTGTTATTCTGTATGTTGGTAAATTGAACACCAATAAAAATTAATTTATAATAAAAAAAATAAACAAAAAAAAATAAAAATAAAAGCTAAAAGACATAAAAAAAAAAAAAAGAAGTACCCTTAGGAACCAAGACTTCCAGAGATTTCAAACTGTTAATTTTTAAAAAATATTTTAAGTGTGTTAAATTTCAAGAATATTCAAAATTAGAAAGAACAGCTAAGTGAACCCTCATGTACTTATCACCCAGCCTCAGATCATTTCAACTCCTAGCCATCAAGTGTCCTGATTCTTCTTAAACAAATTCCAACTCTGTCTTTTTTTGTGCAAATATTTCAGTATGCACCCATAAGATGTGGAGAGCTTTTAAAAAGCAATTGCAATATGATTATAACTAAAAATAACACCTCCCTATTACCAAATATCCATTCTGTGTTCATATTTCACCTCATGTTTTATTTTTCTTCTTTTAACAGCTGTTTTTTTTTCAGGAGGGCTCAAATGAAGGCTCTGATCACAAGTGGTACAAGTGCTTCCAAAGCCATAAGTTCATTACAGCTCTCCCTCTTGCAATTTGCTGTTGCTGTCATTAAGAAACGAGGTCCCCTAACTAGCTTTTCATGCTGGAGGTTTTTTAATTCTTTGTCACAAAAAGGGTTCCCTGTTCAAAGAAAAGACTTGAGAAGCTTCATTTTAAAAACATTAGGGGCATGTTGGTGGCTCAGTCAGTTAAGCATCTGCCTTTGGCTCTGGTCATGATCCCAGGGTCCTGGGACTGAGTCCCACATTGGGCTCCCTGCTCACTGAGGAATCTGTTTCTCCCTCTGCCTCTGCCCCCCATCCCCACTTATGCTCTCTCTCTCTCTCAAATAAATAAATAAAATCTTTAAAAAAATAAAAATAAATAATAAAAATTAATGAGTGCTGGGCAGTTTTTTAAAAACAGATTTTCTGATCAGGTACATACAAAGCAAATCAGAAACATGCCCATTGGCACAAATAACCCAGAATACATATATGCTCAAGGCTTCTTGGTGGCCGGGAAGTTGGGAGCCAATGGGTGTCTCTTTGGTCACTGGGATCACCCATATCTGTGAGTTTCAGTACAGTGCAAAAAAAGAAATTTAAGAATTCAGAAGAACTTTCTGGACTTCAGAGATCTCAGAGGAACAATATTTTGATTATTTCAAGGGCAGACAAATCAGAAATATACAGAGTACATGGCTCTTAATAGACACCAGTATATAAGCAAATTCATACAGGCAAGTCCTGAAACCCTACAAGCTTTGAATACTTTGTTGAGCTCGGTGAACTCCAAGCACCCTGTGTTCAGTCTGTCCCTTCCATTCCACAGTGCTAGATTCAGAAAATAGATGAAGTTTCTTCACTCCTCACATAACACCTCCATGAAACAATGTGAAAGACTGATGTTCAAGGACCACCATGGCCTCCTCCCTGGGAATGTTCTTGGAGAAGCAGTGGAGCCCTGTTTCCACAGCAGCCCACACGGTACACACCTGCCCACCACCCACCCTGGGGAAATGACTTCAGGAAGCAGGCCTTGACCAAGGGTCAGTCTCTTGTGATCTTATCACCTCTGTCTGCCTCACTCTTGGAAGCACTCATAATTTCCACTGGACGTAGGCCTGGCCACTCAAAATCAGATTTAGGAGACATTTTCTGATGCTTGTAGCATTTGGAGACTGGAAGTCCAGAGGGTTAAAAGCTCTATGTGTGTAAGATATTTGTTCATTTTCTTTCCTGGGGTGAGGTACAATTGTGCCTTGTGAAAGGCTCAAAGCTGTTTCTTATAATTTATATTTCATAATTTTAGGAATCAGTGAGGATTTAAGTAGCAAAAAAGCCAAAACGCTTTCTTAGAAAAGTATGGTCACAGAGTGAAGACTGGCAGAAATCACTATTTACAATCCCACCTTGAATTAACACTCAGAGAATTCTCTACTAAACTTACAGGTAGGAAAACCCAACTTATCAATGGTTTCATAACATTTATTGTAGAGTAATTATTCACTATGCCAGGCCAGCTTTGAAAAATATGCTGTGTACTCACAGGCTAAGCTGACCATATTGAAAAAAAGATTCATAGACACATCATGTGCATTTGCAATTTTCTAAGCCCTTGTGGATAATTCATCTTTCCTAATGGCAAACACTTCCTGGCAGACCTATGTCGTGTGTTTAACTCAGGACCTACCTTCAAAAATTAGGGGTTCATCAGGATTTCCTTTCTCCCTCCAATGCCGTCTCAGAACTGGGTGGAGAATGAGCTCGCTTCTCGATCCAAAAGTCAAGTTTTCCAAGGCCACTGTGACTCTGGCCCCGCCCCACCTGCATTCTTCCAGTTCCCCAAGAGTAGCTGGTAACCTACCCTCAGCACCAACTCTCTGGCCTCCAGGTGGCTGTCCTGGGGCAGGAAAGACTATGTCTAGTCCCACTCTTCAGGCCTCATTTAAATCAATATGGCTTCCTCCCCGGCCCACAGCCTGTAGGTTAGCTGATTTACGTGTATCATACGATGCAATTAACACGATAATTACCAGATCTTTACTTTATTAATCCAAAACAAAGAGCCTGACCTGTGTCATAATCACTGGTATACTGTAATCTGGCAGGATTAGGGACAGGTATACTTCTTACCAGAATTACTCACTTTTGTTCAGACCATTCAACAAATAGTTTCTTTACTAGTATTCCTTACTTTCCCTCTTCACAATGGTGCCAGGAGGTTGTCTAAAAAGTCAATGTAATTGTATAATACCTGACTAACCCTTGGATGGCTTCTTTTCACCTACAAGATTTTTTAAAAGAAACAAAAATATAACAAAACAACCCGGATACACACTAAGGACCTTTAAAACTTGGTTCTGTCCTCTTCCTCACCTTCCAAACACCATTATCCTGAAAGTCTATTTTTCCAGTCATACCCAATATGTCACCCTACCCTTGATCGCAGCACGCTGGCCCCTGTAAGCTTTCATAGCATTCTATAAAACGTTCCTCACAAAATATGACCTGTGGGCCCAATCCAGCCCACTACCTGTTTTTGTAAGTCAGTCTGACTGGAACATAGTCATGCTCCTTCATGTATGTATGTATTGTCTCTGACTGCTTCTTCACTACAATGATCAAATTGAAAAGCTGTGACAGATACCATGTAACTGGCAAAGCTGAGCATATTTATTATCTAGTCCTGTACAGAAAGTTTGCCAACCTCTGGTCTAGAATTCTGTGTTGTCACTTACCTCCCGCCTCAGGTTTTCCTCTAAGAAATGTCTATGCACCTTTAGGAGAGAATAAGCACATCTATCTCTTTGAGGACCAAGACATCAAACTTTTTCTGAAGAATGTTCTGTAACTGTGTCCCATATCCATTCCCCTCCTTCCTTAGCTTACCAAAACTGATTTTATTTAGAGTGGCCAGTTCCAAGTGATCGGTCCTGATTCTCTAAGCCAGTGCCATCCAGCAGAACTTGGCAATGACGGAAATGCCTCATATAACCAACAGCCCAATAATGTAGCCACTATCTATAGGTAGCAACTGAGCACTTGAAATGTGGCTAGTGTGCCTGAGGAATCAAATTTCTGACTTTATTTAAATTCAACTAATCTATTTACATAGCCACTATAATTCAACAATGAAATGACAATCCAAAAACAAAAGGAGTAAAGGATCCAAAAGGACATTTCTCCAGAAAGATATACAAACAGCTATTAAGCACATGAAAAGATGCTCAATATCAGTAATGATTATGTAAATGCAAATGAAAACCAAAGTGAGACACCACTTTCCATCCAGTGGGGTGGCTAGAATCAACAAACAAAAAAGAACAAGTGTTAGGAGGTACCTGGAAAAACTGAAATCCTTCTTCATTGCCACCAGGATATATAAGATGATGTAGCCAGTTTGAAAAATAGTATGGCATTTTCTCAATGAATAGAACATAGAGTTACCATATAATCCACTAATTCCACTCCTATGAATTTTCTTAGAAAACTAAGAAAAATGAAAATATGTTCACACAAAAACTTGTATGTGAATGTTCACAGCAGTATTATTTATAGTAACTAAAGTGTCCTTCAACCTAAATGCCCATCAGTTGGAGAGGATGCGGAGAAAAGGGAACACTCTTACACTGTTGGTGGGAATGTGAACTGTTGCAGCCTCTCTGGAAAACTGTGTGGAGGATCCTCAAAGAATTAAAAATAGACCTGCCCTACGACCCAGCAATTGCACTGTTAGGGATTTACCCCAAAGATTCAGATGCAATGAAACGCCGGGGCACCTGCACCCCGATGTTTATAGCAGCCATGTCCACAATAGCCAAACTGTGGAAGGAGCCTCGGTGCCCATCGAAAGATGAATGGATAAAGAAGATGTGGTTTATGTATACAATGGAATATTCCTCAGCCATTAGAAATGACAAATACCCACCATTTGCTTCAATGTGGATGGAACTGGAGGGTATTATGCTGAGTGAAGTAAGTCAATCGGAGAAGGACAGTGTATGTTCTCATTCATTTGGGGAATATGAATAATAGTGAAAGGGAATAGAAGGGAAGGGAGAAGAAATGTGTGGGAAATATCAGAAAGGGAGACAGAACATAAAGACTTCTAACTCTGGGAAATGAACTAGGGGTGGTGGAGGGGGAGGAGGGCGGGGGGTGGGGGTGAATGGGTGACGGGCACTGAGGGGGACACTTGACGGGATGAGCACTGGGTGTTATTCTGTATGTTGGTAAATTGGACACCAATAAAAATTAATTTATTAAAAATAAATAAATAAAATAAAATAAATGCCCATCAGCAAATGAATAGATAAAACCAAATGTGACACATCCATGCAGTGACTCTCATTAAGTTATAAAAAGAAATTGATTAAAAAAATACTGATACTGGTACATGCTCTAACACAGAAGAGCCTAGAAAAAATTATTCTAAGTGAAAGCAGCCAGACACAAAGTGCTATATATTGTATGATTTCATTTATATGAAATGCCCAGAACGGACCAATCCTTGGAGACAGAAAGTAGTTTAGTGTTGTCAGAGGGTGAAGGTAGGGTTAGGAAGGGGGAATAGGTGCTAATAGGTACGGGGTCTCTTTTGGAGGTGATGCAAATGTTCCAGAATTATCAATGATGATGGCTGCATAATCCTGTAAATATATTAAAAACCACTAAAAGGTACAATTAAAGTGGTCAATTTTATGATATGTGAATTATATCTCAATAAAAAAAAAACCTTTCAATAGTTATGTGTGGCTATCATACTAAACTGTGTAGATCTAAGCCGACTGTGACAATATTGTTCTGCACTTTCCTGGCTTCCCTTGTAGCTAAAAGTAGCCATGCAACCTAATTCCAGCCAGTGAGACCTAGGCAGAAATCTAGTAGGAGGGCTTTTGGGAAAACTTTCTCTAAGATTAAAAAAAAGCCGGGGGGTGGAGGTGGGGGGGGGGCAGAGATTCTGTTTTCTACAGTTCTCCTTCATCTTCCAGCATTAAAGGCAATTAATTAAAAGTGGATATGATGTCTAGAGCTGCTGCAACTATTATCTTGCAACCATGAAATAAATAGCAAGAAGGAAAAGTCTAAAAAATTAAAGATAATGGCTGGCCTTGACATGATCAAATCACCTTCAGACTTCTTTAGGGGTGAGAGAACAGGAACTCAAGCCTATTTGTTTAAAACACTGTTAAATGGGTATATTGTCACATGAGTTACTAATATATGTAAAACATTCAAAACAGCTGCTGGTCTACAGTCAGTACTACGTAAAAGTTAGGTATTATTGTCATAACTTAGTACTTCTTAATCCCTCCCCCTGCTTTTTTTACCAACAACCTCAAACTGAAAAGTCTGTTCAGACATTCTCCTTTTCCCTGCCCCCATGATAGTTTAATACCTACCTATTCATTTACATTGTTATGTAGAGCTCAGCTTTAGAAGGCGACAAATCATAATAGCTAAGATCCTTTCATCCACCAAGAACCAATTTTTGCCCACCTGCAAATGTATTCCTGATACATGCTTTTTCTTCAGTGCAACCCACTGATTTAAACGTTTCTTAGTATTAACACTGCAGCTGAATGCATTCCCCATTCATTTTTTTTCTCCACTGCAACCAACAGATTTCAACCGGACCTGTCTTGATGGTATAGACCCCACCCTGTTGGTGATGACAGATTCCCTGGGAATATGGGCATTTAACTACAAAGGTGAGGCCATGAAAACATACCACTCCCATTGGTAACAGTTGAGTCAATAAGGGAGGTGGACCTGACCCATGTGAAAATAATCAAAATTCTTCCCCAGGATTTTGGAACTCGAGAGAAGAGAAAGAACAGGTCAGGTGCTCTCTGTTGTAGCAGCTAGGGTTTGCGAGCCCACAAGAACTCTGTAACCATGTGGGGGAACACGGATGACAAGGATGAAGGGAGCATTTCCGAACAAAAGAGAAGACAATGCTGGAACTGTGGAGATGAGTAAAACATGGCGTGGGCCTGAGGAAGATCACAGTCTGATAGAGGAAGTAACCGCAATGCAGTGCAGTGAGCGCTGGGCAGTGCCCCAGGTTACAGCAGGTGAGAGCATGGGGTGCTCAGAGGAGAGGCACCCGAAGGGCCAGGGCAGGCTCCCTGGGGATTGGACACCAGCCTTGAACCTGTGGCCACATCACAGGAAATGGCATACATGTCACTACAGCATACATGTCATCACAGTCAAGCCAGCTGCTAATTCACACACCTCAGCCCAGAGAGCACAGTGAGGACCAAAAACAGTAACTGGGGGAGTGGGGAGGCAATACTAACATATTTATGAATAGCATTTATGGATGTCTTGGTTATTCTGATGGTTAAAAAAATCTGGAATAGAGAAAATTATAATGGAGAGGAAAAAATCAACCTTCATCTCACAACACAGCTCTATTTGTATTGTATAGAAAAACAATTTTGCTCAAGTATGCCGCTCACATTTTACTATATCCTCTTGCAGCCTTTTCTGAGTCTGTCAACAGCACTGAAGTATTTTCTGTTTTGAGCCTCCCTGAGGTGTTCTGATGTAGGCAGTCCCTTTCTCCCACTATCCAATGAGGAAATAAGGGTCTGGTGAACTGAAAAGACCTGAGAATCACTCAGTTAGCAAGGGAAGCAGATGCGATTCTGCACCAGACTCTCCGACTCCAAAGCACTGCCCCCACCACCACCTGATTCCTCCACAAATATCTGACCACAGGAGTCAACCAATCAGGAGGAATGTCCAAATGTCCCAGACATCTTTCATGTGCCTGTCCAGATTCATTCTTGAACCTTCTCCACCCTGCTTCCTGCCCCAGGATGCTAAGCAGAACGGAGCACACCCAAAGAATCTCTCTGCACTGGGGCCCTGAACAGGGTTTGGCCAATGAGGACAGAGGGAAATCAGCAGGCAAAAAGAAAAAGCAGCCTGGCTAAGGCTCCCTGCATCAAGGGTCACACTGGTGAGACTCTCCATACAACGGTCTCTTCGGGACCTGGCAACGCACCCGCCCCTGGTCCTTGAGGCCCAGAGCTGGTACCAGCTCCACTTCTGGTAGCCCAGAGGTCCTGCACTATCCTTTGTGGTTTCCCGACACTTACCCACTCTTCTCAAATTATCCCATCTGACTGTGCCACCTGTTTCGTGCAGGGACCCTGGTGACACATTGAAAAACAGAAGGGACACAGATGCTCTAATGGGTACTAGAGGAATATCAGGGGAGCCTTCTCCTTCTATCATGGGAGTTTCCAGAAAGGAAAGAAAAAGAGCAGCCATCATTACAGAGACAGAAATAAACCATACTTGCTATCCTCTTCCTCAGAATCCTGCCTGACCTGGAGCCCCTGAATAGACACAATGTTACTTGGGAACAAGAACAGGGATAAAGCAGTATTCTGGGTGAAGATCTGGGACTTAGTCTGCTAGGGTACTCTTAACCACACTACCTTTCCTCCCTTCCCCTTGTCCTCTCCCAGGCCTTTAATAGCTGAATTTCCTACACCAATGAAATAGATCAAATTAATTTTAGCACAAGAAAGGTAAGAGCTATCAACCTCAAGTTACCCTTTCCCTTACCCAGTAAGAACAGGTGTCAAAACAGTCATATTAGGAGAAAAAAATTCAAACACATTCTGATAGAATTATCCTCACAATGTCTCATCTTCCAGTAGATTTTTATAAGGGGTGCATTCTAAAGGATCAAGGACTTTCTGGAGGGAGAAAAACATCAAGAAAAATGACCTGGGAGAGCAATTAAACTGACCTTGGCCCCATGCCCTTATTTCAAAACATGAAAGTGAAAAAGCTTCACAAATGAAAGCTCTAAAATATAACTGAAAACCTTCCTGTATTTTTTCCCAAATAGGCTGTGTGCTACAACCTAATAAAATTACAAATACCAGGGGCGCCTGGGTGGCTCAGTCAGTTAGGCGTCAGGCTCTTGATCTCAGCTTGGGTCATGATCTCAGGGTTGTGGGATGGAGCCCCGTGTCAGGCTCCCTACTCAGCATGGAGTCTGTCTGTCCCTCTTCCTCTGCTCTCCCACCCTCATTCACTGGCTCACTCTATCTCTAAAATAAATAAATAAAATATTTAAAGAGAATGTGCTGGTTGGCACCATTCAATCAGTAGAAATTAATGATGGGAGATGATAACTTAGCACTTTCAGTTACCCTTTAAAGGCCAATTTCTTCTTTACTTGCTAAATAAATCTTGCTCTGCTTTGTCTCCCATTTTGCTCATCCTTCTCCTTCCCTCCCCTCTAATCAACAATCAGGTAATCCATCAGTATGCCTGCCAATTCCACCTCCTGAATCCACGAGGGCTCCAAACTTTTCTAAGAACACCCATGGGCACTCCTGACCTCATATCCTCTTCACATCTCAGTTGGGCTGGAGCAAGTTTCCCCACCTCGTCACTGTTGATATTTTGGGCTGGGTCATTTTGTTGCCGTGAGGGCTGTTCTATGTGTTACAGGATATTTAGCACCATCTCTAGCCTCTTCCCACAAGATGCCAATAACACACCTCCTCCTCCCAATCAAAAATTTCTGTAGACTTTGACAAGTGTCCCCTGTAAAAAAAAAATCAACACAGGTTGAGAACCACTGACCTAGAGCATAGGCTTCTATCAGGTCTACATGCATCTACTCCTGTGCCCTCTGGAACTCATCCACCTTACCACGGACAGAATGTAAGTCCAATCAGGTCACTCCTCAGCTTAAACCACCACTCAACTCCCCATTTACTATAGGCTGAAATCCAAAATTAGCAAGAAATACCAAAATTCCCCACCACTGGGCCCTACAGACTTCTCTGACCGTAGCCAACGCTTTGTTAACTGCCTACAGGCTCTGTGTGCTTTGTGTGGATGGGAATCACACCAGCGCTCCAATGCCCCATGCAGTTCTCACATCTCTAGGCCTTTCCACTTGCTGTGACCTACTTCTACACCAGACTGTCCCTTCCCTCTCATCCCCACTTAGAGAAATTCCAAATCACCCCCTATAATAGAGGGAGGGGTTGCAAACTCAAGTGCTCTCAAGGGTCAGGGTCCGGATGGGGAGCTGCAGAGCATATGTCTATACATGCCTCTCAGCTACTCCTGACTACACTGTTTCATCCAGGAGACCAGATCCAGTGTTTTACCAAGTCTGGGAAGCCAGAGGTCTGGATGCTTATGTTTGCTACCTGAATTATTTAAAAATAAGTAAAGAAATCAATAAGCATGGAGTAGTTGAAATAATACATGTCTACAGGCAGAACCTGCTAGCTGTCACCAGCTGTTTATGCTCTATGATCTCTAAGTATTTCTCATTGTACCCTGAGAGTATTTGCATTCCCGTCTTTCCTACAGGTGTGACAAGGTCCTTGTGTCATTCATCGGTCCTTCCACTTGTTCTAATCCATGTGTCATTTCTTTCTCCCATCTACCCATCCATTCATCCATTCAACTCACCCATCAACAGAATTGAGTCCCCATAAGCACTTTGTTAAGAATACAAAAGTAAACAGACACAGTCCCTACTCTCAAAATGTTCCTACTCCAGGGAAGAGATAGGCAGACAATTATGATGTACACAGTCATGAGAATATCATAAGTAATATCAAAGCACAGCACACAGACAACAGAAAACAACAACAACAACAAACAACAACACTTTACTCTCCCTGGGAGAGTTGAACTACTTCTGATGAGATCTGAAGTGAAGGTGAGAATCTGCCAGCATGATAAGAGAAAGAGAGCATTCCATGTCATAGGGACAATTTGCACAAACGTGTGCAGGTAGGCAGAGAGTGGGCACATTTGAGGAACCACAAAAATGCAGTTTCAGCTTGAAACAGGGAACGAAAAGGGGTGAAATTTCACAGGACCCCATTCTTAAGCGTGCAGGGTTTAGTGCAGTTCCCAGCACACAGAAGATACTCATTCTGTTTGTTTGATTACTTAGTTCAAATCTGGACAGGAAGACATGCTGATCAGACACGGCTTAACAGTAATTAAGGAGTCCCTGCATCGTGTGAGTTACACTGGGAGATTACCTAATAGGAGCTAACTAAAGAACTGTTAAGTGGGCCAATACAATAATAAAATAATTACAACAATAACAACAGCAATAGCTAAAATTTACTGAGTGTTTGTTACGCTTTCACAACATCTTACTTAATCCGCCTAATAATACTATGCAGTATTATCATTCCCATTTTACCGATGAGAAATGAGCTAGGGCTCCAACCCAGGAATGTCCAAAGCTAAGTTTGAACTCGTAAGCACTACAGTGGTATTTTTGGTGGAAAAATCCCTGAGGGTTTCTCGCAAAGCCTTTTGGTTGCGTTTGAACCCAGAGCATCAGTGTACCAAGGAAGAAACGTGTTCTCTTGGGGGCGACTAAAATTGTCCTTCCAAAATAAAAGCTATCGTGTGAAGTAAGCATAAAACTAACTGCTAAGTGGGTACTGCCACACAATCAAAGTGCAGGTGCCAGCGGTTTTCCATTACCAAAAAAGGAAGGGGGAGAAAATCTGGAAAATGCCACGGAGAGGGGTGGCAGGCAGCATCTCCCTCTTGGAGCTGGGCCCGGCGAGGCCTGTCTGCTGGGACAGCTGGGTGAAGGCAACCAGAAAAGCTGGATGACTACAGAGAGCCTATCCAAAACTGGGACTCGGAGACAGCAGGCAATGGGCTCCCTGTCAGGAGAGGTCACTACTGTTCACTGTCACACACCTGGACTCCTTTATCTGGGTATTTGTAAACGATATTAAAATGCTTTCAAAGTGAACACCAAACTTCTACAATTTGTACTGAGCGTCTCTGTGATTCGGCTGATCTCGTGGATAAAGCAAATTTATCTAAAACATGGAAGACTAAAAATCTATAAAGGAAAGATGTGTTTTCAAATGTTCTCTGAGGATTTAGCAAGCACAGTTTCATATCTAGAGGATACTGTAACTAAAAATATTTTTTCTCTCAGCTTACTAGAAGAGGTTTAACTGTAGTTGAAGACCTCCACTTCTCTTTCTACAGAGAAGTCATTTAGTTTTTATTACTTTATGTTTCTGCCACTGAAATATTTTTCCAACTTTATTAAGGAACAGTTGACAAATATAAATGTATATATATCAAGATAACATGGTGATGATCGGATATGCATACAAATTGTGGAATGATTAACAAAATCATAACACTTGTCATTTAAATCCCTATAATACAGATGATCAATGTGTTATTTTGTACTGATGAACAGTACACATTCTGCAATAACACTGCCTGCATTCAAATCACCACTCCGACCC
Source organism: Nyctereutes procyonoides (assembly GCF_905146905.1). Classification (NCBI taxonomy): domain Eukaryota; kingdom Metazoa; phylum Chordata; class Mammalia; order Carnivora; family Canidae; genus Nyctereutes; species Nyctereutes procyonoides. The sequence goes on along the minus strand of NW_026575140.1, from coordinate 39,189,452 downwards.
TTGCTACTGTGTGGTTTGGTCAAATTACTAGTTTTCTCCATATCTCAGTTTCATCATCTGTAAAATGGGTAAGATAATGTAGACTTAGTCTTATTGGTTCCAAATCTGGCTGAATGACCAAATGAAGGTGGTAGCGGAAAGGGAGAAGAGGCAGTGCATTAAAAAAATATTTAGAAAGGAACACAAATAAAATGAAGAGATGGATTTATCAATAGGCAGCTTGTCAGCAGGGCAGGCAGCAGGAATGAAGCCAGGGTTTTAGCCTCAACCCCTGAGAAGGGATGAAATAGGCAGAAGAGGCACAAGGTAATGGGAAATCTGAATTTGGAACATGCTGGTGAGACACAACTGTGGAGAGCTATGGAATTATGTCTAGTGGCTAGAAACATTTCAAAGAACAGAGCTGAGAATACAGATTCGGAAGTCACTGGCCCATAAATGAAATCGATAAACTATGCCATGTATGCCGAGTTACCCCAGAAAGACTATTTCGGCAGAAGTTGCAAACCAGTGGCCCAAGAGCCACATCTGCAACACAGACTTGTCTTGTTTGCCCCCCCCACACCCCACCGCCCACCATCCAGAGCTCTAAAAAAAGTTTCAGCCAACATATAAAAATGTTCAGATTGTGAATTTTTTAAGTCTGGATTTCTAGCTTGTCTTGAAAACTCAGGAGGTTCTGCAATCCCAGGTGCCAGCATTCTGGCTCTGGGTAACACAAGCAGCTAGAGCTCACTTCAGAAAGCCCCCCCCCCCCCCGACCAGGCTCAGACAGCACAGTCCACCAGGGCTGTCCCCACTCACACAGGATATCTCAGCCCATGCCTCCTCTGTGCTAACCTCTGTGAACTGGGAGGAATGTGAGTCTGTGACTTCTGCTGTATAATCGCTGGCTCATGAGAAGAACAGAGAACTATGATCAGCAGCCTCTGCAAAGGAACACAGAGATACTCTAGGAGTCTGAATGAGACCCAGAAAGATGTATGAGAAAGGTGAAAGTATGTGTGGTACTATCAAGTAAAGGGTATAGGGCCGTCATGCATTCATCCCTGATTGCTCGGCTGACACCTCCCTTCCCCCACCATCAGCAAGCCTCTTCTGCATCAACTTTGACATATACTCCAAGTCTCAACACATGTCCAAAAAACCATAGCTTCTCACTGGAGTTGTTGCAGTCACTTATTTGTTTCCACTTTTTTTAAAAAAAAAATATTTTATTTAGTTATCTGAGAGAGAGAGAGGGAGAAAGTATGAGCGAGATGGAGGGGCAGAAGGAGAGGGAGAAGAAGACTCCTCGCTGAGCAGGAAGTCAGACGTGGGGCTCGATCCCAGGACCCCAGATCATGACCTGAGCCAAAGGCAGATGCTTAAATGACTGAGCCACCCAGGCACCCCCTCTGTTTCCATTCTTATCTAACAAAAATCCATTCTCCACACAGCAGCTAAAGAAAGCTCATTAACATGAAAATCAGAGCATGTCATTCCTTTGCCAAAACTATCCTAGGACATACATAAAATATCCAAACCCTGGGGATCCCTGGGTGGCTCAGCAGTTCAGCGCCTGCCTTCAGCCCAGGGCGTCATCCTGGAGTCTTGAGATTGAGTCCCATGTTGGGCTCCTGGCATGGAGCCTGCTTCTCCCTGTGCCTGTGTCTCTGCCTCTCTCTCTCAATCTCTCTTTCTCTCTCTTTCTCTATGTCTATCATGAATAAATAAATAAAATCTTTAAAACAAAAAAAATCCAAACCCAGAAACATACCCTCTATGGTCTTTCAAGGAGGGGCCCTTCCTACCTCTGTTGGCTGCCATCTCCAATAATCGGCTCCTCTATGTTCAGTCACACTGACCTCTACCTCTCTGCTGTTCTCCAACAGGTCAAGCACATACACCTGTTTGAAGTCCCTTGTACTTCCCCTTCCTCCTGAATGGATCACTCTTCCCTCAGTTCATTTCTTCCCACAGTCCTTGCTCCATTCAGAGGTCACTTTCTCAGAGAGTACTTTTCAATCTTCTCAATGCCATTCCTCATCTGACTCACTTTCAACCCCTCTCCCTGTAGCATTTTCTTCAGAGCACTTCCATTTGTATTTATTTGTGTATTCAGTTAATTTCCCACACTATAGTAAGTTCTACATGGTCAAGGATTTTGTCTGTCTAAATGCAATGCTTCACATAGAGATGATCTCAATAAGTTAAGTTTGGGAGTGAATGAAGTGAATGAATGAATGAGTGAACTTGAACATGTGATACTGTGAAAGTTAAGGGATTATAGAGAATGGCTATTAAACACAGCATATCTTCACTCAGATTGTCCAGAAAGCAGACCCTGAGCAAGAGGGTTTATATGGCAACACTACAATAGGAAGTGCAATCTCGGGATGCCTGGGTGGCTCAGGGGTTGAGCATCTGCCTTTGGCTCAGGACATGATCCCAGGATCTGGGATCGAGTCCCACATCGGGCTCCTTCCATAGAGCCTGTTTCTCCCACTGCCTAGGTCTCTGCCTCTCTCTCTTTCTCTCTCTCTCTGTCTCTCATGAATAAATAAATAAAATCTTAAACTAAAAAAAAAAAAAAAAAAGGAAGTGCAATCTCCAGGAGCAGGAGTAGAATGAGGACACACGGCATGGAACAAGGAGAGGCAAGATGAAGTTGCCATTATCAAGCCAGTTCCACAAAAATTATTCATTCTCCATCCACAGGACCATCCACACCCTCCACACACCAGTCCCCCAAGTGACAACGACCGTATCTTAGAACCATCCAGGGTGGAAGGAAAAGGAGCATTGATTCCCTACACGTTCAGGTTGTATACATGTGGGCAAAAAGTGAGATGCAGAGGTGACCTCAACTGGGAAATGTAATGCTACATAATGGACATCAAGGCAGGCATGCAGCACAAGGGGAGGTACAGTTTATACCTGCAGAATTCCCTGCACAGCACTGGTTGCCACAAGGGCAGCTGGATCAAGAAATGATGCAACTTTTCTTTACTGTCCTCCTGAGAGGATCTGATGCAGGACAGAGGTGTCTGAGACATAAGAAGCAATGGTATCCATTGCTTTAGCAGCGACCTTCACAATAGCAGCATCAGTGCACTGGGAAAGGTGGACATCATATCACAACAGATGAAGGCATGACTGGGAGCAAACAAAGCAGAATAGCCAGAGAATAGGCTTCTCTCAGGGTTCCTCAGAGTATTCGCTGATTCCAGGGCTGGAGCATGGAGAGTCCTAAGTGGCACCCAATGATGCCAGAGAGGAAAGACGTGCACAGAAAGAAAATGAAGACAAGTCAAAGGGACACAGAAGCCAACCTGAAGGGGCTTGCAATGGTGAAATCTGTTGACTACTTGAGCAAAATAAGGATAGTAATGGATTGAAGGCAACAGAGGAAAATAATCCAGAAGTATATACTGATATAAATAAATAATTAAAAGAATAAATGAATGGTAGACAAAGAGAAAGCCACTGATAGGAGAGATCCTAATAAATATGGAAGGAATTATGAAGAGAAAAAAAATGCCATCTGGCAAAACCACAGGAATAATTGCTACAAGCAAGAATTAATAATGGATGCTAGAATTAGTAGGCAAAGGTATGATAGGAAGCATGATGTTTATAAAATCTCATGGTATCTCCCCACAAGGCAATTATTAGTTACAAAAGGGAAAATGGTGTCTTTACAGGGTAGAGACTGAAAGACACCAATGTAAGCAAGTGCCATCCCCTGTAAGCAACCCCAGTGACAGAACAAAAAGGCATCGTGTGCCTCCTGACACAGTGCACTATGAAGGGCATGACATCATGTCTTAGTGCACTATGAAGTGCACTAAGAAGGAAGTGATTTTCCTGCTGAAAATGCATAACGAATTTTATCTTGAGGAAGCACCAAGCAAACTGAGAGACATAACACAAAATAACTGTGATGCTTCAAAGGTATCATCATGGTCATGAAAGATGGGTAGAGACTGAGGACCATTCTAAGTTATAGGAGACAAAGGAGCCAAGAGAACTACATGCACTGTATGATCCTGGGTGAGATTCTGACCCAGAAAGAGGCATCACTAAGATGACTGACAAAACTAGGGAATAGTGTAGTACGAATGTTTATCACCTGGCTCACTCATACTGCTGTTGAACGATTACATAAAATGTCGGTGAGAGTGACAGGAAGATGACGTGATGGAGAGACATATACAGAAGGTCCCCAGAGTATCTGAAATTAGTCTACTTTTCAGTAGGTGATAGGTACATGGATGTCCATTCAATTACTCCTTATACTTTATAAATGCATTATATTATTTTGCATGTGTGAACATGATGGATTTTTCAATCAAAGAAAATTTAAATATACAATGAAAATATAATGGATGTTATTATGTTCTAGGTTCTGTTGACTAACCCTAAGTCCTGTTCTTTCTTGCTTAAAAGAAAAAAAAAGTGCAAATATTAGAACATTATAAAAGGCATACTGGCACCTAACTAAGATTCTCTCCCTGACATAATAAAGAGAGCTTACAAGACAACTAAAAAGGGACGAGTTGCTTTTCAACCATGTGAGCCAATATTCTTTAGCACCTGTCTCTACACAACTGTAAATCATCTTACATGCCACTGGAAATCTCTGTACATGATCCCAGGGGTAGATGTCCCAGAGGCTAAGTGGAAGGACTATAGATTTGGTATATGAAGTCTTAGGCAAGGATCCCCCCTCCTCCACTTACTAGTAGTGTGACAAGGGGCAGGCAAGGGACTCAACTTCTCTGTCTCCAGATGTGCAAAGTAGAGAAAATGTCAGCATTGTTAGGTCAATCTGAAAGTATGTGCATCAAGCTCAAGTACTTTGTCTGGCATACACAGATACTCGCATACGGTAGCAATACCTATCATCACTGCTATCTCTGTTCCTGAGGAGGCTGAGACTCAGAAAGCAAGACCATCTCTGCCTTAAATCCTCACCATGCTAGAAATGAATTGAGATTGCAAGAGAGCATGAAACACAACTCCTCTACACTGACCGCCTCACGGCTACCACTGCTGGTGGTAGAGGCCTCACGCCAACAGCCCTCCTCTCAGTGTGAAGAGTGGGTGTAGTAGACATGGCAAAGGTTCTGTAGTCACAGTTGAGCTCAGATCCTGGAGTCACCTCCTGTGTCCTATGTGGCCATGAGGAAATTACCTATCCCTCTAATCCTCAGAATACCACCATTCACAGGGTTATTAGAACATACACTGCATTGATACATATTGCATAAAACAGTGCCTGATGCCTAAGACTCCACAAACCTTAGTGCTTCCCTCTGGCTGAAGTACCTCAAGAAGGGACTCTCCAAAGGAAGGCCATACAAACTAGGGAGAAAAATACCTGGTGAGAAAGAAAATCTACTAACTGGGTAATCCAGACTCATTATAATCCTAGTTATTTTTTATGTTTCCTTAACCTCCCAGAGGTTCAGTTTCCTGACCTATAAAAGAGAACTACTCCCTTTTCCTCCACAGAATCATGGCGGGGTGAGATGAGAGATGCAGTATCTTCCATCGTGCTGAGGACACACCTAGAGATGAGTACAGACAAGCTGGAGCTGAGGGGAATTGTGTGGGAACTCCCTCAGCCCCCTCATGTCTCCTGCTCCCTTTCTCACGAGCCTGAGTGATGGCTGAGTGTTCAAGGATCAGGGTCTGGAAGCAGTTATCCCTTCAATCCTTTCCTGTCTAAACCATCCAGAGCCCTGGCTCCTGGGCCCCTCACGGAGGAAGGAAAAGTCCATATGAAGGCCAAGTAGAAGTGTCCTGGTGCTTTCCAAAATCCACACTCCCACTCCCAAGCTTCACTACCACCTCTGTCAGCACTTTTCCTATTCTACACTCAGGAATCTTTGTCTGTCTTCCTAAGAAATCCAGGAGAAGACGGTAATTCTGTGTGTACGTTGCATTTTAGGCACTTCCTAAAGGATGGATTTAAATGTCATTCTCTTGACTTTGGAGGAAAATCTGAGGACAAAAGAGGGATTAGGAATTGTGGGATGGGAGAGGATGAAGATTTGAAAAATAAATTAGGTTAAGGTTACAGGGATAAAAGTTAAATAAGAAAACAAAAGCCCAGTTAAGGCTGCCATGGTTAATGTTACAAATAAAATCAAACACTTCATAGATCTCCAGTTTATAAACCCAAGAAACCTCTGTGGCAGCTCTCAGGAGCTTGAACAACAGGATAATTTTCAAGCAAATCAAAGTGGTTGGGCCCCAGGACAAATAGGTTGAAAGCCCAAGCATAAGCCTGGTCTCAGAGAGTTAAAAGGAATGCAGACTGCCCCAAAACACACCAGCCGTTTGTTTTTCCTGCCACCTTTCCAACGGACATGTCTGGAGTGAGGATAAACAGTTCTGGGGGGGAAAAATGATGTGAAATACAGACTTTAAGAAAATAAAACACTATAATAACCCTTCTAAAGAGTTATATATATGTGCCTACATATACATATATAAAGGGAAAGAACCTATATATAAACACACACATATATGAATGTGCACATGTGTCTGCCAAAATTTTCCAAACTTCTAATGTTTTCAGGTATGAATGGCAAAGGCTAAAACAAACCATTAAGATGCTGTGGGTTGTTTTTTTGTTTTTGTTTTTAGCAAGATCAAGATCGTTTACAAAAACATTCCAAAAACAGTGAAGGGTGTCTTAACATTTCACTTTCATTTAATAAGATTATACTGGGTGCTTTGGGTTATTATTAATAGCATATTACACTCTAGGTTGCTTAGAAATGTATTGGGTAGGCCCCAGATAAACCTAAGAAGTAAGGAGAGTGGGGAGAGAGCTTTGTCACATGGCATCCCCATGAGGGGCCAGGAATTGTGTTCAGAGCTGGGTGTGTGCTGCCTCCTTGCACCAACACTACAAAGGTAAATGATGAGTATCAGATTCCCAAGCCCACACAGCTTGCAAGGGGCAGGGCCTATTCTGCTTGCCCTGGAATCTGGGTGTTCTGGCCTCATCATTGCCCATCCCCCAATGAGACGCTGACAGTCAGAAGCAATCTTTCCTAGTATTTCCCCCAGGACAGAGAAATGTCCCATATTCCTGGGACAGGCAAACAACACACGGCAGGGTAAAAAGCAGCTTGTCTGTGATCTCCACTTTAGCAGAAAAGGGACGAGAAACATTCTGGTCCAGGAGTTAAAGCAAGAAGATGAACAATTTACATGTGGCAGGTGATCAATATTTAATGCCGCCTGGTGTAGTGGTTCTTCAAAAATGTCTTTCAGCTCTAGAAGGCCCTTCTGTTAACCCACACTTCAGGGGGTGCACACAAGACTCAGAGAAAATGCATTTTTAATAAGGGCTGTGCCAACACAAGATGCTCCGAATGGAGTATAAGACTCACAAGGGACCACACACTCTTGGGAGAAAGGGTCTGAAGGTGAAAAGGGGGATGAAAAGAAGGCAGAAATATATATTTTTTCACTCTAGGGAAAGAGGCCCTGTTAGAGCCCTGTCAGAATAATTATCAGAAGAGATTTTTTTTTCTCCCTCAGTGCATGAGCTAGTCAAATTTAAGGGAATCGTATTCCAGACAAATAAGCTCTGGATGAGAGGTACTGGCTGCTTTCCAACGGTCCATGGCATCTTAGCCGCTTAACCTGTGCACACAGAGCTCCAGCATCATGTACTCAACACATATGGCTGGTGGCTGACCACTTCCTCCACCCCTGCTCAGTCCCTCCTGTACAGTGGGCGATTCTTGCTACCATTGTCTCATTTTCTGTCCTGCCTTGGCTTTTGAATCTGATGCTTTACACATGCAGACAGGGAAGAAAGTCAGATTAGCAACAATAGGAAGTAGACAGAACAAGAGAAGGAGGTACATTTGCTGAACCCCAAGAGCCAAAGTCATCAATTAGAACTTGGAGCCACAGGGACCTGCCCAGAGGGTGGGAGAGCCATGAAGGGGATGTGACCACTGCCAACAATGTTACCCAAGGCAGAGAGAGGGAAGGACCAACACTCTGGCCTCCCTCTTCTTCCTGCCTCCCATCTCCCAAGAGTGTCAAAATGTCAGATGGCAGAGGGCGAACCCCTACAATGCACAATGGAGAAATGCAAGGGCAGCAGATGGATCTGAGCACAAACAGGCCAAAGTGAGTGCTAAATTAAAATAGTGTGTGATTGGGGCACCTGGGTGGCTCAGTCAGTTAAGCACCTGTCTTTGGCTCAGGTCATGATCCCAGGGTCCTGGGATCAAGCCCTGCATCAGACTCCCTGCTCCATGTGGAGCCTGCTTCTCCCTCCCCCTCTGCCTGCCTGCCACTCTCCCTGCTTGTGCTGTCTCTCTCTCTGTCAAATAAATGAATAAAATCTTCAAACAAAAAAATAGTGTGTCATCATTGCCAAATCTTTCTATATATAATTAAAGCAAATATATACATTCTACATACAATACAGAGATTGAGGGGTTGTAAAATGGAAAAAATCAAGAGAGAGCAAGTGGAAGAGTAGAAAGATATACAGTCTGTTCTCATTATTCGCACTAGTCATGTTCTAGCAAGTCTCCACAAGGGCTGCATTAGTGAATACTGAACCGTTGTTCCCAAAGGAAACACAAGGTTAGGTTCCTGTGAGCTGCTGGTTACACTTTCATCAACAGATCAATACACAACTTTGTTTTATGCGTGCTTCTGTTTAAAAACACCCCATTAAGTATATATTGCTGACTCACTAACACTGAACTCATGGACAACAGCATTTAACTCGTGTCTTAAGTTTACCTAACATATATATTTTCTCCATAAGACACAATGCAGTGCTCTTGCACTTCGAAACACAGCACTTTGGAACTATATTTGGGGGTCACTTTAAAAAATGAAATCATTGGGGTACCTGGATGGCTCAGTTGGTTAAGCATCTGCCTTCAGCTCAGGTCATGATCCCAGACTCCTGGGATGGAGCACCACATCCAGCTCCCTGCTCAGTGCAAAGTCTGCTTCTCTCTCTCCCCCTCTGCCCCTTCCCCTCCTTGTGCTCTCTCGTAGGCTCTAATAAATAAATAAAATCTTTAAATAAATAAATACTGCAATCACCCACAAAAGGCACAAAAATGGGAAAAGTGTGGCACTAAAAGACCACAAAAAGGACAGTGTTTATAGGATGAGAGCAGAAACAAGAAGGCTGAGGGTCATTTTTCTCAGCCTCGGCTGAGAACATGTGCATCAGGTGACTCGAAATTTTTTCATCACTCTGTACATGTCTATGAATGACTGCAAAAACCCCACAAGTATTTGAGAGTTACAAATCTACACTTCGAGGGCAGCCCAGGTGGCTCAGCAGTTTAGTGCCACCTTCAGCCCAGACCATGATCCTGGAGACCCAGGATCGAGTCCCACGTTGGGCTCCCTGCATGGAGCCTGCTTCTCTGTCTGCCTGTGTCTCTGTCTCTGTCTCTGTCTCTCTCTCTCTCTCCATCTCTCATGAATAAATAAATAAAATCTTTAAAAAAATTTTTTTACACTTCAAGGAGTTCGCACATATGGAGTCCACAAATAATCAGAATTGATTGAACAACAAGTTATTTAAAGAAAAAAAAGGCCCTGGGTGGGACAAGATAGAATTTTGAATCAGTATTTCAGTATTTATCTGTCCCTCCTTTTTATTCTCAAATGTTATCTAGTTGGTGTTAAGATTGCAATTAAAGAGGGAGAAGATTCTAAATTTATGGTTTCAAAAAGGAAAGAAAAATAAGGGACAAAAGCATTAAGAAGAGGAATCATTTAGCTTAGCAGGGGATCACCCCAAATATGCCCCCAGGAAGCACACCCTCAGATGGTTCCAAGGTGTCCCGCTTCTCCAGCCAAGGACTCAAGTTGGGCAAAATGCAAGGTGGGCTGACTGTGGGCCAGGCTAAAGATAGGAGGGGTACAGAGGCTAACTTGCTGAAGAGATAGCACACAGTCCCAGAAAACAACAGTCTGGAACCAGAGACTCATGCCTGCCCCTATCAGCTCTAACAAAATCTCTCTCATGCTCAGCTCACATTTACTAATGAGATGATGTGAGCCTCTTTTGTCTCAATCCAGCAAATACGACTTGAGCTCCTGCTAGGTACAAAGCACTCTACTAAGGGCTGGAAGGAATAAAACATTTTTTCACACATCATGTTCTACCTGTTTTGTGAAAAATTGGAGGGTCTGGATCTCTAGTTATACCATCTTTTTTTTCCTTTTTTTTTCCTTTTTTTTTTTAACTTATGAGAGACACAGAGAGAGGCAGAAACATAGGCAGAGGGAGAAGCAGGCTCCATGCAGATAGCCTGACATGGGACTTGATCTCAGGACCCCAGGATCACGCCCTGAGCTGAAGGTAGATGCTCAACTGCTGAGCTAGCCAGGAATCCCTCGTTATACCATCTTATATATGTAAATGGCTTCTACCTATAGAGTACTTTATATTTACAAAATCCTTAGAGACGTATTATCTTCTGCCTCTAATTGTCTGTGTTAATAATTTGTCACTGGTACTGGATATATATCTTCTGCTATAGCACATTTTTAAAATTTATTTATTGGTCTGTTTTCCCTTTAATGTTTAAGCTTCTTGAGAACAGACCCTCAAAAACCCTTGCAGAATTATTGCATTCAGATTAAATCCTTAACAACAACAGAGAAGAATTCTTTTACAACATATACAGGTAGGAAAGAGGATCAGAGGTGAAGTGATCCATCCAAGATCTCAGTTATGAAGTTATGTGTTTCATGTACCATGTTCCTTCTATTATTCCAGACCCACTGACACTGAAGCATGCCCCAGGGTTGGCACATTATAAAAATGACACAAGCCCAGCCAAGTTCTAGAAGCACGGTTGTAACATCTATCCATCTTTTTTTACGCATACTTTGAGGCAAGAGGGGGAGCAAAGAATTTACCCTGGTTCTGCTTTCTCTATTTGTGTTCAACAATATTTACCAATAGTAAAGGATCCTTCTAAGCTTAGAATGAAGATTCAAATAAAAAGTTTTCACTGACTTTATTCTAGATGCACAAACCTCCTCTGGGGACAGAAGGAAAAACAAAAAAATGAAAACCAAATCTATGAAATGCTTCAGCTTCAAACCAGGAATGAAACTAAGTTTCAGAATTGAAAAAAAAAGCATCAGAATAGCACAAAGGCAAAGTAATTTAGCTCTGTGTTCATTCCTTATGCCATTAACAAGCGACTTTTAATCTTTAATCCTCCCTCACTAAGCTGCTTTTACTGTCCCATCTGCTCCTCTTACTCATGCCTTCAGGATCTTATAATTAAATTCTAATTAAAGTTTAAGGCATGTAATAAAGAAAACACTTGCGGAATGCCTTTGATTCAAGAGGCCAAAATAACATTTCAGCAGTTTGAAAAATGAATTATATCCTTTTGCTTAACAAGCACCTTTAAAATGGAATTAAAATGGGAAATTCCAATCTTCCATGATTTCACCAGCCACACATTATGTAAATATGTTCATCATCATGCGTTACATTTAAGTCAGCTGAAACTGTCATGAAGCGAACACTGCCCAGCAGCATGCATGGCGTGGATGGGAGCTCAGGGGGGAGTGCACTCAGCGGAGCGGTCATAAATGACACCACAGTACCTCGATGTCATACGGACCTCAGCATCCATCTAGCATGTCTCCCAAATACTCAGAGAAGAGGCTTCTCCCCTTCCCCCACCGCATCTTCCACCAAAATCCAATGGGTCTGCCTTCCTAGCATTTTCCATTTCTTCCTCCACTCTGGCTACACTAGCAGGGCCCTCCAACATCCCCGTGAATACTGTGATACTTCCCCAACTCTAGCATCAGTTCTCTGTCCCAACTGACACTCCACCCCATGCAGCTGACAGTTACTTTTCCAAACATTATCCTCACCAGGTCATTCCATTTTGACAACAGGTTGAAATTTAAGAATAATTGCTAGCTACATAATTACATATAATATCATTCATAATAACTCATATGGCAGGCACTGTTCGAAGTGCTTTATGTTATTATTCCAATTTTCACAACCACACTGTTATCTCAAATAAGGAAAATGAGAGACAGAAAAGATCACGGAAGCCATGTAGCAGCAGGGCCAGGGTTTACAGCCATGCAGTCTGGTTCCATAGCTCATGCCAAAACCACTCCTAAAACCCCAAACCTGAGTAAAGTATGGGAGGATTTTCTATTCTTCTCTCCAAATCCTACACATGCTCACAATTTTGCAGATGGACCATGGTTTTCCTGCCTACGCCTTTGCACATGCTGCCTTTTTGTCAAGTGGCCTTCATCATCCACCTGGTAGATTCCCACTCATCCTTCATTTCCTACCTTATGAGACCTTGCCTGATTCCCTGGATGGAGCTGATCACTCTCCCTTTTGCTACTGCAGAATCTACAACCTACCAGACTTCTGTTAGGCGCTAATGGCACTGCCAAGTGACTGTCCGGGGGACCCCTGCTTTCAGCCCCACATCCTTTAAAGAAAGGGTACACAACAGGCCTTTGATGAATGTGTGAAGAATAAAGAAACGGACAGCTCTTTAAATCTGTACATTGGACATACACAGAGCGTGGTCAGTCAGTAAAGAAAAAAATGCTATTCTCCAGGACCATTTACAGAAGGAAGGAAAGAAAAAGGTAATTTACTTTGTAAAACCAAAGGGTACTTCTGCATCCAGCTCACTGGTATCTCCATACCTTGTTTTACTTTTTTGACTATCAAAATGCATTAGTTCCTTTCTTCCATGACCCTTACAGACCTTGAAGGTAAACCTCATTCAGACCATAGCAAGGGCTGAACAGCTCTGGGGAGTCCAGACTTGACTGTGCTGCCTGCATCCCAGCATTCAGTCCAAGGGCTCAGGAGCACAGGGCCACCATGCCCAGGCACTCGTGAACCCAGGCCTCCCCTCCAGGTCAGGTGTGAAGAGCTGACCATCTCACCTGTTATTTGATTTGCACTCCAGGGCCTCACTGAGACAGGACCTTTTCCTTGACCCTAGGAGCCAAATAATCCATGTCCCAAGAGATTTGACCCCCTCCCTTGACCATCTTGGTTCTGTTCCAGATAGACCAGCCACTCTGAGCCACAGAGCTGCTACCTTGCCAATGCTCAGTGTCCCTCATGCCTGGAAGCCCCCAAACTTTGTCTCCCATTCATTGAGTAAGTAGCAGGCACAGTACACTACGTCTTTTATATAGCTGCGTTGCAAATGCCTCAAAACCTTCTGACCAAAAGCTATTATTAATTAATCTATTCGACAAATCTTTTCAATTATCTACTATGTAACTACAAAGCTAGGTCACACGCCCACTGTCACACAGCTGATGAGTATCAGAGGGGGATATGAAAACATTTCTTTTTAGCTCCCATAATGTATCCCAGGCTGTCAGTCCTCCATCTTCGTCCTTGGAACAGATGAAGGTACATTCGAGAAAAGCATGTACTCAGAAATCTTAATAATACATACCACTCTTTATTATGATGTATCAGTATACACGGCTGACCCAACTCTTCACAAGATTCCAGTCTACATTTTCATGCTGTATCCACTCTACACTACCCACTGTTCCCTGAACTTGCAATCACTTTTCATACCTTCTTTCATGTTCATATCTTTGTAATGTCCTATCTTCACCTGCCCATGGTATTTGCTCGGCAAACACAGTTCCTTCACTCATCATCCCATATTTATTAAACCAGTTCCTATGCTAAGTGATAAAGATACAGATTTAGCGCTTACCTTTAGAGAGCTTACAGTCTCCTGGGAGGACAAAAATAAGTAAATAGGTCAAAACACTAAATAGTATGTTCTACGGCAGGAGTGAATAAGGGTTGTGTGGTAGCTCTAAGGAAAGGGTTGGGACCCAGAATCAGTGCCACCTCTCTGAGATGCTATTCTCTCCCACTCTCTCCCTCATTCTGTACCTAGTCCCACCACAATTTACTGCCACTCATATGCTTCTTATTACGCTGTTCATTCTGCAGTCACAACATTTTTCACTTTGACTTACAGTTTATGAAGATTACTTATCTTCCTCCCTAGAATCAATTCCTTGAGGGGATTGATTTCCTTAATACACAGATACATATCAAGTAGCTTACAGGAGTGCAGTGGTTAAAAGCATGAGTTTTATCATTTAAATCCTAGCAAGTACTTAACTAGCCATATGACCTTGAGCAGGTTACTTAACATCTCAGACCCTTCAACATTTTCTACATGTCTAAAACGGAGATCAATCAGGAATATACTAAAGTTCAGCATGGCAAAAGCATTTACTCATCACTATCAGTTTTATATTTGGCCTCAGTCTTTGGCATTCTTTTCAATATCCATTCTGATACTAATTTAACCTGTGTGTGATCATCACCAGAGTCTCCTCCGTATCTAGATAGTTTAACAACAGTCATTAATACAAAGTAGTTTGAGATTTATTGTTAATATCATAATATTCACTTCTAAATATATGTAAGTGGTTTAGATCCACCTGGGGAGGTGAAAAAAAAAACTCTTTACGGGCTTTATATGGTGAAGACGAACCAGTAAGCTGAATATTACATAGTATTACTCATATTATTCATATTATTATGAATGCAAAATGCTATTAATGATGATCTTGAAAACTGTTAATATCATGTACCAAATCAATTATTTAAAAATGTGAAATAATTTAATAATAGATTGATAATAGATAATAGATTGATAATATCAAGAGCTAGGGCATTACCTAGTTGAACTGACAAAGAACACTGTACCTTTTTTTGAGACTATGAGTCCACATAAAAAAGATAAATAATATAAAGCACAGAACTATTAAAAATGAGATAATTCTCATCTTTATGGCACTGCTTGGTTCTAACACTCATAATGTAAAACAATAAAGAATACATACAATGTTTGATCGTTTAGTTCCACTTATATCAAGAGGCTTTCAAAAAAAGTTCCAAAAAGAAAACGAAAAAAGTAAAAGTTCCATTTTGGAATTCTTCATATCTTATTAAGGTGAATTAAGAGCAGAATGTCAATTTCACAATCCCCAAATTTCATAAGGAAGCCAAACTCCAATATTATGTACAAGAACAATGATGATAAAGTGTCTGATACAAAATTTTAAAAACTATAGAGTATATAAAATGAAAGAGTTAGAGAAAAATGAAGTCCCCAAGACATATCTTGTTCCCACTAAACAATCTTTAAAATCATAAACTTTGGGACACCTGGGTGGGTCAGTGGTCAGGCATCAGCCTTCACTCAGGGATCGAGTCCCACATCGGGCTCCCTGCATGAAGCCTGCTTCTCCCTCTGCTTGTGTCTCTGCCTCTCTCTGTGTGTGTGTCTCACAAATAAATAGATAAAATATTTTAAAAAATAAATAAAATTTATTAAAAATATTTATTTAAAAATAAATAAAATAAAATCATAAACTTTAAAATATGCCATAAGAG
This sequence comes from Nyctereutes procyonoides, assembly GCF_905146905.1. Classification (NCBI taxonomy): domain Eukaryota; kingdom Metazoa; phylum Chordata; class Mammalia; order Carnivora; family Canidae; genus Nyctereutes; species Nyctereutes procyonoides. Next base: position 39,173,986 of record NW_026575140.1, on the reverse strand, counting down.
GATAATTCCTTAAAAATCTGTGTCATTGGAGGATGTGGGACTGATAGGCAGGTGAGAAGAAACATCTGGGTTTTGTGTTTCCGAAATAAACCACAGTAAGAGGATAAGGGGTGCTCTCTAGGTGAAATAGTAAGGTTGAAACTACCATAGAGGGTTGAGAAGGGAAAGAGTAAGTGAATAAGTGAAGGAAGTGTGCGTTGATCCTTCATATGTTAGATCTGACTAGAGCAGGAGAGGAGAGAAATAAGGAAGTGGCCCCCAGTCTAATTCTATAATATGTTTTCACTTACTAAGGTAAGACATAGAGGCTAAAACATCACAGAATATTACATCTGTACATACCAGTCTAAAGGACTCTTGTCTATTCTAAATGCCAGAAATGTGTGTATAATGCTGACTCCACCCGACCATCCAAACTTACTTGATTCCCAGATGCTTGTCTTTAACTGAGCCATTTTCCTCAAAAAACCTTCGGAATAAACAGAAAAGCAAGATGTTGAGGCCAAGCCATGGACCTGTTCAAGTGAGTGAACCCTTGTGCTTTTCCTTACATAGCACCCAGACTTAGTGTCCATCCACTTCTAGATTATATGTACTATCCTAAAGTTCTTAGATATGCAAGAACCCATCCTTAAGAACTTTCTTCCAGTCCCTACAGGTATACATATGGTATGAGGAATCAGAAAAAGAAAATTAAATTCTGTTGTATGGAAACGTCCTATCAAGGATGATAATAATATCACAGTGCCCCTTGTCAACAGTGCCCTATAAGTGCCAAACACTTTATGTAAAATACATAACCCCTACAAATAATTATTGTTATTCCTATTACAAATGATAAGGCCATGGCCCAGGAAACCTAAGTAGCTAACTTAGAACAAGAAATTTAGAGAGGTGAATGCCTGGGTGGCTCAGTGGTTAAGCGTTGCCTTAGGCTCAGGGCGTGATCCTAGAGACCTGGGATTGAGTCCCACATCGGGCTCCTTGCCTGGAGCCTGCTTCTCCCTCCGCCCCCTCCCCCTCTCTCTGTCTCTCTCATGAATAGATAAATAAAATCTTTTTTTTTTTTTAAAGAGAAATTTAGAAAGACTCAGCTTTGCTCCTAGTCTAGCTCTGTAACAATGGTGAGCAAGCTTCTTAACATCTCTAAATCTTCCTTACCCATCTGTAAAATGGATATATAATCTTACCTACCTCAGAGAGTTAGAGAAAGGATTAAGAAAGAAATAATGAAATACTTAACATAAGGCCTGGCATTGTAAGTTAACATTCAATAAATGGCAGTCATTTTGATTTTTACTATTATTGCCCAGTACTATACAACTAATAAGTGACAGCGAGGACACACAAACTCATATTTGACTGATTCTGAAAACAACTCTAGAGCATTTATTGAGAACTGATCATGTGCCAGAATTACTATGTAAATGCTTTACCTGTCAACGGTCACAGTAACCCTCTGATACAGGGACTATTACTATCCTCACCATACAGATGAAGAAATAGATACCGAAAGGCCTCATAGCTACTGGAATCTTGACTGGCTGTCCTCATCCCCAATTTCAGGCACTTCCCATATGATCACTGCACTCACTTGTCCTTCATGATGATGTGCCTACATATTGAAATCACGTACAACACTTCAGATATATTTTGGAAACAGGACATAAAGAAAGGGACGCTCCTTTGAGTTCTTTAAAAAGATGGGAACTATGTAAACATAAAGCAATGCTATTCATTCCTATTTTGTAAAGACATGAACAAGTTCAACCATCAGTAATTGTATTGTCCTAATTAGCCAATCGGGTTCAATTGGGTCAAATCAAATCAGACTTCTCTCTAGCTTTTCTTTCTCATTCTGCAAAATTTCACAACATCTGGATTGCCTGAAACACACATAGAGTGGTCCCAAAACCCAATGAGAACTGACCCACATGGCCAAAAGCCTCCAGATAGACCCATGTGGAAAGGTCAACATATCCTGTATGCCCAGGACAAATGACTTTTGGAAAGACTTTTTTTTTCTTTTTATACTTTTACATCCAATAATCGCGACCAACAAGAATCAGATAAAATTGATGGCAGCTGAAGATTAAAAAATGCTGACACAATTGGCTAAAAACATCATGTGCAACTTGTAATAAAAGGGGACAGGATCATAATGTTGAGACCCCACAGACTCAATCCTTCCATAGTCACATCTCATTAAGGCAAGAAGCAGCAGTTTGTTTCTCCCAAAATGAGTCCTGGAGGAGCAAAATTAGAAGGGCCCCTCCCTTCAGAGGTGCTCACGACAATACTGAGTCCTTGACAGGGACGGATCTGTACAGACATTGACAGGTCAGACCCAAGTGCACATTATCCCAAGGTCAGAGAGTTGGCAAGAATGGATGTTGATGTGTCTATTGTCAAACAAGAATGAGCTCCCTTAAAGTGTGAGGCTTTCACGAGCCGATTCCGAAGTGCTCACTGCGAATGCAGCAAAGGCGACAATAAAAAATACACAGCTCTGTGTAAGCTGAGATTTCTTTTAAGTAATGCAGAGCATACTTCCCTACCTTTCTATGCCAGCGTGACCTGCCACTAAAGCCTGGGTGAATAGGAGCAGTCCGTGTAGTGGGATGGTGCCAGCAGACAGCCATGTGGACACTCCACTGCCTACATCCTGCAGATGTCCCTGAAGACCTCCCCCAGCAAAATCCTTCTGCTCCCAGTTTAATCTGCTCTGTATTTGCCTTGCCCTCTATTTAGCTGTGCTTACCTACTTATTTTTCCTCCATGACTTGCATTCTATTCTGTGGATTACTTCTGGCCAAATTGTTGCTGTGCCACCAAATACTCGCATTATGTCTGTGCCTGTTATCATTCAGGAAATTTTGCTATGTTGTTATCTGAACCCTCTCTGACTTTCAGTTTAGTAAATCAGACTGAGATTCCACCTCATTAATCAGAAACACAACCCTGTGTCCCTCGTCCCCACAGCCCCAGTAGTTGTGGAATGGAATACCAGTGGAATTAAGGGAAGTTCTGGGAGACTCAAATATCACAGAAATGCAATAATTTGTCTTTATTAATAGAAGGTCAAATACCATGTACCTCCGACAGTTGCATCAATATTTTTCCAGTCCCGAGGCCTTGACTTGTAGCACTGGCCTCTAAGACATACACAAAAAACTTATGTCTAAATCCTGACATTGTTAAATCACTTTTAGATACCTTTTTGAAAACAAAAAGATTTAAGACATAAAGCGTTCAACCTGGTGCCTGGCTTTCTCTGGTTGGTGGACCTCCCAGAACTCCACTCCATGGAATACCAGCCATTTAGGAATGCTTGCGAGTCCTTGCTACTCTGCCAAACCTACAATCCATCTCTCAGAAGACTGTCTGGTAAAGATGCTAGTGACTAAATCTAGCTCTTACTGCTTTCCCTCAACACAAATATAGTAGGCAGAACTTAAATGTTCACCATGTGCCTCAATAAATTCCCATATCACCACCACCACCACCATCATCATCATCAAGTAGGTTTACTATCTCCATGGCACAGATGAAGAAATTTCTGTTCAGCATGGTCACTTTCCTAAAATCACATATGTAAAAAAGCTGAAACCAAGATTCCAAGTCCAATTCAGAGTCCAGTGTTTTGTTTTATTTTGTTTTTTTCTACCACGTGTAAACCAACGTCCATAGCAGCCAAGGATATTTCTGGGAAGTGTAAAGACATGAAAGAGGTTCCTCCTTTCCTGATTCTGTTACCTGCCCTCCCTCTGTAATCCTTGTATCTTTGGACTCCTTCTTCACCCTCCAATTAGAGGAGCCTGAGAGAGAAGGCTGGAGGAAGGGGGTTTTGTACTCCTAAAGCTCTCAGATCCTGAAATCTATCAGCACCAAAAAACAAGCAAAACAAAACAAAACAAAATCTAATGACAACAACAAACCATCACCAAGCTACAGATACACCCAAAACCTCAAAATCTCTCAAGAACCTTAACAAAAACATTCACTAAGGTTAGAGCTTGGTCCCCCATATAAATGTCACATAAATCAGAGGTACACAGAGATGAGATATCCAAAAGTAGGACTCATTTAAAGAAAAGCCATAAATATAATCAGAAAGAGCTAAGTACTGGCAAGTAGCAACCCTCATGCACCGTGGGAAGGGATGGAAAGTGGTAGAGCCATAACAGAAAACAGTATGGAGGTTCCTCAAAAAATCAAAAGTAAAACTGCCATGTGATCTAAAAATCCCACTTCTGGGTATAGATCCAAAGGAAATGAAAGTAAGATTTCTAAGAGATATCTGTATTCTCATCTTCATTGTAGCATATTCATAATAGCCAAGATATGGAGGAAAAAAATCTCAGTGTCCATCAGTGGCTGGCTGGCTGGATAAAGATGTTGTGGTAAATATACACAATGGAGTATTACACAGCCATGAGAAAGAAGGAAATTTTGCCATTTGCTAAACATAGTTGGACCTTAAGGGCATTATAGTAAGTGAAATAAGTCAGACAGAGAAAGACAAATAGCATATGATGTCACTCATAAGGGGAATGTGGAAAAGCCAAATGCATAGAAACAGTAAAATGGTAGTTGCCAGAAGCTGTGGGGTTGGGGCAATGGGGAAATGTTGGTCAAAATGTACAAACTTCCAGCTGCAAGTTGTGAGGACCTAACATACAGCATAGTGATTAGAGTCAACAGTTCTGTATTACATGCATGAAAGTTGCTAAGAGAGTAAATCTTAAATGTTCACAACACAAAAAGAAATCATCATTATGGGATGTGATGGAGGTGTTAGCTAATGCTAACATGGTAATCCTTTCGTAATACATAAGGGTAGCAAATCAACACAATGCACGCCATAAACATACAATGTAATATGTCAATTATATCTCAATAAACCTGGAAAAAATGTTTTTATTTTTTACCCTCAAATATAAAGGACAAAGAAAAAAAAAGAGTAAAATTCCAGAGGAAATCATTTTAGTCTTAGGAAGTGGTTCTCAAACTTTAGCACCCATCAGAAACTCCTGGAGGATCTGTTAAAACACAGATTACTGGGTTCCCCTTTCTGAGTTTCTACTCCAGCAGGTGGGTGTGAGACTGGAAAATATCTATTTCTAATCTATTTCCAGGAGATGTTCATGTTGGTCTGTGCACCCCACTTTGAAGAACCATGGTTTAAATGAACAATCACCTAACAAATGAACTCTTTTGAAAAATAGGTCTCATTAGACTCCCTTAATAATCAGTTAAAAAAAAAGTTACTGAGCTAATTAGTACTAATTAGCATAGCAGTAAAAAGCCTGGATTCTATGACCAACTGCCTGGGTTCAAATCAATCCCAGATCTATCACTCACTAACTGTGTGACTTTGGACAGGTTTCTTGGCCGCTTTGAGCCTCAGCTTCCTTAGCTACAAAGTCTACATGATAATTCCAATACCCAAAACACGGCGATATTGAAGGACAGACAGGGCTAGCGTATCCCACATACTCACAATGTGCCAGCACATATTAGGTACTCTGAAATTAGTTTAGACTACCAATACTATTATTAATATACTTTTTTCTACATCCATAACTATTACTCCGTACAGATCCCAGCGTCAAGGCTTAAGGATGGAGCTGTGGACCAAACATACAAGGTCCTGCACTCACAAAGTTGCAGTCTGGCAAGGAAGGCAACTTAAGCAGTTATTTACCAATTGTTATCTGCTTAAACCAGAGGTTAAAAGCAGGGAAGCAAAGAGAAAAGGCTAGAAAGTCATTTCAAATTGAAGCTCCATCAGGTGTCAAGTACATTTCTTAAAGTGGAGCATAAACCAATGGAAAAACATGATTCTGTGTAATCACACCAAACAGCTTTTCTGGAACTGAGTATTATGACTTCTGAAACATAACAGTGACAAGAGAAACTCTTTCCAATCAATACCCCCAAATTTCTCAGCTCCTAACATGTGTCACACTCTGCACCAGGGGCTGCAAAGGTGAATAAACTCTTGTTTCTTTCTCCAGAGCTTCCTAGACTAGTAGAAGGAAAACATGCTGAGAAACAGTGACTGTGCAGTTGACCCGAGACCAACATGAGTGTGAACTGCAGAGGTCCACTTACATGTGGATTTTTTTCAGTAAATACCACACAATACTATAAATATATTTTCTCTTCCTTGTGACTTTCTTAATAACATCTTCTTTTCTCTAGCTTACTTTATTGTAGAATGCAGTGTATAATACACATAACATACAAAATATGTGTGAATCAACTCTTAATGTTATAGGTAAGGCTTCTGGTCAACAATTGACAGTTGTTTAGGAATAAAAACTTATATGTGGATTTTCAAACACGTGGGGGTCAGTGCCAGTAACCCCCCATGCTGGTTAAGGGTCAAGTATATAAAAGAGGAGAAGTCCTGGGGAGTCTGACAGGCTTCACAAATAACATGACATTGAAGATGGGCCCTAGGGGATGAGCAACAGCAACAGTTCACCAAGTAGAAAAGAGGGCATGGGGCAGCGGGGGTGGCTCAGCGGTTTAGCACCACCTTCAGCCCAGGGCCTGATCCTGGAGACCTGGGATCGAGTCCCACATCAGGCTCCCTGCATGGAGCCTGCTTCTCCCTCTGCCTCTCTCTGTGTGTCTCTCATGAATAAATAAAATATTTAAAAAAAAAAGAAAAAGAAAAGAGGGCATGGAGGATAGTCTCAAGAGAAGGAACAGTATATGCAAAGGCAAGAGGACAGGAAGAGGCCCAGAGACTTGGAGGATGTTGGATGGGGCTGGAATGCAGGTGTGTGCTGAAGAGCAGCAGAAGATGAAGGTGGCTCATGTATCAGTTCTGTGAAAATATCACCAGTTTTCCATATAATAAGATTTATTTGAAGACATTTGGACGACGGTCAAAGATGCCAAGGAAATAAATGCCTAAAGTGATATAATCTGTAGGATTTTTAATGGAAGTCTAGAGTTATCCTTGCACTATACCCTTCAGAAGATCAATGTTTTAATGGCGGACACTGGTATTAAGTTCCATCTATTGAGTCACGTAGAACAGTGTGGCAGGGGCAGCTAACATTTACTGAGTCCTTACAGGCTGTCCTAGAAGTTCTATACACATGAACTCTTTCTGTCCCTATAACAAGCCTATGAGGTACAAAGGAGGAAAATACAGTGCAGAAAAGGTAAGTAAATGGCTCAAGGTCACAGCATCAGTTCCCAGGCTCTCATATTATACCAGAATCCAAACTCAGCCTCCTACCCCATAGTTCACATTTTTTCCTCCATGAAGGACTCCTTCCTCTCACAACACTTCCCAGGGCAAATCCAGGTTTGGAAGCTTTTATTTGTGGGGACTCTCTGAGAAAAGGAATACTAAATTATTCATTTAAAATCAGGTGTAAAAAAAATAAAATAAAATCAGGTGTAATGATGAATATACACAACAAGAAAAAAATGGAAACAGCTTGAGCTTTGCGGATTGAGGTCCTATTTTTTCTGAGATCAGAAATGCCTAGGTAGAAATACTTCTTTTAGCAAACTCTCCTCACTTGAAATATTTTACAACTCCCAACAACTGCCAGCACTCAGAAGGGTTCACGCAAGTGAGAGTCAAGCTTAAGCTTCACTGCATTCACTTTATGGGAGGCCCATCTCTGCTAATGCCCAAGTCTCTTAAACTTTTCCAACCTACTACAACAAATGCCAGATCTTGGGAACCCAAAGGAGGCAGTTCACCCCTAGGACAAAAAAGAAAGTAGAGCCAACTTCAGTGTGAGAGGAACTAGAGTCTTCATCCTTTCTTCCCTGCCAGTAAGATGGGCTACAACATGGGGAATGGCTTGGGAGCCACAGAAATCTAGCTTCAGATTTTCTCTGCTTCCTAGTAGCCGTGTCATCTTGAATGCATGGCTTGACCTGAGTCTTATTTTCCTCATCTGTAAAAATGGTAGAATGTAAGTATCAGATTGCATAATACTTCCAGGAATGTCAGCTCCCTTCCCTTTGGATATGCCTTTCCTGTGCTTTCTTCTACTTCATTTTCCTTACCTCACCCCAAGTCTGAGGGTGAGTAGGCTGATCCCCTCTCTATATCCCCAGCACATCCTGTGGAAACCTCCATCAAAGCACATCATGCCCTTGTCAATTCAGCAAGTGCTCTGAAGACGCAAAGATGAAAACATATATGCTACTGTCTTCAAGAAGCTCATGACTGGTGGATAACCACAGTCATGGAGTCTTTCTCCACCATGAGTGAGATGCTTCCAAGGGCTGGAGCCATGTTTCAGACATGTGGTGGATTGGACCTAACAGAAAATACTGAGTTCACCTCCCACCTCTCAGCCAGTGCCCACGTCAGCCTCACCCCAGCCTACTTGCCTGACTCCACTTGGCCCTTCTCCCGACAAGCCCCAGCAATGCTGGCCTGTACGTCCTTTGCATGGCTGGATCAATGAAGTTTGGTTTCCAGGGCACTAGGCCCATTGTTGGCACTCACCTCCAGAACAAAGAAGAATGCTGGCCCTTCCAAGCCCAAACAAAGGCAGACTTCTCCCCCATGGATCTCTGTCCCTTTATGAGCAACAGTATGCAGACCCCTGGTCCTCCACCGAACTACATTTAAAATAGCTTTTGTGAAAGACAGACACAGTGGCCACTTTTGTGTATGTGTGCCAGCAGCAATGAATTGATTGTAAGATGAACAATGCGCACTTCTTCCCACTTCTGCCAGAATAGATGACATTGTGTCGTGGGCTGGGGGCGGAACTAAAGAAACCAAGCCTTCAGGTTTATTACATGAAATTCTGATAAAAAGCACTTCGAAGCCTCTTTCCCATCATCAAAAAACCACACTGGGCAAGATCAGAGCTTAACAGCCAACAAAAAAAAAAAAAAAAAAAAAAAAAAAACACATTCAATCCCTGAGATCATTTTCCTGAAATAGAAAACTACATATGTTTCTCAAATTTCACATCAAGCCACTGCAGAGGCCAGACTGCAGGGCTGAATTGGGCCAAAGTGAGTGAGTGAGAGAGAGAGAGAGAGAGAGAGAGAGAGAGGAGAGGAGGGGGGGATGGGGTGGGAAAAGGAGTAAACAGAAGAAAATGAGCCCATTCTTCCACAGCACCACATTTCTCTAGCACAATCTAAACTTACAAACAGCCCCCCTGTCACAGAACTTGTAGTTAGGGTTGCTTATCGGGCAGCCTTTACTTTGTCAAATTAAGACACATTGCTTTGGATTAGCAAGACTCCTTAAATTCAAAATGACTTCATGGTTGGCTCAGAGTTCAGTGTCTCTGGGGCCAGCCGCCAGGAACATATCCACTGTGGAGCCTCCCTCCCCTCTCCATACTGACCTGCCTGACTTTTCCATGGAGACAGCAGAGCAAAATCCCAAGCAGACAGGCTGTCAGTGTTAATTAAAAGTCCAAACACCTCTTTAGAAACTATCTCCAGCTCAATATTTATACAGAATAAGACTCCTAACAGGCAGGGCTAGAGAGAGGAGCGGGAGGTTGAGGCGGAAATAGGTTTGAATGGCATTTGGAACCCATTAATTTTTAAAAGACAGGCTGCCACCCTATATAGACCCAGAGAAGTTCAAAAATGTAACGAAACCAGGAAGATGAATGAGCCGAAGATTGTTTAGAAAGCCGGGGGAGAGCGCTCAGCTTTTGAAAAGAATAATATCTGGGAAATAATGAGAGCTGACACTTTTTATTGGTGAATGCAGTTTTTGGCACATTTTAACGACATAGGTTGACAATTTTTTGTATTTAACAAAAGGAAAAGCAATCTTCTAAATGGCTTGGGAACAAAGGACTCCCTGACTGCAATTTCTTAATAACATTTAAGAATTCTCTTCAAAGGCCCTTGACAATAATTTAGAGAGGGGAAGGAAGGAAAATGAAGAAAACAAGAAAAACAAAATAAGGTATATATAAAAAAAGAAACCAAACAGAAGTGAAGAAGAGAAAAAAGAAAAGAAAAAGATATAGGATTTTGACATCAAATTCCAGCCCAAAGGGTTGAATTATAATGGTAGAGTTTAACGATAACTTTCTACAAAGGAATGAGTTTTAAGAAAGAATCCAAAGTGACTGAGAACTTTAGTCCTAGGGGGGCTAAATGGATCACCTAATCCAACCACCAAGTTTTACAGACAAAGAAACCAAGTGCCAGGAGGCCCAAGGTGACCTGGCTGCGCCAGACACCAGTCTTCCAAGTTCCACACCACGCCACCTTGTGCATCTCATGACGTAGGTCTCAAACACAGGCAAGCCTTCACAGTAGCATGGGCCCCAGGACTGACTATTATACCTTTCATCAGTGACTAAAACTAGGTCCACAGAATCACAAAGTACAACACATTCAAAAGGCCTAATGACAAAGTTCACAATAGAGCTGTCCAACAGAGGTGGCCCCTCTGGATACGAAGCAAATGCCAGCTACCACAAGGACCACAATGCCCTGTCTGTCTGAGGGATGCCTCAGGGTCAGAGAAGGGACCCTTAAGCAATGCGTGATATAGAGGTGTCCCTTCAAAATCTAATCGCTACTCTATCCACGGGTTTCAACACCAGAGTGAGACCCCTCTGAGATTCAGACACGTCACCTGGAAAATGAGATCTCTATTTAACGTTTTCAGTTTCAAAGCATTTCCAGCAGAATGATAAATGCAGAATTGTATTCAGAGATTGTTCTACTTTACCATACTGAAAGGGCAAATGGGATTATATTCTAAAAGTGATGCAAGATCTTAGAGCGAAGTATTAGGTAAAGGAAACGCTATATTGCTGCTTGGTTGGAAAATCACAGTCATACCGGCTATCATCTTTCGGGCACAGAAAATTCATGTCTAGATGTATGCAGCAGAGGGCTGAAAAAAGTGCATAACAAAACCACCTGGGGTCACACATTTTTACCTCCTTTGTTCCAAAGGACAAAGATGAAGATTCTTAACCTTTTCTGTCCAGATTGACTTTACAAATGCAAAGTGAAGGAAGAAACTCATCCCTCCACAGAGTCTCAACATAGCAGATAAAGAGAGACAATCAGTGATCCCACAGTCAAGCATCAGTGTAGGGAAGCAGTAGGACTCCCCATTGCGAACAGTCTGTGCCCTGACTCTGGTGCTTCTGTTAGGCATGGATGAGAAGCCCTTCCGTGTCCCCCTGATGGACCTAGAACAGTCCATCCTCTTCTACCTACCAGGACTTTCAGCCTTTTGACAACTACCCATTTCTTCTTGCCCAGAATAGCTCTGAGACCTTTGCTGAAGTCTCACCCTCCAGGACTCACTGAACCCCCTGATCACATCACAGCCAAGACAAAACCCCCAAATGGGGCAGACAGGCTATCAAACAGGTTATCTGGTTGCTAAAAGGCCCATCCTCCCTACCCCACGCACAAGCTGTTTAAAAAGAATTTAGATCCACCTTAAAATTGTAAAATAAAAATAACAAGAACTGAAGAAAAAGAGAAATGGAAGTAGCACTTCTTACACACTGCTGTGAGGCAAGAACCAGACAGAGGTTTAACTCACGGTGCTTCTTTTTCTCCATAAAGCAAATCGATGTACTTTTTGTCCTCCTTCAACACTAAGTGGGAATTGGGATTGAGAAGGATTAAATGACTTGCCCCAATACACCCAGCTGATAAATGGCAAAGCTTTGGGCTAAGAAGTATCTGGCTCCAGCCTTCACATACATTTGAAGAGTTTAAACAAATGTGTACGTACCTACTGCTAGATTAGAGACTAGGTACTTCTTGGATGCTCTATTAATATATATGCAAAGAATAAATGAATGACTGAATGACAGAAACTGTGAACTACGTTGCTTCCAACCATATACCACCTCCCCCATAACTTCTGCCATCCTCACCCTCCTCCTGATGACTATCATAAATGGATTACACATCGGTATCTGGGACATATAGGTCAATGCAGTTTACTGAGAAATGACAATTCTGCAATTATTTTTTTACCTGCCCAAACTAATTCTCCTTTTTTGCTCTAGTAGAAAGAGAAACTCAATTTCATTCAGGTAGCAATGCATCCAACTAAAAGTCTATTTTATTTAGCTGGGCTCCATTCAAATGAGGCGTAACAATAAACCTGAGGGCTGGCCAAGGATATACAAACTGAAGTATTCTGTAGATCTTCTATGAATGTTTGCTTAAAAAAGGCTGAACATGGGTACAGCAGAACATCCTTTTTGAGCACCCCTGTCTTCCTTCTCCCTGCTACAAAGAATACAGACTGGACAACGGAGACTCCAGCAGCTGACCTGGACCATAGGGTCATCTCGAGGATGGAAGTCAGGGTGAACGATGGTGAAGAAAAAATAAAAGAGCTAGTGCCCTTGATGACTTCACGGGGCTGACACAGCCAAGACTCTACACGTCTCCATTTATTTACAGATGAGAATGAACCCTTAAGTGTTTAATCAACTGTTTTTTTTTTAATTCTCTATTATGTCTTAGTGAAGAAGAAAAGATCATATTTCTTCTACAGAGAGTGAAAGCACTCCTCTTTCTCAAAAATAAGGGAAAATGAAAGCTAATATTTGCAGGCTATTTCTCAGCACTATGAGATATACTAAAAAATAAGCTGATATAAGAAGATGACTGAATTGTTCTTCCTAGATCCTAGAAAAACTGTTTCATACCATTGTTCTGGAAATCATTCTTCAATACGACCATGAAACAATGCAAGTCAAAGAGCCTTAGCATTCATCATGTCAAGAACAACTTTGATTTTTCCCCCCAGAAATCTTTAATTTTATGACACTCCTAAAGAATCCTTATTCAGTTTCAACTAAGGTCTGACCAAAAAAAATGTTACGTCTAGGATAATCTAAATTCAATCAATTTCACTTTCATTCAGATTTCTAACATTAAAAAATCAAGCCTTCAGTCACAAAGAGACGTACTTCATAGTTACAAGGATGGCTATAATAAGAAATACAAAAGGAAATAAAGTATTGGTGAAGAGGTAGAAAAATCAGCATCCTCACACAATACTGGTGGGAATGGAAAATGATGTAGCTGCTACGGAGAAATCTGGCAATTCCTCAAAAAGCTAAACACAGATTAACCGTATGACCCAGCCATTTCACTCCTAGGTATATGCCCACGACAAAATGAAAGCAGACTCAAACAGATACTCATACATCAATGTTCATTGCATTAGTCACAACAGCCAAAAGGAAGAAGCAATCTTCCTTCCAATATTCCAAAAGGATGGACCCAATCATCCATCATGGGTCCACCAACAGATGAACGGAAAAGCAAAATGCAGTATATGTACTCAATGCAGTATCCTTCAGCCACAAATACGAAATTCTGGCACAGGTTACACCATGGCTGTATGTGGAAAACGTAATGCCAAGGAAATGAGCCAGGCACACAAAAAAACAAATATTTTATGATCCTACTTCTATGAGGTATGTAGAATAGTCAAAGTCATAGAGACAGAAAGAAGATTCGTGATTACCAGGGGTAAGGGAAGGGAGGAATGGGGAGCTATTGCGTAAAGGATATAGAGTTTTTGCTTTGGGGAGAGGAGTAAATTTTGAAAATGAACAGTGATAATGGTTGTCCAACACCATGAGTTTAATTATTGCCACAAACCATAATCTTAACAATGGTTAAAATGGTAAGTTTTATGCCGTATATGTATTTTACAATTCATAAAAATTAATATCTATCAAAAGCATTGAACTGTATAGTTTAAATGGCTGACTTACATAAGATGTGAGTTATATGGGCAGCCCTGGTGGCTTAGTGGTTTATTGCCACCTTCAGCCCAGGGCATGATCCTGGAGACCCAGGATCGAGTCCCACGTCGGACTCCCTGCATGGGGCCTGCTTCTCCCTCTGCCTGTGTCTCTGACTGTCTGTGTCTCTCATGAATAAATAAATAAAATCTTAAAAAAAAAGATGTCAATTATATCCCAACACTTTTTTTTTAATTTTTTTATTTATTTATGATAGTCACAGAGAGAGAGAGGCAGAGACACAGGCAGAGGGAGAAGCAGGCTCCATGCACCGGGAGCCCGACGTGGGATTCGATCCTGGGTCTCCAGGATCACACCCTGGGCCAAGGAAGGCAAGCGCCAAACCGCTGCGCCACCCAGGGATCCCTTTTTTTTTTAAGTCAAGTCTTATCTTTGATATGCAACTGCAAAAGGCAATGAGGAAGTCAAGTACTGAGTAAAGGATGTGGACTATGGACATGTCACCAAAGGCAGATACTATAGTGGAAGCTTCTCCCTTCTTCCTGCCATGCTGCTGCCTCAGCCCTCAGGGAGTATGAAACTGCCCCCCCCCCAATCTGCTTTCTCCACTCAGAAGCACCAGAGGAGGCACAGCTGACTTTGCACCCTATCTCCCCACTTCCTTAATTTTCTCCAAGCGGGTAAGGGCTCGTCTGATGGCAGAGATTGGACTATATTAAGCCATGTTTTAAGGGTGACTGTGTTAAGGACAGGTGACCAGCCATTCCTACAACCACATCAAACACACTCCTTCTCTTTCCATGCCCAAGTGCAACCAGCATGCTTTGGCTTCAGGTAAGTATACCTGGGCAGGGTCTACATTCATACTACTGACTCAGCTACTTGACTAGAGAGCTGGTTGACATATCCAGTCTTCCTTCCCCCATACATGCACACATACATACTGGTTTAGTTTCACTTCTGAGCTGCACTATCCATCTAATATACCAGAAGCTTTACACATTAGAGGTCAAAGTGTCATTTTCTGAAATAACGAGGTAGGCTTTTGTTCTTCATTTAGCTAATATGCTTTTTAGGTAGCCTCTATCGTCAGAATCCTGGGGAAAATCAAGAGTGAGTGACACTTGGAACCCTTAACAACAAGGATACCTGTTAGGAATTCAAATAATGAAGATCAATGTTAATTGTCCTAAGTGTAATAATGGCACTGTGTTTACACAGGAGTGTATCAGTAGTACTCCTAGGTGATCGCATTGCAGAATTTAGGAGGAAGTAGATGATGTCTGCAAATGGTTTACAGTATGGTTCGTTTACAATGGTTCAGTAAAAGAAATACCTTCAAGACAGAGCACTTAAGATACAAATGGAAGAAAATGTTGAAGAAGGTAGGTAAAGATATGGTGTTCAATATGCCATTCTCTCAACTTTGCTGTAGGTTTAAAATTTTTTCAATAATAATACCTGAATACCAAAAGTTCAATGCTTTTGATAGATTACATAGAGTTCTCACCAATATTTAAGAACACACCAAAATCCAATATAAATATTAGTATAATGGACATAAGAACTGACATTGATATAAATTAATAAAACCAGTGGTTGCTAAATATATGAAAAATTAATTGTATTTAATAGTCAAAAAATACAAATTAACATAAGACACCATTTTGGAGGCACCTAGGTGGCCAGTTGTGAAACATCTGCCTTCAGCTTGGATCATGATCCCAGGGTCCTGAGATCAAGTTCCGCATCAGGCTCCCTGCTCAGTGGGGAGTCTACTTCTCCCTCTTTCTTGACCCCTCCCCCTACTCATGCTCTCTCTCTCTAATACATAAAATCTTTTTAAAAAAATTAAATAAATCAAAATAAGACAACTTTAATCCTCAAAACTTGGCAAAATTGACACAGACATTATACTGACATAGGGTAAAATACAGATATCTAAAACATGTTTTCAGATAATATTTACTGATAAGGAAAACTGAGTAATATATGAAGTAAAAAATAAATTATACAAGTGGATTTACAATTTTTTAGAACAATAAAAGCACAGTAGAATAAAAGTCTAAATATGATACTATTTTTGAGATCTTGTCAATTCTATTTTGAAAATGACTACAGATCTGGATCAATAACCAGACCAGAATCTTCTCCTGACAGATTAGCAAATAACCATGGAAAAAATAACAGTATAATAATATCCCCTATAAACTCAAAACATAGAGAACCACACAAATCAGGAAAATAATTGCTATTTTAAATTATCAGTTTCTTCAAACTATAAAATTAACCTCTTCAAAGCAGAAGACAGAATACTGACAACTTACACAGAATTGTACATTGTTGTGGAGAGGAAAGGGAAGGGAAATAAACATATCACATACAGAAATCTAAGGGGAAGATCAACCTGAGATTTTAGAAATCAGCCATCTTTTCTCATATGCCATTTCAGAAAAGTCTCAGAAATTCTAACACATAACTTCTTTTTTTTATTTAAAGCCAATTTAATTAACATATATTGTATTATTAGTTTCAGAGGTAGAATTTAGTGATTCATTAGTTGCATACAACACCCAGTGCTCATTCTATCAAGTGCCTAACATGTAACCTTTAAGCAAACTTACCAGTGTGTCTCTTATTCTTAGCCTGGCCATCAATATCTTTTAGTCCAAAGAAATAAAAATAAGTGAATTGAAAATAGACAAATCTTCCATACAGAAAAATTAAAAATAATGCATATAGATACCCCACCCTCAAGGAGGTGAAGCATAACTTCCTACTCCTTAAATGTGGGCTGTGCATGGTGATTTCCTTCCAAAAAGTATGATATACAAGAAAAGGAGTAACTTAAGAGTGGAAAAATCTAACAAACAATACCTTAGCCAGGTAATCAAGGTCAACATCAACAGTAATGTCATACTGATAAGCATGTACCCTGGATATGATATGATGAGAATGGTACTGTGGCCCATCAAAAACATAATACCCAAATCTCATCATGAGAAAAACATCAGACAAATTCCATTAGAGGGACATTCTATAACATACAGGATTATTCCTCTTCAAAACTGTCACGGTCATCAAAAACAAAGTTGAGAAACAGTCACACCCAAGAAAAGCCTAAGGAGATATGACCAAACCATATATATGTATGGTATCCTGGATAGGATCCTGGCCATTAGATAAAAACTACTGATGTATAAATAATGTATTGAATTTAGTTAATTATAATGTATCAATATTGGTCCATCAATTTTGACAGAGGTACCATACTAATGTAAAATATTGATAATATGGGAAATTGGGTGTCAAATATTTACGAATTCTCCTGTACTGTCCTCACAACTTTTCTATAAATCTAAAACTGTTTTAAAAAAAAGTGTACTTGAAATTATAGTTAAATGTAATAGGTCATACTTTTAAATAATTTCTAAAATATTGCCAACCTCTGATAGCTAGGAAAAGAAGTTTCTCTCAGCCTCCAGTGTTAGAAACAATTCTACTTCTCCTGATCAGCAGTTAGGTTTTTATCTGTTTACTCAGTTAATCTTGATAATGTTCTATTATTTACTTTGGCCACTAGGAAACTTAGAAACAAATCTATTAGTAATTATGAAGAATCTTAGAGCTTTTACGAAGTCTGTAGCTTCATTTTAGTTGTTCTTATAATATTTTCCCTCCTGTGTGATTTTTTTTTACATATTTTATCACCTTTTATCTTATTCTTTTACCAGTCATCTCAGATCTCTTTAGAGGGAGGATTTATACATGTGAATATGTTTTTGTCTGATGATACAAAGTTACAGTGTTCAAATTTCTGACTTCCCATCTGTCATGTAACCAAAATTCTGGGTAGTGACCCATCCAAGGGTTGGACTGGGGCAAATTACTAAAGTGTCCAGCTTTAGTTTCTGAGCTGCAAAATGATGATACCACCACCTGCTTTAACCAGTGGTCATGAGGACTAGTGGGGTTCACATTTGCTAATATGCCTAGCACAGATAAAGAGAAGCCACCTGAAAATCATAATGATCACATTATTATTAATAACAAAAATAGCAATCATTATTTTCATTCATATAATGAAAAGAATTAAGCTGAATTACAAGTCAATCATGGGCTAGGCGGTGATTTTCTCAGTGACCCAGATAAACAACGGTAGCTACCATATTTAGGGGAACAAGGACAACAACCAAAGGTGGGAGGACAAAGCCAGATAGGGGAAGAAGAGAATGAGGAGGACTTCTTACACAATGTCACTGCCAGAAACAAGTCTGAAAGCTTTAAGACAAGGTGAAATCTGATCACTTATTAGCCTTAACACCACTAGAATAATAAAAAGTAAAAGAGAGAGAGAGAGAAAATAAAAAACACCCTCTAGTCTTTCTGGCACTCATTTCCCCAAAACGTCCCAAAACAATCACAGTAAGAGCCAAACAAACACCAAATCTGAACCTCCCGTTGGCCCAGATGATGCCAAGGTCATGTTTCACTCCCCAAAGTTTCCTGGTATTGGCACATTCAAACTCGGATCCTCATCACCCTTATTCTAGGAAAGGGGACAGACAATGGGGATTTTTCGTTAAAAGAACCAAGCACTGCTGCAATGCTGTGTGCTATACATTTTGTCCGCAGTACCTCTAACCTTCTCGATGACCTTAAGAGGATACATCCAGGTGAGGACCTGAGGCTCAGTGAGGGAACTAGTTCACTAGTTTTTGCAGACAGTGCACCATGAGACACTGAACCCAGGTCAGTCTGACTACAAGGATTTCCCTCTTTCCACCCTGCCAACAACTTCAGGCAAAGACTCCTTGCCAAAATCGAGAGAGAAAGGAAACTAAATAAAATAGCTAATTCCTTCAAAACATTTCTCAGCAGTGCATTGAAGTTCTTCTGTTACCATGGTCAGCCTACACAATAACGCCACAGATTGGGTGCTGTCACTGTCCCAATTCTCCAATCAAGAAAGTTCAGAGGGCTTACTTGTTTTGTCCTAATCGTGCAGGTTGAAATAGAGAAGGGAGAAGGAATTGAGAGACTAAGGAACCAACAGGAGAGAAAGACGGTGCAAGAGGCAGGGGTACGGGGAGAGGTTAATCACTTCATTAGAGAAATTTGGTGCCTGGTGCCCCAGGATCCACAGGCTCTGTTCTAGGAGACAGGCTGGAGAAGAGGCTTCAGAAGGTGCTCATGAGTACAGGGCAAGGGGCAGGGGAAGGGGGGATTGCAAATTTGTACTAATGAAAATAGAATGAGTCATGAGTGTCACCGCCAATAAGAAAAAAAATTAAAAAGGCAGGGAACACTGGACAGCCAATAAATCACTTCTAACATTAAACTTTCTGTTTTCTGAGGGTTTCAGATTGTGGTGGGTGGGGATGGAAGCCCCCGAGCACATTCTGATGAGCCAAAAAGAAGCTCTCATTTTTAAATTTACCGAGTTCATTAAAAGTTTTAAAATACTTCCAATCCCTCACAGGTGTGAAGTACCTTAGAGTCATATATCATTTTCCTGTATATTCTGTTAACGAATGTTCCCCAAAATTACCTGATCATATATAACCACCTCGGGTACTTGTTTAATGTATAAATTCCCAGGTACCCCATGGAGAATCTGATTCAATAGGCTTAAAACTGGAAGCCCTGGGGATTTGTGCTTTGAATAAATGATTCAGCTGATTCCTATAATCAGGCTAGTTTGGAAAAGGTGCTTTAATAGGACTGTCCCAACAAGCTTTCACGGTAGGTATCATGATCCCTATTTTAAAGACAGGTTAAAGGAGGAAAGGACATGCCCAAGGTCACACAACTCACATCTGGCAGAATGGAGAACTACAAATCACACTGTGACTCCACAGTAGGTATGCATGCCACCACAATTAAATCTGAGCCAGAGCTAGCTTTAAAAGTTCACTTTTGCAGTCTTAATATGGCCTCAGACACCAGGAAATGGGAGTGTAGACTATCCAGTGCCATCAGAAAGAACCAGGGGCAAAGTCAACACCCTGGGTTGAATAACACTCAAGGAAAAAGAAAAAGGAAAGCAAGGTCCTCCTCTATCTGCAGTTCTATTTTTGAGCCCTAGAATTTTGGGGGCCAATGGGGTATTGCCAACAGCCGCACTATCAGCACTGCTTTGACTAATAGGTCCATTTGGCTAAAATGATGGAAATGCTGCTTTCACTACTACACAAAGGGAGCAAAAAAAAGTCCTTCCAGAAATAACTTCAGGTAATTAATGTCACACCAAAAGAGGAATGCTCAATATGAGATCTTCACCCCCCACACAGACATCCCCATTGGTGATAGTAGTAAAACAGTGACTAATTGTACCTTCTGAGGGTAAAGTTCAGACCATTCCCCCAGGGCTTGCTCCCCTAGACAAGGGTAAGTACCTGGGGTATGCTGAGGCCATCATTATACACATGTGGATCCCCACTATCCTGAGACATGTGGCTAATGTTCACTGGTGGTACAGGGAGATAATTCACATGAAGAATGGCGTGCTTGTGAAACATGTCCTCTACTATCTCTTTTCTGGAAGCCCCTAATACTGAACTCTTATCAACTCTTATCAAGAAAAGGTCCAAATCATACAAAATGAGATAGACAGGAAGAGCACAGGGAAAATGATACTCCTACTCCAAGCCTCCTTTGACTTCAAATAAAAAGGAAAATGGGGAGGATTTAGCCCTCCCTGAAGGAGTAGACTTTAAGATCAACACCTGCCTCCCTAAATATATGTACTTACACAGGTTTATCTGTCCTCTGGGAAATGATCCTCTTTCTCACAGGTTTGTTCAATACAGATTATCTAAATCATTTTCATGATGAGAAAAACCTTCCCCCTGTCCTGCTGCCTCCCCTTGTGTGTCCCCTGAAACCTGAGGTCAGGATGACAACAGACTTGCAGGCTTTGAGATTTCATATTCAACTTGACTCTATTATACACACACACATACACAGCCACACCATTAATCATAGCAGCTGCTGCTTCACACCAAGTATTCTTTAAGTTGTCTCTGCCACATAGCACATACTTATTTATAACATTCATAATTTATTGAAAAATACTATGACTCCAGCATACAGACCCCCACACTCTGCAATGATTCGGGTACATTAATGTAAAAACCAACACACTCATCCAGTTAAAATCAGCTTCCTTGAAAAACATATCTCTGCCTTCATTTTAAGCCCCCCCCCAAAAAATTTTTTTTTCTTTTATTCACCACGTAAAAAGTGCTTTTGGAAAAACAGTCACATTTCATGATGGACTGTTCATGTCTCCTTCAAATGTGTCCAATTTTAATGAATGGTCTTCACCTTGGATACCAACATTCCAGGCCTCATAGGAACAATGGTGTTTGGGCATGTGCAGTGGAGGTGGAAGATGGATTCAAGATGTTTCAAGTATGCAAAATCGCATGCAGATGTACAAACAGTACATCCAGTCAAAGCGAGTTAAGAAAGCAATATATATATACAGACACCCGAGAATGGATGAGCGCAAATAAAATCCAACTTGTAATTAACATACCGTGCTGTGACACCTGTTGCCTTCCACGATAAGAAGTCTGGGAGATCAAAGAAATGTCCCGCCTTATCCCAGCAAGTCTCTCTCAAGTTCTGCCAAATTAAATATATATTAGAATCAATTATGGGCTTTTTTTTTCCCTACCCCTCCCCTCTTTCAATAGCGTTTCAAATTTTTCAAAACAAAAGCATAGCCAACAATGTCCAATAAAACATCTGTTCAGGGGCTGGAGGCCGGGGAGCAGGATGGTATAAAAGCAGTACCTATATAGGAAAGAAACACTGGCATTTATTGATCCTTCCAAAAACGACCATCATTTCCCTTTTATCCCCTTGGCCAACGTGGAGGGGGAAGAAGCACGCTCCAAGAGGGTATGCAATCCATCTTCCCAGTGAGGGGTCACAGGATACACTTCAAGACACAGTTAAAATTTCAAAGCTGAACAGTTAGTTATAAGCTGGGAAGAAAACTGCACTAAGAAACTATCACATGTCACACAACGTGCCTGTCATGTAAAATTCTCCCCACATCAACAGTTTCCAAAGGCAGTAGAATAGTTGGTTCCTGCCTTCAAACAACTTCCTGTCTAAGCCAAAGAGAATGGCACATAACCAAGATAATCAAAATACTTAAACATTTGTTTCTTCCAGTCTCTTCCACATTCCCAATGTGGTCAGATTATTTTCTTGCCACTGGGCGGCTTCTTTCCTCTACCACCCTCTTGCCTCCCAGCATCCATGTCACCCACACCCTTTGGCTAACCCTACCCACCCTTCCTTGGAGAAGCCTTCCAGGATCTCCTACTCAGGGTAGGTCTGAGTCTCATATGACCCACTCCACCCCACGATTATTTGTGTACTGTCTTTCTTTACTATGAGAACCTAAACTACAATGTCAGAGACCTTGTCAGTTTTATGAACTATGATATTACCCCCACAACTCTCTCCTTTCCTCCCCTACATAGGGCTGGCCAGTTAGCCACAGGGTAGAAACTACTTGACTTCCAGTCCCCTTATGCCCTTAACTGGACCAGGGATGGGCATGTGACCTCCCTGAGCCAATCAGATTCCTTCTTTCAGGAAGTTAGACTTAGGATCCAAATGGAGTTATTTAACTTCTGCCTGTGGATGGAACTGGAGTGGTGATAAACTTGGAAACTGTAAAGTGGACATGTTCTGCCAAGTACCTAGAGAAGCAGAACTTCAGAAAGAGAAGAGTAAAGCAGACAGAAGCAGTAGCAAATAAGGTTTTTCCTACCATCCAGGCAACTCTCCAAGTCCTGGTTTCAATTATTCCCTTCCCAAGAGGCCACAATAAAAGGAATGTATCACAAGCACAAGAGTATCTTGGAGAACCTTAAGGGCCACAGTGAAGAAGTGCCACAAGAGATCTATTCCAGTATCCATGAGAGGGTGACACACAGCAGACAATAAATATTTGTTGGACGACTAGACAGATTGCTCACTTTTACCTTCCAATCCCTTTCATGTGAGGAATGCTTCAGAGTTTAGAAATGGATTCCACCAGTGTTATCTCCTTAGAATGAGGGGAAAGTTCTGAGTGTTCTTACATCTACTTTATAGACATATGACTGGCCTTTCTCTACATTTCCCCTCAAATTCCCTGAGATCTTCCTACGCCCCCCTTTTCTCTCACTACTCTATGAACTATTAAAAGTAATCTCAAAAGGGTTCAGATGTAAATGACAGTGGGAAGCCCATTTTCTATTCTTCCTGTTGCTGTTGATTTAATTCCTAAGCACTGGGGTGAGAGTTTACATCTAGAGAGGGCAAAGCTTGTCTTCGAACATGTTAATGGCAAAAGCAAAACTTACAGCTAAAAGTGCCTAACACAGCTATGAACTAGCGGCATCTTCAGACCCTAACAGGTCACAATCAGGAAAGTGGTAGCCTTTGAAACTGTGTGAGTCAGCCTACTATACTCTGCCTTCGGGGCAGTACCCGAAATCACTTTCCCTGGACTCTGTGGTTTCAGTGATGAGTTTCCAGGGAGGAGGAGAAAAGGCAGCCTCCTTCTACGGGTTCCAGAAGTCCAAAGCCAGTCACCAGAAATCAACCACTAAACCACAGCAGCAACAACCAGTGCTTTAAGCCAAAGCTGAACAATGTTCCTCAACTCCCGAAAACAACTGCTTCTGTTAGATCTTGTATACGGTCATTAAAAGATTTCACATAATGAGAGCTTTCAGCCTGGAGCCACGCAGACAGCCACTGCGGACAATGGGACTGGAGCAAATGTCTCAAAGAGAACTTCAAGATTCTTGCCAAAAAGAGACGTGCTGAGGTAGGAAGGCGTGAGGCAGCCCGGGAACGTCATTTCTTCTTGAGACGGAGCCAGCTTCATCTACCAAAGCCACAGACCCCAGTCCAACTCCGTCTATAGGATGAGAAACTAGAAGCATCTGATTAGAAGGACGAGGTATCCTTAAGAACACACATGGTCTTGGAGGAAGAGAGAGCAGCAGTAGGCCCTACTTTCTCTACAAAAGCAGTCTGGAGATGAGCCAGCAAAGAGAAGGGGGCAGAGTTTGCAGAGATGAGAGGGGATGTCTCCTAAAGCCTGATCTCTTACTTTGAGATGCTGACAGACTATCTGTAAGGATCCCATGCTGTTCTTATGTTGGGCTACATGATTCACAAGTGCTTTGTCATCAGGTGCCAGATGGGCCAAGAGCATGTAGCCCCATGGATGGATTTTTAATCCAGTTCTGTGGGAAAATCTCTCCTTCCCTCCCACTCCACAGCCAGCACACAGTCCCAGCTGAGGGCCTCAATCTTACTGAATTAATTCTATTTTTGTAACCATTGGGCCTGCATCAAGACACGGGGAGTGCCCTCCTCTAATTCCTCCGCGGCTCACAAGGGAGCCCCCACATGCCTCATGTCATGGGATTCTCAGGGTGGTTCAGAGGTGTGTGGGCGAAAATACAGCAGCTTTATACCAGGAATGTTGAAACAGTTCCATACAAGGCTTAGGCCAAAGTTACATAGGACTTCTAGCCCTAAAGTGAGTGTTCCTTTCTTCTGCTATGCCATAGTCACCGTCCTGAGGCTCCCAGACCCACCAGAAATGGAGGATTTAGCCTTTGGGGAACAAAATGATGGAAGCTGTTGCCATTCTTTACAGAAGAATAAAAAAAAAAAAAGCCCTTCTAAACACACTTCTGTAGACAATTATAAATCTTCAGAGATTTCACTTCCAATCCTGAGCAGCTCACGTAACTTCTGTGGACCTAATAACACCTTCCATGCACAGATGGTATATGGGTTGGAGAAAGCACAGAGCAGGCCCTCAACACACGCCAACTTTAGCTCTATCTCAACATGTGACAGCTGAAACTAGTCCACACTAGAAGATCTCTGTGTTTAATGAGTTAAGCCTATCTTCCAGTTACCAAGCAACTAACAAAAACTAGTCTTTCCAAGAAAAAAAAAAAAAAGAAATCAGTCATGATTTGGGGTATATGACTTGGCACTAAAGGCTTCTGCATTCCAATAACGATCCTTTGAGCTAAGCGATCTCCCAGGCTTGAAAGCAACCAAAGAGAACCACTTTTTACTTTTTTTTTTTAATCATCTATTACTTCATAAAACCACAGCATTTTTTGGGAGGAGGCTACAACTCAAAGTGCACACAGCTGTGGGTCTCAGCAGAGGGTGGAGATAGAGCAATATATCCAAGATTCAGAGCCAGGCAGCAGCCGCCCTGCCAGCGTCGGGACCGAAAGATGTAACTTTCTCCCTTGCCCTCTCTCTCTGTGGTGTCCAGGGAGGCAGTGAGCTATCTCCTGGCTTCTCGATGCCGAAGGAACTAATGGGGAACATGAGGAAAGTCCTGCAGTGTATGTCGGAAGACACCAGGGTTTAGGAACAGCATGAGAAGGTAGGGGTGAGCAGCTAAAACAGGATCCTCCAAGAATTTTGCTATTAATTGCAAAGCAGTTCTGCCCACACTATCTGCTGTGTGTGGTAAACAAAAGGGAGGGAACGGAGCTCCCTAATTCCCCACCCAGTAAACCATCCTGCCTGGACAGCCCAAATACTCACAACGTTATTTTCCACCATAACTACCAATGAAAAAGCAAAACCTTATCTTCACTCTACATTCAAGACTCCAAATTAGGGCATAGGCTGATATGCCAGAGAAGAAACGTGTTTCAGGAGGAAACTTAATCCTCAATGTTATTCTTAAAAGAAAAATGATGCCGAAAACATAGAGTGGATCATAATCTGTAGCCAGAAACCTCCCAGAATGAATAAAACAACTGTGTGTTTCAAACTCCCAACCACAAAGGAAAGACCAAACACCGGACATATTTCAAGTCAGACAGACAGAAACACTGAGAGGTTTGTGCTACTAAGGGCATCTTCCTAAAAACTGAAAACTTACCATTACATTCCTTTGTTTAAAATGATCCAACAGTTCTCATGGCTTAGAATCACTGAACTCCTTGGCATGGCTCTCAGGACACTCAACACCTTGGCTCCAACTTGGCCATTATAATGATGAATCCTTCTGGGCTCATCTCCTAGCATGCTCCACCCGGTACTCACCTCATTTCCTTTGCTTGCCCAAATGCATTATACTCTTGCACATTTCCATGCCTCTATGGAGGCTTGTGCCTCTACTTGGATTGACTTCCCCACCTTCTTCCATAACCAAACTTCAACCTTTGGCTCAAATCCAACTCAAATATCATCCTTTCAGTGAATCCCTGCAGGCCCTCGCTGCCTAAATCGACCTCAAAATGACAAACCTCCAGAGGGCAAAAATCAGCTCATACATGAAAAAAAAGAAAATGCAAAAAATGCAAAAAGTTTTGGGATATATAAAGAAATTTATTTTTTTATATAAATAAATTTAAAGACAGGCCCTTTCAAAAGAAAATTACAGCAGAGCTGGAGCAAGATGTGCACAAAGGAAGAGGTAATTAATAAGATGATGTATGACAATAATGTAATGAGCCTGATACCAAGGTTTGGTGAGTCAGCCTCATAACTTTATCATAATATTTGGTGTGGGCCATATATTTGCCTCTAATGAGTAATCATAGACAAGGTTCTCTGAAAGGAGGAAAAGGGCTGTAGTAGCCAGAAGAGGCTTCATGGGGAAGAGATCTGAGCAGAAGCCTAGAGGTCAAGTCGAATAAGCATCTATGCCAGTACTGAGAACTAAACCCAAGAAACAAAAATCTGAATTGACAGGACTGCCCCCATTAAAGAAGGAATTATTTAACTGTACCATCACAGAACTTATTTGTGAAATGAAATAATTCCATTTCATAATTTAATTTTTAGGAACTAGGATTTCTATACATCCTCCCCCACCATCTTCCCCTAGAGCCCTACTGTTGTACAGAAAGGCAAACTCAGAACCTACACGAGAGCTGATTTCCCAACCATAAAAAAAGTTATCATTTTCATGAAAACTGATCATATTTAGCAAAGCTGACTTTGCCAGGAATGTGATACCACCACATGCATTAGGAAAACAAGGCTGTGGAATGTGGGCTCTAAGAACCCTGGAGTCAGGCAGACCTGAGTTTGATTACTGGCCTCACCACTTCCCAGCTGTGTAGCTTTAGGCAAATTAATTCTCTAAGCCCCCACTTCCTCAAGTGCCATATTACTAACATCTATCTCAAAAGGATGTTGTGAGAAATAAATGAAATAATGTAGAGTGCCTGATAAGTCAACAGGTTTCACCCTAATTACTGCTACAGAACTCCATGTGTTTCAAAGCACTTTGACGTGCATGATCTCATCTGCTCTGTACAATTCTGCAGGGCAGGGAAGGCCAAAAGTGATCAACCTCACCTTGCAGGTTGAGAAACTAGCAACCGGAAAAGGAACACACTGTCCCAAGTTTAGATCAGTGAAAGACACACTAAAATGTGGATCTCTAATGACTAGCCCACTGCTAGTTCAGGTGCCTGCCTCCCTACAGCATAATAAAATGCAGAAGCCCCAGGAGTAAAGGAGGGAGCTATGGTGACCCAGACAACACAATTCCTTGTGGGTGGTACTGTCTGTGAGAAGGAGGAAAGGACGGAGTCCTAATACGAAGAGGCAGCTTTGGAATGGGTAAGGTCTTGGAACAGACATGAAAGAAAGCAGAAGCTCTAGACAAATGAAGAGGTGAGGAGGTCTTCCCTAATACCTCATTCTCCTGCACCCCTTCATGCCCTTCTTGTTGCTTTTCTGTCTACTTCTTCAGCACCTTTCTCTTAGTTGCCCTTTAAATGTGGATGCTCCCCAGAGTTCCTCCCTCACCCAAATGTTCCACTCACTGTTCACATGCTGCCTAGGCAATCTCAATTACTCCCACCCTTCCATCCAACAAGTCAAATGACTTGCCAAATTCCAATTCCACACTCTCCTCTGAGACATGCCTCCTGGTGTTCCACTGCACCTGTAACTCAACACGTGCAAGGCAGAATTTGTTATTTTTCCCAAAATGTTTTCCTCTGCCTTGATTTCTGTCAGTTGATCCAGTTACCCAAAGGGTCATCTTCTACCTCTCCTTCTCGCTCCTTTTTTACATGCAATCATCCATCTAATTTAAACTCTCAGTTAATTCATGAAGAGGTCCCCACCACTTCACCCTTTATTAATATTAGGGTTCTCCAGAGAAACAGAAGCAAAAGAAAATATGTATGAGACAGGATATATATATATATATATATATATATATATATATATTATATATATTCATACACATGAAATCCTACACATATGAAGAAAATTATTATAAGGATTGGCTCACACAATTATGGAGGCTGAGGAGTTCCAAGATCTGCAGTAGATGGCTGGTGATCCATGAGTTCAAAACTGAGTCTGAAGGCCTGAGAACCAGGAGAACTGATAGTATAATTTCCAGTCCAAAGGCCAACAGCTCAAGACCCAAGAAGAGTCAGTCCAAGTCCAAAGGCAGAAAGCCCAATGCCCCAGCTCAAGGCAGTCAGGTAGAAGCTCTCTCTTACTCGGTATTTTTGTTCTATCCAGGTCTTCAACTGACTGGATGAGGCCACAGTGGAGAGGGCAATCTGCTTTACTCGGTCTACCAGTTCATATGTTAACCTCACCCAGAAACACCCTCTCAGATCCACTCAAAATGACGTTTGCCCAGCTGTCTGGGCACTCAGAGGCCCAGTCAGTTGGACACATAAAATTAACCATCACACTACATCTTACATCACTAACCTATTTTCAGTTCATCACATTCTCTTGCCAAGATCACAGCTATCACACCTATGGCATACTCTACAAGTGGCCACTTCCTTTCCCTGTATTAATGCCCTCTGGCACTCTAACCTGGTAGCTCTTCCACAGAGAGGTGATCTGTTTCTCCATCAGACTTCACTTGGTCTGGCCTTACAATTTACTTTGACCAATGGAATGGAGCAGAGATGCCACTGTGCTACTTCTGAACAGAGGCTTCAAAATACCTTGCTCTTGTCTTCTTGGAATGTTATGCTGCCAGGTGAGGCAGTTCAGGCTGGCCTGCTGGATGAGAGAGCACACAGAGCAGAAACAAACCACCACAGCAAAGGTTCCAGATATGCAAGAGACATTTGCAAAGCCAAGAGTAGGTATGGAGGACACCTACTCTACTCTTGAATGAGTAGAAACCAGAAAGATCTTTTATCTAAGCTCATCCCAAATCAACAACCTGCATAATTATGAAGTAAATAAATGGTTGTGTTTTTTTTAACTCCATTAAGTTTTGAGGTGGTTTGTTTTCATCCCAACTGATACAGCCCCTAACTTTCAAATCTTACCCACTTCAATTCCTACCACCTACACAGCCAATTAGAATAGTCTATGTAACATGTATATTTGAGTATATAAATCACTCACTCATTTATTCATTCATTATTTATTTGGTATTCTCTACATGTCAAGAACTGTGCTCAGTGCTAGGGTAATTAGCAAACAACAGACAAAGCTCCTACCTACAGGAAGCTTTCAATCTAGTATACTTTGTACCCTTCAAAATTTTCTACTACCTTTGGAGTTAAAAATAAAATTCACTAAGATGGCATATACAACCCATGACTTACTCACCAACTTCACTTCTGATCGCTTGGAGATACTATACTAGAATCATCCACATACATTCTACTTTTTCTTACCATTATATCCACATTCCTATCATATCACATCTGGAATACCCTCCCCTCTTCAACCTGGCCAATACGTACTCATCATTCTGTACTCAACTCAGGTATTACCCACTCCACACAGTCTTCTCTGTTTCCATTAAGCTGAGTAAGATGCTCCCATGCTATCCCCCATACCACTTTGTGAATATCTCCATCATGGCACTTCCCGTCATACCCATTCATGGGTCTGTCTCCTTCACTAGACTGAAAACTCTAAGGCGGGGGTGGGGGGGGAGACAACTATGTTTTTCTTCACTCACTCTATTCTTAGGACCTCGGATTGTATATGCTATATAGATTGATGAATAATGTTAGCTGAATGGATCGATAAATAAATGAGCAGAGATGTACAGGCTAAAGGGGGGTTCATGGAAATAGGAATAAGGAATGAATGAATAAATGAATGAGACTGTGAATAAGAACTGTTCCAGTCTTGCTTTCTTCATTCAAGCTAATGGCTTTTCACTGTCTGTCTTAGGAGCAGAGAATTTCTAGCCAAGCCAGACTGCCAGGAAGATAAATTTCTCCTCTTGGGGTGAGTAGGTCTTTGGAGAAGTTTCATTTTAATTGGAAAATGGATTCATTCACTTCCTGGCTTGGACTCCTGGGTCAGTGCAACCCCATGTTGAATGGCTGCCAAGCACCATGGCAGAGGGGGCTGAGGCAGGAACAGCATTCCATCAAATGGCCTGTGTTCCGGGACACCTGAGGACAACCTGGCATCAGGTCCAGGCTGGCTGACATGAATGTCCCCTCTTCTTTCTTCCCCAAATTTCCTTCAACCCAAACTGTACGTATCACCAACCTGTAAAGGGCAGGTCTACTTTACTGTTCCATTTGGCATTTCTCTGGGCCTTATTTGGGCATATATTCCACTGTTACAGAGGTCCACTGTCATTTCCTGCTAGGTACAGAAAAGGTCCACAATGGAGAAATCCCTTCACAACTCAACTAGCATAACTTCATCATCTCTTCCTTATAGTGGATGCAGAACAGCTCAACATCACAGAAAACATTCCTTCCATAGAACGTTTCTTGCATCTTTTGTAAAGGATCTTTGTAGAAGGCACTGAATACTACATGAGTTTTGTGACCTGGATCCAGCTTCCTCTTTAGCCTCATCTCTCAACACCTTCACCTATCAGCACCCCCATAGTCCCCGATTCTCCAAAAGCACTGATGCCATGGCAGTTCTAAAAACGCAATATGCTGCTCTCCATGGAGGCACCTCTGAACTTTCTGCTGCCTCTTCTCCAGAGCCAGACTGCTAGGGTGCATATCCTGGCTCTAACACTTCATAGCCCGGAGGTGGGGGGGGTGGCTTTGGGAAGCCTCCTTAACTACTCTTCACTTCAACTTCCTCATCCTATAATAATTACAGTGAACAATACTACTACCTGCACCATAGAGTTGTGGAGGGGACAAATGAGCAAATGCACGTGAAGTGTTTAGAGCATCTGGCACACAGTAAGTACTTCTTAAATGACTGTTCTTATTCAAATGTCAGTGGCACAACCTGTTCCCATCTCCAGGAAGGAGCAGGGACCTTAGAGACTGACACATTTTCTTCAAACCTTGGTTCTTCTCCTTGTTAGTTGTGTTACTTCCAGCCAGTAATCACCTACTAGCTACGGGTCTCATGTTCCAGCTACAGCAATGTTTAGTTCATGGTACTGTTAGTAGGATTCAACTCAAGGAGTTTATAGATGTTAATGTGCCCATCCTGGCACATCCCCAATACCTGTTGGTTTCCTCTACAATCCTTACTCTTCTCAAATTATATGGGGCCTATCTATCTCTCCAACTAGACTGTTGCTCCTTTACGTGAAGGACCATAATTTACTCACCTGTATCTCTACAGTTTGCAAGAAATAATTTTTTCTCTAATGAAATGTGGATTGACCATGCTACAATTTATCAGCCCTGGTGTGTGGGTCAGGTCCGTGCTGGCTCCATGCATGAAAAGCAGGTGAATACTGGCCCCAATCCTCATGCTGTTTATTGGGTAAATAGAATAGAGTCTGCATATGAAACACTCAGCAGTAGTGTACAAATAGTCTATAATAATCCAAGTTTAACAAGACCTGTTATGAACTAAGGATGCTGCATGGTCACAAAAGAAAGACATGGCTGAGGGCAAGTGACAGAGGAAGAGTGTTACGTGGAGGGTAGAGTCTGACCTCAGTATGGGAGGAAGGCAAAGACCAGGAGACATGGGATGGAGGGTGGTCTGGCGGGCACCAACTGCCTGAGGAAAGTTCAGGAAGAAGTGTCAACTGTATCCTAGGTCATGGAAAAGGAATCCTGAGATATTCAGGCTGAGAGAGATGTATGCTGAAGCATAGTAAGAGGAAATCTGAATATGTATTAGAAACTCAGGTCAGAAGAGAATGGGAGCCATTGTCAGTACCGTGTGGGAGTGGTTTGTGAATGCAGTTCTAGAAAGGTTCGGCTAGAACTCTATGTGCAAAGTCTGGAGGAGAGGGGAGTAGACAGGAAGCCCTTTCCTTATACATTTCTGACACAGGAGGAGAAAGCACAAGACAAAAGAGGAAGAAAATAAGGACGAGGCAAAAGATGGACAAGGAGAAAGGGGAGACAGGGTGAAGTTAATGCACAGCTTCAACATGAGAAGTGAATAAAATGAGAAAGCCAGAAAAATGAGAAAGATGTAAGGAAAACAACAATAGGACCGTGGCAGTGCCCCTGACGAGACAAACCAGGGGTGGCTGTCAGTCTGCACACTGTCTCTCCTCTGAGCGAATGAAGTCATGGCTGATGTCATCACCCCTGAGTCACACGCCCACCATGGGAGAGGTGGCAAGAGCCCCTGCCTGGTGTTCAGTGCCACCCTCCTGGACGTGAGGGGTTAATTCACAGCTTCATTCTCAGGGTCGCTGTCTCATTTGATCCTGATGGGACTGAAAAGAGGACATTCTTCCTCTGCCCAGGGAGGACACTGCAGCCATGTGGACACTGGGCTTTAGCTTCAGTCCCTTGAGATGAGAGAGAGTCAGAAAAGGCAAGAAAGACAGTTCCCAGCTTTCCTCTGCCTGTGGCAGGGTTATAGCAGCTCTGTCCACTGGCAAAAGGGAACTCCTGTCATGAGTAACATTAAACACACAGCTGGGACTCAAAAGGGGCTTTCTGACCGATTCACTGAACTACCTTCCCACGTCTGTTATGCGCAGCCCCACAGGGGTCTCGTCTCCTTGATCGTAATCCGTTCCCAGTGTCATTCTGCCCAGGTGGCCTGTCTCTCACAAACCATCCTGCCTGAGGCCTTACCTAGCTGCCCTCCACCATCAGCCCCAGCCCACAGAGCACCTCCTCCTGGCTCCTCCACTCTAACTGGGGTCTACTTCCACAGTGACCTGAATTCTATCCCACCTACAGTGTACTGTGACTTCATTCCTGCCCCTCTTCTAGAATAGGAGCAGCTCGAGGACAGGCCTTTTATGTTGGTTGCTATATTCCCAGCACTTTACAGAGCATCTGAAATGAAATACATTTTCAATAAATATTTGCTGAATGAATGAATGTCCCTGATTGGTTCTGGCAGGAACTGATCAGCACACACTGTTTTTAGACCACTTCTAAAATACTCATTCTCATAGCTGTCATCCTGAGTGTGCTGGTTGCTGAAGACAAGACCCCATACGTTACCAATAGCAGGGCATGTAAAATTGCTCTGGAGCATCTGAGGATGGACTGACTCTCTCCCAGAATCTTCCACTCTCCTTATCCTTGGCCTGGGAGCTGTTATGAGCACACGCTTGAGTAATTTTGAGTTAGAGCCCAGCTTGACCACTCATGAGTTGCATGAGGTGAATCTTCTCAGCCTGTTGCCACCTGTTCAAACAGGACAGTAATACCCATGCCCCAAGTTGTCCTTAAGGATTAAGCACACTTTCTTTTTTAATTGCCTGTTCTCACAACAATGTGAATTTTTTTCCCCTTCACCCTTTGTCTTCTTAGCTGCATCTAGAGATAAGAATGTGAAAAACAGGCCTAATTTTCTTTCTCCAAACCAACTGCTTCCATCATACTCATCATTGGAAAATACATTACTCTACCACCAGCACTCTACAATGTACCAAACACCCTCCCCACTAAGACACAGAAAAACACTACTGCCATTAACACCATTTTATAGACAGGAACCGAAGGCCCACAGTGAAGAGAATTGCCCAAGATCATGCAGCCAGTAAGTGAAAAGCCTGGGTGAAACCCCAGCCTCTTGAATTCCAAGGCCAATACGCTACCGTACGGTTGCTGCTTCCCAGGACAAGGGAGGTGCTCAATAAATACTTGCACAATGATTCACCCTCTTTCTCAGGTCCATGGGCTTGTCTCTGACCCCCAGCCAAAGCCAGACCACATGACCTCACACCAAGACAACTGCTGTAGGGTTCACTAGGGTCCCGACTCTCTTCTCATCTATCCTAGGTCCACAGAATGCCAGCTTTACAGGAGAACACCATGGTTCACCAAGACCAGTTGCTCCCAAATACCAGACCATGGACTGGTGCTAGACCATGACCAACAATTTTCACTAATCGATGGTGAAGTCATAATAATAATTACATTGGGGAAGATAAAATCCTCATGACTAAAAATATTATGAATAATTAATTGGCAAAAAAGATCTTATTTCCGAATTGCTTGCTTTGCTTTACTTGGGCAAGCTCCAGTACTCTCTATACATGTAGCATGACTGGGAGAAAATGTCTCTGTGCCACAATTTAGACCCTTTGGCAAAGCCCGAATGAGAGACAGAGGCCGGGGAGGGCAGAGCCACTTACTCAGGCAGCTCGCTCATTCCCTCTGAACACTACCTAGTCTCACATTTTTGAGCCAGAAGACACTGACTGTTAAGATTACGAAGCTTGGAAGCCAAACTAAAGCAGTTTTTTAAGAGGGTGTGTGTATAGGTATTGATGGAACTGTTAAAAAGTTGAGATCAGACTTTTTATTACTGAGGTCGCTCACAAGTTTTACCCTACCTATAGGAAGGATTCAGGAGACATGGGATTTTAAGGAGATCCCTGATTCACTTTATCATTCAACTAACAGAGTGGCCACGGCATGATGCACAAAGATAACCCTTGAGTGAGGTCTTAGCTGCAGAAGTGCCTCCAGGATCCCTGGTTTCAGAAGAGGTAAGGAACTACTAGTTAAATCATTTTCTAATTTTTTTTTCTGTACTATAAACACTTATGGTGGATGCAAAGGGGAGGAAGAGGCCAGCTATTTAAGAGGTAACTAACTTGCTAGATAGAGCAGGGACAAAGCAGAATGGGTTGGAATTTGTGTAGGTTGAGTCTAACTTAAGATGACTGAGATTACTTTTTATTCTAGAATTCATATTTATCTTCAAATTTTCAGCCAGCCAAATTTGTTATTTGGGATTTGCAACTTTAACAATGAGAACTAGCTCTCTCTACCCAAGTGTTTCATCTATAGAATAGACAGGGGGACCATGCCTGATAAAGGGTGGAATTTGATCAGATAACTTCTGCAACTTCTTTTTAAATCCATTTTCTGGAGTTAGAAAACCCAGGTTTGCATTCCAACCTTGCCAGATGCCAATTGTCAGTAAGTGGTAATCTACTTTACTTCCTCTAGCCTCATCTTCTTTATCTGCAAAGTAATTGATAAAATTTACCTCACGGGACTTTCATAAGAATTAAGTCCAACAGCAAACTTAAAAGCACATGGTAGATATTTAATAAATTCTAGTGCAAGTGTTTATGATGTTTATATATAGCAGTCAAACAGGGTCAATATCTTAAATAAAATTTAGTAAGTATCTCAATAAGGTAAAGAGTCTTTAAGTTTCAAACTGCTTTTGTAAGTGTAACAATATCTCAACTTACTGCAAAAACTTAAGGAGGATTGAAGGATGGATAGAAGGGGAGATAGATGGGTATACATATGATAAAGCAAGTAAAATGTTAATGGCAAGAATCCAGGTGATGGTTCTGGGTATTCACTACAGAATTCTCCCAACTTTTCTGTATGTTTAAATAGTATGATAATAACATGTTAGGGGAAAATGCCTTTCACAGCCTCTTGTACTTGGTCTTAGACTTGGGATCAATTTGAGATAAAGGACACTCTTGGCTTCCACTTCGTCTCCCCATCACCAAGCACAGTGGCTTCTACATAGTAGTTATCAGAAGTTTGTTTCACTGATTAAATGAATATATCCCTACAATAAAGAACAGTTATTCTCATTTTGAACAATAACAACAAAAAAGAGTGAAACCAAGCCATATATTCAGAGAAATGAGATTGACATATCTTTCCAAAAGAATCCCAACTAGCATCTTCCCTGACTTCTGACTTGCTTCCTCCCTTACTTCAATCAACATCTATCCATGGAGTCTCCAGATTTCCAAGGTGACACTTCACCTCCATGAGGCTGACTATATGAATGAGGTCCTCTATCACAACACACATTAAATGCATTGTCTTTTTTAGTATATTTTCTAAAGACAACATTTCCCTCCCATAGGTGCATTTAGCCACTGTAAGAAAATAATGTTGTTCAATTTTTGTTTGACACTGAATCATCCCATGTAGGCATAAAGGCAGCCAATCTTAGTAATCTTGTTCTTGCCCCTCTGGTTGCACTAAAAATGCCTAGATGTAGCTGACATGCAAGCACAGTGGTCAGGAAGATTGGCAGCAAAAATACTAGGTATTTGGCCTTAATGCTACAGTCATAAGTGTGGCTCTGACCACGCACCATGAATTCATTTAGCAAGTATTCACTGAGTACAATTTTAATGCCAAGCACTGTGTTTGGCTCTGGAGAGACAACAGCCAGGTATGGATAGAGTGATTTGGTCTCTGCTCTTATGAAGTTAAAAATCCATCAACCCAAAGAAAAAGGAACGTGATATAACAGGAAAAACAAAACAAACACAAAAAACCAAGATATGATTTAGAACCATGTGAACCTTCACTGAAGACCCAATCCTAATCCTCATGGACAATCATTTCATTTCTTTGAGGCTTGTGTATTCACCTGTAAAATGTGGCAAGTAGCAACATTTATCCCACAAGACCATGTCATAGATCAAATAAAGAAAATATACATCAAAATCTGCCATAAGCCAAAAAGTAAAATACAAAATATATATAATAATGGCTGACATTTATTAAATGTTACCAGTTATCACACCAAGCAAGTCCTTGGGGGGGGGGAGGACATCTGATTTTTAAAATTAGTTTGTTGGAGTTTAAAACTAAAAGAATATAGTACATACTTGGCATAAATCAAATATGCAAGTACAAGGACATTAAGGAAAGAAAGGATTCACTGTCCAGGTAAATGAAGACAGGACACCAGCCTCAACACTCCGTATATTTAGTTACAAGACCGATTTATGGGCTGACCACCCTGTAGAGAAAATCCACAAAAGATGCTCTAACAACAGCTGACAACACGGTCCACGATCCAAAAGCTGGGAGGAACAGAGCCCCGGTATAAACATTAAAAGAGAAGCTGTCTGATTCATTATATACATCTTGTTTTCTCTTACAGGGAAAAGGAAGCAGCTTCAAAGGTTATGCTCAAGACACAGAGACACAGAAGAGAGGCCCAGAGGAGTTACTGTGTCAATCTGGGGCCATCACTTCACACACAAAAGAAGCTGTGACTCAAGGTAATAGACTCCAGCCAAGGGGTGGCTCTGGGTTGGAAAGGAGTGGTAATACTCCAAACTTCCTTTTCCACAATGGGGAAGAGTTAAAATGAACTTACATTTGGTCTGCAGTGGATCTCTACTGTAGAATGGAACTATTGGCCAGATATACACAAACAAAAATGATATGATAAATGATTTGGTAAATTCGTTCATCTGTTCATCCATCCATCCGTTAAAATATCTACGGAGTGATCAGCATCAGATGCTAGCAGTGTCTTAGACATTAGGGACACAGAGATAAGCGAGGCACAGTATAGTGTAATAAATTCCCAGGCAGAGGTAAGTGGGGATACCACGGGGGACAAAGGGCAGGAGCCTGATCACCACCTGATGGAGAAAGTCAAGGACGGCTTCCTAAAGCCTTAAAGAATTCGTCTAAGTTTTCCCAAGTGAAGGACGAAATTTTAAGTTTGCCAGCCAAAGAAAAAACCTGAGCAAAGACTCAGAGGTGTGAGAGACTATGGGTACAGCATTCCTGGAGCCACAGACCGAGAAGTTCACCATCTGGAAAATCTTTCCACATCTCTAAGCATTTTGTTATAGGAAAAGTAATGATGGATTCCTTGAACAAATTCCCGCAGCCTGGGTCTCCAATCCAAATGCCTAGAGGGTAGTGCTGGAAAAGGAAATGAGCAGAGCAAGCTGGGTGGGGATGGCTGTGAAATGAAGGACACTTGCCCCTTCTAAAGGGGGCAGCCCCTACTCAGCACTGGCCAATTCTTTCCACATGGGAATGTGCGCCCCCCACTGCCAAATCCTTTTGTTATTTTTTCTAAAGAAGCAGAAAATCCGGACTTTTATGTGAAATTTCTTAGTTTTTAAATGTTGAAAACTAATTCAAATTTTTTAAAAAGTGTTTTTGTTTTGTTTTGAAGCACAGAGTAGGTCAAACAAAACCCATCTGGGTACCAGATTTAGCCTGTGGATGGCCAGCCAGCAGCCCTGGCATGTTGCAAGAAACAAATGTTCTTTGAGAATAGGCAGTGAGGACCAATGGATAGAGCCCAGGAGCTGGAGGCAGGCTGGATTTTATTTATAAGATTTATCTGAGAGAGGAAGTGAGTGAGCATGCACACGAGCAGGAGGAGGGGTAGAGGGAGAGAGAGAAGCAGACTCCCCACTGAGTGGGGAGGCCGATTTGACTCGGGGATCCATCCCAGGACCCTGGGATCATGATCTGAGCTGAAGGCAAACACTTTACTGATTGAGCCACCCAGGCACCCCTCTATACTGATAATTTCTTAAAACAAATGTATTAATAAGACTGCAGTTTTGTAATTATTCCTTTTAATATTATAATGCCAACTTTGTTGTTGTTATACAAATATTTATTACCTACCTACTACTATGCCAGAGTGATTTCTAAGTCATAAAAGGGATCATGTCACACTTATGATTAAAATCCACTGACTCAGGCAGCCCGGGTGGCTCAGCGGTTTAGCGCCGCCATCAGCCCAGGGCGTGATCCTGGAGACCCGGAATGGAGTCCCACATCCAGCTCCCTGCTTCTCCCTCTGCCTCTCTCTCTCTCTCTCTCTCTCTCTCTCTCTCTCTCTCTCTCTCTCTCTCTCCCTCATGAATAAATAAATAAAATCTTAAAAAAAAATCCACTGACCCTTTCTCCCTACTTAGAATAAAATGCAAATTCCTGCCCATGGCCTCAAGGCTATGCAAGAGCTGGCCCCTACCCACTGCTCCAACCCACCTCCTACTACTCTCTGCCTTGCTCATACCCACCCCCCAGCCCTGCTGACCTCCCATGCTGATATCACAGGTACTTCCCTCCCCTCATGAACTTGCTGCCCTCTCTTCCTGAAATGATCATCATTCAGGTCAAACTCTCCCAAGAGAGAACATGCCAGCCATGCCAAATCTGTTCATCTGT
Organism: Nyctereutes procyonoides; assembly: GCF_905146905.1. Lineage (NCBI taxonomy): Eukaryota > Metazoa > Chordata > Mammalia > Carnivora > Canidae > Nyctereutes > Nyctereutes procyonoides. Next base: position 39,134,913 of record NW_026575140.1, on the reverse strand, counting down.
GTTTTTCCTTTAGAATTTTCCAGAAAATACAATCACTTTGCGTATATATATTTGTCTCTTTGTCTATATTCTGCTTCTCTATACTAGAATCTAAGTTCTCAGAAGCCTAACCAGGGCCCTCTCCTGTCTTGCTTACTTTGGAATCTCCAATGCTGAACACAGTGCCTATCACATAGGAGACAATAAATATTTCCTAAAGGAAAAAAAAAAAAAAAAAGGAACCCACAATCTACTGTTCCTGGCCTGGCCTCAGATCCTCCTGAAGTTATCACTTACAAATCTATTCCCTGAACGAATTTATCCAAACTCTGCAGAGCAAAACACTTGAAGAGGCGATAGGGAGAAATGGTGATAAGCCCAGATTCTAGATCTGAAATACCAAGGTTCCAATCCCAGTTTTGCTATTTATTAACTGAGTGACCTCGGGCAAGTTGCTTAACATCTCTGAGCCTGTTTTATCATCTGATATTACTTCATAGTGTGGACGTGAGGATTAGAGGAATTTAACATGGATAAAATGCTTGAAAAAGGGCTAGATATGTAATTAGTACTGTATATACTTTAGCTACCATCTTCATCTGTTTCCTTATTTTGATCCAATTGCTCAGGTGAGCTGTATCTTTCTTTTCCCATCAGGCTATAATCTCTTGAAGGCAAAGACCACTTTTGGACCCTAACAGTGGATTACAGAGATCCCCACAAGATGGGGATGGGGGACAGAGCTGCAGTATGGCTCCCAACGTAGGTTTGTTCACATGGTATAAGACTGTAAGTCATTTAAGGTTTCTGAGTTTCAGTTTCCTTATCCACAAAAAGAGATCGTATCTACCCCACAAGACGGGTGTGAAGATTAAATAAAATAATCTTTGTGAAATAAAATAATGCTGAAGCTGGAGGCAACAGTGAATTTCAAGGGAAACAGTAGAAGGTATTAGGTAAATCTGCTTCAAAGTTCAAAGCCAGCTGCCTTCTGGTATAGGCATTACACATAGGATGTGGATGATTCACATAAATGAATGACTCTGAAAATATGTTTTGTACTATTGTACTAGATATTTTCTATGATTGTCTCTGACAACCTCATGGTGGTTTTTAGATGCTTTCCTTAGCTATTAGTCAAACAGAAAAAATACCACTCATTACAGCCAGCTACATGAAATAAGATATTCTAGTGTTTGAAATTCTCTCAGTTGGTGATAGGATATTACTGACATGCCCATCAGTAGAACAGAAACATTTCTTACACACAATAGAAGTGAAGAGGCAACTACTATTTGGATATCTACTTGCATAAAGTGCTTTACAAATATCTGACTAAATTATAATAGTTCCACAAGGCTGACACTATTCTCATTTTACTATGAGAATATACTAATGACTATTCTCATTTTACAGCTAAACACTGTGAGACTCAGATAAGTTGATTTAGTTTGTCTGAGGTCCCAGAATTGGTAAATGGCAGAGAGACATTTAAATCCAAGTGTGTCTGGCTTCAAATCCTGTACTTTACTTCTGTTACAGAACTGCGATTTATCCCCCAAATTTCCACAATATCTTGTATCAGCTCTACTGCTAAGGACTGACGAATGTGGGTGAACATTAATAGGCCTATACATGCAATTTAAAGCCAGAGTAACTAACAGAGAAAGACCATTCCCACCATAATTCCCATTAAAGAAGAAATGGTATATTTCAAAGAAAGGAAATTAACACAGTTTATCTTCCACAAAGTTTCAGGCAAGAAGAAATCTAAGATAAAAGAATAGCCGTTATTATATCGTCAAAAAGAATGAAAACATAAGGCCAACCAAGGAACTAAAAATGAGCTGGCCCAAGCCTCTTACTTCACAGAAAGGACCAAAACCAGGTTTTTCTGACCTCTAATGGAGAGGTTGTTTTTTTGGGTTTTTTTTTTTTTTTTTTTTTTTTTTTTTGTTGTTGTTGTTGTTTTTCCAATAGTTCCTCATGCAAAGCACTCTACTCACACCTTCCACAGCTAACAGGAAGTTATCAAACCACCTCTCTGGGCATCCCAACACCCAGCTTCCCCCAAAGCATCTACATTTACAAAAAAAAAAAAAAGGCACATTAGAAGCAGAGAATCATTTCTTCATTTTCCCAGTATGCTATCAGGGGAACAGAAACAGAGAGGCATGAACTGGGGAGATGGGAGGGGCAGATATATCTTCTTAACCCATCAGCAAAATCCTCTGACATTCCAGCCAGTTGGTTCCAGTTGAGAATGAACGATGACAATCTCAAACTATAAAATGATTAGCTTTCTGCTCTGCTGACAATGGCAAAAAGAGGAAATGAGTTAAAAGTCAGATTGGAATACCTCCACACAGCCCCTACAAGCCAGTTAATTATCTTCCATTAACACTGAGCTGTCAGGATCTGCATCAGCCCTTAACTCTCTTGACCTTCCCCAGTCTGCACCTTGTTACCCTGCAATGTTTCATGTTTATAAAGATAGGAGACTCCAGCTGTTCCAGCCTGACAGAACTTAATTTACATTTGGCCTTGATTAAGATGAGAGTCAGAATCATTGAGACCAAATGGAAAAGCCAGACTGCTGGGGGTTATGAAAAATTCAAATGGCATTTTTCCTTTTATCTGACAATTCTTATTAAGGAGACATGCGTCAACCTGAAACACAAAAACTTAAATGTAAAGGACGTGATTAAAATTCCACATTGCAGAACTAGGACCTGAGTGACTTTGCCCAAGAGCTGCGGTGGTCCTAGTCTATCACTTAGGTCTTATGAGAAGTCTGAACTTCAGATTCTGCTTGACTCCCTCTGACATCAGATTCTAGGCCAAGGACAAGAAGCCCATGAATGACAGCAGCACTGAAGTGAGTGGTCAGCTCTGACTCTGCCATCTTGCTCGCCCCTCACAGCCAATCAGCCTCCATGTCCCGCTGATAGTATCCCCTAAAAATTCTGGAATCTATCACTTCCCCATTCCACAGTGCCCACTTCACAGCTCATGACTTCCCACCTGGAGGACTACAAAAACCCCCTTAGTGAGCCGTTCAAATTATTAAAAAACTATGTATTGACTACCTACTATATGCCAGGCATTTGATTAGGGGTAGAGAAACAGCCATGAACAAAACAGATAGGCTCTCCAACCCCCCTTGGGTTACAATGGTGGGAAGACCCAGGTACCACGTAAATCATCATACAAAATGATTCCTGCTACAATTTATGAAAGATAGAATGAAGTAAGAGTGCAATGAAAAGAGATCCCTGATATATGTGAGGTCAGGCAAGGCTTTTCTGAAGACATAACAATAAAGCTGAAACCTGTATGAGTTAGGATGGGTGTTAAATAGCAGGAAAAATATTCAGAGGCAGAAGGCACAGGATCACATCATCATCAAGACCGGGGTCAGCAAACTTTTCTCTAATAGTCCACAAAGTAAGTATTTTCAGCCTTGTGGGCATTCAGTCTCTGTCTCAACTACTCAGCTCTGTCCCATAGTGATGCAAAAGCAGCCATAGACAATACACAAATGAATGAGTGTGGCTGTGTTTCAATAAAATTCTGTGGCCACAAAAATTTGAATTTCACATAATTCTCACAAGTCACAAAATATTACTCTCCTTTTGATTCCTTTTTCAGGCATTTGAAGTAAAACCCACCCTTTGCTCCCAAACCATCCAAAAACAAGTAGCCCGCCAGATCTGGCCCATTGGCCAGAGTGGACCAACCCGCAGTCAAGATGGAGGTGGCAAAGAACAGAGCGTGTTTGAGATACCCTGACGGGATCCCGGTAGACAGAGTGAGTAAGGTGAGGGACACACAGTAAGTAGAAAGGGGGTGGTGAAAATGACATCACATACCATCTTCTGGGCCATGTTACAAATTTTGGAATTTATCCTAAGAGCAAAGCCAAGCCAACAAAGTGCTATAATCAGTAAAGTATGAAAACTAGTTCTTACACACACACACACACACATACACACACAATTTTCTCACACCTAACCAGTCTCTTTATCTCTGCCAAAGGTATCTAAGATATTCCTTCCCCCTTGCTTAAAGACCATCTATCACCAAATAAGCCCTTAACAAACTGAGCCCAGGCTACTTACCTGGCCTCATCTCCTACTACACTCAGGGAAGCATCCCAGGCTCTTATCCCAGGACCTGAGTACCTTACCAGTCTTTCTCAAGAATTTCCTCCCCATCTTCTCTAAAAGGCAAAACCTCCATTCCTATCTTGAGATTCATCTTGAAGAACTCCTCCCAGAAGCAAATTATTTTCTCCAAAAGTACTGCATATTTATCAAGGTGCTTAAAACATCTGACAGCTCTGGTCCCATGTCTCTTTCCTCCTCCTGCCACCCCCAACTGCTTCCCCACTACTACCCCAGAGGACTCTGGGCCCCTCAAGGATAAGCCTGAATGAGTGTGGCTGTGTTTCAATAAAATTCTGTGGCCACAAAAATTTGATCTTTGTGCTTATGTCCCCAGTGCCTGCAACACTGCTGGTTCATAGCAGAACCTCAGTTAATATCTGGTGAATTAAAAAGTGAATAAGGGGGGCACCTGGGTGGCTCAGTCAGTTAAGTGTCTGCCTTTGGCTCAGGTCAGGATCCCAGGGTCCTGGGATCAAGCCCTGCATCAGTCTCCCAGTTCAGCAAGAAGCCTGCTTCTCCTTCCACACTTCTGCCCCTACTCCTTCCTACTCCTGCTCGCTCTCTCTCTCTCTCCTCTTTTTCAAATATACAAATAGATATTTTAAAAATAATTTAAATTTTTAATTAAAAAAAAAGAATGAATAAGGGAGTAAACAAATGACAGCCCCATGAGTTAGCAGAGTCTCACGTTCTGACTGATGTGCTGGCGCACAACTCTTTGAAAGCCATCTAACCCCCTGGTCCCTCACTCTTCCACAGCCCCATTCAAAAGACGGTACTGTGTTCTGATTCTCCACAAACGTGTGCTCTTCAGGATATAAGGGCAGAGCTTCTAGAATTAGAAGTGGTTTTATAAGTCTGGGGGCTTGTCAGAAAATGCCAAATCTCAGTCCTTACCCCAGGACTACTAAATCAGGAATCCCCAGGTGATTAATAAGATTCCCAGGTAATTCATTTACACATTAAAATTGGAAAAGGATCCTAAACCATCGGGGTCAGGCTTTAAGGAGAACATGCTAAAACTGGTATTAGACACTATTTGGAATTATTATTTGGAATTTGCAATCATTGATAAAACCAAAGTAATTCACAGCACAGATTCCTGTATGTGCTTACCAAAAAAAAAAAAAAAAAAAAAGAATAAATAAATTGAAGAAATTTTAAAAATAGATTTGAGGCTCAACCTTCAGGTAGTTAAATACACGATGAGATAATGTTTAAGGCCTTCCTGAGAAAACTCTGAAATGGAACTGATGGATGGATGGTCAGTCTTAGGTCACAATCCCTGACTGCTGCAATCTAGAACCTAATTATTTTTTATGCACTTTACTGAGTTCGGTTAGATCTCAAGTGCACAGTGGTGAGCATCCAGAGAGGTTCACACCAGATATATAGTTAGATCACCCGGGATATACAGCCCCAAGCTGACATGAAGTAGGTGCTCAGTTAAGGCCCTGATGATGTACCAATGACCACCTACTTGATCCTTCCCACTTAATTGAAAAGTACAGCTTTTCTTTCCTATAGCCAAGAAGGATGTGATATGTCCAACCCATTTGTTTTCTTGCACCATGTTTAGGCTGGTTTAAAAACACCACTGCCTCTGTTCCTGGTCCTACCCTAAGTGGCATGCTTTTGAAGGGATTTCAGTTATAGTATGATATGATGGGGGTGAGCTGGGGTTTGGAGGCCAGCAGACATGGGTTTAAATTCTGGCTCTATCATCTGTTTAGGAAAATCATACTGCCATCCCTGTCAGCCTCAGTTTCCATGCTGTCTATCAAGCAGAGTTTGCTAAGATTAAATCAATATCTACAGAACACACAGCAGAGAGTGGGGGCAGTGCAAAGTAGTGCTATATTCTGACTTGTATTTCAGGATATACTTATATCAGGTTTTCAAGCCAGTCCAGACCAACTTTCTCACTTTATAGATGGAAAAAGTGAGGCCCAGGATGAGAACTGCTTTGCTCAAAGCCACACTAGGTGATGCCAGTAGAGTCAGAAACTCTGACTCCTAAAATACTCTGTTTTCAAACTCTTATTTTTTTTTGTTTTTTTTTTGTTGTTTTCAAACTCTTAATAAATATAGAAGGCTTTGTGCAAATTAAAGCTTACACAACAGCTCAATATGCTAAACAGATAACAAGTCAAACCTCCCTTGATTATTGATGACTTCTTTGCTTCTGTCTCTTCTGCTCACGGTGGCAATCCAGAAACACTTTCTCAGCACCATTACACTCCCCTCAACCCCCATACATTTTGAGTAATCAAAGACTTGGCCCATTTGAAACCCCAGAGCCAGTAAATGAATCACACCAGGTCTTACTCATTAGATGGATTCTCTCCTCACCAGACTACCTGGGGATTTTCAAGTCCCTGAGGTTCCCAGAGGACTTGAACTTTCTTGCACATCCATCCCTACTGGGCACCATTAAGCTGACATCACCATTATCCACACTTCATAAAGGATCTGAACATCTGGAAACAGGAACCACCTGCAAGCGCTCTGTCCAGAGATCACTGTATCACTCGAGGACATGGAAACTCAAGTTCAGGTGACATGAGAAACCTGAACATGCCACCATGGCCAGATTAATCCTCAGGGGATACTAGTGCATAGAGAAAGAAGGTTCTGGTCAGAAGATGTAGACTTAAAGCCCGGCTCTGCTATTTTCTATTAGGAATGGTAATCGGCGTCTCTGAACTCCAGGAGAGTACCGGCTATTAAGAGAATTGATTGCAGAGTCAGCCAGTCTCTGGTTCCAACCCTGGCTCTGCCACATGTTTATCATGTCACTTTGGGTGAGTTGGTTATCTCATCTCTATTAGCTTTAGTTTTCTTGTCTTCAGACAACCCTCAGCCCAAAAGAGACAACTCCTGCCTTCATAAGGTGGCTGCTAGGATTCAAAGAGGCACTTATTAAGTGCCTGCATAGATCAGCCTGGGTGGCACAGAGCCTGATCCTAGGGACCCAGGATCGAGTCCCATATCGGGCTCCCTGCATGGAGCCTGCTTCTCCCTCTGCCTGTGTCTCTGCCTCTCTCTCTCTCTTTCTCTCTCTCATAAATAAATAAAATCTTTTAAAAAATAAAATAATAAAGTGCCTGCATAAGGTTAGCACCTAAAAACAAGAATGATTTAACTGAAACCTAATCAATAAATTGGGATCAACCTGGGTTGATCCGGAAGAGAGAGCAGCTCTCTGAGGAAAAGTCAAACATAACAGACTTGAGCACAGTGCTTGGTACAGACAGATCCACAATGAATGGAATCCCCAGCTGCGATGAGCATGCTCTCTCCACCTGAAGGCACTCACCTCTTTTAGCCACAAAAGCTTTGGGGCCTGCATTTCCACGGACATCACGCCTCCAACACACTGCAGGACACTATGCTTGGTTTCATTGATCCTGTGGACCTGAGTGATGGCCCGGTGGTCCAGCCACATGATGATGTTTCGGCGGGAATCCCCTAGCAGAACAAGAGACGTAAGGTCACATGCATATGCTCAGCCTTCTAACCCAAGGGGATACTTCCAGAATCCCAAGAGCACAAATCTATCCAACTACTATGATCTCAGACATCAACAACAGCAAGCACGAGGGTCCCTACCAACACGAATTAGTGCACTCCACCCAAACTCTGGATTTCCCTTTGAGTGATGCGTCCTTATTTAAGTGTCACTCCAGTGTTAAATGTCTATACCAAAACCAGGGGGGATCTACCAATTAATTCAATTCTCATTCATTCTCTCCCAACTTCTTCCCTCCTTTCCTATCGCTTCTGTTCCAGAAAATCTTTGCTGAGAGTGTGTGTGTGTGTGTGTGTGTGTGTGTGTGTGTGTGTATGCTCAGGAAAAGATTCTATGAAGTTAAGCCTAAAACAATACATCGGCTTTTTAAGATCTGCTTCCATTAAATACAAACACTTCAACGGAATAATATACCCACTATAACACACCAACTACATCCATACAGTGGCTTTTATCTGCTTATATTCTTACTTCTTCTAGTCACTTTAATTAAAATTCATTAACTTTGGTGTTTTCCCCCCCTCATTCAGTTGGTTTGGTGGAATAGGAAGCACTGCAACTTTTTTCAGTTTGGGGACCTGGCCGACCTCATGAGGAATGCTCACTATTTCAGTTACAGGTGGAGATACATTGAAAGAGTCATTAAATTTTTCTTAGCCTAACTGTCCTTATCTAGAAGACAGGGACAACACCACCTAATGGCATATAAGATTTTTCATTCACTAACAAGACCATGCACATAAAGACAAGCAAGCACAGGGATGCCTGAGTGGCTCAGCTGTTGAGCATCTGCCTTTAGCTCAGGGCATGATCCCGGGGTCCCGGGATCAAGTCCCACATTAGGCTCCCTGCATGGAGCCTGCTTCTCCCTCTGCCTGTGTCTCTGCCTCTCTCTGTGTCTCTCATGAGTAAATAAATAAAATCTTAAAAAAAAAAAAAAAACAGGCAAGCACCTACCACACAGTAGACCCTCCAGAGAAAGAAGAAGTAAGAAACAGAATTTTAAACCAGCTGGAAAAGAAGCACAGGCATGTGCCTCACATTCTACCTCTGCCATCCTGCAGCCCACACGGAAATGAATTGTGCCTTTCTCCCTTTCGTGGTCTCTATTAATTCCTCATGTACTAATGGGCAAACCAATATTCTTTTTAAAGTCCTCTGCTTCCTCAGATGGCAAAATGTGGAGATCAGCAATGAATAAACCAGGCGAAAATAAAAGGGAAAGATATAAGGGGACCCCACAGTAATTGAACCAGATACGTCACACATTATTTTGCAATTGCAGAATCACTGCAGCTAATAACAAATATTTATAAAGCTCTGTGTGTGTGTCCCAAGCCCTGTGTTAAACGTTTTATACACATCATCTCATTTAATCCTCAAAACAACTCTCTGATCTAGGTCATTTCCCATGACAAACTGACTCCGAGATTTAAGATTTGCTTCCTATCTCAGTTTGGAAAAGCACATAGTGTGCTTTAAAACAGTTCTGTGCAGAGAATGAATAAATAAATTGGTACAACAAACTTAAATTCAAGCTACACATATCAACATGAATAATGATACCAGCCAAGATAGTTTTAAACACCACATTTATTGTTTGTTGTTGAGGGTATACACATATGTGGAAAGTGCAGAAATGATGTGTTTGTGAACACCAACTACAGCAGCATGGTCACCATCCAGGGAGGGGGAAGGCGTAGACCAAAGATTCAGTTGGTTCTTCCTTCAAAAAAAGTCTGTGGCCAAGGGAGTAAATTTCCATCTGCTTATCCTCAGAACTGGGTACACAGGAGACTATGAATCTTATTTTCCTTACTTTGCCATGTTTCTGAAAAAAAGATCCTTAAAATTGAAAGAAACAATGCCAACCTAAGAAAATATCTAAGTCACGTGATCATCACCATGATGAGGCAAGGACTCAGTCTCTGCTTTGCCTGCCTGGGGAGGGTTCAGGTCCCACAAAAGCTCCTCAAACCACAGTAGTACTTTGAAAATAAGAGGAAGTGCATGAGACCTTCCAGAGACACATCTAAGATTTGTTTTTAAATAGCTGAGTGATTATACCATATAATGTCACTGCTTAAAGCTTTGTTTCTCAACCCTTCCTGCACATTAGAACCACCCAGGATAGTTTTTAAAACATTGATGTCCAGCTCTCATCCCAGCAACATCAAAGAATCAGAATGTGGAGGTGTAGGCACACATGTGTGCATACATGCATACACATGCACGTGTGTGGGTGTGTGCATGTTAAAGAGGACAATGTCGGGGCTGTCGGGGCACCTAGGTGGTGGAGTTGGTTAAGTGTCTGACTCTTGGTTTCGGCTCAGATCGTGATCTCAGGGTCCCAAGATCAAGTCCCATGTTGAGCTGCACACTCAGTACAGTCTGTTTAATATCCTCTCTCCCTCTGCCTCACCCCTCTACATACTCTCTTATTCTCTATAAAATAAATAAATAAATCTTTTTAAAAGGGGAGGGCAACAATGTCAGTATTGCTTCTTAAATATTGTATAAGTGCAACTGCAGCTGCTTCAAGCCAAAAACACCTGCCGCTAAACTTTCAACTAGAATGACAATCAGCTCCTACTGCCTCTACAGGAAGAAGCTCTCAAAAAACAGAATGACACAATGAAATTGTGGGAATCAATTAACTTATTATATATATATGTATATATATATACACACACATACACACGTGTGTATATATATATATATATACATATACATATATATGAAGATTATTAAATAATGATTCACATTGTGGACAAAAAAATGAGGTTAATCGTTTTTCATTTTTTACGGAAAATCACAAAGAAAGGACTCCACTGAAAGCTCACTGGATCTTTCACTGAGCATCTATTCCATGTCAGGCACAGGGCTGGATGCTGGGATGCCGAGGAGAATATGCCACAGTCCTGCCTGTATGGAGCATGTGGCTGCATAGAGAGCTTCCAAAAGGCAGGGAAGCTTTCTTTTAAAGAGTTCTGAAAAAGACTGTACACTAGTTAGGCAGGTGAAGAGGGGATGAGGAAGGAGGCTCTACAAAGCAGAGTTAGCAGGTGAAACAAAGCACAGAGCTTAAACAAGGGATTATAGAAGGGGAAGCGGGTGGAGGGATGGGGTAACTGGGTGACGAGCATTAAGGAGGGCACATGATGTGACAAGCACGGGGCGTTATGCTATCTGTTGGCAAACTGCATTTAAATTAAAACAAACACCGAGCTTAAAAAGTGCCAAGTTTTAAGAAAATTAGAAGCAATTGCTAGAACAGAATTTCAGTTATCCACGGGCATATTATTCATCGATGTATTCACTCAATTAATATTCTGGATCTCTCACAGGAGCTGTGCCAAGCATACTTGTGGGAAATTACTATGAATTAGCACAAATACCTATTAGGTTCCTACTGCAAGGTAGCCTAAGTGGTAACTCCCTGCCCAACCCTGAATTCTCACCCTTGCTTCTTCTTGCTCCCAAGAGCTCCTGGGGCTAGGATGACCCAGCCAGAGTTGTGCTATGAGTTAGGGGGGTTGCAGAGTTGGGAGCACGCAGCAGTGGCACCACAGCCCAACCTGGAACTGCCTGATCTTCAAAGGAAAGATCAAAAAAGAAGAGGCTAAAATGAGAATATTTTATCATGTAGTAAAGATTACCATTCTTAAACTACTGTACTTCATTTACTTGTTTTTTTTTTCCTTTCCTTTTCCTTTTTTTTTTTTAATCATCTTATCATTTTGGCCAGTTTTGTGGGTTTGGCTTTAATGGTGATGGTTAATTTCCTGACCCCACTGCCTGTTCCTCACCATTACTCCAGTTAACCAATCAAGAGTTGTTCACTGCCGGGGATCCCTGGGTGGCGCAGCGGTTTGGCGCCTGCCTTTGGCCCAGGGCGCGATCCTGGAGACCCAGGATCGAATCCCACGTCGGGCTCCCAGTGCATGGAGCCAGCTTCTCCCTCTGCCTGTGTCTCTGCCTCTCTCTCTCTCTGTATGACTATCGTAAATAAATAAATAAATAAATAAATAAATAAATAAATAAATAAATAAATAAATAAATAAATAAATAAAGAGTTGTTCACTGCCACACATGCATCAGAAGTCATTAAACAGGGGATCCCTGGGTGGCGCAGTGGTTTGGCGCCTGCCTTTGGCCCAGGGCGCGATCCTGGAGACCTGGGATCGAATCCCACATCAGGCTCCCGGTGCATGGAGCCTGCTTCTCCCTCTGCCTGTGTCTCTGCCTCTCTCTCTCTCTCTCTCTTCTCTCTCTCTCTCTCTCTCTCTCTATCATAAATAAATAAATAAATTTAAAAAAAAAAGAAGTCATTAAACAACCTTTGAATTATCTTTAAAATTCAAACCTCATTTTCTAGCACAAGATAATCCATTTCAGATAAAATCTAACCTTAATAGAACCTATTGAAAGGCAAGAAACTGGTAAGGGGTACCTGCAGCTGGATGCATTTGATGAATGGGTACATTTTAACCTTTTTGGTAGAATAAAATTATTTCAACACTTATAATTAGGGTTGTAACCTAACTACCCTTTTTATAGAAGTCCTGTTAACAGCAGGCAATTCCACCTACAATGAGGAAAAAGATGGCACCCAGAGAGGGTGCACTACATATGTAAGCAGGTCTAACAAGAACTCTCTTCTTCCACTTCAAGCATTCTTGCTCCTAGTATCTTAGCTACCCAATTCAGCTGCACCCAGTAATTCTCCACATACCAGAACTATGGAGGAAACATAAAAAATGCTGATGCCCTAGACTCACCACAAGCCAAGTGAATACAAAGCTTGACAGTAAGGCTCATGAATTGGGATTTTAAAAGATCCCAGGTTGATTCTAATATAAAGCCAGAATTAAAAACCATATATTTTAGCAGATCAGAGGTTAGTGTCCTGGGAACCTAGGGCTGTTTAACATCTAAAGTCCCACCCAAAATGGGAACTCATCCAACAGCATCCCTAAGAGACCATCACCTGATTGCTACTTAAAGCAAGCCAGTCAAGACAGTGCTGACAGCCTCCCCAAGGGACCAGCTCCATGGCTGTCCACAGCTCCTAACTGGAGAGTGTTTGCTGCTGCTGAGCTGAGGTCTGCTAGTCCAGGTCCATTCCTTTGGTCTGTGCTTTCTGAAGTGGCCCAGATTGGGGCTGTTCTGCCTTCTTGGGCCAGAACACTGCCAGGTGAGCCAGAGATTAGCCACTGAGAACAGGGAACATTCATGTTTGTCTTTGACACTCCAACACTTCATAAAACAGGGCTTGGCACATAGAAGGTGCTAATCAATAGCCAAAAAGGGGGTAAAGTGTGTGTGTGTGTGTGTGTGTGTGTGTGTGTGTGTGTAAAGATGGGCATCACTATCACTGTGTTCTAACCATTTATCTACTTGCATACTTTGTCCAGCACATGAAATTTATATAAATCGTTATTCTATGAATTAGGTCCATAAAAGTGAGTGGGACACATTCTCTTTTTAGGAATTCATGATCAGATGGAAGAAACATTTCTGAGCATTCAGGTATCAGGCTTAGTCCTCACAACAAAGCTATGGTTCATTATTCCAATTCTTTCAGAAAATGCAGAGGTAAAGAGACTTGCTCATGGTGTCATTGCTCAGCATCAACGGAGCCGAGATCTGGGACCTCCTGACTCTAATTCCAACGTGCCCAGTGTGCCCTAGTCCTTAGAGCCAGCTGTTAAGTAAGGCCTGGCCACTGCAGTGTCCACTGCTGAGGGTTCTCAAATATAACCTTGTCCTAAAATGCATGTGCAATGGCTATGTTGGCAATAACTCACTGACGATGCCTAGAGGCACACTTCTTAGATGGAACATGCAATTTTCAGTATGGTCTCCACCACTCCCTAATGTCTTCTGTTCATGAAAAGGTTAGATAGAGTTGAAATTTATCTCCACACATGCGCTTTTTTTTTTTTCAAACCTGGTCCATCTTACTCATTTTCATTACCTACCTGAATACTGTGAACTTCTGGGTTTGCAATCTCAGTGCTAGCACTGCTTGCTAAAACTTCCCAAGAGGGACAGGTCTTGGACCACAAAAAAATTCTGATGGTGAACCCAAGTGGCACATACATTTGAAACAGCTCATTATTGTACTCACAAGTCTCTATGAGGACAATATCATGATGTGGGAATGTCTTGTGCACTACTGAAAATAGAGAGGCCAATCTCTTTCCAGCTTCTGTGGGATGCATGGTCCTGTCTGCTTTATTCTACTTCCTTTAAATGGACTTGGTTCACCTACTCAAATAAAGATGCTACAGAAGCTTCATAACACAAAGCAACTGCTTCCAGAAAACACCCACAACACCACCGGCCTGTTTCAAGGATGCTCACTATGAGCTAATGATCCCACATCCTTCCCTCAGTGGACTGTCTACTGTGCTTCTTGTGCATTAGTGAGATAAGTCTCTCCCTAACCCAGACCCAATGTCACCACTCCCACCACCTGTTCTCCAAGCCTGTAAACCTCCCCGACATGATTCTGGCCTCTGTGCTCCACCACTAAATCTCATCCTTAGCAGTAAGAGACACCTGACCTCGTGCTCCACCTGAGGCCCAGCCAGTCTCCCATGACCAGGGAAAGAGAGAGTGAAAAAGTCCTACCTTCATGGTTTATCGGTAAAGGACGAAACTGCTTATCCAAAACCACCAGAGAACATGTGGCATCAAACCCAAGCCCTCGGATTTGGTTTACATCAATCCCTTGTACAACTTTCTGTTTTAAAAACAAACAAAAACATAAATTACAAGACAGGCTTTTAAAAGACTGAAAAGTTATGACTAGAAAGAAAATGAATAACCAAATCGGATAAATATTTACAACAGAAAACAGATAAAAGTTTAATATAACTAAAATAATAGAAGATCCTCTAAATTAATATGACAAAGACAACCAATCTAATTGGAAATCAAGCAAAGTACATGGCAAGTTACTTCATAAATAATAGTCAAAAAGCATATAAAAAGATTCCCAACTCCACTTACATAAATAAATTAAATTAACGCAAATAAAAACACATCAATCTTTGCTTTTTACATTGGCAAATATGTATAAGATTAACAATACACAGTAGCAGACTGGGAAAAGTGGACCTTCTCTTACATTATTCTAACAGTGTAATAATGTGGTACAGATTTTGGAGAATAACCTCATAGTATTTATTAAAATTAAAAACATACATAAGTTTTGTCCAGCCAACTCACTTCTAGGAACCTACCTTAGTGCCTTATTAACATAAGTTAAGTGTCGATGAAAGTTAACTGTAGCACTACTTGAGAATATATTTAAAATTTGGAAAAACCAATTTTTATTATAGTACATCTGCAAAATGGAATATTATATAACCACTAAAGAGAAGTAGAGAAGTAACTTCTGAGTGTGGTACTCTGAAGAGGCTGGCAAATCCGTTTAGCAAAATAAAAGTATCAAGCTGGACAAAATTATCAAAAACAACCATTTGGGGGCTATGGAACATGAATAAAGTAACATTTATCTATTTATTCTTGAAAAATCAAAGCATTTAAATTTTGAGAAGGATTTATTGTTTAAAACATCAAAATTGTATTTAAAACATTCCCACAAATACAAAATAAAACAAAACAAAAAACTCTAGGTCCAGATGGCTCCACTGGGAAATTCTACTAAACATTCAAGGAAGAAATAATTCCATTCCTGCACAAACTTGTTTAGGACATAATGAAGGAGGGAACATTTTTCAACAAATTTTCATGGCCAGCTATACTTTCATACCAAGCCAAACAAGACATCAAAAGTAAAAAACACTATGGACCAATACATGCTATGAAAATGGGTGTAAAATTCCTTAACAAAATATTAACTACAAAACATGTATTATATACTATGACCATGTGAGGTTATCCCAGGAATGCAAGGGTGATTTAATATCTATACATAAATTAATGTATTATACATATTAATATAATAAAGCATAAACACCAAATGGTCATCTCAATAGATGTAGAAAAAGAGAGAAAAACAAATCAATAAAGAGCATCTACAAAAACCAACAGCTAAAATTATACTTCATGATAAAATAAATGGTTCCTTCCTGTTATAAACAAAGAGAAATTCTTCCATCACTTTCATTCAACCTGCAACTAGTATTTCCAGCCAGTGCAATAAGGCAGGAAAAGAAATTTAAAGTACACAGATTGGAAAGAAAGAAGTTTAAGCATCTTTTTTTGCAGAAAGTGGAAAATCCTAGGGATCTACAAAAAAAAAAAAAAGCTACTAGAGGTAATAAGTATAGTAAGATCACAAGATACAAGGCTAGCATATTAAAATTAATTGTATTTCTATATATAAGAAACATTATCAAAATTGAAAGTAAGGAAATAATTCCATTCAAAATAGGATCCAAAAAAAAAAAAACCCTCAGGAATGAATTTTTCAAAAGAATTTCAAAACCAATGCCCTGATAACTACAAAACATTGCTACAAAAGAAACTACAAATTGGAGAAATATGTTATATTCATGAAATGGAAAACTCAACATTGTGAAAATGGCAATGTCCTCAATTAATCTACAGATTCTACACAACCTCTATAAAAATTTCAGCAGGTTTTTGGATATTTGGGAGGTTTTACAAATAGACAAGCTGTTCTTAACATTTATGTAAAAATGTATAGAATGTAGAAGAGCCTAGGCATGTTTGAAAACAAAGTTGGAGAACTTAAGCTGATTTCAACTTACTATCAAACTATCATTACTAAATCAGTGTGGCACTGACACAGGATAAATTTATAGATTATATGAAATAGATCAGAAATATAAGAAATAAGCCCATTTATGGTTGATTACTTTTTTTAAGATTTTTAAAATTTATTTATTCATTGATGAAAGACAGAGAGAGAAAAAAAGAGAGAGAGAGGTAGGCAAAGACAGGCAGAGGGAGAAGCAGGCCCCATGCCGGGAGCCTGATGTGGGTCTCGATCTCTGGTCTCCAGGATCACACCCTGGGCCAAAGGCAGGCACCAACCCACTGAGCCACCTCGGGATCCCCAGTTGATTACTTTTTTATAAAAGTATGAAGACAATTCAGTGGCATAAAGACAGCCTATTTAATAATAGGGCTGGAACAACTAAATGTCCACATGCAAGAAAAAAACTTATACTTCTAGAGTTTCTCCATACTTCTAGAGTTTTTCCTCATATGCACACAAAAATTAATTCAAAATGTGTCGCATCTCCAAATGTAAAAATTAAAACTATAAAACTGTGGGAGAAAATGTTTGTGACATGAGTTAGACAAAGATTTATTTAAAAGACCCATAAAAGAAAAAAAAACTAATATATTTGACTTCGTCTAAATTTTGCTCTTCAAATGCAACCGTAAGAAAATAAAAAGATAAGCTACAGATTGGAGAAAATATTTACAATTCATACATCTGATAATAGGCCTATGTATGGAATAAATAAGGAATTCTTATAACTGAAATAATAAGAGAAAGCCCTATTACAAAATGGACAAAAGATTTAAATACACACATCATCCAAAAAGACATACAAATGTCCATTAAGTATATAGAAATATGCTCAAAAACATACGTTATTAAGAAAATGCAAACGAGGGTGCCCGAGTGGCTCAGTTGGTTAAGCACCTGCCTTTCCACTCAGATTATGATCTTGGGATCCTGGGATGGAGCCCAGCATTGGGAGCCTGCTTCTCCCTCTCCCTCTGCCTCTCCCCCTGCTTGTGCTCTCTTGCTCTCTGTCAAATAAATAAACAAAATATTTTTTTAATGCAAACTAAATCACAATAGGAAAAGACTGACAATACTGTTAGAAAATTCTAGAGAAAGTAGAAGCTTCACACACTGCTGGTGGAAATGGAAAATACAGTCACTTTGGGAAAAAAGTTTGGCAATTTTTAAACATAATTTACCATACAATCCAGCAACTTTACTTCTTAAGTATTTACCCAAGAAAAATAAAAACATATGTCAACATAAACACTTGTATGTGAATATTCATAGCAGCATTATTCATAATACCTCCAAACTGGAAACAAATCAAATGCCCTTCATAGTTTAATCACGTGATTAGTCAGTGTGGTGACTGAGGGCAAGTCACACAATTCCAGCCATTCCAATCACTCTCTTGACTTGCTGGGTCAAGTCTCTATAGCATTTATAGAGGCATGGCTTCCTCTGCCTGGAATGTCCTTCTAACTTGGCTCAGAAATCTCTAGGCAGGGCATAAGATCAATGATGTTGAGTGCAGACTACCTGAGTTTGAAACCTGGCTCTTCCATTTACTAGTTATGTGACTTTGGAAGCCAAAATTCCATTCTCCTTAATTACACAAAACCACCCACTTATACCTCCAACTCTTAATGATGTTATAATGATGTTCAGTAAAATGTGGTGTGATTAGCCCAACACCTAGTATTCAATGTACAATAAATAGCAGCCATTATTAGAGTAATCAGTTTCCTTAAATCCTCTTTGAACTCATGGGGCATCATTCCATGAATTAATAAGCCAGCCCTAACTTCTACCTGCCATGAGGTTCTGTCTCTACACACAGAGTGCATGCCTGACTTGGGCAGGCCCATCTCACACAAGCCAGCAGTCAGTCAAAAGAGGAATCGGGTAAGACAATGCAGAACACTCAATAAAACTCACTCCCACAAGGCAGCTTTGGAACAGAAATGAACATGAGATATAGTGTCAAAAGAGCCACTTTTGAGTTTCAGTTCCACCACCTTTGGATCAGATAAGCCTGCACTAATCACAACACCTTTCTGACCTTCAGTTTCTTGAGGGTGAGAGTCATCTCCCAAGTTGAGGATCAAAAAAGGCACTGGTTTAAAAGTGCTTGTTTTGTTTTCAAAGATTTTATTTATATATTCATGAGAGACACAGAGACACACACAGAGAGAGAGAGAGAGAGAGAGAGGCAGAGACACGGGCAGAGGGAGAAGCAGGCTCTATGCAGGGAGCCCGACGCGGGACTCCATCCCAGGACTCCAGGATCACACCCTGGGCTGAAGGCGGCGCTAAACCGCTGAGCCACCTGGGCTGCCCATAAAAAGTGCTTTGAAACTAGTAAACCTCTGTAGGAAATGAAAAGGATGGAAAACCCACCCCGTGACTTATTAACTACATGCATGAAATATTTTTTTTGTACAAGGCATAGTATACTGTGTCATGTTAGCACATTTACAATTGATATAGGCAAAGGGATAGTGATCAAGAAGGCTAAATAAACACAAACCTTCTCAAGAATTATGGTGGGAGAAACCTTCCAGTAGGAGCAAAGAAAGTATTTCTCTTCAATCTATTTTATGAACCCCTCTGAAGACCTAGAGTTCTATATTCTACTCATGGCCTTCCAGTCACAAAAGCTCAACCATTCCAACTCCAAAACGGAAATCTATCACAGGGAACTAGAAGAATAAGTGTTACATGCATTTAAATCTGATTTGGTTAGGTAGCCGTATCACCAGCCTTACATGAAAATGTCTTATGATCATGCTGATCCAGCACTAGGAGTACCCTATTCCCAAAACCTACCCATCTAAATCATCCCAGAAAGATGGCTGTCAGAGCCACACTACCCAGAAGATACAAAGGACTTGACCTGTTGACCAGAGGATTCCTTTTAATGCTCTTATAAATGGAAAAAAAGCAGTCCAGTAAACTCACCCCAATGACTTGGCATTGAGGGAATTTCCACAGCTAGAGAGAAAGCACATTGCTCTTCTAAAGAATTTCCAGAGAAGGAGATTTCTGCAACTTCATTTGGTAACCTGGTCCATGTCTAGCAACTGTCAACTCGTAGCTATGGGGCAGCAAACAAATATTTGGGGAAGGGATTGTGCATTGCTTTCTTCTGACGGTGGGAACCAGTTCAATTCTGCATGTGTTTTAAATCAGCAGGCTCTGCCATATTGGGTGGGGAGGCAGTATTCCTTTGAAATCCTCCAAACTGAGAACTGGAGGGTCAGAGGCCTACCTGGCTTTTTCTTTAGCTCTATTTGGAGCAAGGTCAAAGCCTAGGGCCTTGCACCCAGAGTCCAACTTGCAATTGAGTTTTGTGGCTGCTACTATATTCTTTTCAATCTTGATTTGAATGCCTTTGTCAGCCTTGAGGATGTGTGGAGTTATGAAATCCCTGGTTCCCTCAGGCTCATCACTCCCTGTTGCCTACACAATTCAATTACTCACATGTTCAATCAGTCAGCAAATATAATCAAACCTCTTCTAGGGTCAGGCTGAGCACTCTTCTGGGTATTTGGGAAACAAAGAAGAGAATATTTTTTAAAAATCCTTGCTCCTTTGGAGCCTGCATTTTATTAGTCAACACCTAAATAAAACATACAGTGGACATATAGTAAACAAAAAAATGATAAGGGGATCAGGAGTGCCAGAACAGAGGGAGGTAGTTGCTGAGAAGATGAAATTTAAGACACGTAAAGGACGCGAGTATCTGACCTTGTGGAAACCTGGTGGGCAAGTGTTGCAGGTAGGAGAATAGCCAGTGCAAAGGCTCTGAGGTGGGAACAGCAACCAGATTAATACAGCTTGTGTGGGGAGTATGTTACCTGCAAGGCTGCTGGAGACACTCTATTTACCAAAATCTACTGTAGTGACGAGGACAATGCATAAATCCAACCATGGACCATGACCTACACAGCATCTTAGCTTAGATTTGGTGCTGTCCCTTGAAGATAAACAGAGAAATAGAGAACAGACACTTCCATTTATGTCAGGGACACCAACATTCTTCTAAGAAGGGAAATTCTGAAACTACCTTCATCTCCTTCCTCTCTCCACACTTACCAAGTCCTATTATATCTCCCTTCCAAAGTCCATCTTGTCACTCTTATTTATTCCTCTGCCAACATTCTTACCAGCCATTCATCATTAAAGAGAAATCATTGAGGTGCCTGGGTGCCTCAGTAGGTTAAGCATCCAACTCTTGATTTCAGCTCAGGTCACGATGTCAGAGTCATGAGATTGAGCTCCACATCGGGCTCCCTGCTCAAAAGGAAGTCTGCTTAAGTTTCTCTCCCTCTCCCTTTGCCCCTCCTCCTGCTTGTGCTTGCACTCTCTCTCTCTCAAATAAATAAATAAATCTTAAAAAAAAATTATTAAGTGCCTGTATGTGCCAGCATGGAGTACACATGCTAAACAAGATAGACATAGCCCTAGCCTCCCAGAGCTTATATAGTTCAAAGGAATCTCAGCCTCCAGAACTTCATTAGAAGAAACCACCTCCTAAATGATTTGGCGTCCTTGAATTTAATTTCTGTCCTCTCAAGCACCACCTTAAATTGGCTGCTGGTCAATATGAAACTCTAGAAAACACCTTACTGGCCTCAAAAGGAGCGTTACCAGATTTGCCCCCTCATGCAATACAGTCTCCCCTCTTCCTCCTATTGGAAAATACCTGCTCCAAACCGAGCTGGCTCCCTCACATCTCCACATCAGCACTTCTGTCCATGCCATTCCTCCAGCTCTGAATGTCATCTCTTAGAGTTCTCCAGAGTCCTGTTTAGCCCTAAACCCTTCCTCAAGCCTTCTCAATTGATTGGGAGTAGAGAAGTCCCCATTTCTTTATGCATTCATTCTTTTGGTACTTCCTGAGTCTACTGGGTGTAGGACCTGGGTGAGCAAACTGTAGTTCCTACCCCCTTGAAATATCAAATCTAGAAGATAAGATAGATATCAACGGAAAAAAAACAAAGATGTATTATTTAGTTATGTGATTATATAATGACTTTATTATTTATTATTCATCAAAAAATGAATGATTCACAAACCATGTGACATTCTATGTAGGAAAAGTATAAGATACTGTCACAAAACTTAGTAAAATAGAACTTAGTTTGGAGGTGCTATGGGGTGAGAAAAGGCTTCTTTCTTGAAGGACTTGACTTTTGCACTAAGATTCAGTGCAGCACTATCCAATAGAACTTCCTACAGTGACAGCAATATTCTGTATCTGTGCTGCCCCACACAGTAGCCATCAACCACGCAGGCTCCTAAGCATCTGAAATGTGGCCAGTGCATCTAAGGAACTAAACTTTAAATTTTTTATTCTAATTAACTTAAATTTAAATAGCCACATGTACCTAGTGACTAGTGTATTAGATAGTGTGAATCCAAAGATGAAGAGGAGTTAGATATGTCAGCAGAAAGTGAGAAAAGTAGGAAGGAGAAAGAATGGGTGTAAATGTCCTGAGACTAGACAGAGCATTCACTGCATGCTTGAGGACAGGACGGAAGGAGAGTGTGGCTGGAACATGAGGAGCTAAGAGAAGCATCATGAGATGAGCAAAGGAAGTAGGTGGAACCCAAACAAGGCAGGGCCTGAAGACCAGGTTAAGGATTTTGAGTTCTATCCAAATAGTAGTGTGGTGCTCTGGAAGGATGGTGAGCAAAAGAGTGACAAGATCTGGTTAAAAAAAAAAAAAATCATTCCAGTTCCAAGAAGGAGAATGGATTGGGAAGGAGAAGTGCATACATGAGATCAGTTAGGTTTTTTGCACTAATTCAGATAAGCAACAAAGGTATGTGGTGCTGGACATGGAAAGAAGGCAAAGATCCGACCTGGGTAGGCTTATTGCATACTTCCTGGGTGACTTAGGAAAAGTCACTTAACACTCTGGGTCTCCAATGTTCTTTTCAACTGTAAAATGGGAACAACCACCCCTGCCCCACCTACACTGTATGACAATCAAATGAATATGAAAGTGTTTTGTAAAACACACAGGTTCTACAAATAAGAGTTAATATTATTGCTCAATCCCACATGGTTTACTCCCTCTCTGTTCCTTCTCCCTCCAACCATTACTCATATATAACTAGTACAACTTAGAACAAAACAATACTTCGTTGGCTTCATAGGTGCTGGGTTTTTCCATTAAACTGAACTATTTCATTCTTAGGGGCAGAGAATTTGTTATATACCTCTTCTGTACACACTCCAGGGCTTAGCAAAAATCACAGCACCTAGTAGGTGCTCAAACAATTGTGTGAGAACTAGATGATACTGGACAAATGCCTCTTGGCTAAATGACACCTCCAGCTTATCTTTTTTCTTCTTCCTAATGGGAGCTGGTACTAATTATATACGAACTTGCAATGTTCTCACTTTCTTCAGATGATTAAAATTGTGGTTCCGAAAAGAGATATAAGCCTTTAAAATCAGGGATGGTGTATATACCTCTAGGACTTAGGTGTTTCCATAGCACTTTTTAGATGGGTGAGTGCCAACCCAATAAAGACCCTCCAATTCTAGTAGTAGAACAAAAATAGGATTTGGAGCCATCTCGCTAGGGATCTTGTCCTATCTCTCATACCTGTTAGTTTCAGAGCCTCGATATCCTCACGTGTCACACAGAAAGAATGGCAGACTTATCTCACACAGTTACTGCAATACTTAAGCAAGATCAGGGATGCCAGAATTTTGTTTATTTATTTTTAGTTCTAAGTAACATTAACACAGCAACCATTGATTGAGCAGCAAAGCTGTGCCAGGCAATGTGTTAGATGCTGGGAATACAGCTCCCTGCAAGAGCTCAGCTCCTGACTTTAAAGAAACCAAACAAGTCACCAATTACAGTGCTATCTGATAAGGATCAAATGCTACGTGATGAGGACAGGTGAAGACAGTGGGCTCTGGGGCAGCAGAAGGGCTTTCTCGCCCTGTCTTTCCTCTGAGGTTGGCAAGGGAGGACAGAGGATGTCAGAGGTCATCAGGAAAGGCTCCCAGGAGCAAGTTATGCAGAAGATTACCTTGTAAGTACCCATGCAGGAGTTGGGCACATGAAGAAGAGAAGAATGTTCCAGATAATGAAAATAACAGAGACATTTCATCCACTCATGTACTCAACAAACATGAATTGGGCCTATCAAGGCAAGGCAGTCTAGGGAACTATGGATAAATAAGACGTGACCCCTGCTCAGGGGGCACACACTGTTTATAGGAGCAGACAGTCAGGGAAAGGCACTTATAATTCAGTATGGTTAGCACAATGAACAGGGTGAGTTCAAGGTTCCCTACATAGTGGCAAATTCAAAAAAACTTTAGGTAGCTTAATATGATTTCCAAGCAGGAGGCACAGGGAGCAAAATGAGGCTGGAGAGAGGGGCAAAAGGGAGAGCACGAGTGGGGTGGTAGCAGTCCACCCCTTGCTCATATTAATCATGTGATGTTGGGCCAGTTACTTAACCCTTCAAAGCTCATGTCTTTGAGGTTGGTTTTTATTATTCTGTTTTGGAGCTATAGCTCCACATCAAGAGGCTGTCATGTGGATAAAATGAAGTGATGGATATCAAGTATTCAGCTTGGTACCTGGAACATAATGAGTGCCCAAGAAAGGTTAGCTGTCATCATCATCATCTTATTATTTTTGCTGCTGTTGTTCTTATTAATTCAAATAAGAGGAAAACTATCTCAGGCAGTGTGAATGACTCAGGGAACGGAAAGTGGTACAACTGCTCTCAAACTCTTCCTGAAGTCCTTGAAAAAGAAGAGACAGGACAGACTGTGTTCTACATCACCCTTTGCCCTATACCAGCACTTGACAAAGTCTTACATTCAAAGAATCCTAACCAGACAGGGAGTGAGTGTAGGTTTCCAAAAAGCGCCTGTGATGTTTCAGTGTTTCATCTTAGAAGTTCATTCTCCTCCACAAGCTACCCATTTCTCTTACTGTTACCATCATCATCACCACAGGGAACGCAACAGCTTACTCATTTCCAAGCCCTGTTGTAGCACTGTATATGCATTCACTCAGTCCTCCAACAACCCTTTGGAGATAAGCTACAATTATCATTCCCATTTTATAGATAAGGAAACTCGAGCAAGAAACCTGAAGTAACTTGTCAAAAATGACAAGCTAATGACTGTTGGAAATGGGATGTTAGGCAGCCCCGGTGGCTCAGTGGTTTAGCGCCGCCTTCAGCCCAGGGTGTGATCCTAGAGACCTGGGATCGAGTCCCACATCGGGCTCCTTGCAGGGAGTCTGCTTCTCCCTCTGCCTGTCTCTGCCTCTCTCTCGCTCTCTCTGAATAAATAAATAAATAAATAAATAAATAAATAAATAAATAAATAAACAAACAGAAAGAAAGAAAGAAAGAAAGAAAGAGAAAGAAAGAAAGAAGAAAGAAAGAGAGAGAGAGAGAAAGAAAGAAAGAGAAAGAAAGAAAGAAAGAAAGAAAGAAAGAAAGAAAGAAAGAAAGAAAAAGAAAGAAAGAAAAAGAAAGAAAGAAAGAAAGAAAGAGAAAGAGAAAGAGAAAGAGAAAGAGAAAGAGAAAGAAAGAAAGAAAGAAAGAAAGAAAGAAAGAAAGAAAGAAAGAAAGAAAGAGGATGTCAATCCAGGTAGTCTGGCTCTAGAATCTATACTCCAAGGTGTGCTATCTCCTCAACTAAAAAAAAAAAATGCTTCCTTCTCTAAACCTCACACCAGCAATGAGCTGCAAGATGTGTCATGCTTATCCTATGGCTTCTGGCACAGGGCCATATAGACATACCCCATGTGAGCAGACAGCCTAAGACCCAGCCACTTTATTGCAATAGCCTCAATGAAGATAGCCTCACTTAGGACAAATGCCCACAGCACTCATGGGGCTCTCGGGGCTCACACTGATGACGGAGCTGGCCGCCACCGGGAGATGATTAAAAATCTACCATTAAACCAAGCTGTACTTAGAGCAGACCTTTTTTAAAGTAGCTTTTCATCAGGGGATTATATTTTCTTCTTGACAATTTCCTTAATGGCAAGAAAGGCTATATGTTAGAAGAACAAAGGAGACCCAAGGGCAAAGAGTAGAAGATTCTCACCACAGCAGGGGCCAAGAGCAGGGAGGGAGGAAGAAAATTAAACAGGCAGAAGAGATGTGCCCCCACTTTTACTCCTATAGGATGCTCCGGCACTGCCCACCCCCACCTCCTCTCTCTGCCTTCCTCTCTGGGGGCACTAACAGCAGCCCAGAGCTCATTAAAGTTTAAACAGACTGATCAATATGGACAGAATGGTGAATTGTCCATCTGCAAATTACCAAGCCCTTCATGAATATTTAAGGAACAAAACTAGGAACAGAGGGAAAAGTAACCAGGACTTTATTTTTCCCTCTGAAAGGGAAAAAGACAGAAGTGCCTCTGTCCCTCCTGATCACCAGGTACTCAAACCAAACAGTCAAGTTGGACAAGTGAGCATCACTTCCTTTCCCGAGCCAGTGGGCGAACTGCAAGCTGACGTCACTCCACATCAACATCTGTCTGGCACAACTCGATGTCCTTGCTTTCTCAAAACACACCACGTGCACGTGCCACTCATGCCTTTGCACATGCTGTTGCCTCTGAACAAAACAAGCTTCCCCCACCTGTCTTTGTGGAAGACAGGAGAGTCCAGGACTGACAGTACAGCAGTGGAGTCAGCCTGAGCCTCCATAGGCTCCCGTCCTGCCTCTGCCTCTTACCAACTGCAAGAACTTGGGCAAGTCACCTAACCTTTCTGAGCCTGTTTCCTCCTCAATACAACAGGGGCTATAACAGGACTACGTTCATAGGGTCATTGCAAGGATTCACATACACAATGCATGCTAATACAGTTTACACACCACTGGGCACACGTGAAGACACAGGCGTTAGCTAGGATTATCAGTGACTTCTTCCACATTCAGTCATATGGGATCCTCTGCTTGTTCCCCATCCTGGGTCCTGTCCACGTGAGCCCTTCCAAGCTGTCCTTTCCTCAGCTCCAGCCACAGCCACTGAGCCCCCGGCACCTACCGAGGCATAGTGTAGCTGTTGTCTACTGGTCTCTGCCACTAGACTGTGAGCTCCCAAAAGGCAAGGCCTATATCTAAAGCGTCCCAACATTGGTTGGGAGTGGTTCCCAGTAGCAGGTGTGCAAAACAGACATGCTCAGTCGGTGGGAGCAGGGGAGCATATGCAAGGATAGAATGCCACAGCTGTGGCCATACCTTTGTGACAACACAGCATGCAGCCCAGATGTCCTCGGACGATTGCTCATGATGGTTGAACTGAGGCTCCCATCGCTTAATTGGCTGGTCTGCGAAAGCCAAAAGGATGCCCCTCTGGTCCACCAGAGCCGCACGCACACTGCCTGTTCCGACATCCACACCCACATAGTAGCTCCCTGGTTCCTGATCTCCGCCAGGCATCATGGTCCCTCCACCTGCCATGACCAAGGACAAAAACCACATGAAGACCAAGTGGGTCTGCAAAATCAAGCCCAAAATATCTTGCAAGTGAAAATAAAAGAGGCATAGCTGACCAACCAGTCACCATTTACTTATTCATTCACCCAACAAAAACAATGAGTGCGGTGCGTAAACAAGACCAGCAAGGCCTCAGATGTGGAGTTTCCATTCTTGGGAGGAAGTCAGATGTTAAACTGCTACGAATTACATAATCATTTACCCAAAGTTGTGATACTGGGTGAAAAGTGCTATATGGATGAATACGGGCTGTGGAAACCAGCAAATCTAGAGATAACAGTATGTATTTATTCTCATAGAATCTGAATCAAAATGAGGACAGTGGCCACAGTACTAAAAAGGAACCTCATCTATCCTGCCAACCTTCCATTCAAAGAATGATCTCCTAAGCACCTATTACATGCCCAGGAAAGTGAAAAGTACACGGATCTGCTCTTTTCCTCACTGTGACTCTGGAAGGAGAACATACTTAAATCTCTAAATTTATAGGTCCTCAGGGGGAGACTCCAAGAGATACATAACTTCTCTCTTCAAGCTAGGTCCGCACACTTAAGAGAGTAAATGTACATTCCAGTGATGCATGTTGCACGGATGGGGAAACAGGTCCCAGAGAAGTGAAGCGGCCTGGATCCACGGCCTCCCATCTGTGCACTGTCAAGTCCCACGCCCTTCCTGTTCATTCTTAACAGCTTGCGGGCTGCTTGGAAGAAGAGGTGAGTATACCGCAGCCGAGTCACGAAGTGACTGGGAATTGGGAAGGAGACTCGCAGGGGATGGGATCAGGAATTTGTCAGACGATCTGTTTTCTTTGCAGACCCCTTGTGAGTTACGAGGCAATCTGACCAGAGAACACTCAGGAATTCCTTGGCCTTCAGTGCCGCTCTCAGTCCCTCTGGTCAGATTAGCCCACATGACACAGAAATCTCGCAGAGGCTTTCATTTCCCAGATCAGCCTTTCGCAGAGCAAGAACAAGCCCCCCAGACAGCCACGCTGGTGAACAGGCTACAACTCCCCAGGTGAGCCGGGGCAGGCTTAGCACCCGGAGTCTCATTTCAACCCAGAAAGCGTTCTGAGCTCTTCCATTTCAAAAAGGTAAATGTTTCCTTGGCAAGGTCACACTTGGGGACTCTAAAACGAAGCCAGCCCACAGATGTTCAGTTACTGCTTCCTGGATATTCATCCCAGTCAAAAACGGCTTCATTAAAAGTGATTGCTTTTGACTTAATCACAGTGATTCCCCAACAGCGTCTGCCCCCTTCGGCTTGCAGGCTCCCTGGCAGGTGGGAGAGGAAACCGGGGAAGCCACAGTGAGCACGTGTACCTTCAGCAGGGCTCCGGCTCCAGCCTCTGCACTTCCCCATCAACCTGCCTCCCTTGCTTACAGGACTTCAGGAGCTGCACAGGACCTATAGTACCAGTGGTCAAGCTCTGCGTTCCCTCCTTTTCTTCAAGCCATTACTCATAGAGGATTTAAATCCAGTCAAAGAAGAGCAGCTCCCTTTGAAGGAAGGATCAGCCCAGCCCTGCCCTCCCTGCCTCCTCAGAGCCATCCCTCTGCTGGGTCCTTCCTCAGGACTCAGGGTGGTTATAATACAGCCTGATGCCCTGGGCATAGCATCCCAGGCCCTGTTTGTGGTTGGCCTCGCAACCAAACGCAATCCTGCCCATTCTTACACCAAACTCCAGATGTCCAGAGACTCCTCATCCTGACCTGCCGCAGGGCTGCCCCACTGCTTTGCACTTGCCCTTCCCTACCTAATCCCCTCTCTTGTGACCTCAGACTTATATTTTCAATTCCAATTCAACCATCTCCCCTTGCCTTTCTCTGTCACTTGGTGCCACGAGAGTACAGTGTCCCTACTTTCTTCAAATCTTAACCATTCTAAAACGTCCTTTATTTTTGGTTCCAGGTCTGTCTCCCTTACTGGCCTGAACCTGAAAAATAAGGAACTTTGATTTCTGTATCCCTAGCTCCTAACAGTGTCTGGTATAGAATCAATTTTCAATAAATGTTTACTGAATCAACACCCAGATCGGTGAAATCAATAGAAAACACGGATGAATGGGCTTATCCTTTAACAGTTTGAATTCCTAGTATTTTACTTATATGAGCTAGTGTTTTGCTTGCATTCTAATCTCTGTATGCTTCATTCATCCAGTTGATATTTATTGGATGCCTACAACCACTTTAATTCTAGGACACTCATTTTTTTTACATTTTGTTTCTCTGAAATCAGTGACTCCTACAATCAATGGCATCTCGCAATTCATTGGTAGCATTGTCTTTCTTACTTAGTGGTATATGAAATGATAATGCATCTTGAAATCCATGACTGCCATCCAAAGAAACGCAGATTGGGCCAGGTACCAAGCACCCTGCTAAAAGCTGAGGATACCGTAAAGGACAAAACAGGATGGTGCCCTGGCTCAGAGCTTCCTCAACTTTATCTGCAAGCGGGAGGAAGACTGATCAAACCAGCTGCTCCACCTCCCACACTCACATCTTCTCCTTGGAATGCCCTCTTCTAGCTTCTCACCGTGTCCAGCATAAAGGCCCAGGCGTGCTGCTCCTAACACTAATCCTAGCACGCCTATGACCCTCTGCCCTTGCCTACCGCTCTCCAAGACTATGCTAAACACTTCAGGGAGAAACAAGGAAATACAAAGGAAATGAAGAATCCATACAAATGTTCTGGCTTACCTAGACTGGCCAGCCATCTCCCAGCCTTCACCCCATTCCAGCTAGCCCCAGTGACAAGACAGATTTCTCCATGGGGTTGGCCCAGCTCCGTAAGCCTCAGTTGCTTCCTTCTGACTCTATCTTCCTCAGCAGGGCACACATCTCAGGACATCTTATCACCCACTACCCAGACACCCAATTGATTTCCAGTAAAATCCAGAGGCAGAGGTTTACTCTGCAGCTGACACAGGGCTTTCTCCAGTTCTGTTTTCTGGAACCCTGACTTCATTAAACAGGAAAGTGCCCACCCTTCAGGAGAGCCCCTACCGCATATGAAGAGTGGAGCTTTACTATTAAACAATTAACTCCTCTGAGGCCAGGATCACGGCTAGATCCTGTGCAAACCCAGTGTGTGGCACACAGCAGGTACTCGATGAGTCTTTGTGACTCAGTGGATACCTTTAAAACCTAACCTGAGGGAATAATAAAAGGCATTACGTTTACTGTGGCCCTAGTGCTCTGTTTTACAGCTAGCTTGCTAATATTGCCATACTTTTAATCCCGACCTCAACTCTTGAAGATAATAATTACTAATATCATCCCCATTTTACTGGTGAGGAAATTGTGTTCTGGACAGGTAAAGTAACTTGCCACAATCTGTTGTATAACTAATAAGTAATAGAGTTGACAGCAATTCCATTCTCTCTGGCTCTTAAGTCCCCAACCATTCTCAGGGTGCTAAATTGCCTGATTCTCCTCCATTTATTAAACGCCTATTTGCCAAGGCCCCTGCCTACGCTGTTTAAGACTGGCTACCTCAGAACTCAAGCTGCCCACCCACAGAGACTGACCCTTCCCCAGGCCAGGCTACCTCTCTCTGCAAAACCACCAGTTTCCAGACCATGTTACCAAGACTCCGGTCAGGAATGATCAAACCCACAGAGACCAGGGCCCCACACCTCCCAGCATTGTTCACACACACCTCCCAGTTCATGTTTTTCCAAGAAATAGATCCTAATTAAATATTTCAGGTTCACCATGTTTCCCATTACTATAGTTTTAAGTGATCTCTTTGTGATTGTTTCCACACCTGGACCCTGAAAGCAGGAAAGCAAGTAAGTTCAAGCCCTTGGGCGGCTTCCCTGAAACTCGACCCTGAGAGTTTTAAAAACTCTGCCAGAGAATTTTCTGCAACTCATATCCCTTGCCTTCCCCCTCTATGCCCTTTGTTCCTGGGTCACAAGTCCTCTGCTGTGTCCTGGACTCAAACTGTATCCAGTTCCCCCTCTCCTCAAAAAATAACTGCAAAATAGAAAACATTCCATTTTCTAATTGGCCAAGAAAAAAAATAATAATAAGGAGTAGGATCTGTGTGTCGGGCACTTGCACATAGGCCTTAATCTCTTCCGAATGAAACTCAACCAAGCTGGTAAACCTATCACCATTCTATACTTCAGGGGGGATGGGGAAATTTGCCTGAGTCTTACAAACTGTAAATGGCAGTACCAAGATTTGAACCCCAGCCTCTATGGCCAAGTGTAGGGCTCTCTCCCCAACACCAACCTAAAACTGAAAACAAAATTCTTTGTTAACTTCTTCAATAACAAGTAGCAACAAATGTAGCAACAACTATCAATTATTAAACTCTGCTCTGCAAATCACCCACATGATTTTGTGATTCCATCTACTACTTGCAACATCTCTGTGAGGTAGGCAATATAAGCTCATTTTCCAGTTAAGGAGACTAAGGTTCTTAGCAACGAAGGTGGTTAGGGTCACACAGTACAAAACCTGAAGAACTGGGACTCGAGGCTAAGTTGGAATGGCTGCAAAGCCCAATTTATGAGGTGAGGTTCAGAACTTTGGTTCTATTTCATTCTTTCTAAGCAAAGATGAATATTTTAAAAACAAATTACTGTTAGGGCTACGGGGATGGTGATAGGCAGACAGAAATGAGAACACAGACTGTGGGGACCACAAGAAAGAAAACAATAGAGAAAAATTCAAGCTGTGCTAGACACGAGTCCTGGGACACCTAACTTGTCAGTCTGCAAGATCTTCAAAAGGCAGAAACAGCCTCCTATCCGAGTCCCCAGTATGGATGGTGATGTAAGAAAGACATTAGGGTTTGAAGTCAATGGCCAAGAAAGAATTCTTGAAACGTCTTTGGTGCAAAAAGGTGGTTTTATGAAAGCACAGGGGACAGGACCCATGAGGTGAGGGTCAGAAAGAACTGTGGGGGGGGGGCATGAGGAGTGGCCCATTATAGACTTTCAAGTGGGGAGGGGGTCAGGGATAGCATAAGCCTCCCAGGTATCTCAGAAACAAGGTTTCCAGGATCTTGAAGGGGCTAGCTACTGCTGGGAAAGGTCATTTACTATTGTTTAGTAAAACCTGAGTCATGAGACCCTTCAGATGTATATCAGCAAGTCATATGCCTGGGGGATGTTTGCCAACACATATCTTGGGGGAGGTAGAGAGATAAAGGAAATTTCTAAAGGAATTTTTTATGTTAAAGTAGACTTACAGGATCCTGGGAGTCTGGTTAAGATTGCTTCTTGCCCTTAGCAAAGTATTAACATTGAGGCAGCTGAGTCCCTAGAGGAAGGTTACTCTACCTGTTTCAATGACTTGTCAATGGCTTTAGAGAGTAAGGAAATTTAATAATTTTTCTTCTGCCTTTGTTTCCCAAATCATTCCCATCTGAGCGATTTTGACCCTTAAATCTTTAAGGCTGCTGAGGGTAGAAGGTCTCATCTTCTGTAACTTTTTCCTGCTTAATAGGGCTAGAGAGATGTCCCTACCTATGGGTCAACACTGGTCAGCTGGGGCTTAAATAGATATAGGAGTTATGAAAGCAGAGGCCCTTGGAGTCAACTTGGCTTGAAGTTATGGCAGTGAAGGAGTCTCTGCACCAGGGAGAGACGCATGGGAGAAAAGAGCAAAACAAGATTAGTATAAGAAAAAGAAAAAGAAGCGCAAATAAGAGTCCTTTGATAACTGATGAAAATCTTTCCCAGTCCAGGAATTTAATCAACCATTAAAGGAAAGAGAGGGATTGTTTAAAGCACCATTTTGAGTATCCATGTCAGTTAGAAACACAGAAATATATTTGAGGTAATCAGGAACGTATACACAGCATTATGTTTCTGTCATAGCACACGTTCTACCTTGTGTAGCAGTTAAAACATCTAATGCTACTCTATTTTGTAAAACTGCTTTACACATTTGTGTTACTTTAGGATTTAGTAGAGAAATGCTATTTTGAGTGACATTTAGGGCTTTGACCATGTCCTTATTAAGAGCTTCCATGTACCAAACAACCTGGTCCAGTCCCAAAGAGGGAACAAAGGTGAATGCCAGGTGGTCATAACAACGAGACACAGAAAGCATCCACCATGTTTTAAATTTGGAAGGTTGGCCGGGTTGGTAATGGATTTAATGCGTCCATGCATCCAGGCAAAACCCAGAGTACAACATAGTACTGGAAGTCCTAGCCTCAGCAATCAGACAACAAAAAGACATTAAAGGCATTCGAATTGGCAAAGAAGTCAAACTCTCCCTCTTCGCTGATGACATAATACTCTACATAGAAAACCCAAAAGACTCCACCCCAAGATTGCTAGAACTCATACAGCAATTTGGCAGTGTGGCAGGATACAAAATCAATGCCCAAAAGTCAGTGGCATTTCTTTAAATTTTTTTTATTTATTTATGATAGTCACACAGAGAGAGAGAGAGAGAGAGAGAGAGAGAGAGAGAGAGGCAGAGACACAGGCAGAGGGAGAAGCAGGCTCCATGCACCGGGAGCCCGACGTGGGACTCGATCCCGGGTCTCCAGGATCGCGCCCTGGGCCAAAGGCAGGTGCCAAACCGCTGCGCCACCCAGGGATCCCCTCAGTGGCATTTCTATACACTAACAATGAGACTGAAGAAAGAGAAATTAGGGAGTCAATCCCATTTACAATTGCACCCAAAAGCATAAGATACCTAGGAATAAACCTAACCAAAGAGGTAAAGGGTCTATACCCTAAAAACTATAGAACACTTCTGAAAGAAATTGAGGAAGACACAAAGAGATGGAAAAATATTCCATGCTCATGGATTGGCAGAATTAATATTGTGAAAATGTCAATGTTACCTAGGGCAATTTACACGTTCAATGCAATCCCTATCAAAATACCATGGACTTTCTTCAGAGAGTTAGAACAAATTATTTTAAGATTTGTGTGGAATCAGAAAAGACCCCAAATAGCCAGGGGAATTTTAAAAAAGAAAACCATAGCTGGGGGCATCACAATGCCAGATTCAGGTTGTACTACAAAGCTGTGGTCAAGACAGTGTGGTACTGGCACAAAAACAGACACATAGATCAATGGAACAGAATAGAGAATCCAGAATTGGACCCTCAACTTTATGGTCAACTAATATTCGATAAAGGAGGAAAGACGATCCACTGGAAGAAAGACAGTCTCTTCAATAAATGGTGCTGGGAAAATTGGACATCCACATGCAGAAGAATGAAACTAGACCACTCTCTTGCACCATACACAAAGATAAACTCAAAATGGATGAAAGATCTAAATGAGAGACAAGATTCCATCAAAATCCTAGAGGAGAACACAGGCAACACCCTTTTTGAACTAGGCCACAGTAACTTCTTGCAAGATACATGCACGAAAGCAAAAGAAACAAAAGCAAAAATGAACTATTGGGACTTCATCAAGATAAGAAGCTTTTGCGCAGCAAAGGATACAGTCAACAAAACTCAAAGACAACCTACAGAATGGGAGAAGATATTTGCAAATAACATATCAGATAAAGGGCTAGTTTCCAAAATCTATAAAGAACTTATTAAACTCAACACCAAAGAAACAAACAATCCAATCATGAAATGGGCAAAAGGACATGAAGAGAAATCTCACAGAGGAAGACATAGACATGGCCAACATGCACATGAGAAAATGCTCTGCATCACTTGCCATCAGGGAAATACAAATCAAAACCACAATGAGATACCACCTCACACCAGTGAAAATGGGGAAAATTAACAAGGCAGGAAACAACAAATGTTGGAGAGGATGCGGAGAAAAGGGAACCCTCTTGCACTGTTGTTGGAAATGTGAAATGGTGCAGCCACTCTGGAAAACTGTGTGGAGGTTCCTCAAAGAGTTAAAAATAGACCTGCCCTACGACCTAGCAATTGCACTGCTGGGGATTTACCCCAAAGATACAGATGCAATGAAATGCCGGGACACCTGCACCCCGATGTTTATAGCAGCAATGTCCACGATAGCCAAACTGTGGAAGGAGCCTCGGTGTCCATCGAAAGATGAATGGATAAAAGATGTGGTCTATGTATACAATGGAATATTACTCAGCCATTAGAAAGGACAAATACCCACCATTTGCTTCAATGTGAATGGAACTGGAGGGTATTATGCTGAGTGAAGTAAGTCAATCGGAGAAGGACAAACATTATATATTCTCATTCAATTGGGGAATATAAATAATAGTGAAAGGGAATAGAAGGGAAGGAAGAAAAAATGGGTAGGAAATATCAGAAAGGGAGACAGAACATAAAGACTCCTAACTCTGGGAAACGAACTAGGGGTGGTGGAAGGGGAGGAGGGCAGGGGGTGGGGGTGAATGGGTGACGGGCACTGAGGGGGGCACTTGGCGGGATGAGCACTGGGTGTTATTCTGTATGTTGGAAAATTGAACACCAATAAAAAATAAATTTATTATTAAAAAAAAAAAAAACAGAGTACAGCGGCCTATCCAGCCTGGGGGAAGCCATGGACACAAGCTGGAGCCATGTAGCCACTGGGTCCTATTAGGAGACAGTCATCTGCTTCTGGATCTCCTTTAACTGCAGTCAAGATATCAAGTGCTATTCAGTTTTAAAGGACCATCTTTTGAATTTATGTAATAAAAAACAGTCTGTTGTCACTTTCTAGGGATTAAGGGAGTCCAATCAGGGAAAATTTCTCTTAGCAAAGTTTTTTGTCATCTCGTTGGCCTTTTTACCCAAATGAGTAATCCTGTTGTAAACCCTGTATTAACTTCCATTGGTTATTTTTGGGTATAAAGATTTTTTCCTTTATTATTAACAAGCCAGTCCTGTGCTTTTTTGAATATCCTTGTTCCTGGGCTATATGAATTTCCTGGTCTGAACAGACTGGACTTATGGACTTTATTATGAGTTAGGATGGTAAAAGACTTAATGTGGTTTATTTTGTGCTGTCTGCTTGGCTGCACAGTCTATCAAATTGTTTCCTTTAGATTCTAAGTCACATCCTTTGATGTCCTTTGAGGTGAATTACAGCCACCTCTTTAGGCAGGTATACACCCTCAAGAAGAGTAAGGATTTAAGGCCCATACTTGATTGGGAAGTTATGGCTTGATAATAAGCCCTTTTTCTTCCAAATTTTTCCACGGGCATGTGGGACTAGTAAAGCATATATGGAGTCAGTATAAAAAAATAATTTTTAAGGCTTTAGCAATTTCAAAGCATGAGTGAGCACTACAGCACACCCCAGCTTTTCTTCTTCCCCTTTCCATGAAACTATTGCCATCAGTACACCAACTATTGTCTGCATTTTTGATAAGAGAACCTTTTAAATCTGGTTGACTAGAATAAACAAGATCAATAGCCTCTGAACAGGTATGTTCTATAGAGTAATATGATCAGGTCCAGGCATAAGGGCAGCTGGGTTTTTTTTTTTAATTTTAATTTTTATTTTTTTATGATACACATAGAGAGAGAGAGAGAGAGAGAGAGGAGAGAGAGGAGAGGCAGAGACACAGGCAGAGGGAGAAGCAGGCTCCATGCCAGGAACCTGACGTGGGACTCGATCCCTGGACTCCAGGATCGCGCCTTGGGCCAAAGGCAGGCGCGAAACAGCTGAGCCACCCAGGGACCCCGCAGCTGGGTTTAAAGTCTGAAAGGTTTCAAGTATATTTCAGGCATCTCTATAAGTATAGCCTACTATTTAATAAGTTGGCCTCCCATCGTCTATTGGTGGCTTTTGGTCTCTAAGACATTCCGGACCTGATGTGAAGTCATTACAGTCAGGGACTGTCCCATAGTGAGCTTTGAGGCTCCTTTTACCAGGAGGGCTGTTGTGTGCTTAGCTAAAGCCTTTTTTTAAAAATTATACCTCAACAGAGGTGACTTCTAGGATAAATATGACTAAGAGATAAAACTATCAGAAGCCCATTTTGTTTGAGGTCCAGCCTAATTACAAGAAATCACGGACAAGTGGGAGAAGACTTGTCTCAAGAGATAGGGGTATCCGCAAGTGCATCATCAAATCTAATCACAAAGAAAGTGGGGCCATCCATTATCTCCACAAGCCCACAATTAACCCCATGGAGTGGGGTATACTTTGGCTTCTAAGGAGTGATTCTATCATCCCAGCCATACAGAATTGATCAAGGTGCTAGCTGAGGTATAGAATTGTTGAGGAATCAATCCCATTTTTTAAGCTGTTCAAAATAATCATGCCTGTGGGGTCCTGTTAATATCCCCACAGAATAATAAGCAAAGAGACTATCTATACATGAGCTATTATGGCAACTTCCCTGAAGTTTACTTCAAGTTGTCAAGCTTAGGCAAAACAACATTCAAAGACAAGCAGAACTAGGATTTAATCTGCAAAGGTGTGTTACCAAAACATAATTTTTCTCTTTAAAATTGCCCTTACTTCCAGACATAGCCAAATCAAGACTAATTTTTTTACTAAACAAGTCCAATTTTAACAAACTTGGTCTAATTACTTTACATAAACTCAGCAAGAATAATGATTATCATATAGATCTTTCAGAATCTACTTTGCTGGAACTTTTTATAAGGAATCTCTAGGTTGAATTCAGTAGCCTCTCCAGGCCAGAAGCCAAGCCAGGTACTTGCCATCAGACATGCCTACAATACCTGTAGATGTGGGTGGATTCCTCTTCATGAGGTCCCAAATATATCCTGAGATTCCTGCACCTGCCAGGAAGTGACATTCTTCATTCACCTTGTGAGGCTGCTGGGAACTCTGTAAGCAAGGTATCAGGCCAACAGTTCCAAGGGGCTTTATGACTCCATGTTTCATAAAGACAACCTTAGTTCCTTAAAGCTCTTTGGTAATATCTGAGGCCAATGCATGTCTCTTAAATAGGATATTCTAGTCAAAGCCTTGGTAAAATAACCAATGTTTCAAATGATGTCCTGTTACAAGAACAGATTCTTATTGAACTTAGGCAAATGTATAGAATTGCCATGGAAGAAAGAATACTTACTGAGAGACCTTTGAATTTCAGAGGGTTCAAGTAGAGAAAAAAGTTAAATGTCTCAATTTGTTCACAAATGTATACTGTACCATGTTTCTGTAAGCCAGAAATATCTTGAGAATGTTCTCTTAACCTGAAAGGGTAAACATTAGAGAACAAGCAATGTTTCAAACAAGGGGTACAAAACTATAATCATCTTTTTAGTTCATTTAGTCCTATGCTCAACTAGTTCATGTTCAGTTTGAATGTAGCTTTTTAGTTAGTTCGGGAAATTCCTACCCTAGAATTCCTCTTTATTAATCTCCTTGAAGATGTAACTCATTTTGCAAGGGAATAAGAACAATTATAAATAACAAAAATTCAGAAATGGACCTTGTTAAAGATCTGATATGAGAGTTCATTATGATGCCAGGACAAGAAACTTCAGTTATTCCTGTGACATATGACATTTCAATAATCAAAATATCAAGTGATGACTTTATACCAGAAGATAACATACCAAATAAACAAGCCTAATTAGTCAACAAGATTTCATTCATGATTTAAATCTTGGGGAACTTTATTAAAACCTTAGAAAGTTTTAAAGCACATGCATAAAGAGGATTAAGGATCCCCAAAGACCTGATAAAGGCAAAACAGAGAAACTGTTTTTTTCTGGGCAAAGGAAAGAGCAAACAACTCTGTTTACATTTTTTTTGAAGAGCAGACCAACAATTCAAGAAAATTGTCTTTTAACAGAGAGAAAGCAGACTTTCAATCTTATACTTCTATACTTTTAAAATCCATTCATTTCAACCTTAGTCCTTCCTTATCACACCTAAAACTCCTTTCCAAAGATTTCCCTTGACAAACCTTCTGCAACTTTCCTTCACATTCAAATTTTGTCCCAATCCATTTCTTTCCAAATAATCAGTCTCATTTAGAACAAAATTACCTTATTTTACCTTCAATAAAAATGCATTCCCATTCCTTCTATCTTTCTTACATATCTCCTACTTTTGCTTCCCTTATTCCCATCAGTCTTAATTACATTTAGCAAAATTCTGCACTTAGAAACTTTAGTCTCCAGTGTAAACTAGTAGTAACCAATTGTGAATTATTACACCAGAACTCTTTAGATAGCAGATTTATGAATCAGTTAAGCACAAAGAATGTTTTCCAACAGTCTTAAATATCTTTAGTCTCTTTGCAATAAGAAGTCAAAAGCACAAAACTGTGTCCAGTAATCAATGCTTTAGCACTTTATCCTTTTGGAAAAGACCTAGATGTCCAATGAATTCAATCCCATTTATCATCCAAGCAAAACTTTAGTTTCAGGTTACCAAAGATTTTGAAAGCTATCTTAACAATTACCCATGAAATCTTTGTAATTAACCATAATTTTAAGTCATCTCTTTGCTAACAAATTACAAAAGAAATAGTATGAGCTTATTTGGCCTTCAAAGAATAAAAGTTTTACATTTAACACTAATTAATTTTAAAGACATGTCTATCTTAAACCAACAAATGTAAATTAGTTTCAATACGGATTATGTTCCAGCTGGATCCTCCCCAGTGTCAATTTTTATCAGACACTGGTGGGGAAATCTGGAGTAGGTGGTGTTAGGTCCAAGGGGCTGCTCTTCTTTGCTCCTTGATAGAGAGGGGAGAAGAAGCCATGGTGCCAGAGGCCAAGAATGGCACAGGAACCAGCTATACAGGCGTCATGCCCCCAGGGTGGTGCCCAAGCAAAAAGTGAGGGATGAGAAGACAGAAGAGGTAAAGTACTGCCAGAAGGCAGAGAAAGGGTTCCCAGTTCTAGAACTCGTCAGGTCTAACAGAGGAGCAGATGCCATGTTTTCCCGCCAACAAGGGGGGAACAGGCAGTCTATGTTGGGCTAGAGAAACAGGGAATTTCCTCCCAAACAAAAGGAGTTTCAGTAGCTACTTGGGAATATTCCTTAAAGTCCCTGTCCTGAGGTAGGCTAACCACAGTTGGCTTCAATTATAGCCATTAACCCAGGAAATGAGTGAGGGAGAAGCCCCCACATTGATTAGGAGGTGGAACTGTGAGAGAGAGAGTCAGAGTTCCCTTTGTCTGGGATAACCTGTTTCCTCCAGCAACCTGGGTTGATTTGGAGGAGGCTTATTTAGATAACTATCATCCAATATGTCCAGAGGGGGGTTACTAGCCAGACACATTTGGGCAAACACATTCTGCCCTGTTTCCTGCAGAAGAGATCTAATTGACAGATCCTACTGAGGCCATGCAGTGTTACAGGAGCTCAGTCCTTTCCTAAATTTTGCAATCCAAATTGTTTCCAGTGTGTTAAAAGGCATCCCAAGGTAGAGTCCTTGGGGATTGAATAAGAGCCTACTGAGGCCATGCTCCTGGAAAAGTAGAGAAGGTCCATTACAAAAAAATCTTACCCTGACTCCCAGGCGGTGTCCCATGCAGGGTATGTCAAAGGTTCCATGTGTCAAAAGTGATTAGAGGCATCCCTCAAACAAAAATTGCTATTGATCACCATCCTGCCTTGCCACAAAGGCATTACTGCAGTATGCATCCTGTTAGAGGGAGGCCAGCATCCCTCCCCTTCCCCATCGCATCCTAGGCTACAGACGGGTGCCTGGTGAATGAACTGAAATACTGTGCCCTGCCATCCTATGCCCTGAAGCCCGCTTTATCACCTGCTGTGAGGGACACACCTTATTTCCTATGCCCTGAAGGTTGCATTATTGCCCTGCCTTTTTTAGCCCATGGAGAACACTAGAAAAGTTTTACAAGGGGAAATTACCCAATTTTATAATTTAGTAGAGAACATTGACAGAAGACAGTAAAGATAGAAATCCACTGCAATCCAAGTGACATTCTAACCCATGTAGTCTTTATAGCTAACTTCCCTAAGAAATGGTCCCCAGTTAGGTTTTAATTCCATTGAGTATTGGTTTCAGCCAGCTCCCAGGGGAGGTCCTGCGGCCAGAAGTGAGTAGACCAGGGATGTGAAGGGGATCACAATAGATCAATCAGGAGGAAACCTCCCATGGGAGTCTTAAGATTGGAAGACTCTGGTGACTTAAGTGGCTGTCCCTTGCCCAAGACAGACAACTTTGTTATAAGGATAGGAATAAAGAGGGATCCCTGGGTGGCGCAGCGGTTTGGCGCCTGCCTTTGGCCCAGGGCGCGATCCTGGAGACCCGGGATCGAATCCCACGTCGGGCTCCCGGTGCATGGAGCCTGCTTCTCCCTCTGCCTATGTCTCTCCCTCTCTCTCTCTCTGTATGACTATCATAAATAAATAATAAAAAAAAAATTTAAAAAAGGATATAGAGGGCATCAAGTTTCTGGGTCTTATTACCACCTCGGCCAGAGTACTAACTTCCAGCCAAATACAAGCTTTCTCCTCCCCATAGAATAGCCACAGGCTACAGACTGAGCCTACGCAATCCACATGAAAGTGTTCCAATGAGACCACACCCCTTGAAAAACTCCTGAAATGCTAGTAGATGAAGAGGAGGGAAAATACTCGCCAATTTTGCAACGTGGCTCAGAGTCCAGATGAGAAAATTCAAAGTCCTTTGTGGTTGCCAAATAATGTAGGAAAGACATTAGGGTTAGAAGCCGACAGTCAAGAGAGATTACTTGAGATGTCTTTGGTGCAAAATGGTGCTTGTATTAAAACACAGGGACAGGACCGGTGAGCAGAAAGAGCTGCACCAGGGTCATGAGGAGTGGCTCATTATAGACTTTCAAGTTGAGAGGGGGTCAGGGATAGCATAAGCCTCCCAGGTATCTTGGAAACAAGGTTTCCAGGATCTTAAGGGGGCTAGCTATTGCTAGGAAAACTCATTTATAACTGTTCAGTAAAACCTGAGTCATGAGACCCTTCAGATGTATATCAGCAGGTCATATGCTTGGAGGATGTTTGCCAGCACATATCTTGGGGGGTAGAGATAAAGGAAGTTTCCAGAGAAATTTTTATATGTTAAAGTAGACTTACAGGATCCTGGGAGTCAGGCTAAGATTGCCTCTTTCCCCTAGCAAAGTATTAACATTAAGGCAGCTGAGTCCCTACAGGAATGTCCCTCTGCCTGTTTCAAGGAATTGTCAACGGGCTGCAGACTGTAAAGAAATGTAATAATTTTTCTTCTGCCTTTGTTCCCCACATCAGACAGGACTCATTTTTAGCCCCTACTGATGATGAAAATACTGTTCCTATGATAAATATATGGTTCATTAAATAATAGCTTGTATAAATATTATTAGTAGTGTGCCACAGGAAACCACAGACTTCATGGCTGATTCAACAAAGATGCAAGTTGCTCAAATGTAGCATGAAAAAGAAAGAGGGACATGGACTGAGAGGCTGTTCTTTGCAAAACTGTTTCAGCAATTCTAAAAAGCTTGGTCAATGCTACAAATATTGTGATGAAAATCCACCATTTGGGAGTTGCTCTCATATTTTTCCTTCTTCCTTTTCCCCTACATAACTTCATACCAATAATATTGTTTCCTGAGGCTACGATCCTCCAGAGTAGGTGAGCTTACCTTCAGTCCTATTTCTTAAAAAGCCACTCCTCCAGGAGCAATTAGGTGACAGTGTGTGCACAAACAGTCCCAGGGATCTGAGAGGGAACTCAATATCCTCTTAAAACTGATCTTTGGACTCTGCTGGGAGCTCAGGTACAAGAGTCCCACGCTATTTATTTAAGTTAGTTGTATTACAAGCAGACAGTTACTAAGTTTGGAAAGAAAGATAAGCGGTAAGTATGCCTGTCCACTTCACTCTTCTAACAGAACTAAACAGAACTTCAAACAAATCACACATGCTGTAGGATGGCAAGAAAGTTTGGAATGGGAAGTAAAGAGCTAATCTGGTAATAAAAGCTGGTTGTCTATTGGTTTTACCAACAATATACATGGGAGAAAACATTACAAGTTGCTCACAGTTACCTCTTCTCTTAATATGAAAGGCAGTTTCCTACTGTTCCAATGTCGTCATATTTTTTGATTCACTGATATTATATCATTGAAGCGATTAGCATAGCACCTGATGTATGGTACATGTGTCGTAAACAGCAGCAATTATTAGGGCAATTATTATGTCCCTTTCAACACCAAGTCACGTCTAGACACCTGCAAAATACATGGTCTATACCTAGGTGTTCTGACTGTATCTAACATCTCAAATTCCAGTAAACAAAGCAAATATTAAGTGCTTTCTCTGTGCCAGGACACTAGGAATAGGAAGCTGAAAAATCTCCGATTTTTAGAGCTGACAATTTAAAGTAAGAATCTGATTTTTGAAAATCAAATGGTAATGACTCAAATTATTCCCAGTTTTTGTACTTCGAGCTAAACTGAATGCACCTAGTAAAATTACATATGGCAATAAAATGGCTTCATGCTGCCAACAGAATCTTTGCCACATTCTCGGGACCAAGCATCATATTCCAACACCACCTTTCCCCACACAATGCAGAGATGATGGCTGGAAAAAGGAAGTACCTATTTACTGTTTTCATCACTGTTCCAACCACTAGATCAGAAACTCAGTACTTTTCAGGATACTGAGAATCTTCATGCTCTGGACAAAGCCCATTTTCAAATATGTAAGCAAGAGGTGACTCAAGGAGGTGTGTAGTATTAAATCAGACAGTAAAAAGGTTGGCTGTTCTTTTAATACAAAGTTGGATTCCAAAAGGCAGAAAAGTCAGAACTCACCAAACCCCCCTGCCTGCCTCACAATGTGGCAGTCACAGCATCCAAACCAAGCCAGTTCTGTATGTTAGCCAAAACCACCACCCTCCACAAGCCACAAAGGCAAGACGCAACAGCTGACACAAATACAAAATCCAACCATGCTGAGGACAAATGCATAGTATAGGCCCTAAAGAAATCATGGATGGAAAATCTGACTCATGAGAAGACATCCCCAAACTCCAACAACAAACAGTGCCTTAAGAGCAGATGAAACTTTGCATCTTCCACACCCTCTTCTGTAAAACACTGCTGGCTCCCTCTTCTTTTCAGTCCTTGTGATTCAATAAAGCAACTCCTCATTTGTTATAATGCCTTCCAAGCCCTTTATAATGCTCCACCAAGCTATTCTCTTTGCAGGGGAAGGGTGAAATGATGGCCCATTTCTAACACCCATCAAGTTTTCTCCCATTTGCAGATGAGGATGCTGAAATTCTGTGAGGATCAATCTCCAGCCGATGGTCACAAAGCCAGGAGAGGTAGGAGGCCATATTCAAATTCCAGTTCATCTAAGCCACAGCAGGGCTCTTGGTACTCTCCCTGAAATAGCTTGGCTTTCCATACGGACCAAGTTGCCTTTATCTTGTGCAAACTCGGAATGCCCTTCCAAGTCTGTTTATCCTGGGAAACCTTCTTGGACCTCAAATCATTAGATATGTCTTCTCTCTGCTCTGATTCATAAAGACTACTTTATGTCAAATTAATGCTACTGCAAGAAACACTAGATGGTAACTGAGAATGTTTTGCCTGCTACTTGCTTGTACCTGCCAATAAGCACAGTGTAGCTTAATACAATAACAGGGCAAGTACTGGGGTGTGGGGGAGG
This sequence comes from Nyctereutes procyonoides, assembly GCF_905146905.1. Lineage (NCBI taxonomy): Eukaryota > Metazoa > Chordata > Mammalia > Carnivora > Canidae > Nyctereutes > Nyctereutes procyonoides. The sequence continues at coordinate 39,090,448 of NW_026575140.1, read as the reverse complement.
GGAAGATTGTTAATGTATAATATAGTCCAATACCTTTTAAAATACAAAGTCTCTAAGGACTCTGCTCCTGGTGAGTTCCAGAAGCACTATGAGCAAGCCTGGCAACTGTGTGAGACACTCCACTCCTCCTCCAGGATAATCTCCCTCCTTGACCAGACACATATATGGAGAGCAGAAGGAAGACAGAGACACTCTTCAGACAAGGGGTCTCTTCAGAGTTAGTCTATCCTCTATGAATCCAATTTACACTGAGTTCACTAAGAGCCATAGTACAAAGCCGAAGGTCTCTCACTCTCACGCCAGGACCCTGGAAGCAGAAAAATGGCAAAACAGGCAGAAAGAGATTGAGGGCTGGCATCCTGATTCTAAATGCAAAGGTATAATATTTTTTTTAACATTTTATTTATTTATTCATGAGAGACAGAGAGAGGCAGAGATGTAGGCAGACGGAAAAGCAAGCTCCCTGTGGGGAGCCCAATGCAGACCTCGATCCCAGGATCCCAGGATCATACCCTGAGCCAAAGGCAGATGTTCAACCAATGAGCCACCCAGGGGCCCCCAAAGTTGTAATATTTTAACCCCAATATGTCATCATTTACTAAGCCAAGCCCATAGCAGGGAAAACTGTGTACAAATTTAGTCATTTATTATTACATGGACTCTTTCTGGAATATGAATTCCTGACCTCCGAATTCTGAATAATTTAAGTATATATTCAGTTTTTCTCCCTCAGTCACTTTCTTCTCCAAGGGGCTGCTGTTGATTTGCTGACATAATTAACTATGAAATGATTTTCTACAGAACCAGAGCTTCAAAGCAAAACCGTTATCATTAGCATACTGGCCGGAATCCATGGCTTTTCCGAGAAAAATCACTCAAATTAAAACAACAGAAGAACCCACCAACCTCAGTGACTGCTGTCAGATGTCAGCAAAGTCAGGGAAGGCTCAGGGCAGTATTAGCTAGAGCAACAAAATCCCTTCCCCACACAATCCTCCACAATTCCCTCCCTCAGAGTCCATACTCAGCCAGAAGCTGGCTGGCTGAGGTCTTTGGCCTCTTCTTGTGTTTACCTATTTATGAAGCATGACCAAGTGGATTTAAGGTCCAAGGTGAAAGGCATAAAGAATGAGTTATTTGAAGATTAAACTTTACACTTGGGGAACTAGAGAGGGCCATTTCACAAACAGGCCCTGTCGAAATTACCAAGAGGTACGGGACAAGCTCATATTGCTGACCACAGCAATGCTGCTCCTGCCCAAAATAAGCTAGCTCAAAGACCTCTGGCTCCTGCCTGCATCTCTAACCTCACCCCCCAACCACCTCCATACACACACCCCGCATCTCAACCTCCTATACTCCATCCCTAGGAGCTGTTAGCAATCCCGTACATGAAGGTTGGGCACTTTTGTTCATACTGTTCCCTCTTCCTGTAATGCAAAGGAATACAGACTTGCAGTTCATAGAAAAAGAAATATAGCAAATACATATGAACCTTTAGCCTTACAAATAATGGAGAAAATGCAATATAAAACAATATAGTTTTACATGTTGGCAAAAATTTTGCCAACAAGTTGGCAAAAATTGAAAATATTGATACTACCCAGTTTTGCAACAATGTGGGGGGAAATAGGCAGTTCCATACAGTTTTAGTGGCAGAGTAATGGGTTCAGCCTTCTCTAGAACAATCTGGCACTATCTGTCCTTTTTTTTTTTAACTTAAATTCAATTATCCAACATAAAGCAGATAGTTTCAGATGTAGTGTTCAATGACTTATCATTTGCATATAACACTCAGTGTTCATCACATGTCCTCCTTAATGCCCATCACCAAATTACCCCATCCCTCCCACCCATCTCCCCTCCTTCAACCCTCAGGTTTTTTTCCTATGGTTAAGAGTCTCTCATGGTTTGTCTTCCTCTCTGATGATTTCCCATTCAGTTTTCCTTCCTTACCCTATGATCCTCTGCGCCATTTCTTATATTCCACATATGAGTGAAACCATATAATTCTTTGACTTATTTCACTCAGCGTAATATCCTCCAGTTCCATCTATACCCTTTCTGATGGCCGAGTAATATTTCATTGAATATATATATATATATATATATATATAATATAATCACATCTTCTTTATCCATTCATCTGTAGATGGATGTCTTGGCTCTTTCCACAGTTTGGCTATTGTGGACATTGCTGCTATGAATGTTGGCGTATAGGTGCTCCTTCAGATCACTACGTTTGGGGTAAATACCCCAGGATATTGGTAAATACCTAGTAGTGCAATTGCTGGGTCATAGGGCAGTTCTATTTTTTTTAAAAAAATTGACCCTTTTACCCAGCAGTTTAACTTCTAAGAATTCATATATATATATATATATATATATATATATATATATATATATATATGCATATATGGGATATATATATATATGGGTATATATGGGATATAAATGTTTATATTATAAATGTACATGACAACATGTTTTTGCCAAGGCAAGCACACACTCATAAAACCTCTGGAAATAAATTAACTGTTTATTAATAAGGGACTTGCTAAAACTTCTACATAAGCAGCTATTAAAACCAATGAGAAGGGGCTAAAGAAAAATGCTAATGTTATTAAATAAAAGAGTATGTTCTTAGAGACTTCAGTATAACCCCATTTGTGCCTTTTTTTTTTTTTTAAAGAAGACAGACTATCAGTGGTTCTCAAACAGTGGTCTCCAGCAGAACACTATCAGTATCACCAGGGAAAGCGTTAGAAATGCAAATTCTCAAGGTCCAGCCCAAATCTACTGATCCAGAGAGACTCTGAGAGTGAGGCTACAAAAGCCCTCCAGGGGATCCTGACCATTGCTACTGTTGGGAGGGCCAATGCATTGTATAAGGACTTAATAGACAAGATTCAGGAAGAACACACAAATTCCTGCTTCTGAAGGGACACTCAGGGAAAAGAAAAGTTGTGGAAACTTGGAGGGCAATCTCTATCTTCCCCTCTCCGCTGTTTGAATTTTCTCAGTGAGCAGCTCTTACTGTAATAATAATAAGAAAGATCTGAGCAGAGCTCTGCTTTGTATGGTTCCCACTGTCTACACCTCACTCTTGTCCCATGGGATCAACCAAACCACCTAATCTCTCTTAAGTGAGCTATCCTTTCAAATGCTTTGAGATGATTCTTGTGACCTCTTATGGGTTGTCTTTCCCCCATGCTATAGACTTCCAGTTCCTCTAAGCGTTCCCCCATGCTCTGGCTTTTTCTGAAATAAAAGGGATGAGGCGCACTCAATACATTTAATAAGAATGATCTTGACACTCATGTTTCTATCTGACATTGTGCAGAGCTGACCTAAGTGAACAGCACACAGTAAGGTCTCTACCTGCCTGGAGAACCCCCAGGATACAACATAGCCTGGGACAGATCAGCAGCCCATTCAGCCCAATATCCAACCTCTGACACTAATATCAGAATAATATGTTCAGGAGAAAAGGGAAAGGGAGCTCGAATATTTTCACAAACTGTCTATGATGGATGGCTCTGAAGGAGCCCCCAACAAGTACTCTAGTCTTCTCTTCCTAGATCCCTAAAATTAGTGTGACCTGTGTTTTATCAGAATGTATCTTCACATGAATCCAAACGTTTCCTTAATGTATTCTGAGCCAAGCCTCATCTTGGATCAATAAATTTCTCATGAGTGCTTACTCTGTGTACCAAGCACGGTATCAGTGACGTAGGGCGTGTCCCTGCTAATCCTCCCAACAACCCCAGAGGAGTCCACGCTTAGAAAGAGGGTAACTAAGGTTCTGTGCACTTGGGTTACTTGGCCACCATCACAGAGCCAGTAAAAACCAGAGAGGGACTTTTTTTTTTAAGATTTTATTTATTTATTCATGACAGATGAAGAGAGAGAGGCAGAGACATAGGCAGAGGGAGAAGCAGGCTCCCCATGGGAGCCTAAAGCAGGACTCAATCCCAGGACCCTGGGATCACAACCTGAGCCAAAGGCAGACACTCAACTACTGAGCAACCCAGTTGCCTCCTGGAGAGGGACTTTAATCCTATGCCTCTGCCACCAGGTCACAGAATACTTTTAAACATTCTAACAGTAGCCCCCTTCTGAGAGTAGCCTCATTCTAACATCAAAGTTAGTAATTCTATAATCTCAGAATTTGGTCAACTACACCGAGACTGGTCTGTTGAAATCACTCTTAATTTTACAGAGCACCTTCCTCTCAGCCTTCCTTCCCTATGACCCACCAGTAACTGAGTCCTTTTTTAATCTCTCTATCCCATGGCTAATTTAGCAAAACACAAGCTACTCAACTGCCAGTCTGGTCTGCAAGAGGCCCAAATCCAGATGGCCAAGGGACTGGTAACACATTGAGCCTGAATGATTTCTACCTCATTTCCCTACTCTCCCTAAACCCACCCCACACATATATCACTATGTATGTACCCACTGTTTGAACTCTGCTTCCTGCATATTGATAAGGGCCTCCTCAATAATTAAAGATGATGAAGGAGGGGGTGGTTATAGGAGTCTTCTGAGAAAAGTATGCCTAGTTTGGGAAGAAATTCTCATCATTTCTCTCTCACTTGTCTAACCTACTTCTCCCAGACATACTATTCCTTTTCTCCTCCCTCTCAGCAAGTGGCATCACCAATCACCATGATATTTATCCAGGTATCTAGAAGCTATCATGATTCCTGTACAGGTTATTCTCAGCTTCCGCCTCTCCCTCACTATATACTCAGATCCTTTTCCGCCTACTCTGTGTCCTTGGATTTCTAGGTGCTCCAACCCTCTGTCCTCTAGTTGGGTTGGTCAATGGACAGCACTAGCAGAAGCCTTCAAGGAGGAAGAAGAGTAAGGTCAGGACTCCCTTTATTGGGAGATGAACTGAACTACCTGCATCTCTTAAACTAAGTAATGAATTCTCTCAAGGCAGCTTTCTGCACATAGTTTCTCCTTTGGGGTTCTGGTAACCATTCCTCACCTTGCCCCTTAAAATAGAAGGATAGAACAATCCCACTATTATTAGCCCCAGGCATTCAGGCTGCCCCCTCATCTCTCTAAATAGTTCCTCTACTGACAATTATCCTAAATGGAGGATGTCTTCTATTTCCTTTTGACTACTTCTTGCACTGTGCCCTTTTAGGTGGCAAGAAGTGAAAGTGGTCCCATTATTACTGATACCTGGATACTTCAAAATCCCTTCCTCATACCCTCAAATAGTCCCTTCTCTAAATTTTCTTCTGAAATTTCATTTGAAGACCTCCCTACTAGCTAAGATGGAGTAACAGAAACCATATTTACCCTCCCACGAAAAACACCTTAAAGAAAAGAAACAAAATATAGGAAACAAGGGTTCTCAAGACACTGGATGTTAGGCAACAAAGTACAGTGATCCCAGCACAGTGGGGGAAATTGAAGTGTCCTAAAATGGCTCAAGTTTAATACGAGAGACTATAGCACAGGAAGCAGAAATCCAGGCCAAGTCCTGTAGTCTCACCAAGTTGAGGAGACAGAGCCAGGAGTTTGCGAAAACAGGATGTCAGATTTCTTGGGGCAAAGTACAAGAAAGGAGAGAGTTGCACAGAGAGAGAATTCCAGAGAACTGCAAAGGATGCTCCTCAAGTATTCAGTAGAGTACCAACCACTGTATGCATGTGAGGAAACCATCCCAGCCAGAAGCTCCTAGAGTGAACAATCAGTGGACTTCACACAGGGCCATGAATAGTGCCTATTCACACCAGCCAGACTGGAAAACCTTATAATTGATAGGGCACTGGGTACAGTACACAGAAGGGTTTTACCTCAGCAGTGAAGATGAATTAGCCCTGGTCCCACCTAACAAAGCTTAAAGCAAGACTCAAAAGAATCCAATGGTTTCTTAATACCTTACACATGCCCCAGAACAAGGTTCAAGTATATTTATAAAAATACAAAAATATCTTCCATCAAACAAAGTAAAAATATACAATGTCTGCTATTCAATCAAAATTTACCAGGTGCACAAAGATGCAAGAAAAGACTACCTAAAATGAGAAAAATCAATGGGCACTGACCTAGAATTGACACATTTGATAAGATTAATAGACATAGATATTAAAACAGCTACGATACCTGTATTTCATAGGTTCAGAAAGCTAGAGGAGAGACTGAACTTGAAAGTTCAGACATGGAAGGTAAAAAAGACTCAAGCTGAAATGCTAAAAATGACAACTACGATATCTGCAATGAAAAACTGACTGTATAGGATTGAACAACATGGAAAAAAAGATTAGTGACCTTCAAGATACAGTAACAGACACTATCCACTAACAAAGAAAGAAAAAAGATTTTTAAAAAATAAACAGAGCATTGGTGAGCTGTTAAAAAACAAAACAAAAAAACTTCAAGTTGGGATGCCTGGGTGATCAGTGGTTGAGTGCTTGCCTTGTGCCCAGGGCATGATCTTGGGGTCCCAGGATCGAGTCCCACATTGGGCCTGCATCGAGCCTGTTTCTCTCTCTGCCTATGTCTCTGCCTCGCTCTCTGTGTCTCAAATAAATGAATAAATGAATGATTGAGTGAATGAATGAATGAATGAATCAATCAATCAATCAATCTTCAAGTGGCATAACATATGTGAAATGGGAATCCCAGAAGGAAAGACCAAAGAGCGGGTCAGGAGCAATATTTGAAGATATAATGGATAGAAATATTCCAAATTTGATGGAAACTATAAACCCGCAGAGTCAAGAATATCAATGAACCCCAAGCACAAGAAATATGAAGAAAACTAATCCAACAAACATCAGATTCAAACTGTTCAAAATCAATGATTTAAAAAATCTTAAAAGTAGTTTGTGGGGAGGGGAGGTGACAATAGGCACAAAAGAAAGATAAATATGAGAAGCACAACAGATTTCTCATCAGAAATAATAATGTAAACTATGAGACAATAGAGTAAGATCTTTGAAATACTGAAAGAAAATCTTCAGATCTAAAATTCTGTACCTTGTGGGGAAAAAAAAACTTTAAAAACTAAAGACTAATTCAGACAAAGAAAAGATGGAAAAAAAAATCACCAGCAGAACTGCATCACATGAAGCAGAGGAGAAAAATGATAGCACAAGGAAATCTGGATCTATAAAATGCAACGAAGAGCACAAGGATAACTATGTGGGTACATACAAAGACTTTTTAAAAATTACTTGCATGTCTTAAAAAGATAACTGACTGCTTAAAACTAAAATAACCACATATCATGGGGCTTAAAACTATATAAAAGAAAAATGTACAACATAAAACAACAGTAGCACACAGGCCAGGAGGCAAGAATGATTAACATACTGTTATAAGGTTCCTATATTATATGCTAAGTGGTATAATCCCATTTGAAAGTTGAATCTGATAAATTAAAGATGTATACTCTAAACCCTAAAGCAACCATTAAAATAATACAAAAAGAAAAAGCTATGCCTAATAAGCCAATAAAGGAGGAAAAAACATGAAATTATTAAAAAAAAAACCTAATCCAAAAGGAGGCAGAAAGAAGAGAATAAAAAGAACAAAGAACAGATGGAACAAATAGAAAAGAAAGAAACAGCTAGATGGCATATTCAAAACAAACCATATGAATAATTATATTAAATATAGTATAAATACGCCAATTACAAAGCAGAAATTATCAAGCCTTACTTAGTTACCCAGCCTAACTATATGCTGCCTATAAGAAACCCACTTTAAACATAAAAAACACATAGGTTAAAAGTAAAAAGAAAAAAAAAGATTTGCCATAAAACAGCATTCAAAAGAAAGCTAAATCATTATCATACTAAGCAGATTTTAGAGCAAAAATAATACCAGGTATAATGACTAAGTAGATTTCTGAGCAAAAAATATTATCAGAAATCAAGAAATAATAAAAGGGATGATTCATCTAGACTACCTAACAATCCCAAATATTAACACATCTAATAACAGTGTGTCAAAATATATAAAGCAAAATATGATAGGAGTGTAAGGAAATATGCATATACTCAGAATTATCCTAAGGGATTCAAATACCATTCTCTCAATATTTGATACAGTACATAGACACAAAATCAGCAAGGATCAGTAGTTAATAAAGTTGACATAATTGATATGTAAAAAGCACCCTACCCAACAAGAGCAGAACATGCACTGTTTTCGAGTACACACCGAACATTTACCAAGATACATCACATTCTGGGCCATAAAACAAATCTCAAGACAATAAAAGGATTCAAATCATACCAAAGTACATTCTGTGACCACAACAAAATTGTAAATCAATAATAAAAAGTGGAAAGTCCTCAAATATTTGGAAACTGAATAACACACTTCTATCTAACATGGATCAAAGAAGACATCTTAAAAAACAAAATATTTTAACTGAATGAAAATAAACATATAGAAAAAGTTACGGGATGCATTTGAAGCAATAAATTTAAAGCATCAAATGCCTATTAGAAAAGTCATCTCAAATAAATAATCTTAATTTTCACCTTAAGAAATTGGAAAGAGAATAGTAAAAGGAACCCAAAGTTAGCAGAAAAAAGGAAATAAAAAATTTCAGAGAGAATCAGTAAGTTAAAAAAAAAAAGAGAGAGAGAATATAGAAAATAAATAAAACCAAAAGCTGATTTTTTTTAGAAGACCTATAATCTATAAAATTAATAGATTTTTGTGGGATGCCTGGGTGGCTCAGTGGTTGAGCATCTGACTTCAGCCCAGGGCGTGATCCCAGAGTACTGGGATCGAGTTCCGCATCAGGCTTCCTGTATGGAGCCTGCTTCTTCCTCTGCCTATGTCTCTGCCTCTCTCTCTCTGTGTCTCCTAAATAAATAAATAAAATATTTTTAAAAAATTAATAGATTTCTGGACAGAATGATCAGAAAAATAAAGAAAAAAGATAACAATATTAGGATTATCTGTTTTAGGAATGAGGGAGATGAAATCACAACAGATTCTATAGATATTAAAATGATGAGGGACTATTGTAATTTAGATATGTACAAATTATTTAAAATACAGAAATTATCAAACTTCACTCAAGAAGAAACTGATCTGAATAACCTTATAATACTAAATTGAGTTCTCCCTCTTCTCCACAAAAAACAAACTCCTGGCATAGATTCATAGGTGAATTCTACCAAGTACTTAAGAAAGAAATAATACCAATTCTATACTAACTCTTCAAAAAAATTGGAGTAAATATTTTCCAACTCATTTTATGAGGCCAGAATTATCTTGATAACAAAATTTAACGATAAAAGGAAAGAAAACTGTATAAATATTTATCAACATAGATGCAGAATTCTTAAATTTTAGCAAACAGAATCCAACTAAATATAAAAAAAAAAGTAATAATAGGACATGACAAAGTGGGATTTATCTCAGGAATACAAAATCTTACATCCAAAAAAAATCAATGAATGTAATTCATTATATTGAGGTTCTTTTTTTAAAGATCTTAATAGAGGAAAAAAAAGGAACTGACAAAAATACATTTATTCTTCATTTTAGAAAAAAAAAACAAAAATAGAAAATACAATATGTCTCAGCAAAGAAGGAATAGACTGGAACTTCCTAAGCCTTCCCAAAAGGTTTCCACAAAAAATGTTCAACCAGTATATACCATAGTTAATGATGAAAAGAAGTTTCTCCCTAAAATCAGAAACAAGACAAGGTGTCTGCCCTCATCACTTCCTTGCAACAATGAACAATGGTTCTAGCCAGTGCACTATAGCAAGAAAATGAAATAAAAGGCATCCACATTGAAAGACACAAACTGTCATTTATTTATAGACAGCATGATCACCTACCTAGAAAATCTGATGGCATCTACAAAAAAGCTATTAGAACTGATAAGTAGCTTAGCAAGATTGCAGGATACATGACCAATACACAAGCAGCAACAAACTGGAAGCTAAATTTTAGAAGATAATTTCATTGACAATGGCATCATAAAATATGAAATGCCGATAATCTGACAAAGGTGTTCAGGATCTAGTTACTGAAAGCTACAAAACATTGCTGAGAAAAATTACAGAAGACCTAAGTAAATAAACAGATACACTGTCCATGGATCAGAACACTCAATCTTAAAGATGTCAATTTGCCCCCAAATTAACATATAGATTCAATGAAATTCCAATTAAAATCTAAACAGGCCTTTTTTCTGAAATTGACAAATGACTATTAAGTTAATATGGAAATGTAATGACCAAGAATAACCAAAACAACTTTTGAAGATGAAGGACCTACTCTACCTGACTTTAATACTTGATGACTACAGTCATCAAGATGATGTGGTATTGGCATTAAAACAGACAAAGAGATCACTGGAACAAAATAAAACATCCAGAAATGAACCCACATGTATACGTAGTCAGTTGGTTTTAACCAAAGGCACAACGGAGAAAGGAAAGGCTTCTCAGCAAATGGTGCAGGAAATATTAATGACATGTTTAAAAAAATTAACTTTGTTCCATATCTGGTGCTACAGATTAACTTAAAATAACAAAACGGATTGTGAATTTAATGTAAAACCAAAACAATAAAGCTTCTTAAAAAAAATATTTGAGAGCTCAGGCTAGTCATGACTTCTTAGATACAATTACCAAAACTGTGATCTATAAAAGAATAAATTGATAAAGCAGACATCATCAAGATTACAAACTGACAAATTAGACTTCATCAAAACTGAGAACTCTGCTTGTGAAAAGACACTGTTAAGAAATGGTAAGCCAAAAAAAAAAAAAAAAGAAAGAAAGAAATGGTAAGCCATGCCACAACATGGGAGAAAATATTCGTAAATCACAGGGGAGATAAGGAAATTGTAAGGAGTACGTAAAAAGCTCTCAAAACTTAGTAAGCAAAGTCTTTTTTTCTTTTTTTTTTTTGTTAACAAATGAACAAAAGATTTCATAAATACCTCACCCAAGAAGATATAGGTAATATATATGAGCAAGTAAGCACATGACAAGAAGCTTGAAAATATTAGTCATTAGGGGAATGTACATTAAAACCCCCCAGAAAGAGGTCTCCACATATTAGAATGGATAAAATTTTTTAAAAAGGGACTATACCAAGTGCTAGAGCAATTGGAAGTTTCACATACCACTGAAGGGAATGTAAAATGGCACACTTTTTTTTTAATTCAATTAGCCAACATATATAGTAGTACATCATTAGTTTCTGATGTAGAGTTCAACAATTCATCAGTTGCATATAACACCCAGTGCTCATCACATCATGTGCCTCCTTAATGCCCATCACTCAGTTACCCTATTCCTCCACCCACCTCGCCTCCAGCAACCCTTAGTTTATATCCTATAGTTAAGAGTCTCTTATGTTTTGCCTCCCTCTCTGATGACTTCCCGTTCAGTTTTCCTATGATTCTCCACGCATTCCACATATGAGGCCATATAATAACTGTCTTTCTCTGATTGACTTATTTCTCCCAGCCATCACATCACTTTGAAATATGGTTTCTTAAAAAGTTAAACATATACCTGCAATGTGAACTAAGTCATTCCACTTCTAGGTATGGGCGTATGAAAACATATGTCCATACAAAGACATGTATATGAATAGTCATAGCACCTTTACTTACAGTAGCCAAAAAAGCAGCAAATAATCCACAAACACCTCTCAACAGATAAATCAACTATGGTATAATCATACAATGTATAAAAGGAATGATGAACTATGTGTGCACACTCAACATGGCCAAGTCTTAAGATGATTATGCTAAGTAAAAGCCACCATGCAAAAAAAGATATATATTGTATGGCCCCACAGATAAAACCCTAAAATAATCTTTAGGGACAGAAAGTAGATCAATGGTTGCTGGGGGGTGAGTGTGGGAACCCCACAGAGAGGGCAGGGATTACAAAGGAGCATGAGAAATCCTTACCGGTATTGTAAGTGTTCTTTGTCTCAACTGTGATGATGGTTTCACAGATACAAACATATGTCAAAACATCTTGTATCAGACATTTTAAATATACACAGTTTATTGTATGGCAAGCATACCTCAACAAAGCTGTTGAAAAAAACTCCAGTTGGGAATGCCTTTTTCCTGATGGCACCGTAACTGCTCTCTTTCGTTAATTCCTAACCTTTCTACAGCCAACCTTTGAACAATGCAGGGGCTCCTACAGCGTCAAAAATCTGTGTATAACTTTTGACTCCCCAAATCCTTAATTTTCTAACAGCCTATTATTAAGGAGAGACCTCACCAAAAAACATCAACAGTCGATTAACACATATTTTGTATGTTATACATACTATACACCGTATTCTTACAATAAAATTAGCTAGAGAGAAGAAAATGTTAAGAAAACACTGAGGAAGAGAAAATGCATTTACAGTAAAAAAATGCAGTACAGTAAAAAAAAAAATCCATGCATAAGTGGACCTGCATTCAAACCTGTGTTCTGGGGTCAACTGTACTCTCATCTCTTTCTCTCTCTCTCCAGCCTCAGAACTGTTACCCTAATCTATCTCTCACTTGTATTATAAAAGCCTCTCTCCTCTCCAATTCCCTTTCCACCTTTTGGCCAGAATTAACTTTCTAAAACAAAATTTGTGTCACTTTCAGACAGCTCCTGATTGCTCTGGAGATACATTTCAAATTCACTATGACTCATCTGACCCTCCCTGATCTGGCCTTTTCACCTTCCCCAGCCTCCTTTCTGGTGATTTCCCATCTCATCCTATCCTATCCAGCCATACTAGTCAACAATGTGCCAGGTGATAAAGTTTTGCACACGCTGTTCCCAAGTCAGATAATCCCCTTCCCTTCTATCCTTCCCCAGCCTACTCATACTGAAGCTTTGAAATTCAGCTCCGGTATTATCTCCTCTGGGAAGGTTTTCCACAAAACCCCACACTGGGCCAAATGCCCTTCTTCCAATTCCTGAGAATTTCCCACATACCTTGCCACAGCACTGATCTCAGTATCGTGTCCTCTCCCTCATTGGACTAGATATAAGCAGACTGAAAGACTAAAAAGCAGAGACCAGGTCTTTTCATCTTTACTGTCCCAGAGCCTGCCACGGTACCAGGCCCAAAATACACGCCACAGGATCAGGGAACCAATGAATGAGTAGAAGAACTGGTTTGGATGACCCCTTACATCACCAGCTGGGTTGATTCTGTATTTCTCCTTCTAAAGAGATGGGCAGGTGAGGTTAAATGATCTCTGGAGTCCATTCTGGTAAAACAATTATTTCAAATCCCCTGGCGGAAGGCCGGGGGTCCCTACTCTGACTGGACAAGATTCATTACCTCAAACTGTTTTCAAAACCAGCTGGTAATTGACTGTGATTTGAACTAAGTGAAAGGTTAGGGAAAGGGAACCAGATTCCAGGAAAAGACAAGGCCCACAGCAAAAATTAACACAGTCTGGAAGAAAGCCCAGTCTCCTCCCAGTAAACTTCTTAATTTCATCCAGAAAGACACAGATCTCCACCCTCTGGGTTATTCCCTTCTCCCAATACACATGTTTTGATTTCCAAATCCACGAAGGGAGGCTCCCCGGCTCCCTTCCCCTCAAAATCAATCTCTAGGCCCTTCTCATCCTCTCTGGTCTGTTCCCCCATCATCCTTCACAACAGTCCTCCTCAGCTGATCCCTCCAAGAGCCAGGCCAACCATCATCAGGTCAAGAGCCAGGCATAGGGCCTCATTAACAGGAGACTCCCAGAAGACCAGGAGGTAGTCAGAAGGCTACAAGACCCAGCTGGCAAGATAAAACGTGGAAAAAAAAAAAAATCAGGATATACATTGGTGGATCATTAAAAAAAAAAAAAAGGAGAAAAGCAAATAAAAAGCAAAACTGTACCATCTGTAGAATAGCCACAAACCTAGAGAAGACGTGCCTTCTTTCTTACTGATCTGCAATTCGAAAGTGTAATCACTTCCTCCCTCCAGCTCTCCTATTTTAAAAATTAACCTAATGCTCTCCCATAGCTTGGTAATGACTAACCCTTTAATTTAGGGATGAAATTAGGACAGGAGAAGTGCTTTCGTGGAAAACAGCCAATGATTAGGGAAATTCACCATTTTGCATCTTGTCAATCCTTGAAAGAAGGGAAATGAATTAAAATGGAAAGATAACCCCTAGGCCTTCCCTACCCTGGAGAACTGCAACCAAACAGCATTATATACCATCTACGCTAAAATGCACCCCAACCATTATCACGAGCTGCTGAAAGCGTTTTAAAATTACAAGCAGCCCTGGCCTTTAAAAAAACAAAACAAAACAAACCCCCCCCCCAAAAAAAAACAAAAAAAAAAAAAAACAAGAAAAACCTCTTAGGTAGCCAGATTTTTATTAAAAACTCAAATCTGCCTGAGGGAAAAAAAATATCCTAAAATAAGGGTCCGGAGGGAGGAAAGGGGAGTGAACACAGGGAACTGGTCAGGGCAGGAGGGGACCCGGGTTCCCGACATCCCAGAGGCAGCCTCCCCTTGACTCCGGGGATGCAGTCAAGGTCGACCCTTCCCTAGAGCGGCCACACGCCTCACCCGGGAGAGGACACCAGGAACTCTACAGCGTCCCGGGAGCCGAGGCCCGGCTGGCACCACACTGAGGCGGCCGGAGGAGGAGGAGGAGGAAGAGGCGGAGGAGGAAGAGGAGCAAGAGGCGGCGACTGCGGGAACCGGGAGGGGGGCTTGGGCCGCGTGCGCGCTTGGGTTGGAGACCGTAGGCGCCGCGAGCCTGCGCTTCTGCAAAAGCCCCTGCTGCACACGTGGGACCGGGAGGAGGGTCACTTACTTGTCCAATCTGAAATTACATTTTAGCTAGCGGGGCTCTGCAGGTGGCCGCGCCGAGCTGCACCGAGCGGGGTAGGGCGGTCTCCGGGGGCGGGGTGGGGGCGGGGCCGGGGCGGCTGAGCCCCGCCCCCGGACCCGCCCCCGCCGGGCGCGGCCCCTGTAAAACGCGCCCCGATTGGTCCTTTGAACCGCGCCAGGGATTGGCCCGCGCGCCTGCCCCGCCTCCCGCGGCCCCTCCCCCCCTCCGCCGGCTGGGGGCGTGGCAGGCAGCCTCGCCGCGGCCCCTCCCAGCTCTTGGACTTTTAAAGGCGCAGAGCTCACCCGCCCAAACTCTCCGCAAGGACCTGTGTTGCACGCGTGTCTAGTGTGTATCCTACAACCACTTCTCGTACTAAAGGCCGGGACTGTTTGTAGGCGGATGTAATTAATAACAATATTAGTGTTTACTGAATGCTTAATTTGTGCCAGGTCTTGTTTCTGATACTTTATATGAATTCATCCATCTAATCCTGGGGTCGAGGGGATCCCTGGGTGGCTCAGCGGTTTAGAGCCTGCCTTTGGTCCAGGGCGCGATCCTGGAGTCCCGGGATCGAGTCCCACGTCGGGCTCCCAGCATGGAGCCTGCTTCTCCCTCCTCCTGTTCTCTGTCTCTCTCTCTCTCTCTCTCTCTCTCTCTCTCTCTCTCTCTCTCCCCTAAATAAATAAATAAATCTTTAAAAAAAAAAAATCCTGGGGTCAGCCCTCTGAAGTGGTGTGACAGTCCTCAAACCTACACAGCAGATAGTACCTGCCTTTGCGCGGGTTACAATCTGGGGGCCGTGGACACACCCCCCTCTTTAATCCTCGGGACGCTTGCCTTCCCAATAAGCTGGGTACTAACTATCCCTTTTTACAGATGCGAAGAGTCAGAAACGTTTTTAGCTTGTTCTGAAACACACACGGAGCTACCAGGGAACCGGAGGGAGTGTTCCAACCTGGTTTGCAATGTGAGTTGTTTCCTGGGCTGTGATGGGACTGCGATTTGGAAGGTGGTTTAGCAAGTCGATGTATCCAGACCCTTTGCTTTCCTAGAAAAGTAAACTGAGGCCCAGTAGAAGGAAGCGAGTTTCCAAGGACACAGCAGATATAAGAGGTAAGCCTAGGTCATAGCAGTGATCTCCCTGGACTGGCCTATTTGCCCTGTGCATTGCAGTCACTGTCTGCTGTCCTTATAACAACCCCAAAAATCAATAGATGCTCTTATTTTTGTCTTACAAGCCAGGATACTGAGTCAGTGAGGCTGAGGCCATACGATTAGCTACAACGGGTAGGGGTCCTGCTTGGGGGTCATTTTCTTTCTTCTACATCAGGATTGCTCCCTTTTCATTTCCAACAAATATCCAAAGATACATAACCATGGACTCTTTGGAAAGATAGGAGGTACTGGGATCTGATTACTTAGCACCTGGCTGGATTCTAGTGTACAATAGGAATAATAATATTAAGACCTGTTCATCTTAACCTTTTTAGAGTACTGTGAAGAGCAAATAAGGTAATAGTTACAGAAACACTTTGTAAAGTGTTAGATGCTGAATACATATAACAAGTGGCTTCTAGATCTTCCCCAGTGTACCCCAGGAATAGAATATGTGAAATGCACTTGTTGCCTCATGAGCTATAGCAGGAGGTCTCATTAGGCTTGAATTAATGTGGATTTGTTGTCCGGATTTTATGTATGTCTCGGTTTCTAGGCTTTTTGTATTTGATTTTTGGATTGTTTCCTCTTATTATCAATACTACTCTTGGTAGTAACAGCAGTAATAGCGCTGTGGTGAGAGCTCCAGAAGCTATTTTGGACCATGAGAGGACCTCGAGAATAAAACCCATGTACAGCAAAGTGACAGGGTGAGAAGGCTGGGGTTGTTGAAGCATGACCCACCAGACCAACACCCACTGCGCACTTCCACATGAAAGAAATAAACTGCTGTCTTGTGCAAGACACTTTCATTCTGTGTTTTCTGTCACATGGGGCCAAACCTAATCATAACTGATAAATACACCTTATCTCGTGCAAATCCTACAGCAACTCTCTAAGGTGATAGATCCCCAGAGAGTATAACTTGTTCAAGGTCATCCAGCCAAGTGACAGAGGTGTAATTCTGAGACCAATTCTCAGTCTTAATTTCAATTATGCCCCACTTCCTGTTATGAATGATTGAATTCTGTTTTTTTTCCATTTACTTCCATTCCATTCCATTCATTCTTCTAGGGATGGCAAGCTTTTTCCGTATAGGACCAAATATTAAATATTTTAGACTTTGTGAGTCCTATAATTTCTGCTTTAACTACTCAACTCTACTTCATGGTGCAAAAATAGCCATAGACAATAGTAAACATGTGAAAGTGACCACATTTCCAAAAAATTTACTAAGCAAGCAAAGGGGTAATGTGGCCCTTGATTTTTTTTAATATTGATGTTCCACCACAAAAAGCATTGAAACTACATTCCAGAAGATGGGAGATTGTGACGTTGCAGGCACATGCACACTGTTGACCAATGTAAAGGTCATGAGTGCATGACAGTGTGGCGCAAAAACAGATCCCTAAACAGAGTAATGAGACTGGGTAGTGAGTTTATATCTGCAGGTGAAACCAGATCTATATCTTGGACCACCCCTAGTTGCCTCAGTTTCCCCATGTATTAGGAACAAATAACAATGCAAATGTTATCCGTACATCCAGTTTTCCATGGATGCAGAGATTAAGATGAGATGATACCCATAGTCATATTTTGAAAGCTGTAAATATTATCCAACTGTGCATACATTGCATCACCTCAGGCAAAGCCATATACCCTTCTCTGTATCCTTCATATCCCTGTCCTTATTCTTCTACCATGGAATTCATAGAATATATCAAATGCCTAGTAGTTATCAGTGCATCTGTTTATATCCCTTCTTCCTCTCTAACTCTACATAAAGGGTTATTGCATTGCACTGGATCAGAAGACTCGATTATTGGAAAGTCTAGACACCCCCTCAGAGTTATTGCCGGGCAACATAGGGATCATGCAGAGTCACTGTGCACTAGGTACATCACAAGTCACAATGGAAAAGCAGCACCACGGATTTAAGCAAGACAGAAACAAATGGGTTGTGAAACCCTGGAACCAGCTGAACTGGAAGTTTGTGTAATTTCCTTCCTGCTCCAAGAGAGATATGTAGAGGACCAGGAGGCATGCAGGAGACCTGGTGTTCTCTCTGATGACCCGTGAAGGCCTTGTGACTCTCTAATGGCATTCTCTGGAAGCTTTTCCTGCATTAGCAGCCCGCCCCCTCACTAGAGAAAAGACAAATTTTCCCTGAGATTCTTAGAGTCACAGCACAGAAATAGTTCTTCTTTTACTTATGAATTCATGTATTCATTCAAACATTCATGTATTCATTCATTTAATAAAGATACATTGAGTGCCTACTGTTCTAGGCACTAAAGAGATGGTGTTGAGAAGAACACATGTTGTCCCTGTCCTCACCGAACTTACAGTCATGAAACAGACATTCAATAAATAAACACACAGATATATAATTGTTTCAATTGCAAGTAGAAGAAGTAGGATACTCTCAGGGAAGGAACAGATTTAGATTAAGGTGTAACTTAGATTGATGATCTTAAGGAAACAGGTGATTTACGTACATGATCTCAGGTCTTCAACAATCCTGTGAAGTAAGCTATTCTCACAACCATTGTACAGATAGGAAAACTGAGGCCCAGGGAGATCAGGTGGCTGGCCTAAGGCTGTTAGTAAGTTTGAAACAGGCTGTGCTCTCTCCAGTACTCCACAACCCCAGGAGGTGAAATTTTCCCTACCTCCCACCTTTGCACATGCTATGCCTCCTTCTGCCTTGAAGGTTGCCCCCTCCCTTCTTCTTTTATTGGGTTCATATTCTGTCTTCAGCATCTAGATGAGGTCCTATTCCTCTGCCAAGTTGCCACTTCTGCTTGAGGCCTCAATATATCTCCTCTAGACTCCTACAACAATAATTATCTACTGCTCATGTGGCACTGAACCTAGCACCCTTGTAGAGTGAATTCTCTTTTTTACAGGCTTGCCTGTAAAAAGTGTAAATAGGCTGCTAGAGCCAGACAGACCAGGACTCTTTTCCCAGTTCTGTGTGTTTGCTGGGTGACCTAGAAGAAGTTTCTTAGCCTCTCTGTATTTTAGTTTCCTTGGAGAAGAACAATATTAATTTCATGAGATATATCCTAAAACATTTGTCCCAGTTCCAAACAGGTAGCAACTGCTCCACAGTGCTTGGTCTTCTATCCATTTCCATTCCCTAGATTGGAAGCCTCTGATGGGCAAGAACCACCCCTTCTACTTTATAGTCTCAGTAATTAGCACAGTGCCCTGTAAGAGCAGGTATGTAACTGGTATATAATTATGGCAGTGACAGCCCTTACTTACCAACTGGGTCCTTCACTACTAATGAAACTTGTTTTTCTGGCCTTTCTTCCTTTCTTTCATTTTTGACTTAGACTCCTTTAAACCTCCCTTAAACTTGCTCCTCTGGCAGGAACAGGTGCCACAGCATACACAATCTACACCTGTCATCTCAGGAGGAAAATAACTGTAATAGTTCTTTGGAGCCTAAACAGGTGGTCAGTAAGGGGAAACCGCTTTCTAGAAGGGCCTACCTCCACTCTGACCACCACCTAGAGCCACATTTTATATACAAAATCATTAGTCTGTTCAGCCTTCATCTCTGAAGGATGCCAAGAGCTCATTTCCAAAGACAGGAAAACACTCCAACTTACTTTATTCTTCACTTACTCCTTATTACCTGCCCTCTGGCTGCCTGGCTTCTTCACTCAGCAAACATCTACTGAATACTGAGCGCTGGCTAAATGCTAGGCTAGAGCTGCTGCTATAGTAAAAGCACAGATGAAATGCTGTGGGCACCCTAAGGCCAGTGAGAAAAGGAGGGGGTACAAAGTACTAGGGGGGAGGAAAGATTGAAACCTGTGTTCCTGTGGTCTCAGTTCCTCCCAAAGCCCCATGCATGGGGGCAGGGATTGCTGCTGGAGAGGGGAAGGCTCACAACGGTGAAACAACATGCCCAAGGTCATCTATCACAAGACCACACGTCAAGCTGCCAAAGAGGGAGTTTCTCTTGAGGAGATAAAGTGGGTGGAGAAGCTCATGCTGATCTAAAGGCTTCTGATGAAGCAAGCCCTAGTAATTTCACTGGTTTCAACCCACAGCCCCAGTTCTCCCCTCTGGGTTTGAGCTGCTCACCCACTTCCCAGTTCCAAGACCTCACTCACCATTGAAACCAGTTCTACGCCATCTGTATCTTTCTCCACTAACACCACCTGATCACAACCCCACAGCCTCTTGGTCATGAGTCAATTTAATAAAAGTGCAAACTGTGTGATACACTATAACAACAATGCGCATCCCTAAACCCCAGTGTTTTTCTGCAGCAAGGCAGCAAGTGGAAGAATCTAGGGCCATGAGATGATGACAAGGCCAAAAGAGAGGTGGGAGGCAGCACTGCAAGTGCATGCTCAAGGCCTCAGGGGCTGAGGAAAAGAAGGAGGACCCTGGCACCTGTGTAGTATGTGGACTTTGGTTGGAGGAAGCGTGCCATGAACTTCTCTAGAATCACGTCATTTGGAAAGCATTAGAGAACATTGGTTTGGGTAGTTTTCAGACTAGATTCTATGGGAAGGTTCCTACAGGGCAGAGGAGAGATGAAATGAACTTCCTGGCCTTCGGTGCCAAATTGTTCTTTTCCCCTAGACACCAGATGAGTGGACTCGTCAGGGCTGAAATCCAGTATCCATTCTGCTAGTCAAACTCTGTGCCTGTGAAGCTGCTCTGCCCCACCAGAGAAGTCAACTTTTCCCAATTTGCACCATGTATAAAACAGAGTTTTGGTAGCTTTGTTCACCCCCATTGCCTCCATCAGGCATGCATGCTAGCACATGTACACATACAGCCACACGACACATACCCACAGACTCACACACAGATGCACCAGCACACGCACATAACTGTACAAACACAGGTAGACATCTATCCACACTACACACAGAGCACACAGACACATATGGACATGCACACAAAAACTCATATCATATACCACACGTCCGTCAACAGACATACACAAATGTAAACTAAACCATAATATGGTGCACAGACATATACCCACAGACACAAATCTAGTCACATGGAGATCTAGACACAAATCACACAGACATATGTACCCCCAGATATATACACACAGGTACACATAGAGTTTCATACTCACTTTATACCACTGACATATAAACAAATACACATATATATAGACACACAGATGCACACACACAAATATACTTTTTTTATGATAGTCAGAGAGAGAGAGAGAGAGAGAGAGAGAGACAGAGACACAGGCAGAGGGAGAAACAGGCTCCATGCATCGGGAGCCCGAAGTGGGATTCGATCCCGGGTCGCCAGGATCGCGCCCTGGGCCAAAGGCAGGCACTAAACCACTGTGCCACCCAGGGATCCCCACACAAATATACTTATGTACAGGCACATATACACAGATATAAACACATACATACAACTTTAATAAGAACAACTCTACTTTTTCAATTTGACACAAGTTCTACTACAAAATTCATTTGACAAATGTTCCACTACTAAAGAAAGGTGATTAATTTGCTCTTTTTTTTTGTCATTGTCTACAATGACAATATGTAGAAATTAAATGATGGTGGGAAGAAAGGTACACTCAGATATGATAATGGTAGGTCCTTTCATGATGTGAGTTGGTAATGAATTTTGTCTTCAGTTTATATCATGATAAAAAATTTGTGACTTTCAATACTGCTATAGAACATATAGAATCAGGACTCCTGCTTTATGGTCTATATACTTTTAGAAACTACAAGTATTGGTATCTACCCTGACTTCTTCACTTCCCAAAGGACTTCTGGAGCTGTGGAAAATGTTATGGGGACTTAGCGGTAAGGGTATAACATTATTTTTTTTAATTTTTTTTTTTTATTTTTGGCTGGGTACAGCATACTGTATTGATGGTACATGACAAGGTAGGGCTCCCCAAGCCCCTCCCCTTCCTCGGGGTCTAGGATGTAAATCGGAGGTCAGGAGATTCTCAGTGTGTTGGGGGATTAAGTTGGGGAAGACTCCCCAGCAGCTGAGGGCCTCTCTCTTCCTCTTGTTCTTGCTGGGGTTGGTGGTCCAGGAGGCTTTTACTCCTTGGAGGCCATGTGGACCATGAGGTCCACCACCCGGTTGCTGTAGCCGAATTCATTGTCATACCAGGAAATGAGCTTGACGAAGTGGTCAATGAGGGCAATGCCTACCCTGGCGTCGAAGGTGGAAGAGTGGGTGTCACTGCTGAAGTCACAGGAGACAACCTGGTCCTCAGTGTAGCCCAGGATGCCTTGAAGGGGCCCTCTGATGCCTGTTTCACTACTTTCTTGATGTTGTCATATTTGGCAGCTTTCTCCAGGTGGCAGGTCAGATCCACAACTGACACATTGAGGGTGGGAACACGGAAGGCCATGCCAGTGAGCTTCCCGTTCAGCTCAGGGATGCCCTTGCTCACAGCCTTGGCAGCGCCAGTGGAAGCAGGGATGATGTTCTGGGGAGCCCCTCGGCCGTCAAGCCACAGCTTCCCAGAGGGGCCGTCCACAGTCTTCTGGGTAGCAATGATGGCATGGACGGTGGTCATGAGGCCCTCCACGATGCCGAAGTGACCATGGATGACTGACTAGAGGAGCCAAGCAGTTGGTGGTGCAGGAGGCATTGCTGACAATCTTGAGGGAGTTGTCATACTTCTCGTGGTTCATGCCCATCACAAACATGGGGGCATCAGCAAAAGGAGCAAAGATGATGACCCTCTTGGCCCCGCCCTTCAAGTGAGCCCCAGCCTTCTGCATGGTGGTGAAGACCCCAGTGGACTCCACAACATACTCAGCACCAGCATCACCCTGTTTGATGTTGGCAGGATCTCGCTCCTGGAAGATGGACATGGACTTCCCATTGATAACAAGTTTCCCGTTCTCAGCCTTGACTGTGCCGTGGAATTTGCCGTGGGTAGAATCATACTGGAACATGTACACCATGTAGTTGAGATCAATGAAGGGGTCATTGATGGCAACAATATCCACTTTGCCAGAGTTAAAAGCAGCCCTGGTGACCACGCGCCCAATACGGCCAAATCCGTTCACTCCGACCTTCACCATTGTGTCTCGGGGACGCGGCTGGCACTGTACCAGATGTGGCTGTCTGTCGAACGGGGAGGAGCAGAGAGCCGGGTATAACATTATTATTATTCTTTTTTAAAGATTTCATTTATTTATTCATGAGAGGCAGAGAGAGAGAGAGAGAGAGAGAGAGAGAGGCAGAAACACAGGCAGAGGGAGAAGCAGGCTCCATGCAGGGAGCCCAATGTGGGACTGGATCCCAGGTCTCCAGAATCACACTCCGGGGTTAAAGGTGGCACTAAACCGCTGAGCCACCAGGGATGCCCAGGGTGTAACATTATTAAGGAGTATACTAGACAGGAATCTTTGGGTTGTAAGAAATAAAAATACAACTCAGACTTGACTAAACAAATAACAAGTATACAAACAAAGCAAAAGGCAACTTACCATCTCATATATTTTAGCAGATCAAAAGGTAGGTAAACTTCAGGAAAGGCTGGATCCAGGGATATAAATTATATCTTCAAGGATATTTATTCTCCATGTTTTATGTCTTAATTCCTGTGTTGACTTCATACTCAAGTAGCATCAATTCATGTAATAGCAAAGATGGCCAACAATTGCTTTAGCCTTATATTGTCCTTATGAATATTGATGGAAGGTGATGAGTGTCTCTCCATGCTCCTATTTCTTTTAAGACTGTTGGGCAAAACTTTAATTGTCCCAGTTTTGGCCAAGTATTCATCCGTAGGGATGGATTAAAAAGAGGCAATCTTCACCTGAACCAGAAAAACTGAGTAATGAGGGTTGGGGATGATTCCTCAAAGAGACAACAGGCAGAAAAAGGAATATATATTTCCTCCTCCTGACTCCCAGATATACTCATGGATGAGGATCAGTGCTGGAGGCCGAAGGCACAAGATAAAAAATGTTCACATTCTTTTCCTCTAGGAATTCATAGCCTAGTGATAGACATAGTATGTAAGCAAATAGTACAGGACGTGGAAATAACCACAAAATAAAAGTCTGATAAAATAGACTTCATTAAATAGACACTAAGAAAATGAATAGGTTGGGCAGCCCAGGTGGCTCAGCGGTTTAGCGTCGCCTTCAGCCCAGGGCGTGATCCTGGAGACACAGGATCGAGTCCCACATCAGTCTCCCTTCATGGAGCCTGCTTCTCCCTCTGCCTGTGTCTCTGCCTCTCTCTCTCTCTTTCTGTATCTCATGAATAAAAAAATAAAAATCTTAAAAAAAAGAATATGAGTAGGAAAGCATAGAGTGGAAAGAAATATTCATAAAACATATCTGTATAAAAAACATTTTTATTTTTTAACGAAAAAAACAAAGTTCCAATTTTTTAAAATAGGCAAAAAGCTTGGATACCTCATAAAAGAAGGCACATGAGTGGCCAATAAATCCATGAAAAGTTGCTCAACATCATTAGTTACCAAAGAAATGCAAATTGAAACCACAGTGAGATACCACTACCTAACACTTAGCACAGCTAAAATGAAAAAGATTGACAATAAATGTTGGAGATAATGTAGAGCAGCTGACCTCTCTTATATTCCTGGTGGAATGTAAAATCATTTTGTAAAATTGTACATCTACACTGTGACCCAGCAATTCATTCCTAGGTATTAATCCAAGATAAATAGAAATATGTGTTCACATACAAAAATGATTTGTATGTGAAAATTCATAGAAGCTTTATTGTTAATAGCTCCAAACTGGAAACAACCCAAATGCCTATTAACACAAGAATGGATAAACAAACTGTGGTGTACCCATACAAGGGAATATTAGTCATAAAAAAAAGAATGAAGTACTGATATATGTAATGACATGAATGAATCTCATAGAAAGTATGTCAAATGAAAGGAACTGGCCATAAAAGAGTACCAACTGTATGATTGCATTTCTGTGAAGTTCTAAGCTAAAAGGATGCAAAATAATTTATGAAGGAAAATAACTGGCTTGAGCTTGTCTGGAGGGTGGAGAGGTAGGGGTCAGGAGGAAGCCTAACCATGAAAGGACATGAGAAAACTCTCTGGAGAAATAGAAATGTTCAAAACCTTGATAGATGTGTGGATTGCACAAGCATACCCATTTGTAACAGTGCATTTCATTACATGTAAACTTCACATTAAATGAAAAAAAGTATTTAAAAAAAACTAGTTAGAGTAGAGAGTGAGGCAAGGTATGGTAAGATCAGGGATAACAGGATGTTTGTAACTGTGGAAGCTGGACGATGGGTACCCAGAAGTTCACTAGACTATTTTATTTACTTTGTCTATGTTTGAAATTTTCCATAAAAAAGAGGTTTTTTTAGGGCAGCCCCGGTGGCGCAGCGGTTTAGCGCCGCCTGCAGCCAGGGGCGTGATCCTGGAGACCCGGTATGGAGTCCGATTTCCGGCTCCCAGAGTGGAGCCTGCTTCTCCCTCTGCCTCTCTCTCTCTCTCTCTCTCTCTCTCTCTCTCTCTCTCTGTGTGTGTGTGTGTGTGTCTCAATAAATAAAATCTTTTTTTAAAAAAGAGGTTTTTTTAAAGCAAATAAATTCACATTTAACAATATGATGACTTCCATGAGAAAAATAGGAACTAAAACTAAAACCCTAGGGCAATTACCTGCCTGGGGAGTTAGGGATGGGAGCAAGGGGTAAAAGTGTCTCTTGGAAAAGGCATTCAAGAAGAGAGGACATTTGGTTTTGGAGTTACTGGCCAAGAAGAACTAAAAGGCTGGAAATGCCCAGATAGACAGTGAGCCATTAGAGAACACCGAGGAGCAGCTTCTTCTTCTTCTTCTTCTTCTTCTTCTTCTTCTTCTTCTTCTTCTTCTTCTTCCTCTTCTTCTTCTAAGATTTTATTTATTTGCGGGAGAGAAAGAGAAAGGAAGAGCAGGGGATGGGGCAGAGGAAGAGTGAGAAGCCGACTTCCCATGGAGCAGGGAGCCCAACTCAGAGCTTGATTCCAGAACTCCAGGATCATGACCTGAGCCAAAGGCAGATGCTTAATCCACTCAACCACCAAGGTGCCCTGAACCAAGTTGCTTCTAGGACAGGGCACCAAAGGACTGCCAATGATGGATACTCTTCTGCGATTACCCTTCCCCCATAGGAATCAGTGCAGGTTAGAGTGCAGGGTGAAGGATGATTTAAGTCACAACCCTTCTCTGCACTTCCGTTTTCTTACTTGTGAAGTAAGAGGATACAACAAGATTATTCCTAAGGTCTCTGCCAATGCTTGAAAGTTTTCTGCAGCAGCAAGCTAGCTGTGGCAAAGAAGGAATAAAACAAAGATCCGAGAACCTCTGATTCCCAGAATTTCCCTACTGCCA
Organism: Nyctereutes procyonoides; assembly: GCF_905146905.1. Classification (NCBI taxonomy): domain Eukaryota; kingdom Metazoa; phylum Chordata; class Mammalia; order Carnivora; family Canidae; genus Nyctereutes; species Nyctereutes procyonoides. The sequence continues at coordinate 39,064,106 of NW_026575140.1, read as the reverse complement.
TATTTCACGTGTTCCAAGATGCACACTCCTGGAACTTAACATTTAACATCCCAGAAATCAGGGCATGCCTTATAACCCACGACATCAGATTGCCAGGCTCTAGTAATGCCATAGTTGCAAGGCTTGCCTGGAGGCCCTTGGTTATTCTGGGGTAAGATGACTGGCGACCACAGTCATTGATGTTTTAGTCAACAAACCATCTGTGGACCTTTAGAGGAAAAAATGTGAATTGCAGTTGTTTTCTGGAAAACTTCTACTCATGCCTTCTAGCAGAATAAAAAAATGGCACCAACATCAGAATTTGCAAATTGATACCAGCAGGCTGAGAGAATCTTCCCAAGACAACAGCATTCTTTTAAGAAATGCTGTATTCTGAGACTCTTTCAAGGGCTCAGTTGACAATATTGTGTGCAAAACGCATCAACAGCTCAGTCCAAAAGTGCTGGGGAAGAGGTGAACCACTCCAAGTGTGAAGAAGTCTTGGTAATACTTTCACCCATGTATTCTGCTTGTATTTCCTTTTTACATACACCCAAGGGCAATATGTGATTTAAATATATAAGTCTATATCTAGACTTATTTAGAAGAGATTTTCATTAAAAATATATCTAAATCATATCTACTTATGTCGAAAAGATTTTTCAGTATTAACAAAATAAAATAAACGAACTAATTAGAATGTGTCTTATCATAGCTTAATTGGCGATGCTTTTTCTAAGACACACATAAATTAATAGTTCAGCTCCTAGTCTTACCCGTAATGGAATATGATAGCGAAACCTGATCCCTCCCCCAGCGCTCACTTCCTGTTTCTCTGTACTCTTTTAAGACTCTAGACAAAGTGTCCTGTCTGAGGGCTTTCAGTCCTAGGAGCTGTGCTAGAGGCTTTACAAACATCCCCTCACCTATCACACAGTAGCCTCATAGGAGATATCATTATCATACCCTTTAATGTTGAAGAGATTGAGATATGTTGTCCAAGGTCACACAGCTGCCATCACTTCCTTTCTGAAATTAGTGGAAAATCACAAAATGACCTTTTCCCAGCTTAGATAAACTCTTTAGAATCTGTCAATAAACAACAATGCATCGAGCCCCTGTGACTTGGAGCAGCGCAGCAGAAGGTTCTCAGGTTTAGAACAGGCTCTCCCAGACACCTCAATGGAGGCAGAGACAAGCTTTGGAGTCAGATAGAACCAGGTCTTAATCTTAACTCTACAGTTTACTGGCTGTGTGATTTTTGAGCAAACTATTTACATTCTTGGAGCCTCAATTTTTTCCTCGGTAAAACAGAATTCATATAACCCAACTCCAAGAGCTGTGCAAAGGTTGAATTAGTCCACTCAATTATTCATTTATTCAACAAATAGCCACAGAGTGCCTGTTGCATGCAAGGCATTGCATGCAAGGTAAAGAGAATACGATTCCAAAGCCCCTACAAGTGCCAGGTATAGAGCAGACACTCTGGAGAAAATTTGTTTTGTTTTTATTTCGCTGCACCCATTTCCCCTGCTTACCACCACATCATTTTATTTTCGGCAAGTCCCCTCCACCCCCAACCTAAGCTACTGTAATCAGATGCTCTGTCCTTCACTGGCCTGGCTGTGAGCATGTGAACCAGGTAAGGTCCTGGGTGTGTGTTCTCTGCAACTTGGGTCTTCAGCAGAGCAGCAGAGACAGAAAATGGCAGATGTTCATGCATTCCACCTTTGCAGAGCTCTTCCACTGGGGGCAAAGCTGTCTTGGTTCCTGTTCATTTTCAAGCCTTATCCTCTGCCTTACTATCCGTTTTGTTCATTTGAGGTCACCTTATCATTCCAAAAATTCTCTTTTCATAAGGTACCTAGAAATAGTGTTTGTCACTTGCAACCAAAGAAATGAGACGCCCAATAAAGGAAAAAAATTAATTTCCCTTTCCCGCATATGCATTATTGATTTAAGAGAACAGAAGTACCAAAAGGATTAATTGATGGCACAGAGCTCATTTTGTTAGCATATATACTAAATTCGGAAGAACTGATGTCAGATATTCTAAATAACAATGCAATTGACTTACATTGGTTGGTGTGCATGTGTGTGTGTGTGTGTGTGTGTGTGTGTGTGCGTGTGTAGAGGGGTGCTTACTATGGGATAGACACGTGTATATCTTGTCTCACCTAAGCTCCCAGGAACCTGTGGAGTGGGTATTATCATCACCCTTGTGTCCAAGATGAGGACATTAAAGCTCAGAGAGGTTAAATAATTTGTTTATAGAACCAGTTACATGATTTGTAGGGCCTAGTGTAAAATAAAAATGCAGGATTCCATCTTAAAAAAATTATTACAAATTTCAAAAAGTCAGGGCACCTGGGTGGCTCAGTCAGTTATGTGTCTTCTTTTGGCTCCAGTCATGATCTTGGGGTACTGGGATTGAGGCTTGTGTCAGGCTTCCTCTCCCCTGCCCCTCTACCCTGCTCATGCTCTCTCTCTCTGTCTCTCTCTCTCTCTCTCTCTCTCTCGCACTCTCTTTCTCTTCAATAAACAAATAAAATATATTAAAAAAAGAGAATTTCAAAATAGCCACAGCAGAATACTAAATGAAGTTCAGAGTCCTTCTGGGGCATCGTTTTCCTCTTTCTCTCTCCCCCATACCTGCACAGGTCACATGCCCATAGTGTCCAGCTTGCTTAAGCTAGTAAGTGGCAGAGCTGAGACTTAAAGCCAGGATTTTCTTTTTTTTTTTTATGACAGTCACAGAGAGAGAGAGAGAGAGAGAGAGAGAGAGAGAGAGAGGCAGAGGGAGAAGCAGGCTCCATGCACCGGGAGCCTGACGTGGGATTCGATCCTGGGTCTCCAGGATCACGCCCCGGGCCAACGACAGGCGCCAAACCACTGCGCCACCCAGGGATCCCAAAGCCAGGATTTTCTGATCCAGAAGTCCATAGTCTCAATTTGTGAGTAACCCTACAATGGGACTGCCCCAGATCATAATGATACTGACACCCATTCCAGGTTGTTCATATTGTCTAGGCATTGCCATCAGCCTCGACTCCATTGAGCAGTTGGGAGACTCAAAAAAAGGCTGATAATGATGAGGACCTCAGAAACTCATCGAGAAAAATCCTTAATCTAGGACAGTTTTGACAAGTCTTATTGTCCCCTGCTTTCCTCCTGGTTTTCAAGTAAGACCCCACCCTTTGAGAGGGTTCTAGACCAATTAGAGAAAGTTTGGAAGAGTATGAGCAGGATGGTGAAGGAACAGCACACAAAGATTTATGAGATTGTGAGTGGTCAGCCTGTAGACCAGAAGAATCAGTTGCCATCAACTCTCTTCTCTGCTGAGACAGAAGCACTGTGAGAACTGGGCTCTCTTCTACTTACCACAACACCCCAAGTGTCTGGCACAGTGCCTAAGACCTAGTTAATGCTCAATAAATAGTAAATGAAGCTATTAATTAAACAGTTTTCTGAACGTCTGTCAAGTAGAAGAGGGGTTAGATGTGGGTTTTTTTCCCAAGGAGGAACATCAGTTCTAATAGAGTAGACAAGTTTCAACTCTTGGATACAGGAAAGCTCTGTATCCCCAGGATGAAACAGGCTACTAGGTCCGCTTCAAAAGAGGGACTCAAATGTGATGATGTGACAAGGGTATTCCCCAAATGCATTTCTTAGAATACCAGAAGTAGCGAAAAGGTTTCTACTCCTAAGGAATTTCCAACTGATTGATGGTAGCTACCTGGGCTTCTGTGGAAAAATGCTCACAGAGACACACAGTGAGAAATACTGCTGTCCTTTAGACATCCTTCTAAACCTTAATCTCTGTGACTCCATGAACTCACAAATTTTATCCATCCCAAAACTCTTGGATAAGGCTAACTTCAATGCCCCAATCACTGTAAGGCAAAGTAAGCAAAACTAAGTTCACCGGAGCTTATCTCTATGTGTAGCCAGACCAACGTGCAACTCTTCTGCTTTCAAAAGAATTTTCTACCTAATTAAGACAGTTATTTGAAATGCATTGTCGTCAATAACGATTAAACCTAAAGTTATGGGGGTTTTGAGGGTTCTTTGTTGTTGTTTTTTTAATTTTATTTGTTGTTGTTGTTGTTGTTGAGTTTGGGCCTTAGATACTGTGTATATAATATGCAACCCTCCCGGGCGATGCTAGATGTCAGATTCACCACACATCTGTGGTGAGAGAACTCTGAATAAATCTGTCTAAATAGTAATGATGAATTACATTACTTCATAGTGATGTTAACCTTTGGAGGCAAAAGTCCAGACAGGTTGAGGAATGGAAAATGAGGACATAAGTGAGGGGACAATGCCATTAGCTGTAATCAAAAGAAAAGGCCGAAAGGGGATTACAGCCCTGAAAGGGCAGGGACTAAGCCACTCCAACTTTGAAGAAGGAAGATTAAATATTTGCCAGTTTCGTGTTTCTTCCACCAAAAGAGTTTATTAATTTACACTTAAGACTGCCTGCCTCTGTTAGCAAGTTTTTAAAATGACTGATAGACTGACTCATTTAAAACCAAAGGAAAAATAATCTACCACTATAGTTCCCATCTTCTCTAACCCATATTTTATAACTTTATTTAGATCAGGGCTTGATCTAAATACTGGAGATCCAAATACTCAATTTTTTTAAAAATAAAATTGAGAAGGTCATTACAACTTTTTTAGAGTATATGTTACTATATATGTGTGTGTGTGTATACACGTATGTTATATATATATATATATATACACATATATATGTACATTACTATACACACACACACACACACATATTTTTCCTCTCCCAAGTCAAATGATTCAAAGTTGTTTAAGCTCGTTAAAGAGTGTCTCTGATTACACTTCCAGGAAAATAAAATCTTAAGAAATTCTAAATCGACTAACTCATTTTTAAGGTATCTCCTTTTCTTGATTCAGGTATTCATCAAATGCTGAGCCATGTGCTAAATACTATATTCACTATTTTTACTAAATGCTTTTTCATTTAACCTTCCTAGGAGGGAGGGAACACTGCCTGCTTCTTATCTTTTTCTTTTTTGTAGAAAATGGACTCTGAGCATTTGAATGATAATCATGGCCACCATTTGCTGAACATCTCTGATATGCTCATTGCTTTTACATCTCATTTAATATTTCAACAATCCTATGAGATAAATGTTATTTCCTGCCCATTTCTACAACAATGAAGTAAATGATCCAAAAAGTTGAACAATTTGTCCAAGGATATTTAAGCTGGCATATGAAACATGGGTTTGAGGCTAGGCCTTATTTCCAATCCTGTTCTTTGCTCACTTTACCTCACTGTTTACTCTTGATAGCCTGGAGCACTTGCACACGTGCACCCTTAGCCCCAAATGGTAAGATATACCACCTAACAGGGGCTCTACCAGTGTCCCATTTCTTTTCTAAGATTTTATTTATTATTCATGAGTGACACAGATAGAGAGAAAGGGAGAGACAAAGGCAGAGGGAGAAGCAGGCTCCACGCAGGGAGCCCGACGTGGGACTCGATCCCAGGACTCCAGGATCACACCCTGGGCCAAAGGCAGACGCTTAACTACTGAGCCACCCAGGCATCCCCGCATCCCATTTCTGACTGACCTCACCTGTTAACCAGTTATGCCAGCTTCCCTTCCATGGACGCACACTTTCAGAAGAGAGAATATATGTCACCAAATAGGAGCAACATTAAAACATCCTATAACGTCCCCCCTCTGGAAATTGTTCCCAGACCTCCCAAAGTTGTGTCTGCATGTGTTTGTGTGTTTCCTGAGACTCTCTCACAAGAGAGTGATCTTTTGCTTTATTGGGACTCATGGGAGCTCTGTTACTAAGACGAGGATGGCTCTTCTGGGTGCAGCTCAAGAAAGATAACTAGGGACTGATGGTATTGCAAAGAAGATCTCTCCTTTCCCATCTTTAAGATCCTCCAAGGCTCCACATAAAACCCCCTTCTCCAAGAAATCTCCCTGCCTGGACACTGGATGTCCTCAGCACTCCCAGGCAGCACCTCGCCACAGTCAGAACAGCCAGTGACAAGAGGGTATGAGACATTTAATGTAATGATCTCTCCCCCACTCATGCCTGCAAGTTTTTATTTGCCCGTCTGTGATGTGCCAGACACTTCTGAGGTGCAGTAGGCATAGTTCCTCTTCAGGAGTGTTAGAGGGGCCACATGTGACAGAATGGCTACAGAAACTGTGTGTTAAGATCTAGACTCATAGCATTTTTCAAAGAATATGAGAACATAGAAGAGGTAGCAACCAACCCTCCTGGGGGCATTTAGGAAACCTTCACAGAGGAAGTCACATTTAAGTGTAGTCCTGAAAAAAGAGTAGGAATTTTCTGAAAGGAAGAAAAAATGGTGGTAAAGGTATTTGAGAAGGATCCAGCACAGAGGTTGAACAGTTACAGTGGGCTGGGCGAACACCAGCACTTTCTATTTGACTGCAGTGGAGAGACACCAGACGCCTGAGTCTGAGTTTGGTCAGAGACTGTGAAAACCTTCTGTGCAGGTCCCAAGTCTTGATGCTGTCTTGTCTGTACTACACCATCTTCTTTTCAATTACTTGAATATTTTACTGCATCTCTTGCTTATTATATTAGAAACATGAGTGGGAAATAGAAGGTTGAAAGACAGAGAAGAGAAGCAAACAACTCCATCAGTTCCAAAGATGGAAACTATTAAGCAGAGCTATACCAATAATTTTCAGCTTTAATTAAAGACGTGTGGGACAAAGGACTGTGTATACAATGTGAAGAAAACAAATTACATCGAAGAAAATGCTTTACTCTTTTCTTTCTTTACTTTTTTTTCTTTTCTTTTTTTCCTTTCTCTTTTAACATTTCCAGAAGAAAAACTTTGGAGAAAAGACAAGAAGATGGGAAGATGTAGTTATCGGGTGCCTGTTCTGTGTCATTATTGCACAACATTGAATTAATTGTAATCCTTAGTTCATAATATACTCTTATCATTTTTAACAATGAGTAATGCTCATCATTATCGACAGTAAAATAATATATTGTTGTACCTGCTACGGAACCTGAGAAGTAGGACATTGGCATTTATCTGTGTGTTCCTCTTCCCTTCTTCCTCTAGCCCCATCCCAATGAACTACTTTTCAAACTCTCCAACTTGCAAAGTGTGTTGCCTTCATTTGACGGACAGTATGAAAAAAATGGACAGTACGCACATGCACGCATTTGTGTTTATTATATTACAAAGACTCAGCCACTCAGATGCATATAGTTTTGGTTAATTCCTTTCCTTGTGGAGTATACTGTGCTCATACACCACCACGAATTTATCTATTCTGCTATGGGGAGAATTTGGGTTTTTCCCTGATTCCCTACTCCATGAAGAACTCTTTAATTTTTTCCCATCTCCAATTTCAAATCTCCCTCCTACTTTGTGAACTGGGTATTATTAGCTTTATTCTATGGGTGAGAACACAGAGACTCAGAGAGGGTAAGCAACTTCCCTGCCATCACATAGCCACTCAGCAGCAGAGCCAGAGTTTAACTTTAACACAATTCTCTGTGAATCCAAAGCCTGCAGTATCACTTCCTCCCTCCTTGGAGGCCAAGTTTTTCCTCTTGATCCGGTGTGTTGAAGGCTCAAGAAACTCCTCCCAGCTCACTTTTGGTTGTTCTGAGTCGATTTTTATGAGTCACTGCTGGGGTGAAGAGGGGATTTCCTGAGCTGCCCCTGCCAGGGGATGTCAAAACAACCTGATAACCCAAGCAATTCCATGGGTAATAGTCAGCTGCACTGAAAACTTTGGGACCAGCCAGTTGGGTGGGGCTACATTGACCTAGCCATCCACTGGAATGGTTTTCCTCCTTTTCTACCATATGTGTCCTCAAATAGGTAATAATAATAATAATAATTAATAATAACAATGATAATAATACTCTACTTGGGAACAGAGCTGTGCCATTTCCAAAGCTCTCTCTCAGTCAGGAAAGTAAGCATTATTAGCCCCATTTTGCAGACCAGGAAACCAGGTGTCAGGGAGATTGGGATTCAGCTGATCAAGGGTGTATTGGAAAAAAGGAGTCTACTCCAGAGCATTTTCTGTTTTTCTATACAAATATCTCCTACTTGCATGAAATCTATCACACTGTGATAGAAACTTTAAAAGAATCTGAAAACCTGATATTCAGGACATTCCCCAACACAATCTTCACTACTAAGAGTCCCTTTCTTTCCAAAGGAAAAATACCCAGTCATCTCTCTAACCACATACTGTCTGCAAACCACAGATTTTGCTAAATGACAGCCACAATACAGAAAGAGGCGGGTGACAACACGATGTGGTTTGAAGGTGCCAGGACAGAACCCTCTCTTGCTGTCTCTTTCCATGGTCTGTAGCAGACACCAAAGCTCCACTACTCCTCCATTGATGTCTCGTTGTTTTCCACCTTAGAAGTGTGAGATCTAGCATAAGTCGTATTGAGAAAAATTATTGACAACTTAGACCAAACGTTAGCTGTGAGTTCTTTCAATATCATCCCGGGGCATTGTCTACGAGGCTTACCCTACAATTATTTAATTATTTATTGTTTAATACATAGTGTACTATTGTTTAAGGCTCAGACAGATACGGTGAAGAAACATACCAACATAAAGGTTTTTTTTTTTCCCAGCACAGATGAAAATGATTTTTGTTTGGAAGAAAAATAACTCTGAAGATTATAGTTTTATTGCCCTGAAGGACATTAACCATTTTGTCTTATTTGGACATTCTTTCTTCGGTACACATAAATGCTTTCCATCTTACATGGGTTTTTTTTAAATAATTTTCATGAATCTGTTGGTTTCTTCATTAAGGATTTTGATTAATCTTGTACATGTGTTCACTTTATAACTGCTTATATTTTTAAGGAATTATAATGAGACAAACCTAATTTTTAATGCCACAATGAGAGTTTCCAGTTATTATTACTGCATAATAAATTATTCTAAAATTAGTGATATAAAACAGCATCCTTTTCATTTACTCACAGTGTGGGTTAAGACTTTGGGAAGGGTTTGCTGGGAAATTTTTGTCTGGGGTCTCTTATGTAGTTACAGTCAGCCATCTGCTGGGTCTGTAGGCAACCATAGGTTCCATTGGGCTGGAGGTCAAGGATAGCTCATTCTTATGGGTGCAGTTGATGCTGGCTGCTCACTAGCAGCTCAGCCAGGCTATCAACAGGTGCCCTTATAGATAGTCTCTAGAATATGTTAGTGTCAAGGAGTCAGACTTTTTAGACTAGTGGCTGGCTTATCTCAGGACAAGCATCCCAAGAAAATCAGGTAGAGCTGCATGGTCTTTACTGACCTAGCCTGGGAAGTCCATACTTGCACTTCTGCTACACCTCACTGGTTAAGTTAGAGTCATGAAGAAGAAACATACACCTCATTCCTTTTTGGGAAGAGTGTCAAAGAATTTTTGGCCTATGTTTTTAAAAGTCACTTGGGGAATCACTTTGAACCTTGCAGTGGGAAGGAATACTCATATCTGAGCTATCACATTATCAAAAAGATAGTTGGGGAGAGAAGGCAAGAAGAGGTAGAAGAAATAGAGGTAAAGGAGCCAGAATGGAGAGTTTGTGCTACTTGAAGTTAAAAAGTAATTGGACTCTCTGTTCATTCAGCATCATGGGAAGAGGAAGAAAGAGGCACATATTAGAAGTAATTCAAATTAAAAATGGAAAAGGCTTGGTAGCTGATTGGCTAAAGCTTGCCCCATTAGCTCTGTCATAAAGAGTCTGAGCCTATTTTCATTATTATTTAAAAAAAAATATTTGACTGCTGACAGCTTTTAAGCCTCACTCTCCCTCGACTCCTTCACCACAACAGGGGAAGCTGATAAGAAAGCCCAGTACTCCCTCCTTTGGCACTACTAGGAAGTTTAAACCATGCATGGAAACTCTCACCCCAGCCCCACCACCACCATAAAAACCCAAGCCAACTCTCCTGTCCCTGCTCTCTCAAACCAATTTTGGATGTGCTTGGAAGCTACCCTGCTCTCCCCAGAAAGCCTCATTGTGTGAATAAGAAACCTTTTATAAGTACCTCCCTTAGCACACATGTGCCATCATCATTCTTGACATGCCAACCATGATTTGGATGGGAGGAGTCCATCCTGCATCCCTAGATTGACTATGACGAGTTCCCAGTCACACCATATGTATTCATTTTGGTTTTTGAATAGAAAAATAATAATAATTAGCATTTATTGCCTTCTATACACTAGGCACTGGGCTGGCACTTCCTCTATTTGAACTCCTTTAATTGTCACAAGAGACCTCTGAGATGGCACTGTTATTACCCCCATTTTACAGATGGGGAAATGGGTCAGAGTAGAGCAACCAGTGGAGGGGAGGGATTGACCAAGATAAGCCCCCAGCCTCGAAGTGTGGTTGAGAAGCTGGAGGAACCATCGACTAAACAAAGGAACCTGGTGAAGGCCACCAATATGGGAAGAATGCTCAGCTTCAGGCAGGTTTAATTTCTGAAGATAGTGGTATACAAATGAACACATCGTTTGGCATTTAGAGATAGGAGTTTATTCAATAGAAAATACATTGGGCACCATTTAAGTGCCAGTCTCTAGTTAGGTCCCCAATAGAGCTCTGGTAAAGGAACAGAGATGATAGAGTCACCAGCATCCTGGACACTGGAGCTAAGATTTGGATGCCAAGAGATGGAGAAAAGCCTAAGGTTGTGAACTCGCGTTCAGGATGTGAGAGAAAGAGGAAGAGCCAGCACATCAGACAGAAAAAGGACGGTGGTCTAAATAGTGGACCCCCTGAGTAGGTGGGTCCTAAAATATATTTTTATGAAGCTGCCATTTAAAAATTGGCCAGAGCCTGGTGTCATCTTTCTTTGATCTGGAAGTGTCTCTTCACTTGCTGGCCCTTTCTAGTTATGCAGACAGAAGGCAAGTGGACACCCAGGGCCAAAGGAATTCTATAGCAAAGCACTTTATTTTTGCCTTTGGGAAGCTGCCCTCCCTTGTTACTCAAAGAGGGTCACTTAGGTGGAAGTAGGAAAATTTGCAAAGAGATCCCAAAGGCATGGGGATCTGGACTCCCTTTAAGATGTTTGACTTTATTGCATCTTGCCAACAACCAGAGATGGCCCCAGCTGAAGTCTACTGGCAAAAAGGACACCAAGGGTTACTGAAAAGGGATTCCCCATGAGGAAATTTCTGAACTGATTATCCAGGTTCAATATCAGTAGCTAGACGGTGAAAAGGAAGGGTCATTTCCGTCAAGTGTGTGGCCTGTGATTCTGCTGATGGGAATACTTTGAGCACAGTTAGGAGCACAAATGTGCAGCAACCTTGGTTGAGAATAACACTGGAAGAGTAGTACTGCCTTTCCTTAGAGCTCTGCAGCTTCAAAAGTACCTCAAACAGCAAGAATGCCACTGAGTCAGGAAGCAAGGGTGAAGGTAACCAGCCAGGACCAAACCATGATGATGAACCCACACAGCAGTGTCAGAAGCCAGAGCCACTGAAAGTGAGAATGTGACCTTCTCTGTAGCCCAAGTTGATGATGACTCAAGTCATGCAATTAAGACTGTACCTTTTTTGGTCCCCGTAACTGCATGACTTGACTCATCAGGTTGGGCTACAATCTTGCTACATTCTTGGAATACGCACATTGTCTTGCAGTGTTCTTGATATATGGTAATGGATCAATAACATTCTTATTAATCTCAGTATATTGTTGGTTCTAGTGGTTAAAGCACTAAATGTGACTCAGTGGTCAAAACACTCCTGGTGGAATAATCAAGTAGCGATGCCAACAGCCACCTGCCTTTCAAATCTTATTCCTCAAGTCAACTGTGAACAGTACAAGAAGAACTATTGTTTGAGGTAAGGAAGGAAAGGCTGTTGCCAAAGGCATCATCACAACCCAATGGCAAGTGCTGATGATCCTTCCTGCAGCTGGGACCTTGACGACAGAGGGGAGGTACAGTCCTCACCCTCTTGGGACCGTTATTAACCAGGTCCCTGATTAGCAGCAGGAGGTGGCTTTGTTTGCTTATTTTTACCCTGCACACACAGCCCAACTCCGGGGACTCTGCCAAGGGAAAAAATAATTACTTGTAGATGGGGACAATCTGGCCAATCTGCGGATTTGGGAGGGAGACTTCCTTATTGTGGACGTCTGTCCTCCTCTTCCTTGCCTTTCTCCTCTGCCTTCCCTATCTTACTTCCTCCTCCTCCTCCTACTTGACTTCTCTCCATTCTAAGCACAAACCCCACATTTCCTATATTCCCATCCACAGGACCTTGGGAACATTTCCTCATCCTGCAGATGTACCACCAAGCACAGCTCTGTGTGCAAGCAGTTTTGGAAAACCCAGGCCACCAGACACCTACCCTTCCTAGAAATTCACAGAGTAACTCACCATGCCCAGAGCTCTGGGGAATCCTGTGGTGAGGGCACCATTTCACTCTCTTGAACTCAGGTCTTTTTAATCTCCTTGGCTCACAAACAAGATCATATTTGATTATTTTTTTCACTGTGCTTATTCATATTGCTCAGTGTTGGGACTCCAAGGGATTTGGATTAGGGCATTGCAGGAAGAGGGGAAAGTAAAAGGGCGCAGAAGTGTGAAGCAATTTTGTTGGGCAGGTCCCTGTGGAAGGGGGAAAATATTATAGAATTATGTCAGGGCTATGTGCATAAAGAAGAGGGTGCAGAGAAAGGCCCTTGTCATAAGGAATCAGTTTCATGGAGGCCTCTAAGAATGCTAGTCTGAAAGCAAGTAAGGAAGGTACAAGCGAAATCCATCATCCCAACTCACCGTTGAGCCTCCTTCCTTTATATCTGGGGGGGTGGATTGGAAGATTGTGATGGACACGTCCATCAGGGAAATTAGGGAAGAGACCTGAGTCATAAGCTAGATTTTTTCATTTTCTTCTCTTCAGTGCTTTCCAGTTTTTGTCTTTTGTGGCACACATAAGAAATTGTTGTAGTTTGGGTTTTGTACAGCACACTGCAGTAAATGGAGGAGGACACCACTTGGTCCACAAGTGGAGGGATCTGTATCTCAAGTACCCTGTAAGCTATTTGTGGCCTAGAAGCATGTCCTGATGCAGCTGGAAAGTGCTGCTCCGGGTGATAGGGAGTACCTGAAGAGTTTGAAGCACGTAAGTGAACTGATTAGGGTAGCATCAAGGGCTCTGTGGGTTTCAGCTGGGACCCAGAAAAAGATCAGGAGCAGCTGGTCCATCTCATTCCACAAACTTGCCAGGGCCCTCCCACTACAGGATCCTGTGCATATGTTTTGCTTCTGCCTGGAGTTGTTCCCTCCAGTATTGCTGGTCTCCACTTTGTCCTCCTCCTCATCCTTCTGCTCACAGCTCGCATATCACGTTTTCAAGGAAGCTGTCCCTCATTCCTCAAGATCAAGTCTCCTTTATCTTCCTATGTGTTTTCATGCTGCTAATTTTAATTTACAGCTATGCATTGGTGTTATTATATGGGTAGCTCCTAGAGAGATGAAGTACTTGTCATACTGCTGCCTACCCCCCCCCTTCTCATAACCATCCTTTGAAGTCCATCTTGGATTCCACTTCTCACCAATTCCCCCAGTTGGAAATACTTTGGCCCTTCTTCTCTGGTATTCTATAAATATGATTTCTGCACATCTCCAGTAGCTTGGAAGAACAGACATTTAGGGATTTTTTTTTCCTACCATTGCTGTTTTCTGGGACTTGCTCCCTCTTGTCTCCCAGGTCCTGTTAGGTAGTCACTGTGGGGCCTGACAGCTTCATTCTGTGTGACTGCGCCTGCAGCCCCAGCTCCGTAGAGATCAGGGTGGATACTTGAACCAATTAGTCCATTCTCTGGAATTTTAAGGTCTGGGCTAGAGGAAGTTGCATCAACCTGTCTCATATACCTGACATTCTATGAGGTAGCACTCTGGAGCTGTGAAGGGCCGGCCACAGTTTTACTTTGTAGAGAATTGGGCCTCCAGTAAAGGAGAAAAATGAAGCTGTGCTCAGAGAGAAGCAGAGATAAGATAGTGTCCCATCAGCACTGGAGTCTCTGCTGCCAATGGTTCCTGAACCCCCAACTATATCCAACACTCGCTTTGCCTTGGAGCTGTGAGCTATTCATAGATGCTTCCAGTAAATTCCACATTTGTTTAATTTGAACAAATTAAACAAATTCATATGCATTGATCACTCTTGAGAGCTTTTGGGGATTTGTTGTTTGAATCAAGGACAACCAGGATAAAGTTAAAACTGCAATGAAGCGTCACAGAGTTTAAATATGTTTATCTGAAGTCTTCACTGGGACAGCACAGTACAATGGGAAGATTATGGGCTGTCGAATCAGATTTGGGTTTGAAGCCAGCTCAATTTTTCCCAAGCAGAAACTCTGAGTCCGGGCAATTGAGTGCACTATGCTGAGCTTTATCATTCAAGTGAAGATACTAATACCTACCTTAAAGAGTTATCATCACATGATGTCATGAATGATGCATTAGAGGACTTGACATAGACTCTGGCTAACCACAGATGCTCAGAATCTCACATTTCATTGAATCTAAGATACCATCAATCGTGGCTGGCATGATTTTATGTACCACTGAGAAAGGAAAAGCTGATTAATGTATGACATGCAATTGCTTATATGAGACTTTCTGATTTTGGAGCTGCTAAACTATAGAAAAGAAGTGTGCCTTAGAATCAATGAAATGTTATATAGTATTGACCACAGGTGATCTAGGCAATAATGTCAGGTCCTGGTGATATAAGAGCAAACAGGATTGAGATTGCTTCTTGAAGTGCTAGGAACTAATAATTAATACATTTCAGATTTTCCAAAGGATGCAGAATAACCTTAGATGGTAAATTCATCGCTTGCAGAGATGCTTAGGATCAAGAAGTAAAGCAGCAGAGAAATACTAGACTTTAATCCTCTTATATGTTGTTAGATCCTATAGCAGTTATATTTTCATGCTCTGCATACAATCCAAAACAAATTGTCTGCTTACAATTAAAATCCTGCTGAGTTTCCAAGAGTCCAACCCCCAGGGAGCTATTTGAACCCCATGTCTTATCCACAATGACGCAATTCTACTTTTAAGGGACAATTAAGGGGTTTCCTTGTAAGTCAGGCCAAACTTTCTCCAAAATACATGAAGGAAGTGCCTGGAAAAGAAAACGTTTGAGACTTGTTTTCATACTGTCACTTAAGAAGAACAATTTCCAAAAAGGACTGATTTTTTTTTTTTAAGAAGTCAAATTTGGAAGGCCTGTGCTTTATAGCCCTTTACAGCCTTTTAGTAGAACAGAACAAAGTCCCTTAGGAAACTTAATGTAACAGTAACCAAATGTCCTTGTTAAGCAGCCATTTATTGGTCTATTAAATCTGATCTGAACTGTGATATTTTGTGGTAAATCTTTTCTCAACATAAATTGCTCAGTATGGGCTTCTTAAGGCATCTCCCGCTCTGGAGACAGCTTTTACATCTCCCAGAAAAGGCGAGTCTGTTTGCATCTTCCTGGGCAATTCCTCCAGGAGGGGAAATCTAAAAACATTTCTTTACCTCATTTGCTTAGGAAGACTTACAAGTGATTGTGGAGATAATTCAGTCCCATTGCTTCCTCTTACACATGAGGCAGAACCAACAATTAATTTTTAAGTACTTCGTATAGATCATGCACTGTCTTAGACCCTGGGAATACAGAGATGAAGAAAAAGTTTTCTCTGCTCTCCAGGCACTAGCCATCCAGTGGGGAAGAGAGAGAGGTAAGCTCAGTGGCAAGTGCTAGACAACTGAGGAAGCCACCCCCCAAAGTAGGGCTGGCATCGGGGAGAGAGAGGGGCAAAGATCTGTATCTGTGAGTGCATTGTCAGGGTCCCTGCAGGAACCAGGACTCATTCAGATGCTTTAAATGAAGAGACAGTGATGAAAGGACTACTTACAGAATGTGGACAGAACAAAGGGAGCAAACAGGAGATTTAGGGCACCCTCAGAATAATAAGCGAGAAGCTATTCTCTCCGCTAGGGCCAAAGCAGTAGAGGGGAGAAATAGTGTGTTGGAGTCTGGTAGAAACTGGAGTCCTGGAGGAGCAGCCTCTTGCCAGGAGCTGCAGTCATAGGGGGTCATAGCTGCTGCCAGAAAGAAGGCACCAGAGTAACGATCAGGAAAGAAATGCCCGATTTGCTAATTTTCCATTGGTGTTTCCCATTGGCTGAATCCAACTGGAAACCAGATTGCAAAAGTGACAACCTGGCAGAGTCGGCCTCCAGAAGCATAGAGCAAGGCAAAAAAAGGGCAGAAAACGGATCTGAGGGAGAGGGTAATGGCAGACCAGCCAGCACATTGGCATTTACAATCTCTCAAGGTGCCTAAGTGTGCATCTGCACACTCACATGTGCAGGTGCTCACACCCACAGCACTCACTTACTTAGCAAACACTTAGCAATTACCTACCATGTAAATAATGTAAATAAAAGCTGCTAGAGACAGTGTAGTTCGTTTTGGAGGTGAAGGGTAAACAAAATGAATACAATCTTTACCTTTCTGGGCCTTCTTGTCTAGTGAGAAACAGATGAATACAGTAACAGAAACAGAGTAAATAATCCATAAAGCATGAAGAGTTTTATGTTAGGGAGAGGTCAGAAGGCCTGAGGAGCATCCTGTGTGGGGAAGTAGCTAGTCCAGTCTAGGGCCTATAGAATATTTCCCTGAGAAAGTGACATTTAAGAGACTTGGTGGTAAATAGAAGCCCTATTCACTCACCTACAGGAGTGAGTGGCAGATAGAGGAGTGTTTCTGGTGGAATGGACACATGTGCAAAGGCCCAGGGGCAATAGTGGGTGTCAAGTTCAAGGATCTGAATGAAGTCCAGCATACTTGGAGCTTGGAGCATGAAGAGGAAGTGTTGAAAGGTGAAGCTCATGTGGCAGATTGGTTTGGGCCAGATTTTGAAGTCTAAAGACAACAGGGAATTATCCAAAGTCTTTGATTAGGATTTCCAGGTTTGAAAAAGTCACACTCAGTATGTATTTTCTTCTCAGTCATCCTGATTTAAGGGGATATGGACCTGGTAACACTCAAGATGAGTCCTAAGGACAGTAGGAGTCAGTCAACTCATGACAGTTGAGGATGGCAGTACAAGCAGAAGGAAGAGCATGTGCAAAAGTTCAGAAATCAAAGAAAGCAGAGCAGGACCCAGGGATTTAGAGAATGAGGGGGACAGGGGCAGTGATGAAGTGGTGGGACACGTGACAGAGGATGCCGCATCCCATGCACCCTGAATTTCAGGGCCACCAACCCTCTTACCATCCCTAGGCACATGCATTCATTTCCCTCAGGTTATCTAGCCAGCACTGGAACTGCTAGGGCACGGGGTGGACATATGTTCTCCTCTGTGTCTTTGCCTATGCTCACTCCTCTGTCTGCAATCCCCTCTGCCACCTTCTAAGAAAGTTGCTTGACAGCAGTTGTGGAAATTGTGCATTAAGAGTGCCAAGGCAAGATAAGGGGATGGACAGCAAGCAGGAGCCACAGGTGGAGAGGAATTGGGGCAGCAGGTCAACAGGAGCAGGGCTCAGAAAGAAGAACAAGCATCCTTGGAGCCATGACAGTAATTTCAAGATGGATTCTGTGAAACGCGGAGTTTACAAAGTCAGTTAGTCTAAAGTCACCACACTCAACTTTCTTCAGGGTTGTTCTGTGCTTACCTTAAAGCTCCAAGTCTTGGTGCTTGTTGCCAAACCAAACTATTTGTTCTTTGCCATTAATATTTAGTGACACCTGAACATAGCCTGCTTCGTTAAATTGTATGTCAGGCTCTCTCTCAGACTGGTGAGTTGGATGTAAACTGGTACAAACCACTGGAAAGAAATTTCATGACATATATGAGGAACTTTCAAAGTGTCAATATTCTTTAATCCAGGAATTTCACTAATAATAATAATTAATACAACTGTGGTCATTAATTTTATGTGTCAACCTGGCTGGGCCACAAGGTGCTCAGATAGTTGATCAAACACTACTCTGAGTGTTTCTGTGAAGATATTTTTGGGTGAGATTAACACCTGCTCTTAAGATTTTATTTATTTATTCATGAAAGACACAGAGAGAGGCAGAGAGAGAAGCAGGCTCCATGCAGGGAGCCCGATGTGGGACTCGATCCTGGACCCCAGGATCACGCCCTGAGCTGGAGGCAGATGCTCAACCACTGAGCCAGCCACCCAAGCATCCCAGAGATTAACATTTAAATTAACAAAGTTTCCTTCCTAATGCAGGTGGGCCTCATCCAATCAGTTGAAGGCCTAAATAGAACAAAAGGTTGACCCCTCCCATAAATTACAGAAAGCTTCTCCTGCCTAACTGTCTTTGAGCTGGAGCATCATTCCCCCCCCCCACACCTTTGGGCTTGAACTGAAAATCTCTTCTTCCTGGGTCTTGAGCCTCTAAGTGTTTGGGCAGAAACTTTACCATTGGCTCTTCTAGGGTTCAAACTCGCTGACTGCAGATCTTAGGGCTTGTCAGGCACTACACTGGGGAGACAACTCCTTAAAGTCAATCAATCTCAATCGATCCATCTTCTAAGATTTTGTTTCTCTGGACAACCCTAATACAATAACCAAATACTTAACCATAAACAGGCAATATTTTAAGTGATTTACATGTATCAGGACAGTCACATTTCATTAAACCCCCTGAGGTACATACTATTATTTCCAGTGTTGATGAAGTTAAAAGTAAGAAAAGTAGAGTTGACATGCCATGCTCACACTTGCACATCTAATAATGTACAGAACTGGAATTTAAACTGAGGCAATCTGACTTCAGGATTAGCAGGTTTAACACCATGCCACATGGCCTCTCTGATTTATGTAGACCGTTTATGTGGGTTAATATCTCTGAACAAAGCTGTACATTGCCATATTGCTTATCTCAGGGAATATTTTGATACTTTCTAAAGGTATAACTTACAGTAAGTTGCATAAATCTTAAGTATTTGGTTCAAAGAAGTTTTTCACACGTATGTAGACCCTGGAATTGCCAATCAAATCAAACTGTAGGCACTTCCAATACCCCTGCAGTTTCCTGCTTGCCTCTTCCTTGTCAATAACCCACATGCAGAGGTAATCACTATCCAACTTCTATCAACACCATTTTGCCTGTTCAAGAACTTCATAAAAATAGAACCATATCGTAAGTGTATTTTCATGACTGGTTTTCATGAAGCTTAATGTTTATAAAGTTCATCCATTTTTTTTGTATGTGTACGTTGATAGTTTGTTCATTCTCATTACTGTGTCCTATTCTACTATATACATATTTCACAGTTTGCCAATCCATTCTCCTATTGATGGATACTTGTGTTGTTTCCAGTTTGGGACTTTTATGAATAAGTGGTTATAAATATAAATGTAAATATTTTTGGACTTGTCTTTAGTGGGCACATACCTCCATTTCTCTTAAGTAAATGCTAAGGATTGGAATTCCTGCTTCACTGTTTTAAATTATGTTGAAAAACAGTTTTCCAAAGTGCTTCAACTAGTTTATAATGATACCACTAATGTATGAGAGTTCTGGTTGCCCCCGCATCCTTGATAACGCTTGATGTAGCTAGTCTGTTCATTTTAGCTGCTCTGGGGGTTTATTGATATTGTGATATTGTGGGCTTATCTTTAATTTCTCCTATAGCTAATGAAATCAAACACTTTTCATGTGTTTGGCTATTTGAACAGCCTCTTTTGTATAGTAGTCATTCAAATATTTTTTTCCTTTGAAAAAAATCAGGTTATTTGTATTTTTCTTATTGATTTTTAGAAGCATTTCTTTATATATTATAGGTATGAATTATTTGTTGGATGTATGTATTATATATAATGCCTTCTAGTCTGTGGCTTCACTAGTCACTTTTTGATGAACAGATATTCTTAACATTAATCCATTTTATTTCTTTTCAGCTGAGTTCTTGTATCCTATTTATATGTCTTCATAGATCAAAGTCAGGAAGATATTCTTCAATATATTTTCCTAGAAGCTTTTTTAGTCTTCACATTAGGCTTTTAATCCACTCATATTAAATTTCCCCCATAGAATTTGCTTGGTCTTGGTTCTACTTTTCTAACTAGACCTTGTCTGACTTGATAATTATTATTTACTTAATTGTATTTTCTACATTTTTAGACATTTGTTCAACCGTACATGGATGGCTGTTTATATTTTTTTCCAGTTTTTACCCAAGATGTTAGAGAGGAGATCAAGCATTTGGAAAACAAACTAAGAATTATTGAGCATCTACTGTGGGTTAGGCACAAAGTTATCAATGAATTGGGGCCACAGTGGTTGTACTAGATGCTGTTGATACAAGAGCTACAAAAGCCGCTGCAGTTGGACTCAGTGGCTATTTTATTTGTTTGTTTATTTATTTATTTACTTACTTATTTTTTTATTAGAAAGAGCACACTCCGTGGGAGGTGGGGAGATGGAGAGGGAGAGAGAGAATCTTAAGCAGGCTCCATGCCCAGTGTGGAGGCTTAACTCAGGGTTCGATCTCATGATCCTGAGATCCTGACCTGAGCTGAAATCAAGAGTCAGACGCTTAACCAACTGAGCCACCCAGGAGCCCCTGGATTGAGTAGCTATAAAAACACTTCTTTTTTTCCCCCAGGAAGTTTATTTTATTTTATTAAGTTTTTATTTTAATTCCAGTATAGTTAACATACAGTGTTATATTAGTTAAAGCTCTTCTGATCTGGGGTTCTTTGTCTCTCATTTCTATAACTGCAGTGAGCAGAAAGTATATCACAGAGGAAACAGAATATAGAATAAATGCATTTTTTAGCAGAAATGATAGACAAAATTTGTTTGCACCCTAAAACCATGTAGAAAGGCAGGCTTGAAGTGTTGGGTCTTAGGAAGGAGTCTAGAGATAAGATAATAAGAGACAAAGAGAGACAGAGAAAGGGAGAATATGAATCTGGAGGGTTTTTCTCTCATTGGTTGAGCTTTTCTTTTGGGAACAGAGCTGGAGAGAGCAGCCCCTTCTTCTCACTGCAGTTTACTTCCCTTCCTGTCAACATAAATCCCTTTAGGGTCATTGGCAGAGAAAAGTGTGGTTGTTTTGTTTGTTTTTCAGAAGTTAGGAAAGAAAAATTAAACTCTACAGAGCAACAGAAAAAAGGCTCCAGGAGGTATATGGAGGCCAGGTTGGTGTTTCCTGAGGGACGGAGGCATGCGGCGCTTCTGCACTCTCCATGCCATACATCTTTGAAATGACCAATGGATCAGGACTTGGCTTCTCCCTTTCATAAGCTGTTGCTCTCAAAGACAGCATGGTGCTGTCTAATGAACCTGGGGTTTGGGTTCAGAATACCTGAGTCTTGGTTTAGGCTTATGCTCATTCTCTCTTCTCTCTCTCTCTCTCTTTATCACACACACACACACACACACACACACACACATTCTTGCTGGGTGACATGAGCAGTTATTTATTCTGTGAACCTCATAGTTGTTCCATCTCAACAGTTGGGAATAATCATACTCATCTAACAAAGTCCATCGGCAAATTAACTCTGCTGCTGTTCATGTCTTCACAGATCCTCATGTCCTTGTGAAGGGTCCATATTCCTTGATATGACATACACAGCCTTCATCCAGCACCTCATTTTCTACTCTCCATTTATCTCACTCTCCTCTGTGTCCCCAGTGAGTGACCCACCCCAAAGGACACCCATGTTCCTCTCAGCCCAATTCCTTCATGAAAATAATTCTCTCTTCACACAAAGCCCTTCTCTCCATGATATGAATAACAAGCTTCTCCTCTTACTTGAAAATTAAACTCTTAGTTCTTGGTGAAATACTCCCTTCTTCTTCAGGCCTAGTCAGTAGCTCACTTTTTGTTAATCCATTTCATCTGTGTAAACCTCCGATGTAGAAACTATAACTGTGTGTGCATCTATCTTCCCTGAAGGAATAAGCATTCATATGGTATAAATCTTTGTATTCTCAGTGAATAAACCATGAATTGTCCCACAGCAAGTGAGGAACAAATGTAGTGAGTAAATAAGTATAATTTCAGGAGTTCAGAGGTGAAACATTTCTGATGAGGTGTCAGAAAGAAGGACTTTCAATCTTTCTTTTAGAGGGACTAGCAGAAAGATTGAAAATCTGGAGATGGATTCTGACCCCAATCTTATCTCAACTAGTGACCCCTATCTCTCTGGGCCTTGGTTTCTCATCTTAAACCTAGAGCATGGGACTCAATGGTCTCCAAGATCCCTCCCAGCTCAAGTATCTTCTGATGGTCCTTTCCTTGTGAAACACAGCAGAAATTCTAGCTCTTTGGCTAAGGGACTCACCTCTGAAGACAGTTAAAAATAACCACAAAGTGAAGCACGAGGCAGATGGGCTTTCGAATAGTGGGAAGGGTGTTGGATTGGGCAAGATAATCTAGGTTCAAGCCTTGTCTCTACCACTCCCTATAATCTATGTGATCTTGCTCAGAGAAATAATTTCTTTTCTGGAAACTTTATTTTTCTCATAATGTGGGGGAGAATAAAGCCTTAGCAAAATCTGTGTCAGGATTAAATTTGTAATACATTTTGAAACTCTAACACTCTCTACCAAAAATAAAGTATTGTTATTTTTTTATTATTATCTCTCTTAAGAATTTTAGTCTTTAAGAGATCAGCCATGAAAACCAGAGGAGCTTTTAGAGATGATTTCTTAAAAGAGATCATGGATATTAAATTACTGGCCTGGAATTCACACTCTGAATTTTGTAGTCGAAAGCTTTACAATGCTCACCCTACCATCTGCTTGATTGCTCAACTGCAGCCCTCAACCACTTTAGCTTTGAAGTTAGACATGAATTAAACTGTCTCCAGCTTCTACATGGATGGAAATTATTCAGTGGTAAATTGTCTCATAAACTGTGGTCAAATGTACCATAAAACAAACACAATGAACAATGTAAGCTGTATAATAATTTCTCAGTGACACCAGGATAGAATGTGGGGACTCCCAGAACTTGGAGAAGTTGATACATATTTACTTAAAGGAAGCAGCATTTTCTTCTCAACTGTTACTTCAGTGGGAATAAGCTGTCAATTGTGTATCTGTATATTTGTATATGTATATATGTTAGTGCATGACCCATATGATCCAGGCACCAAAAAACATAAAGTTTCATAATATTTTCATCATAATCAGGATTGAGAAGAAGATGGAACTTTTGCTCTCTTCTATTCCCAAGTTTTCTCAGAATCCATCTATTGACCTATAGCTGAACTTTCTGGGTAATAAAAGAGGAGAAAAAAGTGACCACTCAATCATCTACATAATCCCTTAGTACCATTCATCTCTCCTGTCCCTATTAAGGACACTGAGAAGCAGCAAGCCAGACAGACCTGAGAATCATAGGATACCACTCTGGAATTTCTGCTGAGGCTATAGAATTGTAAGATGGCCAGTAGGGTTCTAGAATGACCCAGAGACTCAGAGAGGAGCTGAACCTAGGGAAAAACAACCATTTGAGTTCTTCGTTCATCTCCCACCTAACATATCCTTCTAAAGAAGTGGGAGAGAGATGTGCTTTCCAGAAAAAAAGGGAAAGAGAAAGTCGTGGGAGTCATTTTACAGTTTGTCAAGATATGAATTTGTGTGCGTCATCTTTTTAGCTACATAGCATTGGATTTATTGTCTATTTACTTCAATGGTTGGAAAAAAAACAAAAAACAAAAACAAACTGCTTCCTATTAATAATTATATTTTCATACACAAAATGTGGGTTACTATCATATGATGATGAAAGGGTCACAAAATAATGGTGAAGGGCTCAGACCATGAGATCAAAGGACTTAGAGCCAAATCCTGGTTCTGCCATTTATTAACCATGTATCTTTGGATGAGTTACAAAAGCTCGCTAGCTCAATTTTCTCATCTGTAATAAGAAAGGCTTTTAACACTTAAACCTCATAAGGGTGCTGTGACTGCAAGTGGTATACTACCTGTAAGTCATTTAGAAGAGTGGCACCTGGGAGCACCTGGGTGGCTCAGTCAGTTGAGCATCTGCCGTCGGCTCAGGTCATGATCTTAGGGTCCTGGAATCAAGGACTGTGTTGGGCTGTCTGCTCAGTGGGGAGTCTACTTCTCCCTTTCCTTCTTCCTCTGTGCTCTCTCTCTCTCACTTTCTCTCAAATAAATAAATAAAATCTTAAAAAAAAAAGAAGAGTGGCACCTAGACTATTGCTGTGCATGTTAGTTGTTTATTATTCTACTTTGCAAGCTTCTTAAAGGCATGGGATTCATTCATTCAGCAAGCAATTACCAACTATGTACTCTGTGCCAGGCATTGGAGTTGTGGGGAGATGGGCAGCACACAAGTGCCAAAGAAGTTCTGAGTCTAGTGGAAACAAATAGGCACTTCTCTCTAACTACTCAGATAGGTATTATACAAATTAGTATATGGAAGATATTAAAGGAACCCAGAGTTGTAATGACTAATTTGGCCAAAGTGATCCAAGTAGGATTCAGTCTTGATGTTCAAAAGGCATATGCCAGATTAACAAGACAGAGACAACTTTCCAGGGAAGTGTGTGTATTCTCTATGTCAGATACTTATGTGTTTGTGTGTGTGTAAATGTATGTATATTCAAGATTGTCAAACCATCTCTGAGACAGATGATTTTAAATTTCCAGTCATGATTACAAATACGATGATCTGTCAGTGTTTGTTCTATATGATTTCAGTTAATTTTAGGTAAACATGAATTTATGATTTCTATATCATCTTGGCAGAGGTTTTTTAATTATCTAGTATTTTTTATTCCACTAATGCTTTTTCCCTTAAGCTCCTTTTGGCCTCATACTAATATTGCTATACTAGCTTTATCGGATTTAAATGTGACTGTTAGATCTTATCTCATCCACTTAGTTTCAATCTTTGAACCATTGTGTTTTGGATACGCTTTTTTCCTGAAGCATATAGCAGGATGTTTTAAAAATTCAATGTGATAATCCCTAGCTTTCAATAGATGAATTTAATTCATTTTTAATTAACTTAATTACTACTCTTTGGATATATTTCTGCCTTTTAAAATATTTTATTTTCTCCTTATTATAAAAGCATTTGGTAGTTGTTTGAGCCAGTATCTATTGGTAATAGATATCTATCTATCTATCTTTTGTGGATCTGAATATGTCTTTATCTCTCTTACTGTTTGTAATGGATTGAACTGTGTTCTCATCCCACCCCAAAATTTATATGTTGAATATCTAACTGCCACTCCCTTCATCAGAATATGATTATATTTGGAGGTAGGGCCTTTAAAGGGATGATTAAGTTAAAATAAGGCCATTACAGTGGGCTCTTATCCAATCTGACTGATGTCTCTATAAGAAGAAATTTGGACACACAAAACGAACACCAGGAGTACATAGAGGAAAGACCATATAGGGACGCAGTGAGAAGATAGCCACCAGCAAGCCAAGGAGAGAAGCCTCGGGAGAAATCAACCCTGCCAACACCTGGATCTTAGACTTCCATCTTCTAGAATTGTGATAAAATAAGTATCTATTGTTTAAGCCACCCAGTCTGTGACATTTTATTATGGCATCCATGGCAAACAAATATACTTGTGAATGATAGTTATATAGGATATAGAAGTGAAGATCCATTCTTTTCCCATCAGCACCTTGTAGATACCTACTGAGTTCTGGCTAAAATCGCCACTATGCGTTACCTGCTCTCCACCTCAGAGCTGTTCTAGGGTTGATAATCTGTCCTTTTTCTCTAGTAGATTTGAGGATTTGCTTGGTATCCATGATGTTCTGCGCTTTTTATCTAAGCACAATTTGTTCTACTTTTATTTATAGTTTGGCCTTTGTGGTGCTTTCAATCTCAGTCCAATGGTCTGTCTTCCATGCTGAAAAATTCTCATCATTTATCTTTTCAAGTACTGCCTTTCCACTCTAGAAGAGAATCAATAGCAGATAGCTTGGCCAGAATCCTAGTTGCACAGCTGTTCTCCCTCCTGTAGCTTTATACAAACCACAGCCCTGGGCAACAGATGGTAAGGCTTTAAGCCTCCCTTCATGGATTGGAGAGTCCTGCTCAGACTCTCAGTTTTGGTTCATGAGATTCACTCTGGTTCCCTGCCACATTTGGTTCTCCTTGGTTCAGAAATTTAGCTGCCTGGATTCTTGGCTGGTCAGGTGAAGAGCCTAGTTCAGCCACACCTTTAGACGCTGATTAACACTGTTTTGGTTCTATTTCTGGGTGTGGCCACAGACATGCTTTTTATTTTTTTAACCATTTTAAAAACTTTTATTTTAAAATAATTATGGACTCACAGAAGATTTTCGAAGATAATACTGAAAGTTGCCGTATACATTTTGTCCAGCTTTTCTCCCTAATATTACCATGTCATGGAACACAATTAGATTTTTAATATTTTTCCTTTTGTAGCTTATCTCTTAGTTCTTGGTTGTTGGCACTCAAAAACAGTAGAAGTATGAACTCATCAAGGCATACTGACCAGAAGTTCTGGGCCAGGAATCTTCCTGTTGACTAACCACCTAATCATTCATTCATTCATTCAACAAATATTTATGCACTTATTATGTTCCAAGCACTTTCCTAAGCACCAGGGATATAACAGTGATCAAAACAGGCAAAAATCTCTGCCCTTGTGTTTCTAAGATGTTAGTGTTGGAGACAGGAGATAAAGAAGATACAAATGGTAAAATATGCAGTATGTTGTATAGTGATAAGTACTGAGAAGAAAAATAAAGTGTGGGAAGAGGATGCCAAGTTTTGGGGGCAGGGTGGGATGTTTGTAGTGTTATGTATGAAGGATGAAGAAGGCTTTACTGAGAAGGACCCAAAGAGGTGTGATCACGAGTTATACACATATCTGGGGTAGGATGGGGGGGGGGGGCGGGAACTGCCCTTAAAATAACCTTGAAAACTAAGCCACAAGAAAACTGAGGTTCAGAGGCATTAAGTAACTTGCCTCTGCATGCATCCTGTGATTTGGACCTAGGTCTTCCTGACCCCAAAACTTGTGTTCTTATCTGGGTGGTTAAGCATAGATTTACAAGGAGACACACACCCTTCAAAGGGTGCATTCTGGTCCTTTTACTCACAAAACTTAGTGCTAAGCCATGGTGTTCTCATAAACCTTTCAAGAAAACCCTAGAAATCTATTTACAGAGTACTTGAGGTTTTTCAACAAGATGTTTTCATTGAACTAGCTGAGCTTCATAAAATATGACTTTGACCTTTCCAGCCAGTGGTCTGGGAGCTTGAGTGGTCATGGCCAGCCTGGAAGGTGGCCAGTGCCTCTGTGCAGGGCAGTTCATTTGTCAGCTCCCACACTAATAGGGAAGCTAATAATTCTTTCCAAGAGTGTTTGTTCTTATTTTGCTACCTTTGGCCACTCATATCATCTACTTTCATCAAAATATATCATGGAAAAATGACCCTTTATGAGCAATCCCTACTGATTCCTCCAAAGCAGAGGGACAGCTGTTTATATCATAAAAGGTTTGGATTAGAGGGATTTTAAAGGACAGCACATATAATTTGTTCTTTAAAAGGTCTGCAATAATAACAAACTGGGCCCCAGTGAAGGTCTCCTGAAGTCACTTTTGTGTTTGTGAGACTCTCCTGGAGAGTTTAAATGCAGATTCCTGAGCCTGACCTTCAGAAGTTGGATCCAGTGACAAGGAGTCTACTATTCAACAGTTATTCCTCCCACAAGTGACATTCTTTGGTTCAGGAGGTCAAATGCCAATTCCTGCTGAGGGAACTAATGGTCTCTCCAGGATCAGCCCCAACCTACCCCAGTTTTCCTACTACCCCTTCCTCTTGCTCCCTATTCTTTGCCCCTTACACTCATCATCTTGTGGACACATACCCTGACCAGTCACATGAATTGTGACTTTTTAGAAAAAAAATTATTTATTCATGATTTGATTTTTAATTTTTTAATTCTTTTTTAAAAATTTGATTTATTTATTCATGAGAGAGAGACAGAGACAGAGACACAGGCAGAGGGAAAAGCAGGCTCCCTGCAGGAAGCCCGACGTGGGACTCGATGCCTGGTCCCCAGGATCAGGCCCTGGGCTGAAGGCAGCGCTAAACTGCTGAGCCACCCAGGCTTCCCGATGAATTCTTATTTTCTTGGACTTCCCCACGAGTACAGTCCCTTGCCTGAAAAGTTTTTTCTCTCATCCCCAAGTATCAAAATCCTGAACCTTGTTCAAGAACCTGCCTAGGGCTCTTCACTCCATAAGTCTTCTTAAATCTTCCAATTAGGGATCCCTGGGTGGCGCAGCGGTTTGGCGCCTGCCTTTGGCCCAGGGCGCGATCCTGGAGACCCAGGATCGAATCCCACGTCGGGCTCCTGGTGCATGGAGCCTGCTTCTCCCTCTGCCTCTCTCTCTCTCTGTATGACTATCATAAATAAATAAATAAATTTTAAAAAAAATTAAAAAAAAATAAATCTTCCAATTAAAATGAATTTCTCCCTTTTCTGTGGTTTCATAGTTTGAAAGGAGAAGAAGGGAAAAGGGAGGAAGGAGAGAGGGAGAGAAAGGGGAGAAAGACAGCAGAGAGAAGGGTAGAGAAGGAGAAGATGGGGAGGGAGAGAGGGAAAAGGAAAAAGAATTTTCCTGTGATGGATCTTAACAATGGCTTGCACTCAATAGGTCCAAGTGCGTGACTCTTATCATTTTATCCCTCTGAGGTCCAGCCTTGTTTTTGCACAACGTGTTCACTAAACCCTTGTTGATTCAAATGAACAAATAAGTATTAGTAGCAATTAACTCATTAGTGATTAGTGTGACATAAGTGAAGTTCTACCAAAGTGCCAAAAATCACTGATCTCCTAAGTAGATTAAATGGCCCTGCGAAAGTCTTGCCTATATACTTGTATACTCAGCTAAGAATTTCTTTATTTTTGGTTTTATTTTTTTCCTTTTCACAATTCAAATTTCACCCTAAGCTATGAATCAAATCTCGTTGTAGTTTTAAAAGGTCACTAGCAAGACGTACCCTGCACTCTTGTTGACACTGCAGTATACAGGAGTTAAGAGTAACAAGCATGGACTCTGGAGTCAGCACTTCCATTCATTGCCAATTGCTGAATTTCTCTTATAGAGAAACAAGTATGTCTTCTCTCCATCTCTTAAAATGTTGACAATACCTCCCTCATAGGCTTTTTATGCATTAATTTATTTAGATAGTATACTAAGAACATTAGCACAAAGGCTAACTCAGAAAGTGTGAAATAAATGGCACAATTATTATTACAATTGTTCAGAATGTTTCTCTCTCCTGGAGCACCTTCAGAAAAGAGTTGTACTCAGTGGACCTATTGGCAGCCTCTCTACCTACCAGGTCAGATACCGTCACAGACACAAGCAATTCAGGCCAAGCTGTTTTGTGGTTGCTCATGCCTGTGACAGCATGTGACCCTTTCTCATGAACTTTGTCAAAATGATCACCCCTTTCTGTGCCTGGCTCCCTCCTTTCCCAGCTAAGTAAGTACATACTGGCTTTGGTGGTGCCTCTTCCTACCTCAGTGGAGAAACAGATCCTGAAAAAATGAAGCTAGATGTAGGTCCTCAGAGGAAGCACAACAGTGGCATTCTATGCATTTAATGTTTTATTTTTTTAACTTTTCACTTTGAAATAATTTGAGACTTGCAGAAAAGTTTCAGAAATGGAACAAAGAATGTCTGTTTGCCTTTTATCCGAATTCCCCAAATGTTAACATTTTTTTTCACGTAACCATCACACTATTATCAAACTTACAAAAGAAACATTGATACAATATTACTACCTAGTGTAAATTTCTCTAAAGGAAATGTGTCCTAGTGCAAATTTCTCTAACTGACCCACAGATGTCTTTTCTGGTCCAGCATCCAAACCAGCCTCACAAGTTGTGTTTTATTGCCATATCTCCTTAGATTCCTTGAATCTGGAACATGTCCTGAGTCATTCCTTGACTAGATACTTTATATAAAACCTTAATACCTTTGAGGAGAACTGACAAATTACCTGGTAGAATGTTCCTCAATTTGTCTAATATTTCCTGATGATTACATTCTGGTTTTGCATTTTTATCAGGAATACCACAGAGATGATGTGTCCTTCTCAACACATTTCATTAGGAGGCACAGGATGACCATTTGTCTCTGTCCTGGTGATGTTAAGTAGGATCCCTTGGTCAAATTGTCCTCAAAAATGGAGATACTGTGGAAGAATGCAAAACTGTTGTCTCTTATCGTTTTTTTCTCACAAATTTTATTATCTATTGAAGATTCTTGCCTGAAACAATTATTACTTTTGCTGGTTGCCAACTGATGATTCTCTATTTTTCTCATTGCTCATATACTTATAATTTAGAATTCTATTCTAATAAAGAGATTTCTCTTCATTCATTCATATATTCATTGATTTGTTTCAGTATGAACTCATTGATTCTTATTTTAGTCTTCAGTTGCAATCTATTACATTTACTATTTTGTGGCTAACATTATCCTAGACTGGCTATCAAAATAGGACAGTGCTTTCAAGTTGGCTCTTGAATCCTTTTGACATATTCTTACATCTTACATTGGGTTTTTCCTTCTAAGGGTTGTGTTGGATTTGTGTTGATCCAGATGAAGAAAATAAAGCCTCTTTGATCTACCCTTCAGTGAATTTAAACAACTCGGGTGGTGAAACTGTCCTTCCAATGACTCTAATTTAGCTGTGCCCACGTTTCTCTGTATAATCTATATGTAGGTATTATCCAGATGGTATTTGTGTGTACATTTGATCTTTCAATGACTCCTATGTGGTCTGCCATTACTGCCGTTCCATTGGTAGTTTCTTTGAAACATTTTGTAGGAAACCCAACAACACAATTCCCTATGGCCTCTTGAGTTCTAAACCATGCTCTTTCTGCATCGTTCCTGCACTGGATTCTATTTAATTAACATTTGATTTTGCATTGCAAGACCCAGATATACATTAGGAGGTCACCACCCAGCCATTTATCTTTTAAAGTAACTGGACTGGTTATTTTTTTAAAGTTCCATCAGGTTAAAACAGTTAGCAATTTTTCTCCTTGCAGTGTCCCTTCAGCCTGGACCAGACGGATAATAGATCAGTGTAGGTTCAGATGCATTACAACATTAGTCATCAATTAGGTTTAAACCAGCACTGTAATATATCATTTATCTTGCCTGCCACGGCTCTTTTGAACATTTAATTTTTTAAGGCCTCTTAGGGTGTTTTTTTTTTTTCTTCCTAACTGGCCTCCTGCCTCTCTCCTCTGTCTCCGACACAGCCATCTCCTTAAGGAACAATAAAAATTAGATTTGTTTGACCTGCTCTCAGGGTTCATTTCAGCAAGATGGATTTTAATAGCTTTGACTGGTTAGGCAGACAGCTTTTATGTAATATTCCAGACATTTACGCACTGTCTTTTGCTGAGCACTGAGCAGGTGTGTATGTGAGAGGGTGTGTCTGAGTGGCACTGAAGAGCTCCTTACTATTCCTTTCACACAAATAATCCTCTGGGAAATTGCCTACTCCTAGCTATGATGGGCATCTCATTAAAGGCTCAAATCACTGGCATGTCTTTCTTCTCCTAATAACATTTTTTCTAATCTCCTACATTTGGCATTTATTGCATTGTTCATATTAAAAGGATGCTCTTTGTTCAATGGGCTCTTTCTAAGTTGAGTTGTAATGTGCAGTCTCTATTTTTTTAAGTGTGCAATGACACTTCCCCCATGAATATTCTGATTCAGGGATGGGCATTTCTCATTGAAATATGGGTTGAAGTCATGGGAAGAGCAAGAGTTTTGAGGCCATGTGACGTGGGGTTTGAATCGTGACCCAGTCCTTTATTAGATGACCTTTATTAGATTATTGACATGATCACCCCATCTACCTGAGTCTCAGTATCCACCTTGCCAGAATGATAATACCTACCTCACAATGTAGTTACCAGTTTTCAGTGAAAGCATAGTAAACTTGGAGTGCCTGACACAAGATCAGAGATTTTTTTTTGGTATATCTAAATTTAGCTTTTTCTTTGCAAAGTAGAGATAATAATATTTATTCAATTTTCATGCCATGAATGCTTACTGAACATTCCTTGATACCATGTACTCTTCCAGGCAGGGTAAGCAGCAGTGAACAAAACAAAGATTTCAGTTCTTGTAAAGGCTAAATTCTTATGGAGGAAATGAATAGCAGACAAGGTAAACAAAGAAAATATATGGTGTGTTAGACAGTGCTAAGCACTAAGGAGAAAAAGATAAAACAGAGTTGTTGAAAGGATGAAATAAGACAACATAAAATGTTTTTAGCCAGTGTCTTGCATAAAATCAATAGTCCATTTATGGAAGTTACTCGTATCAATCACTCATTCATTATTTCACACATTTATTCAACATCTGTTGAAACCACACTTTAAGCTAGGCACAGATGCTATAATTTTGGGTACTTCTAGGACTCTAAGGCAAAACATTCATTCACTCACTCATTCATTCATTCATTCATTCTTATATCTATTGAGGCACTTCACTATGTGTTGGAACCTAGAGATAAATAAAGCAAATCCTTGTCCTAATGGAATCTCAACTCTGACAGAAGCCAAAGAGATAAGAGGAGAAATTTGAGTGGATCTTAGAGGAAGCAAGGATCTGGAAAGACAGTGTAGAAAAAAAGATGAAAGCAAGTTAAGAGTTCCAGCCTGCTTTGCTTAGTTGTCTAGAACAACAAATCTGTAATTTCCTGATGCTGATGGTAATGACTTTCAATGACCTAAGGTGCTGGACAGCCCCCCCACCCCCCACAACTTCTAAGGACTTTCTCTGAAGCTCACCAATAACTGAGTGAGGGCAGAGACCAGGCCTTGCTGAGACACAAACAAAACTGCTCTGCTGTTAGAGAAGCCCTCTGGCTTTGTTACAAGATCTGTAAACTACAGGCTGAATCCAAGTTTTGTACACTAGGAAAAAGTCATTGGAGAAAATGAGTAAAATTAGCCAGGATTCTTACCATATTTTAACATATTAAAATGACCCAGTTTTAAGTTTGACCCTGTCAAGAATTTGTTGTTTGAATGTGAACTCTGAAAAATGCAGGGGTTGGATTAAAGAAAATCCTGGCTCTAAAAGGAATCCTACAAAATTAGCTAATCACTTTACACTCATTCACATAGTTATTTAACTAACTATTCATTATTCATGATTTCATTTATCTAACCAGGGTTTTGAGCATCTTCTTTTTCCCAGGCACTATGATTTGTGCTTCACTACAATAAGACATGGTTCCAGGATTGAGAAGCTGATGCTCTTGATTACATTTTTCAGAGATTATTTAAATTCTCTTTGACTTGGCTAGACATAATTTTAAAAAGTAACAACAATCTTCCCTTGACATTGCTATCTAGAATAATAATCCTGTGAATGAGACAGGACAAATATTAGCACTCTTTGTTTCCATTCTACAGGGAGGGAAGTCAAGGCATTGAGAAATCTAGTGGACATAGCAGAGGCTCATTACATGCCAAGAGTTGGCTTGGGTGCTAGTAATACAGAGGTGAACAAGTAGCGTAAGCAACCACTCAAATTTGCCCAACACTGTGTCTGACTTTAAACAGAAGACCTGCATCATGGGAAACCCTCCAATCTCAGATAAACCAGAGCAGGAGGTCACCTAAGATGTCTTATAAAATTACTCTTCTATCACAAGACACTAAGTGTCATGCCAGGTCCATGAAATGAAATTCAGTATGATTTTATTGATTTGGATTCAAGCAAATGGAAATCACACTAGAAACATTTAATTTTTTTCCTAGGGACCTGAAATGTGTCCAGTTCTTTTCTTTTGGAGCCTCTAATTTAGATAGCCATTGAATAGATGGGAGAGATTCCCCCTTGTGAGAAACCAGGGTTAAGAGAAAACACTGATATAATGTTGGAAATGACAAACCCAGGCCTCTTCCCTTCACACTCTGAAAGAGCAAGTACAGGGACCACTGGCTCTTCTTTGAAGGATATATTACTTAGCGCCTCTTTGAATTATTTTTTTTTTTACTTGGGATGGGGATGAGGGAGATGGGTGGTAAGGAGACAAAATTCTCTGAATGCTATCAACCATGAATAAATCACTTCACATTCCATACAACTATTCTCTTCTTGGATCCCTGCCTCTAGTTACTTTGTAAAAATGTATTATTCTGCAGATCATTTCATAGAACAAAAAGAATGGTATACAGGGGATTAGAAAAGGTCTGGTGTTTTACACAATTTGAAACTATAGGCTAGTTCATTTCTCTTCTGAGGTCTCAACATTTTTAGCTGGAAAAAGGCACAGCCACACTTGCCTTTCTGGAGAGGCAGAGGAGATGGAACTTACTCCACCCCTTGCAAAATGTCCTGAATTTGATTCTTTATGAACGCTACAGGTAGAAATATTCGGCACAAAACAGAGTTGATAATGGAGAAAACCAAAGATAGTATAATGTGATAGTGACTAAAAACGAATAGAAATGTCAATTCTTCTTAAATTAGAACAGATTTTAAAGCTGAATTTTATGGAAGTAATGTTTATAAAAGAAAACCAGGGGGACGTGGCTTCCGCCTGGTTTGACCAACTTTAGGCAGGATGCAGGACCCTAATGCAGACACTGAGTGGAATGACATCTTACGCAAAAAGGGCATCTTGCCCTCAAAGGAAAATCTGAAAGATTTGGAAAAGGAGGCAGAAGAAGAACAGTGAGTCCTTCAGCAGTCAGTTGTGAAAACGTATGAAGATATGACTTTGGAAGAGCTGGAGGATAATGAAGACAAATTTAATGAAGAAGATGAACGTGCTATTGAAATGTACAGGCAGCCAAGGCTGGCTGAGTGGAAAACAACTTTACTGAAGAATAAATTTGGAGAAGTTTTGGAGATCTCGGGAAAAGATTATGTTCAAGAATTTACCAAAGCCGGTGAGGGTTTGTGGGTTATCTTGCACCTTTACAAATAAGGGATTCCCCTCTGTGCCCTCATAAATCAACACTTCAGTGGAATTGCCAGGAAGTTTTCTGATGTCAAATTTATCAAAGCCATTTCAACAACCTGCATACCCAATTATCCTGATAGGAATCTGCCTACAATATTTGTTTACCTTGAAGGTGATATCAAGGCTCAATTTATTGGACCTTTGGTGTTCAGTGGCATGAATCTGACAATAGATGAGTTGGAGTGGAAACTGTCAGAGTCTGAAGCAATCAAGACAGACTTGGATGAAAACCCTAAGAAACCAATTGAAGACACTTTGCTATCCTCAGTGCGATGCTCCATTCCCACAAGAAGGGACAGTGATTTTGAGGATGACTAAGACTGTGGCCTTGGTAATGTGCCAGACTTCCTTGATGTGACAAATCATCTGGATTTTTTTTAAAAAGGAAAAAGTAGAAATTCTTTTTGGCTTTTAATTTTTTTACAATTATGTTTCAAATCTCATAGATCTCAGAAATTATCGTTGCTGAGAATCGTGTTACATTTCTTAGAACTCTCTTTTTAAATTAATAACCTTTCCATAAGTAAATAAATTAATAACCAAACAACAACAACAACAACAAAAAGAAAACCAGCAGTGGCAGAAAGCTATAATCAGTGAGAATGGTGAAAATTAACAAGACAGGAAACAACAAATGTTGGAGAGGATGTGGAGAAAGGGGAACCCTCTTGAACTGTTGGCGGGAATGTGAACTGGTGCAGCCACTCTGGAAAACTTTGTGGAGGTTCCTCAAAGAGTTAAAAATAAAGCTACCCTACCACCCAGCAATTGCACTACTGAGTATTTACCCCAAAGATACAGATGCAGTGAAAAGCCAGGACACCTGCACCCTAATGTTTATAGCAGCAATGTCCACAATAGCCAAACTGTGGAAGGAGCTTCAGTATCCACCAACAGAAGAATAGATGGAAAAGATGTGGTCTATATATACAATGGAATATTATTCAGCTATAAGAAAGGAGGAATATCCACCATTTGCTTCAACATGGTTGGAACTGGAGGGTATTATGCTAAGTGAAGTAAGTCAATCGGAGAAGGACAAACATTATATGGTTTCACTCATCTAGGGAATATAATAAATAGTGAAAGGGATTATAGGGGAAAGGAGGGAAAATGAGTGGGAAAACTCAGAGAGGGTGACAAAATATGAGAGACTCCTAACTCTGGGAAGTGAACATGGGGTAGTGGAAAGGGAGGTAGGTGGGGGGTTGGGGTGACTGGGTGATGGGCACTGAGGGGGGCAATTGATGGGATAAGCACTGGGTGTTATAGTACTATGTTGGCAAATCAAACTTCAATAAAAAATATGGGAAAAAAGAAAGCTATAATCAATTTGGTTTGTCATGGAAAAAATGATTGATTAATAAAATATTCATTTTAGAATTTGCAAAGAAATATTTGATTCTAATAAAATTTAAAGGGGAAAAATCATAAATAATGAATTGTGCTACCTAAGAATGCAATAAAAAATACAAGCTGCCTCAATAAAATTTGCTCCAGAAAACAAATCTTTGACCCATTAATGTGAATGTAATTTAGATTGAAAGAGCTGTGTTTTCTTTTTTAAAGCAAAGGAGCATTAGTAGAGCAAGGAGATAATATGGCAAAAGTCAGAGTCAAAACAGTAAAGTCAAACATTTGACTTCTCTCCCTCAGCCTGGACTGAGCTATCGACATTGGCATTTGCTTGAGCCCCACCTGAGCTGGCCTTATTGTTTGGACATGAAGTATTGGAGTGAAGAGCTGCATTGAAAGGCTTTGTAGCCTTGTCTGTTTCCAATCTTCACTTCATGCTCACTGCCAGCCTCCTTTCCTCCTTGCCAACTTATTCTAGGCAAGACTTGCAACTGAGTTTGCAATAAACTTGTTTTAGCAAAAATGTTGTTTTGAACACAAATTTATCATGAAAAGGAAAAGAGACCATGTTGACAAAGAGTCTCAGCATAATCACTGTCACAGTGGTCCTTCATACACAGAAGTTTATTCCTCTACCCTTGTCCTCTGGCTTCCTCCCTTCTCAAGGAGAGAGCCTAACTCAATGGAAGGGGCATGAGCTTCAGAATTAAACTAAACTAGGTTAATAAATCTTAATTGTCCCATTTTTTAGTTGTGTGTTCTTAGATGAGTTATTTCATTTCTTTGAGCTCCAGGTTCACTAGCAATAAGATGGAAAGAAAAATATTACTTACTTCCTCACATTGTTGCAAGGGAGGAATGACAGTGCATGTAAAACATTCATTCCCCCAGACACTGTGAACACATAATGAACACAGCCCTTGTCTGCTTATTGCTTAAGGAAGGACTCAGAGGCAATGACCATATTGATAAATTCTTACAAGCACAACTGCTGCTATGAAAGAGATGCTGCAAGGGCAAATAACAGGGATATCTAATCTCACTGAGGGTTGGCTAGGAGTATCACTGAAACTGCGGTACACACTATGGTTATGCCACATTTTCATATATATGTGTATAGGGCCATGTGTATCTATGGGTGTGTGAACAGCAATTATAAGTAGAATCTTTGGAATTAGGCAGATATGGGCTTGAATCCTAGCTTTTTCACTTATGAGTGGATTTTGGCATAGTACTTAATTTTCTAAATTCCAGTGTTTCATCTGTAAAAAGAAAATCGTAGCGTATTTACCGCTTAGAAATGTCCTGAGAATTTTCCTCCTCTTCCTGCTCATCTCTAAACTTTATTGGGTGCTTTCCAAGAGCTAGGCTCCATGGGCTCAGTAGCTGCATGAAAACTGGGACAACTATAATGTCCTGGGGAAACTGAGGCCACAAGAGTTTAGGGAACTTGCCCAGGGTTATATACTTGTAAATGATGGACAAAGACAGAATTTCAATCCCAAACTGGCTTATAAGGCCATGTGTTTTATACACTCCAACTGCATGGAACTCTTCTCCTTATAACTCCTTATAATTGGGTTTTTTTTTTCTCCACCAAGGGCATAGGAATATGCGTTATTCCCATCTATCTCCCCAAGACAAATAGGACACAATCGGTGCTCTGTAAGTGTATCCTGAATGGATGAGTGTACTGGGTCTGGTAACGGCAGTCATGTTTTAGAGTGGGTGGGTGGAGGTGGGAAGGGATTAAGGACCCACACCCCTCCCTAGTACTTTCAGAAAGGCTTTCAACACCCTTGATTGCTATGTGCTCTGACAAATGCATAAAATATGGTCCCCTTCCAGCTGCTTGCTTGGTCCATTTCTGGAGAGGTGCCAGCCGCCTATTTGATCAGCTTTGAACAGCAATGAGGTAGTTAAGACTGAGCAGGGTGCAGCCGGCTGAGAAATGGGTAAATATTTTATAGACTGTATGGTAAATAATGTATACATTCAGAGAAACAAGGTGAATCTTTTATAGGCCTGAGCCCCTGTTAAGTCTGCAATTAAATGCTGGTGCTAGAAGAAATAAAAGTGAGTCCTAAATCTCCCCACTTTACAGAAGTCAAAGGCCTGCCCTTAAGCCCTGAGTATGAAGTTTAGACTCTGTCCCTGGCTGCTGAATTGTTCAAATGGTAGTGTCTTTCTGCAAAGAAGAAAAGTCCTTTTCCTTATCCCAATACCACCTACAGACATATATCTACAAACATTTCCCTACACACATTTATATTATATTATTTTTTTTGTATTTTCTGCTGTGAGCTTGTTTCCTTCTCACAGACGATTTATTTGAGTCCTCACAGCAATTCCAGTGAGATGCATGTAATAGGTACATATCAATATCAGTATTTTACTCATGTTTGTTGGGGACCTACCTTGAACCAGGCCGTCTTCTAGGTAATGGGGTACCATAGGTCTGGAGTATACAATCTGATAGTAGGAAATTGATAATATGTAAGAGTTTCAGGTACAGATGAATACTAGGAGAAAAATGAAACCACATAAGAAGAGTAGAGAGAGTCAGGGAGAGGCTTCACTGGTAAGATGACATTTGAGGTGACACTTGCACTGTAGATGGTGGTAGGAAGGGTGTTCCTCTATTTCATGGTATTGTAGAGGTTGTGGAGTTGTGTGGCCCAGATCAGGATCAAGATACTCTTTCCTCTAGCTTCTGGAAGCTGCTGAGGGCTCACATCTGCAGCCCTCCCCTGAAACTGCTCTCAACTGGGAGAGGTAACTTGACCACATTTTGCTTCTCTCTCTAGGAGCAGTCTGCATCCAGTGACTAGTTGAGGCAGAGGTACAAAGACTTGACCCCTTGTTTCTGTGGGGGGATAACTCAGAATAGGCATCCTGGTGGGCAATGAGAAGCTATCACTAGTAGTATGTGGAGCCCTGAGAGCTCCTGGCATTGTCCAGCCATTCACTTGTTAATACTTCAGTTAGTGGTGCACGGGAAGAATGGAAGACCAATAGAAAGGCGTGCACTATCCATTGCAATATCTCAGCCATTTAAAAGGTTTAAGGGAAAGAATAATTATAAAGACAATGGAACTGGATGATTGAGTACAATTAATGCATTAGAAAAATATATGAAAAAATATATGAAGGACTAGAGTGTTTTATAGTAAAATGTAAAAGTCAGAGGTTCTCCCTGGCAGTATGTAGGGAGGACAGAAAAAAAGTGAGTATAGCTGGAGGACAGAAAAAAAGTGAGGCTCAGGCCCAG
This sequence comes from Nyctereutes procyonoides, assembly GCF_905146905.1. NCBI lineage: Eukaryota > Metazoa > Chordata > Mammalia > Carnivora > Canidae > Nyctereutes > Nyctereutes procyonoides. Next base: position 39,024,406 of record NW_026575140.1, on the reverse strand, counting down.
AACTTAGTTATAAAAGTAGCAGAGCTCTAGAAAAGACTGGATCCTCAACCACAGTGAGCCATCTCAACCAAAACCAAGGTCTTGATTGGGAAAGGAAAGGATTCTGAGACTTGTGGTGGAGCATCTATGTTGATTGCATATGAAAACCTTAAGAGTTCACGTATCTCTGAATCCTCCTGGCCTGCAGAATTAGTGCACTTCTCCTTGCTAAAAGATAGTGCTCTTTGTTTGGTGATGATGATACAGAAGTCTATGCCTTGCAAGACAAAATGTCTTGAATCCCTCCTGCCAGGGATTCAATCATCTCCATTTATCCTCATGACTATCAGACCAGTAATTATGTCAAGTCCTATCATTACCAAGCGGAGGAAGTACTAGGTCCACTAAGGAAGGAGAGAGGCTATACCTCAAAGAAGTTGTAGGACCTACAGTTCAAAGCAACAAGAGCTGGGAGGATACATTTGGACCTGAATCCAAAGTGTGGTAGATCAAGAAGAGCAGGACATAAGGTGGGATAAATGACAGTGTATTGGTATAATAATACTATCCTGTGATATAGGATTTAACACTATAAGGAGGGGAAGGACCTCAGAAGATGATATAACAAATCCCAAAAACTTCAATAAAAGTATTAGCCAAATGGAGTAAAGTAGAATCAACAGAATGGCCATAGCAGATGGTGGAAGAGGGGTTTGAAAAGAAGTGGGTACTTTAGAATGAACATATAAGTAAGGCCAGAAACCTACAAGTCAATTATTTTTTGTAAGATGACACCCTGCTTACCAACACAACAGGAACTATCTGGACAAAGGACAACAAACACTGTTGAGAAACCTAGTTGCCTGTCCTATATTGGTGTGAGCTAATGGTAGAAGATGGTATCACAGAATTGGGCTCTCTGATAGTATTGAGGATAATAGAATCCCCAAATAATAGGGATCATTTGGTGGTATAAAATCTGGTATAGGGTTTGCCTTTTCTGCTTGTAGGTCTTTGGCTAGAACCACCATCCAAAGATTTCTTTTTAAGATTTTATTTATCCACAAGACACACACACACACACACATACACACACACACACACACACACACAGAGAGAGAGGCAGAGAGGGAGAAGCAGGCTCCATGCAAGAAGCCCAACGTGGGACTCGATCCCGGGTCTCCAGGATCACTCCCTGGGCCAAAGGCAGCGCTAAACCCCTGAGTCACCCAGGCTGCCCCCCATCCAAAGATTTATATAATGTTTGAACCATCAATAATGGTTTATATTATGCAATGCATATTGGTACTTAATATCACAATACACCAAGAAGTGGAAGTAGGAGAGTCTTGTTTACCTTGACTTTTAAATGATCCACTTGGAGAATTTATGCTTTTTTCCCCACCAGTCAGACTGTATGAACTTTGAGGTCCTCACTCTCAAAAGAAGAAAACTTCCACCAGAGTATACTCCAAGAATCCCATTAAACTTTAAGCTATCACTAGTTAAGTGACTCCTGGTCACCTTGGGCTTCTTATGTCAAAAGACTGGCATGCAAGGAAAGGAATCACCATCTTAGTCAGTGTTCATTAATTCTCATCATCAGCAAGAGGTGGGGTTGCTCTTATATACAATAGGGGCAGAGAGGGATAGGCTTGAATCTCCAGGGATTCACTGGGAGCATATTTTGCTACCCCCATGTCCAATTTTGATAGTAAATGAGCAAGAAGGACATGACTCAGATTCCTCATGGATGAGAATCTGGATTACCCCTGTTCTCCCACATAGATCAGTAGAGGTGCCAGAAGGTAAGGAGAGAGAAATGATGTGAATCTACTGTCTCCAGGAGACCAACTAAAGTGGCAGGGACTAGTTTACCCACTAATTTTCCTCTTGTCAGTTTCCCTGGGAGGAGAAAATACAGAATCTGAGAGAAGCTGTTCAATTGAGTTGAATTTATTATATAAAGCATGTATAACTATAGTGCTATGCCCTTCAGATCCCCTGTTTAGGACTTGGGCACTCAATTTTCCAGCTGTCAGGTGTTTGATGAACTTCCATTCTGGGGAATTGTTGGAGGGGGAAGGGGCAATCAGCTGGATGCAAGAAGGAGGACATCCAGTTGATCTCAAGTCTCAGTCCCAGTGATTCAAGGATGATGGAGAGAAAACAGCCACCACTTGAGGGACATGTTGAAAATTGAGTGAATCAGTTTTTTCTATTTAATGAAGAAACTGAGGGTTGAGGTTAAAGCGTGGTTAGGAGGCTGAATCACCAAAAGTCATAGAGTAGGTTTGCAATAAGGTGTGGGATTTGAGCTCAAGGATTTTAATTCAAGACCCAAGATCCTTCTGTCATCTCAGAAGGGTATGTTAAGGCTGATAGTTTTAAGTACTGGTTTTGCAATGGAGGAAACTGAGGATCTGGCAGGCCAAATGACTTGTCCTAAGACCTGTGACCAACATTTCTGACTCAGAGACCCAGTTTAATTCTGCAATACCATTTTCAGTACAATTCAACATGCTGAAACATGCGTTAGCTATGTGCCCTTGAATGTAAATTTTGAGGAATTGGGCTGTCAAAAGCTGCCCAGGGTCACCTCACTAGTCACAAATCTGTTTGACTTCTGAGGTATGGCTTTTTTGTACGTCTTTTTTGTATGTCTTCCTTTTGTATGTATTTTTTGTATGTCTTCCTTAATACTATAATTAATAGTATTGACTGAGGACTCCAATGCAGGTCACCCCATGGTAAATGTCTACCACAGGTAAAGCTTAATAAATGTTTGTCACTAATGAAGGTAACCAACCTGACTGAAGGAGGCCAGGTGGGTATGGGGAGAAACAGAATTGGCCTATGTCTGAGAACATCAGCTTTGGCATTAGATATGTCTGGGTTCTAATCCAAGTTCAAGACCATTTCCTGGCTGGTTGACTTTAGGTAAGTCACAATCTCTTTGAGTCTTGTTTTCCTCATTTGTAAAATGAAGTACAGTAGTGCCCACCACAGAGAGCTGCTGAATTATTAAACAGCATCATTCATATCAAACACTTCCACAGGGCTTGGCACACAGAAGTGTTCAGTCAAGATAAGCTTTTACTAGCTACTTTTTGGCTCGAATCTCTATTCTCTTTGTACCCCAGGTTGCCTGTGAGTTCTTTACATTTGCTCTGCTGCCAAATGGGCCCAGGTTCCATACTTGGCATTGACCACTGGATCCTGTTTTCTTCCCCCTTCACACCCACCCCGAGTGTGCTTTGTCTCTGCCCACTCATCTCTGGATCTAGGACTAGACTCTTGCCCTAGTCATGGAGTCTTCTGCATATACACAATCACTCTTTTTCTTGGGATCTCAGTCCATATGAACCTGGACATGCTTATTCATAGGGTAATAGCAATCTAATTAATGACTCACCTTCACTAAGGATTTACTCTGAGCTAGGTGCTTTGCTAAAGTACTTGTATCTATGGTCTCATTTATTTTTTTTTCAATCAGTATAAGATGTATTGATAAATTTATTTAAGTTTACTAAAATTATTTAGAATCCATTGTGCTGTCTTATTCATTATAATGCCAAACTGTGGAAGGGGCCTCTTATCTATCCATCGAAAGATGAATGGATAAAGAAGATGTGGTCTATGTATACACTGGAATATTACTCAGCCATTAGAAACGACAAATACCCACCATTTGCTTCGACGTTGGATGGAACTGGAGGGTATTTTGTTAAGTGAAGTAAGTCAACCGGAGAAGGAAAATCATTATATTGTCTCATTTAATTCCCATAGCGATCTCAGAGGTAAACTGCATTTTAATCTCTTTACAGATCAGGAGACCAAGTTCCGATAGGTTAAATAATATACCCAAGGCCCACAGTTTGTAACTCACGGAGTGAGGTTTCCTCCTTGGGCTGTCTGACTTCAGAAACTGTGCTTCTGACCCTAGTAACTGTGAATTGCTCCTGCTGCCCATCCAGGGACAGAAGCTACTGCCTCTATGCCCTTCTGTCTCCCTTCAGAAACATGGGGTTGACTTGTCTGAATGAGGGAAGTACTATCTAATGTGGCTACCTGAAAGATAGTTATTTATTTTTGTTCCTCCACTAGAATGTCAGCGTCAGGAAGGCAAGTACAATGACTTGTTCTCTACTGTATCCCTAGTTTCCAGGACCAGTGGCTGATAGGCAGTAGGTCCTCAGCAGACAGTTACTAATGATTACTGGATGAATCCCACAGAGCTTACCAAACCCTTTAGACCCCACCCTCCCAGTATGGCTCAGATGTACATCCATTCAGGCTCAGTAGCCAGGCCTGCTGCCCCGGCCACTTGGTCTCTTGGAAGCTCTCTTTTGCCCTTTATATTGCTGCAAAAAGTCTCTGCTTCCCCTCTGTGCACCCTAGAGACCTCTGCTCTGCCGCTGAAAACCAAACCTAGTCTTTTAATCTGTATATATCCATTGGGACCTCGGATGATTCAGAGAGGGCCTAAGCCATGCATGCAGCAGCCAGCCACTCCACCCAGCTGCCCTATTCCAAAACATTAGCTGCCATTGATGAAGCCCCTCCTAGGATGCTGGGCTGAAGGCATTATTACGTTATTTCATTGAGTCCTTTAGAACATTTTCGAGAATAGATAGTTGTATCCATGTTTGGCAAATAAAGAAATTGAAGTTGGGAGAGAAGAATTCACTTGCCAAAAATCACACACTAATTGGCAGAATTGGGTTTGAAATCCAGATGTTTAATTCCAAAGGTAGTCCCCTTATCTAGTAAGCAGAAGTTGGAGAGTGTGTCAATGGGTGTGCCCTGGAAAGGACTCCTGTATACAGAAGATGAGGAGAGAAACAAAAGAAGAGAAGTCGTACCTTGGCATTGCACCATATTAATCTGCATGGATCCAAACTGGAGACTTTACTGGGCTCAGCCTGTGGCAACTCCAGTTGCTCTCCTCTCTCACTTCAGTGGGGGTCCCCCAGGGTATGTCATATTTCTCTCTGACATTCTTGGAATATTTTATGAATCATTCTTGGAGTGTAAACTTTTTAACTCTTTTCCTGAGGAAGAGTTTCTTCTTCCTTAGTAGCAGGTCTGCATGGAAACTCATAGAACTTACATTAAAAAAAAAAAAAAAGAGGGACACCCTTTGGTGCTTCAACTCCTGTTGCCCTCACAAGTGTGACTTGTGACTTACTGGAGTCTAATAATTCATTAGTTTGTTCTGGAGTACATCAAGACTGGAAGGGACCTTTTTTTTCAAAGAGGAGACTTGGCCAAGAGCATGAACATAGATAGAAGCTCAGGTCTTGCTACTTTGAGTCCTGGATTCTTTGCATTCCAACCTCATAAATTCAGGGTACCTGACTTGGTGCATTTTACTAACATAAATTCAAGATGATCCAAATGTTTTAGTTTGGTCAATGGAACTCATATTTTCGCATAACACTTTCCTAATTCTATTACTAGGGCAGAAAGCTGAACTGAGTGGGCCTGGGATAAACAATAAGTAAAACGCCACAAGCAGAACTAAATATGTACTGCCAAGAATTTATAAATATTTTGTTCTTTGATGGTCCTAATAATCCTGAGAGAAATATTATCTCCATCTTACAGATAAAGAACTGAGGTTCAGAGAAAGTAATTAATTTGTGTAAGTTCTCACAGCTTGTAACAGGGCCAGGATCCAAATCCAGATCTACTTGACTATAAAGCTTGAGGCCTTTTCACAGCTCTATGTCTCTGGGAGTAATTGGGTTTTACAAAAGGTTGAATTTCTCCAGAAGTGTAAGGACTCCTTGATCAGTGGCCCCAGGGGGTGATTTGTAATTTCTCAGGAGGGAAGACAGGGACAGTGATAGCTGCTGTTACACCCCATCCATTCCCCATGTCTCACCCCTCTGATATCATGGGTCTGCAGCTCATTTCTAGAAGGCCCCACCCAGAGAAGCTCCACCCAATGGCCCAATACCATGGAAACAAGCCCATGGTCTGGGCCAGGGGTGTCAGACCCTGCTCCCAGGGCAGAGAATAAAGCCAAGGCCTGCATGAATTTCAGGCCAGACATCAGAGCCTAGGACCCAGAGGTAAGCTGTTGGAAGCATCCAACAAATTCCAGCAGTTCCATCTCAGTGACTTAAGATCATAGTTGTATGGAATGCTATTCAAACGGCTCCCAGTAGCATTCAGAAAGAAGTTTAAACTCTCATGTTGGCATACATGGTCCTTCATGATCTAGCTTTAGGCCTAGCATCTGTCTCCTTCCCACCCATACTTTTTCTCTAACATCTCAACCGTCATCAATGTTTCTTGCTCCTAACTTCTTAAACTGATCCTACTGTCTGGAATGTTTGCTACTTCTTTGCCTGGATGATTCCAGCACATCTTTCAAAACTCACCTTCTGGGCCATCACACCTGCTCTGAGAAGTCTTCCAGAAAGTCCAGTCTGGAGAGGTGCCCATCTTATCAATACAACTTCTCCATTATACTCCTCTACTTGTCTGCCATTTCCCTTAGGATGCGAGTGATCTGGAGCAGGGACCACGTCTTAATTCATGATGGTGTCCTCAGTGGCTAGGCAAGTCTGGTCATAGTCTGAACAAAATGTCTGGAAGAGCTTGTAAGTATTTCTCATGATCATAGTGAAAATCCTTTCCATGGCCAGGTGTACAGAAAGATGATGTGAAGCATTTATTTTCCCATGTCACCATCTCCCATGCCGGGGTCCAATTCACACAGACATTTGGGATCTGGGGCCTTTCTTCCTCCCTTGTCTTCCTCTTCTTTTTTCATACCAATTTCCTGCCTGTACTTCCTCTTCCCTTGCCTGGAATCTTAGCTTCAACACAAAGGGGCAGCAGTAACTCTATCAAGCTCTAAGACCTTCTAAGTCTTCAGAGTAGAATATCAACAAGCCAAATCAGCATTTCTCTTCCTAATACTGACCAACTTAGTAAACTTTTGATGTATTCTTGTGCTGACACAACCTTTATGTCTTTACTCTGTCTTACTAATCATCTCTTCTCTGCAAAGGATTTGTGGCAGGAAAAAGGAGGAAGTGAGAGGGAAGTCAAATACTATCTTTCATGTAAATATTTAATGTACAAGAGAATGGATGGATGAACAAATGAGAGGCAGGATGTGTGGATGCATAAATAAACAAAATGCCCTTGTCTGGCCATCGCCTCTGGCATGGCAGGGCTGGTCATGCTCCTGCTTGCTCCTCATGTTTGCTCCTTCTCTCACATACCAGGGCCCTGTGCTCAAATATGATGGGGATGCAATTATTTGCAGAATCCTACTCGATGCTGATCACAGACTTCCTAGTGTCTCCTAACTCAAGGTCCCATGTTCCTAGGGTCATTTACTTGTTAGTGTACCCCTCCTTGCAAGATGTCAAGAGCAGATTGGCTCCTCTGTTTGCCCAACTTGATACATTTTTAGGCACAACATCCATGAAGCCTGAGTTATGCATCACAGAAAATTGCTATGGAGCACTTAGGAGACCCTGATGGAAATGAGTTCCATGAGGAAGGGGTGCCACAGGAAGGGCAAGCCTTTTATCTTGGCAGGACTATGACGGTCAGAGAAAGTCCATGGAGTTAACATGCTGGTGTAACCATTCCTCTCATTTGCTTTCTGTCTTTTCTCCTGCATTCAAATTCCTAACCCTTTTTGGTCTTTTCTAATTTTAGCTTTCAGCTACAAATGCCCTTCGCCCTCCCTTTTGGCAAAATCTGAAAGATTTTGGTGGGATTTGGGATTTGGTGTCACTTCCCCCTAGATGTTCTTCCCGTGCCCTTCTATAAGAGTTATGTGCCCACTCATTGTGACAGACACAGGAACCACTGCACAGATCCTCTGTAAGAAAAGAGTATGGTCAGCAGGTCATCTCCAACTGTCAGCTCCTCCAGGGTCAACCCAAGCTGTAGAAAACCACTTTGCCTGGAATCACTGGCTTGCAGTCATCAGTACCAAGTAAGGCATTGACATAAAGGGATCTTCATTTTAGCCTCATGGAAAACCGCACTATTGGGCAATTAGCTCCAGAGCCCTTTGTCAAGTTGCTCTGTATTAAGGTTCAACTTCTTTCTTTGCCCAGTCCTGCTTCTTCCTTGCACAAATGTCTATCACCAATAATAACCTTGTACCCTCAAGTCCATCTCAGTGTCTGCCTCTTGAGACCCCACCTGTGACATCCATCTACAAAGAACAGAGCATAGTAGGAAACCTTAAGAGCTTTGGAGTGCTAGAAGCCGCTGTTTGAATCTAGTCTTTCACTTACTATGTATATGACCTTAGGCAAGTTAATCGCCTGTGTTGAGCCTCACTTTGTTGATTTGTAAGGTAGAGTTAGTAGTTCACACCTCATAGGATTGCTGTGGTGGTTACAGGATAAGTACATCTAAAGTGCCATGTGCACAGTAAGCATATTACTTTTAGTCACTTGTGCTTCTTTCATCATGGTACTTGTCACATCTATAGTTGTTAAAAATTCGATTGTTTCTGTTCCTTGAATGCAGGAACTATTTCTTGTTTTTTATTGTGTCCTTTGTACCTAGCACAGACCCTGTATGGAGTGAGCTCCCAATAAGTGTTTGCTCAATAATAAATTTGTATCCTGACTTTTCAGGTGAGGGGACTGAGCACAGACCTCACACCAACAGTAACTAGCAGAGCCAGAATTGGAAACTGACCCTGACTTCTTCAAAGCAAACTATATTCTATCACAGACTTTCAGAGCCTGCATGTGAAATTGGGGCCTTTAGAAATGCTAAAGAATTTGAATTTTATCCTGAGAGCAATGGGGAATCTTAGGAGATTTTTCCCCCCACTGGCTTATTTATTTATTTATTTTTATTTTGTCACAATCAGATGAATTTATTTTTATTTATTTATAATTTTTTTAATTGGAGTTCAATTTGCCAATATTTAGCATAACACCCAGTGTTCATCCCGCCAAGTGCCCCCCTCAAGTTCACAAAGGGTGCAGGGTGGAGGCAAACAGAGAGGCCCAGTCTGAGCGGATGGTGGATGTATCAATTGGCTATTACTGCATAACAAAGTTAGTGGCTTGAAACAACAGTACTCCTCTAGGCATGACTTATCCAGGGATGGCTTAGCTCTAGTCCTCCATTCCAGGATCTCTCACAAACTTGTAATCAGGTGTTGGCTGGAGCCACTGTCAGCTCGAGGCTCAACTCAGAGAGGAGTGGTATCCAACCGAACTCACATGATTGTTGACAAAATTCAGTTCCTTGCTGACTATTGGCTGGGGGCTGCCTTCGGTTTGTTGCCATTGATCTCTGTGTTGAGCAGCTGACAACATGACATCTTCTTTTATCTAAGTAAGTGAGAAGGACCAGAGAGTGAATGGCAAGACGAAAGTCCTACTCCTTTGCTTTTGTTTCTTTCTTTTTAGAGAGAAAGAGTTCATGACAGAGTGAGCAGAGAGAAACTTAAGTAGGCTCCAAGCTGGGCTCCCTTTCACAATCCTGAGATCATGACCTGAACTGAAATCTAAAGTTAGGTGCTTAACCGAATGAGGCACCCGGAAGCCCTGAAAAGTCACACTCTTTTGTAACTTAATGTTGGAAGTGACACTTTATCCTTTTGCTGTCTTCTGTTCTTTAGAAACAAGTCAATAGGTCCAGCCAACACTCAAGGGGAGGGAATTACGTAAGGGCATAAATACTAGTGGGTGTTATGGGTTCAATTGTGTCATCTCAAAATTCATATGTTGAAGTCCTAACACTAGGTATTCAGAATGTGACTTTATGTGGAGACTTTATTTGGAGATAGGGTCTTTCTAGAGATAAGCAAATTAAAATGCTGTCACTACAGTGAACCCTAATCCAGGATGATTGGTGCCGTTGTAGGAAAGGGAAATTTGGAGACCAATATGCATACAAGGAGAACACCGTGTGAACATCAAGACAGCCATCTACAAGGGGAGAGCTCTGGAGCAGATAGACTATCTTTCCTCAGAGGAAACCAAATCTGCCAACACCTTGATCTCAGGCTTTCAGTTTCCAGAACCACTGGACACTAACTTTCTGTTGCAGAAACTGCCCAATTTGTGTGGTGCCTTGTTATGGCAACCCTAGCCCGCTAGTACAGGGATGGTTGGCGGTCACTTCAGAAGCTGCCTCTCACAGAGGCCGACAGTCTGGTAGGTCCAGTCTGATCCTGAAAAAGGACTGATCTGAGATGAAGTTAGATGGAAATGACAGGTCTTGGTGGCTGATGGACAGAGTGGGAGAGGTAAAGGAAGGGTATCTGCTGTGCCCACCTGATTTACACATTGTTCAGATATAGGTAGTGAGGACTGAGGAAGGCTTTTCCAGTGGAGTGTGTACATAGGGATAGAGACGCAGCAGAGCTGGTTTGCTGAGGAAAGACGTGCCACACACAGCACAAGCGATGAGCACAGACTACAGGTTCCTGCAAAATATATAGGGCCTGGAATACTGACCCAAGGAGGCAGTAACTACTCTTACTCCAGCACTGCACACTGGACATAAAATTGCTTAAGGAGTTCAAAGAGAATGAGAATGCACTGTGCCTACTCTCAGGGCCACCTCTAACTGCTTTATCCTACCACAGACCTGCCTGTGCCTTCCTTTGTCAGTATTTACAACTTTCACTCATTTGTAAACCAAATTTAAAAGACTGTGTAATGGGATCCCTGGGTGACGCAGCGGTTTGGCGCCTGCCTTTGGCCCGGGGTGCGATCCTGGAGACCCGGGATCGAATCCCACGTTGGGCTCCCGGTGCATGGAGCCTGCTTCTCCCTCTGCCTATGTCTCTGCCTCTCTGTCTCTCTCTGTGTGACTATCATGAATAAATAAATAAAATCTTTAAAAAAAAAAAAGACTGTGTTATTGCATTTACTTATTCCCCTCCCCGCCGGATGAAAAATAGCACATACCCACTAAAAAAAAAAAAAAAAAACTGGAAAATATCTTTTTTAAAAAAGAGAACCTTGTATCACCACATGTAAATATAATCATTGTTTAGATACTGGCATATTTTATTTATTTTTTAAACACAATATGAAAAAAAAGAACAATGTTGTATCCTACAGTTTTTCTTTTTTTTTTAAAGATTTTATTTATTTATTCATGAGAGACACAGAGAGAGAGAGAGACAGAGAGAGGCAGAGACATGCAATTATTAAGAATCCTCTCCTAGTAGAGACATAGGACATGAGAGGCAGATAGAAAGCAGGGTGCTGGCTCTATTATTGGTGTAACAGCCTTCAAATGTGCAGCCACAAGGCCTTCATGCTGCCCTCTGAGTAAGGCTTTCCCATATGGTGGCAGGTGTCAACAGGCTGACCCAGCTCAGAAGCCCTTCCCACCCTTATCATATGTTCAAGCTCAGGATGGATGGATGGTAGTGCTGGTGGGGTGCCTGTGGATATAGGCTGGCTCCAAAAAAGACAGGACCCACAAAGGCTGAGGTGGGCATATTTCATACCTACTCAACTCAAATAACCACTCTTCCAGGGAGATGTAGAACGTTTTCCCTTCTGGCAGACGGCAGGGGCTTTCTCTCCTCTCACCTATCCCCTTTCCTTCCTGAGCCTGGCACATACAAAGCCAGAAAAATAGGTTAAGAGCACCTTTAGCATATCTGCTGTTGGGAGCCTTCTTCTGTGGAACCCCTGAGTTACCTGTCGCATGTCTCCAAAGCTCCCTTAACTCACCGGCATCACTGGTACTTGTCTTTGGGCATTAAAGTGACCTATTGTCTCCTCTTCCCCTCATGCTATGAGTTCCCTGAGAGCAGAGACCCATGATTATACTCACTCTTGAACTCTCAGACCTCAGCCTAGAGCCTGGTTTGGCCCCTGAAACAATGCTTGAGGAATGCGTGAAAGAACACACCCAATTTTCTTCGTTTTGTAAACTCCCATCCCATCTCTGACTCTGGAAAGTTCCTATGTCTGGCTTATTCTGTCCCTCAGCATCACCTGTCTAGTGAGGTCAGACACTCAGGACAAGTAAGTCCAGTGACTGCGAGGGGGGTGGGAGCCTGTGCAGCCTGGTCAAGTCCAAAGACAGAGCCCTAGGGGACCAGCTGGAAGGCGCATGATGTAACCACATCTCCAGGCCTGGTATTAGACCCCTCTAATTTGGTTTTGAAAACATGTGGTTTTGTCCTTATTCAAATATTGATTTTAAGTAACTTGAGCCTGGCAGAAAGGCCTCTACCGAGGCCAGTGGGGCTGTTTGTTGCCTTAATGACATTTCTGTGTGTTTGTATAACACGGGCTGGCGGTCTAGTTGTCGCTCCCAGGGAAGATTTACGGGACTTTACACTTTGGAAGATATTGAGGCAAACTGTTGATGAAGGCCCAGGGCATAAATCAGACCCACTCAGGCCAACAAAGGATACTTTGGAAACCTTGCCAACTGCCTCTCTTCATGTGAGTGAGGGGTTTGGATGAGGTCAGCTGGTTATGAAGTGTGCTCCCTACAGCCCTCAGATTTCAAGGAGCAGGTGTGGGGAGGCAGAGAAGTAGAGTGCTTTTGGTGGGAGGCTGAACCGTCAGGGGTCCCCAGCCTTCTAGAATTTTATTGGTTTTAGAACCCTTCTTACTAGATCTCCGCAGGTAAAAATAAAAATTTGAGAACCACAAGAATAGAAGACTTTTGACACGCCTTCCAGACTTAAAACTAGTACCCTAAAAGGAAACAGCTTATTCGAATGAGGTTTGTCCAGAAGAGTTTAATGAAGGAATTATTAACAAAGGTATGAATGGAGCAGAGGGACACAAACAAGGGATGATGAAGTACTAGTGGCTGGTAATAGTGCCCTTAGAGAGAGCCAGAGCTGTGCCATGGCTTAAGCAGAGAGCAACCTGATAGGAGTTGAAGCCTTTGTAGAGGAATACAGCCACTGCACACCAACCAATGGCCCTGAGGGAGGGAGCAGGGAATAAACACCTTGACCTCTCTCTCTCTTGTCCCTAGATCTTCTGATAGTGTCTTCCATTTGCTGAACCCAGCTAGGACACAGAGGGTTGACGGGGTCCATGGAAGCCAGGCTCCCAGACCCAGAGAGACTGAGGTGGAAAGTGGATTTGCAGAGGTAAATACAAACTACCCAGTCTATATCAGATTCCTAGACCACCCTTAAGATGGCAGCAGGTGGAAAGCTCTGCTTCTCCATCCTCCACCTACAGGCAACTTTCAGCTGCGCATTTCACAGCTTCAGTTACCTTGTTTCTCTTTTTAATCAAGTTGGGATCTGTTGATTTCTTCAAATCTTTCCCTATATGCTATAAAAAAATGATTCTGCATCTGCCTGAACAGGGAAATGCTGGTTAGTAAAGATTTAAAAGAAACAGTAAAGGGTATTGACTAAGAACATGAACTTCGAGGTCATACATCACTATGTTTCCATATTGCTTCTATTTCTTAGTAGCTGGGTAACTTTGGGCAAATTCTACTGCTTCTTAGAGCTTCAATATCTCACCTATGAAGTGAGACAATCATAGTACCCTACAGAACTGGGGCAGTCACAAAATCAGTTTAAACATGTCATGCACTTAGAGTCAGTCGCGTGGTTAGGAATCAATTGGCAGTAGTTATTGTCAGTTGAGAGTCCACTGGAAAACATAGACACAGTAATATTACAGTCCTCATTCTCTCCTAATCTTTGTGTTTTTGTCTCTCCTCTGCCCTCAGCTCTCCTGGTCAAAACCCAGGAATCTGGAGGGAGTTCTCTTGGGCTAGAGCCACAAGATAGTTAATGAACTGACCTGCAATCCTTGGGCTGACCAAGTTATTGTGAATGTCAATGTTTACCCTTGGGAAAGTAGTCTCACCTCTCTGGGACTCAGGTCCTTCAGATCTGCCATTCTCCATCTTCACAACAAACTATGGTATCTTCAGGGCATGCCAAAGTATCCTGGGTCCCCAGCTGAGCGTAGCGGTTTTTCTCTTTCTCTCTTTAGGTGTGAGAGGTTATGTCAGGGCAGGCTGGCCCCGTCTGTGCTCCTTGACATGGAAAATCCCATCTCCCATCAAAGCCAAAAGAGACAGAGCTGTGGGCACTGGTGACCCCAGGCAACAGATACCTCCTCCCTGTTCTACAAAATGCTGTCTCCTGGGGCCAGGGGAGACAGATAACCAGTTCACATCTCAACAGCTGGCCCCAGGTGTAAGTCTGCACGATTTAACTTGGCTCTCATTGGCACTGAGAATGAGGTCACCGAAGGAAGAAGACAATGGAGAAGACCTCTGGAAGGACAGCAGTAAAACACGCTGCCAAGAGGCGGGAGAGGACCCTTGAGTCATGGGGTCCTCGGCAGCTGTCTTTGAGAGGTAAATAATTTCAAGAAGTCCTTGACTGGAAGATAAAATGTGTGCTTTTATGTGTACCAAAGGCCATCCAGAGACTCTTCTCTCATTTGATTATTTTAATTGAATCCATCTCCTTACGGCTTAGGAGTATGGTAGGGTAAGACCAGCAAGAACTGGGATGGGGAGGGGAAAGGTCAGAGTTTCAGGGCCAGACAGGGCCAATGCCCCCCTCTCCAGTACTCTCCTCCTCACCCTGCTGCCAGATTCACTGGACTTCACCCAACACCTCCCCCACCGAAGTTTCCCAAGACCTGAACTCTTCCAGTCTTGTTCCTCTTGCCTTGGCTCATTCCTGTACATTTTTTAAATCTCAATTTATACACTCTTCTTCTCATTCCATATCTTTGTTATTTTCTCCCCAGATAGCTGGAATGCAGTTGTGACCACTGGAGTTTGAACAGACATTTTTAAATCGTGAGGCAGAAGGGAAATACTACAGATGGCAGAACTATAAGATAGAAAGAGCCTGGATCCCAGATATTGTCATGCAGCTTCCTACAAGTTCTGAATTTCCCAACTCTGAATTTCTTTTTTTTTTTTAAACTGATGTAAAATTCATGTAACATAACATTAGCCATTTACCAAAGTATCCAGTTCTGTGGCATTTAGTATAGTCACTAGGTTGTGAAGCAATCACCTCTATCTAGTTCCAAGATATATTAATCATTCCAAAAGGAAACTCTCATTAGAGAGATCCATTCTCCTTTCTCTCAGTCTCTGGAAAGCACTAGTCTGCTTTCATTCCATATGGATTTGCCTATTATGAATACTTCATATAAATGGACTCATAATACATGTGGCCATTTGTATTTCTTTCACTTAGTATAATGTTTTGAAGATCCATTCACATTGCATCATGCACCAGTATTCCATTCCTTTTTATGACTAAATGATATTCATTGTATGTATAAATCATATTTTATTTGTGTATTCATCTACTGATGGACAGTTGGGTTGTTTTTACTTTTTGACAATTGTGAATAGTGTTGCTATAAACATTTGTATACAAGTATCTCTAGATTTCTTTTACATAAGACAGAAATACATTTCTGTCTATTTAACCCATTGTTATTTGGATTTTTGTCACTTTTTTTTTCTTTTTTCTTTTTTTTTTTTTTTTTGGATTTTTGTCACTTTCAACCGATCGTACTTTCAGCTGGTACAAGGGGTCTAGCAATTAAAATGAAAAAAAAAAATAATTCTACTTCTTCCTTATCCAACCTGTCTGGAAATAGAGACTATTAAGAAGCAAAAAGATCTATGTGATTTTTCTGCCTACTACCATTTCCTGTGTTTCTTTAGGCCTTAGCAACTTTATCTATAAAATGGGGATAAACAGCCCTTGAAAGCAGAGGTCTAACCCAGATAATCTCTCAAAGTCTTTTGTGTTTGATTCTTCAAAGTATGTTTTGAATGGACTAGAGGTTACAGGAAACAATGTGAAACCCATTGAAATGTCATGTCACTTTCTTTGGAACGCTATTCCAAATTCATTCCCTTACCTTGCCCTTGAGCTAGACTTGTTGCCTTCATCTCCCTGTCCTATAACACCTCTTATACTGCATCTTTCATAGTTCATCTTAAATTTGTTGTGTATGTACCTGTTTTCTTGGTAGAACATGCAATTTTTCAAAAGAAGTCCTTTAAATGAAGCCTGCTCTTCCATATAAAACAAGCATGGAGGAGCCAACTGTAGCAACAATATATATTCTAGGTGTTTCTTTTCACCCAGCTCTACTCCTTCACCTTCCTAAGGCCCTCTGGTTCCTTGGGCCCTTGATAAATATGTTTTACTATCTCTTCTAGTTTTCCTAGATGAAGATATTACTCTTTCAGTTGGCAATCTAGTTCTAAGCTCTGGCTTAGAACCATGTCATACAATAGCCCTGGACCCATGGAACTCTCAATGACTGGTTCAATCCTTTCCGTACTTCCCATCCCCAGTGGAAAGGAGTTCAGAAAGTTTCTAGATCAAAGGTGCTCAGGAAATATTTATTAAAGGAATTCCTAAAAAAAGAGAAAGACTTGAACTGATCAAAGTGTTTTTTACCAAGGAATAAAACCTAGAAGCAAAGGCCAATTCTGGTCCTTGTGAATTTGAGTTGAAGATAGGGAGAAAGGCAATTAATTGGACTTCTTTAACATAAGTCTGAAGATATATTGCTAGTTTCCTTATTTCTCTCTAAACTAACAATCTCTCCGTGCCCCCCCCATTAGTCAATTCTTACAAAGAATACATTAAATGCATTAAGCTTGAAAACTTTTTAAAGCTAATAATGTCTAACATATATATCATATAAGTACTTATCACATGATAAGCACTATGAAATTTGTTTATAAGGATCATCTCATTTATTCCCTGCAAAACTCTATGTAGTAGGTTCTATAATAATTTTTACTTTATATATGAGAACACTGAAATTTCTTAGGCTAAGTAACTTGCCCAAAGTCTCGCAGCTAATAAAGGAAGGGGCATGGCTTCACTAAGGTCATCTGATTTTAGTCTACCCACACAGCCACTCTGCCATACCCAAAATGAAATTCAAATTTATGCAAATATTTCCTTACATCCATTCTTTCATCAAGCATGTATTAGTTTCTCTGCTGGGGCACTTGCTTTAGATAAAGAGATAACTAAGATCGGGTTTTATGGGTAAGATGAAGAACTTCAACATTATTATTTCTGGCACACTTCCATAGGCCTTAATTCTCAGCTTTGATCACAAGATATTTCTAGTAGCAGGGTCCTTCTGAGACTCTATCGCTCCTTAATAATCAGGGAGAAGTAAGTATAACAGGGATACTACTCCTTAAATATCCCTAAGGGTAGCTGAATAATGGAACTCAAAGATACCAGGTCCTGATACCTGGAACCTGAATGTTACCTTTTATAGCAAAAGCTTTATAGATGTGATTAAGGTAAGTAGTTTAAGATGAGGAGATTATTTTGGATTATCCCAGTGGGCCCTCACTGTAATCATAAGTGTCCTTCTAAGAAGGAGACAGAGGGAGACCTGGAGACCCACTAGAAGAGGAGAAGGCAATGTAATCATTGAAGTAGAGATTGGGGTGATGTACCATAGAAAGCTGGCAGCTCTCAGATACTGGAAGAGGCAAAGAACCCATTCTCCCCTAAAACCCAGATTTTGGACAAGTGAAACAAATTTCATACTATGAGAAAATATATTTCTGCTGTTTTAAGCCATCCAGCTTGTGTTAACTTGTTACAACAGCCATGGGAAACCAATACACAATACTTTGCTGCTTTAGTGACCTAGGACAGGTATGAAATACACAAAATATGAAACTGAGTTTCAGAAAAATAAATTGACTTGCCCGGGATCAAACAGTTACAAACAGTAGTGGAGGTGAGATTAAAACATGGTTCTAACTCTGAGATTCACAAATTACTTTATAGTTTATAACCACCTTGATTTAATAGTCTTTTAAAATTTTTCGAGGGAACCCAGAGCAGATCTTATTCCTTTCTTTTCTCTTCTCTTCTCTTCTCTTCTCTTCTCTTCTCTTCTCTTCTCTTCTCTTCTCTTCTCTTCTCCTCTTCTTCTCCTCTCCCCTTTCTTTTCTTTTCTCTTTTCTTTCTTTTCTTTTCTTTTCTTTTCTTTTCTTTTCTTTCTTTATACAAATAAAGAACCTGAGGTTTTGCAAGATAAAAAGACATGCCTTAAGTCACAGCAGAGGAGCTGAGATTAGAGCCCATGTTGGGTCTTTGAATTGTACTTGTAGCCACACCCCCCGCCTGTGTTGGATTCAATACTGGGTGAGGGGATCTTGTCATAAGCTTCCTGCCAGCCTGCCTGCAGGCACCCCCAGCTTATCAGTCTGACCTTTGGTTTTCCATGGCAAACCCCTGTGCTGAGGAAGCTGCCAACAGGCAGCCAAGGCTTTGTATTGTCCTTATTTAGAATTGCTTTCACTTAAACTAGCCCTGCTCTTGCAAAACATGTTTATTCTGGTTTCCTCTCCCTCCTGGCTGCCTGACCAGTGTGGGCCCAGAGTGCAGATGCTCGAGTGCTTAGAACTGGACCGAGCAGGGCATAGAGAAAAACACGAAGCCCCAGGGAAAGGACACAGGAGGGCATGGTTCCCTTTTCCAGGTTGTGTGCCAGACAGATGGACACCCTCTCTTGAGGGTATTGCTGTGAGCCCCCAGGGAGAAAATGGAGATTCAAAACACACCTCTGCTGAGATTGCCTTCAACTTAAAATCCCAACAATTTGAGAGTAACAATACTAATGAGGATGACAGTTTTAAAAATATAGCAACTTCTTTTTCTTAAATACTATAAACCAGGCACACTGTTAAATCTCTTATGTAGTTTATTTCATTTAAGCCTCAGGATAACCACATTAGCTAGGTTATATCTAATAACCTTACTTTATAGATGGGGAAACTGAGACATATTTAGGTCATATGGCTAGCAGGCTATAGGAACTGAGATTTGAAGCCAGGTCTGTCTGGTCTAGAGTGTGCTCTCTTACACAACACTCTTCTGTAGGGACTCCCTGGTCCCGTCCCTTTGTTAGACCAGAGCGGAATTCAGAGAGCACAATGACTTGTCCAAGGCCACACAGTGACTTCTAGGAAGAGCTAATTTCCCAGGATTCTGGGACAGTATTTTTTCCAATAGCTTACCCCAATATAAGCTGCAATTTAAGAAGGAAGAAAAAGCAGCTGGAGATTTCTCACTGTAATTTGAAAGGCTTGTTCTCCCTTTCCCTCATCCCACTGAATCCCATTTTGTTATTGTCTTTGGGGCCAGTACATTTTTTCCATGGGCATCTCTGGGTAGAAGCTGGCAGTGAGAGGAGAGAGGAAGCCCTGGAAGTTAAAGGAAGGTGTGTTTGCTAAGTTCCTTACAATAAGTCTACCTGGAGAACATTCTATGAAACACGTCTTCTGGAGTCATCTCACAGTTTGGAGAGTATGCCCATTACACAGGTGAGTAAATTGAAGTTCAGAGGCAACATGTCATTTGTCCATATCAAGCAGCTGGTTAAGAGATAGAGCTGGTGGTGTGCCCCCCTGACTGCTCGGTGGCAGTACACATGAGTATGGTAAACAATCTGGGTGTTTCCCAGGCCCCAGAGCTCCTCACTCAACCAGCATCCACTTTTTTTTTTTTAATCATTCGGAAATGAGAATGTGTTTTAAAAAAAATTCTTATCTTCCTCTGTAAAGGGAAAAAGAAGGGAAAAGTAAGGCTCCCAAGTGAATTTTCTTCATAGTAGGGGAGAGGGCGATAGCTGGGGAGCCCTGAGAACTTGACCCTTTATTCAAAGCTTATTCAACAAATGATAAGTGAATGTTGATTCTGGGAAAGCACTGTGCTTGGTACTGGGGACTTGGAATCTGGGATTTGGACTACAGACAAGTAGACAGACAATAAAAGCACATAGCCGGAACCCCCAAATCAGGATTGGGACAGAGAGGCACTGGGGCTATTTGTGGGTCGTCTGCACTCCCTTCCACTCCTGTTCAGCCTACACTGGGCTACTTTTAAGTTCCTGAACATGCCGTCCTATTTCTCCATCCTGATTTCACTCATGCTGTTTTTCTGCCCTTCTGTACCTCACAAGCCTCTATGCTCTTTTATTACCTCTATGGAAAATGGTCCTGCAACTGTCTGCTACTTTGTGTACCTCTCCCTTTGAGTTCCTTCAAAGCAGGGATTGTCTTTTGCCATTGTGTTTCCTCTGCCTGTTTGAAAACAGTAGATCAAATTTATAGCATGTAATAACCATGAATAAAAACAGTAAAGCTGGGTTTATGAATAGAAACATCGGGTATCACACTCGGCCCTCAATTACTTGTGCACATTGTTTTGGTTGTTTGGTTTGGAAAATCGTGACTTACCCAGGTGAGCAGTCATAAGATACAGTTTTTAAAGAGTGAGCTTTGCAATCTCAGGGGAGTGGAGTTCACAGAGGGGGCAGGGAGTTCTCATTCAGAAAATGGCAAAAAGGAGATTTGACCTGGCAGCACATGAAATCATTAGATGGTGATCTTGCAATCAAAGAAAAGGAAAGGTAAGTATAGATTGTTTTTCATATTGAAGAGACTGATGTTTCAGACAGTAACTGGAGTGCTGAAAGCAAAGAGGGGATCTCTAGACAGGTGCTAGGGAAGGCTTCTCTGAAGAGGTGGCATTGGAGGAAATAACCGAACAGTGAGGAGGAGCCAGGTATGCAAAGGGTTGAAGGAAGACCTTTCTGGACAGGTAAGAGTAAGAGCCAGGGCCCCAGAGCAGGAGGAAGCTTCGGATTCGCTCTGCACCGTTGCTTTAGGCAACCATGCCAGGGTCTTCAGATCAATCTAGATATCCTCTCAGTGGCCTCTTATAGATGACTGACCTCTTTTCTCAAACATGGTGTCACTTGAACGACCTTGGGAGGCACTGGGCAGATTTTACAGCTGAGGAGTAGGACGGGCACGTGACAGTCCCACACAGCTGGTTATTGACAGGCCATAATGAGGTCCCCACAACACTCTGGTTTCAAGGCAAGAGTCCTAACCACAATATCACACCACTCTACAGCCAGAAGGTAGAGTCGTTCCTAAAGCCGAACCTTCTTCCACCGGAAACCAGGGACTCAGTGCCAGGCAGGATTTATGACCCAGTAACTGAGGACAGAAATAATTGGTCACATTAATGCCTGGCAATCCCAGGCTGGGCTGCACTCTCGGTGGGGGGTGGTGGTGGTGGGGGGGGAGGCAGGAGTGCCTGAAACAGTGGAGCCAAGTTTACTTCTGTCAGCCCAGGTGCTCTGCTGTGGCCAACATAGCCCTAATGAGCTCTGCATATTCAGGACCCAAATAATTGATGGCCCAATTTAAATTGTGCAGAGGCCACATTTCTTTCCAGACTCTGAAGGAAAAACACCAGTGAGGAAGAATGAAGAACCGCCTGTTCTAAGTTATTTTCCTTCTGCGGTCATTCAATCCCCAGGAAGACCACATCTACCCCATCAAGAGCCTGCAGAAAGAAGACAATTATCTAGAGAAGCCAAGCAAAAAGGAAAGGACAAAATAAAATCCCTGCACAGGGAAGAGGTCTCAGGCTTCACACAATGACCTGCAGATAGCCTTTAATATACCCTGCTTCTCGCAAAAGTTTGAGTTAAGGCCTTGGGCTCTGGGGTCAGATGGATCTGGATTTGAAAACTAATTCAACGACCTATTACACGTGTGATCTAAGCAAGCCTTAACTTCTCTGTGCCTCAGTCTACTCAGTTGCTAAATGGAGATTAAGAGCATGGACGTTGGGGCATCAGACTTGGATTTCAAACCCAGCTCTGCCTGACTATGTCATTAAGGACAAGTGACAAGCCCCCCACACACACACCCCCGCCTCGCATTAGTTTCTTATCTTGGAAGAGGAAGTGGTTAAATTGTTGCCTTGGAGGACTGTTCAGGAGAACTGACTGAGAAAGATGTAAAAATGTGTGTGCATAGTACTCAGGAAAATCATGGTTAACTTGTTACCACTGGTTAAACTCTAGACTTAGATGTTCTCAAAATGTGTGTTTCCTGGACTGGCAGCATTAGCTTCCCCTGGGGACTTCTTAGAAATGCAAATGATAGGGCCCCACCCTAGACCCACTGAATCAGAAACTTTTGGGGGTGGCTCAGGACTCTGTTTTAACAAGCCCTCTGCAAGGTACTAGTGCATGCCAAAGTTTGAGAGTCTCTACTCTAGGTGATCCAGAATGCACCTGAGACAGGTCAGGTTGTCTGCAGCTGTCTCAGGCTCCTGCGTGCCTTGATGCCATAATCTTCAAAATGAGCTCCCTGCTGGCTCCTTTCTGTCCCCAAACAGGAAAGAAATGCCTAATTACTCAAGATTTTAAGAAGGGCCCCTCAACACTAGGTAACATTTTCCACATGCTTACCATATTCTACATTCTGACAATACTTTCACATGGATTATTGTAATTTATCTCTTCAATAATCCTCTACGGTAGAAATTATTGTTTTGCTGATAAACCAAAACTCTGTGAGATGAAGTACATTACCCAAAGGTTTATGATGAGTGATGAAGCCAGGAGTCAAACTCCAGTAGTCCATTGCTAGAATGGGAATCAATCAGTTCAACGTGGTTCTTCTACACTGTAGAACATGGAACCATGAATGTGGCTTAACAGAAAGAAGACTTTTGGCAATCGTCTGAATTGTTCAGAAATGTCTTACCTTAAAAAGTAGTGAGCTCCCTGTCACTGTGGATGTGTGAACATAAGCTGGGTAAATATCTGTATAAATGCTTTGATGTTTGTAAAGAGACTTGGATAGGAAGGAGACTGAAGGGAGCTCCCTGGTTTGGAGAAGAGAGAATCCACTTTCTTGTGGCTCTAAGGACCGTATCAAGATCCTCTCTGATCCTTGTGGCTAGAAGGTATCTCTCTTTCCTCTACACTCTCCTGTCATGTTATATTGATACTGCTCTTGTAACACTGTGCCCTGTCCTATTGCACTATAGCTCTTTATGGGTGGCTATGTTTCTTCTGTTAGGGAAGAAGCAAGACATATGTTCATTGAGGCTGATAGACCTGTGGGATCATGAACAATAATCTCGACCTCTTTGAGTCAAGATTCCTTGTTATGTAAAGGGGTCAGTAGGGATTCCTTACTGAAGCTAGAAGGATTCAAAGGGCCAGAAGTATGGTGCATCATACCCTGTACTCGTCTCCAGTCCCCCTACAGATTGTAACATGTCTTCAGGTACAATTCATTTGGGATTCATTTAGATACCATTTCTACTGCTCTTTGTAACCCATGCCTTCCCACCTGAAATATAGATATTCAATATGTGGTACAAAGTAGGCACTTATACATTTATTTAAAAAATGAAAGAGAAAGAAACAAAAGAGAAAGCAAGAGACACAGAGAGAAAGAGATAAAGGAAGAGAAAGAAAAAGAAGAAAAGAAAGAAAGAGAAAGAAGAAAGAAAGAAAGAAAGAAAGAAAGAAAGAAAGAAAGAAAGGAAGGAAGGAAGGAGAAAGAAAGAAAGGGAGAGAATAATTTAACAAATAAATGTTCTCCCTAATTTGTGGCCCTTCACCTGGTAGGCATTCTACCTGTGTGGAAGTTTTTCTCGGGCACACCATGGTGTGTGTGTGTGTGTGTGTGTGTGTGTGTGCACTTAACAGAACAATCCACAACAGGCTGTCCTATGAAGGAGACCTATGGGAGCAGAGAGGAAACAGGAAAGAAAGACTTGAAACAATCTCTCTATAGGCAGCTAATTGCAGTTTTGTGGTTATTTGGGGCAGTTGTTTACTGTGGGAAGAAGCTGGCCTCTGGGATAACAAGCCTCGTGCATACTGATCTCCATCTTGAACCCCTTTGATAGGAGTAGAATGTTTCAGAGGCAGATTCTAGGAGACTTAAAAGCAGGTCTGGTTTTCAACACAGCGCATATTGAACTTTCTCCACTGTGGGAGGCAGGCCAAGTAGTGGTTTTTGAAGCTTTTAAAGGCTCACTGGCCCTTCAAAAAAAAAATGGCTGTTGTGGACATATGGTTTTAGAAGCTTTTTAAAAAGCCTTGTGGGTTCATTTTTAGAGCAAACCTTAACCTTGTAAAACTTCTTAAAGCAGCTATGGAGGGCCCAGTCACTCAAAGCCTCCTTCGAACCCTGGGCAGCTGCTCTCTGAGATTTCCAACATAGGCTTTCCTTGTGCTTGATGTGAGTAACAGGCTGCCAGCCGTGCCTCGGTTAGGCTGCCCCTTGAGAGGGTGTGTCCTAGGAAATGGAAGACCCAAGACTTGGGCCACAGGTGAGTCATCCAAGGAGGCAGAGTTTACTTGCCAGTGAGTGGACCTAAGAATCACAGACACACAATCTTGAAGACTCTCCTGAAGGTAAAGGACCTTAAAAGTCACACAGTCAACCCAATCTGATGCTAGAACCCCCCTTGAAACACACAAAGAGATGGTTCCACTTCTGCTTGCACATCTCCAGCTATGAGAAAATCATTGACCAGGCATTCATTCATTCATTCAACACATTTGTGATTAAGTACACATTATGTGCTTAGTGTGGTGCAAAGTGCTGAGGATTTATCAGTGAATAAAAAAATCAGATGCAGTCTCAATGTAATTGAACATTACTGGGAAAGACACACATGGATCAGATGATCGCATCAATATATAATTGTAAATAAAAAGACCTTATTTAAAAATTCAAGGATTTGTAAAAGCTTATGATTGGACCCTCTGTGGTCAGAGATATGGGGGAAGATTTGATGAAGAGGTGACCTTTGAACCACGATCTGAAGGGTGAGTGAATATTGGCAAGGCAACAGAAGGTTAGGAGAGGGCACAGAAGGGTGAGGGAACACCTCTGCAGAGGCTTTCAGGCAGGAGGAAGCATTGTATTTTAGTGGAAATGGAAGCCTAGGTGTATAACATCAAAGGGAAAGACCTAGTTTGAGGCTGGGGACATTGCAATGTGTAGGGCATGCATGGCCTTGCTGCCTTGTTGAGGATTTTGAAGCCCCTGGCTCCTTTAAAGCAGACGCTAGGCAACTCATAGGAGAAGCTGCAAATTCATTCTCAGGTTGCTAAGTGTAGTAGTCTTAAAGCATGTCCATAATTCTCGTCCCTTCAAAAGTCAAAGCCTAAATTCTCTCCTTTGAATGCAGATCTTAGTCTAATTGAAAAAAATGTGGTAGAAGTGATTCTTTGGGACCTCAGAGGCTAGGATAGCTTCTCTGGCACTCTTTCTCTTGGGTTTCTTTTTTTGGGGGAAGTTAGTCACCATGCTCTGAGGACATTCAAACCAGAGGAGAGGCCTACATGACGAGGAACCAAGGCTCTGCTTTCTACAACCAGCACCAGATTGTCAATTAGCTCAACTAGAAGTGGATCCTCCAGCCCCGGTCGAACCTGCAGATAACTGTAGTCTCAGCTGATATCTTGACTGTAAGTTCATGAGAAACCCTGGACCAGAACTACCCAGCTAAGCTGTTTTTGAATTCCTGACTCAACAGAAAGCGAGAGACAATAAAGGCTTATTGTTACTTCACATGATTGACTTTTGGTAATTTGGTAAGTGGAATAGATATCTGTTTCAGAGAGGCACCTCAAGGTAGGAGGAGGAAAGCAAGGACTTTGGGGTGAGAGACTTGGATTTGAAATCTGATCCTTCAACTTCCTGGTTGTTGGACTGAAGGCATGTTGCTTTATCTCCTAGAGCTCCCATTTTCCATCTGTAATGTGAGATGATGCCCATGGGACCCCCAGTAAGTAGTACTATGTAGCCATTCTCAGTTTCCTTGCCTTTCCCCACTTGACATTCAATTAAGACATGCTGTTCTTAAGGTTGAAAATATAAAAAAGGCTGCAGAATGTGGGTATCTTGATTCCCCTGGAAAGAGAGGGCTTGAAAAGTGTCTGAGGCTGCCTCAAGCCCTGTTTCATCCATTCAGGCTACATATCTTCAAGTCTATTCCCCATTGGGTCTTAAGAATTTTAAGAAGCATGTCTTGCCATATAAACAGAATTGCCTTTTATTTATTTGAACATTACCTCTTCATAGTTGCATGTCTTATTTTCTTCATTTGCATTTCAGTAAGGAAATAGATCTATGATGAGTTTCCTAATGAAAGAGATTTATCAAATCTGTTATTATGTATCATATACATTGTGAAGACATTTTTAGTTAATTCTCTAAACACAACCATAAGGTATCCATCATTTGTGCCATTTTGCAGATGAGGAAACAGGTATAAAAGCCAGAGATGTTACTTTGCACCAAATATTATGTGATCTTCACTAGTTATTCAACTTCTCTTTTATTTTAGTTTTCTCAGCTGCAAAATGGGGGTAGGAACAGAACCTATGCAAAACCAAGTTGACGTGAAGATTAAAGGAATTAGTATGTATAAAATACTTAGAAAAAGTTCTGATATATTCGCATATATTCCTATACAGTTCTTATCATTATTTTTCTTATTTTTAAATCAGTGGTTCAAAAAGTCAGAACAAAACTTCTGTCTAAACCATTTTGCTTGATCCATGTTATCTCTCTCCTAAAATAATAGTCATTCCCATTTTTATGATATTTTTAAAATATCCGTTTGGTTCTTCCAACAATTCAGTGACTCAGCATCACTATCTTGATTTTTCAGCCAAATCAAACTCAAAATGGTGAATGGGAATGGCTCAAAGTAGCTTTGGTAGCAACAGAAGCCAAATGGAGATAGCTTCAGGTAAAGAGACAAACTCATCATAAGATGCAGGGATGATTCAGGGAAACAAGCTCATGAGTAAGCCATGGGGAAAGTCTCCAGAAATGACAGAAACTGGGAAGAGGAAGGCTGCAGGAAACTTGGAGAATGGTGTTTCTCCTTCTTTCCCCTTTTCTCTACTTGGCTGATGGACCAGCCTAGTCTTTTTTTTCTGAGCCTGGCTTTCTCGGCTGCTCAGTGCAAATGGTTGGTGCATGGTGGACTCGAACAGCTCTCAAGCCCCCAAGTTATCATGCCAACCATAGTAGAGATTGACCTTCTGCTTCTCCCTGTTTGGAGTCCTCATTACTACAGATGGGAGCCTGATTGAAACAACTTTGAGTCAGGGCCTTTCTCCAGTCTGGCCAAATGTGGCTAAGGAGTGGGGTCACAATGTACAGAATGCGGCCAGTTGCTCCTGGCCACTCACTCCTGTAGATTGCTGTGGGAAGGTCATGAATAGGTGAAAAATACTCCAGAAGGAGCCCAGAACATGAAGTGAGTTTCCTGCCATTTTACATACTGGAATGACTGAGGCAGGATTCCCCTCCAGATCTTCCTTTCCTTGTGAGGCCAACACTATTCCAAAAGGCTTCAGCTACATCCCTTTAGGAGACCAGCAGCTCTTGAGATTCAGGTTGAGGAAGGTTCAGGCATGGTTCTAATTGGCCTCAACCCAGCTTCAGAACTTCTTTTACCTTGCAAACTGAAACTTAGGACTTTTTTTTAAGATTATTTATTTATTTATTCATGAGAGAGGCAGAGACATAGGTCGAGGGAGAAGCAGGCTCCCTGCAGGGGGCCTGACATGGGGCTCCATCTCAGGACCCTGGAATCACGACCTGAGCCAAAGGCAGACCTTCAACCACTGAGCCACCCAGGTGCCCCAGAACTTAGGACTCTTTAAACAACTCCTCTCCCTTCTCCCCCTCCCCCAGCCTCTGACAACCACTGGTCTACTTTCTGTCTCCGTGAATTTGACTACTCTGGATATTTCATATAAATAGAATCATGTAATATTTATCTTTTGTTGACTGGCTTATTTCATTAGCATAGTGTCCTCAAGGTTCTTCCATGTAGTAGCAGTATCAGGATGTCTTTCCTTTTTTATGGGCAGGCCAAAATCTCATCCTATGCATGTACCACATGTTGTTTATCCAATCATCTGTTCATGGCCCCTTGGGCTGCTTCCAGCTATTTGGCATTGTGAATGGTCCTGGTATGAATGTGGGTGCAAGGAGTTGTCTTTTTGTGATATATAGGACAGACGGAGGATCCTGAGAACCTAATGTGAAGATTACAGAAAGATTATCCTTCCTGCTCCATATTAGAAAATGAAGGGAGTTTCGCTTCTGATAGAAAGGGGGGGAGAAGAGAGGAAAGGCACCAAGGAGGACAGGCAGGAAGAGGTGACCCAGGGTCATGGAGTGGACTAGAAAACACCTGGGGTGAGGGCCAAGGGAAGAACTACTGCTGTGTGGTCTATCATTCAGTATAAAGTGGTTTCAGTGGTTGTTTTGTCCCATCTCCCCCACTCAGCAAATTTTGGGAACGTTTCCTACACACACATACACAAATGCTCTGTGTGAGTTGCTTTTTGGTATAAACTGAAGAAGGAATTAAGTCTCCCATCTGGTCTGATGTGAAACAGACAGAGACAGGGAGCAAAGGAGGGCAAAATCAGCTCTAAACTGTCCTGTGCAGGAGAAGCAGATGTTCCAGGGATGCCCCTGAGAGGGTGAGATCCCTGGGATTAACAGACAATTTGGGAAGAGATTTGGACTGCCACGGAACATACTTAGGGCTGTTGAGGCAATCAAATCTAGAGCAGTGCTTCTAAGCTTTAGTGCCTGAGAATTGCTTGAGGGACTTGATAAGATGTAGATTTTGATTCACTCTGGAGTGGGACCTAGGTTTCTGCATTTCAGACAAGCTCAAGCTCCTGGCTGACGGTGATGCTGGTGGTCTGTGGACCACACTCTGAATCAGAGAGTTCCAGATCTCAAAGGGATGGAAAATTCTGAATAGTGTCATAGTGTCGATCTCTCTTTCTTTCTCTCCATCTCTGTCTGTCTGTCTGTCTCTCTCTTATACATACATCATCTCTTGGTGTTCCTGGGGAGATATGGCTCTCCTATCCTTTGTTGGGGTGAGGCTGTGACAGAGGAAGCCATGAAGGAGCTACTGCTCTCTTATTAGCTCTTCATCTCAGTCCTTGGTCTGTCCCTGCCCAGGCAGTGTGGAGGTCATGCCAGGGAACGCTCAGTGGTCCATTCTGCATGCTTTGGCCAGGGTATTAGAACAACTATTTTCAGGGGGGAAACCAAAGGCTCTTTCTCCATGGTTGGCTTCAGAACTCCCTCTCTCAGAAAGATGGAGAGAGGCGAAGGGAAAAAAAAGTTTTAAGTGGTATTTTTCTTGAGAAAGGTTGTTCTGGGGAGCCAAGCATTAATTGAGTACTTGATTGTGAGAGGGTTGTGTGGTAAACTCCCTTGTTTTCCACAGATGTTGAAGGACTCTGAGCCAGAGTTTAGGAAAAATGTTTTCCCACATATCCACCCCTGCCCCAGAGGCTGTGATGAAGTTGGCAAAGGACACTCAGGTCAAGTGGGGCTCCAGCAACCTCACAGAAACATGAGAATTCACAGAATCTGAGGGGAAAACAGTGGCAAGAAAAGAAGAGAGGAAGAGAGGGAAAGCCCAGGAAATAGAGTGCCCCACTCCTACCCTGGCAGAGACCCGTGTCAGGAACTTCGGTTACCAGAGGTGATGAAGGAAACTGCTGCTTTCTCATCTAGGCAGGTGCTTCTTTTGTTGGGGGGTACTTCCTGCCTGAGAGGTAGTCCAGCTCATTCAGGAGCACTTACTCCTCAGGTAGTGTCCTCACTCTGAGCTGAAATCTGGCTTTCTGAAACATCCATTGGGCTCAGGCCTTTTGTGCTGATGCTGCCCTCCAAAGCCACAGCAAGTGAGACACTACCACACCTCTGCAGTGCATCCCGCAGTTAAAGCACATCCCAGCACATCCATGAGTCCATCTGATCTTCAGAGTTGCCTGAAAGGAAGGAAGGGGGCAATTTTTCTTCCAGAGTTTCAGATAAGCAAGTGGAATCATTGCTTGAGGTGGAGGTTGAGAGCATAGGTTCTAGAGTCTGACTACCTGGGTTTATGGCCTGGCCACTCATAACTGTGTGTCTTTTGACAAACCCTTGACCACTCTTTTCCTGGGTTTCCTCTTCTATAAATTGGGCATAAGGATATTACATACTGGAGAGGATTGTGGTAAGGACTAAATAAAAGTAAAGTGCTCTACCTTTGGTTTATAGAAACTTCTCTTCTGCTACTGAGGGGGGAGAGGAAAAAAAGATGGAAGTCAAGTGATTTGCCCAAGGCTAGAAAATGGTGGCACCAGATATAGAACTCAGATATCCTGACGCTAACTCCAATACTTTTTCCATTACAGTCAACACTTTGCATTCTTAAGCCCATCAAAGAGAGAAATTCTCCAGTGATCCTCACATTGGCAGAGCCTGTGCCTGCCCTGAGCTGTGTGCACAATAGGAAGAGAAATAGTTCTAGAGAGTTTTGCCTGCACAGGATAGTTGGTAGCTTCTTTTGACCTCCCTTGTTTGTTCTCTCTTGTCTGTTCCATATCAACCAAGATGGGAAATTTAATCACTTCCTCAATTTCCACCAAAAAAAAAAAAAAAAAAAAGTCTCATCTGATCTTCCCAGTACTTTGAGTTGGTCACTGGTGGTCTTAGTTATGTAGCTGACAACTCAGAGAAGTTAAGTAACTCGCCTGGAGTCATCCATCCATTCAGTAGGGACTCAGTGAGTTCCTTCCCCTATACCTCTCTGCCTCCAAACTCACAGGCAGCAGCTAACACCCTGGGGGCCTTAATCAGATTCTTTTAGGATGTCACAATAGGAGCACAGGGTTGGGCAAGCCTTCTATCAGGCCCCTCCAGAAAAAGGCCTCACTCACTCACTCACTCAGGGCGGGGAAGACACCCAGAGGAATGTGAGGGCATGAAGGGGGAGTCCAACCAAACAGGCGGAGCAGGTTTCCAGAGACTTTGGGATGGGAGTGAGTGAATTGTGCATAGGAGGCTATCAGGTCAGGAATTCCAGCTGCTTTCCAGAGGGTAAATCAGCACCACGGTGGATCTGCGGACTCCAGCCATGTGAGTACCCAGGCGAGCTAGAGAATCCATAACACGTGGCTAGGAGGAGGTGGGAGTGTCTCACTGGGGTCAAATGCTGTAGATTTACAGATAGGATGAGGCTCTGGGGAAATAGTTGGAGACGTGGAATATCCTAGGATTCAGAAGTGATTTCTTGAGGCCATACTGCCTGGGTTCTCATTCTAGTCCTCCACTCGTTGGCTGTGTGACCTTGGCCAGGTACTTAAATCCTCTGTGTCTCATGTTCCTCATCTAGGATGCTAATAGAGTCTCAGTCATAAATTCATTGTGAAGATTAAATAAATGAGAAGGAGAAAAGCAGCCCCAACATCTGTGAACTCGCCTTACACTAAAAGCAAGGCTTTGGTGTTGTTAGGTGCTGGCCTGGCATTTGTAGGTAGGCTGCAGTGTTTCTTCTGCTGAACATAAATAGTCTCATAAATGAGACCCCTCCAATAAAGGTAGCTTTTTTTCCCCACACACATACAAAAAGAGAGTCACTGTGCAAACCACAAAAAATATCAAATTTCCCCCTTTCCCGACTAATATGAGTGATGTTGCCACTTTGCTAATTAGTTCCTTAGCTTCTTTCTATTATTCTCCCTTCTAGATAA
This sequence comes from Nyctereutes procyonoides, assembly GCF_905146905.1. NCBI lineage: Eukaryota > Metazoa > Chordata > Mammalia > Carnivora > Canidae > Nyctereutes > Nyctereutes procyonoides. The sequence goes on along the minus strand of NW_026575140.1, from coordinate 38,993,009 downwards.
GATTCATTAAGATATCCAATCAGAATTACCCTTGCTTCATAATAGCTGCAAATACAGAGCAAGCCCTGCCTCCTTGAACCCTTTCCAAAGTCACCTGACCCTGACTTACATCCTCTAGGTCCCTTTTAACACCTTTTACTGCAATACCCCATGGTTCCCCATGATGTGTAGTCTTCCTCATTGCAATGAGTCAAGCAACCCAGTGTTCAATTATAGATGTGTTCCTGGTGGTCTTTGGCCAGAGGCCATGGACACAAATTAATAAATGGAAGCATGTAGAATAGTTCCTAGCACAGAGTAAGCACCATATCAGTGATGCCATCATAATTACTGGTTAGATTACCAAGGCAGCCTTAGGCACAAGGAGATCTAAGAGGGAAAGCTACAGGACAGAGGCCACGTAGAATAGTAGATTTATAGCAGGAGATTTCAATTTAAGTCCCAACCTACAATTCAAAATAGTAAATAACACTTTATTGTACACGTCAAAAGTATCAGACACAGAGTGAATGTTTGATGTAGAGGATCTCACTTATTTACTGTGATACCATGGGCAACTTCTTTAACCTCTTACAGCCTCAGTTTCTCCATCTGTACAAAATGGGAAAAATAAAAATACGTATAGGTTTGCTGTAAGGTTCCAACAAGGACATAAATGTACTATAGGCCACAAATTTTATTAAAATGTCTGCTTTCTGAGGGATAGGCTATTGGCCAACAACCAAGGTGTTTGCTCATGTGTGTCCATGAATCACCCTTTCTTATTAAGCTATCTACATCAGGCAGGGTGCAGGGAACCCCACATTGGGTTTTGGAAAACAGGTTTCTCTCTTCCCTAACAATCCAAAGGAAAGCAGTCTGGGTTAGTATGGGGCTCTGTGCCACAAGCTACCCCAGGTTTCCAACAACTTGTTTCTCTACCATCCCTAGAGTGTCATCTTCATTTCTGGCTGTGGCTGGGTTACTGTCTTAATCAGATTTCCAGCTTGCAGGGAGGAAATAAAGGGGAGTGCTGCAGAAGGGACATTCATTGTCTTTAAGGAGGTGACCTGGAGGCTCCATGTATCACTTACTCTTAGTCACATTCCACACTTCAAGGAAGGATGAAAAATGTAGTCTCTAGCTGGGTGATCAAGTAACCAGTTTCAATTAGGGAGTTTTATTAATCTAAATTCCAGATCAGGAATAATAGAAGCAAGGTAAGCATCATGGAAATGAATACTGATCAATTATCCATTGGGTTCCTGAGCCTAAGCTTGTATCTGTATTGAGTAAATATCTAGATGAAAAGCAGAGTAAACTTAATCAGATGCTTGAATTATCCAATGCCAAAAATCAACTATTTGGAATCATCCCAGTGAATCTTCATATTTCTTAGTTTCTTTCTAGATCTTGGCATTGAGTAGACAGGTTCCTAGCCACGTAATTCACTACATGAACACTCACATGCACCCACACACATATAAGCCTTGTGTGTGTGTTCATATAAATCTATATATATTTACAATATAGATATACGCTTGCACAGATCTTAATTTTGTACTAGAGGAACATAAGTCTTACCTAGTTACCTTCCTCTTTTTGGTGGGATCATGGTATTGTTGAAAAAAGTAAATTCTGGGGCACCTGGGTGGCTCAGTGGGTTGAGCATCTGACTTCAGCTCAGGTCATGATCCCAGGGTCCTGGGCTCCAGCCCCATGTCAGGCCCCCTGCTCAGTGGAGAGCCTGCTTCTCCCTCTCCTTCTGCCCCTCCTCCCTGCTTGTGCTCTCTCTCACTTTCTTTCATTTGCTCTCTTTCTCTCAAATAAATAAATATAATCTTTAAAAAAAAAAAGTAAATTCTTTGAAGCCAGAGGTCTAGGTTTAAATGCAGCCTGTGTCATTGATACACATCAAAACTCTGCATGAGTTACTCCATTTTCTTGACTTCTGTTCCACATTTGTAAAACGAGTATCATAGAATCTGCCTAAAAATACTATTTTGAACCTAAATACAATGCCATACTTATTTGCCTTACTAATACTGCAGGCATAGTGGGTACACAATCAATATTAACTGTTACTTTATTATGAAGCAAGTGAGCACCAGCACAAGTTAAAGGCAGGGCAAGAATTTCCATCCTCATTCTTAATATGAAGAACAATCCTTTCTTTTCTTTCTTTCTTTTTTTTTTGAACAATCCTTTCTAAACCTGTACTGCTCTCAGCTATACTTATTTAAAAAAAGAAAATTTGTTAAGATAATTTCTCAAAATAAATTATTTATGGAAGCATAACATAGATACCGAAAAGTGCATAAGTCATAAGCATATAGCTCACTGATTTTTCCTAATGGGATCCTGCCCATGCCATAAGCACTCAGATCAAGAATCAGAACATTACCAGCACCCCAGAAGTCCCTTCATTACCCTCTCTGAGAATAACTACTATATTTTATTATAAATGAATTTTTACCTTTGTATACTTTATAGAAATAGGATCACATATAGATATTCCTACATCTCACTTTTTTCACCCTATGGAATGATTGAGAGATTCATCCATATTGTTGCTTGTAGTTGTGGCTTTGCTTCATCACTCTTTGCTGTATAGTGTTTCGGTAAATATACTACAATTTATTGATCTAGTCTACTGTTGGACATTTGGGTCTACTGTTGATGGGCATTTTTTTCTGGATTTTGACTATTTTCAATAATGCTGCTAAAACATTATTGTAGTTGTCTTTGGTGAATACATTTCTCTTGAGTACGTATCTGTGACTGGAATTTCTCAGTGTTAAGATTTGTACATGTTTACCATTTGTAAACATTCAGAAAGTAGTGGAAGTATTCCTTATTTTTAAAATAAGATTTATTTATTTAAGATAGAGAACGGGAGTGTGGACACAGCGGGGAGGGGCAGAGGGAAAGAGAGTCTCAAGCAGACTCTGTGTTGAGCACAGAACCTGATGTGGGGCTTGATCTCATGACCCTGAGATCATGATCAGAGCCAAAACAAGGAGTTAGATGCTCAACTGACTGTGTCACCCAGATGTCTCAGTATTCCTTATTTTTAATTGATAGAACCTTGAGAAGCCTTGATAGTCCTACATGCTTCCAATCTCTCTTAGTGGGCCTATATGTCCTGGAATCCAGGGATATACTCTTACTCTTTAGGTAAGGAATCAATAGATTCCAGATAACCTAGTGTATTAGTTATCTACTGCTATACAACACATCCCCTCCAAACATAGTGGCCTAAAATAGAAGTACATATACATATTTACTACTTCTCACAATTTTTTAAGTGAGGAATCGAGGTGTAACTTGGCTGGTGGTTGAAACTTAAAGTCCAATCAGATTGAATCAGATGTTGGTCTGGGCTGCAGTCACCTGAAGAGTTAATCATAGGATTCATTTTCAGGGTGGTTCTCTCTTATAACTGACAAATTGGTGCTGGCTGTTGGCAGGAAGCCTCAGGTTTTCCCCACATGAGTCTATCCAGAAGGCTGCCTGAGTATCCTGACAATAGGGTCGCTGGCCTCCTCCAGTGTGAGCAACCCAAGAGCCCAAGGTAGAAGCAGCAATGTTTTTTATGACCTGACCTTGGACATCACACACTTTCTCAATATTTTATTGATCATCCTAGTTGTCCTTATTCAATAAGAAAGGGCTCTACATATAGTCATGAATATCAGAAAGTGAGGATCATTGGGCATTTAGAGATGGCCACCAACCAATAAGCCCTTCCTACCAGCAGATAAAGACTTCCCTGAGATCATTGGATTCCCCAAGTGATTAGCACAGGGAACAGGTAAATCTTGATGGACAAGGAAAGGAAAAGAAGAGAGAATACACAGAGCACGTAAGTTCAGGGAGAAAGGTAGGCCTGAACATACCACCAAGAGGGAGTTTGTTGTAGCATTTTGAGTATCTGAGTAGGAGTAAAGGAAAATGTATTTGGGGCAGAGTGTTTGGAAGACTATATGTAGCAGCCCAGGAAAATTTTCCTTTGTTTACTAATTAGATCATGTTTTTGGACCATGAAGACTCACTTCAGGCATTGTTTGCCTGAAAGTAATAGTCAAATTGAGTATTCTCAGATTTTCTCACAGGTTATTCAATTTACCATCCATCCATCTGTCTATCTCTTATTAAGCATCTAGCAAATGCCAGGTCTATTCTAGAGGCTGATGGGGAATGTAGAAATGAGCAAATACACAAACCTGATATAGAGAATGGGGGAGAGAGAACTAATATCTATTGTGCACCTACTGTATTCCTGTACTTCACATTTATTTTTTTAAGTAATTCTCATAACTACTCCAGATATTGGGCATAATGATTCCCACTTGGCAGATGAATAAACAGACTTGAGAGTTCATTTATTCACTCAGAGTTGGAGCTGAAAAGTGGTGAAGCTGAGCCCTCTGAAGATAACAATGGTACAAAGTAGAAAGTGATTAAACGCCAAAAAAAAAAAAAAAATCTGCATGTAGTACAACAGCAGCTCAGAGAATAGAGTGAGTTCTTTGGCCTGGGGAAGTAAAAGAATGCTTTATGGGAAGGTAGCATTTCAGCTGGATCTGGACAGATGAATAGGAGGTAATGGGAAAAGGCCATATGTCAGGAGTAAAGAATATCAAAAACAAAGGCATGAAAGTAGGAATGGATATTAATAATGATCATACACATGGAGGCATCCACATATAATGTAGTTAGACGAGTGTGCATGAAAGAAAGAACTGGTTGGTAGAAGTGAACAAAATGGGTTTGGGGCACACAGACAGCAGACAGATACCAAACCTCACTATTCTATAATATGACAGGAAGACAGAAGGCTAGATCATCATTATACACCTGAATGGGAATTCCTTTCAGAATTCTTGGATAACATTTTCTTCCAGATTATTATTAATTAAATTATGATTGTACCTTCACACTCAGCAACAACAATAAGACTGACAAACTACGTAAGATTATTCAAATTATTAAATAAAAATGAGAAATGCCATTGATCGGTAACATGGGCAGTAAATGAACTGATGGTGAGGTCCGTTGCTAGTTAAGGAAGGGAGGAAACCTATGGGAAAATTCAGCAGGCTCTAAGGCTATTGATTCCCTGAAAAATTCAAGAATCTCAGAATGAGAAGTGGCCTGAAGGATTATTTCCTTTAACTTTGCAGTTTACATAGGAGAAAACTGAGATCAGAAAGTAGGAGGGACTTGTTCTCTTAGAGCAGAGCTCCTTCTAATACATCTCAGCTTTTTTTTTTCTTTTAAGATTTTATTTATTTATTCATGAGAGACACAGAGAGAGAAAGAGAGGCAGAGACACAGGCAGAGGGAGAAGCAGGCTCCATGCAGGGAGCCTGATGTGGGACTTGATCCCAGACCTCCAGGATCACGCCCTGGGCCAAAGGCAGACACTAAACCACCAAGCCACCGGGGCTGCCCACATCTCAGCTTTATGAGAAGAACGGTACAATCCCTGATACTAGGAAGGTGAAGAGTATGAAGGTTGTTATGAAAATCACTAGTTGTAAAATATGTCTGTTGGGAGTTGAATTGTGTCTTCCTCGAATCCATAATTCGAGATCCTAACTTTCAAGAAGACATGGCCTTATTTGGAAGTAAGGTGGGTGCAGATAAAATTAATTAAGATAAGGTCATGTTGAAGTACAGTGGGCCCTGAATACAATGTGACTGGTGTCCTTATTAAAAGAGGAAATTTAAACATGCACATAGGGAGAGTGCTATGTGACCATGAAGGAGGAGATTGGAGCAATATGTCTATAGGACAAGAAATAGTGAAAATTGCCAGGAAGCCACTAGAATCTAAAAAGGGGGCATGGAACAGTCTCCCTAACCGCCCTCAGAAGGAAACAACCCTGTGACACCTTGACTGTATACCTCTAGCCTCCAGAACTGTAAGACTATACATTCCTGTTGTTTAAGCTACCTAGTGTGTGGTACTTCTTATGACAGCCTTAGGAAACTGATACAATCACTAAAAGAAAGAAAGGTTATATGGAAGCCACAGGAAGTAGGCAATGTGAGGGAGGAGCAGTGGATTAATGAAATAACAAAGCCATTCATTAATCCATTCAAATGCTGAGTATGCATGAGGCAACTCACTTGGCCCTAGAGCTGATAAATGAAGAAGTAGAATATAACTCTTTGCCTTGAGAAGTTCAAAGTGTGGTCTGGTGAAGTTCACAACAGAAGTAAATGTTACGGGGACCCAAAGGATTTGGATGCAGAATGTAACATCTGAGCCAAGTTTTGAGGGATGAGTATGTTTGCTTGCTGGTTGCTAAATGGAGTTGATTATTTCTGCCACTGGAAAGAGCTTCCTAAAGTCTCCATCCTGGTCCTCATAGCCATCAAAGAGACAACATCACAGACTTGCTAAATTTCTCCAATCCAGCATTTCAGACAAACAGCCTCAACAGCCCAGGCCAGTTATCTCAATTTCCTGCCCTAGTTGGCCTGCCATTCATAGGAAAAACAGGAACAGAGATGCTGACCTCTGGCTGCTTGGCCCAAATCCCCTTAGAGCTTCAGGCTCCTGTAAGAACTGGCTTCAAAGACTCACCCCAGTGGGGGGTTCCTATCCTGGCTACCCAGACCTCTCTACAGTGCTGAAAAGTCAGATTGTGTTATTTATGTATAAAAACAACAACAAAAATAACCTTTTCTTTCCAAATATTCCATGCATAGGAAGCCAAGCCTTCAGCAGATCATTGCTATGTTGACATTTTGAAGAACTATGCTTCCAGGCTCTGGAACAGGAGCCAGGTCTGCTGGCTTTGGTCTGAGATGTCTTGGCTGTCTCATATTAAGGACCCCCAGGCTCCCAAACTTGAGCTCTCAGCAGCCAGTGCTCTGAGTAATGCTGGTAGGAAACACAGCAAAGAACAGAGCCAATTGCAGCTGGAGTTACATATGCCTCTGTGGAATGATGTCAAGTGTGTTAGGGGGAAGAAAAGGGGCATCTCTAAACTGTAATTGTTTTGCTACTGGTCAGTCATGCTCCCTGAAATTCCACTAATATGATGGACCTATTCCTTTAGGTTTATGAGCAAGAACAATGGGACAGGAGAGGGACTGCACACAAACCAGCAGTCTTTGCTTGGTTGGTTACATTGAAAAGCCTTTAAGCAGGGCATGCATGGTCAGTTGCCCTAGGCCCCAGGGTTTCCCTAGAGTATTGCATCAAGTCTCATTTCAGTGGTTGAAACCTGCCTGGCTCCTTCAAACATTTGTTTTTGAATCCCCTGCTCAACTCATCCATACATAAGGTTTTGACCAACACCTGGATGGAAATATTTTAAAATTTCCACCTCCAGTTCATATCTTTCTCTTCAGGCTCTGACTCTTCTAACTACCTGTCCCTGCACATATGATACCCAACTAATTCATCATCTTTACTCACAAAACTATCTTCCTCCAGGGTTCTCTTTACCCTATTTCCCAAGTCAGAAAATTGGAAAGCATCCTTGACCATTCCCTTCCTAGCATATGAAATCAATAACTAAGATTTACTAACTTTACTTCCTAAAAGTTTCTTCTAACTGTTCTTCCTCCCTTTCTGATAAATTCTCTAATTCAGGACTACATCATCTTTTGTTTAGACTACTAGAGCAGCTTCCAAGAGGGTCTCCTTATTATCAGCTCATCCCCACCCAGTCCATTCTCTACTTAGCAGCTGAGGTATCTTTAAAAAGTATAAATATGCACTCAAAAAGCTCCTACTACAAGAAAACTACCTTAACATAATAAGGACCATGTGTGAAAAACTTATAGCTAATAGCATATACAGTGGTCAAAGATCAAAAGTTTTCCTCTGTGATCAGGACAAGCATGCCTGCTTTAGACTGCTTTCTATTCAACATAACACTGGAAGTACTAACCAGAGTAATTAGGCAAGAAAAGGAAATAAAAGACATCCAAATTAGAAAGGCAGATGTAAAATTATCTCTGTTTGCAGATGACGTAATTTTATATGGAGAAAATCCTAAAGATAAAAAAAAAAACCCTATTAAAGCTAGTAAACAACTCAACAAAGTTGCAGAATACGAAATCAACATGCAAAATATCAGTTGCTCTTCTGTACTTTAACAATGAACAATCTGAAAAGAAATTAAGATGATAATAGCATCAGAAAGAATAAAATACTTAGGAATAAACTTAATCAAGACAGCAAAAGAATTGCACACCGAAAACTACAAAATATTGGTGAAAGAAGTTAAAGGAGACACAGATAATGGAAAGACACCTTGTGTTAATGGAAGGGAATACTTATTATTGCTAAGATGTCAATGCTACCAAAAGCCATCTACAGATTTAATGCAAGTATTATTAAAATCCCAGTGATAGAAATGGAACAACCTATTCTAAAATTCATAGGAAGTCTCAAGGGACCTGGAATAGCCAAAACAATCTTGGAAAAAAAAAAAAAAAAAAAAGAACCAAACTAGAGATCTCATCACACTTTCTGATTTTAAAACATTGCAATGCTATGGTAATCAAAACAATGAGGTACTGGTAGAAAGATAGACATATAGATCAATGGAACATTGATATGGTAATAACCCCTCACATATATGGCAAATGATTTTCAAGAACAGTGCCAAGACCATTCAATGGGGGAAAGGACAGTTTTTTCAACAAATGGTGTTTAGAAAATTGGATATCTATCCAAAAAAAAAAAAAAAAAAGTTGGATACTTAACCTTACCTCATATGCAAAAATTAACTCAAAATGGATCAAAGATCTAACTGTAACAGCTAAAACTATAAAACTCTTAAAAGTATATATATATATACACACACACATATGTATATATGCATATGTATACAGTATATACATAATGTATATATATAAATATATATATATATATAAATTTACTTTGGTATCCTCACATTTATTGACAAACTTTACAGAAATTCTGTTATACAAAAGAGGAAACTGAGACCAGAAAAAATAAGAAATTTGCTTAAGATCAACTAGGTCTTAACTGGATCCTGAGCAGAATGTGATTCTTAAGGTAAGACCTCTGGCCAACTCAAAGTAAAACCTTATAAAAGAATGCAGCTTTTAAAACCAGAAAGAACATTGACTAAAGCCAAAAAACTGGATGTTTTTAAACCTTTCTGTTGACTCAAGTTCCTCGTCATTAACATGGAGATAATAATATCTGACCTTTTGCAAGTCACAGTAAGAGGAGGTGGGGACAAGGAAGAGAGACCCATGACTTAGCCCTTCAGGCCCTCTGAAGCTGGAGAAATTCACAGCAGAGTCTGAAGAAGAGCTATGTGGGGAGATGATACCTGCCCTGGAAATGAGAGGCGATGGAAATAGAAATGAAGGAGGGAAGGAAAATTAAAATGAAGGTGAACTCTGTTTAAAAAAAAAAAGTGGTATGAGAAAAGATTTTGGAAACTCTTTTGTCTCATCTATCAATGAGAAAGGAATGAGAAATATGTATATCATGTCAATTACCCTAAAACACACACACACACACACACACACACAATTCTGAGTGATTTCCAAAGGCAGTGTGACATAGCAGAGAGAGTACTGTGAACTCCAGCTTTGGTTTCACGACTTCCTACCTTTGGCAACATTTGGACATATCATGGAAGTGCTTCATCTTCCAGGTCCCTCTCTCTAAAACAGCGACATTAATACCTACCTGACCTCCTGGGAAGAATAAAGTGAGGAAGAGAGGTATATATTATTCGAAAAGTTACAATGCCATTTGGGTCCAGGTTAAAAATCGCTTTTCCTGGGCATACGACCCACACACCATTTCACTATTCTAAACCTGTTTACTCATCTGTAAAAGACTTAAAAATAGAATCAACCACAGATTGTTAAAAAGATTAAATGAAACAGTGGAAGTAAATGCTTAGCATGGCGTCTGGCGCATATTAAGGACTAAATAAATGGCTGTTTGTAGTAGATACCAGCAACAACAGCAGAAGACACATTTCTTTATTGCTGGGAAAGAAAAAAAGTAAGATCTATTGGGAATGCTAGGAAAAGAATTCATGACAATTTTTAAAAAATCCAGCTTGCTTGGTCTTCTTAATTTCTCCTTACTCTGAGCAACAGCAAGAGAATGGCATGCTAGAGGTGATGTGCGTGTCTCTGTGAATTTTTTTTTTTTGACTCTGCAAGGTTAGAAGCTTCTTGTCTCCTGTGATTGAACACCCCCAAGACATTGGATCATTTCCTGAACTTCATTTATTTAATAACTAATCTTTTATTGCCTTCCGTCCTTTAAAACTGGCTGGCCAGTCTCATTCCCACCCCCACCCTACAAGGTCTCACCTCTTTAATCATTTGGATAATGCTGAGACACACTACAAACCATCTTAATGGAGGGCTGATAAGTGAAGGCCATTTTTCCTCCCGTCTGCTTCTCCACCCAGCAGTATTTCGGATGATTTTCAATAATCCCAGAAAATCACTCATGTCATTCTCCCCACAGTCACCTAGTTAATATCTCCAGTCAACAGGTTTCTTTTGGCTCTTTTTTTCTGGGAAAGCTGGCTACACAAGGCCCCAGAACTCCAGAGGAATGAGTCTGTACCTGGAATTTCTACAAACTAAGCGTAATTGCAAGAGTAACATTTTCCCAAGCTAATAAGAATAGCTACCACCTCTGAGCCATAATTGTGTGCCAGGCACTGTGCCAACAACTGTATCTGTATTATCATGCTTAATTCTCATAAAACCTACTAAGGAATCTTCTCATGTCCATTTTATGGATGGAGAAACATAGTCTGGGACACTGGTGCTCAAAGTGTGGTCCTCCAAGTAACAGCACTGGAACATGTTAGCATTGGAAATTCTCCAGCTCTACCGCAAAACTAGTGATAAGAATCTCTGGGGGTAAGTGATGTTCAGGAACCTATGTTTTAACAAACTCCTATGCTAGTTCTGCTACAGACTAAACATTTGAAAAGCACTGGAGTACAAAAGGTACATAACTTGCCAAATTCACGGACCTAATAAATAGCAGAGAGAAACTTAGAAATCAAAGTCTAGCGGACTGCTAACCAAGTCAGAAAGGCTCTAGAATGAGATGGCCCACAAAGTTTTAAGATTTCGAGTAAAATTGCCTGTACAATATAGACATCTATTATTTCATATAATAGATGTGCAGAAGTATTTCTATTCTGGGATTGATTTAATTGAGCATTTCAGGATGCCTGGGTGGCTCAGCAGTTGAGTGTCTGCCTTTGGCTCAGGGCATGATCCCAGGATCTGGGATCAAGTCCCACATTGGGCTCCCTGCATGGAGCCTGCTTCTCCCTCTGCCTAGGTCTCTGCTTCTCTCTATGTGTGTGTGTGTCTCTTATGAATGAATAAATAAAATCTTTAAAACAAATATTGAGCATTTCAATGGCTTTATGGTTCCAGCTCAAAGGCATCTCTCTCATTCTCCCAGCTTTCTCTTCATGGACATAAGAGGGCTGCAGCAATTCTGAGCATTACATCTTGTCTCTCAATGCCCAGGTGTCTGAAGTGGCGGTGGAAGGAAAGGCTCCATCTCTTCTTCCATGTCTTTTTATGAACAATACTTTTTTTTCCAAGAGGTACTTTCCCAAATACACCTCCTCTCATGCATTACTGCTCAGCATTTCATCACATGCTCATTCCTAAACCAATCACTGGGAAGAAAAGTGGAATAATATGATTGAAGAAGACTAAGATTCCCTCACTTGGGACACCTGGGTGGCACAGTTGGTTAAGCATCCAACTTGGTTTTGGCTCAGGTTGTGATCTCAGGATCTTGAGATCAAGCCTAGAATCTGGTTCTGCACCCAGTGCAGTGTCTACTTGAGATTCTCTCTTCCTCTTTCTCTGTCCCTCCCATTCATGCTCTCTCTCTATCAAATAAATAAATCTTAAAAAAAAAAAAAAAAAGGATTCACCTCACTTGAAGCACATGTATGCCTACATGAACACAGTGGTTGGAAGTTCTAGGTCAGAGCAATGGGGAGAAATTACAAAATGATGAGAAATAAGTTTGGATTCACAGGGTAGCATCAGGTGATAGGAATCCAGATAGAAAAATTGAGAGTTTATGCCATAAGAAATAGATAGCCTATAAAATTTTGAGTTGGGGAGACAAACATATAAGGACATACAAGCAAAGAGTCTGCTGATAATGTGGAGGGTAGATGGGTGTAAGACTCAGAAGAGGGAATGAGGAGGGGGTGTGGGAGGACCAGATATTGGTATAGCTTGGTAGAATTTGCCAAGGCCCTAGTCTAGGTAGGTGGCAATGGCTATGAAGGGTGGGTAATGGACAAAGTCATTTGGAAGGAAAATTGGCCAGAATGGGTGACTAATTGGCTATGAGGAGACAAAGGAGGGGATGAGTCAAGGGTTACAGGCTGGCTTCATGTCTGTGACCAGTTGTTCTTCTGCCTTCATGAAGCCATGATGGAAAGAAAAGTGCTGACTCCTGCAAAAGGAATTTAGGCAAGTTAAAGAAACACTGTCAGAGGTACCATGGGTTATTTAGGAGTATATGCTTAAATTCTCAAACTCAAAGCTTAGTTCTGTGAATAATAGTAATACTAATAGTGCCATTTATTGCCAGTCTGATATATCTTACTGTTTTAGTTATTCAAATTTATTTTTATTATAGAAAATTTCAAAATAAAATTTATTTTATTGTAGAAAATGTATCCTTACAAAAATAGGGAAAATCATGTAATCAACTCACATGCACCTGTCAATCAGCTTCACCATGATCAAATCCTGGCAGGTTGATCCTGTTGCCTGTTTTCTCTCTCAGTCTTCCCCAACATCCCAAGCCCACTGTTATCATTATTTCAAATAACAAGTTCACTAAGACATAACTTGCACACAATATAATTCACCTATTTAAGGTATACAACACAATGGTTTTTGGTATATTCATAAAACTGTGCAACCATCATCACAATCAATTTTAGGACACAATCAATTTTCACCCCAGAAAGAAACCTCATACTCTTTAGATATCACCACTCTGACCGTGCATCTGCCTACACCTAGCCCAGAGCAACCACTGCTCTGCTTTGCCTGTTAAAAATTTGCCTGTCGCAGTTATTTCACATAAATGGCATCATACAATATATAACTTTCTGTGACTGGCTTCTTTTACTTAGCATAATGTTTTTGGGGTTCATCCATGTTGTAGCCTATATCAGTACTTTGTTTCATTTTATTACCCAATTATACTCCACTGTATACACGTACTACATTGTCTTTTCATCAGTTGATGGATAATTGGGTTCTACTTTTTAGCTTTTATAAATAGCACCACTATGAACATTTGTGTACAGGAATGTTCACATATGAGTGGACGTATGTTTTCATTTATCTTTGGTATACACCTAGGAGAGGCATTTCTGGGTCACATGATAACTCTATAGTTAACCTTTTGAGAAACTTCCAGACTATTTTTCATAACAGCTGCATGATTTTACATTCCCTTCAACAGTGTATAAAGATGCCAATTTCTCCACTCTTCCCCAACACTTTTTTTTTTAAAAATATTATTTATTTATTTATTTATTTATTTATTTATTTATTTATTATACAGAGCAAGAAAAGAACTGTGGGGAGAGGCAGAGGGAGAGAGAGAAGCAGGCTCCCCACTGAGCAGGGAACCCAATCTCAGGACCCCAGGATCATGACCTGAGCCAAAGGTAGACACTTAACAGACTGAGCCACCCAGGCTCCCCTTCCCTAACACTTTTTATTCATTTTATTTATTTTTTTTTCAATTTTTAATTTTTCATGTTTTAAGATTTTCTTAAGGCTTTTATTTTTTTTAGTGTAGTTTTAGGTTCTCAAAATGGGGAGGAGGGTATAATTAATTCCCCGTACCCTCACACATGCAATGCATCCCAATTATCAATATTCTCTTCCAGAGCAGTGTATTTGTTACGACTGATGAACCTATTATAGGGGAAAGGAGAGAAAAATGAGTGGGAAAAATCAGAGAGGGTGACAAAACATGAGAGACTCCTAACTCTGGGAAATGAACAAAGGGTAGTGGAAGGGGAGGTGGGTGGGGTGATGGGGTGACTGGTTGACGGGCACTGAGGGGGGCACTTGATGGGTGAGCATTGGGTGTTATACTATATGTTGGCAAATCGAATTCCAATACAAAAAATTAACAACAAAAAAAAAACTGATGAATCTGCATTGACATATAATAATCCCCCAAAGTCTGTAGTTTACACTAATGTTTATTCTTGATATTGTACATTCTATGCATTTGGACAAACGTCTAATGACATATATTCATCACTAGAATACCATAAAGAGTATTTATACTGTCTTAATAATAATTGTATGTTCTGTTTTGATTTCATTTCCCTGATGGATAAAGATGTTGAGCATTTTTTCATGTGCTTATCAGTCATTTGTATATCATTTTTAGAAAAATATCTGTTCAAATTGGGTTACTTCTCTTTTTATCATTGAGAGGTAAAAGTTCTTTATATAATCAATATATAAGTCCTTTATCAGGTATATAACTTCTAAATATTTTCTCCTGCTCTGCAGGTCATTTTTTCTCTTTCTGGATGGTGTCCTTTAAGCAGAAATGTTTTTAATTCTAATGAAGTCCAACTTAACCTATTTTTTTCTCTTATTGCTTATATTTATGGTGTCATAGTTAAGAAACAGTTGCCTCATTCAAGATCACAAAGGTTTACACCTATGTGTTCTTCTAAGAGTTTTATAGTTTTAACCCTTACATTTACACGTTTGATCCATTTTGAGCTAGTGTTTATAGATGATGTGATAGGGGTCCTACTTCATTCTTTTGCATGTGGATATCCAGTTGTCCCAGCACGATTTGTTGTAAAGAATGATCAAAAGATGATTGAATTATCTTGGCTCCCCTGTCAAAAATCTGTTGGTTATCACTCTAGTCACTTTGAAGCAAATTCCAGACATCATGTCAATTTCTCTGTAAATATATCAATATGTATTTCTAAATTTTAATGCCCTGAATTTTATCTATCTCATCACTGATCCTCACAACAACTTTCAAGGTACCATTATCTACATTTAACAGAAAAAGACACAGATGCTTGGAGGAATTGCATGACTTGCCCAAGATCAAGCAGCTACTCATGTAATAGAGCCGGATCCAAAGGCTGTGCTCTTCTATTATACCTCACCCAGTGTGGTCAAAGCACAGTGAAATGTAGTAATAGTGAGGGCAGCTTGACCCAGGTAACGCTTGCCTTCCTTTCCTTAAAGGTATCATTTAACTTGTTTACTTTCTTCATTGGCACCATTACCATCTCTACTTGCCCTTTATACAGCATTCTACCAATTAGGAAAGAAAGAAAAACAACTCTCTAAAAACCCAGAGACTCTCTCTTTGGAATCCAGAAAATGTGAGGTAGAAAAATCAAAACCCCAAGGTGAGAAGTCTGAATTTGCATCAGTTTGAGAGGCAATGCTGTATTTTGAAGTGAAGAGCAGGTTGAAAAATTTTAACTTTCCAATGGAAAAATGACATTTTATTTACTTGAAGGAGGGCTTGAATTACCAAATCTTAGCATTGAAAGATACTTCAGTAGTAGTTTGACCTCTTATTTCACTCATGTAGAAATTCAGTCACTTCCCCATGGTCACAGGGCTAGTTAGTGGCAGAAAAGGGACTGAAAAGTAAGTCTTCTTATTCCTGTATTAGGGAACATTGGAATTTCCTACTCCTAGAGCCTATTTGGCATCAAATGCCAGATAACTTGTTTCACCAAAGGTATGTGATAATCTCATGAGACTCTACAAGAATTACAGGAATGAGGAAAAGGGAGAAAAATCACTGAAGAATCGGATTTTTTCCCTTTTTTAAAAAAAGATTTAATTAGGGCAGCCCGGGGTGGGGGGTGGTTCAGGGGTTTAGCACTGCCTTCAGCCCAGGGCATGATCCTGGAGACCTGGGATCGAGTCCCACACTGGGCTCCCTGCATGGAGCCTGCTTCTCTCTCTGCCTGTGTCTCTGTCTCTCTCTCTGTGTGTGTGTGTGTGTGTGTGTCTCATGAATAAATAAATAAAATCTTTTTAAAAAAGATTTAATTAATTAATTTATTTAAGATAGAGAAAGTACAAGTGGTGGGGGAGGGGTGGGCAGAAGGGGCAGGAAAGAATCCTCAAGCCGACTTCTTGATGAGCCTGGAGCCAGACAGGGGGCTTGCTCTCATGACCTTGAAATCATGTTCTGTGCCAAACCAGGAGTCAGATGTGTAATCGACGGAGCCATCCAGGCACTCCGAAAATTGGGATTTTTCTGAACCTGCCCATGGGGTACAGAAATTTTCAAAGATCTATAAGGCAACAAGCAATCCAGCTTCTGAGTCAGAGGGAAGAGATATGATCCAGGATTGGAGAATGACGCATTCTGTCATTTTTTTTAATAAGTCAAAAAAAGACAGAGTTGAACTCAGATTCACCTGCAATGTACTGCCTAGAACTCCACAGAAACACTGTAGAGAGAAGACGCATCTAAAATAACTGGGGTGAGGAAAGATGTGCAACCTATGCTAGGATGGGTTTAGTCTACGTCAGAGGGCAGCATCCCACTGATGCTGGCAATGCAGGGGGAGAGGACGTCAACAAATGACATGACCTTCAGGCCTGGTGGCATCTTACCTCCCATGCTGCCCTTACTCCACCTCTAGCAGAGAGCAGTTGTAGGAAGGGTGCTGATGGTGGCTGAGTATGGGTGTTGTAACCAAGCTTTAGGGCCAGTTAGACCAAGTTCAAATTCTCATTCCTTTACTAAATAGCTACGGGACCTTAGGCAAGTCATTTCACACCCCCAAGCTTAGGTTCTTCCTCTGTCCAATGAAGGACATTGTGAGGATTTAACAGAGGGAATGGTATAAAGCATATGGCACCACTCCTGGGACAGAGTGGAGGTTTCGCTTGTGAATATTTGCACCCTTCCTTGGTCTTTTTCAGCTTCGTATGAATTTTGGTCTCCATGCCACCTCTCCGGATACTCTTTGGATCTCAGGACCCAGGTTTTCCAATATGGAATTAAATACTTATTTAATTCTCCTATTAAGAGAATTTTAGAACTAAAGTTGCAGAGGGCCTGCTTAGGAACCTGAGGCCAGAGCATTCATGGCAGAGTGGACCTCTGGACGCCATTCAGCGCTGCCTCCTCAGCATCGCTGTGGTGTGCCTGGGATGCTTGTTGCCATGACCACCTAATTATTTCCCCTAGGCCTGACCACCATGACGAACTGAAACCCTTGCCAAACTCCCATATAAACAAGCAGCAGATGTCCGATTTGAAAAACATCATTCCTGAACAATAATGTTTGGTTTCCCATCCATCACATGGACCCATCCACAGAAATGGAGTCAGGGAGAGGTAGCTGTGGGGGAGTCAGGAACAAGAACTTGGGTGCAGAAGGGGACCAGACTTATGGTCAGTGCCTTGCCCTGGACCAATCTTGCAGGAGGCACTCCTTCCCAACATGACATACCAATTCCTTTATGGAGTCACTAACAACATTCCATTGGCCTTCTAACAAGCTCTCCATAGTCACACAGTAGCTGTGGAGAGCAAAACTAATGGCTTCTAGACTCAGACAGGTGTGGGTACCAATACTACTTTGCCTCTGATGAGCTAGGTAACTTTGACCAAATTCGCTCCTCTGAGGCTCATATAAAATGAAATTAATGATACCTGTCTCATAAAGTCATTGTGGGATTAAAGCAAAGTACATAGAGATGTAGCACAGGGCTTGGGCCTGGGAAGTCCTTGGTGAGCATCAGTTATACATTTGTTTTTAAATTATTGCAAAGCCTAAAAAAAATTATTACAAAGCCTAACATGCCCACTCTGCCACAATATATGATGATGAGTGATTTCTTTTGAGAAATACAGGATATCATGCAAATAAAAAGTGTCTTACAAATTATTTCATACAGTACTCTTATTTTATGGAGGATGGACTTGAGACCCAGAGAGCTTAAGGCACTTGCCTGAGATCACAGAGCTAGTTAGCAGCAGGGCTAAGAGAGAATGCCAGGGTTCTGACATCCAACCCAATGCCTTTTCCAGCATCCTATAATGCCTAAGAAAGGGAAGGAGGGAGGAGAATCAGCATTTACTGAGCAAGTACTTTTCATGGGATATTCTTTATGAATTGTTTCATTTTCAGCAATAGTAGGATGTAAAGTATTATTACTTATACTTAATAAATAAACAAATTAGAATATAAGCTTTAGGGACACCTGGGTGACTCAGTGGTTGAGCATCTGCCTTTGGCTCAGGTCATGATCCCAGCTGGGATCCTGGGATCGAGTCCCTCATTGGGTTCCCTGCAGGGAGCCTGCTTCTCCCTCTGCCTGTGTCTCTGCCTCTCTCCCTGTGTCTCTCATGAATAAATAAATACAATCTTTTCTTAAAAAAAAGAATATAAGTTTTAAAGAGCAGGAACTACATCTTTCTTATTCAATTCCTGTATTCCCAGCCTGGCTTGTACTAGGTGCCAATAAATACCTGCCGGTGAACAAGGAGCAATAATTCACCAAAGTCAAATAGCTTATAAATGGCAGAGCTGAAACTTGAAGTAAAATCTGTTTGATTCCAATGCCCATGATTTTCCTCAGCTGGCCCTTGTACTTTCTCCCCTGGGGGAACTAAGATTCAAGAAGAAAGAAAGGAAGACTAATTCTTTGAGAAACTTGAAAGTTCCAAAGTATTAAACTAGGTGTATTTATGTATGTTATCTCATTTGCTTTTTGCCACCACTGAAAATAACTGTTTTTCTTTTTGTTGGAAATTGAGATGCAGACAGCCTACCTCAACACTCCGGTTAGCATTTGTCAGAGGTGGTTGTGACTGGCCACACTCAGATCTGTGGTCAGTGCTGCAACACTCAACTCTGCCCTGGAGGAAAGAGGGCTGAGTAAGAACTGGACTTCCTGGGGACCGTCCCTGTACACCACGCAGATGATGGGGCAGGGACGTTCTGACAATAAATGGACTGGGAGATAGCTCCAAGCTGTCTGCTATAAAACTCCCCTCTCTTTGCTCTTCCTGAACATTAACTAAGGGCTGGTTTCAGCCATTGTCGTAGCCAAGTGGCAACTGTTCTCTTCCTGCGGTTTGATCTCTTACTCATTTAACATTCAGGAGGCATTAGTCCTTGAGCACTGGACAAAGCTGGCCAAGACACTGCACTTAGAAGTCTTTTGCTTTCCCCCTTCAACAGTATGGGATCCCCCATATCCTTCCAAGAAGCGTCCCTTTGCCTAAGTTTGTCTGAGATGGAACTTTTTCACTGCTAACCAGAAGAGTGCGGACGGATGCAGAAATGTGCTCTGGGAGAGGAATGTTACAACTGACACATCCCTGAATGTGAAACTGGCTGAGTCTGGATAGAGCGGGGTGTTGTAAGGACTCTGCCATATAGGGCTGGGATAGTAGTAATCCTTGTTAGGTGGTAGAAAATCAGTTGGTTAAAAGATTATCAGTTGTCTGCTAGAGCTCAGACCATGGCTCACAAATTAGGAACTTTAGGTGAACTGGTAGAAAAATGTCAAATTACCGTGTGACTACATCCTAGTAAGTTAGTAATTTGGGCCCATCTGATAGCAGGTAGAGAAGAACCTGGCAGGTTTATAGCTCTGTTTGGAGAATTACTTTCTTTCTACCTGTAGTTAGCAGTTTAAACCTGTTGAATCAAATAATCAGGTGCCTTAAGAATATAGCGTCAAGTTGGCACACAAAACAGCCTACTGGGTATTGGGGGGATTTAGAAGAACCCAGGAGACATGATGGCTCCAGACGTTTCTGAGCAGCTCTGCTGTGCATCTCTGTCTGGGAAAGTAAGAAATGAACATCTGGGTGGGTAGTGATATGAAAAGAAGAGCCACAATGGTAGGAGAAAGGAGCCTTGCCTCACAGCTCCAGATGAGGATTCTTCAAACTCAAAGGCAGAGGCCAATAAGCAAAGATTTAGACCTATGTACAGAGTCCCCAAGTTTGGTATTAAGAAATTGATGCTACAAAAGTGAGGTCCAAATTCAAATGAAATTTTGGCAAGATCTCTGGTGCTGAGTACCAGCAAATTAAATCTCTCCTGCCTCCTCCCTGCTCTAATCCTGTGCGATTAACAGGATGGGCTAAGAAAGGGCTTAAAAGTTGTACCATATGAAATGCTCAAGCCTAGTAAACAGAAGCTGTGTTCAACCCTGAAAGCAACTCTGAGTCCATGTTCATGGCCTGAACGGAAATGAACTACCAAGGTGGTACAGCTCCTATAATGGAACCCCTCAATTCCCCTCTTAATTTTAATATAGATTAACACTGGCCTAGTCAGTAGAACCCAGGGCAGCTGACTGGCCAAGGAACAAACAGATATTCATGAAAGTGAGTGGCTCAACAGAATCCAGATGACTCTCTAGGCCATTGACTGAGTGTCTTATTGTTTCCTCCATCCTCACTAAGGGGGTCTTGCTATCTTTTATTTCCCTGACCCTTGAGTAGTGAGTGTATCAGGAATTAAGTACATTATTTAATTTTTAGCTTACAAAATCTCAAGGAACCCCAGGGAACTATGTTCAAGAGGAGGAATCAGCATTCCCCAGAAAAGCTGAGCTTGGAAATCACTGGCCCTGGGTTTTACCTCTGAATTAATCAGCTGGATAGGGCTATTTTTTTCTATTGGAAAATGGTTGGCTTTGGATGAAATGAAATGATTTCTACAATAATAATAGCTAATGCTTATTAAAATCTTCCTAAATGCCAGGCAGTGGTCTATGGTTTTATATGCATGACTCATTTAAGTGTCCCAACTACCCTATGAAGTAAGTACTATTATTATCCACATTTTGCCAAAGGAAGTTAAGTACCTTGTCTAGACTTGAGCTGAGATTTGAACTTATGCCGTGGGTTCTTAACCCTTACATTGCATTTATTTTTAGGTTACTTATCTTGATGGATTTTCCTTTTTTACTCTCCTACTGCTGCATCTTCTTGGCTGCCTATTGTTACTGATTTTTTTTTGAGGTGCAGTTAACATACATTAACTGGTACCAATTAATGAGTTTTGACATATGTTTACACTCATGAAAACACCACTACTGTTCAAATAAGGAACATATTTATTACTTCCTCCTCCAGTTTTCCTCATATCTCTTTGTAATCTGTCTCTTCTCCCTCCTTCCCTCATCCCCAGGCAAACACTGATGCACTTTTTGTCATTATGGAACAGTTTACATTTTTCTAGAATTGTGTGCAATCGGGACCATACAGTATGTGCTTTTTTTCTATCTGCCTTCTTTCATTCACATAATTATTTTGAGATTCATGATTTAAAGTATGTCAATCATTTTTTTTAGTTTCTAATTATTATTTCATTGTATGGATATTGCTATGTGCAATAGTACACAAAGCAGCGCAAGTATAGCTACCATGAATATTCATGTACAAATCTTTTTGTGGCCATACACTTTAATTTAAATAAATGTCTTGTAGTGCAAAGCCTGGGCTGTACGTAGGTATGTTTAACTTTTTAAGACACTGTCCAGCAGTTTTCCAAAGCCGTTGTATTATTCTACATTCTTCTCAGCAATATTCGAGACTTCCGGTTGCTCTATATCCTTACCAACACTTGATATGATCAATCTTTTTAATTGTAGCCATCTAGTTGTCATGTAGAAGTTTTTCATTGTGGGTTTAACAATGTTTTCCTAATAATTAATGATGTTGAAAACTTTTCTTTTTCCTAATAATTAATGATGTTGAAAACTTTTCATGTTCTTATTTGCCATCTATATCTCCTCTCTCAAAATGCCTCTATTTTGTCCCTTTTATTTTTACTGAATTCTTATATTTACTTAGGGTTTTTTTTTTTTTCATTTTACTTTGTTTTGTTTGGTTTGGTTTTACTTCTTCCCTCTGGAGTCAGCTTCCTTTTTCTCTGAGAAGATACTCTACAAATTAGAACACAGATCAAGGAGATGAACATGGTTTAATAGATAGGGCACAGGTTTGGAAATCATCAGGTATATTTGCACTTGCATTTTAGCTTTGCTACTTGGTAAATTATGTTGCCTTGGGCAATTCAATTCATGCCCCTGCACTTTAGTTCATTTGTCTGTGAAATGAATCTAGTGAACCTATCTCCTGGTGTTTCTACAAACAATAAATAAAACATTCTTCTTAAATGAGTTTCATGAAACAATAGGAATAACCCTTGTTAAGGCTATGTACTAAAAAGGAGGCTGCTTATGAGAATTTTGACCGTAAGAATTATTAGAATGCCCTCAATGCCAGATGTTCCTGCAGAATAATATCTGAAGTGGCATCTTGCTTATTATTTTCTTTTTTCTTTCTCCTTCCCTTCTGTATGCATAATATACACAGTTTGCAAAAGAGGTATATCATTCACACACATCTGATATCATATCCCAATACTTGCTGTGGTACAACTCACTCACCAGGGAGCAGGGAACCCTCTGATCTCCAGGCTCCTCTTCTCGGTCATCCTGTTTTTACACTGCCCTCATGCCTTTCTGAATCCCTCCCTGTCTATATCCTACTCAGGTAGACAAAACAATGTTTACTTCCATGTGGGTTACTTTTGAAAGCACTGGTAGAGAATTCCCAGTCTCTCTGAGCAGAGGCTTATAGATAGTCATCAACATCTAATAAGGAGATTCGTCTTCCTCCATTGCGCACAAAGCACAGTAGTAGCTCTGTGGATCTCTATCCCTCACTCTCAGCGTCTCCCTGGGAGTTGAGCTGCTCGTCCTGTGCTCTTGGTGGGAGGAAGGACAGGGCCAAAGAAAGGCCGACAGCTATTGCCCCTGGCTCTCTTACAAGAAAAGAGCATCTTCCAGACAGGGCTTGACCTGCAAAAAGGCTCCCTTGCTGTGCAGGAATTATTCACTCTAGGACATGCTTCCTGTGTACTAACATCAAATATTCCTGCTGGCTGCAGAAGCTCAGAATAGGACAGTTTAACTGTTTCATGTGCAGTCTGCATGAGCTGCATAATCCCCTGCCAGGATGCTGTGTACATAATGGGTGCCCAGTCATGGCAGTTTCCTCCCTAATTCTGATGGTTACTCCCAAACAGGCATCAGGGACATCTAAGTTCCCCTGTGGCTGATGTCCTTGTGAGTGAGGCTCATCACTACCACCCTCCCCGGGGCTATATCAATTCTTGTGAGGCTTGTTCCATTAGTCCTACCTGCCCTGGATGAACCTATCTCCTGGCTTCATAGAAGATGCTAAGGAGCACATGAAATATCAGAGACTCATCAAAAGGATAAATAGCTTTCCCAGTGTTCTAGGGCTTAGGCCTTTCCTAAAGAACTTCTGGTACTCTCTACCCTGAGGAAAAGTGACATACCTTGATGAAAGGCTGGTGACATATCTGAGATAGCCACTTCTCTAAGTGGAAAGCTTCTGGTCCTTTTGGTGGAGAAATTCATAGCAATAAACCTGCAGTAGATTACAAAGGGCACATGAAAGGAGACGTTGCAATAAACCCAGAGTCCTCTGGGATGCCACAGGAAGATTGGCTTAGACTCAAATGCTAATGGCCCCTCTGATGAGCGTGGACAACATGATTACACAGGGAAGGCACGGCCAAGTTTTGTACTCTCTCCCCAGCTGGCAGGAGCAGTCTTCCTGGAACGGCTCCCTCCTACCTCCCATCCTCTGCAATCAAAAAACTTCCGGGAATCTGATTTCCTGGCCTCAGCCTCTTCCAACAAAATGAATGGATTGAGAAATCACCCTTCTCACAAACCTCAGTGCCTTACCTACAGGCACCATAATTAGAAAACAAAACACTAAATTAATTATTTTGTAGAGCAAGTCCTAACCATAGAAAGAATACCACGCAGAATTTAAGGGATGTCAGGAAACAGAGGATCTGAAGGCATCTTGTGGAGACCTGACTACATGCCAGGCCCTCCCTATGCTGAGCGTCTGATCCTCTGAGATAGGTTTTAATCTCCAGTGTATGAGTAAGGGGACAGAGGCTCATGAAGTTTAACAAATTTGTCTCAGGCCACAGAAATTAGCAGCAGACCTGGGTTTGATCATGAGTTGGTCTCATTTTCAAAGCTTGTGGGTTTCCCACTGTATGCTTTTTAAATTTTTTGCATTGAGTAGGCTCCTCATTCCATGCATCTGTACCCTCTAGTCTCCAGCCAGGCTGTCTGTACCTCAGACCCTGCGGTGGTGCCAACCAGTACCTGTTTTCTATCCTCTTTACACTTTTCCTGAAGCATATTGACAAGCCAGCTGGTTGGAGCTACCTAGTCTCTTTCCCGTCATCCTCTCCTGGCCTCTCTAACTGTCTCCTGAGGGGCCAGGGGCCTTTGTGGAGAAGAGCACCATCCCACAGTAAGAAGCAGGGTCTGAGTCTCCTGTTTCAAAGCTGGCACTGCTGTTCAAACCCCACTTTTTGCTACTTTGGTGGTGATGATGTGTTTGGTTTTTGGCTGATCTGAGAGTACTTTTGTCCCCAAAGCTCACTTGGTGAATGCAGATAAATGGCCTACCCTCAACCCACTGTCAGTAAAGCCTCTCTCCAACTCAGGTTAGTGACTCCACTTATTTTTTTAAGGAGTTCATTTTTCAGAAGCCCCTCTTAGCAAGGATGAATAAGACATGATCCTAGCCTACTAATAGCAGCTCTCATCAGGGTGAGAGGAAGATAGACCCTATCATTTGGTGTTCATGAAATGGAAGCCATTCTAGGTATTTCAAGTAGAAAATATTTTAATATGGAGATTAGATGCTACTAAAGTTATCGTAAGTGTCTGAAAGAGGAGGTTGTAGGCTCCAGTGATAGCTGGAGGTGCTATTGCTGCCCCATCAGGAAGGTGGAGATCAAGGGGACCCAAATTGAGCAGTGAGTTCTAGATTCTAAAATCTGGACCAGATAACATACATACTTTTTTTTTTTTTTTTAAGATAACATACTTTTAATCTAGGGAATCAGAAAGGCAGCATAGGGAAGCTGTTGTGCTGCTGTTAAGGCTGACTCTGGATAATCATAAAATTGATGGCTAATTACCAGAATACAAAACAGAAGAATATCATATCTCCACAATTGAGCTTGCCAGCAACAAATATCTAAAACAGCAAGATTTTCTTTGTTTCTTTTTTACTTTCCAAATCTTATGTATGTGCATCTATTGGTGGAACTTAATTGGTATTCAGAACCCCATTTATCTACAGAGAAGTCTGGAAAATGGACTTGTACTACTGATGTGTGTGGATATTGGGAGCATACCTAGCCATGTCTCCCACAAACTCGTGAACATATGTGTGCACTCAAGGGTAGAGGAAGCATGCTCGACAAGGTACGACATGGGTCACAAAGACGGGAGAGAACAGTTCTACCTGGGGTTCAGGGAAAGTGACAGAAAAAAGACTTCCTGCTAAGTCTGAAGAATGTCCTTTAGCAGTTTCCCTCAAAGAAGGTTGAAAGGCATTTGAGGCAGAGTAAATATTATGAGTTATGGCAGAGAGTATGAAAAAGTGTAGCATAGTTGGGATCAGCCTATGCTTCCTTCGTCTGGAGCATAAGGGGGAAAGAGGAGACCATTGAGCAATGAGGTCCAAGGCAGACAGGACCCCAGATCAAAGCAGATCCCACATGCCATGCTCAAGAGTTTGGACTTTCTCCTGGAAGTGACGGGGGCCTTTGGAAGGTTTGACACAGAGGAATGATAAAATAAGGTAGGTTTTAGAAAGCTCCCCCCAGATGCTAAGTGGATGACACACTGGAAGGGGGAAGAATCAGGATAAAGAGAGCAGCTGGAAGGCTATTGCAAAATGGCAGACTACACGTGGTCAGGATCTCAACTAGGATTGTGGATGTTAGAATGAGAAGACAGGGCTTGCAGTATATCCAGAAGATGAGTCAATAGGACTCAACTTACTAAAGTAATTAGGAACAATTAGTATGTGCATACTATGTGGCAGGTTCTATTCTATATACTTTGCATTTATCAATTGACCTAGTCCTTACAAAGCTCTGTGAAGTAGGCTCCATTATCAACCTGCATCTACAGTGAGGAGAGTGAAGTATGACCGGCAAAAGGCAGAGCTAGGATTTGAAACCAGGTAGTCTAGTTTTTGAAAACAAATATTCAACTCATTTGCTGTGAAACTGATAAAAGTCACTTTCTGCACTTACTGACAAAATTTACTTCCCTTGTACTTCATGATTCTGCGTTTCACTTATGAATTCTGGTTTGGACTCTGAATCAGGAGTTCTCTTAACCTAGATGTTCATGGATGAATTTGTGCAAGCCTAATGAATCCTGAAGTTATAATCAAGATTTTACTTTTTTTTTTTTTCAGCATTTGTATAATTGTTTTTCTGGGAAGTGGCAAGGCCTATCAAATGGTTTGTCAAGGATTCTCAAATGGATCTTTGACCTAAAAATACATTTAAGAAGACATTTAAAATGCATTTAAGAATACATTTGCCTTAGAGCAGTGTTTCCCAAAGTGTGATCCCTGAGCCTGGGAAATTGTTAGGAATGCCTATTTCTAGACCCTATCCAAGACCTACTGAACTGGAAACTCTGGGGCAGGGGTTGGGGTTAGGGGTACAGGAATGTGGGTCAATAAATCTTCCAGCTGATTCTGATGGATGCTTAAGTTTGGGAACCACTGCCCTAGAGCAAGCATAAGTATGAGTGATGTGGCAACTGGGGCTGCACCTTAGCATGAGTGGACCATTCACAGTGGATGTGGTATCAAGGAGGGCAGAGCAAAATCTTAGAAGTCTGAGATCTTTTTTAGGCACTCTCAGGAAGGAAATACTGCAACATAAGCTCTGAACCATGCCAATTGCTTGCAAAAGGCACTCACTGAGGGCTTCTGTGATGCTCAGGACATGCACTCCTAGCAGCTGCGAAGATGCAACCTGTGGACCCCCGTATACCAGCCCAGCGGTGCCCCAGATGCCAGCCTGTCCTCTCCAGCAGTTTCTTCTAGGGCTGCAGTTTAGGTATCTTGTTTCATCCAAGGTATACAGACCTTTAATGACATTTCAGCAGAGGATAACCTGCCTGGCTTCCAGGGCATTTAGTATATAGTACGCATTAACTCCTCACAGGGAGGTGCGAGGGTCTCTAGTCCACACCTTGCCCAGTTGACACAACAGCTGTGTGACCTGAGCAGGATTCATGCCTGCCAGGTTTTTTTTCTTTTCTTTTTCTTTTTTTTTTTTTTTTTTACATCTTCTTGGAGACGTGAAAAGTCACAGAAACCACCTGTAGCGCTAGACAGTGGAACTGGCAAGGATCCCTAAGCCCTCCTCTCCTGCGGCCCCTCCCTTACAGAAAGGCCCAGTGTCTCCTTTCTGCTAAGTCACAAAGCTGGAAAGCTCTTAGGGTAGGGAGAGAACATGTGCCTGCTGGTTGGCTTGGAGAGGTTCTGGGAATTCATTCTGATCTAAACAACTATTCCAGTTATTCATGTGACTCAGCCCCTGAGAGCGGGATCTTCCTGTGTCCACAGGGCTGGGTGTTGCTGACTCAGTGCTGAAGAGGGCACCTTGTCAGCCCTCCTGGTCTCCCAGCTCCCCTCCCCCACCCCTTCGTCCCCAGAGGACACCAAAGGGAAGCAGACAGTGAGGGTGAGCTGCTCAGCTGGTTCAGTTTCATTGCTAAATAAGCAGCCAGCCTCCTCCCATTACAGCTGGCACCGCACACATCTGTCAGTCTTCTGGGCATTTGGGAGGGGACCTAATCAGAAACAGTTACCCATATGCATCCACCTATGCCTTTCACACATTTTACCCAGCACCTACTATGTGGCCTGGCTGACTGCTAAGGGTACCTTTCAGAGTCCTGGTGGGGGGAAAATGCATTAACAGTCATTCGGGAAGGAATGGAGAAAGCACTGTAGCCGAACTATAGAGAGCTTTCAGAATGCCAAGCAGCAATTGATAACCCTTTCTAGGTACTTGGGAGTTCTCTTTAACATGTGGAAAAATTCAGAGTGTGGAGGAGAATTACTTCCATCCATAGAAGACAGAGGACCAATGCCAGGAGCCAACATGGTCCAAGGGAAGGACTTTCTGACAGAATTTAGGCAAGAATCAAGAAAGAGGCAAAGGGCGGGAAGACTAAAGTGACAAATTTTCCAGTTTTGCCAAAGGGCCTTTTCTTAACTTAAACCAGCTACACACTATCCGCCAGGCAGGATGGTTCCATTTCCCCACTAGCCAACTGCTTGAAGTTATCCTCTGCCTTTGAGAAGGAGGAGAAAAGATCACTTGCATGAAAATTTCCTGGATGGAAATTAAGGAAAAATGAAGCCATCAATACAGACATCAGTTGTGTATCAAACCTTTCTGTGTATGATATTATATGATATTATACGTTAGATCCTGAAAGAAGACACACTGACATGCATACATACGTGGTTAGGTGCTGAAGCTTGGAGGAGTTAAGCAACATGCTTGAGGGTATCCTCAAACTGAGACTAGGGTCTGTGTTCTTGCCACTTGCAAACTTACTGTCCATGAAAACACATAATAGAAAGTGATACTCTTGGACACCTGCGTGGCTGAGTGGTTGAGTGTCTGCTTTTGGCTCAGGCCGTGATCCCGGGGTCGTGGGATGGAGTCCTGTATCAGGTTCCCCGCAGGGAGCCTGCTTCTCCCTCTGCCTGTGTCTCTGTGTCTCTCATGATAGGACCCCCAAGTCTGTGCCTTTCTCCCATACCACTCTCTTTTTCTCCCTGTTTTGAGGCTGGTTTTTATCTCTCTTTAGGATCTGTTGTCTGTACCTGTAAAAATAGAATCTGATATCATCCAGGATTATGATTTATCGATGGTAATGTTAGAATGAAAAGGCTTCTTCATAACCCCAAGCACACTTTCTTATCATGCATTCCTTCATTCAGTTGGTTTATATTGAATATTCATCCCCTTGTGCCAGACACAAGGTCCTGAGAATAGAGCCATGAAAAAGGCAGGCACAGTTCCTTCTCCGGAAGTTTGCAGTGTAGCAGGGAGAAGGAAACATGAAGTAAGTTATACAACCGATCAGTTTATGACAATTGCAGTAAGTGGCATAATCATGATCGCTAATACTTCAACTTACTATGTGCCAGGAACTGTTCTAAGCAGTCTACGTTAAAAAAAAAAAATGCACTTAATTTTCACAGGGCAATGCGGGGAAGAAGAGAAATCAATGAAGGCTTCCTGAAGGAAGTGTCGGCTCGGTCGGGAACAGGAGGAGTTAATGATGGTGAGGAGGAGAGGGCCAGACAGGACCAGGGGTATAATTTAGGACTGTGGTGCCCAAGGAGCCACTAGCCACACGAGGCTACAGAGCACTTGAAATGTGACTAGTCTGAATTGAGGTGTGCTATGAATACAAAATACATACTGAGTTTCAGAGATTTAGTACAGAAAAGAATAATGTAAAATGTCATTAGTTTTTTTGTACTGATTACATGACGACATGACAAGATCTTGGATTATGGAGTTAAATCAAATATATTATTAAAATTGATTTTGCTTTTTTTAAACTTCTTTTACTATTAAAAAATCCTTTTTGATGGTCACTAAGAAAATTTTAAATGATGTATGCAGCTCACATTACATTTCGATTGGACAGTGCTGCTCTAGAAGCCTGGGAAGGCTCAGGGAGCACGCACTTCAGGGGAACCAGAGCCTGGAGGAGGTGTGGAGAATGATGGGGGAAGAGGAGAAGATGCTGAAGGCAAATGCCAACTGCCAACCTTCCACCTGAAGGTCTGAAAGGGTAACTAACTGCAACCTTTGTAAGCCCACATCTGAGATGCGGGGGTTGACTGTACCTCTTCCTCAAGACCAGCTCCAGCTCTGAGCCAGGGAATGGTTAATGTTATTTTTGGGGTTGGTATTTGTAGATAGAAGAGGTAAGAACAACCAGGGAAAAAAATTAAAGAAAGATGGAGGAACATTGTAGGGTAAAAATCAAGCCCCTAACAATGACCCACCCAACCTTATAACACTTTCCTGCCAGCCCCTTTACCCCTCAGACCGCATCTACTCAGCTCCTCCTTCCACCCCACCTCCACTCCAGTTACACTGGCATCGTTTCTGGGTCTCAAACATCCCAGGCATGTTCCTGCCTCAGGATCTTTGCATTGGCTGCTCCCCTTGCCTGAACATTCTTACCCCAGCTGTCATACAGCCAGCTACCTTAACTCCTGGTTCAAATATCACCTTCCCAGAAAGGCCTACCTTGACTATCTTATTTAAAATGAAATTTCCATTGGCATTCCCTAACCCTACTCTTGTTTTTTTCCATGGCATTTACTACCTTTTACATATACTCAATAATTTACTCTTTTGTTATGTTTATTGTTCATCTCCCTACTAAAAAGTATTCACCCTAAAGATAGTGATCTCATTTTATTTCCTGCATTATCCCTGACACCGAGACAAATGCCTGACATACAGTAGCTGCTCAATTAACTTTTTTTTTCTTCAATAAATCAAAGTGTCAGTGGCACTGCTTAGGATACCATTGGTTGATGAATAGGTATCCTCCATGTAGTCTTTTCCTTTTTCTCCCTTTCCTGCAGCCACACTTGGCTAGCTGTACTTCCCATTCATCTTTTACTTCTCAGGGTTCTGCTCTGTTCTGGATCCCTCACATAGGCCTCCCAAGAGACTGTATAGGCAGCAGATGATGCTGCAGAAAGCAGCACCCCCCTCCCCATCCTGGGACAGGACATTGGGATTCCCAGGTGCCCTCCTGGCTTGGCTCAAATGCAGGTCCCCCTGCCTCTGTTTCTCTAGCTGTCAAGGATTCCAGGCTCCCTGGGAAGCTGAACAAAGTACATAGTGGATTAAGTCTGAGGGAGACAGGGCAGTGATTCTCAAAGGATGGACCCTGGACCAGACACAGCGGCATAACCTGGGAGCTAATATTAGAAATGCACAATCTCAGGCCACACCCTAAATCCACTGAATCAGAAACAATGGGGGGAGGGTACCAATGGTTTTTAATCATGACTGAATCAGTCTTAATTTATTAAATTAAAAAATTAATAAAGCCTCCACGTGATTGTGATGCACTCAAGTGTGAGAATCCCTGGGCTAGAGAAACATGGGGACTTTGTTAGCAAGGTTTAAAAGGTCAGGTGAGAAGACCAGTCCCCATGGGCAGGCTAGCTCTGGGCCCATGGGCAGCTTCCCTGCTTCAGAGGCCTGCAGCCACAGTATGACCTAGGAAGCCAGAGGCCACACTCCCAGGTCCTCCCAGTCCGCCCCAGGAAAGTCCCCATGGTGAGGCTGTGACCTTCTGCCCTTCCCGCTCCTCCTGGGCTGGGCTGCCCGGGCTCTCTGCCCCAGCCAGCGACCAACGGCCCTCCCCCTTTGCCCTGCCCCTCTGTGTTTCTCCCCTGCCCGATTTGTTCTCCCCATCCCACTTGACTGTCTCATTCCCACTTAGTCTTTTAACCCAGTTACTGAGCACCCACTGTGTGCCCTGGACATGCATCCTGGGCTCTGGGCAATTCCAGGGTTGCTTGGGGCAGGAAGCTGACCGGGCCTGGTGCTGCTTCTCCTCATCTCCGTTGTTTAAATGGTCATCACCTAGTAACACCTCAACCAAAATCAGTTTACTAACTTAATGCAGCCAGCCATATCCTATTGGTGTTATCTAGCTAGGAGAAACTAATATTTGCCTACTTCTGTCTTCGTGCTAGATGCTCATGTATTAAAAAAAAAATGTGCATTCAGTCCATGATTTATTAAGTGACTGGTGATCCAGATGTTGTTCAGGAGGAGCACTGTCCAATAGAATTAATAATATAAACCACACTGTGTTCTTCAAAGCGCTATGAAGAAATTAAAATAATTACATAAATGATTGAAAATGATTCTACATTTTACAGACCTAACCTCTATAACGCCCCTTCAAGTTGAATATATATATATAAATATATATATGAAAACTGAGCCTGAGCCACCATGCACATTGTCCAGGTACCTATAGTACTGAGTGGTTTGACCAAGGTTCAGACCCCAGTTACACTGACTCCTAAGCTCATTCCCATTAACCTACAAGGCCAGGTTGAAGTCAAGGTTACCATAAAGAAGAGGGAGATGAGGAAAGAAGAATGGAATGGCTCTGGAGTTGAAACTTTTTTTTTTTTTAAGATTTATTTATTCGAGAGAAGAGAGAGAGTGACTGCATGAATGGGGGGAGGGGCAGAGGGAGAAGGAGAAGCAGGCTGTCGACTGAGCAGAGAGCTGGATGTGGGACTCGATGCCAGGACCCTGAGATCATGACCTGAGCCAAAGGCAGATGCTTAGCCCACTGAGCCACCCAGGTGCCCCTGGAATTGAAACTTTTGAGTACTGGACTAAGAGTTAGGTGATACTGTGTATTATTGATTAAATTTTATGACCTCTCATGTCCCCACTCACAGGTTACATGCAGAGCTTGGCTTGATGGCTGTTAGGCCTCCTCCAGATGTAACATGCAGGTTAGTTAGCACATAGGCTTTAGAACCAGGCTGGCTGGGCTGGAAACCTGCTTCTACTGTGGACTTGCTGTGTGATCTTGGGCAAGTCACTTAAGCTCTCTAAGCCTCAATTTTCTCATCTGCGATAACTGCTGTAATTACTGCCTCACTGGGCAGATGACAAGATTAATGGTTTATGTTATGGGTTAGGAAGGTTATCTAGCAGAAGGTGAGCACCTGAGGAATGCTGTGTTTGTTTTTTTTTTTTTTTAAGATTTTATTTATTTGACAGAGAAAGAGCAAGAGCAGGGAAAACAGCGAGGGAGAGGGAAAGGGAGAAGCAGGTTCCCCCCGCTGATCAGGGAGCCCGATGTGGGACTCGATCCCAGGATCCCGGGATCATGGCCTGAGCCAAATGGCAGTTGCCCAACCAACTGAGCCACCCAAGGGCCCTGAATGATGTTTTTCTATTATCCTAGCTGTATCCTGCTGGCTTCTCAGCTGAGGCCGGGACCATCTTGCCCAGCAGCCCAGGCCTTTCAGGTGCCTGGCTCTTACTCTGGCTAAGCCCTTTCTTTCCCAGCACAAGGGAAATGAAATCCTGATCTCTATTCCTGACTGAAGGCACAGGGAATTTGGTCTTGGACCTCAGTGGAGTTTCAGCTAAGGCCTTTTTGACAGGTCTATCCCTATAGGGGATAGTTTTGTTCGAAACTTACCATCATCGAATGTACCTGCTTTCACAGAGGTTTTGTGCAACACCCAAAACATTTTTTTCCTTAGCTCAGGTGAGCTAGATAAGAGTCCAAAGATGGTAAGGATGGTATTGCGTGGGGCTAAAGAACTTCGGTATTGCTTTGGTGGTTGGTTGATCACACTAGGTGGGGGACCTTAGTTGTTTTAAGTTTTGATTCTCTGTTTGAAAATGAACATAACAGCAGCATCGCCTCCTGGCACATTTGTAGAAAGGAAATAAAATGTTGCCTGTAAGCACTGACCACAGCAGCTAACACAGTTATTGTACAATGAATATTGGCTATTGTCATATTAACAGTCCTCATGGATTATGTACATTTGGCATTAGAAAGACTTATGTTCAAGTTGTAGCTCTATCACCCACAAGCTGCGTGACCTTAGGCAAATTAATTACTATCTCTGAGTCCTAGGACTTTTTTTACCTGAAAAATGGGAACAGAAGCAGTATAGGCACAGTCTGCTACAGTGTTTTCATAGATATAACATAAGGTTCTGTATGTCTGTATGTTGACTATGAAGCACCGTGCCCATCTAGCTTGTTCTTTGATAGTTAATTTTCTGTCAAGGCTTTATTCTCTGTCCTCTGCTGTTTTGAGTTTCCTCATCTTTGCCTTTGTTGCAGAAAACACAGAGAACTCAGTCCTATTCATCTCTGTGCTGGAGCTCAGCAAAATGCTTTGTGTGCTCAAATTATTAAAATTAGAAGTCTGAGGGTCCAGCCTGGTCTCTGCTGCACACTGATCATGTACACTTAGACCAGTCGTTTAACTTCTCTGACCAATTTCCTTATCTACCAAATAGAGACAGACTGAATATCTGACTTGCCCACCTGTTGAGGTCGATCAGGATAATCAGAAGGGACAAGAAAAGCCCTTAGACCCACCCAACCAGAGTCAACCACCCCTGCTTTGCATCCTCCTGTGAGGGTAGACTGTCCTTCCATCTGTCTGCCCTTCCATCTGTCGTCATCCTGCATTGAAGCTGCTGTTGAATCATTTCTTTGCTGGCAGCAGTATAGCACAGTGATGAAGCACGTAGGCTCTGTAACCTAGGATCAAATCTCAGCTTTGACACTTGCCAGTTACATTACTTTGGGGAGCTAAATTACCCTCTCAGTGCCTCAGTTTCCCTATCCATTAGGTAACGATGATAGATGATAACAATGCCTCCCTTGTATGGTTGTTATTGAGGGAAGTCACATTAAACCCAAAGGTGGCTGGTGCATAGTTGGTGCTCTGTAAATTTCAATTGTTATTAATATTTCTGTCTTTCTTATTTGACAGCAAGGTTGGGTCTTCTCCTCAGTGCCAAAATAAGCCCAGGCACATAGCAGGGGTTCAACAAATAGTAGTTGAACAAATGAGTCCAAGAATCCCACATGCCATGGATTCTTCTGTCTCTCTTCAGCCCTCTCCCCTTCCTCCCGGATTTGCCCACTCTCCAGTTTTCCTTAGAAATGGGTCTTGCTGTTTCTGCTTTTTGTGTGTGTGTGTGTGTGTGTGTGTTTTTTGTGTGTGTGTGTGTTTTTTTTTTTTTTTGTTTTTTTTTTGTGTGTTTTTTTTTTGTTTCTGCTTTCTATCCAGTGCCAGTGCTGCTGCTTTCTTGGTCAGAGACTCCCTCACTTCTAATCTGGCTTCCTGTTTGTCTTTCTGACTCAGATTCTTCCAATCCCACCCAACCCATACCTCTGCTTCATACCCAACCTGCTACCACTCCTCCTCTGCTTCTGATTACTCTAGATCTCATATTCTCTACTGACTTATTTCAGAGGACTTCACCTACAGGTTTCAAGGTCCTCCAGCATTTGAGTCCCCTGTAACCATGGATGCACCTGTCCTTTTCTCACTGCTTGTCTGTGCCCTTCTCTGAGCATGGCAACTCCCTCACCATCTTAACCATCCATCTACTTGAAGTACTCACCTATCTGTCCACCACCCACCCACCCACCCATCTACCCATCCATTCATCCATCCAACCATCCATCCACCTTTCTATGCATCTATCCATGCATGCATCCATCCACCCATCCAGCCATTTATTTATTGTCCATCAGGCATTCGATTGACATTCACTATGTACCTATCACTCTCTAGTCACTATATGGAATACAGACTTCAACAAGCAGAGCTGGTCCCCAACTTTATATAATTTTTTAGTCTACCACAGAGAATAGATAACTGAGCCACAATATGTGGAAGAAGGTAGTTTTTGTGTAGTATGGGTGACATAACGAGGTTTTAAATTAGAATTCAGGGTTGAGTTTAGGGATCTGTGAACTCCTTAAAATTGTAGGCAAAGTTGTGTGGATAACAAGAATCATGTGGTATCTATTTCCATACATGTGCATTTCCAGGGAGAGGGTCCATGGCTCTCATTACATTGTCAAAGGGGGTCCCCAGGAAGCACTAGAGGCTGTGTAAGGAGAAGCCTGGAGAAGAGACACCCTTAGTTTAGGGCCCTGAAGCTGAGAAAAAGTGAAACTAATGCTTATTTCAGACCCAGTGTATTACAGACTGATGTTTGTTTCTGGTAGGACCAGTCTTGTGTCCCCCAGCCACAAGCATCTGTTGAGGCCCTAACTCTCAATGTAATAGCATTAGGAGGTGGGGCTTTGGGGAGGTAACTAAACTGCAATGAGATCATGAGGCTGGAACCCCCACGATGGGATTAGCAGTCTTACAAAAAGAAGAGACATCAGAGCTTCCTCTCTCTGCCATGGGAGGACACAGCAAGAAGGTGGCCATCCTTAAGCCCTGAAGGGGGTCCTCAGCAGACCTGCCCACGCAGGCACCCTGATCTGAGACTTCTTAGCCTCCAGAACCATGAGGAAAAAAAAGTGCCTCTGTTTTTAAACTGTCTAGTCTATGATATTTTGTTACAGTAGCTTGAGCTGACTAAGACACTACATGCCGGGCATTGCTTCTTCTAGTTCTGCAACCTTGACATGTCCTTGTTGAGAATACAGAAATGGGAGAGAAATAAAGTGAAGGACACTGGCCTTTCCTGAGCACTGGGCTAGGCAGTATCAAGCTTTCAAAATAGGTGTATTATCCCTATTTTACAGAGGAGGATGGTCAGAAAAGTAAAGCAAGGACTGTGGCCGCATAGTCATAACGGGTGGGGTGAGGACTTAACTCTGGGCCACCAGGGCTCTAGGATCCAGGATCTCTGCCCCCCTCCCAAGCTTGTCTGTGGATCAAGCATGTCACAGAGTTAGTGCTTTAGAGCTGTAAAACACCATTTACTTCTGTAAGAGAAGATGTTGTTGTCTGTGTTTAGAGAATGTTAAAGGAGTTTTACAAGCCTAAGGAATTGCTGTCATTAAATTTTCAACAGCCTCCAAAAAGAACGACCTTTTCCTGTGGATCCTGCCCATATAAAAGGTCAGCGAGTGTTGGCTCTCACCCAGAGTGTTATCACAGGAGTTTCCAGGAACAAGGCTGGGCACAGGGCAGTCACTCAGCAAGCACTTATGAGTGGGTCTGTTGGTGGAAAGATGCTTCCAGGGGGCTCCACCTGGTGAGGTTGGCAGCCCGTGTCATCACAGCTGGCAGAAAATGTGTGGCCTCCAACTGTCACCTTGCCCACTACCATGGGTCCTGCCAGCAGGACACACATTCCCAGACCCAGAGGTTTCTGAAACCTCAAGAAAGCTTGAGTCCAGGCCGACTTAGCACCTAGATTCTTCCCCTGCAGTCTAACATCCCCCCAATGGCACCCCCACTGCATGGAACAAATTCAAATCCAGGCTGAAAACCACTGGACTTCTTGTGAGGGGAGAATGGACCAAGTGACGTCTCACCTCCTGTCCAGTCAGGTAAAATTGGGATGGATTAAGGGAGAAAATACTTTTTTCAACTAAAATTGTGTTCTCCTTGGGGCACCTAGGTGGCTCAGTGGTTGAGCATCTGCCTTTGGCTCAGGTTGTGATCCCAGGGTCC
Source organism: Nyctereutes procyonoides (assembly GCF_905146905.1). Classification (NCBI taxonomy): domain Eukaryota; kingdom Metazoa; phylum Chordata; class Mammalia; order Carnivora; family Canidae; genus Nyctereutes; species Nyctereutes procyonoides. Next base: position 38,955,815 of record NW_026575140.1, on the reverse strand, counting down.
TGGGATTGAGTCCCACATCAGGCTCCCCACATGGAGCCTGCTTCTCCCTCCACCTATGTCTCTACCTCTCTCTGTGTCTCTCATGAATAAATAAATAAAATCTTTTTTTAAAAAAAAGTAAAATAAATAAAATTGTGTTCTCCTTGAAGGCAAAAACCATATCATCCCTTGATTTGGCCTTGTAACTAGCTTTACACTCTGTTCCTCTCCATGCCCTTGACCCTCGTGCTAGTCAAGAACACCTGCCTGAATCACTGCTACAGCCTCCTAACTGGTGTCCCCACATGCATCCTGTCCTGTCCCACCTGTTCTCGGAAGCCAGACTGGTGCTTCTGAATGGATGGACTGCATTCTATCTCTGGCCTTTTTGTCATTCTTCAGCTGTTCTCCTTGATGGGTTCCAAGATGTGAAGTTTATCCAAGAGTTCAACACTCCTAACTTATCCCTTGACCCCTTGTGCCTCTGTACCCTCCGCTCTGGCCACCCTACTGTCTCCCCACCTCAGGTGCACCCCTCCTCCGCTCTCCTCCCAGCTCCTAGCACCCTCAGCCCCCTGCTGAACTCCTCCACAGCCTGCAGACCTCAGGCACTGACACAGGACCCAGTCCTTTCTGGAAGCCCAAAATCTCAGGCAGGTGGCCTCCTCTGGGCCCCTAGAGCACTCACAGCCTTCTTCACCCCCGTGTTATAAATTTCTGGTATGTTTTCTGTCTTTTTCACCAGCTCTAAGGTCCAGGCAGATGCATCTGTTTGCTTGCTTATCACCGTATTTCAGCGTCCAGCCCAGTAAGACCCTCACTCACATATGAGGCACTTAATTGATGTGTTTTCATTCCCCAGAGCAGGGCTCTGTGCTGAGTCCAGGTCAGACTCCTCGCCTCCTTCAGAGCTTGAAAAGCTGTGTTGCAGAAGGTCCCCAATGTGGAAGCCATTACTGCAACCTCCCCTTGCTCCTAACTGAATTTACTCTCAACAGGCAGGGGGCCTTTGGAGGCACCTGAATCTTATTATAGAGCTTGGCCCCAAAGCCAGACATAATTGGGTCACCTCCCCTACCCCCCGTTTTTAGCCAGATGATCAGCATCTCGTCCCCTTAGGATCCCTGCCTGCTTCTCTGCCAGCATGTTCTGGCTGTGACAGCACTGTCACCGCTGAATGGGCAGCTGCGGTCACATTCAGGGACGGTGAGGCAGGGAGACTCACTTCAACTCTGACATTCAATCTGTCCCTTGTGACTCAGGTTGCCACTTAGCCCTGGGGCTGCAGGATGCAAGCAGGGATAACCCTTTCATTAGCTATCTGTGACATGGGAAAAGGTCAGACAGGCGGGCTGGGCTGCTGAGTCACGGAGCGCAAGTGCCCACCCCTTTCTGTTCCACATTGTTGCTGGCCCATGTCAGGGGGCACCTTATCCCCTTGCTGAGGCCAGTTTGATGCAGGGGATGGGTTCAATCAGGGCACGTGGGGGAGGATGTTCCTCATCTACCTCTGGAAGGGGAGGTGATCTTGATATAATATGGTCGGGAGGAAAAGCAGGCTGTGTGTCCAACGTCCCTGAGCTAGAACCCCAGCTCTGCAACTTGCTAGTTGTGGCACCCAACGTGAATCACTTAGCCTCTCTGACCCCCAGCTCCTCCTCTATAAGGTGGAGGTAACATTACCTAATGCATAGGAGGATTGTTGTAAGAGTACCTGAGGTCAAATGTGTAAGCAGCTTAGCAGAGAGCTTGGCAGGCAGTAAATGGGCCGTGCATGTAGCGGTTATTAGCATACATGGTGCTTGAATTCAACCCCCACCCCCCACCCCAGTCAGTCACCAGGCTCTGGCCCCTACTCTCCACAACTGCAGTCACGTAGTCCCGACTTTGGAACGTGGAGTGTAAGTAGGCTGAGGTGGGAAGAAGCGAAAAGGAACTAAAAGGCTAGTGACATTTGAAAAATTTCACTATCTCAGATTGACAAACCGTTTCCCCCACTCGAATGATTCGTGGCTGTGTTTGTCTGAGGGGAACCAGATGCATAGGTGGGCATGGGGACCACAGAAGGAGCCCAGAGAGCAGAGTTTTATGAAGGCAAGTGTTTGCCTCAAGACCTAGAGAAAACAGAGCTCTGAGACCCCTGAAGCACACACACTCCGCTACCACTCACTGAATTCAGACGGAGCCTGTGCCCTTTGCTCTTGGCTCAATATCCCCTCCTGATCTTCCAATACTTCTAACCCTCTGAATAGAGAAAAGACATCACAGGGCTCTCTGGACCAACATGGAGAAGACCGAATTCGCTCAGCGTCAGTTGGCAAGCTGTTTAACCTCCCTTGTAACCTAGCTATCTTTAGCCTCCTTGATGCTATTTTGAAATGTCAAACTAGCAAATACTGCTTCCAGAATGGTTCTGATCTGGGATGTGACAGGATGCTTGGGGGTGGGGAGACAAGGAGGAGGTGCGGACGGTAAAGGAGCCTTCTGGTAGAGGGTGAGATAATGCACCGACTTTACACTGCCAAGATTCCCTCCTTTCTCTGTCCCAACCACCTTCTCCAGGGGCCGGCCCATTTAAGGGGAAGTGGGGCGTCGAGTCCCGCCTGGGCCTAATCCGGAGGGATGTCTGCTTTTCTGACCCTGGAGCTAGAACTGGCCATCCCATTAGCCAACAGAGCAGATGGACTCTTGTGTGCCCAGCCCAGTTCTAAAAATATTTATTCATTCACTCACTCATTTATTCATTCAACAGGTATTTATTGAGTAGCAACTATGTGCCAGGTACTGTACTAAGCACTGGGGATATCCCAGATAGCTTGCAAAGGTTACTATCTACTGGAATCATCTGGGGAGTTTATTAAAATGCAGCTTCTCAAGCTCCAGCCCCAAGAGTAGATGCAGGAGGTTTGATGCACACCAGGAGGGTGCATCTTTAACAAGCACATGGGCATTCTGAGGCAAGTAGTCCAGGGTGCATGAGAAACCCTAGTCTAGCTTATAGTAGCATTTGTTTCCTAAGAAGCTCCCCGGTGTGGAAAGCTAGGGATATAGAAAGATATGTTACAGCCCCAGACTTTGAAGAGCTCACAGTTCACAGTATCCAAAAGAGTTAGAGAAATAACATCATTTCAGGTGCTAAATGCTCTGAAAGCAGAGATTAGGAAGTGCTGTTAGGCCCCATGGAGGAGGTAACTAGCACTGGGAGAGCTGGAGAGGCTTTATAAAGGAGGTGATGATATTCAAGCTGGGTCTTGAGCATGCGAAGAGTTTTTCAGATAGAGAGTGGGTGCACATAATAGTTTCCAAAGACAGAGTCATCAAGGTCTGTCTCTCATCCCGCCCTCTCTTCTCACAATGGAGATGACATGCCTTGCTCACAGAAGTGGGGCTCTGTGTTCCCTGCTCTTAAATCTTGGTGGGGGCCTGTGACTGCTTCCACCCAGAGGCTATGGTGGAAGTGACACCTGTGACTTTTGAGGCAAGAAAACCACAAAGTGATAGACCTTCTTCTTGGCTCTTTCTGTCTCGGGACACACGCCTCGGAAGCCCTGAGCTGACTTATAGGAAGTCTGGCTTCCCTGAAGCTGCCGTGCCGTAGACACCATGTAGAGAAGCCACAAGGCAATAGAGGGAGATGCCAAAGGAGTCCACCTTTGGAGAATTCTAACCCCCAGCCTTTGAGCTTCACAAGCTGACACTGAGTGGAACAGAAATGAGCTGTTCCCTCTCAGCCGGCCTATGCTGCAGATTTGTGAGTAAAAGAAGTGTTTTCATGGTTTCAACTGCTCCATCGTGGGACTCTTTGCAGTTCAGCATTAGATACCTAGAAGAGGTTGTAAGGGCATCCCAGGAAGAGGAAATGATTGCAGGTTCAAAGGCATGAAAGGTGAAAGGTGCATTAACTCTTTTTGAAACTTAGATTTGATATCCTCGTGCAGAATTTAGGGGCCTTGATTCACCACAGATCAAAATGTACGATGAAGCCACCTGTGTGTTTGCCCTAGCAGTGAGGTCTGTGCTCTTTCCCCAGGCCTTGTGACCCATCCACCTGGTGACATCCCAAATTGGCATACATGGTTTTAACTGTCCTGTCTTTGTGGTAATAAAATTTTAAGGGGCACTGATGGGCCCCTTCTCGATTCCTAGGAAAGGATTCAGAGGCTGTTGAAACCTGTGATTCAGGTGTCATTCAATCTGCCTCTCAAGTCTGACTGCACTGAGCATAATGCCCGGGCAATAGTGGGCCATTGGCAAATGTGACTGAGTCTTGAAGGAGGCTGGTGTGTGAGTGGTGACATCAGAACCAGGGCCTGTGTCTATGACTCAACAGGATCCCAAAATCTTGGTCATGGGAGGGATCTTCATAGGTCATCTTACCAACAAGCCTGTCGATATCAAGGACTCAGCTACATCCGCTTATGCACCTCTTCTAGTAACCACTCCTGCCTGTCATGAAGTTCTCTTCTTGACTAGAACCCAGGTGTCTCCCCTGTGAGGTCACATAAATTCAGCCTATGAGTGAGGAAATTGAAGCTCAGAGAAACCACTCAGCTTCTAAGTGACCAGCTAGATGTGACCCCATGGCTGAATGCCTTCCCACTCCCACAGACTATAAACCCTACAAACTAGGAGCCCACCAGCTCTGTACTTTTGCCCCACTGTTTCTCCACCTTAAATGCTTTCTCTCACATCTCTCCTTTGAAGTCCCTGCTCTAAGTCTAACTCCTATGGGAGACATTGTTCACAAGTGTGTACAACGCCAAAGATGAAGCTTGTGGCTAGAATGTTGACACGTGGGCCCTTTTCTCCATGGGGCTCCTAAGAAAAAGCGGCAACTGTCACCCAGTGGGGGCCCACGTTATTGTCTAAGTTCTCTTGTCCCTGTGGCTCTGATATGACTATAACATTTAGTGTCCAGTTTGGCCAAGTACAAGGAAGCTCTTTATGCTCCTCAAAGGCTCAATAGGGCAAATTGCTTGAATAGGAATTAGAAATTTTACTGAGAACAGTCCTTTCTGCAGTTACATGTATTTTAGGTTTCTGTCTTTTCCATGATGCCAATAACACAGTCTAAGGCACATTTTCCATGCATACCCCTGTCTCTGACCCTGTGATCTCTAGTTGCTCCTGAGCAGCCCATCACATTTATATTACCTCCTACATGGCCCCAGACTCTTCTCAAAATACCTAATTAGAGCTTATACCACACCTTCAAGGTAATGAGGCTCATTTACATAATATTTTTTCTAAATTCTGGACCTCACAATTAAATTTTTATTTGATTTCTTAGAATTCATATGCTTATAGATGAGGAAGATTTGATTCCTATTAACACATGAGATGAGAATTTCTTGGGTTTTTAAGAAGAGAGACTTGTGCCAGCAGAAGTATGATAGACAGCTTCTTGAATTAAATGGAGATATTTCAGGCCCAACAGTTACAGTTAGAGAATCTCAGCCAAATGATAAAGTCATACTGGAAAAACTAAAACTGTTGTGGGTCAAAGGTAGTTGAATTGATGGAAAGAGCACTAACTCCAGAGGCATTGGCTTCTAATGAAATGAGCTACAAACCCAAGTTCTAGGTTGTCCATCCATCCATCCATCCATCCATCCATCCATCCATCCATCCAGGAAGACACACTCCAGGAAGATGAATAGCATATGTTTTGACCCAATACTAAGAAAAAGCATACCTATTTGAGAAAAGATAAGGATATTCCATATGAATGAGTTCAAGCGTGGAGGTGAGTCAGGGTGACAAGAGATGGAGCTTGCTGGATAAGCAAAGGCTAACTTTTAAAGGAGTTTATAAGCCTTGCCCTGAACTTTGTCTTTCAGGTAGTGGCATGGGTGGGGGATGGTGATATTGAGAGGTACAGGAAAAGGAATACTGATGTTAATTCATCAATATGTTATGAAAATACTTTGAACATTTCAGGAATATTTTTGGAGGTCTCCACATACTCTCCATGTTTTGGTGGTCCTGAGTTTGTAAGGCACAGCCAGGGACTCATTTCATTTCTAACTCATAGCATGACTTGAGCAAGTCACTTCCTACTTGAGGTCCTTAGTTTTCTCACTTAGAAAAGAAAAAGAAAAGGGATGTGTGGGTGGCACAGTCAGTTGAGCCTCTGACTCTTGGTTTCAGCTCAAGTACTGACCTTGGGTCATGAACTTGGGTCGTGAGATTGAACCCTGCACTGGGCTCCAACAGGGCACAGTCTGCTTGAGATTCTCTCTCTCTCTCTCTCTCTCTTTCTCTCTCTGCCTCCCACTCCTTCCCTCTTTTTCTCTCTAAAGAAAATAAACAAATCTTAAAAAAAAAATAGAAAAAAGAAAAGCGAGGGGATTGGCAAATTGAGCACACTGAATAGTTTTCCTTTGCTGAACCGTTCCCAGAGGGTCAACCAGATTTCAGTAGGTGTGATTAATAAATTACAAAAGATAAATAGAGTGCCTTGAAAGATTTTATGTTCCTTATTTAAATTTTACCTGTCTTTACAGCCTGCCGGGAAGCCTGTCATTCAACCCTTAGCAATAAAACAGCCCTGCACAAATGAAGACAAAATAAATCAGAAGCTGTATGCTTTTAAACTCACTAAATGAAAGCCCAGCATGCATGCTGCCTCCCTCCAAATTAATCACTGGATTAAATGCAAGACGTGCACCCCAAATCAATAGCTTGTGACAGAGAACTCCTGCCTATGCTTCAGGAAAATTCCACTTCCTTTCAGAAGTTGTCACTTGAAATGTCAGGAAGTCTCCATTCATCACCCACCTTTGAAAAGGCCACCATCTCCATACTTCACATTTCTTTGCTGCCTTTCTTCAGGGGAATCAAGGCACATCGCGGAGGGAGCCTACTCATTGTCACAGCCTTTTCTGGAGGCTGGAAGAGGGACAGTGTGCAGCGAGGCGAATTATAGAGATGCCTGAGTTAGGAATAAGAAAACCAAACCAGAAAGATGCCCAATGTCTTGTCCATAAGTCCGAAAGGAACAAGACTCATCTATTCCCTTGTATGGCAACATAGCATAGTGGGAAGAAGATGGATTTAGGAGTTTGAGAGATGTGGATTTAAATTTTGGCCCTAACATCACTCTGAGTTTCACTTCTCTTATCTAAGAAATAGAGGAAATACAAATACTGTGTCCCGAACTGTGTAACCTTGTACAAGTTGTGTAACATCTCTGTGCCGGGGTGTCTTCATTTGTAAATGATGAAGGTTAAATGTCCATCCTATTGTCACAGCTCAACACATGATGAGAATGGGGTATTTCATCTCCAGATCAAAGCTCTACCCACTTTCTCTGCTCTTCAAGACTTTACTCTGCCATCACTTTCTCCAATAGCCCCCAGATAGGGTTATGTCTCTTTTCTCTGTCACTATAATAATATTACTAATAATGAAGAAAAACAGTGATAATGATAACATTTAAAAACTGATACTGATTGATCACTTATTACATAACAGGCTCTGAGTTACTTGAAGTTAGTCACTTAGTCCTCAGAAGAATCCTACAAGTTGTTACTATGTTCTAAATTTTACGGAAACTGAGGCAACAGAGTTTATATTATCTACCCAAGATCTCATCTGGTAAGCAGGAGAACTGTCCTTTCTCCTAGAGCACCCTGGGCTTCACTCTTTCTTGACTTGACTGTATGACTGTGATAATTCCCCTTATATGACTTTCATCTCTACTGGACTTCAGGTTCCCCTGAAATAGTGACTGAGTGTTATCCAATTTTGTATTCCCAAAGTTTAGCACAGAGTAGGTGTTCTTGAATTTGAAATGAAAGGAAATTGACTCATCATGCAAAGATAATAGACTACAAGTATTTAATACTAAGGGCTCTGAATTGAGAAGGTGACCTCCTAGGTCAGAATGTTGCAGAGCTAGACATCATCTCACACGGAAGGGACTCAGACAGACTGGGACAAAGCAAAGACAAGAGCAGTACAGATGAGATAACCAAAAACAAAACAAAACAAAACCCCCAAAAGATCCATACAAAACTCTTCCATTAATCACATGAATGAAAGACCCTTAATAGATGCTTAATTTTGCTGGAAGTTGCCCTCAGAACTTCAGTGCATGGTATGTATATTAATCAAATCCAGCGATCCCAAGTAAACTCCCAAAGAAAGCAGTCCTTCTCAACCAATTCTTATGTCAGTCTTGAGTTAAAACTTCCTGGGGGGTATTTACAGAGATGGATTTTAGGACTGAAGAGAACTCACTGCAGTCAAGATTCTGATAGTCATGGCACAAAAGAAAAACCTATAAACATATAAAAGGGATCTCAACTGCACATTATTTAAGGTTTGCAAAAGTTGCAAACATCAACTATATCCAGGTTCGTGAGGCCCTGAGGAAATGGGTATGATTAAATCCAGTTAGTGGGAGCATAGCTTTGGAGTCTTCACCAAAATTCCATTTCTAGGACTGTATCATAGAAATACCTGCACATGTATCTGCAAATATATTTTCAAGTGTGTTTATTTTAGTCCCACTTGTAATACTAAAAAACTAGAAGTCTCTAAAGTAGGAAATGGTTTAAAAATTCTGGTATATTCATACAATGGTTAGGGAGTGATGACAATAAATTCAGTGAGTCCATATGTATTGAAATGGAAAGATGGCCAGATTCTGGCAACCAAAACATGAACCTTGTCTCCACAGGAGTCCTCTAGCAGTCCGTTTCAGCTCTTTTTTCTGATTGATCCATGTCTGTGGCATACTAGACATGTAACTAAGTGATTATAAGGGATAGGAATAGGAAGGGAAGGGTCAGATGGGACTTTTTTTTAGGATTTATATTGGTAACTTCCTTCCTCCCTCCCTTCCTTCCTTCCTTCCTTCCTTCCTTCCTTCCTTCCTTCCTTCCTTTCCTTCTTTCCTTCCCTCCTTCAGTATAATGAATACACATTTTTTTGTCATCAATATTTCGTATCTGTTCTTTTTAAAAGTTATGGTATCCAGGGAAGGCAAAGTCAGACTTACGAGTTTTAGTTCAGTGTGGGTATACCATGTGTTACACTATAATAAAATTATGGACAAAGCTCCATGTTAATAGAGACAAAAATGTGAAACAAAATAGGACACCTGCCTGGAAGCACAGGGGAAAACGTTTTAGGAGAGGAGGGCCTAACATTCAGCCTGAGTCTTCACCTGGGAGTAGGAGCTCTCTAGGGGAAACAAGGAAGGCAAAGCTTTCTAGGCAGAGGTGCACAAGGGCACAAACCTAGAGGCAAGGAACAGGTGGAGTATTGTGAGTCTGCATCCGGAAGGACTCTCGACGCTCAGATGATTATTCCTTCTTGCTGTGGGGAGCCAGAAGAAGCACAGTTTGAGGAGTAGCCTGAATTCGACTCTAGCTGGGGAGGAGTCACAGGGAAAGAGAGCGAGGAAGCCAGGACTGATGGCTTGCACGTTGTTTTCATCTGACCTGCTGTGGAATGTGGCTCATAACTCATCTGCATAGGCAGCTCTTCGAGTGGACAAAGGAAACCCAGCCAGTGGAAATTCCTGGGAAACTGTGATGGGGCCCAAATAGGAAATGTCAGTCAAGGGCTTTTACTGATGCTAAGCTCAAATACTAGGAACTGTGCTCCTCAAAGATCCTGCTTGTCAACTGCAGAAGAGACACTTTGGCAAAAGGTATATGGAAAATAATCAGGGTCCCATTGGTATCATCCTTTCCAATGCTTTTGCACTCCCCATCTAACTGATGCTTTGAGCCAGGGGTGATTATCCTCATTTAAATATCTTAGAACTGAGGCTCAGGGAGATTTAGTGACTTGCTCAAGGTCATATAGCTAAGGGAGAATGGATGATATCAGAAAAACAAAATATCTTTTACTTTTGGAATGATGCAGATTTGTTTTAAAAGATTTTATTAATTTATTTATGAGAGACACAGAGAGAGAGAGGCAGAGATGTTGGCAGAGGGAGAAGCAGGCTCCGCACAGGGAGGCCAACGTGGGACTCCATCCCGGGACTCCAGGATCACACCTGAGCCAAAAGCAAACACTCAACCCCTGATTCACCCAGGCATCCCGATGCAGATTTAACAACTTTATTCCATAACTCCTTATTTGGTGACTTTGGCCAACTTACTTTCCTCTCTGACTCCATTTTCCCATATGTAGAATGTGGATAACATTATCTACCTTCTAGAACTATTGGAAAAATGGAATGAGATTATATATGCTGCCTACTTGCTACCTGTTTACCCCTTCCTTAGTGACTCATCCCTAACTTGGGGGGGTGTGGGGGGAGAAGCAAATACATCCTGTTAAATGTTCCATTTCCCAGCCTCCTTTGCACTTGGGAGTAGCCATGTGACAGTTCTGACCAATGAAATGTTAGCAGAAGTCTCTAGAAAGGATATTTGGTCCTGAATTGGAGGCAAAAGCCTTTCTCCTCTGCTTCATCCTTCTTGGAATAGAAGTTCATTCCAAGGAATGGAAGAAATGCAGATTAAGCAGTCATCTTGGAATGATGGAGGAACTGATATATCTGATGGTAATGTTGGACTGCTTTTTCCTGGACCTCTCATTGCTTGGGGCAAATAGACCCTTGTTAATTTAAGCAGTTTGCAGCTGTCCATATTCCTGATGGAGCAATCTAGGCTATGACTTATCATACATACCCAAGGAATCATAGGCATTTTGATTAGAGCAGGGACCTTCCTCTGAGGTGGAGGAAGAATTCAAGTCCCTGTCTCCTACCCATAAAATAGCATTAACCTGCTTAACCATTCCCACCCCACACTACAGTGTTCATTTATCTTCTCTGTCTTGCTTACCTCCAAAGTTAGGTACATAGCCCTCTCCACCTGCAAACCAATCTCAGTTCAGGAGAGATAGATAACATGTGTAAAATCCCTAACACAGTTCCCGACACACAAGTATAAAACAAGTGGGATTTAGTGTTCTCGAGTCAGAAAGTTTTAAAGCATCCTCAGCATACTGGAATCTTTTTACTTCAATAAATACGTATGGAAAAGTTTAGAGGGTCTCCTGATTTATAAGATAAAGAAACCCAGGGGATCCCTGGGTGGCGCAGCGGTTTGGCGCCTGCCTATGGCTCAGGGCGCGATCCTGGAGACCCGGGATCGAATCCCACGTTGGGCTCCCGGTGCATGGAGCCTGCTTCTCCCTCTGCCTGTGTCTCTGCCTCTCTCTCTCTCTCTCTCTGTGACTATCATAAATAAATAAATTAAAAAAAAAAAAAAGAAACCCAATCAGCTTTAGCATGACATTCAAGGTCCTAACTCTTTCATACAACTCTGGGTTACTCTTCCTGAGTCCCTCGATGACACCCCTTCCTTTGCTACACTAGCACCATAAGGTTTTGCATTCTCTCTGCTATAGCATAGCATTCATACAATCATAGTCACTGTGTCTGCCTCTTCCACTGAAGGGGAGACTTGAATCTCATTTATCTTTGACTCCCGGGTAACCCTGTACAGAGAAGCACTCGATAAATTACTGCTGAAGGAATAAATAAGTCTCCAGTCAGCACCTAGAAGTCGAGTCACAAGGAAGTTTAGGCTTTCCTGAACACAGCTGACCATTTTCATGCTTCAGAAGTGTTGCCCATGCTCTTCCTTTTGCTTAGAATTTTCTTCCTCAGGCAGCCTGGGTGGCTCAGTGGTTTAGTGCAGCCTTCAGCTCAGGGTGTGATCCTGGAGACCCTGGATCTAGTCCCACGTCAGGCTCCCTACATGGAGCCTGCTTCTGCCTCTCTCTCTCTCTCTCTGTCTCTCATGAATAAATAAATTAAATCCTTTTTTAAAAAAGAATTTTCTTCCTCTATTATATGTCTGTAGGCTTCCTACTTATCCTCATACAACACTTCAAACATCACTTCTGCCAACTTGCTCAGTTGCTCTCTGTTCTCTCCTAAGTCATCTGATGCTTACTTTGGCTATGGCATATAACTTGCTGCTCACTATTATTATGATTTGTCCACATGTTTCTTTTCCTTGCCAGCCTACGATCTCTTAGAAGCATTTAATTGTATTTTTCTGTCACTTATATTCAACATAGTTCCTGGTAGATACTGAGAATTTCAGTGAACTTAGTTACAAGAAAATTTCAATTTATATAAAATTGTGATTTTGAGTTGTTGCCTATCCCTGCCTCTGTACTGAGGCGCATAACATCAGGTATCGAGTTGGGGAATAAAAGGCCATAAGCCTTTATTTAGTATCTACTGTGGACTGGGCATTATTATTGTCCATGTTGTTTCCAGAATAAGTATGAAACCAATTCTCTCTTTTTTTTAATTTTTATTGATTTATGATAGTCACAGAGAGAGAGAGAGAGGCAGAGACGCAGGCAGAGGGAGAAGCAGGCTCATGCACCGGGAGCCCGACGTGGGATTCGATCCCGAGTCTCCAGGATCGCGCCCTGGGCCAAAGGCAGGCGCTAAACCGCTGCGCCACCCAGGGATCCCTGAAACCCATTCTCAAAGAGCTTATGACTTTGTTAGGGAGATGCGCTATACTTACATAAATGCTTTAGAGATTGGTATAAATTTTGGTAATAGTCCTTTGTCACTTTAACCACACCTCCTGGGTCTGACACACAATGCACCCATAGCTCTAAGAAACTTGGAGACAAGCAGTGGCCCTGACTGTATTGTGACTCTTCCTGCCCACCCTCAACAAAGACCTGAGAGCCTGACCCAAGCTGGCCCAATCAGATTCTCTCCAAAAGAAATATGAAATTTGGAATGGCTTGCTGTAGGTATTGGAGTTGCTGGAGGTGAGTCACATGTGTGGCAGTCCTCCAGGGTGAAAGGCCATAAAGAATTCTGAGATACCAAAACTGCCTTGGGTTCTCCTATCTTGGTAGTTCAGCATTTCCTTTGATTCTCTAAGACACCCCCAGTATCCTTCCAATAAATTTCCCCTTTGCTTCAGCTAGACAAAGTCCATTTCAGATGCTTACAAGTTAAGAAAAAAAAAAAAAAAGAACCAATACAGTCTGAATTCCCAAAGAATTTCCTGTTTGGTCTCCAAATTGGTTAAGATTTACATCAGCTGCAAATGACAGAAAATCCATAATAGTGGCTTTAAAAAGAAGGACACAAGATTATTTCTTTCTCAAGTGAATGCGGGCAACCAGCATTAGCTGCCCAATCTGCAGGAATCCAGATTCCCTTTATTGTCAGTCTCAGGATATACCTTCTGTCTGAAGGACAAAGATGGTTGCTCAACCTCCAGTCATCATGTCACCAATCAAGTCTATACAAAGGAGGAAGACATGTCCCTTCCTTTAAAGGTATATTCCTGAAGCTGAACACACTATTTCTGCTTCCATTCCATTGGCCAAAATGGACTTACGTAGCTCTCATATGTCAGCTATCTTCCATTTACCTGTCCAGACCCCCAGCCTACTTCTCTTCATCTGCTCTCTGCCTAGAGAGGCTGGCCTGTGTAGACCATTTCAATGAGAGAGTATATAACTTCTGGCTTTTATGATTCTAGTTGACAACAGAGGTTCTGGCAGGAGATCAGAAAAAGAGAAGACTCAGTTCAGACTGATTATTTCTCTGGATCCTTCCCTTCAAGATGGCATTGGGCTATCTCTATTCCTCAACTGAAGGTGACTGGCCCTTGTGAAGTGATTGAATCTGTCTGACTCTGTCTTTTTCTAGGCTTTGGTAACTATTTCCTTCCATCATTCCATTACGCCTTAGGGGAGGCAACAAGCGTAGCTGCTATGAACTCTGGATTACTGCACTATACTTATAATTCCCCCACACCCCATCTTAGTAAATAGCACCTTCATAAATAAATCCTCCTTGGCTTATTCCATTTTGAGTGTGTCATCTCTTTTCTATCGGGACTTTGACATAACTATGTAAGTATAAGATTTTTTTAAAATCATGGGCCAGATAACTAAAAATTGAGTCTGTTACCAAAAAAGGAGAGGAGAACCCATATTTTAGGACAGCTATCAGTCTTTGCCATGGTCCCATCAGTCTTTCTTGATCACTTCTCATGTCCAATTCTTATGGGTTGAACCTTCTATCCTTATTCCTAATGTCCATAAGACAAGGTAATCACCATTCTTTTTACATTATACAAAGTTAAATAAAGCTGTAAAAATCTACAGATGCACATCTATATATAGGAGAGTTATAATTTTCTTTTTAAATATTTTATTTGTTTATTCATGTGAGACACACACACACATACACACACACAGAGGCAGAGACACAGGCAGAAGGAGAAGCAGGCTCCATGTTGGGAGCCTGATGTGGGACTTGATCCCAGGACTCCAGGATCATGCCCCGGGCTGAAGGCAGGTGCTAAACCGCTGAGCCACCCAGGGATCCTGAGAGTTATAATTATTAATAACTACTTAGGAAGGGTAGTAAAATCAATACATGTTTAGTGGATGTATGGATGAAATGATGAAACTACGTTTTCAGGTTTTTGTTCTGTTTTGTTTAGATTTTATTTATTTGAGAGAAAGAGCCAGAGAGAGAGAGCATAAGTAGGGGGAACATCAGGGGGAGAGGGAGAAGCAGGCTCCCCACTGAGCAGAGAGCCTAATGTGGGGCTGGATCCCAGGACATTGGGATCATGACCTGAACCAAAGGCAGATGCTTGACCGACTGAGCCACAGAGGTGTCCCTGTTTCCAGTTCTTCAATTGCAATATTGGTGTGTTGTGCCATATGATATCCTAAGTCTTTTCGGTATGTCCCCCATGTATTATTTTTTTGGCTCTGTATCACAATTTTCCTTGAGTCATAGAAAGAAATAGGGCAGAACTATCAAGCTGAAGGTACAAGGCCCAGGGAAGACACAGGAGAGAGACAGATCTAAGAAGATAACCTAACTTGGTAATATAGGCAGAATTAGGGGAGCAGTCAAGATTCTGACTGTTGAAAGAGACAAGAGACAGAAGGCAAGCTCAGCAGACAGAAAAGTATCTCAAACACCCAGAGGAAGTACATAGGCCCAGGCAATCAGGAAGCTGGAATCACATAAAAGGCAAGAAAATAGTCAACCTAGACAGAAACCAAGAAATATGCTACCACTTAAGAAAAAACGTGAGTCACCCAAGTCAAAACCCAGGTGCTATCTATGGCTCCTCCCTCTTCTTTATCCCTATATCTAATCAGTCTTCAGGCTCAGTTGATAATGCCTTCTAAACATCTCTCATTCACAGACTCATCTCAGTTACCATTCTTAACAGCTCAGGCCTAAATTATCTTTGGCTTACCTTAGTGCTACATCTTCCTAATGGATCATTATTTTACCTATTCAGCCCCATTTCCCAAACTGCAGCTCATGACATCTTTCTAAAATACAAAAAGATCATGTTAGTCACCTGAATAAACAATTCAGTGGTTCCTCAGTTCTCCTAGAATAAAATTAAAATATTTAACAAGACCTTGTATTACTCAGCTCCTACATCTCTTTTTAGCCTCATCTCACCCCACTCCTCTTCTTCCCACTTGACACTTCAGCCACTCTGAAATACTTGTAATTTCCCAAATAAATTAAATAGGCTTTTGCATGTGTATGTTTTACTCCCAAACCCTCCCACTTCCTTCCTCTGATGCATTCTTATTCATCCATCAGGACTCCACTTATAAGTTATTACACAGTCCATTGTGATACCCCCACCTTCACTCAGGTTGGAATAGGTATCTCTCCTCTGTCTTCTCATAATCCCTGGGCTAATCTCTACAGTGTCACTTATCATGATCTATTGTTCTCTCCATGTTAGTTGCCTATTTCTCCCTGATTTATGAGTTCTGTAAGAATAAGAGCTGTAACTCATTTAACATGGTATCTTCAGGGCCTAGCATAGAGGATGACAAAGATGGTGCTCAAAACATGCTTATGAAATAAAAGAATGAACAAGACTAGTAGTATGCAGGATAGGGTTAGGGGCATTATTGTCTTGCTTGTCTTAGACATCACACTTCATTTAATGAAGACTAGGATGCCTTTCACATTTTAGATATTACTCTTAATACGTGTTGTTTTGTTTTGTTGTAATATGAATATTCCTGCTTCCAGTCTTGAGGTTTACTCTTTCCTCTAATGAACAAATGAATCACATAGTTAAATTTCCATTTCAAGCCATGACGGAGTGATATGGTTCAGACATATTCTCCCATCATAAACAATAGATAAGGAAATTGGGAAAAATTATATGAAACTATTTGCAGACATTGAAAAACAGATGATATACTATTGTGATTCTCAAGAAAAGGGAAGTAAGTGAGATAAACACATGGCCTTTGCTTGGATTCACATTCTGGATCTTTTTGCAGGAAGGGAATCCTAAGCAGAGTACAGCAATCTCATTAAGTTGAGGAGACAGAGATGAGAGATTTGGGAGGTTGAGATGACTCAAAACTGTAGAGCAGAGTTTCAGAGAAGAAGAACAACATAGGAAAATGCTTCAGAGACTTTGCTGAGTATAGGCAATGTATGCCTAGAGCAAAACTCCATGAGACCAGGCAATGGATGACAGGGGAACTGTAGACTGAGAAATTCACAGAGATTACAGAATTGGGAGACTCCATCCACCAAGAATGGAAGGTCCTTGCAGATCTCCTGGGACATTTAGTAGCCATAAAGTGTCATGTGTTAGTAGTGGATTTAAACAATCCAATCCCTACAGTGAAGACTCTACTGTATGCTTACCCTACAAAGTCTTCAAAAGAAGTCCAGAAAAGATCAAGCTAATTAGCAAGTAACTTATCTGCCTGCCTGAATAAAGCTCAACACTCTTTACAGGATAACAACAAAATCCAGGCACTCAACATAAAACACAATATTCAGTATAAAAAAATTGCTAGACATGCTAAGAAGTAGGCAAATAAGTGTGATCTATACTTGGGGGAAAAATAAGTCAATAAAAATAGACCTGGAAATATTAGAGATGATAGAAAGGCAGATAAGGACTTTAAGCAGTTATTAAATTATACTGAATTATTCAAAGATAAACATGAATATAGTGAGGAGAGAAATGGAAAGATATTTTAAAAAAGGCAAAATGAAACTTCTGGAGATTTAAAAAATATAGTATATGCTAATAAAAACTCCTCTGGAAAGATGAAGGGTATAACATATACTGCAGAAGAAAATATTAGTGACCTCGAAGTCATGGTAATAGAAGTTATCCAAAATGAATAATATTGAAGAAAATGATTGAAAAACATTGACCAGTGGGACTATTTGAAATGGTCTGACATAGAATTCCAGAAAGAGAGGCTGGGGCAAGGAGAAACAGAAACATACTTTAAAACATAATGGCTAAAACTTCCTAGACTTCAAAAATATAAGCTCAATGAACCTCAATCAGGATAACAAAGAAAACTCCACCAGGGCACATTATAACCAATTTTTTTAAATAAGTGATGTATGCATGCAATGAAAGTGTTTTAGTGTATATAAATAATATTGCATAAGCCCCGAGCTTCCAGCAGTCTTTCCAAGGATTCCAAAGAGAAGATCTCCAAATTTCTGGAGATTGCACTATGAACCTCTGCTTCCTTGTTCTACGAATTCCTCCTCCACTGAAATTACCCTTCTCACTCTCCCATCTTTGCTCCTCATGGCTAATCCAGATCTCTCTAGTATGTTCCACTGGAAACTCCCACCATGTTCTTTTCTCTTTCATCCCCCAATGTACTCTCAGCACAGGGCCATCTTGTATAGAGCATTTTACTAAAGGTTTAGTGGTGAAGTATGGAAGTCACGTCGCAAGAGAACAAACAATTAAAACTAAATGTCAAACAGCATGTTGGTGGTATACATCATCCACTCCTTGAAGGCAGTGACTCACTGTCTCCACACTCTTGGCTGCAGCCTGCTTCCATGGGGCCAGCCACGTTCCTATCTCTCTGTAATTCAAACACTAAGACTATGACAAGGGCTGACAATGGGAAAACCCTCAAGTCCTGTTATGTTGTGAAATAGAAGCATGTAAATCTCATCCTTTTTTTGAACTCTATTTGCAGGGCCCCAAAAGGCAATTATAATAATTTCTCAAGCAAAAGAGGATTTATTTCCTAAAAGCAAAGTTTTCCTGTATTAGTAATTTCACCTGGGATGATTATTAAAAAATGCAAAGAACTGTGTTCACCTCAGAGCAGCTGAACAAGAATGCCTTGGCCTGGAACACATTAATCTGCATTTCAGCTAACATCCTACCTCAACAAATTTCCCTGCCTTGATTTTTTTTTTTTTAGGCAGTTTAAGACAGACAAAAAAAAAAAAAAAAAAAAAAAAAAAAAACCTCATTGTTTTGTGATTAATAAATACTCCCGATATGCTCTATAAATTGTCCTTTCAGCCAGGGAGTGGTCTTTTACCATTGATTTTGGTAATCTATGTTTAAATTTTCTGTACAGGACTGGTTTCTCTCCCATTCTCCCTGTCCACAGCCTACCTTTGGACCATGAGCCCAACAATACTGCAGTGGGGGTGGAACCACAAAAATGTTGTTGTGTCATAGACCTTCCTTTGGGTTGCGGACTGTATTTAAGACTGGCAGCCAAGGAAACATCTCAAAAGTCCATAACATGGAGTCTGTCTGTCGTTTCTGAAAGCACAATGTCACTCCAAACGATTATCACTGCTCTTACCCATAGACTGTTGTGGGCTGCCTGTGCCCACAATATGTTTTATGGCAAGCTCTGAAAGCATGAATTACTTTTTAGGATCTTTAAATTGGCTAGAGCTGATCAAAGTTGTTAGACCAAGTTCTGGAAAAATGATCTGGGCACGTACTTTGTCTAGAGCCAAAGAAGTGTTTAAAGGGAAAACTTTGAAATAGCAAATGACAGAACTTTCCCTGAAGTTCACAGATGCTCTCTACAAATTCTAGAGCATGCCAAGAACTGAATTTCATTTTCAGGGCCTCCTAACAGCAAGCAGACAAAGATCAAGAATCAACACTAAACATGTGGCTGGACGTAAATAAAGTTCTCAAAGCCCCTCTGTTTGTCATTCTAATAATTGATTACAGTATGATTCTCTCTCCCACTCCCCGACCCTGCTGAATTGCCTTGATTCTTTCCGGGATTCTGAATGTAGAGACTGACCTATATATACATTAAATTTGTCTTTTGCAGCAAGTTTCCCAGGGGCACATAGTTCCTCTGTTCATGAAAATTGTGTTTCTCATGGTCCAGAGATCACTGCATTTGTAAACTTCCTTCTCGTTTTTTAAACATAAATGCTATATTTGTACTTTCCTATTGCAAATTTTCAATCTCACTGAATATATTTGAGGTGCTAGTTTTCACTAACCATAAGGATCTTCCCTTATAACTCCACAGATAATAACAGCAGCTAACATTTATTTAGTGCTTCTCTGTTAATGCCACCTTATGTATCCATTATGGCCTTCAATCCTCAACATAATCTTATTAAAAAGGTTCTATGTTCACCTTCATTTTGCAAATGATGATAGGGAGGCAAAGTTCTTACCACTACAGAATAAGGGCCAGGAGGTACAACTTCAAGCACTCATACCTATCTATGATGTTACACTCATTCAACAAATATTTGCTAAGTGTTACATGCTGGGCACCATGATAGCCAATGGGGATACCGTAGTGAACAGAAGAGACGAAGATCCCTACCTACCCTGATGGGAGTCCTCGCTTTATTTCACATCTATTATCTGAATTTGTGATAATTTGCCTAGCTGATCTCTGTTGTGGAATGTTTTAACAGTTTTTTTTTTTAAGATTTATTTATTTGAGAGAGAGAAAGAGAGAGTGTGTGTGCACAGGGGGAAGGACAAAGGGGAAGGGAGAGAGAATCCCAAGCAGACTCCCTGCTGGGCATGGAGCGAGGTGGGGGGTCTCAATCATGGCTTGAGCCAAAATCAAGAGTTGGAGGCTTACCTGGCTGAGCTACCTAGGCACCCTTAAACTGTTTTTGATTCAGTGTCCTTAAAAAAAAAATACACCATGAGGGACAACATTCTGATTTATATATATTCAACTTTCTGCAATTTCATTAGAAGAGTTTCCCAGAGTAGGAATTATAAAGTTCAAGGATATGAATATTCATTCAAGCTCTTCACACACATTGCCAATAATTCTCAGAAAAGATGGTTTCAAAGAGTGTCCCTTTCACCACAACCTTGCCATCATTGATTATTCTTTCTCTCCCTTTTTAATCCTGTCTACTTGATGGGCATCATGGTCAAACTGTGCAACAACAAATACTGACTCCACACTGACTTCATTTTATTTGGAGAAAATGAATATCACAGGCTCAAAATAATTGAAGAATGACAGTTTTTTAAAATATTTTATTTATTTATTCATGAGAGACAGAGAGAGAGAGAGAGAGAGGCAGAGACACAGGCAGAGGGAGAAGCAGGCTCCAAGCTGGGAGCCTGATGTGGGACTCGATCCCAGGACTCCAGGATCATGCCCTGGGCCGAAGGCAGGCGCTAAACTGCTGAGCCACACAGGGGTCCCTGACAGTTTGTTTTAAAAACACTTCATATTCCCTCATAATCAAATAGGAAAAAATTCACTACTTCCTTCTTGGTATAGATATATTTGTTAAGCTTATCAGTTGTTTCTGAGTAACACACAAAGTGTTTATTGACATATAAATCTCTCTCTGGAAAGGCTCATCTACATTCCCACATCTTTATATAGGGAGCCTGTGAGCTCCCTAGGAGTTGGCTCCTTTGTGAGTTAGTGACTTGCCCATCCCTGAAGGGATACAAAACTGTGCTGGAATGACATTTGATCTAGCCCATTTTAGGGCCTTCCTTGAACTACATCTCTTAATTAGATGTGGTTTCTCCCTTTTTGGGATTTCCAGAGCACGTTTTATATAACTTTGTGATGATACTTAACATATCCAGTCATGTTCAGTGTGTACTTTCCTTAGCTCTCTGACTAGAAAAATAAAGTTAACAATACCTGCTATATAGATCTGTTGAGAGAATTCAATGACACAAGGCATTTAATGCACTTAGTGTGGTGCCTGGCACAGAAATTCCCTCAACAAATACTTGTGGAGTGAAGGAATAATAGTCAATGCACAGTAAATCTTGGACGCTGTTAACTAATGCAAGGTATACATAATATTAATCAGAGGAACTTGTGAAAATGCCAGACGGGAGGCTCCTCCTTCAGAGATTGCAATTCAGTAAGTCTGGGGTGGAGGTCTCGGAGTCCAGGTGATTGAGACAGGTGGCCTGGAGATTACACTTGACTTTGAAAATCCTGGTGACTTGTGAGCTCTGTGGTGGCAAAGGTAATATGACATTCATCTCTAAATGGCCTTGCACTCATCTGCTCCCATCCCCAGTGGGCAGCAAGTGCTCAAGGACAGGTATCCTGAATGCCAGCCTCATTGTGTAGAGAAGGCATTGGTTACAGGTCTATTGATAGGAAGCAAAGAGAGAACTGATGATTCTAAAATGTGTGTAGAGGCTTGTAATCTTCCCACTCACAATCTCAAAAGCTTAGCCACCGTTTAAATTCCTGTAAGTCTCATGTTCTTTTATGCCCCTTCAGCAGTGCTCTCTTTTGAGTACTTGACTATGTGCCAATCACTTTATTTGATTTAATCCTCAGGATCTCTCTGAAAGGGAGGAAACCGAGGTTCAGAGTTCCCTGTCTGAAGTCACATAGCAAGTGCCAGGTTTTGGATTAAGCATGAGTGATGGCCAAGCCTGAGCACATTCCATACAGCTCCCTCCTGAGATGAATGAAAAGAATTGGGGAGCTTGGCCTGCTGGGGCAAGTGAGGCACAGGGCTCACTGTCAGTGTGTGTACGTGTGTATGTGTGTGTGTTGCCTATAAATTCCTGATTATATGTAATTGCATCAAATAGGTGATTTTTTTCCCTTGTAAGTAGATATTGTAAATATAGCATATTAAACAACCCTGACTTCATCCCCAGCCAATCAGCCCCTGCCAGTTTTGCATGCTACATACATACAGCATGACTCAAGGACCCTCAGGCAGTGGGTGGGTTAAAAATCAACCAAACAATAATAATTTTCATAAGTGAGAACTCCCTTCCTTCCCAGTTGGCTGTTCACTTAGTCCTGAGTCATGAATTTCCTTTTAAGGGCAATATTTACCATAGAGCATGGCTGGTTATAGGGAATACGTAATATGTACTATCTGATGGGAAACTTGTTATTAAAACGTTACCTAATGATAGATTTACCTGATAAATAATCCCTAGGATTAAACAATATAGGTTGTGGAGGGACTAGAGAGGGTTTGAAGAGAACAGAAAGGTGAAGAAGAATAAGCCATAGTTTGGAGGTTAAAAAGAAAAAAAAAAGGTGTTTGTCTGGAGCTCGGTGTCAAAATAACCCCAACTATAATAGCTAGAATAGAGGAGATAGAGGGAGAGACAGACGGGGACAAAGACAGAGAATAGGAGGAAGAGAAAGTGAAGATGAACACTGGAATGGGCAATAATCATGATCATAAGCATGTTTTACTGAACTGTTGGTATATGCAGGCACTGGCCTGATCATCTGACATATATCTTCATTTTTAGTCTCATGAAAATCCTGGGGATCGCTCTTACTACCATCCCCATCCCTCAGATTCCAGCCAGTACAGTAAAAGGGCTAAAAGCACAGACCCTAAAGATAGAGTGTCTGGGTTTAAATCTCAGCTTCCTATGAAACCTTAATTTTTTCTGCTCCAGGCTTCTCATCTATGAAGGAGAGGTAATGGTAATTTTGCCTACCTCAAAGGGATGTTTAGGGGACTAAGGTAGTTAACAAATAAAACCTTTGTAAACTCAATTCAGCTGCTATTTCAGGCTGAAGGATCTGAGGTCAGAAGTAAAATGACTTGCTGAGGTCACAGAGCTATGAAATGACAGAGCTAGGATTTGAAGCTAGATATGTCTGTTTCCAGCCTCTGTGTGATCTCAGCCTTTATGTTTTGGTGGATGGGAGCAGTGATGGTGGACACTAAAGAGACATAACAGTATGTTTTCCTAAGGCACATGATGTCAACCATTTGAGTCAAACCACCCCAAATTTATGGACCATTTTATAACCATAGAATACAATCTCAAAGCAATCCTAGAGGAGACCATCTCATCCAAAGACTGCAAACTATTGGCTTAGGTATCTCTCTCTCTCTGTCTCTGTCTCTCTTTCTTTCTTTTTTTTTTAAGAGAGCAAGTGAGGACAAGCAGGGAGGAGCAGTGGGAGAAGGAGAGAGAGAATCTTAAGCAGGCTCTACACTCAGTGCAGAGCCCAACATGGCATTTGATCTCACGATCCTGAGATCACAACCTGAGCTGCAATCAAAGAGTTGGGTGCTTAATCAACTGAGCCACCCGGCACCCCAGGGACCTCTCATTTTCTACAGATTTGTTGTGTTTGGCTGCCTAGTGTTGTTTGGTGTAGAGCTATGAAAACTTTTGAATAAGGTACAAAAACTAAAAAATTGTCAGACTTAATAAGAAAATCTAGATTTCAATTTTCTCTTAAAAAAGCTGGGGGGTCTGGATGCATATCCCTAAATGCAATCATCAATTATACACAGTTGCCTGAGGATATTCTCACCACTCCCTACTATCTCTTGCATCTGGCCCACTTCACTCAATTGTGTCCTCATGACAGCCTGTTGAATATGGGGTACCAGAACCCACTCTCCGAACCTTCTTTCCTCGGACCTGATACATAGTTCAGTGAGTTTTTCCAGAAGGGTAAGTTTTTATTCTCCCCACAGATTGGCCCCCTCTTCTGAAACCTTGCATTTCCTCAAATTCCTCTCGCAGAATGGGTTTCTGAGAACTGAGCTCCCTGAGCTGACCAGCACAGAGTCCTGGGAGGCAGCTTATTCACATCTCTTAAGATCTTCTGAGATCTCCCATGAGAGCTTCTCCTGTAGACTAGACTTATAGGTCGATGAGGACTTCCTGGTGACAAGGAAGCTCAAGCTCTCCCAGGATATTGGTCTGTCCCAGGGTTCCACCTCCATTGTGCCAGGCTCTGAGTCCCCACAGAAAAGTAATGCTTATCTTGCTTCTAGTCCCAGTTGATCTCATTTAATCTTCAGAATAATCTCCTCACTACTCTGTGAGATATGTATTGGGATCTCCATTTCACAGGCAGAGAAACAGAGGCTGAGCAAGTTTACTATCTTGTCCTGCAATGAGTCATTGTAATCCCAGAGTTCTGTACTCTTACTGTCTGGCAAGTAAGTGAGTAAAAACTCAGATCTGTGCTCCCTCAGAGGAGGGAGCTTGAGAAATGCTCTGTGAGATAGGAGGTGGTTCAAAAAAAGGAAGAGATAATATGATTGACAGGATCAGGATGGACACGTGGAGGGGTGAACTGGAATGCAGCCTTGAGAAACAGGGAAGGCCTTTATGGGGGCAGAGAAGATTATGTATGGAGGCCACAGCTATATGAAGTCTCACCAGTGGACAATCTTGGGTGTGCTTGGGAAACAGTGACTAATTTACTTTTCTGAAATGGAAGGTGTGTGAGGGGGTGAGGTATAATGCGAGTACAAAGGCACAGGAATGGTAGTGTTAATAACTGTCAAGCCAGGGATCCTTTCTCTAATTAAAAAGGGAGGCCTGGGGATCCCTGGGTGGCGCAGCGGTTTAGTGCCTGCCTTTGGCCCAGGGCGCGATCCTGGAGACTCGGGATCGAATCCCACGTCGGGCTCCCGGTGCATGGAGCCTGCTTCTCCCTCTGCCTGTGTCTCTGCCTCTCTCTTTCTCTCTGTGTGACTATCACAATAAATAAATAAAATAAACCTATAAAAAAAAAAGGAGGCCTGGGAGGATTTTGATGAAGGGAGTGATATGCATGTGTCAGATGACAGTGTGCAGGATGCATGGAAGACAGGGAAAGAGGGATTCAAGACAGCCAGGAGAAAACTGGCTCAACCCTTCCCTTCTGGTGAGATGTGGTGAGCGTGTGAAGTAGGATGGAGGCCGTCTATGTTCCCTCTCTGTTGGGCACCAGGAGGACTGTAGCCTGGCCATATTCTTGTCAGGAATATCATCACTTATTTTGCTGTTCCCTTCCACCTTCCTCTTGTCCCTCCACCTCCTTCTTCTCTCTTCCTCCTCTTCTCCTTTCCTCCTCTTCTATAACTACTTACCTTTCAATTGTCTTTTCATATTTATTTTCACAGTCATTTCCTCATTGGGATATTTTTGAATTTTGACTTTTTTGAACTCTGTAAGAATTAGGATTGGATTCTTCCAGAGTAACAAAAACTCCAAAATAATAAGGAAGCTCCTTTCTCTCTCATGCAGGTAGGCAGTACAGGCCTAGTGCAGGGTTCCCTGAGGGTCAGTCAGGCCCAGGTTCTTGCCATCCTCTTGCACTGCTGTGCTCAGCCCTTGACTCTCACTTTGTGAGTCAAGATGGCTCTCAAGCCTTCCCCATTAGATGTTTTGCAGGCAGAAGAATGACAAAAGAGGACACTCTCTGGAATTTGCACATTATAGTTCTGTCTACTTCAAATTAGCAGACCTCATCCCATTACCACACTGCAGAGTTGGAGAGACCAGAAAATGAGGGCTCTATTCTGGGCTACTATTTGTTACAGTTGAGACCTGTTAGTGTGGCAGAGAGAGAAATATTCCCTGTTGGCTGGTTCTGGGACCCATGGAGAGGGAGTCAATTGCCTTCTCTAGTGAAGTCATACCCCAGCAAATATTTTCTCACCACAGCCCTAGCAGGCCTGGGTTGGGTGCTCTGAGGGCTGTGGAGAAGTACTGAGTATGGTATGTAGGCTGCAGATGCTTACACGTTTATATACTGTTAAAATCTCAGAGCTGGAAGGGATGGTAGGGGTCATCCATCCCAGTCCAGTCTGTCTTCTCTTCCATCCTAGATAAATTATCTACAGCTTCCCCTCACACATGTCCAGAGTTGGGGGCTGGATCTGAGGCAGCTTATTACATGAGTCACAATGCTTAATTCTTACACTGAATAAGATCTGCTTCTCTGCAACTTCTACCCAACAGCTCCAGTTAGGCTCGGGAACAGGTCTTGCTTATTCCTCACTCTAAAAAAGAACTCATTTGCCATGTGAAGGCAGCTCTCACGTCTGTCTGTCCATCTGTTTGTCCTCTGGTTTCCCAAGCAGTCCCCTCCTTTCTAGGGAGTGTGTGCCATATGGCTAAGCTGATATGCTTTGGAGTCGTCAGGGCTGGCTCTCCTACCAGCTTACTTGAGCTTGAGCAAATGTCTTACACTTTCTGAGCCTTTATTTCTCCATTTGTAAAATGAGGCTGATGTTAGACACCTCATGAGGTTATTGCTGTGAGGCTTAAATGAGCTAATGAATGCAAAGTGCAGAGCCCGACACCAAATACAACAGTTATAGTCATTACTAGCATCTTCGTAATTAATAATAATAAAACATCTCTGACTCTTCTTCCCTCTTGAGGTATTAGATAACAGAGGAAACTTTGAACACTTTTGGGAGAAATTTACAAAAATGTGCCACCCAGGATTGTGACCAGGAGCCACAGTTTTTTGCTCTCTTTACCCGTTTCACTGTGTTGCTGTTGCTGTCCATAGAAAATCGCCTCCTGGGGTCTATGGTTTGCTCTCTCAATTTGCAAACTGCCTCCTGGGAAGCTCCATCTGTTATAATGGGCATCGGCATTCCTCAGGCTAATTCGTTGTTATTGTTAGCAGAAACAATCAGAACACAAGTACATAAACATATTGAAGTACTCAAAGTCTGTCTGCCTTGTGGAGGGAAAAGGAGTCAGGAAGCCTGGGTCCTGATTTCTGCCTTAACACTAGCTAGACTGGATGACCAGGGATAAGTCACAGGGCCCCTCCAGGCCTCAGATTTTTGACAGCCTGCTCAGCAGCAGCATCCTGTGACCAGAGAAAGGATTACCATGGCCTGTGTTCCCCTGGAGTCTCTCTCCCCACCTAGGGCTAGTCCAGGTGGGACCATCTTCTGGGCGGAGGCTGGGTGCATGCCCAGGCAGCCCTGCTTAGTCTGTGAGCCAGGCAGAGCCTGCCTGCTACCAGGGTGTGATTGTTCTTGTGATTTGGCAACACCCAGCAAACGTGTCCCATCAGGGCTGAACTAAAAATAGGTCCTGTGCTGTGGGGCCCAGGAAAATTAGTGGACTAGCACACTCGAGGTTGGCTATCCAGGCAGAACCAAGTGGCCACCGCCATCTCAGGGGCACAGTGACCAAAGAAGAAGGTTTGACTAATTTTCCCACGAGCATCCTCTTTCCCCACCCTCCTCCTGCACTCCACCCTCGCCAAGGCCAGAGTCTTACTCGCCCTTTCCTCCCACGCCTCTGCGCTGCTTCTGAAAACACTGACTTTTGCAGAGGTGCTGAATGTGGCCTGCAGTGTACTGGAAAGAGCTGGGGTTCAGGGATCAGTGGACTTTGGTTCAAATCCTGGCTCTGCTATTTTCTGGCTGTTTGAACGTGAGCATGTGATCCTCTTGAGCCTCAGTTGCTTCCACAATAGAATGGGATTCCTTGTACCTACTGCTACAAATTGTTATAAATACTAAAAGCAACATGTGACTAAAGCAATGATTCAAGAAATTTATCATGCGTCTGAATCACCTGCGTTGGGGGAATTTGTGAAAACTGAGATTACTGAGTCCTGCCCGCATGTTCCAGATTCAGTGGGTGTGGATGGTACTTATTTTCTTCCTAACACGTTGCCAGGTGATGCTTATGCTGCTGGGCTTGAGATCACCACTAGGTTAAGGGTGAAAAGTGTGTGAATCCCGGAGTCATAACACTAGGGTTCAAGCCTTGGTCCCACCATCTCTAGCAGAGAGATTTGGGGCACGTTTCTAAACCTTATCTGGAAAATGGGGGATTAGTCATTCCTACTGTATAGTGTTGATATGAGGATTAAGTGAGTTAATTCACATAAAGCACTTAACGCAGGGTCTGGCAAACAGCATGTCTGAGTAAACATTAACTTTTATTAGTATCACAGAGGCTGCAGAGTATGTGAGTTCAGTATATGTTCATTTTCTCTCTCTCCCTGTGGTTATCGTTGGCTTTGCTGGAATCTCTGTCTCCATGCTGCTCCTCCCAAGGTCTTTGTATTCTGAGCCTTGTCTCGATAGAAGGGCTTATACTGGGAGGATTTGGGGCACCAAAGAGCACAGATTGAATGTCAAAGATTAGAGATCAAAGGACCTGAAGCCCTCAGGCTGAACGGGTTTACCCAAGGGTATTCAGTCAAGAGAGGCAGAACTGAAAGTAGACCCAGGTTTCTTGACTTCTCAGCCAGAACACTTTCCACAGCATCAGGATGTGTCCCCAGAGGCAACCCAGCTATCCCCAAGTGTGCTTAGGGAACAACCAGGCCCCTGTTCCATGCCTGTGCTGTTGCTGGGCACTTGGATTTCTCCTGGAACGGTTTAGGATTGAAGAAGACACAGCTGTAAACATCTAACATCTGAGTATAAATGACTATTTTGATTTCCCTCCGCCAAGGCTAATCTCCTCAGATTGGAATTGCCACGTCAAAAAGTACAGACAATGTTATAGCTAGAAGAAAGCTAGACATAGCAACTCTTCCAGGGGAAAGAACTTCTCATTTCCCAGAAAGTGTAAAATGGCTGGGGATGATGGTGTTTGAGGCAAGTTAGGGAGTTCAAGGAGAGCCCAAAGCTGAATCTTCAAATCAGTGGTGGGAGAGAATCATGGCTGAGAGAAGGGAGATCGGAACTAGGAGGGGATGCCTGGCAACCACTGATAATTTCCCCCCCAAAATGGTATTAAGACTAGTGCTTCACAGATATTAATGTGCATAGGAATTCCCGAGGATCTTGTTCATATGCAGAATCTGATTTAATAGGGCTTGGTGTGGCCTAAGAGTATTTTTTTTTTTTAACCTATCTTCCTACCTACCTTCCTTCGTCCTCCCTCCCTTCCTCACCGGAGCACAGACAGCCCTACGTGGGGCTCCATCTCACCACCCTGAGAGAATGATCTGAGCTTAAATTAACTGACTATGCCCTCCAGCTGCCCTGAGTCTGCATTTCTAATAAGCTCCAGGTGATGCAGATTCTGCTGATCCATGGACTAAACTTTTAAGTAGCAAGAGTTTACTCCGCCTTTGTTCATGCTATTCCTCTGCCTAAACCAACATTCCCACTATTTTACAGACCCAGCTCCAAAGACTTCCCTGGACTGAGATCACCAGGTTGAGCTAGGTTCCCCTTTTCTCTGGTATCCTGTACCTAGGTCTATTGTAGCATTGACCATGCTGCACTAAATCGTCCATCCCTTCCTGAGGGTATGGACCAGCATTATTCATCATTATATTCCCAGTATCTAGCACAATGCCAGTCATGGTTTGAGCCTAATTATTATGATTGAGTAAGTGAATGGGTAAATGAGTAGGTGAGTAAGTGGATGGATGGATGAATGGATGGATGAATAAATAGCAGTGAGGAGAGGGAAGTAGGAAGTAATGGGTTAGGAAAAGTGTGGTGAACAATTAGATTTGGCCTCAAGATTATTACTGTCTAACTAGACCATTTACTGAAAGCCCAGAGTCAGTGACCCTCCTCTGATCCTTACCAACTTTTGCCCCCAGAACGCTGACCCTGAACCGAGAATGAACTCAGATAAATGAATAAGATCCAGAAAGCTTGGAGGTGCCTCACAGGGTAGCTCTAATAAATACCAGAAAACAAAAAGCAGGTGTTGGCAATCTTTCTTCTGCTCAAAGAGTTATTTACACAAGTTTCCAAAGCAATCCCCTTCATCGCTTTTACATGCCTATTACATGGTTCTCTACAGAGAAAGGTCTGGAGTTGGTTAGCTCAGTGGATGAGAGAGTGAATCCCTCAAAGCCAAGGGCAGTGGGAGCTTTTTATCTTCCTCTGCTCAAGGCTGATTGCCTGGTCCTGGCCAGGAGCACTGTGATCCTGCTTGGTCCTAGTGATTGAGAACGGTCAGTGTGAATCCATCCCTCCCATACAAAATGGTAGGCGGTGCCGTGAAGAAGAATGAACTTGAGCTTTGATATTAGACAGCCTGGGAATGAAACATGGATACTTTTATTTACTCACCAATTATATAATCTTCCAAAAAATTTTTTTTAAAATAATTTCAAACTTACAGAAAAGTTGCAAAGGACAGGAAACTCCTGTGTCCCTTTGCCCATGTTAACCAATTTTTAATATTTTGCTACATTTGCTATTTCATTCTCTACCTTTTGATTTTTTTTTTTTGGTTCAGTCTCTGACTGAAGATGACAAATGTTTAACAACACAAAATTATATTCTGAAACAAAAATGTTCTGAAATAAAAAATGAAAATAAAAAGTTATTAAAAATTCACAAAATTAAATACATGTAAAATAAACATAAATAAACTTTAAAATGGAATTGTTTGTAAGTTTGTAGCATTTATAGTTTCTAGAGTTATTGAAGCTTAAAACTGCACTCAGATATTTGGGACTCTGCAGTCTTATATAATAATGTATAAGTTATATGCAATCTACTCCCCAATGGCTTTAAAATATATCATACCACATATATCCTACCTCTTATTATTTTAGGGTGGATTAACGAAGAACCAGGATATTTTCTTATATAACCTCAGGTATAACATTAATAGAATTTATATATTATTCTGTATTCCAATTTCTTCAATTGTATCAATAGTGGCTTTTTCTTCCCCTCCAGTATGTAACTACTTGGTATATTTGTTTGTATTCAGTTATATGTTTTTCTTATTGGCTTGATATTTTTTTTTTACCATGTAGAACATGAACATGCTTCCAGAGTAAAAACTATACAGAAGGTGTCTTCAAAGAAGTCCATCCTCCTTCATCCTTTCTAGATCATTCCTTCAACTTCTGTGGATAACTAATTTTATTGCTTTCTGGTTTATCATTCTGTATTTCTTTTTGCAAAAATAAGTAAATAGATACATGTGTGTTTTCTTCTCCTTTTTGCACCAAGGTTAAAGCCCTATCTATATACTTTTGTACTTCATTGTTTTGTGTTTTTTTTTTTCCTAGAAGTCATTGCATGTCCATTCATGGAGATGTGCCTGACTCGTTTTTACATGTGAGTATTTGTGGTAGATTATCATGGCCACAAATTATTTACTGTACCTCCTTGCATAAGCTAGAGTCTATTGCCTCTCCTCTTGAATTTAGGATGGCTTTGTGAATTGTTTTGAGCAATAGCATGTGGCATAAGTGATGTCCTAGAACATCCAAACACAGACCTTCAAAGGACTATGGACTTCTGTTTTCTTGCACTTGGAAGACAGCCACCATGTTGCAGAGAAGCTCAGCCTGGACTTCAGAGGGGATAATAATTCATTAACATGGAGAATGAATCTGGAGAGCAAAAGACCATCTTGCTGTTTCAGCACCAGATGAGCCCCCAGCTGAATATGGTCAGCTGAATGGACAGACTATAGCACAGGGATAAGAAGAACCACTCAGCTGAACCCAGTCCACTCACAGAATAATAAATAATAAGTTGTATTTTTAAAACATTTTATTTATTTATTTGAGAGAGAAAGAACATGAGCAGGGTGGAAGGGCAGAGGGACAAGCAGACTCCCAATGTGGAACTCAGTCTCAAGACCCTCAGATCATGACCTGAGCTGAAGGCAGATGCTTAACCAACTGAGCCACCCAGGTGCCCAATAAGTTGTATTTTTAAGCTGCTAAATTTTGAGTTGGTTGGTTACAAAGTGATAGATAACTGAAACAACAGTACCCTAACCATGGGCATGCCTAATCTTCTGTGTCTGGTATTTAGGTAGTCTTTGCAACCATAAAGAATTCTTCAGCAAATAAACTTGTGCATATGTATTTTGTATTATTGGGAGTCTATCTTTAGGTAAAGTTCTGGAAATGGGATTGCTGGATTGCAGAAAGATGCAAAGTTATTTTGTTAGATATCACAAATTTCTCTCTCTAGGCAATATACTGTTTTGCACTTCTACCAGCAATGTATGCTTGCCATGGTTTCTTGAGCTTTTGAATTTTTGCCAATCTGACATGTGAGAAATGGTATCTTCATGTAGTTTTAATGTGCATTTATATTATTATGTTATCTATTGTCATATAACAATATATCCCAAATTTAGAGACTGAAAACAATAAAAAATTATTATCTCACAGTTTTTGTGAGTCAGAGACTGAGCTGTGGTTTGGCTTGTGCCCATGGCTCAGGGTCTCTCACAATTCTGTGACCAAGCTGCTGACTGTGGTTGCAGTCACCTCAGGGCTCAACTAGGGGAGGATCCATTTCCAAGCATGTTCATGTGCCTCTTCAATGGCTTTAAGTTCATCGGCTGCCGTCTGGAGACATTGTTTCCTTGCCATGTGGGTTTCTCCAGAAGGTAGATCACAATATGGCAGCTGGCTTCTCTCAGAGACAGTGAGGAAGTGAGTTAGAGGATGAGTGCAGGTACCCAAGATAGAAGCCACAGTTGTTTTACAACCTAATCTCAGACATGGCATCGCATCACTTTTGAAGGATCCTATTAATTAGAAGCAAATCACTGGGTCCAGCCCACAAGCAAGTGGAGGAGTTACATAAGGGTGTGACTATTAGGGGGGAGGGATTATTGGTGATCACAGAGGCTGCACATCACAGCATTTCTCTTACTATAAGTATTTCTCTTTACCTATCAATCTCTCCATCCATCTATCCACCTATTTATCTATGCATATATATATATATAGTGTGTGTGTGTGTGAATCATCTGTTGATGATTTTTATGAGTTTTTGTTTTTTCCTTTGATGTGTAAAAGTTTTTATATGTTAGAAATCTTAGCCTTTTATCTGTGATTTGCACTTTAAATATTTTTCACAGTTTGCCATTTGTCTTTTGACTTTGCTTATGATGTTTTGCCATTTAAAAGTGTATTTAAAAAATTTGAGTAGTCAAATTTAGCAATTTTTTTCTTTTATCACATCTTGATTTTGAATCATAGTTAGAAAACCATTCTCTATACTATGCCTATAGGGAATTCATCCACATTTTCTCCTTGTACTCATATAGTTTCATTATTTTACATTTAGATCTTTGATACATTTCGAATTTACTGTTGTATATAAGAGATGTATCTAATTTTATTTTTTCCAAATGTCTAACTAGTTGTTCCAACACCATCTATTAAAAAGTCCATTTTTGTCCTCATGATTCAAGTTAATTCTGAACTCCATAGATGATTGGGTCTATTTCTGGACTTCCTAATCTATTCTATTGGTTTGTCTATTCATATCATAGTACTAGACTATTTTAGTTACAGTGGCTTTGCAGATGTTTTATATTTGGGAGGACTCTTAGCTCTTACCTTTCACTGTTTTCCTAGCTATTTTTGTATATTTTCTCCTTATTCCAGAAGAATTTTAGTATCAGCTTATCTACCTCCCCCACTGAAAAATTTGTTGGTATTTTTTATTGGAATTAATAAATTTTATTGGATTAATAAATTAACCAAGAGTGGACTGACATCCTGGTGATGAGATATCTAAACTAAGAATAAGAGCTGTTTTTCCATTTGTTCAAGTCTACTTGTGTGTCTTTCAAGTGTGTCTTATAGTTTTCTTCATATAATTTTGGAACATTTCTTGTTAAAAATTCAGTAATCTTAAACCAGTTACTTCATTCTTCTGAATCTTCTGTTTCTCATCCATAGAATAGTGGGATTATATTAATTTCCTTGAAGAGTGACTTTGAAAAGTAAATGAGATGAATTGCAGAGTAAGTGCTGTGTAAATCCCAGTTTCCTTATTCCTCCCTTTGAAGCTCATTCTTGTTCTTGAGAAGGGGCCTGAAGGTAATAATTTGTCACATATCTCTAGCAAGGACATTGTCTAGTTCAGTCAATAAGTCAATCAATATGTATGAGGGGCTGCAGAACCTGCTGGGGATATAATGGTGAGAAAATCAAACATGATTCCTGCTCTAGTAGAACTTATGGTTCAAGAACATTTCCCATTAATCATATGAGATTTTATAAAATCAAACAGCCCTGCGAGTCAACAGATTCTAAAATTGCACAGCATAGGCAAGTGGAGGCTTTAAATACCTTCATAATCCACATCCCAATTTGAGTCATTGTACAGGCAGGTATTACCTAAAATGAGAGAAAATCAAAACTAAAAGGGATCCCTGGGTGGCGCAGTGGTTTGGTGCCTGCCTTTGGCCCAGGGCGCGATCCTGGAGACCCGGGATCGAATCCCACATCGGGCTCCTGGTGCATGGAGCCTGCTTCTCCCTCTG
This sequence comes from Nyctereutes procyonoides, assembly GCF_905146905.1. Taxonomy (NCBI): domain Eukaryota; kingdom Metazoa; phylum Chordata; class Mammalia; order Carnivora; family Canidae; genus Nyctereutes; species Nyctereutes procyonoides. The sequence continues at coordinate 38,921,571 of NW_026575140.1, read as the reverse complement.
CCTGTGTCTCTGCCTCTCTCTCTCACTGTGTGCCTATCATAAATAAATAAAAATTAAAAAAAATATTAAAAAAAAAAAACAAAACTAAAAGGAACACATGGAGGAGGGAATAGGGAGAGCGGGTCATGATCTGACCAGGTTCACACAATTAATCAGTGACTGAGCTGGGACTGGAAACTGGGTATCTAGGCTCCCAGGCTGGGATACTTTCCAACATGTATCCACTGTCATTCTATTTGCCATCTGCATCTCTTGTCACTGCCACGTATGTTATCAGGACTTCAGCTACCCATGCAGGTCATCCAGGGAACATTGGCCAGAAATGAACAACACATTTCTAGGAAAGACCTGATATCACCAGGGTCATTACATCACCAGGCTGCAACTCAACCCACAAAGAAAGCTATTTAACAAAACTATACAGATAAAGCTATTTAACAAAACTATACGGATACATAGAATGGGAATGTGGATCAAATGAAACAAAATTAGGATCACTCTACCTAGTATAGCATTATTTGAAACTAAACAGATACAATAATTTACTGCCTGTGTGACTTTACCAGGCTGTTTAATTTCACTGAGCTTTGTATTTTCTTACCTCTAAAATGGGCAGGTACCTGTGAGCTCTGTGGAAGAAACTAACTAATTTCTCAGTTTGGTTTTCCCCTTCCTCTGTAGTAATAGAAGCCCCAGTTCTTAGATGAACCAATGACTGTGTGAAAGGAAGACTATTTTTCCTTGGTTTTCATTGTAGCTAGGTGTGGTCATATGACTAAACTCTGCCTAGTGGGATGCCAGCAGAAATATTAAGTCCAACCTCCAGGAAATGTCCTTAAAGGGCTGAAGTATGACTTCTACATTTTACCTACCTTTGGTGGGAATATAGTGGTGGAAGCCTGAGCTGGAATAAATACGTCAAGAAGTAGCCTTGGAGGTGAAGGCCATGTTCAATGAAGCACAGGAGAGGAGTCTGGGCCACTATGATCTTCACCTTTCCTAGGTAGCTTACTGATACTCTGATGTAGGATTTTTTTTTCTATTGTTTTTAAATCACTGCTATTCTGGGGACTAGGATATCTCATGGAAATGAGTGATGGAAAGTCCAATATGAATGCTTTTTTTAAAAAAAGATTATCATTTATTTGAAAGAGAGAGAGAGCACAAGTGAGTATGAATGGGGGGGGCAGTGAGAGGAAGAAAGAAGCAGACTCCCCAATGTGGGGCTCAATCCCAGGACCACAAGATCATGATGTGAGCCAAAGTCAGATGCCTAACCAACAGAGCCACCCAGGTACCCCACAACATGAAGTCTTTACTGTGATGGGAAGCCTTTGGCTTTTGTCTGCCTGGCTTCTATTTCTGCTAGTTTTAATGACTGAATTTCAAGTTTTCTTTGAGGAATGACCTCATCCCCATCCCACAGCCTCAGTGGAACTGTGAATTAAGTTACATCACCTTCCCCTGAACCAGGCAACTGAATGGAATTTTATTTTATTTATTTTAAAAAATATTTTATTTATTTATTCATGAGAGACACACACACACACACACAGAGGCAGAGACATGGGCAGAGAGATAAGCAGGCTCCATGCAGGGAGTCTGATGTGGGACTCGATCCCAGACTCCAGGATCATGCCCTTGGTTGAAGACAGTTGCTTAACTGCTGAGCTGAGCCACCCAGGCATCCCTTGAATGGAATTTTAATCTTGGACAGTGTAACCCAAGCACCAAGAGTATAAGAAGTGGATATGTCCTGGAGGTGAGTGGCAAGGAAAGCTCTTTTTGACTGAAGAATATCAATTAAGAAATGTAGTAAAAAAGTGAAATAGAAAAAGTCACCATAATACTAGATTCAAGCCAGAATCATCAGTGGGTGCTTATCAAGTACACAAGCATAAAGCTGGCTTCACAGTGGAGGGATCTAGAGAACACTCTAGCTAGATGACCTAGGATAATGTCACCAAGGGCAGTGCCATCCCATGGCCCCTGACATGAAGTAGTGAGGTGCACTCAACATCACCTATGTAATATTTGTAGTATTTACAAGGAAACTGACTAACCCAGATCTTATGAAGAAGAAATAGAAAAATCTAAAGTGAGGGACATTCTGTACAACAACTAGCAAAGACCCTTTAAATATTTCATTGGTGACAAAGACTATAAAAACAAAAGACAGAAACAAAAAAACCTGGGAAATTATCTAGATGAAAAGACACTAAAAAATGTGACAATTAAAATGTGTGATCGTTGATTGGATCCTGAATATGACTGCTATATTATATTATATTATACTAATATTATATACTATATTATTTATAATGACTGCATATTATATGATAGTATCAGTGTAAGTTTCCCATGTGTAAGAATTGTGCTTAGACAGGAGAATATTCCCATTTCCTTATTCTTAGGTAATCCATGTGAAGTATTTTGGGGCAAACTATCATGATGCCTGTAAATAATATTCAAACTGGTTCAGAGAAAAAAATTAAAATGGGTAAACACACTTGTGTGTGTGAGAGAGAGACAGGAGGAGAGGAGGAGGAGGAGGAGAGAGAGGATATCAAGAGAGAAAATGTTGACAAATGAACACTTGGTGGGCTGCTCGAAGGTCATGCATTCATTGTATTATTCTTGCAACTTTTCTGAAATGTTGAAATTTTCCAAATAAAAAGTTGTGTGTCCTTTTTCCATCCTTAGAATGAAGTATAAAGACCTTTAAAGTGCTGCCTACCTCTTGTCACATGCCCTGAACACCGCATCCTGGAGAACCTGGGGACCAGGTGGGATGACCCCTGCACTGTCGTCAGCCCTGAGATGCAGATGCTTTCTCCTGCAAAGGATGCTTGAGGGTGCATCTGTTGAGTGGGTTCAGTGTAGTGTGACAGTGACTTTTAGATGCTGCCAAGGTGGGCAGAGCAGCATTAGAAGAGAGAATGAGAGTAAGGAAGTGGGGGTGCATCTCACTGGTGATGAGGCCCTGCCACTCTCTCTAATCTCATCCCTCAGGCCTCTCCCTTCCCTCTGACTCCCTGGCCCCACAGACCTTCCTTAGTCTCCTCAGACAGGCTGTCTGTTGCCACCACAGGACATGTGTGCTTGTTGGTCTCAGGGTCTGGAATGCTTCTCCTGCTAAGCCTTGTATGGCTACCTCTGTCTTGTCCTCACCTGTGTGCTTCTCAACTGAGCCTCCACCTCCTCATGGAGATCCTTTCTGATTACTGGTTCTAATTTTCCCCTCCACCCCTGCCCGCTCTAGACCCCAGTATACACCAGGGCTTCCTTTGCACCTGCTGTCACTGTGTGGACTCTCCTGCTCACTGTCTGTCTCCCACACTGAGATGTGAACTCCACTTCAGCGCGGCTTGTCTGTCGGGTTCACATCTGTGTCTCCATGCCACTGCCTGAGTCTCATTCCCTACATTCAAGTAGTTGCTTGCTCTCACTGCCCTTGTCCCAGTCCTCATCAGGTCTCCCATGGGTCACTATCTTTGGATTAGTTTCCCCATATGGATACCTCCAGCCTCTCCTCCACTCATCCTCCAGGGGCCTAAAACATAGACTATTACCTCACCTTCATGCTTCAATCTAGTCGATGTCTGCCCACCTACAATGGGTTGGAACCCAAGGCCTTCCATGCAGAGAAGACCCTCCAGCCTTGTGCTTTATCCAGCTGTTATCTCACTTAACTCTTTACCAAGTTTCTGTATGCACAAGCCATTCCAAGCCCTCTTCAGTTTCTCCCACATCAGTACTTGCTGCTTCACATCTCAAGGCTACCTGCCTTCCTGACCCAGAAGTTATTGCCTCTACCACTCTCCCCCACTCACTGGCCCTAGTACATCCTCTCATTCTGTTGAGGCACCCAAAACACATCTCTCATGATTGATCTACTTTCCCCATGATCTGATGACCTACCAGGGATGGTGTCTGATTCGTTCTAGTTTTGGGAGCAATGTCTGACTTCAGGATTGTGAATGAATAAATAAAAGAATGAATGAGTGAATGAATGAATGATAAGAGACACTAGAGACACTAGGTTTACTAATGGTAACATCAACAACGGCAATGCTATTGATGATAAATACTTACTGAGCACTTATTCGTGCCAAGCATTATACTAATTACTTTTAGCCAAATTATTTAATCCCCAGAAGAATTGAGGGGCATTGGCTCCAAATAATAAAAGCTGATCAGTATTAAGCTATTACTACATGTGTAAACATTTTAAAGTACTTGTTCATTAAGCCTCACAATAGCCTCATAAAATATAATACCATTATTATTTCTTTTTATAGATGATGATACTGAGGCCTCAACAAATAAAGTTGTTTTGCCTCAGGTCACACATCTAGTGATGGAGTGCTAGGATTCACCTTCCTAGAGTCAATGGCTACACTGCAGATTCCACTACAACATACCTCCAAATACCCTTGTCAATATTTACAATAACTGTAACTATAATGAATAGCTTTGAATATTCAGTGCAGTCATTGCAAACAGTCCCAGCTTCAAAACACATTTTTTTGGGGGGAGGATGTGCTTTACATACATAAGTACAATAGCATTTCTGGGTTTCCTGTCACTTAATCCCAGCCACCATATTTGACATTTTTTGGTAACATCAGCTAGAATAGGTAACGATAAAACATCTCACCATGGATAAATACAGAAGATGTGATCAGGAGTGCTTTGGAAAAGCCATTCGTTCTGGATTCCTAAGTCATAATCCTCTAGTAAAAGGGCTTAAATCCAGACTTGCTGGATACAAACAATAGACTAAACATTGCATGCTCACATCCATGCCAGAAGACAGGATGTTACAGGAGCTGAGCATGCCAGCTTCAATCTCTGGCCTGTTGGAATACAGAGTGAAGCACAGTCTAGGAGTGTGTACACTGATTTAGCATGAATGCTTGAGTCCTAAGTGGACCTCAGAGGTATAGCTAGTCTAGGGACTTTAGTTTCCCAATCCAGAAATTTGGGGAGGTAAAGTGAGAGAGGAGATGGAGACAGTAGATGTAGTGATAATAAATGTGCAGTCCCTCAATTTGGGGTTGAATTCATACTCTGTGACTTACTCTCACTGTGAACCTGGGCAATCTAGTCAACTTCTGTGAGCCTCAGTTTTATTATCTGTATAATTGAGATAAGAGTTCCCACCATATAAGTTTGTGAGAATTAAGTGAAAAATGCCTGTATTACTCATACTAAGTACACTTATTGGGCACTTCTTTGTCAGTCATTGTTTTAAGTTTTTTAAAAAAGATTTATTTATTTTAGAGAGAGAGGGAGAGAGAAAGAGAATGAGTGGGGGGAAGGGGCAGAGGGAGGAAGAGAGAACCTCAAGCAGGCTCCATGCTGATTGTGGAGCCTGACACGGAGCTCAACCCTAGGACCTGGAGATCATGACCTGGACTGAAATCAAGAGGTGGCTGCTTAACCAACTGAGCCACCCAGGTGCCCCTACTTTAAGCATTAAAAAAAACAAAAACAAAAAAACCATGTATTAACTTATTTAATTCTCTCAAGAACTCTATGAAGAAGGCACCTAGAAATCACTAGGCTCTCCTGGGACACTAGAGACCAGGGAGCCAGGGACAGAAGTGGTCAAACACACTGACTTTCCCATACAGAAGATATATCTTGGTAAAACTACTGTTTGATCAAATGCCAGCTGAGGCAGACAGACTTAGACACCACGTGTTCTAAGCCCAACTTTTCCACCAACTGCTGAACACCCTTAGGTAAATTGCTTAACTTCTCTGAGCTATAGTTTCCTTAGTTATATCCACTGAACTAAGAAGTAGTGATGAGGATTAACTAAGATAAGATCTACAATGAGCCTCACTTTAAGGACTGCTCAGCAATGATGATGATTGTCATTTTATAGTTATTTCTCAAATGTAAGCAGTCCCTATCTGCAGGCCCACCCTTGCCTCAGACCAGCAGGTGCACCTCATTACTTTTTATACGTCTTACCTCTCCAGAAGACATTCATTCACACCAAACATGGATTTTGGGGGAGATTTTATCAGGGAGACAGATAAGGGGTTTACATTACACATCCCAGAGCAAGTGCCTAAAATCCTCCTTTGACATCTTTCTTCTGATTCTGTTTTCTGTGCTGCCCCTAAGCTCACTCATGTGTTTACCACATGAAGCTCTAGTCTCCCACTTTAAATCTTCCCATGAGCCTCTCAGTCTCTCACCTGTTCTTAGTTCTTGGCCAAATTTTACATCTGAACTTGCACATCCTACTCAATAAACCTAAAGGGCTTCCATCACCCAGCTGATCCTCCTTAAAGGTGGGTTAGCTCTTTAGGGGTCTCAGCCTCATCCTGGCCCCAAGCAGCCTATCCAAAGTTCCTGCTAAACACACGGATCCCTCTCTGAAAGGTATTCTGAAAGGTGTAAAATGTTCTCTCATTTCATTTCTACTCCCCTCACTACTAATGTGGGCAGTTTGGCACATGACAAGTACTTAGTCAATGGCAATTGTCTATTATTACTCACAGAGCATTTTTTTTTATTGTTCTTAGTAAAGCAGGTTTCTTACTGACTTCTAGGAAACATACTTAACTGATGTAGTTCTGCACACTTGGGTATTACAAATTTATCACCTTTTAAAAACAAGAGACACTTTAAAGTGGCCTTCTCCAAGATTTGCTCAAATGACGAGAATTTTTTCTGCAGTTTTACATATAATAGTATTTTATAAAACTAGGATTTGCTCGAATGTTATCATTTAAATAGACCAATAGAGAAAGTTGAATTGGCATGAAAACATCCTTGCCTGATCTCTTTTACAAGACAAAGTGATATCTGCTCTTTATACAGCAGCAATTATTTTGGGGAAAAGGAGAAACAAAATAGGCACGAGTTTGCTTGATGTAAAGTACTGATGACCACCAAGCAATATCAACAATTAGGCAAAATCATCAAATTTCCAAATGCTATTAATTCTGGTTTCAAGGATTGGACTGGGGGTGCCTGTGTGGCTCAGTCAGTTGAGCATCCCAGCTCTTGATTTCAGCTCAGGTCATAATTTCAGGATAGTGATATTGAGCCTCACTTCAGGTTCTGTGCTGAATGTGGAGCCTGCTTTAGATTCTCCCCCTCTCCCTCAGCACCCCCCCCCCAAAAAAAAAGAAGATTGGACTAGCTACTCTCACCGAATCTGTTACAGAACAACAAGGGCATGTGTATGTGAGGGTGTGGTACGTATAGAGTGGGTCTTAAGCAGTTTCTGGCTATCTCAGTCACCTTCCTGAAGCAATTAATCTTGAGAAATCCTGCTTTCCACTACAGCTAGAGAAGAGAGGTCTGCTATTCTTAGACAGAAACAGATTCATGTGAGACTTCACTTTCTTTATTAGAACTACCTGCTTCATGCAGGAATTTGCAGGTCTTGGTAATCTGGCATGTTTTCAAAGGATTTTAGAATTCCTTTTGACCTGAAGTGTCTCCAGTTTCGGAGCATGAACCCAAGGGATTAGCCATAGGGAAAAAGAAACTAGGAAGAAAAGACTGTAAGAGATGGAAACTAGGGGGAAAAAACATTTTTTAGAGCACCTGTTATGCAGGTGCAAATGCTTTCAATTATATAGTAATGTTTAATCTTCACTGCATTCCAAGAGTTCCATATTATTATTTGCACTATATAAAGGAAGAAGCTGAAATTCATGGGGGGTTAGAGGTCTACTCCATGTACTCAAAGCTAGTGAGGGGCAATGATGATTCTTCGTCTTCTGATTCTGACTTTTAAAAAAAGACTTATTTATTTTAGAGAGAGAGAGAGAGAGAAGATGGAGGAAGGGGAGAGAAACCAAAGTGGACTCCCCACTGAATGCAGAGCTCAATGCGGGGCTCAATCTTACAACCCTGAGATCGGACCTGAGCTGAAACTGAGAGTAGGGTGCTTAACCAACTGCACCACCCAGGCGCCCCTTCTGATTCCAACTTTTATGTTCTCTGCAGTATACTATAATGCCTGGGAGAAAGAGAAGAGAGGAAACCTTGCTACGGTTTTCCACAGCCAAATGCTTTGCATGCCTTTCGTGATATATGGGGTGGTAATAAGATCTCGGGCTTGAGAGACACACAGTTTGTCGCTTACTTCTAAGATTTTACTAGTTGTTGAAGTAGCAAAAACTGAAATATTTTCATATCAATTCATAAGCTGCTGCTGCTCTGAGCCCCTCAACTATTCCCTCTGCTACTTCTGTCATTCCAGACCCTCTTCCAAGATTTCTCAGACCTCCTCTTGAATCAAAAACTGAATATTTAAGTCATTACACATTAGGGGTCCCCCAGTAACCATAATACAATTCTTTGGCCCATCTGTTCTGATTCAAAGATATCTATCAGTTGTTAATAATTTTGGATATTGTCCCTGCCCCTAGCCTCCTACTTCCTCTCCCTTACAGACCCAGCTCATCAATGGAAAGTCTTCGCTTTGCTACATCATCTTTGTTAATAGGGAGCTTTGATGTGTGTGATGCTAAATCTGGAAAACGGGCAGAGAGAAACAGACCTAGAAAAATAGAAAGAGAAACTGAGTTGATCTATGCAATAAAGAGTTGATGAGGAGAGATAAGAAAGGAAATAAAATCTTGAAGGGTGAAGAGTTCGAGGGATGGTGACTGTATTTGCTGAATGTATGGTTCTGGAGCAGCAGTGTAATTTGATGAATTAGTAAGGGAGGAATGGTTGCTGAGAATTGGTCTTCCTTAAAATTTCCAAGAGACATGAGAAAAAAATGGGAATTTGTTTGTAATTACTTCTGGGCTATGCTTATTCATAGTCTACTCGATGTAGATACTAGGCCACATGGAGCCCTGGGTTTATGAAAGTTACAGCGTGGATCTCTAAGATTCCTTCTAATGTCAGCCATAAACAGAATACCTGAATTGACCCTTCAAAGGTTGTTCATCTTCTATGGGCTCTATAGGTAAGATGACAAAGCTAGCACTGAACACACTGAACTCAGCAGGTCAGTTATAGTCTTGGGTCTACCCAGAGTCTACTGTGAGGTCTCAGGAAAGAAGCTACCTTTAGGAGTCTCGTCATGTTTGCTTGTGAAATGAAGAAGATCATGTTCATTGTTTTTGCTTTCTTTGCAGTTGCTTTTGTCATTGTTAGTGTTTTCTTAGTTCTGACTGTGTACCACTCTGGTGTCTATCACTTAATTAAACCCTTACGGCAAATCTGTAAATTATGTGTGATCATTTCCTTTTTGCAAAGTGGACTCCGACAACATGAGAAACATGCTCAAGGACTCCCAGCTAAGCAGTGGCATCCAGCTTTTGTATGGGAGAATGCTCTGAAAAATAGAAAACGTCATGGGACTATCAGAGGTTAAAATATATTACTAACAACGTATCCTATAGGCACCCATCTATCATTTTAAAAATTTTTTAAATTTCATCAGAATTGTTCCTTTTTTGAGGTGGACCAGTTGGCACCATCCAGATTCCCTTTCAATGAAGGACTTGAAAGTGCCACTGGGAGTGCTGTCTGCAGGCACCTTCCCAGATGCTGCAGCTGCAGAGAGCCACCTCACCCAAGGTCACACCCCTTCCAGGGTAATCCGCGTCTACCAAGGATGCATTCAGGGTTATAAGGACTTGGCCATCTAGGCCTAACTTCGGACAACTTTAAAGGGTCATTCTAGTTCCAGAGCTTACATAATGTTTATAATTTGCCAAATACTATTTTAAGGGCTCTGAACGTATCAACTCAATTGCTCTCACAACAATCCTAGGAACTTATTATTGTTGTGTTATTGTTGGTATTATTATTCCTATTTTATAGATGAATAAAGGAAGGTACCTAATGGCTATAAGTTCTGCCCCAGACTGCATATCTAGTGGTGGACCTGCCCCTAGATCTGCTCCTAACCTCTTCTTATATCCTGTATGTATCCATCTCTCATCCACCAGTTTTTAGAGGGTGATTGGAAAGTATGAGGTAAGGGGAGAGGGAGGGATGGTTCTCTATTCCACAATGCCTGGAATCATACTAGAGCATTTACAGGGATGAAATGCCTGCTATTTGTGCCTAGACCGCAGGCTTGGCATATTTAGGGTGGAGGGCTAAAAGTACCCCAGGTGATTTGGGGGCACAGTGAAGTCTGGGAAACTGATGCAGATGGCACTTTCAGGCACACAGGATGAATTTATAAAAATGCCAAATGGAGGCCCAGGGATGTGAAATGATCTGGAAGTGGTCACCGTGGCAAGGAGAGAGAAGCCGCCAAGACTCTCCTCTGTTTCAGGGCCCAGCCCAGGGCTCTTTGAGCTGCACTTCCTGAGGCTGGGCCAGGAATCTGCCCTGGCCTGGGGAAACCACATACCTCACGCGTGCATCTAATGATTACTCAGGAAGTGGAGGCTTTTGGGCTCACAAACGTGGCACCGGAAAGGGGAGGGGAGGGCCCTTCAGGAGGGGTCAGTAGAGCCTGCTCCCTCAAAGCATTGTCCTTTCCTTCCTCCAACAGGATGCCAGGAGCCCCACAGAAAAGGGACTCGTTTGTCTTCATTCCCAGCACAATAACTTGCTGCTGGCCTTTCTCTTGGGCCTTGCTCAGAGCAACAGGATACAATCTCTGCCAGGAAAGAAGGAAGGCAGGGAGGGCGGGCGGGAATGACAGGAGCTCAGAAACTCTAGGCCCCCAGTCTTGTCCCTAAACCCCCAAAAAGACCCAGAACTGTAAGGCCTAGGACCCAGCCTAGGAGTACCCTGGTAGGAGAAACAGTTTTAGCTGCAGAGCAATCTTTAATCAGATGTAAACTAAGCAGCTGTTAAAAGCTGAGCTGTAATTTCTGGGTGGCCTCTCTCCAATTTTTATCTTAATCTACTCTTTGCACATTTAGAAAAGGAGAATAAATAGGGTCAATGCAGAATGAGGCCTTCTTTCCGTTTTTCTTTGGAATTAAAAAGAAGAATGTCTGCTGTGGAGCCTTTATAAAAAGCTCTTTTCTGTAGATTTTTTCTGGTCTCACCCCAAACCTATACCATCAGAAACTCTGTGTGTATGGGGTGAGGGGCGGGAACAGTGGATAGGGGCATGGCAGGGGCTTAGCATGGCAGAGATGGAGGGTGGTGTGGGTGGAAGAACCAGAATCGATATTGCAATCTACCATAGTAGGTATTATCAAAATCAATAAATTTTAGCAAATGTTTATTGAGCTCTGAATACAAGCCAAACGCTGCTAGGGATGAGTTGTACATCACTAGCCCAGAAGCTTACAGTTCAGTGGTGACTCAGGGGACTCAAATGGGAATGTTAGAATTACTCATACAATGAGAGTCAACTGGCTAGGGGTCTGAAAGCTCCTTGTGAAGAGACCCCCTCACCCCAGCTAAGCACATAGGGAGAGGCAAACAGCCGAAAATGAGTCTTGCCTTCCTCGACAGAGACGGTTGCTCAAGAAAAATGCATTCATTTTAGATTAACCTTCTAGTCTTGCCTCTAAGACTCTTCCAAGGAGCAAAACAACAACAAAAAAGATCATCATAGTCAATTAAAACATGGGCCCTTGATGTGAACTCTGCCTCCTGTCAAGGAAATCACATAACTATTTTTTTTTAACTAAACATATTTGGATATTAGCACAGACCTGCTTTAGTGATTGGGCTTGCACTCTTGTTCTCTCTCTTTTCCATGTTTGCGAGCTAGAGTCAGAATGCAGATTTAATATGGGTAAGAGGGCCTGAAGAACCCTCTGTGGTAGGGTTTGGGCAAATAACAAGTTTCCTGGCCTTCCCTGTGTGGCCATCAGTCTGGTCAGAGGTCAGAGTTAAAAGTAGCAGACTGGAGCAATTCCAGATGCACCCAACCTGACCCTGGCACTGCCATCTTTCTACTACTCAAGGGTGGCCTTTGGAGGAAACTTCTCAGAAGAAATGAGAAAAAAAAAAGAGTAGTGTCAGAAAGAAGAGAGGGAGGAAGAAACACTCCTTTGTTGAGTGTGCACTGTCAAGCACTTCACACACACACATACACACACGCGCACAATTTCTTAGTCCTTATTCCATCCCCATAAACCACAACCCACCTTTCATCTGGGCAAAGACAGAGGCAGTGAAGGATGGATGACAGCAATTCACTCAAGGGCACATGGCTAGTAAGGAATCCAAGTAGGGTTGCGTCCCAAATCAGCCTCCTACAAAGAATATGCTCTTTGTAAACATCTCTCACTACTGATGCAAGACCCTTTCCCCATTGGTTGCAGACCATCTGATGTAACAGGGATGTGACTGAATCTTGGATGAACCTCTAAGGATGAGCTTGTCAAATCTCCAATAAAGACCCTTTCCCCATTGGTTGCAGACCATCTGATGTAACAGGGATGTGACCGAATCTTGGATGAACCTCTAAGGATGAGCTTGTCAAATCTCCAATAATAAAGGTGGCCTCTTTCAAGTCAAAAAGGGAACTCTTTTTATTTTTCTGTTGGAACTATAATTCTTTGACAACTTATAATTTCTCTTTCTCTCCATAGGTATCTAGTAAGTGTTCCTTGATAGTAGCAGGAAGGGAGGAAGTTTTACATTTTAAGAGTGACAGGGTTTTGCTACCCAAACTGTGGTCCTTGAACCAGCAGCCTTGGCATCATTTGACTTGTTAGATATTTGTTAGAAATACAGACACTTCGGCCACGGTCCTCCAGAATAAAAGAACTAATGTTTACTTCAGTCCTGGTATCCAGTAAGCTATCCATAAATGGTATTTCCTTCCCATCTTCCTTTCACCTAAAAAAAAAAAAAAATTTCTTCAAGAATGAGCTCACTATAGGGGTGCCTGGATGGCTTAGTCGATTAAGCATGTCTCTTTTTTTTAAAGATTTTATTTATTTATTTATTTATTTATTTATTTATTTATTTGAGACAGAGAGTATGTATATGAGTGGGGGGAGGGACAGAGGGAGAGGGAGAAGAAGACTCCCTGCTCAGCAGGGAGCCTGATCCAGGGCTCAATCCCAGGTTCCTGAGATCACAACCTAAACCAAAGGCAAAAGCTTAACCAACTGAGCCACTCAGGTTCCCCAAGTGTCTGACTCTTGGTTTCAGCTCAGGTTTCCATCTCAGGGTTGTGCGTTCAAGCCCCACTTCAGGTCTGGAGCCTACTTAAAAAAATTGGGGTGCCTGAGGGCTGTCAGTAAGCATCTGCCTTCGGCTCAGGTCATGCTCCCAGGATTGAGCCCCACATCCAGCCCACTGGTCAGCAAGGAGTTTACTTCTCCCTCTTCCTCTGCCTCTCCCTCTGCTTGTGCTCAAATAAATAAGTGAAATCTTAAAAAAAAAAGTATACTGTAGAATCTGTGCTCTGAGAGAAAGAAAATGCCTCTGAAATACTAATCATATCCATTAGACCTGTGCTTTCCAATGTGGTAGCCACTCACCACATGTGTTTATATTAAACTCACTTAAAAACAACATTTAAAATTCAGTTTCACAGTCATACTAGGCGCCTATGGCTAACGGCTACCATATTGGATAGCACAGATATAGAACATTTTTTCACCATCATGGAAAGTTCTGTTGGACAGTTGTGCTTAGAAACTCCCTATTTCTCCTGGACATTTGCTGACCTGCAGCCTAGCTGTTCCCACAGCAGGAGCTCAATTAATGTTCCTTGACTTGAGTCCTGAAACTTCATTTATTGGAAAAGAGAAATGGCATCTGAGAGTCCCAAGATCTGTTTTCCAGTTCCTGCTCTGTCTATTCAGGAGCCATGGATCCTTGGCCTAGTCACTTCCCCTCTCCCTCAGTTTTGTCATCCTCAAATTTATAGAGGAAGAAGTAACAAGAACAACCCATATTAGTCTGGAAGCTCTTGCATTTTTTATCTCTGATAGTTTTGCCAATCTTATAGTCTACAGGGTAACCAACTCATTCTGGTTTGACCAGGACTGTCCCAGTTTTAAAACTGAAAGTCCCACATCATGAGAACCTCCTCATTCTCCAGCCAACCACAATCTCTAGGTCTCTTCCAGTTTTAAAATGTTATTAATATGTGCAACCCTAAGAAGGGTAGGTGCCAGGAACCCAAACTTCTATACACAGTAGTGGTTAGGAGGTTGGGCTTTGGAATCAGATAAATCTGTTTCTGACACTGATGCCACCTCTTGATTATTGTGTGAACTTGGGCAAATTACTTAATTTCTCTGAGACTCAGTTTCTCCATCTGCAAAATGAGACTGCTATTAATAGTACTGCCTTCTGTGTATCTATGTGAGGATTGACTTAGCAAAACTTTGTACAGTGCTGAACAATCAGAACAATGTAAGTATTTATTAATTCAGCTTATTCTGAAAAGAGGGGTGGGTAGGACTATCTTTAGAGAGACTGACCCTGACATTACATGTAGCCCAAAGTATTGGCTAAAAGAAGATGACTTGCTTAGAGCTATTAAGCTCCTCTTCATCCCAAACTCCCACAATGCTTGCCCCAGACTAATCTCTAATAAATAACAGCTCAAACTGGTTAAAGAGAATGCATTTCAACTCCCTGTTGCTAGGGATAAATGCTAGGATAAAGTGACTCTGGAGAAGTAAGTTTATTGAAATACAAACTAATCATTCCTGTTGCCAAAGTAGGCTTTTGGCAGAACCCTGTGAAGAAAGTGAAAAAAATGTCCTGAACTGCTGAGACAGCAGTGTATTTAGACAATTAAATTTGGAAGAGCAAGACAGTTCCTGTAACTACCTCCTACACCCCCTACTCCAAGAACAAAAGGTTTTGTTGAAAGTATTCATATGGATATTAATACCGACACTTTAATGAACCCCTCAGTAAACTCATCAGCAATAATTACACCCAGCCATGGTGCCACCAGTGGGAAGGTACAAAATTGCGCCTCCAAAAATTAGTCATTTGTAAGTTAACCCCACAGCCACGTCAAGCAGCCTACACTTGATGGCTGATTCACAAAGATTCCTTGACACCTCTATAGTTAAAGGGGCCAGATCACCATGGGAAGTCTGCAGAAAGGGAAAAGTTCACATTTACAAAAGACTTGCATGTCAGAGCAAAGAGTTTTGAGGAAACTAGGAGCAGAGCTTCATTATTGGGTTAATGATAGCAGCAGTGCTAATACTGCTGAGCACTTGCTGAGTGCTTGCCGTGTGCCAGGCACAATGTGGAGCATTGAACCTGCCCAATTCAGTTTAATCCTCACCTGAACCCTGGAAGCAGGGATGTTTCTATGATGCCCATTTTATAGATGGGGAAACAGGCTCAGAGGACTGGAAGGGCTTTGTCAAAGTCTCAATGCTACGATGGCAGGACTGGAATTTGCACCTAGTCTCTAGGTGAGATTTTTTGAGCCTCACCTATAAAATAGGGATTGGAAGAAACAAAAACAAAAACAAAACAAAACACCTTGAGCATTTTCTTCTCACTCACTGGAGACATTTTAGAGGTTGGATTTTGCCTTGGGTTTGGCTTTGGCTCTCAGTGTGTAAACCCATGGAGGAAAGACTCTGCCTTGCTAACCCTTCCCACTTGCTTTCTGATTTTTACCCTCTGAAGCTCAAAGGGTAAAAGCTTAAAATGCCAGGGCTCAGACCTCTTGTCTACTGCTCTGGCTGCCATATCTTTGTTCACTCTTCCCCCTTTCCTTTTTCCTATTCAGAGAAATATGGTCTGGGACAGACCAGAAATGGAAAGAGAGAGCAATTAAGAGTGAATAAGAGAGGGATGCCTCAGTGGCTCAACTGATTAAGCATCCAACTCTTGATTTTGGCTCAGGTCATGAACTAGGGTTTGTGAGATCGAGCCCCACTTTGGATTTCTCCCTCTCCCTCTGCCACCCTCCCACTCCCTTATTCCCACTCATATAGGCTCTTTCTCTCTCTCAAAAAATAAGTAAAGAAAGAATGAATGAGAGAGAAAAAGAAAGAGAAAGAGGAAGAGATCAGGCTTTGAAGACACCCAGACTCGATTTGAATCATCACTTTTACCAGCCATAAAATTCTGAATAAAGCTCTCTGACTCAATTTCCTCATCTGTAAAATGAAGGTGATGCTACTTTTCTTCTTGGATTGTGGTGAGGATCAAATAAATATTGTCCATGCATTTCCTGTCACCTAATAGACAATAAACCTACCTACTTTCTTCCTTCCTCCCTCCATCCTCAGGCACTACCTAAATCCCAGGTATAGTCCAAGGCATCAGGACAAACTTTACCCGTTTAGCTCTCGAAACAACTCATAAATTATGCGGTATTATATTCTCATTTTATAATGAAGCCTAAAAAAGGACGTTGTAAACGAGAAACACGCCACCAGAATTCCACTGCAGATCTGTCTTTCTCCAGGATTGAGGAAAGAAAGAATAAGGTGAAGGGG
The DNA here is from genome assembly GCF_905146905.1 of Nyctereutes procyonoides. NCBI lineage: Eukaryota > Metazoa > Chordata > Mammalia > Carnivora > Canidae > Nyctereutes > Nyctereutes procyonoides. The sequence continues at coordinate 38,905,210 of NW_026575140.1, read as the reverse complement.
AGGAAGGTGCATCTGAACTGAAGGGCTTTTAAGGTTTCCTTCTTCAGCTGCTCCACTGGAGGGCTGTTGAGAAAATTATCCAAATTATGTTAATGAGCAATTGAGTGCTGGAGTTTCTCTGAGGGAAGAGAGTGAAAACAAAAGCTCTGCTTGGGGCCAGCAGCCACTAGCTGTGATCACTACCTCAGCTGCTACCACCAAGGGGCTCTCACTCAAATAATTAACTCAATTGCCTCCTCTCAGGGGTGAAGTGGGGCTAATAAAACTTAACCACCTAGCTTGTGGGAAAAGGGTTCCGTGCTCATTGACAGAGTGCTTTCAAGGCCATCTGGTGCAGAGCTGTGTCATCACAGAAGCTATGATGGGGGAGTACCGGCTGGGCCCACGGAGAGCCTCAAGTGCGCTGAACAAGCTCATCAAAGCCTTGCTGTTGGTTCAACAGATGTGGGTCAGAATCCAAGATCCACCACTAATGAACTTGAGATGTTGAGTGTAGTTTTCAACTGGAGTCTTGGTTCCTTCTTGATAAAATAAAGCTAACAGAATTTACATCCCATCAGAGGCGTTGGATGGATACAAAAGAAGGATCTTGATAAAGAGCACTGCACACAATAGGTACTCAGCAAACTTGAGGCTTCTTCCATTAGAGCAGTTCTCTTCCTGGGAGGAGAACAAGAAGGGAAAAGAAAGATAAATGTAGTCCCTGCAGACAGAGAAACTCATTTGCATCCCCTCTTTAGGGAAATGACAGTTTCCTGGCTGTCAGATTTGTGGATTGGAGTAGACATATCACTCTTACTGATGGTGTGGGTTTAAATGGTTTCATTTGGTTGGTCTCTTCCTTCTTCTCACTGCCCCATTACTACAGAAATTTCTCCTTTTTTTTTTCTTACCATAGTCCCCCTTTATTGTACACTTAGCTGAATGCCTTCCTGACTTACCTCATTTTACAACAATAGTGAGTTACTGCATTTTCTCCCCACCAACCCAGCAGAGTAGCTTCAGTGGTTATCCCCAGTCTACGGTGGGGAAAGCAAAGCACAGAGAGCTAAGAAGTAGGCGCAGCGTCCGAGAGTATCAGTAATAAGGAGAGTTAGATCTCCCACACAAGTCTGTCTGATTCCAATGTGCTTTTAGCATGATGCCAGAACCCTTTCTTAGAGTGTCCTGCAAGCATCCAGCTGACCAGGCTGGGCAGTGAGTCTGTTCAGGAGTGCAGTCACTCCTTTGTGGAGTGTGCTGTCCTACCACGCTCACCCCTCAGAAGCAGGCTCAGAGCTTCATTCAGAAATCACTGGTTACTTTTCTCAAAGCTTCTGTAGAGTTGCCTGATGAATAAGACTGCACTGAAGTTGCCATACTGAGTAATAGTCCCTCTCCCTCATTTAGCCTGTTCTCTCACCCTGTTGATGTGTGGCCATTTCTTCACCCACAGCATGCCTGGCACACAGTAGATACCTGCTCTGGGCCTTAGGGTCTATGGCCTGGGCTCTTGCCTGAAACTTTGGATCAGGTCAGGGCCAAACTCCTCAGTATAGCAATTGAGGCTCTTTGTGAACTCATCTATTCTCAGAGGACTTGCACTATGGTGTTTTCCATGCTTTTGCTTATGCAGTGCCCTCTGCCTGGAAAGTTCTCCCCAGTCTTCTCTATCTGGAAGCTCACTCCTTCAAGACTCAAATGCCATTTCAGCAAAGCCTTCCCGGATTCTTGGCTGTCCACCACCCATTCCCTCCCAGCAAATTAAGCACTCTCCCCTAGATTCTCTCCAGTGCATCTGGAACATAGGGAGGTGAGTCCTGGCACTTACCACACTGCATTGTCTTTCTATTTTCCACGAGACTGTGAGTCCCTGGAAGTGATGGGGGAGCTCAACCTAATTAATACCTATGCAGTACCCAACCACTAGCACTTATGATTCTAGTTTTGGATTAAATGCCACACCATCTCTTGGAGATGCTATCTCCAACCTTCCCATCTTAATGAGGGCTCCTCACACACCTCATGCTTCTCCATCACAGTACCTAGCAAGATCTTTAGCTTTCAGATAAACCCTAGGGTGAGAAGTCTGGCTCTCCTGTCAAATGCTGAAGATCAGGTCTTTGCTTAGTAACTTGTTAGCTATGGGACCTTGAACACATTGCCTCATTTCTCCAAGCCCCTGGTTCCCCATCTGTTAAATGAGGCTAATTACATAGGACCTAGTGGGAATGTCTCCAAGATTAAGTAACATTTGTAACAGGCTTAGCACAGTGTCTGCCACAGAGAATGCATTCAAGGTACCTATGTGTTTGCTTTTATTTGTTGCTTCCTCTAGAATGTTTATGACACAGGAGAAGGACCATGTTTCTGCATTTTTTGCTGTTTGTTTTCCAAGGTTTAGCAGTATCTGACACAGAGCAGAATCAATAAACATTAATAGTAAGGAGAGAGGCCTGGTTCCTAGGAGCTCTTCTGTAAGAGGGATGCCTCTATCACTGAGGGGCAGTAGATAAGTTCTAGGACTCTGGTCAGCCCACCTTCACTTGACACTTTGCCTCTCAGCAGCTGGTTGTCCCATGACCAGTTAGTTGTTAATCTAAGTCTTTGATTCCTTATCTATATAAATGGATAATAATTACCTCTTAGAGTCATTGTGAAAATAATATTAAAATAATATTGTATCATTATTATACAATGATATTAATGTAACAGGTTTGAAATATGACTGGCATGCAGTTATTGTTAATGACTATTACTCTACATCTGGTAATTCTGTCTTATATCACACAGTAAGGTAATTCTTTCTCTCTTTTTCTACCCTTATTAAATTGTGAGTTCCTTGAGGGTAGAATAATCTGTGTCTGTCCCATCCTTGTGTATCTTATACCTAGTACAGATGAGAGATGCCAGTGAGTTTATCTTGAATACATTATGTTTTTCAATAGATAACCTTCTCAAAGATTTTCCAGGTAACAAGGGCAAGCATTATTACCTTCTACTTACAGATACGCACATCTTGGGGCATCTGGGTGGCTCAGCAGTTAAGCATCCACCTTTGGCTCAGGGCATGATCCTGGAGTCCCAGGATCGAGTCCCACATCGGGTTCCCTAGATGAAGCCTGCTTCTCCCTCTGCCTATGTCTCTGCCTCTCTCTCTTTCTCTGTGTGTGTGTGTGTGTCTCATGAATAAATAGATAAAATCTTTTAAAAAAATGAAAATACACGTATCTCTGTTGCCCTGAAGTACAAAGATGAAGTACACTGCCAAGATCTCACCACTATTTCAGTAGCCTGACCAACTCTCTGAGATCTCATGAGCCACCATGATGCTCCTGATAAGCTTTCTCTGTTCAGTCTCAGAAAGGGGAGAGACTCCAAGGTTGGAAGTGTGTTCATACATGAGCAAGCAGAGCCACTCTTCACTGCTGGAGTTGTTCTAGTGGCTACACAGCCTGGGTGCCCATTTTACCTAGAAGGTACATCCAGATTCATCTACTCCATCCCTACCCTACCATGTCAGACCTGAGCCCCAACCCAAAACAGGGTAGCTCCAAATTCCTTCCCCCTCATCTCCCATCATGTAGATTCACCCCCACATGCTGGAGTGAAGTGATTAAAACTCCTTTCTCTGCAGGTCTTGTTTCTCTTTGAATGTTCAACCCACTTCCATAAATAGTCATCAAAGAGTTTTCTTTCCCTTGTGTCCTCATGATCAGAGAAGGGTTCAAATCAATTAAATTCTACCAATATCTATTAAATAATCATAAGTCACATTTGTTAGGTGCTTCACCATTTAAAAATAATCTTCACATTCATTTTCATCCCAATGCCAGGAACCAGGTGCCAGGCCTGTGTTTGGTGAGTAGGACATGGCCTTACTCTCAAAACACTCAGAACCTTGAGGGGGAAAATAAAGTGTGCAACTATCTGAATACTATAACAATGCTTCTACTAACTCTGACAACTACTATTTATTGTTAAGTTACCATATACCTACCTAACAGTGTACCAAAGTCATTTAAGTTTTACCATACCTCAAAAGAAAAGTGTTGTCAAATATAAATATGAATACCACCAGAACTGACAAAACAAAAACAAAACAACAACCACAACAAACAAAACACAAAGAAACCCAAAGTTGAGTTGATTGCTTGCCAGGCAGAGGAAAGTTATATCACTCAAAACATGAATTTAGCTGCTTTTCCAGAGCAAAAATTGAAAGGACTGTGTGATATCACAAAAAGAAAAAAGCTTACCACATAAGGTAGGACTCTGGGTGCAAGTCTCTGGTTGGTTTATGAGCTGGATTATTGAGTTACACACTTTTACTTCGTAATTGCAATGGCGTGGGTCACAAATCTTGGGCACAGTTCTCAGTGAAGTCTGAGGTAGATTGCACCAAGTCCCTGCTGGGTGCGGAGTCACATGGCAGGTAGATGTGCGTGTGCATAACCCTCAGCTTGCCAGTGGTTTTCAGCAGTTTGTTTTTATCTCCATTTGACAGAAAGGGAGACTGAAGCTCAGACACTAAATCAAATTCCCAAGGGCTCCAAATTAGTAGTAGCACTTAAACTGAGATATCTACCCAAATACATCCACTCGTTCACTCAGGATATAATTAAAGTATGTACTGTGGAAGCAGAGGGAAAGGAGTAGTGTATTCCTATTAAGAAGAGTAAGGCTTCACAGAGGAAGCAGCATTTGAGCTGAGACTTGCAGCATGAGTTTGCCCAAGTGGAGAAGCAGAGGATGAGCAACAAGTCCTGAATACAGAAGATCTTTAGTGTATGAGGGAGAAAGAGTGATGTGGTTATTTGTCAGGGGACTGCAGGTCCCTTTCTCTGCAGGTCTCTACTGAGACAGGGAAAGGTTGAACTCAATCATAACAATCATAATTAATAAGGGTTACAGCCCTTGGAGTTGACAATGTGTTTCTACATCCAAGATTATATTTGATCTCAGCAATACTTGTCTTTGCCATTGTCTTGCAGAGAAGGACACCAAGACTCTTCAGCTGAAGAAATTTGCCTATTGTCACTCAGTTAGAAAATGGTAGAGCTAGAAATTTGTTTCCAAATTCCAAGACCCATGCTGCCCTTCCTGCTAAACTTTTTTTGAACAGTTACTCTGAGTATGTGCAGAACTAAACTTTGGCTCTAGAATTCTGGGCTGAATCCGCTGCAAACAGATGTTGTTCATCTCCAGGTCAAGAAGCCATCTCTCATAGTATGTGTCTGCCCAGTATTGGTGAATTCTAGGGTCTTCACTGGAGGAGGATGGCTTAGAGGTCGGAAGGAGTAGGCCAAGCCACCGATGGGGTCTCACCCACCCAGTCTTGCTGGAAGGGAGCTAAAAATCTCCTTTTGTTCCCTTCCCATCTCTCTCCCTTTGAGACACTCTCATGGATTCCCATGAGGCTGATAGGTGGCCCATTTGGAGCCAGGCAATTGCTTTGGGAAGAATAAGAAGATACTGTGTAGGTCATGGTTTTACAGTCTTGCTATATGACCATTGGAAAAATCACTTAACTTCTCTGAACCTCAATTTCCTACCTATAAAACCAGTAGGGGAAGAGGGGGTATAATACCTACAGTAAAGAAATAGAGCTAGAGATTAAGAGCATGGATTCAGACTACCAGGATCCAAATCTTCCTTCTACCAGCTTTGAGACTTTGGCCAACATACTTAACCTCATTGTGCCTCAGTTTTCTTTACTGTCAAAAAAGGAAAAATTATATTACTACCTAGTAGGGCTGTTGTGAGGATTAAATAAGTAATAACATGTAAAGCACTTACAACAACCTTTTAAAGGGCTGTTCCCAGGACTTAATAAAAATAATAATTAGCACTTATGTCATACTACAGAGTATAATACCCTTTCAGAGATTCTGTCCCTTGTCTCTCATGGCACCCTCTTTTCTTAGAGTTGAGATAATAGAGAATCAGGGAGGCCAGTGATTTTTTTTTTCCAAGATCATACACCCTGTGAAAGACTGAAAAGGGATGTAGATGGAGGATTTCTCCCTCCTGCAGAGGTGCAAAGCAGAGTATGGTAGAGGCAGGCTTAACATCTTGGTGAGTTTCTTTCTGTTCCCCATCTCCCCCAGCCCTGAGAATGTCTGCTTCATCTAAGTCTTTATTTCCTCAACTATAAAATGGAGATGATACGACCTACTATCCTCTGGGGTTATTCTCTTTCCTCCTTCCCATGTCATCAAATTCCGGGAAAAGGTACCCTAAACCCTTGCTACTTAGAGTGTGGTCGATGGACCAACAGAATTGGCATCACCTGGAGCTTGTTAGAGAGGCTGAATTTCAGATCCTTTGAATCAGAACCTGCATTTTAACAAGACCCCCTGGTGATTTGTATGCACATTACAGGTTGAGAAACATTGAGCTAAAGATGTGAGAGTGGTAAACTGTAAATCAGGTGTGCTATTCTAGCAGGGATTTGATAGAGTTGGGTAGCAGGTGTGCCTATACACGCTTGGTACTTCTATTCTTGCAGTCTTTGCTGGCCGCTTGCTCAGGAGAAAGATATGGACAAGAAAGTGATGGAGGAGAGGCATTTCCCTGATTTAGTAATTTGGTTCCTGGGGAACATACTTTCACAGAACATAGTTACACTAAAAATTATTTGTTGCTTACTCAGGTAATTTAACTTTAACTGGGTGTCCTGTATTTTATTTGGTAATCCTAATCCTAAATGGATCCAGTTATTTAAATGCTAAGTCTCTGAAGTTTTAGGTATTCATTTAACTAATAGAGGAGGTAGCTGGTATATTATCATCCAGACCTAAAGTGTGGCAGGGAAGGGAACCACATTAATAATTGTCCCACTTTGTTGAGCACCTACCATTTCCTAGTCCCCTTACTTAGACAATTATTGCTTCTGCCTTAAGCTTTGCAACTCCAAGTATGGTCATGGACCAGCAGCATTTCTTGTTGGAAATGCAGATTCTCAGGCCCTTCTTTGGACCTACAGAGTCACCCATAGGTGATTCATATGTACATTATGTTCAAAAAGTACTGGATTAGGCAACTTTGGGTAATACATATATATTAATATATATATATATATACACACACACACAGACTTTATGTTTTTAGAACAGTTTCAGGTTTCACAGAAACAATAAGCAAAAAGTAGAGTTCCCATATATCTCTTCTTCCCTCTATAGTTTTCCCTGTTATTAATATTAAATTGATTGAGCCAAGTGGTCATTAGACTGAGGTGGTTCTAATGCTTTAGAAGCCTATTAAAGCAAACCAAAACCTAAGCCTGTAAATACTTAAACAACCAGTCACAAAGAGCCAATTAACCTTTTCCAAACAAAGCAGCTACTAAAGCTATCACCAATGAAATAACTCCCTTGCTTTGCTTCTGTATCTTCTCTATAAAAATCTTACCCTAGCTCCTGTTGGTGGAGCCCTCCTAACCATTTCTGGTTTCGTGCTGCACTATTGGAATTGATGTTTGCTCAAGAAAACTTCAACATTTTAATATGCCTCCGTTTTTTAATATTAGCATCTTACATTAATATGGTCCATTTCTTACAACTGATGAACCAATAGCACATTATTTTAAACTCAAGTCCATAGTTTGTATAAAGGTTCACCCTGTGATGTATATTCTGAGTTTTGATATAGCATCATGTCGTGTATTGGCCATTATAGCATCATACAGAATAGCTTCACTGCCCTAACATTTCCTGTGCTCCACTTCATCATCTCTCCTTGCCTCCTCTCCAAATCCCTGGCAAACAATAATTCTTTTACTGTCAAATACACTTTTGATTTGCTAGAAAATTAATAAAAATTCTTCCATATGAATGAGAATATTTTTCCAACCATCAAACTGATACAGAGGTTGAATCACTTGCTTAGGGCCACCAAGCTAATAAATATAGGATCTAGGTTTCCAACCAGACTCTAACTCCAAAATTTCTGCTCTTTATAATATAACCAAGTCCTTTCTACCAGGACTTGCACTTCTATGCTGTTGGAGAGGTCCAGAGGGCTTAGTGCTTTGTGATTATTTTCCCCAATGAAAAGTGTGTGTGTATGTATAGGGGGAAGGAGACAGGCAGTTCAGGGAGACAGGAACTCTCTGGCCTGCTGGGGGTTCCCAAGGATTCCCAATAGGGTTGTCAGTGGGAGCTGTAGTGAATTTCTAGACTGAATTCCCCACACCAGCTGCTTCTGCACCTCACTCAAGCCGGTTATGATTTACAAATGGGAACTTAGAAATGCTAATGACCCTGACTGGGCTTGCTAATCACCCCTTAATCAACTGTTCATGGTCATTAGCTGCCAGCCCTGGGTGGCTGATGGGGCTACAGCTGGCCCAGGTTAAAGGGAAGCTGGTTGTCAAAGTGCCACGGCCTTGAAAATATAGGAGGGCAGAGTCCAGGGTGGAAAGTGTCTTCTTTTCCTGTTCTGCCTTTGTATCCTAATGTTTTGTCCCAGTCATGAGGTGTTCCAAAGGGAGCAAAGATATTTGAATGATGCAAGGAGCCAGGCAGAGCCAGGAGTAAGCAGTTAGCAAGCAGAGGAATATAGGCAGTTAGAAATGATTATTGAGCGCATTCAAAATGCAAGGTATGGTGTTGAGTGCTTTCCTCCCAACCCTGTGAAGGTTATGGTTTTGGAGGAAGAAAATGAAAGTGAGGAAAAATTGGTATACGGGGGGTGACTCTAAGGAATAGGCAAGAGAGAAGTCATGAATCATGAATCAGTGACATCCACAGGTTGGTGAGAAGGAATAGGAAGGAAACTAATATTTATAAGGCATGGTCTTAAAATATTTGTTAAACAAATTCTCTAAAATGAAACACCCTGTATGTAAGATATTGTAATATTAACAGCTTTTATGTACCAGCCCCCCCAATGACCAGCATAAGTAGAGATTTACTATACTTATTTACAGACGCAGAAACTAAGATTCACAGAGGTGAAGGGTAATACCCATGGTCACACTACTAGCAAGCAGCTCTGATATTTTCTTGATTATGAAACTTATGCTTTTAAAAGACAACTCTATTAGATATAATTGGCATATAAAATTGTATACATTTAAGGCATAGGACTTGATGTTTTGATATATGTATACATTGTGAAAGATCACCACAATCCAGTTTATCATATTTATCACCTCTACATAGTTACCATTTGTGTGTGTGTGTGTGTGTGTGTGTGTGTGAGAGAGAGAGAGAGAGAGAGAGAGAGAGAGAGAGAGAGAGACAGATTTAATTCAAGGCTTAAGCTCTTTGCAAATCTGAAGTACACACTATAGTATTGTTAACTATCACCTCTGTGGTGTATATTATATCTCCAGAACTTATTCATCATGAATAACTGAAACTCTGTACCCTTTGACCAACGTGACTCCATTTGCTCCTCCCCTTAGCTTCTAACAACCACCATTCTGCTCTCTATAAATTTGACCATTTTAGGCTCTGTGTATAAGATCATGCAACATTTTTCTTTCTTTGTCTTGTGTATTTTGTGTAATGTCCTCCAGCTCTATTCATGTTGATGCAAACAGCAGAATTTTCATTTTTTAAGGCTGAATAATCTATTGTATATACTTGTACACCACATTTTCTTTATCCATTCATCCACTGAAGGGCATTTAAGTTCTTTCTATATCTTGACTATTTTTTTAAAGATTTTATTTATCTATTCATGAGAGACACGCAGAGAGAGGCAGAGACACATAGGCAGAGGGAGAAGTTCCCCTGCAGGGAGCCTGATGTGGGACTCGTTCCCAGGCCCAGAATCTGACCTGAGCCAAAAGCAGACACTCAATCACAGAGTCACCCAGGTGCCCCACTATAAGAGATTCCTAATCATAAGAAACAAACTGAGGGTTACTGGAGACAGGTTGGGGAGAGGGTAATGGAGTAACTGGGTGATGAACATTAAAGAGGGCACACGAGGTAATAAGCACTGGATGTTATTTAAGACTGATGAATCACTGACTTCTACCTCTGAAACCAATAATACATTATATGTTAATTAATGGAATCTAAAAATACATACATACATACATAAATACATAAATAAATAAGAAATGTTGGTGTTTGTAGAGGGAAAGGGAGAGCTGAGCAACATTAGAAGATGCTTCCCTCAAAGTTGGCGCGATAATTTTGAATGTGAGGTGATATGTCATTGAAGTTTTAATTTATATTACCCTAATGACTCATGATGTTGAGCACATTTTCACATACCAATTGGCCATTTGAACTTTTTTTTAGGAAGTGGCCATTTGAACTTTTTTTAAGATTCAGGTCTTCCAAAAAAATTAAAAAAAAAAAGATTCAGGTCTTCCGTCCATTTATAAATCAGCTCTACATTGATGGCTGTGTACCTCACATTACACTTAGGACACATTTAAATTTCCCGAGGACAAGAGCTATATCTTGTATGCCAAGGACAATCATGGGCAAGGCATAACCCTTATGAAATCTTGTTGCTTTTTCATTTACAGACACTAGTCATGTACAGGTCATTTCTAGGCTGTATGGATCCTTTGGTTGAATTTTCAAGTTTTTGATCTGGAGCTGATGGTGCCCATCTTGAGGGACAAGACAGGGGAACCCTATCCACAGCTAGGCATGCTGACCATACTGAGAAGTGCTGGAGAACATGGGCTATAGATTACCTGGGTTTAAAACCTGGTCCTACCACTTAAACTACACACATGCCCTTGAGAAAGTTACTTATCTCCATTGTATTTCAGTTTCTTCAACTCTAAATGATAACAGTAATGCCTTCCTTATTGAGTGCATATTTATATAAAGTGCTATTGTAAATACTGATGCTAATGGAAGAACCCAAACTAAGATAAATGTCTAGTTTTCTACTTATAAATATAAGCATGCAATGAATATTAGCACTTACCTTTCAGCTAAATTTTACTTGTAACGAGGCACAACCATATCTTCTGTCAATCTCATCCAAAATAGAATTTATTACACAGTACCCCCTGACATGAAATCTTTATTTTCCACCAACACTACTCATATTTAAGCCTAACTCCCCCTCTTTATTCATCTCATTCCCAAATATAGCACTCAGTTCTTTTACAAGGCAATTGTTGTGTGTTAATTTGGATTTTTCAGCTGTATTCGATATTTCTCAAAAGCTACATCTTAGTCCTCTGCCTTTTTTTTTTTTTCCTGCTGATAGCACGTTGGGACATAAACTGGCCTCAATAGCTGTTGCTTTTTCCCAACACAAGGTAGAAGCACCCTCCTGATGTCAGTGTAATAGCTGTGATGGTCAGCTTTCAGCTGCAGAGAATGTAATTCTAGCTAGTTTAAAGAAGACAGACAGGCTGGGTTTTTTCACTTGTTTGCTTAGTTGAGAATGGTAGAGCCTATTATTCACTACTATCATTCTTTCCTTTTAATACTGAACTCCACCCTCTTCCAAGTTTTAGCTGGGCATTTATTTGGCTGCCTACATAACAATTATATTTTCTATTCTCCTTGCAGTGAGGTGTGGTCCTGTGGTTAAGTTATGGCCAATGACATGTATGTGGAAGTAATGCATGAAATTTTAAGTCCTACCCTTAAAAGGAAGCTTTTCCCTTCCATTTTTTCTTTCCCATTTCCCACATACTAGAATGTGGGCATGAAGGTGGTGAGCAACTTCAACCATGGGATGAGGGCAGCACTCTAGGGGGTGACTAGGCACCAAGAAAGAAGAAGATTGAGTTCTTGAATGAGCAGGAGGGACAGAGTCATCATTCTCCCCTGGACTGTCCATGAGCTCATAATTCTACATGAGACAGAAACAAACTTTTTACCTTAAGTTACCACTATATTTGTCCTGGTGAAGCACCTGAAACAATGTCCTAACAAGAAACATTTAGCATTACATGACTAGTGGGGTCTTTAAGAGGATGGAAGAAACAGTGTAGATTGAGTTTTTAGAACTGACTCTACAGACCTGGGCAATCCAGAGGTCTATTTCTTCTCAGATTTTCTATGAAGTAGAAGCTTTGGTTCCAAACCTACCCTAGCACTGCTAGGACCACGAAGGAACATGTGGTGCCTGCTATAGTCTGGGTCAACAGAATGAATGCCCAGTGTCATGCCTCTTGATCCTCACAAAGCAAGTGACCAGTATGCGGCCCTCCACCAGTGAGGCTCCAGAAAAACCAAACATCCTCACAACTAAGCTGGCCACAAAAGCGGCAGAGACTGGAGAAGCTTGTCTCTGAACTTTTGCCTTCTAGAACTCACACCCTTGTATCTGATTGGCCAAACCTGAAACCCACCCAGAGTTAAGCCACGTAGGAGTCTAGGACATGTCCCTTTTACTGTCCTAGGCCCCACAACATAGGGATATACATCAGAAGGAGAAGGAGATGGATTTTGAATGTTAATCCACGATGTCTGGCAAAGTGCATTTATCCGATCCTGAGGGCATACAGTCACTCAACAGATATTTTCTACTGAATTTTTATTACGTGTCAGGACTGCAATTAAATGCTGTGGTCACAGCTGAGTATGACACAGTCCTCCTCAAAGAATTCTCCAGTAGAATTTACAAGACAGCATGCTAAATTTTAGGAGGGAAACCTGGAGTTCTGAGGGAAGGCAGAGCAGGGCTGCTACAGCAGATCTTCATATGGGAGAAGAGGGAGCACTACTCAGGACGGTGTTTGGTGGATGATGCTTGAAGTTAGTCCTGAAGGAAACATATATTATGGCTTTGTGACAGACAACTTAGGTTCTGGGTTGAGAATGTTTTGAATCCCCCACTGCCACCCACTATTAACTAAAACTTTTAGTATGCTCTCCTGTAGACCTGAATAGAAGGCAGTGCTCCCTCACCCCCAAAAATCTATCCCACAGAAAAAAAGAAATGTCTTGGTCTGCTTAGTCTTCTGTAACAAAATGCCACAAATTAAGTAGTTTATAAACAACAGAAATTTATTCTCATACTTCTGGAGGCTAGAAGTCTGAGATCAGAGTACTAGCATGCTGGGTGAGGGCCCTCTTCCTCTTCTGGATGGAAAACTTCTCTTTATGTCCTCATATGATGGGAGGGAGTGGGGAGCTCTGTGGAGTCTCTTACAACAGCACTAACCCCATTCACGAGGGTTCCAATCCTTCTGACCTAAGCCTTTCTCAGAGAGCCCACCTCTTAGTACCATCACATTGAGCATTAGAATTTTAAAATATACATTTTCAGGGGACATATTCAGACCAGAGCAGGGGGTAACTTTATATTCAACTCCTTATAAAAATTAGTGCTTTATTTTGAACAAAAAGATATGATAGTAACTTGAAATAATATCAATTAAATTGATGCATGATGCCTTTGAAAGAAGAAGGCATTCCACTGAGACCCCACAACTAGAAACTGGCGGAATCAGAATGGACACTCTCTCCATAGCTTAGCTCTTAGCTACCCACTATATCATTTTTTTCGCCTGCTGGCTTCTCCCTGGTGCTTATTCTCCACACTGTAGCTAATTTACAGGCAGTACTTCTGATAGGTAGGACTTGAGTTTCTTGTGTATCTTTGGCTAAGCCTGTAGCTTTCACTTCCCCAGATATCCCCCAAGGTCTCAGACAAGGACTCCTTGGTTCCAGACATCTGGTCCTGCTGTTGGTCGGAGCTAGACTCAAACTTTTCTTGAGTACAGACATACCCGAGTCTGAGAATGTCTTCAGATCACTAGTTGCAGCAAACACTGCAGACTCAGCCTTTCTTCTGCCAGATGTGCCAACAGGCTGACATGATCTGATATGAAGAAGTATATATAGAGAGCTAGATCCAAACTCTAAACAGCTGGGCTGGCTAACACTGGTATGAACACTCCATATTCAATCACAGATGATTCCCTTCTTTATAATATCTAGCCAGCATTGGACTCATTTCAACACCCATACAAGTGGGAACCAATAACTAAAGGGATTCCTGAGCATTGCCCAGATCCCTGAGTTTCCATAGATACCCTGATATCACCAGCCCTACTGGTTTTTCCACTTGCACTTGTTCTTCAATACACCTTGGGTCTCTTCTCAAACACTATTGCGATGTGGGCCCCAGTCCAAGGATAGTGGACCCAACTCTCAGACTGTTTTATCTTACTTAGCAGTATTGGGCTGTATTAAGAGGCCAATTTTCACCTTCCATGTTGCCCTGAGACCTAGAATGCATTCACATATAAAGTATAGAAAAATAAACAGAGGTTCTGGGAAGACCTTAGGTAGAAAGGCAACCAGAAGGCAGGAAAAGAGTCCTGGTCTGGGAGTCTAAAGACAGGAATAGAAGTCCTAGTTCTGGTGTTGACAAGCTGTATGAACTTTTCACAGATGGTTCCCCCTACTCTGTTTCCTTAGCAGTAAAAATTCAAAAATTAGCTGGACTATATCAGGGCTTTTCAAATGTTAATATGTTTCCAAATCACCTGGGAGTCTTTTTAAAATGAGGTTTTTGATTCAGGGAGTCAGGTTGATCTGTGATTCTGCATTTCTAACAAGTTCTCTGGGTGAAGCTCATGATGCTGGGCCAACCACAGTTGGAGTTTCAAAAGTTCCCTCCAGTTCCTATATTCTGTGTCCCTCATGCTTTTTAGTGACCAAGAATAAGGTCTCCAATAGGTTTAAGTATATATTTATACATGTTTGTTAAACTATACACATATACAGGTGGCTAAAAAATTAAAACAGTATAGAAATATAAAAACACAAAATGTAGAAGGGCCCTGGTAATCCTCCCCCCAAAGAGAGAAATGCTGTTAAGTGGTGTATTTAAGCCACATGACCACCCACCAAAAGAGGTGCTCAACTGTTCCTGCTTACTGAACCTCCAGGCTAGAGGCCCAATCCAAGGCTGGTGGATCCAGTTTTGAAAGAAGTTAAAGTTTCTTCTCCAAATCAAAGTTGTTGCAACACTTTGGTGCAGGAGACGGCAAGGTAGTGAGTTTGGGCTTAAAGTAGAGGAGTTGAGTTCTTTGCATTGCATTCTCAGAGGGGGGATTTAGAGTTTATGGTGACTTTGGAAAGGGATCTTCACAGAGCTAAGGGAAGAAGAATGAAAACACAGAGGGTCAGAAATTTGGTCACCTGGGGCTTTCCAAATAGGGGGTTTCTCCTCCTTATTTCTCTGTGGGGGCACTACCCAGATATTGGGGGAAAGTTTGGCATATGTTTTCCCTAGAAAATGCTCTGTGATGTCAAAGAGTGATCTACTGGAATCAAGAAAGGTGAGGATTTCTTTAGCAATGGGCTCAGGACCCATTGGTGCTGGCTACCTAGAACAGATTCCTCTTAATCCAGGGGACCCAGAAGAGGGGAAGGTTTTATCTTCTGCTACCTCAAGCACACAGATGAGAAGGTCAGATGCAAACTCTAGCTTTGCTGCCTTTTCAAGAGCAGGCTCAGGAGACAAGATTTTACTGACTGCTCTCAGGACTACATTCAACATGTATACGATGCTGTTCTTGGCTTGGTACCTCTCTCTTCTACAATCTCTTCCCCTTTCCACATTCTTCAGAAGGGAGTCTTGATGTACTTACAAAAGGACTTCCCCCAGATGAACCCTGTTCTTTCCTGCCTCTGGACTTTTTATAGGCTCCTCCTTCTTGCTGAAACATCCCTGGTCCTGTCATCTACTCCCCAGTCTTCACTGACCTCTCTTCCCTTCTTTCCTTTCCCAAGTGGAGTAAGGGAGAGAGCTGCTGCCATCTTACATCACTTCTATAATAATACTTCTAACACACTGTAATGAAAGTTTTTGTTTCTCACATTAGACCAGGGATCCTTGAGAACAGATATCCTATCCTATTCAAGTTTTATCTCCTTCCACAGCATAAAGTATATTTATTAAACATTCGTTGAATGAATGGGAGAAATTTAAGTCACTCAAGGAGAATTAAAGTGATAATTACTAAATATACTTGCATGAGTTCATTTCTTTTTTTTTAAATTTTTATTTATTTATGATAGTCACACACAGAGAGAGAGAGAGAGAGAGAGGCAGAGACACAGGCAGAGGGAGAAGCAGGCTCCATGCACCAGGAGCCTGACGTGGGATTCGATCCCGAGTCTCCAGGATCGCGCCCTGGGCCAAAGGCAGGCGCTAAATCGCTGCGCCACCCAGGGATCCCCGCATGAGTTCATTTTTGATTAATTCAGGATATAATAATATAGGGTCATTGATTACTTTGTATACAAAGTTTGAGAAGACAGTGTGATATAGTGAAAGACACTAGACTTGAGATCAGAGACCCAGGTCTACCACTACATATTGTATGTCATTTGGCAAGCACTTGACTTTTCTGGGTGCCATTATCTTGAAGAGGGAAAGAATGATTCCTATCATTTTCTTAAGAATAAATGAGATAACAGGCTTGAAAAAAAACTAGTGAGATGTGTGAATGTCAGCGCTTATTATGGGAGCATTTAAGGAAATTAAAGATACCAAGTGATAGCCACCAGTGTTGAATATGGCTCCATGTACAAGTTATAAAGATATAGTCTATTGGATTCTACTCCTCTTCCCCCCACCCCTCACTTCAGTACTCTGTTTTGAGACACTGGGCTGGGTGGGACCCTAGAAACCGAATGCCTCCTGTGTCAGGAGTTTCCTTTTAGGCTCTGCAGATAGGGGATGCTAGAGAGACTCTAAGACTGGCAGAGGAAGAGACTTGCTCCAGCCTATTTGCTTCCTGTTCCTGTCCATGTCACCCCAGCCTTGTTTCTTCATCCCGGTAGCAGCAGTTCTTTCCCATTGGATCCAGTAGGCAGTTTCCAATACTGAGAGAACCAGCCTCATTACATTTCCTCAGGGACATCAGCATTAGCTGCTGGCAGTCCCCCCTAGGAGACCTGGGTTGCAGCACTACAGAGCTCTTCTGCTCAGCTTAGCAACCTTAGCACCAACTGAGCAACACCACCTGGGTTTCAGTCCTGGGCCTCCAAGTTTCTCCATTGTAATATTCCAAACTCTTCCTGTGAAAGATGGGAGACTGTTAGCCAGAGGCACCTAGCTAATCCACACCCAGATTTCTGATCATAGAATTGCAATAATAAATGTGGAGTTTTGAGCCACTAGGTTTGGAGGTAATTTGTTTTTTAGCAATAGATGACTAACAAAGGTCCTTTTATTGAGAAGCTATAGAAGGACAAAAGGAGACATTTTTTTCCAACTTTATTTCCTGAATCAATGACTATGGAAAACTGGACTAAGAATCAGCAGTTATACATTGCTTTCAATTGAATATTCATTTAGTTCCTCTTATTTACTTCTAAACTTTGGTTTTCTTCTTTTTGTGAAAAGCGTGCTGGTGGAGAGGGAACCGGGACAAGGAGAATTGAACTACGTTTTCTAAAAAAGTCTTCTGGCTTTAATTTCCTACAGGCATTCCATGGACTAGGCATTAGAGGAATAGAAAATACATTTCAAACTCTAGATCTAGTTTTTATTAAGGAGCTTACGAGTTGAGATGATAAAACCTGGATAAAGTTTAGTAACCTAAGGAGACCAGGACTAATCAGGATTCTTATGTGCAAATGGTGTATTTGTCATAGTAAATTAGCTTCTTTAACATACAAGCACAGACCATCAGTGCTTTAACATTAAAAAAAAAATCTCATTTCTTGGCATGTGGAACAGGGAGGGACTCTGCTCTACACGCTTATTCAAGAACTAGGAGCTCAGCCTCCTCCTGTCTTATGGGTCTGCCCTCTTCTAGGTGACCTCAGTGATCAACTGGGGAAAGAGAGTATAGCTGATGATGTGAGAAGTTTTTATGGACTAGCCCTGGATGCACTTCACTTTTTTTCCATACTCTGTTGGCTGGAAGTTAGCACGTAGAACCATAGAACTGCAAGGAATGCTGGAAAATGTAGTCAGCTATGTGCCCAAGAGGGAAAGGAAATGAAATCTGGTGACTTCATAGCAAGGTCTGCCACTAACGGAGACCAAATCTTGTTGAATTCAGTAGAAAAGAAATAGACTAGAATGGGAATCTATCCAGTCTATTTGCATAGTTAATGCTACCGAGTAGAGATGTACAGGTTGTGTCCTGCCAGAAGGCAACTAGATGAGGGATAATGGAGGCTGTGTTCAGCTTGGAGGAAGGTTTTCTTCTTTCTGATACTCTACCAAGAGAGGTATGCCTTTAAGAAATTCAGGCAAAGGCCCTGTGCTAGTGACCCTGTGCCTCGCTCAAGGAATTGATGGGAAGGCATAAAGGGGGAGGCTTGGAAGTTAGAAGAGAGCCCAACGCTAATACAAGAACAGTCTAGTTAGGATATTGCTACTGACTAGATCATCAACATTCACTGCCATGCTGACAGCCCCTGCTGGAAACTCGCTATCTCCTCAAAGGTTGTCCAAAGCATTGCATCAAGTAGGCTTCCTTGGCTTCTTGGGAAAAACATTCCACCACAGGAATCCTGCTCCAGTTCATATTTCGGGTGATATGGAAGTCTGCTGGTTTTAAATGGGGCTGAAAGCAGACACGGCTTCTCAGGAGATCCAGGCTGTGGTGCGATCAGCAATGCCCTTAGGCCACATGTCTGGCAGATGATAGGATGTTGGAGGAAACGGTAGGAAAAACCTCACTATGAACCTTATGACATGCTCCAGTGGAGGAATCACAATGCAGAGTTTCTGTTCCTCCAGACATCTGCACATGTGCAGCAGAGAATTATACAACTAGGTCATCAGTCCAAGTTTGGTTTAAAAAAAAATGGGAGCCCACAAAGTCAAATTACCAGAAATGACAAACACAAGAAACATCATGCCTGCCACAGTCTAAATTATTCAGGAAATGGTTTAACCACTCCTGGCACATATTAACCCAAGGCACTTCGTTTATGTGGAGGTAGAATATTGAGCGTGTAGTAGGTGCTTAGAGAATACTGAACTAATAACTGCCTTAGTGGAGTAGATGTTTTTTGAGTTACCTAATGTCAGAAAATTCTTCTAAAATTGGTATAGGAGCACAGCTTTGTCTGCAAGAAGAAAGACTTTTCCCTCTGCCCCCCTGGGCAGCTGGAACAGGGCGTCTTTTCTATACCATGGTGCATGCACAGACGGCACCCTTGGTTAAATAGCATAAAGGCTAGAGCCCAGATGATACTGCTTATGAATGAAACTCTCAGGCCCTGTCCATTGTCCCCAAGATAGTATCTTACTGGTTGGGAAGCTCTGCGCTAGACCATGATCAACTGACCTACATTGGCCCAATCAGATTCTTCAACCCTAGATATGAGATCTTGAGGGAATGATGACTAGGTACAGGGTCAACTGGAGATCATCATCACTACTAAGTATTAGTAGTAGATGCAAAATGCAGAAACTTGTCTTTTACTTTGGGAAGACTATCCCAGCATATCCTGAACCACTGGATGACTGAAAACTTCATTGAAGTGACAGGTTCTTGAACTTTAGAATGGTGGGTCTCTCTCCCATTCTCTGGAGTGCGTGTGTCTAAATAGGACCTCCAGCATACTAGATACTGTTTGTCCATTTAATCCAGTCAAGGTAATGTGATTGATGTGATGGGCCAGAGATCTCTAATTCTCTCAGGTTGTATTACAACAGAGGCCAGGAAAGGTGCCATGGTCCTGAGAAAATAAATGTTATTCATCCTATGTGAATGCAAACCATTTCTGGTCCTCTTTTTAAATTGCAACGAAAAGAATGGATTCCCCAAACCAGTGGTGGCATACCATATCCCTGAAGTCTTATTCCTCATTTCTAGCAGGTATACCATATCTGGCAGTAGCCATGGCTACTACTTTGTTAAGTGTGCAATAGTCTTCAATCTCCAGGATCTATCACCTTTCTACAGGGACTATGCTGGTGAATTATATGAGACCACCGCTCCTGCAGTTTTTAAGTGTTTAATGGGGAGACTAATCCCCCTCTCCCCTAGGATGTGATTATTTTTGATTTACTGTCTTGGCTGGGGTGGAGGGCAGTTTCAGAGTTTTTCTCTGCCTCCCTGGCATGATGACCCTTACCTCACAATCTAAGGATGTAATGTGGGATTACTCCAATTGCCAAATATATAAATTCCAATTATATAGTCATGGACTGAGAAAATCACTACTAGGACTGAGAAAATCCATGAGCCCAGTGGGCTTACCATGAGCCAGACCTTAGCCAGAATTTTATTTATTACCTGTCTCCTGTAGGCAGGAGTGACCATACAATTTGCAGAGCCAGAGCAAAATGGAAATGCAAGGCCCCTTGTTCAAAAAGCAGGGAAAAAGTGCCATTAAAGGTACATATAAAGATTTTTCTTTCTTCTGTGGGCTCTCTCCTAATTTGTTATTGTGTTTTTATTTGCTATTTAATGTAAGTAAAAATAATAATTGTAAATTATTGGCATGAATTTTATTATTCATCATCCAGCTTTAAATGCAAATATCAGAATATCTAACTTGTATGCAGAGTCACCACAATTACATATCTGTATTTCAAGGCTTTGTCTCAAGATGGCCAAAAGAGGAAAACATAAGACAAATTCAGGAAGGTTGGAAGGAGAAAAAAAGGATTCCCCAGCCATTGATGGAGCAGTCCTGGGCATAGAGATATTTGCAGGGGGAGTGTAAGCTCAACCTTGCAAAGGAGGGTACACATTGCCTCACTCTGGCCTGATGGCTGAAAGCTTCCCCCCTCACTGACTACTGGACTGATGTGCCATGTCATGACCCTGGGCAGGGTATGATGACATTGGGCAAGGCATCTTAAGTTCCCAAAGCCCACCATCCCAGTCCACGGCAAACAGGCAGCTCCCAAAGATCTTTAAACCTCTGCCCTGGGAAATGCTTGGTACCAGGATCAAGGTGAACAAGAGTCTTGCCTTAGATCTCCAGATACTGATGCCAACTCAGACCCTGTGTCCAATAGTGTTCCAAATGTCTGGATATTCCCCTCTTTCCTCAGAGTACAATCATCCAAGTCAATGGTCATAGGTCTATTTAGGGAACCGCTGGAGAGAGCATCACAGTATATACCTGTCATGGTGTTGCAAGATTTTTCCTGCTAGAGACTCAGCCATCTCTTCATCTAGTGGGCTTTGGATCTGAAAATTGGCTCAGGTGTGGGAATTGAGCAAGGACCATGACTTTTATTAAGCTGACTGCCTTCAGCCTCCTGACCTCCATTTTTGCTTTTCTTGGTAATAGACATTAAGCATCCTTGTTGACAATAATCTATTTTTGCCCCTAGGGACATCATGTGCTATTAACCATATCCTCACCTCCCTGTGGGTCAGACTTCCTTGTTTACCTCTCTGACCTTGCTGGCTATCCAGTAATTGTGGTCTCCTGGCTTCTGGTGGTTAGTACCACCACCTGACCTACATTACTTAGGTGGATGAGTGGTGGGGAGAAGCATCATCCCTCATGGCTGTTAAAGAGCCCATCTCTGTGATGACCTCTGGCCTGCCAAAGAGGCTACTGCCGAACTTCTTGGTGATGCTGTTTCTCTCACCAATGCATCCCTGGTGGCCTTGGAGAATGGTATGTCTCCTGATCAGTGTTCTTGTATTAATGCCAGCATACCTCATCCTTCAGTCTTTTTATTTCTTCCTGTTTCTTTGCCAGGACATTTCAGGCACTCCCCTGAAAGTTGGCCGTTGTTTTTTCAACAGTGAGTTTGTCCCCTCCTAGGGGTCCCTCTTAGAATGTTAAATACTATGTCCCCAAAACGCGTCCCAAGTCAGTGAATTCTCGCTTAGCCAGTCAGTATGGTTTCCTTGATCAAGTATCTTCAAAACCCAAGCTTGGAGTATTCCCCTGGTGCCTGTTGATATATAACAGCTAATTCTTATAAATCTTTAACTGTGTAGTCCCTTTCCTCCCTTGCTAAGCCCAGCATGTCTCCAGCTGGGTTTAGCTCTGAATATTAGCTTGGGAATCAGCGGAGTCAATATTCTCAGGGGCACCCACATTTCAGGGTCCCACATTTTCACACCAGGACCCTGTCCTTCACATAACAGACCTGCCTTGACTGGAGCTTTGCAATTCTCACAGTTAGGGCTTTGGCATACTCTTCAGTTGGTTTTCCCTTCAGTCATAGGTGATGGGGGCACCTATGGAAGCTGCCACAGAGGCTTAATGACTCTCATACTTAACTATTAACTGCTGGTTAAATGCTTTCACTGTCTCATTATCCTTCTGCAGAGTGTGGATTTAGTTTAGTAGCAACCAGCCAACTCCCTGGTCTTTAAGGCACTGTTCCCTCTTTTTTAAAAAATATTTACATCACTGAATTTGCCACAGCATCCCCCTCCACCAGGACATTTTCCAAGGTCACCAGTGATGAAATCTTTTTTAATTAAGCCACCATCTTGTTCCAGGGACCATCTGTGACTCACCTAGCTATCATGACTATGCCCCCTTCACCTGCTGTGTGGCGGCTGAGCCAGTCTTAAATCCCTATCTTACTGATTGTTTTCTTAAACCACTCTCAGCACCATTTATGTTATTCTGGGTCCTCTGAGAAGCAGAGACAAGGTGTGTGTAAATGTGTGAGAAATGTATTATGAAAAAGGCTGTGAGAGAAAAATGGGAGCCTGGGGGAATGTTAGACTCTATTGCTGGTCTGACCCTGAGTGAGAAAGAGGACATTAAGGAAGGAAAGTTGTGTGGAAGTGTCTTAGACTAGAGTGCAGTCCCAAAGGAAGTTTGGCAAAATTATTGAGAGTTCTGAGCCAGTGGTGCTCATTAGAGGAATCCCCATCTCCCAGCAACCAGCCTGTCCTCCTATTCCTTGTGTGTTCTGTCTGTGACCAGGAGTGTCCTTGGAACCGTGACTCAGGTGCTACTGAAGTGAGAGTCTTTATGCTCCATGCATTCAGTGGCCTGAGTAGCTCATTCTCATGTCCACCATATCTGCAGATGATTAGAGTACTCTAAATTGTAGCTGGATGCAAGTTTTAGAATCAAGCCTCTTTCACAATTCCAAAGAGTGAATGGTGAAAAACCCACTAGATTCTTGTGTATTATTCATGCAAAGGTGAAACTGTCTTCACAATATTTTAGCCACGTATCTTTTAAAACATTAATTCTTCCATTAAAACCACTCTCTAACATCTATTATGCTAATTTAAAAATTGGCATTGGAGATAAAAGTAACTGAAATGTTGTCTCTGGAATGGGACCTCTTGATTAAATGTCCTTAACTTGGTTAAATTCCCCTGGAGCGTGTTTTCCTGCATAGGGCAACTGGACATCCCAGGGTATACAACACAATAAACTAACACAGGCTTGCAGAACTCACTGCATCAACACTGAATCATGTTAAAACAAATTGGAGATGACACAGTAAGATGATGCTCATATGTGGCAAATTTAATAAAGGTGGAACAAAAATTAGTGAAATCTTGGAAACACTGAGCTAATCTACACACAACTCTTAGAACCCTACCATGAAAGGTAGACATTATTATTATATCTCATCATATCACAATTTGATAGAGTCTTGTATTACGGAAAGAAGCCTTAGATGGTATGGGATGATTAGGATTTCCTCATTTCTTTTTGTCCAGGATGTGAATAGAAGCAAGCAGAGGGTGAAAGTGATGATGTCCATGTTAGGAAAAAAGAGTGATACTTCTATGCATATCCAGGGTGTGTATGAGCAGCTGGCTAAATTAGGTGAATGCTGGGAGGGAAGGCTCCATGCCTGACTCTGTGCACAGGTGTGTCATGGGTGGAGAGTTGGAGAAACACTGATCCATTCAGGTGGAACTTGTGATTGATTAGTATCTGTATGTCAACATAACAATGAATATTTACACAGGACTTTGAACTTTATAAAGCCTTTCCCCACAATTTATTGTCTCATTTAATCCTGATAACCCTGCAAAACAAGGAATATTTTGTCCCCATTTTCCAGATGAAGAAATATGTGACTCAGAGATTAAGTGAGCTTCCTATGGTGTACATAGTCATTCATTGTGAAGCCTGAATTGGAACCCCATTCTTCCGCTTCCCAGAGCCATATTCACCCATCAGGTGCCACCTCTATTTAATCTGAGGATAGAAATGTGATGAGGACACATTCTGGGCTTCCAAAGAGCTTTTTTTCACAAGAATATTTGGCCCTGCTAGGAACTGTGAGAAGATAGAGAAAATGTATATATTATGGCCTCTTCCCTGGAAGAGTTTATACTCTTAAAGTTTTGGGGGGCAGGAAGGTGTTGGGGGGATAATTTTAGATTTACAGAGAAGTTAAAAAGATGATATAGATTCCCATATACCTTCACCAAGCTTTCCCTGATGTTAACATCTTGCATAACTGTAGTACGTTTATCAACTGGATAACTATTAACTAGACTACAGACATGATTTGGATTTCCCATTTTTCCACCTGTGTCCTTGTTTCTTTTTCTTTTTTTTTTAAATTTATGATAGTCACACACACACACACACACACACACAGAGAGAGAGAGAGAGAGAGAGAGAGAGAGAGAGAGAGGCAGAGACACAGGCAGAGGGAGAAGCAGGCTCCATGCACCGGGAGCCCGATGTGGGACTCGATCCCGGGTCTCCAGGATCGCACCCTGGGCCAAAGGCAGGCACCAAACCGCTGCGCCACCCAGGGATCCCCTGTTTCCTTGTTTCTACTGCAGAATCCAATCTACGTTACCATAACACAATCACTTATGGCTCCTTAAGCTCCTCTGCTCTGTGACAGTTTCTCTATACTTCCTTGTCTTTCATGACCTTGATCTTGATACTGCTCAGGTATTTTATGGAATCTCCTTCAATTTTTGTTTGTCTGATGTTTCTCTTCTGGTTAGGCTGTAGTTGTGGATTTTGGGGAAGAATACACAGATGACTTGCTGTCTCATTGCTTCACATCAGTGAATACACTATGTATCAACATAACTAACCCTCAGCACTTAGCTCAGGTGTCATCTGCCAGGTTTCGCTACTGGAAAGCTACTCTTTTTTCCTTACTAGACTCTATCTATTAGGAGTGAGGGAGTCACTGTCTAATTCACACTCAAAGGCAGGGAATTAAGTTCCACCTCTAGAGAAAGGAGTATCAAGGAATTTAGGATGTATGCTAATACCACCACAGTAATTAATACATACTGGAAAAAAAAAAAACTGAAGAGAGGGAATAATTTAAGGCTATGTAAGTATCTTGTTCCTCCTGAAGGTTTCATCTGTTAATTTAAGCATTCATCAGTGTATCTTACCTGAGGCAATTATTGCTGATTATTACAATTGTTACAATTAATATTTTGTTGCTTAAATTGTTATAGCATTGGCCATTGAACCAACCATTCATGACTGAACCGACCGTTCAGGTTGGTTTCTGTGTCCTTTTAACATGTCCCCACCTTTTTTGTTATTGTTTTGAACACTGTTTCATTCATTTGTTCAATGCCTCTATACAATACTACAGGTTCATCTTGTATTTCTCCAAGGAATCTTGATCTCTTTTATCAGAGAATGGATTTTGGAAACCTGGGCACATAAGTTGTACTTGTTGCTATTGGAGTGTCACTGCTTTTGGGCCCTGTCAGTGGACACAGCCTGGAAAAGGAGTACATCCACCAGCCTATATATTATACTCCCCCATCTCCACCTATATGCATCTCATTGAATGAAATGGGATTCCTTCTGATATCTCCAACTCCAACCCAGCATCATAGGATTCATGATAACATGTCACTATTGCTTATCTGTTGTTTCTTCTTACAACAGTGAGAAACCTCAAGGGGGTAATCGTGCAAGCTGGATAAAGATCCTACAACCTTGTAGATGTGGAACTGTCTGAGTGGAAGAAACAGGAAGTATGAGAGACTAGAGAACCCATCTTTGGGGCTACAGGCAACTCTATTGTGTAGAACAGATTTACTCAAACTGCAGAATCTTTGGGGGATGTTAAAAAGTGTTTGCGGGAAAAGTCCACATTTAATTTAAAACATTTATGTTTCTATACTTCTCTGTGTCCCACTCCTCCATTCCCTCCCATCTCCTGAGCAGCTACAAGTGAATAACAGGGTCTTCTTTCATGCCCTGACTTAGAATTTCATCTCACTTCATCTCATAGGTGAGAGTGCATGAAGGTCAGAGAGGGAGAGACTTCACCCAAAGTCCCACAGCAAGTCAGTCAGCAATAGAGTCAGAAGAGTCAGGTCTCCCAACTCCTGGAAGAGCCAGTGCTCTTCCAAATAGCAGAACAAGGTATGAGTTGGAGAAGTCCACTACAGATGTGGAGAACAGATCCCCTTGCTTCATTTTGATAAGGGTCTTCAACTGCCATGAAAAAATGGACACTGTTTATTGAGTGCTCCTTCTATGTCAGGCACTAGGTTAAGCTTCAATATCTCCTTAAACAACCCCATGAGTCAGGTATTACTATGCTTATCTGCAGATTAGCAAACTGAAAATGAAGAAGTTCACAAACTAGCCCAAGATCACAAGTAGAACTGGGATCCAAGCCTGGACCTGGGGGGTAACCACCAAGCTGGTGTCTCCAGGCTCCTGACTTGTTCCTGGGCTGTGAGAGTCGCCTCAATCCTCCTCCAAGAGGAAGGTGTGTCTCCATCATTGCTGGGAGCTAAGCAAGCACTGGCCTGGCGAAGGCTAGTTATGACAGTATGGCCAGAAGTACCTCACAACGCTGCCGCACAGAGGTGAGGAAAGCACAAGGAAGCCATGCAACCATGCTTGCCTCCTGCTCACTCTTCTGTTTCTCTGTCTCTTCCTCTCTCTCTCTCTCTCTCTCTCTCTCTCTCACACACACACACACACACACACAATCACACACACACTACCCTTCCTTCCTGATGTGACTCAACTACCCTCACTTTCCCAGAGCTAGCCATCTTCAGCTCTGGCCAGTTCTGCATCCTTAGCAGGTCACTGGGGGAAAGCCAGTCTTAGTCATTGCATTATTATGTACAGAGCACAGGCTTAGGAGTCAAGAAGTTCTGAGTGCTAAAGCTAGATCTGCCCATTATGAATTACCCCTCCAAGGGAGTTATGTGACCTGGAAAAATTACTCAAACTTTTTTAATGGGGTAATAAACCTGACTGTAATATTGGAGTCAAAAGAAAATATACCTTGAGTCTTCTGCTTATCTCCCCTTATCTTGCCCCCAGTCCAAGCCATTGACATTTTTGCTGAGATTATTGAGAGAGCCTCCTGACTGTTCTTATCCTCTCTCGTTTCCCTTCAAAATCACCAAGTTATACCTAGGAATAATCTTTTAAAAACATGAATCTGATCATCTAGAGGTTCCTGCCACTCCCCCAATATTATCATCAACAAACAATCCACAAGGGTTTCTCATTGCACTTGGGACAAAACCCCACACATCCCTATCATGGAAGGGCCTCTGTGATCTGGCTTGCCCACCTCTCCACCCCTTCACAGCCTCTTTCACAAACTAATTTTTCTGTCATTTCCTCCTAAGCAGAAGCTCTTTCCTGTCCCAAGGCCTTCCCACCTGCCCTTCCAGCTGTGGGGGATCCCTGCCCCCTCTTCTTGCCTGGCAGGTGCCTACTCACTCTTGAAATCTCAGCTTACCTTCCCAAGAGAGGCCTTTCCTGCATGCTCTGTTTAGATCCAACCCCATTTTCATTGTTTCATGGCACTAGTTCTCTTCCTTTGTACCTCCTAGCATGATTTACCATCATACACTTGATTGTGTAATTCCTTATTTAATGTCTCTCTCCTCCATAGGTGGAGAGCAAAGAGTGTGTTTCTTTTGCTCCTTTCTGACTCTCCCTGAGGTCAGTCACAGTGCCTGGGGCATAACAGGTGCTCAAGAAATCCATGGTGTATGAAGGTATGATGAAGGTTGCATGTGAAGCCCAGGTATTGGACATGTAGTAGACTTTTGATCGATCTCTGTAGCTGTGTCCCCTCTCTTCCCCTCCTGGTGGATGCTGCCAGAATGCAGTTCTTGGGAGGGGTGTGGTCCCTCCTATACCCCAATTCCCCAGAACTGGGAAGAGGCCCCAACCAGGACCCCATGGGGCTGGCTGGGCGCAAAGGCCCAGAGGCTGTGGAGCCAGGCTGGGCAGGGCCAGTGGCAGGCCTTGCCACCCAGGAGAGCAGGAGTAGGGCAGGGCTGCTGGAAGCAAGCCCCCTGGGTCTTCATCAGGCTCAAACCCTCCCTGTCCTTTCTTTCCCTACTGCAGAGAACAGTTTTGCCCTGGCCAATGCCAATTGGGCTGCTCCTTGTTTTGTTGTACACGCTGCTAGGCAACTGGTCTGTTTTTGCTTATTTACCTCCCCTGGGCCATTTCACAACACTTTGTAATAGGCCCTGCTCTCTCTGGTGCACATCTGGTTTGGATTTAGCCTGTCAGAGCCCCCTCTGCAAAGAGAGCCAGGACTTTCCCCAGCAGTTACCAGGACGGACCCCCAGGCTCTGGGTGTGCAGGCCTCCTTAGTGTTGGGCCACGCCAGCCCAGACGCCTTCCATTCGCCCAGCCCTGATTCTCCCCTCCACCCTGAACCTCCTAGTCCTTTTTGTCAACAGCATGCACATTTCAAAGTCTGAAGCTAGGGAAACTTTGAGAAGGAAAAAGCTGATGAGGAGTCAATAAATATTAGAACACCAGGTAGGAAGTTTAGAGAGAATGAAGTCTGAGTCCTTAGTCCAGAGAGGGGTTGAATTTCCCAAGGGGACATGGGGAGACAGGGACAGACCCAAGACCAGATTCCTTGGGATCTCTCTCCTTTACCCTGGAGCTTTCTCATCAAGAAGACCATCTTGGGGATAGAGTGGGTTAAATGGAATATTCTTAGGTTTGAAAGATTTAGTAAGTTTATCCTTCTCCCCATCATACCCCAAAATTCTGGCAGGATTTCTGTAAAGGACCAATAGAGAATCAGAGATTTGGTAGATGACACTTTACAGAGAGAGACTGAAAGTTTCCAATTTTCTCACCCAACAGACAACATATTGGCCAATGCGGGGCAGGGTCAGGGATAGGTGAATGAAATAGGGCTGGGAACAAACACAGGGCACCTTTCCTGCTTCTCCGTTCTCTATTGTTTTGGCAAATGCATCACACTCAGAGTAAAACCCAAGGTTCTGACAATGGCTTACAAGGCTCTACAGGACCAAGCCCTGTGACTTCTGTGACCTCATCCTTTCCTTCCGTCTTTGTATATTCAGCCCCAGTGATTTATGTCAAGAAAGAAGACTTCCTTGTTGCAGAAGCAACCAGCACCTGGGCAGAGCTCAATGAACAGAACAAGGATGGGGTTCCCCACTCACTTTTTCTATTAGTTGGCCCCATTGGCAGAGAATGAAATGCTCAAACTGCACAAAACCTACAAACTGCCTTATTTTCCTCCATAGCATTTATCTGTCCTTGACACATAGTTACTTATTTATAGTCTTTTCTTGTTAGAATGCAAATTCCTTGAGGGTAGGGTCTTTGTTCCATCTATTGTTAGGTCTTTGAATCTAGAATAGTTTTGTATGAAGATAAGGCTCAATAAAGATTTGTTGAATGAATGATGAATGAATGAATGAAAGAATGCATGAATGAATGAAAGTCTGTTTTTTCTCCCAACATGTTCAACTGGTGGTATTTTCTTATTCTGACCCCTCACCTATAAAATAAAATGCTGACCAATCCTTTTAGATATCCATCACAAATGTCTTTTTGTCTCTCTTCCAGCTCACCATGTTTCAATCATCTCTGAACTGTTGGAGCACATGGCATTCCTCCTCCTGGAATGACCCTCCCAGTCCATCTCTGAATCTCCTGGTTGGGTTTCACCTGGTAACTTTTTTTTTTTTTTTTTAAACAGTTCTTTTTTTTTTTTTTTTTTTTATTTATGATAGTCACACAGAGAGAGAGAGAGAGGCAGAGACATAGGCAGAGGGAGAAGCAGGCTCCATGCACCGGGAGCCCGACGTGGGATTCGATCCCAGGTCTCCAGGATCACGCCCTGGGCCAGAGGCAGGCGCCAAACCGCTGCGCCACCCAGGGATCCCTCACCTGGTAACTTTTAATGCTAGGATGGACTTCTTGGTAGCTTTGGATACCTCCCTGTGTTTTACCATCATGGTGATTATTACTTGTCAGGCTGCTCCACATTGATTAATCAATGAGGGATAAGGGACCAGATAACCAACTGGGTAGCAAATGAGCCACAGTCAATGGTCTCTGTCCTCTAATGGTTTCTATTGATTCTTTTTTAGGTCTACTTTGCCACTTGTTGACGTTAGATTATTGGCCTCTTGCACAAGAATGTAGAGTGAGACACAAAACAGAACTCTTCCTTTTTTTTCTCCTCAAACCTTTGTCTTCTCCAATTTCCCACAGGGAATGGCAACACCTTCTATTCTTAAGTTTCTAAAGGCAAAAACTCAGGACTTAGCCATTGATCAAGACCGGGTCTATAATCCACCATCCCTAAGCCATAGGCAAGTTCTATCACGTCTACCTCCATAACATATCTGAGATCCATCCTTCACTTTCCCTCTCCATTTCTCCACCCTATTCCAGACACCGGCATTCTTGCCTGCACTGCTGGATTCCTATTTCCACTCTCATTGTCCAACAAGTGATCAGAATCAGGTTTGGTTTTTGTTTGTTTAGAGAGAGAGAGAGAGAAACCTAAGCAGCAGGCTCCACACCAGTTCGGCTTGATCTTACAACCCTGAGATCATGACCTGAGCCAAAATTAAGAGTTGGATGTTTAACTGACTGAGCCAGTCTGGGCCCCCAGAATCATGTTTTAAAACAGAAATTAGATCTTGTTGCTTCTTGGGGCATCTGGGTAGCTCAGTGGTTGAGTGTCTGCCTTCTGCTCAGGTCGTGATCCTAGGGTTCTGAGATTGAGTCCCACATAGGGAACCTGCTTCTCCCTCTGCCTGTGTCTCTGCCTCTCTGTGTGTCTCTCATTAACAAATAAATTAAAATCTTTAAAAAAGGGGGGGAGGGATCATGTTGCTTCTTCATTTAAAACTGCCCATATGGCTTTCTGTTACACTTAGCATAAAACCCAGTTCTTTACCTTGTCCTCCAAAACCACCACAATCACAACCCCCTGCTGACCTCTCCAAACTTCAGTTCATACCACCCCCCAGTTCCACACTTTCCACAGTAAGCTTTAGCCACATCACTCCTCTTTCTGTTCTTTAAATGTCAGTTTATTCCAACTTCAGGGCTTTTGCACAAATTCTCTCTCCTCCTTGGAATACTCTTCCCTCAAATCCTTACATGGCCAATTCCTCTGGCTATTCAGATCCTGATTTGACTGACAACTCTTCAGAGAAGCCTTCCCTGACCACTCAATTTAGAATAACATGACTCCCCACCACCACACACACAGTTATACTCTCATGTGTTGTTTTAGGTTCTTCCAAGCATGAACCACCAGATTTTGTTTTTTTATTGTCTGTCTTCCCCCTATTAGAATGAAACTCTATAAGGGGAGCGACCACTGTGACCTCAGTACCTAGAATAGGGCCTGACACATAACAGACATTCAGAATGTTTCCTGAATAAATGAATGAATTAGTCATTGTAGCCTAACCATGGGCTGAGAGTTAGGAGTCCTGTGTTCATCTCTATCCTGGTTGCTCTCAAGCTATGTGATTTTGAACATGTCATGTATCAGCTCTCAGCCTCTGTATCCACATCTGTAACCTGGGGTCTGATTTCATGATCCATAAAGTCCTTTCCAGCTTCCAGATACCCTGATCCTATGGATCTTTCCATATCGTTGATCACAAAAACCTGTCAAAGTTGATGATGATAGCAATGACCCAACTAAAGTTGATGGATTATTTTTTTAATTTCATGCAATGTTCTAGGCCACCTTAGTTATTTATGATTTATGCTTAAGCTAAATTTTCTGAAAGTGTTTGTATGGCTCAGGTTTCAGACCTACTTTCCCACCTATGTCCTTATTTGCTTTATTTATATAGGGAGAAGGATAAATGCTCTCATCTGGATTTACTAGACTAGAATGGACCCTTTTGATTGCAAATGACAGAAACCTATGTCAATTCAAGGATAAAAATGAGAGACAGGTTTTGGCAGTTCATGAGATCCAAGGAGAGCTGAATAAGCAAGGTTCTGGGAGGACCAGAAGACAGCAAGGCTTCAGGTGCTGCTGGAACCAAATGCTCAAATCCCAATAGTGTTCCCTCCAGCCCTTTCTCTGCTTCAATCAATGCAGTCTAGCTCTTTCCTATAGTCCCAGTATAGCACTGGTCTCATGGACTTATTTCCCTGCTTGTTTCCAGTCTTTTCCAGTACAATAAAGTTCATTGAGGGAAAGGATCTTGTCCATTTGTTAATTTCTATACCCCTAAGCCCCAGCGCAGTACCTGGAGCATAGAAGGTGCTCAATAAATACCAATTGGATAAATGAATGGTAGAAAATATAGTCACCAACTGCTCCAGAATTTAATACCCAAGTATTTCAGTTACTGAAAGGTTAGCGAAGTTTCCTAGGATCTACACCCCCTGAAATCTCACAGAAGGGATTCTCGTCCAACTAGGCCATATGCTTACCTACCCCTTGACAGATAAGAGTAGCCACTAAGCATGCTGATGTCTCAGCATCCACGTGAATTCAGGGAGGAGAAGCTTTTGAAAATGACTGTAGGAGGAAATATCACAGGTGCCAACACACTTACAGATGTATTGTGGAGATCAAATAAAACATTGCAAGTAAGGGTGCTTAGAATGTTATTATGGAGTTGCCATTTTTAATGGTCAAAAATGACCAAATATTGGCACTTTTATATGTTTCAACTTATTATAAAAGTATTAAAAGCATTACATGGATGTAAGATGATTATTTGATTATATGTCAGCAGAAGAAAGAATACCATGTTTTTAAAAAGAAAAGTTACTTCCTTTTTAAAGCAATGGTAGCTAAAATGATTTACTATGTGATAGCTCTGCAATTAAAAATGCTAATTGCTTTACATGGATTTTTGTTTGTTTGTTTTACTTGGATTATCTCATTATTTCTCCCAACACTTCCATGAGATAGACACTGTAATTATCCCTATTCTATAGATAAGAAAACTGAGGTTCAGTGAGGTTAAATTACATGCTCCAGATGACAGTTCAAAATTGGTGGAACCAGGATTTGAATGTAGGTTTCTGGAATCTAAGGCCATTCATTATACTACATTAGGGAAAAGGTTGGGAGTCCAGCTAATCCACTGCTACTAAAAAGAATGACTCTGTTACCTATGACTCCACTGTTCTGGGTGCACTCTGCTTCCAAGCCATCTGCATTGTATTATAACTAGGAGTGAGTACATCTGCCACCCATGGCCAGACTACTCTCCTTGAAGGCCCATCATATTCATCTTTTCAATTAAAATAGACCTTACACTTTACCTAGCATGAAAAAGGGGCACTCTCCAAAGGGCTATTGAACTGAGCGAGATGGACAAAAGATGATTTGACATCTCCAAAGGATATTGTCTTTGGTCTACATGTTTTCAGTGATATAGGGGATGGAACAATGGGAGTAATGGGTAATAATAAAAACATAGCTACCACATGTTGAGAGCCTATTATGTTTCAGGAAGTTTATGTCCATTATCTTTAGTTTTTGTAGTACCTTGCAAATTAAGTGGTGGTATCTCTGGGTATTACCTTTTCAGAGCAGCAGAATGTGTTCTTTCCAGAGATTACAAATATCTCCTCTGAGACATCAAAGCTGGACCAAGAAAATGTGTTTGCTCCAACGAGGGTCACACAGAGCTTTGAACCTAAAAACGGTCCTCAGCCAGAATCTTACAGAATTCCATTCTGGGCGGGCCCCCAATTTCCTCTAAACGCAAACCCCACCCACACTCCAGAGCCCTACAACTCTGTCAAACAAATGTTTGACTTGATTTTGTATGTGAACTTGATTCTGCACCATGGAATTTCAAAGCTGTGCCTGCATGTCTGGAATTTAAATATTAGCCTTTCTGACCTGGATAGCTTTGATCTACCAAGTTTACATGCACAAGTATTGATAACATGGCTCAAAGCACAAGCAAGAGCACCAAGTCTGCAGTCCATGACTGCCAAGTGTGCGCATGTATACAAAGATCTCTGCTGAGATCAAAATGGATTTAGCTTATGTGTGTGCTTATCTGATGGTGAGGGAAGCCCCACATATGGGCCAGAGAGACAGAGCTCACTTTCATGCAGTCAATCATGCTTGCTTCATCCTATAGGACAGAAATCAAGGATGAACTGTAGTTGAACTCTGTAAAGACCAGCTCTGGGCAGCCCGGGTGGCTCAGCGGTTTAGCGCCCCCTTCAGCCCAGGGCCTGATCCTGGAGACCCGGGATTGAGTCCCACGTTGGGCTCCCTGCATGGAGCCTGCTTCTCCTTCTGCCTGTGTCTCTGCCTCTCTCTCTCTCTCTCTGTGTCTCTCATGAATAAATAAATAAAATCTTCAAAAAAAAAAAAAAAAGACCAGGCTCTTGCAATATGGCCCAACCTTTCTTAAGTTCTTTGAGTCAGCTGTCTCACTGGGGAATGGCTGCTGTAGTTAGTTTATTTGCCAAGCATCTATCTTGTACCAACTATCTGAAGTATTTATATAATATTAATAATAGTAGGTAAAATCTATACATGCTAGCTCTATTCTATGTGTTTAACAGTTGTGTAATATCATCTACACAAAAGTTATGTAAAGGGGGGGACTACTATTTTCTTCATTTCTCAGATGAGGAAACTAAGGCACAGAGAGTTTCATCAGCGAGAGTCACACTGTAAGTTGAGGGCAGTGATAGGATTCAAACCCAGGCAGTAACTCTTTCCATCCTCTCAACAGACCGGTGAAGCTGGTGCAGTCATTTTACAAAGAAGAGAAAGAAATTTAAGTAATTTGCCAAAAGAGAGAGAAAAGATGTGTGGGCGGGGGAGGGGCAAAGGGAGAGAATCCCAAGCAGACTCCTCGCTAAGCATGGAGCCCAATGCAGCGCTTGATCTCACAACCTTGAGATCATGACCTGAGCTGAAATCAAGAGTCTGACACTCAACCAACTGAGCCACCCAGGTGCCCCTAAAGATTTTCTTTTTAAAGGAGATGTGGCAGAGATCATATGTGGCCCCTCAAAGCATAAAATACTTCCTATCTAACCCTTTATAGCAAAAGTTTGCTGATGGCCATGCTATACTGTGTCATCTCCATATTGGCCTAAAATACCATTATGAAGATCAAAGGAAGAATGGAGATGGGAGTGTCTGTGTATAGTTTGGAGAAGTCATTTCTCTTTTATCAGACCTGAGTTTTGCCATTTAAAAGGAAAAGTTAGAGATGTGTGTGTCTTCTTTTGGCTTTTTTTTTTTAAATTTTTTTTAATTTTTATTTATTTATGATAGTCACAGAGAGAGAGAGAGAGAGAGGCAGAGACACAGGCAGAGGGAGAAGCAGGCTCCATGCACCGGCAGCCTGACATGGGATTCGATCCCAGGTCTCCAGGATCATGCCCTGGGCCAAAGGCGGGCGCCAAACCGCTGCGCCACCCAGGGATCCCTTCTTTTGGCTTTAACCTGTGCTAATGGCAGGTGTCATCCTGTACTAACATAGGGAGTGTTTTCTCTAGTCCATCACCCATCTATTCAGTCACCAACTTTACTGCATGGAATTCAGACATAATTAGACTTCAATGGTGAAGAAAAACATAACCCATCAAAACAATCCCTGGAGGTTAAGACTGGCCCGCCTCCCAGATATCAGCCCTTTTGTCACGTGCCGTAAACATAGGCATCTTCTTCTAACCTCAGGTGAGGTTCTTGCTTGTTCTCCCAGACTCTTGGCATTTCAAGTTGTTTATTTGCTCAGCAATGTTTGCTTCTGATTCTCCTGAACTCTCCCAATCGACCTCTGCCTCTCCCCATTCCCTATGGTACTCAACACTGTCATGCATAAATAAATAAATAAATAAATAAATAAATAAATAAATAAATAAATAGCATAGAGATCTACCAGTTTCCCTCCCATTTGTTTCCTAGTGTCTGAGGCACATACTTTCCTCCTTTTAGTATCCACTTCTTCCCCTGGACATGGCCTGACAGCTTCTTTTATCTCTGGACCTCATCTCTTCTTCTCTTTTTCTCTTGTGTGACCAAGGCAACCTTGCCTCCTACCAATTTGCAATCTCTCCCAAAGTCCTCATAATCTCTCTCCACTCAAAAGGAAACCGAATTCAGAACTGTCCCCAAGACACCATGATCTCACTCTGGTCTTCAGCACCAGGCCACCTCTGCATCATGTGTGCCCTTGAGGGCAGACAAGGGTGCCACATGGAGGTTAAGTCCAGGCCCCATGATGCCTGAGCACCTGGTCTGCCTTCATCTTACTCAAGGAAGGGTGTGCTCCTGCCTAATCAGACCCTCAGCTTCATCTTTACAGAACTGATGCAGTAGAGTCAACAATGGGTCCCCTGCCTATCAACATCGTCCCCTTTCCTTATCATTCACCACTCTGCAGTCAAAAGAAGTGGTCCAGAACACAAACACATTGCCTAACCGCATCCAATGTTTCCTCAGTGCCTGCAGAAGAGTCCTCTGACCCAGCCCTCTACAACCTAACCCCCGCCTGTCTCTTTAATCTGGTTTCCTACTACTCAGCTCTCATTCTCAAAATCTTTGCCACACAAAAGTACTTAGAATACTCCAAACACTGTGCAGTATGACTACACATCCTTTTCCTTGATGGGATGCTCTTCTCGGCTCTGCTTTCCAGAATACACGTGCACATCCTTCCTGTCTGTGCAGAATATCTTTTGTTAGTTCCTCTAGGTCCATGTTCCACCATTCTTTATCTGCTGTGTGCCCAGGAGGCTGATCTGTGGGGATGTCACGAGTGGGTTCCTGACTATCTGGGGGCCCCATAAGGAGATCAGAGGGAGAGAAGGGCAAATGGTCCTTTTATTGTCTCTTTGCTGGGCCACAGATCTGACTGTGTCCCTCACTGTTCCTCTTAAGGTTGTCAGCTCTGCAGGATTCTCTCTCCTCTTGTAGGAATAGTTCATCTGCTAAGCTCTTATACTGTCTCCTATGATTCTTCTACCTCTGCACCTCCTCCTAGAGGAGGGCTGCAAATAAGCCCTCCTCTAAATATATCACAGGAGCCATCCGTGGACTGTTGAGACTCTGACTGATACACACCAACCCACCACAAACCCCAGACGGTCCTTTATAGGCACCTACCTATTGTATCACATGCTGCCTGTTTGCTTCCTGTCTGCCCCATCAGGCTGCTTTAGTTAACCTTGTTGTCTTAGATTTGTTCTTAGATCTAAGTTGCTCACCCATATTTAGTGAGCAGCTACTGCATGCTAGGCCATAACTTAGGCACTACAGATTTAGAGATTAATAGTAATTCCTGACTTTTAAGATCCCCCACCCACATGCAGGAGATAAGACTTAGGCTCTATTACTGGCTATGAGCACAGGACTAGTGGGTAGTCTGTTCGTGTTCAAATTCC
Organism: Nyctereutes procyonoides; assembly: GCF_905146905.1. Taxonomy (NCBI): domain Eukaryota; kingdom Metazoa; phylum Chordata; class Mammalia; order Carnivora; family Canidae; genus Nyctereutes; species Nyctereutes procyonoides. The sequence goes on along the minus strand of NW_026575140.1, from coordinate 38,867,774 downwards.
AGCTCTACCACTGACTAGCTGTGTGATCTAGGCACGTTCATCTCTCTGAACCTCAGTTTCTCCATCAATAAATGGAAATAACAGAAGCTACCTCCCAGAGTGGTTGTAAAGATTAAGCAGTTGGCATAGTGGCTGGCACTTCCTAGGCACTCAATGGGTGTCCATTATGATTTTTATTATAGCAGAGTTTAGTTAGTATACATTAAATAAATGGATTACTAAATTTGTTATTTCATCCAATCTCCAATGCAACCAACATACCCAATCCCCACCATACACATTCCAAATATACAGGGAAGGAATCCTTTTCCCGTTTCATAGATGAAGAAATTGGGAGTGAATGAATGTCTAACCCACTCAGATTGCTGTGTCTCCTACCACCTCCCAGCAGCGAAAGTGAGGCTGTCCACCCAGAGAGCTGGGAGCCTTGGGCCCTGGAGAAACGATCCTGGCTTTCTCTCCAACTTTCCATCTACGGAGGATTCCTGCCAATAGCTTCCTGCAATTCGTTCTGTGTCAAACACAGTCTGAGTCCAGGTGCTACAGGAGTTTGTAAACACTGGGCCTGCTGGACTCTGTCCCTGAAGCCCCCAGCTTCCCAGAACCCATGGCCCCAGTTCCTGTTCAGCTGCTGCTCTTTCTGTAAGGCTCTACAAGCCCCACTGCTCCTTCTGGTAAGTGCAGGGGCCAGGAGGGAGGTTCCACTTTCATATTCGCTACCACACCCACATGAGGGACATTTCTCAGCATGGAGGGGAAATTTCCTCTCTCTTTAGGCCTAACCTCAAGCCTGCTCCTGTCTCCTCATTTTTTCAGGACATAGTTAGTTTCACACTGAAGCTCAGGTCCCCTTAAGATCTTAACTTGAATCTGTCTCAGAAATGAGGGAAAATTAATCCCTGCTGAGCTCCGGTTAGAAGCCTGCCCCGTGCTCAGGTGTGTTTACATACACTCTATGCACCCTGCCCCATGCCCCTTCATGGTGGGCATTACCTCTATTTTATAGATGTGGGGACTGAGATTCACGGCGCTGAAATCACTAACTGTGGGAATGTTCAAATGGGAAAACCTAAGCATTTGAGCTGTAGAAACAGTTGGAGGTCACTTCGGAACAGAAGTCATCAAATGGAATTAATCTTTGCTGCTTCTGTACCACATGCACAGCTCTATGATTTTGCTTCCTGTAATCTGCATGTTTCTTTGTGTCCATATCTGTCTCTTCTACTTGACCGTCCCTCCTCAAGGACAGAGAAGATGACTCACTCATATTCTTCGCCCTGGCCAAGCCTATAGCCTGAGGCAGGAAGCAACTGTTGCTCTGATAAGTTAAAGCAGGCCAGTGTGCCTCAGGGTAGGGAAGTAGTGGAGGAAAGATGTGAGGTGAGGTTAGAGAAAAAGCAAGACCACATCATGCAGGCCAAGGATGGGGCCTGAGAATCTGTATTACTAGCAAGATCCCAGATGTGGGTGTAAATGCTGTAGATACTGCTGGTCCCTGAGAACCACTGGTTTTAGGGTAAGAGAGGAGGGAAAGAATAAGTAAGACTTAGTCTTATCCTTAAGGAACTTTCATGTCATGGGAGCACAATGTGAACAGTGAACTTCCAGACTGGTGGATGCATCTCCATTGTGACAACCCAGGGAGGGGCATCTCCTCAGTGTAGGGGTGTAGAGGAAGATCAGAGGAAGTTTTCTGGAAGAGGGAACTCTTGAACTGAGTCATAATATTTATGTAGGAGCTAACCAGGTGAAGGAGTTCAGCAGGAAGGATGGGAAGAAGTATTTGAGGCAGAAGGCACAGCTTAAGCAAAGTTAAGGTGGTGAGAAATGTGTTTGAACAATTGGGACCAAGAGACTCCCAAATAAAGCAGATTAGGTAAAAACTATCACAAAAGGCTTTGCATGCCCTACAATGTAAGGAGTTTAAATTTTATCCTGTGAAGCAGAGGTTTGTAAGTTTTTTAGGGGTGGGATGAAGATGTCACAGACTGGCCTGAGACTCTAATCAAAGTTAATGTGCACACAGATAGAACCAGAGTGTACATTTCAGGGTTTCCACAAATTCCCTGATGCCTATCCATGAACTTCAAAAACAAAACAAAAAAAATCCTTACAATGATGATGGGTTTTAAGCAGGCAGGTGTCCTAATTAGACTTTATTTTAAAAGAAACTCTTGGTGGCTATGCAAAGAATTGACTTGAGCAGGGGCAACCAGGCACAGAAAAGCTAGGGGTTGGGGACACCTGGGTGGCTCAGTGGTCTTTGGCTCAGGGCGTGAGCCATCAGGCTCCCTGCATCCCTCTCTCTCTGTCTGTGTCTCTGCCTCTCACTCTCTCTGTCTCTCATGAATAAATAAATAAATAAAATCTTAAAAAGAAAACCTAGGGGTTAATAGTCTGGGTAATAGGTCACAAATAGTAGTAAGAGTGGGGACCAGTTTAACACCTATACACAAGCATTAGGTTGGTAAAGGCTAAGACAAGACTTGCTTTTTAGCAAGGTCACTCTGTTCAATTCAAAAAGCATTGCCTGGGAGCTGAGCCCAGAGAGGTTGTCTTTGCATGGCTTGCATCTAGGCTGATGGGTAGTGTAAGCCAGCTAAGCAGGAGGGAGCCATCTCCACCCTCACCCCACCTACTGGAATCTGCTGGTCATCAGTCAGTTGAGGCCCAGATATCCTATGCCTTTGAGGGCTGGAAGCCAAGGACGTGAAGGAAGGCAGCACTTCGATGAGCCGGGGAGAGGTCGCAAGGGTAAAGCAGGGTAGTAAATTTTTGGGAGGCAGCCGGGGTGTCATTCCTTCCGAAGGTTTTGCAATAGCTCTAGGAAGCAGACACAGCTAAGATGATTATCTTTTTGTACAGATGGGACACGGAAGGCCAGAAAAGGTGAGGACTTGCCAAAAGACACAAGGAAACATGAGGAAACACTGAGACTAGGACCCCAAGAACACTGGACTCTATGCCAGTATCTTGCCTTAGGTTGGCCCTGCTGTGAATTTTGCTGTGGCTATTCCTGGTGACTCTAGAATCCTGTAATTCTGTGGTTCTAGCAAAAGAATCGCCATCATTAGCTCAATTCCTTTGGTTTCTTTTGATCTATATTTGCCCTTATACCCCAAGACCTTACCCTTAATAACCTGTGGAGCTTGGAGCCAGCCCTGTGGCCTCTCTGCCTTGAATTTTCTCTTCATCTGTAAAACCAGAGAATTACACTAAAGAAATGTTCCTGAAGTCTTTTCCTTGTCTGGATTACAGAGGCTCTGCAAAGCCTCCTGAGACCCCAAATTCTGTCCCAGCTTTGAAGTTGACAACATGATTCTCATAGCCCAATGCCTTTTACATAAGGTTAACAGGGATTTACGACAGGGATAATGAAAATAATAACATTTTTTTCTTCCCCAAGGCCAAACGCTGATCTAAGCACTTAAAAGCTTTGGAACAACTTTGTAAGGTATGGCTATTATTAACCCCATTTCATAGATGAGAAAACTGGAATCACACGGAGAGATTACATTTTTTAATACAAAGTCATATGGCTAGCAATCTGTGGAGCTGGAGCTCAAACCAAGCAATTGCCTCTGGGTCCATGCTTTTGATCCCCAGGAGCTGAGTAGTGAGGGATTAAAGATACAGGGAAGGAATGGCAAACATCAAGTGATCTCTCAGTGAGGGGAGGCTCAAGTCCCCCCCCCCGGGGGGCATATTCTAACATTATTCTCATTTTGCAAGCTGTGCTCTGTCACACTACCTCTCACCATCTGGAAGGGAAAAGACTTGTAAGAAGTTTAGTGACTTGTGGAAGGAGTGACCAGACTCAGCAAACAGTAATATAGGACACCTGGTTAAATCTGTACTTCAGATAAATAATAAGTAATTTTTAGGGTATCTCATGTAACATTTATAACAGGCTTATACCAAAAATGTTTTCATTGTTTATCTGAAATTCAAATTTGGGCTTTTGTATTTTATCTGGCAAATCTACTTCCAGCACAGCAAAATAAGGATAAGTGACAGCAAGTCCTCCTTGGAGGCTGAATGAGCATTACTATTTTGTTCACTCTCTCAGAAGGTTGGCATGATGGGCTTGGCTGCGTCATTTTCAAGGGAAAGAAATGACCTGTCCTCCCTCATCTCGGTTAGGAAGTCTTTTGGGGCCTCCAAAGTCACCCCTGCAGGAACAGGGGCAAACCTGTTCCCTGCAGGAACAGCCCTTTGAACTGGAGCAGAACTCCCTGGAATGACCTGGAACAGGCCGTGTTCACTGACCGTGCACATCCCTGGCTCGGTTTCTAATACCCTGTCCACGACTTGGAAAGTGACTTAAACAGTGATTGTCTTCCTCCCCTCCCTGACATATTCCCAGAGCCCTTCTGGAACATTTGGGACTTCAAATACTAATTACTGCTTCTCTCTGACCCCTAGTAACTTCCTCTGTGATAATTAGAGAAAAATTAAGGAAAGCATAGAGTAAATTTTCAATAAATATAACCTGTACTTCTTTCTTGCATTTTATCAGGAGTCGAAGTGGGTCATTTACTTGGGCTTTCCTCCTACTGAATGTTATGGAGTTTTGGGAGAAGAAAACCAATTCCCAATGATTGTCTGATCTTAACAACATGCTGTGAATTCCCAAAAATCCCACCCCCCCTCCCCAGGAAATTGGTTTTGAAATATAAATATGTGGGGTTACTCCACATCATAGACATCTGTGCTGAAGTTTACTTTCTCATGCCTGGCATCCCAGTCAGACCCCATGGTTTGACCAAACTCCCACCTCATCACAACCTGACCCCCAGGTTCCACCCGCCCCTCTCTCCCACTCTGTTCCACCCTTGCCTTATGTGGAGTGGTTTCTATCAACAGAACATGATTCAGCTCATTAGGAAACTGGCCTCTCACATACTTTCAATCTGCTTTGTCTTCCCTGATTACCAAGATATCCCATATCAAAGCGTGTTTAGATGAAATGCATTTGGGTGGGTGTACCCTGGCTGCCTCAGCAAAAAATATTAGAGCAGCCACCCAGAGCATAGGTGCAACATGCACAAAATATAGATTAGTATCCCAAAGCAAAGAAAAACTTTTACAATATATTGTGTTAATATTCTTAAATGTGTATATTTATAGGCAACCCAATTAGGCTCAAGGGAAAGGTCATAGTATTTCCTTGAAGAGGAGAATTCATTAAAAAGGACTTAGAACAGAATAAAACCAAACTCTTTCTTGGGTTTTATAGCTTTGTGGGCTGGGGAGCAACTATGCCTTTCTCCTCACCTTTCCTCAGGCACAGCCCTTCTTAGTGTGGGACTATGAAGGATGGTGTCTCAGCTTGTTTTCTGAATAGCTTTTTTAGTGGAAGCCACTAAGCGGTCTTTTTTAGCCAGACGTGTTTTTGGCTTTGTCAGTTAGAGCCTGAATATTCCCATTACCATTTTCCTCATCATCCCATGACTGAGAGTCACTGATTATTTATTTTGTGCCAGAAATTTTGCTAAAAATTCTATATGAATTATCTCATTTAATTTCATAATAATCTCCTATAAGAGGTACATTTTTTTTTTAAATTAAGCTTTCATTTTCTTAGAGCAGTTTAAGGTTCGAGGTAGAATTGAAGGAAAGTTATGGAGATGTCTCATATATCCCCTGTCCCTTCACATGCATCGGCTCCCCTTTACCAACATCCATTACCAGAGTAATATATGCATCACCGTTAATGAACCTACACTGACACATCCTAATTACCCAAAGTCCACAGTTTCTCCCTGGTATCGTACATTCTATAGGTTTGAGCAAATGTATAATGACATATATCCATCATTATAATAATATATAAAGCATTTTCACTGCTTTAAAAGTTCATGCTACACCTATTCACCCTTTCCTCACCATCCCAACCCCTGGCAACCACTGATCTTTTTACTCTTTCTATAATTTTGTCTTTTCCAGTTGTCATATATAGTTGAACTCAGATAGTAGGTAGTGTTTGCAGATTGGCTTCTTTTGCTCTGTAATATGCACTTAAGGTCCCTCCAAGTCTTTTCATGGCTTGATAGCTCATGTCTTTTTAGCAACGAATAATAGTCCACTGTCTGGATGTACCACAGTTTTTTTATTCATTCACCTACCAAAGGGCATCTTCCTTTCTTCTAAGTTTTGGCAATTGTGAATAAAGCTGCTATAAATGTTCATGTGCAGGTTTTTGGATATAAGTTTTCAATCCTTTGGCTAAATACCAAGGAGTGCATTTGGGGGATCATATGATAAGAGTATGGGGCACCCCGGGTGGCTCAGGGGTTTAGCGCCACCTTCAGCCCAGGGCCTGATCTTAGAGACCCAGGATCAAGACCCATGTTGGGCTCCTTGCATGGAGCCTGCTTCTCCCTCTGTCTGTGTCTCTGCCTCTCTCTCTGTGTATCTTATGAATAAATAAATAAAATCTTTTTTTTTAAAAGAGTATGTTTAGTTTTGTGAGAAACCTCTGAACTATCTTCCAAAGTGGCTGTGCCATCTTGCATTCCCACCAGCAATGAATGAGAGCTCCAGTTGGTCCATAGCCTCACTAGTGTTGGTGTTGCTAGTGTTCCGGATTTGGAGCATTCTAATAGCTCCAAATAGCATTTAATAGCTCTAATAGCATTTCATCATTGTTTCAACTTGCAGTTCCTTGATGACATATGATGTGGGTCATCTTTTCATTTGCCACCTATAGATCTTCCTTGGTGAGGTGTCTATCAAGATCTTGACTCTTTTTAAAATCAGGTTATTTGGTTCCTTATCATTAAGTTTTAAGAGTTCCTTGTGTATTATGGATAATAGTCTTTTATCAAATATATCTTTTGCAGGTATTTTCTCAGACAAGGACAGGTAACTCAGACAGTTTCCAGTCTCTGGCTTGTTTTCTAATTCCCCTGATATTGTCTTTCACAGAGCAGAAGTTTGTAATTTTAATGAAGTCCAGTTTATCAATTATTTCTTTCATGGATCATGTCTTGGGTAATGTAAGGCATCTAAAAAGCATCACCATGCTCACGTCTATATTTTCTCTTATGTCACCTTCTAGGCGTTTTATAGTTTGTATTTTATATTTAGGTCTATGATCTATTTTAGCTAAATTTTGTGAATGGTGTAAGGTCTATATCTAGGTTCACTTTTTTTTGCATGTGTATGTCCAGTTGTTCCAGCACAATTTTTTTAAAAGACTAAATTTGCTGCATCGTATTGCCTTTGCTCCTTTGTCAAAGGCCAGTTGACTATATTTCTGTGGGCCTATTTCTGTGCTCTTTATTCCATTTCATTGATTTGTCTATTCTTTTACCAATACCACACTATCTTGATCACTGTGGCTTAATAGTTAAGTCTTGAATTCAGGTAGTGTCAGTCTTCCAACATTGTTCTTTTCCTTCAGTATTGGCTATTTTGATTCTGTTGCTTCTGCACATCAACTTTAGAATCAGTTTGTTAATATCATAAAAATACCTTGCTGAGATTTTAATTGGGACTGCATTGAATATATAAATCAAGTTGCAAAGAACTGACAACTTGGCAGTATTGAGTACTCCTATGAACAAGGCTAGCATCTTTCCATTTATTTAGTTTTTCTTTAATATTTTTCATCAGGGTTGCATAGTTTTTGTCATATAGATTTTGTATATAATTTGTTAGATTTATACCTAAGTATTTCATCTTGTCAGATACCAATGTAAATGGTATTATATTTTTCATTTCAAATTGCATCTGTTCATCACTGATATGTAGGAAGACAATTGACTTTCACATACTGACCTCATGTTTTGCAACCTTGTGATAATCACTTATTAGTTCCCAGAATGTTTTTGTTTCAGATTTTCTACTTAGATGATCATGTTATCTGTGTACAGTTGGTTTTGTTTGTTCCTTGTCAGTCTGTTTACTTGTTTTTTCCTTTCCTTGTCTTATTACTTCTTTCAGTACAATGTTGAAAAGGAGTGGTAAGAGGGGATATCCTTACCTTGTACCTGATAAAGTGGGAAAGTCTCAACTTACTCACCATTAAGTAGGATGCTAGCTGTAGGTTTTTTGTAGATATTCTTCATATTCCTAGTTTGTTGAGAGTTTTTATCATGAAGGAGCGTTAGAGTTTGTCAAGTGATTTTTTTCCTGCATCTATTGTATGATCATGTAATCATGTGATTTTTCTTTCTTACCCTGTTGATGTGATAGAGTACATGGATTGATTTTTCTAATGTTCAACCTGTCTTGTATATCTAGGATAAAACCCACCTGGCAAGTGACATATAATTCTTTGTATATGTTATTGAGTTCAATTTGCTAATATTTTGTTGAGTTTTGCCTTTATGTTCAAGGCGGATATTGGTCTGTAGGCTTTTTTTTTTCTCTTGTAATGTCTTTTTCTTTTCCTTTCTTTTCTTTTCCTTTCTTTCTTTCTTTCTTTCTTTTTTTTATATTAGGGTAATTCTGGCCTCATAGAATGAGTTAGGAAGTATTTACTCTGCTTCTATTCTCTGAAAGTGATCATGTAGAATTGATATAATTTTAAAAAATGTTTTGTAAAGTTCAATATTGAACCTATTGGCCTGGTGCTTTGTGCTTTGGGAAGTTATTAATTATCTATTCAATATATTTAATAGACATAGCCTATGTCCTATTCAAATTATCTATTTCTTCTTGCATGACACATTTTGGCAAATTGTGTCTTTTATGGAATTGGTTCATTTTATCTAGTTTATCAAAATTGTGGGTATAGAGTTACTCATAGTATTCCTTATTTTCCTTTAATATCCATAGGATCTGTAGTAAAGTTCTAAGAGGTACAATTTTTTTTAAGTAAACTCTACACCAGTCTAGGGCTTGAACTTACAACCGTGATCCAACTAGGTACCCCCTGATAGGTACAATGTTTAATCTTCATTTTAAGGATGAAGAGACTGAGTGCTAAAAGATCAATTGATATGCCTAGGTTCATACAGCTAATCAAGGGAAAACAGATGTTAAAACCCCAGACTATCTAACCCAAGGCTGGCACATTTAACCATGGTGTCCCTTACTTCCCAGGAGTTGACAGTAAAACAGTTTGGGCAGTAAAGCAGTTTGGACATTCTAGGTACTTGGTAACCGTGTGACTAAGGAAATCAAAGAGATTCATTCATTTTAAAAAGCCCCTCCCAAAACTCTCCTGGATAGGCAGAGTAAATCCATTCCTCCTCTTTCTACATCTCTGCTCTTGAAGGCATTTATAAGTCTGAACTCCTTTGAGGAGATGAAAGGGCACAATGCAAAAGAGAAAATTAAAAAAAAAAAGATGTCTGAGATGGACTAAATTATGGCATAAAATTTAACCAGTTGTGTAGAGACAGGACAGAAACCTTACTTCTCTAAATCTTAGTTTCCTTACCTATAAAATGAGCACAATTCCATTTGCTTCACAGGATTGTCAAGAAAGTTAACTAGAAAAACTTAGCCTGCATTCAGGCATTTAATATTGTTTGAGCACCTCTTATGTGTAGAGGCCATTAAGAACTTGATAAATACCCATTAACATCCTTTACAGACAGATTTTATACTCCAGGCTTTACAGTCCCCGGACCCAGCAGGAAGCCTGAGAGTCTGTGTTCATTAAACGTGGAGCATATGATGCTTACATAAATTAATGAATGAGTGCAATAAAAGTCAAAACTCCTCGACAAGGCATACACGCCCATCAAGTATATCTTTCTGGCCTCATCTATCACCCCTCACCTCCAGCTACACATGGCTAACTGGTATTCAACAAACAAGCCATGTCCTTCCATGTCTTAGCATCAATACGGTGTTCATATAATTCTTTTTGTCCTGAATGACTGCCACTTCCCCCTTTTCCCACCTGGCAAGCTACCCATTAGTCCTAGTTTTACCTTATGGAACATTCAGAGTAAGTCTGCTTGCCAGTCTTTCAAGTAGTTGAAGTTAGTTTTTATGACTCTCTTCCTGGTCCTATAGCTCAAATAGCTTCTAGCTCAAAACCCCCTCCTCCTTGTAAATAACTCTTCTTGGTGATGGTTTCTGAATTCCATACCATCTTGGATACTCCCTGCTTTGCCAGTTGCCTCTAAGTCATTCATTCACTGAATATTTATTGAGCACTTACTAAATATAAGATAAACCAGATTTTGTCATTAGAATATAAGTTTATGAGACTTATATTCCAGTAAGAGGGCCTGGACAACAAATGAAAAAAAAAAAAAAACATGTGTTGGAAAGAAAATTAAAGTGAACAGGTGAGGATAGAAGGAGAGTGAAGTTTATATACAGAGTGTTCAGGGGAAACTTCTCTGACAAGATCCAATTTGGACTGGATCCTGAAGGGAATGAGGGAGCAAACCACGTGGGTACCTGGGGGAAGTATATTCCTGGTAGAGGAAAGAACAAGTACGAGGACCCTCAGGCAAAAGTGTCTTGAATGTCTGTGGCAGTGTAGGCAAGCCCATGCAATGGAGCAGAAGGGGGTAGGAGAAAGAGCAGTTGAGGTTCTAAAAGGAAGTGTCAGCATATAATGAAGGGCCTTAAGGACAATTAAAAGAGTATTATTTTAAGTGAGATGGAAATGTAACGGGAGTTGACCTGAATCACGTGATGACTTCACTCTGGAAACTTTACAAAAAAAAAAAAAAGGGGGATCCCTGGGTGGAGGGATCCCTGGGTGGCGCAGTGGTTTGGTGCCTGCCTTTGGCCCGGGGCGCGATCCTGGAGACTCAGGATCGAGTCCCACATCGGGCTCCCGGTGCCTGGAGCCTGCTTCTCCCTCTGCCTGTGTCTCTGCCTCTCTCTCTCTCTCTCTCTCTGTGACTATCATAAATTTAAAAAAAAAAAGAAACTTTACAAAAATTGGGTATTAGAGGAGCAAGTGTGGAAGAAGAGAGACCCATTTGGATGATATTGCAATACTACAGCAGGAGAAGATGATGACCAGAGCCACGGTACTTATGCTACAAATGTGTAAAACTGCATTAGAATTCTAGGTGTGCTTTGAAAATATTGCCCACCACATTTCTTAAAGGATCAAGTATGGGACATGAGAGTGTGTCTCAGTCTCCATATCTACAAAATAGGGATAATAATTGCACTACACTGCTGTTAAACTTTGCAGTGGATGATCAAGAAACATGAATTTTATCTCTCAGCAATACAGAGAGCCTTGATTGGCAGTGATCACAGGACCATTAATCATAGTAGATTATTGGAGGTTTGGATGGGAAAGAAAGATGATGAATTTTAAGTACCCATGGGACTCCCAAAGGAGAGGTTCCATTGCAAAGTATACAGCACGATTTGAGATGAAAGCTCCAGATGTAGTTTGGAGTGAAAGTGTGGGAGATGTCATAGTATATAGGTAGCAGCTGAAACCAACGGAGTACGTCAAGAATAGCATTCTTTCCCATTTCTACAGCAATACTGTGGAAAATTCATGGGACTAATATAATTCTTAAAGAGAAAATCACAAGATAATTAAAAATAGAATTTAAAATGTGGTTATCATATGAAAAGATGGAATAATTATTACAGAATACTAGGCTGAAGGAAGCCAAGGAAACTGAGCTCACATATAGGTATGAGTTTGCTGGTAATGTACTGTAAAAGGAAACTGAGAATCAGTAATCAAGAAAAGGAGGACATTTTAGGCAACATGGATATAAATCAGAGACTTGAGCCCTCACCCAGGTCTTTTCCTTAGTCTACATTAACCACTTTTTTAGCACTAGCCATGTAATTGTCATTGATTTGAATGAGCTGAAAGCACATCTAGTTGGTCAGCATTTCTGCAATTATGGATATGCTGGCTTTGGGCAGATGCTTGGGCCACAGGAGCCCTGAGGGACAGGACACATGTGGTAAATTCCATGCAAAATATGATATTAGTATTTCTCCATCTACCATAGGTACCTTGAAATCTGGAGAACTGGGCTCTGCCCTGGCTCTGTCATCACCCAATGGCATCTGTGAGTTAAGATGATTGATCTGCTCTCTATGCTTGCATAACCATGTGCAGTTCTGGCCTCACACTATGTGAAGGTCACCAATGCACTGTGATTCCTTCAGAGGGATTCCAGGATAAGCCGGGGGGGATGGGTACCTGGAAAACTTGTCATAGAAGGATGAGAACCAAAAGATATAGGGGCTTTTTTCCTTTGCACAGGGCATAGGAGATTCAAGTTGGATGTGATAACGTCTTCAAATGTTTTAAAAGCAACTATTTAGATGAGAAATTTACTTGCTCATCTTCCACACTAATATATGAATGTGTCAAGGAGACGTACTTTGGTTTATCATTATAAAAGATATTTCTAATAATCTGTGCCATCCAACAGTGAAATGAGCTGCCTCTGGAGGAGGATGACTGATGCAACCCTCTTAGCTTGGATGCAAGTATCAGATCTGAGATTGGACTGGATGAATAACACCCCCTTACTACCTCACTGTTCCCTTCGGTCATTTCTCCCTTCTTGCCTCTGTGGTCCTTTGGCTACCTCTCAGAGGAAGAAGCCTACCTGGACTTTCACTAAGTGGCAGTCACGCCTTAGATCCCTTTGTCTGCTAAGATGAAAACTGTCCATTCAACCTAAGATATTCGCTCTTGCGAGTGATTAATAGGGGAGGCAAATACCTCTCATACCTCAGGGCTACCAGGGACCATGTGGTAACTGACCTCATCTGGGCACCGAATGGCACCCCATCCCCCTGAGGGTTACTTTTCCCTGGTGCAGCCCCAGGTCAAGGCCGATCAATTTTGCTTTGAGGGAAGGAATGTGAGGCATGTCCTTTGTGAAGGCCCAGAACAGATGTTATGTTGTTCTTTCATAACTGCGTTTGCTAAGCCAGGCCCTTGGAAGTCAAAGGAAGCTTTGCTGGGGAAGCCAATCAAGAGATGATCAGGCCCCCTCTCAGACAGAAGGGGAAAGTCCAGGGGTAAGTGAAGGAGGATGAGCTATCCCAGAAACTGAGAGGAGTATAAAGGAGTTTCAAAGCCAGAAAGAACCTAACAAAGCCAAATTGTTTGACTCCTTGATTTTATGGATGGAGAGGCTGAAGATCAGACAGTGACATCCTTGGAGTCATGTAGAGAATCATCCCCATCAGGACTGGGAATAGAGGAAGACACTGGCATAGCCCTAAGAGTAATCTCTCCTTAAATTTTGCATCCTAGGCACCTTGCTTGCCTCACCTTGGTGTTGGCCATGAACCCCATCTCGTGCAGACCAGAGAATATTTGCCACACTCAAAATCCCTCCAGGGAGATTTTATCCATGGAAGGTGCCATGTTTTTCAGCAGATGGTCCTACTTCACCTGAACCAGGGAGGAGCCCCTGCCCACAGGCAGCCAATATGCAGTCTGGCCAGCTGGTGGGGGTGGTCTGGTGTGGGCAGCTGTCTCATCAGGGCGTGAGGTGATTTAATCTGACAATCAGATTTTCCCTTCAGAATCTGAATCAGCAAAAAGGAGAGATGGTCTTTAGCAGTTAAGAGAAAAAGTCAAGGACATTCTCGCTTCTTAGTTCTGTTGCTTTCATCGTCCCCCTTCCCTTGATATTCATGCCTGAGGAGGGAGATAGGGGTGACCAGTCCTGTACTTCTCCCAATTTCTGCCTGTCGCTGATGGATGCACCCCTTGTGCCATTGATTAGACTCTCTACCACAACTCTGGGGGCCACCTGCCTCCCCATTCATCCTTTAAAGAATGTTCAAACCTGCTCCTTTTTGCTACGTATAAGGTGATCCACACCTGGTCTAGCCGCTTACATCTTGGCAGGGGAGGCAGATGCAAGAGATATGACTATATTTACCACTCGATAAATATAATGATGGAGAAAAATCAGCACCAGGAAATGGCACATAATCCATTTAACAGAACCAGGAATGAATACAAAGAGGGCTTCCTGGAGGAGATGTTACCTGAAATGAGTTTTACAGGGATGAGCAGGATTTTTCCAATTGAAGAGCAGGAAAAAGGAATTCCAGGCTTGATCAAGGTACAGAGCAGAGGACCAGCAGGCCATGTGCAGAGGAACTGCAAGTAGTCTGACAGTTGTATGAATTTTAAGTCAGAGCATAGCAAGAAGGAGGCTAATCCTTGTAAGCCAGACTAAGGAGCTTGGACTTCATACTCCAAATCAGCTCTCATCTGCTGGCAGTCCAAGGCTACACTCAGTACCAGGACAAATTTTATTTGGCTCACAGAGGATTTTACAGAATTCTGAGATTGAATGTCTTTAGACAGCCATGCTTCAGTTCATGCTCCACAATCCTCACCGTTCTCCATGGCCTACCCATGGTCCTGGCACTCATTTCTGTTTTCTTTTTGTCTTCTGCAGGCTCTCAGGCTGTGGCCCCTGTTCTGGATGGTGGAAAGTCTCTGATGAATTTTTGGCAGCCATTATCAAACCTCTGCTTTACAATAATTCCTTTGGTGGTAATGAGGAAGAGTTTGTAGGTAGGGGCGTTCTGAAGGCAGAGGAGTCTTTTGGAAGCCATTGCAATAATCTAGGCAAAAAAGGTGTCAAGGGCCTGAAATTATGCCATGGAGGAGGGCATGGTGAGCATGGAGTGATGGCTCAGTATCCTCTATTGTGTGTCCTTGAGGCCTGGGGAAATGTGAGACAGATTGATGGACCTGGAGCCAGCAATTCTTTTTTTTTTTTTTATGATAGTCACACACAGAGAGAGAGAGAGGCAGAGACACAGGCAGAGGGAGAAGCAGGCTCCATGCACTGGGAGCCCGACGTGGGATTCGATCCCGGGTCTCCAGGATTGCGCCCTGGGCCAAAGGCAGGCGCCAAACTGCTGCGCCACCCAGGGGATCCCGGAGCCAGCAATTCTATATCCAGTGCCACTTTAAATGAAGAATGTGAGAGTCTCTTACCTACTGGGCACTTCCTATGCCCCAGAGGCTTAACATCCATCATCTCTTGTAATGATCCCAACAACACTGTGGAGCCATTACTGCCTCTCCTCCACCATTCTACTATGGCTAAAAGAGGTTAGGCAATGCCCATGGAAAGTTGATGCTAAGTGGTTGGCCTGGGAATTCTGATCCAGAGTTAGCGGGGCTGCAAAGCTGGGGTCCATTCCTTTCATAGACTTCACACGCTGCCCAGTGGATTTGTCTGGACATTGTTCAGAGGCCATGACAGTCATGTTTTGGGGAGCTGGCCCAGTAGAAAATTAGTATGGACTTTGGAAGCCACAAGACAGAAAAAAAGACCTGAGGATAAGCTACCCAAGAGGACAGGTGGAAAATACATGTTTGGAGCTTATGTAGTTAGGTTGGCAAAGTCCTGCTAAGAAAAACTAAGAAAAAAAAATCTAAATTGTCTATGTATTAGGACACAAATGTCAAAGCAAGAGTAGGTGTTGCTCTCTGGGATCTACTGGGACCAAAATGTCTGAAGTGGAAACTAGGCTGGAGAGGATCTTTCTGGAAGAGCCCCATTTGCCCTGGACTAACAGCTCCTGCCTCCAGCTCTGCTCTTTCTTTTGTCCTCTACCAGCTTTGAGGAGAATTAGAAAACACTGCCATGGTGCTAAAAGTCCTCACCAGAGAGTCAAGCACTCCCTCTAAGGCAGTGGTTCTCAAAGTTTGGTTCCAGACCAGCAGCATCTCCATCAGTTGGGCACTTGTGAGAACTGCAAATTCTCAGACACCACCTAAGCATCCTGAAGCAGATATTCAGGGCCTGGAACTAACACCCAGTGTTTTAACCAGTCCACTACAGGATTGTGATTTGAGCCAACGTCTGAGAAGTACTGCAGGAAGTGATAATGTGACCGTATGAATGTTTAATTGAATGCTTTAATGAATTTAAAATATTTTCCCCGTAATGTCCTGGTCTTCCTTCCTCCAAGTGAGTCAAGAATTTCCCCCAACAATCACTTAAGGTCCAGCAGAATCACAGGCATGTGACAGCCAAAGAGAGGCGTGGGGAGAGAGACAATAGTAGGTTAGAATTCAAGTCCCGTGCTGGCTTGTTTCATTTTGTTTTTACTTTGGTTGTCCTGATTTCAGTTTCAATCTCACCCCTTCAGGCAAAGCATCTCAACCTTCTTGGGCTAGATTAGAGGCACCTGTCACATTTTCCTAGAATCATTCTTAGTTCCTGCTTATCATCACAGTGCTCATCACAGTTGCATGATCACCTGTTGACTGGCCCATCTATTGCACTGTAAGGCCAGGGAGGGGGGGTGCCTGTACTCTTCTTTTTCATTCTTGTACCCCCAGAGTCTAGCTGAGGGACAGTCAGTAAATATATGTTTAGTTAGCTGAACACCAAGCTCATGTTTGCTTACCAGGCCTTGTTACGGTGGTTTCCTCAGCTAGATTGTTTCTCTCCAGATGGACCTGTGGCTTTGCCTATGTTCTTATTCCAGCCTTGGCTGCCAGGTCACCATCTCCTGACTATGCAACCCAACCCAAGCCCTGAATTGGTCTCTATCATCCCTGCTGCTTTGATTTCGGCAGAGCGTTTATTACTATTTGACAGAGTATTTGATTATTTTATATTCTGACCCCTACACCCACACCCCTAGAGTGCAGGTTTCAAAATCAGAGGCTGGTCTCTCTTGCTCGACTGTGTAACCCCTATACATGAAAACCAGCACATGAAAATCCAAAAAATGATTTTTGGATGATGCATGGCTTTTCACTGACTCATTTATTCAAACATGCATACATCATCTGTGTATGATCATTTTAGAGATGGAGAAAAATAAACCCCAGAAGAGAGTGATACGCCTAGGTCCCACCGCTTGTGGGTAGAAGAACTGCAGTTAGAATCTATAGCTTCTGGCCTTCAAGCTAGTCCTCTTTCCACCACATCAGTTACTTCTTTCCTGGACTGAAAAGGCTGGTATTTTTTTTTCTATAAGTTATGGGGGAGGGGGCTTTGAATATTTAAATCCTAAAGAAGTAGTAGGATGGGTTCTATTTTACTAATAGGCTTGGTCCCTCTCACCTCCTTCTTGCCACATTGACTAGTCTTATTTCAAAAGCATCTGCTTTTCCATCTGTGGGTCACGAAGTCATCGCTGCACACCATAAATCCATCATCATCTTTCCTTGCAGCTGCATTAGATGACAGCACTCAATCACTTGTGCTGTGAAGATGCCAGGAGAGCCGATGCTGTCAAAGCAGATCAGTGGGAGACAGCCTGCGATTACCGGTGGCTGCACCAGTGTATCTGCACTGTGGCAAAGACCCCTCTACCCTGCCTGGCTGCTGTGGGGAAGGATACACTGGGCATGAAAGGATGTCACTTTGAGAGGCAGCTGATTTATGTGAGAGGATTAAATAGGACTCCATATCAAGTTCAAGTCCTGCCTCATCAACCCAGAGCCTCATGAGCTTTAGAGAAAGAGAGCCTCTCTGCTATAAGTTTGGACCAAAAGGAGACCAACACTCTTCATTGAAGCATCTTCCACAGTGGCAAAAAAGCAGGGGATTATGATACCAACTTTAGTGCTTCCTTTGTACTATTAACATTTGACTAAAATAGGTAGGCGTAACTAGATTCTCATAATAAGTTGGTTAGAAAAATTAGGTCACAAAATATAAAGTACCATATGAGCCTATTTTTGTTTAAAAATGTATAGATGGAATATAAGGGAAGGGAGAAGAAATGTGTGGGAGATATCAGAAAGGGACACAGAACATAAAGACTTCTAACTCTGGGAAATGAACTAGGGGTGGTGGAAGGGGAGGAGGGCGGGGGGTGGGGGTGAATGGGTGACGGGCACGGAGGGGGACACTTGACGGGATGAGCACTGGGTGTTATTCTGTATGTTGGTAAATTGAACACCAATAAAAATTAATTTATAAAAAAAAATGTATAGATGACATTTTCACAATATTAATTCTGCCAATCCATGAGCATGGAATATTTTTCCATCTCTTTGTGTCTTCCTCAATTTCTTTCAGAAGTGTTCTGTAGTTTTTAGGGTATATTTTGAGAACCATTTGAATGGTAAATGGTTCTCCAACCTTTTATTTTCAGGTTGTAGGTGTCCTTCTGTCTAAAATGAGTCTCTTGTAGACAGCAAATAGATGGGTCCTGTTTTTTTATCCAGTCTGAAACTCTGCGCCTTTTGATGGGGTCATTAAGTCCATTCACGTTCAGAGTTACTTGAACTTCTTCTTAAAGGGGAGTTTTAAGAGTCCCCCTTAAAATTTCTTGCAGAGCTGGTTTGGAGGTCACATATTCTTTCAGTTCCTGCCTGTCTTGGAAGCTCTTTATCTCTCCTTCCATTTTGAATGAGAGCCTTGCTGGATAAAGTATTCTTGGTTGCATGTTCTTCTCATTTAGGACCCTGAATATATCCTGCCAGCCCTTTCTGGCCTGCCAGGTCTCTGTGGAGAGGTCTGCTGTTACCCTAATATTCCTCCCCATGAAAGTCAGGGACTTCTTGTCTCTTGCTGCTTTAAGGATCTTCTCTTTATCTTTGGAATTTGCAAGCTTCACTATTAGATGTCGAGGTGTTGAACGGTTTTTATTGATATTGTGAAAATGTCAATGTTACCCAGGGCAATTTACACGTATAATGCAATCCCTATCAAAATACCATGGACTTTCTTCAGGGACTTAGAACAAATTATCTTAAGATTTGTGTGGAATCAGAAAAGACCCCAAACAGCCAGGGGAATTTTAAAAAAAGAAAACCATATCTGGGGGCATCACAATGCCAGATTTCAGGTTGTACTACAAAGCTGTGTTCATCAAGACAGTGTGGTACTGGCACAAAAACAGACATATAGATCAATGGAACAGAACAGAGAACCCAGAAGTGGACCCTGAACTTTATGCTCAACTAATATACGATAAAGGAGGAAAGACGATCCACTGGAAGAAAGACACTCTCTTCAATAAATGGTGCTGGGAAAATTGGACATCCACATGCAGAAGAATGAAACTGGACCACTCTTGCACCATACACAAAGATAAAATAGATGGAAGATCTAAATGTGAGACAAGATTCCATCAAAATCCCAGAGGAGAACTCAGGCAACACCCTTTTTGAACTTGGCCACAGTAACCGGAGAAGGACAAACAGTGTATGTTCTCATTCATTTGGGGAATATGAATAATAGCGAAAGGGAATATAAGGGAAGGGAGAAGAATTGTGTGAGAAGTATCAGAAAGGGAGACAGAACATAAAGACTTCTAACTCTGGGAAATGAACTAGGGGTGGTGGAGGGGGAGGAGGGTGGGGGGTGGGGGTGAATGGGTGATGGGCACTGAGGGGTACACTTGACGGGATGAACACTGGGTGTTATTCTGTATGTTGGTAAATTGAACACCAATAAAAATTAATTTATAAAAAAAAATGTATAGATGGATAGACAGGTGTGCAGGTGGATAGAAGGGTCACGGATAAATATGCAGGATGGTAGGGATATGGCTGGATGAGCAGCAGCCAGGTGAGACAGACAAAAGAAAGACTGGAAGAACCTACACCAATGTTAGCAGTGGTTGCATCTGGATAGAGAAATTTACAGCCGGTTTTTAAATTGCTTACCATTATTTCTTGATTATTTAGTAATAAACTTATGTTGCTCTAGTCAGCACATAGTTATTAACACCACCAACTCTAATATTCAGAGTTGAGAGCTCATCTTTGACCTATGTTCCCTTTTTATTCTTCCTGGGTGGATGTTCGTATCATCCATCCATCCATCCACCCACTTAGGAGGCAAATCTATTTAGACTTTAGGGTGGCATTTAAAGGATGCCCTGAGACATTTTTATATCCACTTTATATCCTTTTATGACTCCAAGCTGGTTTTGGTTTTGGTTTCTTCTCTAGACCTTGGGGCCTCTTTCTGCACTGCATCGTACCATACCTGGTGTCATCCTGGCCAGTACCTGCGCATGCTTTAAGATCTTTGGATCTCACCATTCCCTCTCTCCTTTGTAGTCACTTGCATCCCTTCCCTCCCCTCTACTCTCTCCTCCCCCTACCACCTGGGATCTCCCATTGCACCTTGTACCTTATTCTACTTGGAACTGCCCAATCTGTGTGGTTATTATGAGGAGGAGCTTCTTGGTTCTCCGTCTCACTTCCATCTCTACATCAAGAAAAGCGCATCTGCTTTTCCTCATATTCCCTAACAGCCTAAAAGGAGGCTTGGCTGACAACAACCTGATGCTATTCCCTTAATCAACAAGCATTTACTGAACATGTATTATCTACCAAATATAGAGATTAACAAAGCACAGTCTCTCCCTCCAGGGGCTCAGCCAGGTGTGGGAGGCAAACACAAGCACCTGAAAATAAACCATAAACATGATTCCAGGGGATATCGGTATACTATTATGGCCTAGAGAGTGAGTTTTCTTGGAGTTCAAGAGACACCAACCCCCCTCCCATGCTGCATGGACAGGGAGAGACTTATCAGGGGAGTTAAGCTTAGAGCAGGGACTTCAAAGCAGAGAAAGATTTGGAAGATTGGAGAGAAGATGGGGAAAGCATTTCAGGTTAGGGAAGTGGTGGGGCACAGGTACAGAGGTGGTAGGCCCCTGGTTTGCTCATGGGGTTTACAGTCTGAGGGAGTTGAAATGCATCAGACTTGGTTCAGGCCTGGGGCTCACATCTAGCTGACCACTGGAATCTGTGTGGTTTATCTGAGCCTCAATTCTCTCACTCATGGATTGGGTGGTGTATATTACGTGCTTTGCTTCACAGGGAAGTTAGGAGAGGCTAATGAAACAATCACATGATGTGCAAAAAGCTCTTTCAAATTGTAAAGCATCACATGTATGGAATTCAAAGAATAATCATAATCAACAATACAGCTAAAGGAAGATGACTTAGAAGGGAAGGGAAATGCTGAAGCATGTTAGACATATTTAGGGCAGGGTTTGGAGAGGCCTTAAAGATTCTGGGTTTATTTTTCCACTTGGATCTCATGATCCCCAGGATCATTCTCTTGTGAATTCCTTCTTATTCATCTTATCTCTCCACCCTAGTCTGGGTTAGGCTGCCCCTCTGTATTCCTCATCCCACTTACTAGTAAAATAGCCTTTTAATTTCTGTTAAAATACCTGTCTCCCAAGCCAGGCTGGGAGTTTATAGATAGCAGGTACATTCCCCTATTTATTTTAGATCCTCAGTGCCTAGCACAGTACCTGGCACATAGTGGGCAATCAGTAGATGTGTTAGTGATAACTATCTTAGTGCTACTATTCATGGATCCATCATTTTGCTACGTACTTAATACGAATTTGCTTATCCCCACAACAGCTTTGCAAAGTAGGTCTTATTCCTTTGTTACAGACAGAGAAAGTGACTCTTAGGAGGCTGAATAACTCATCCAAGTTCATCCAAACCATAAGCACTCATGCCAGATTTAAGCTGAAGCAGTTAGGCTTCAGCGTACTATGATGCTTTCTTGTGCATTTATTCACTCATTCATTCTACCAATTATGATCATGTGCCTACCGCGTGCCAGAAAATGTTCCAGGCTAAAGGAATATGTCAGGAAGAAGTGATAAACAGGATCTCAGATAATCCCATGCCAGGTGAGAAATGTGAAACAGATGTGAGACCAAAGTACAGAGCATCTCGGAGGTGTGGGTGGAGGTGGAGGGTGCACCCCATAAAGAATAGGGAACTAGAGCATTCAGTCCAGGCAGAGGAGAGGGCAAGTGCAAGGACACCAAGGTGAGAGGCAGCAGTTTAGCATGGATGGTACACTGAACCTTCCTGACTCAGTAGTGTTCTTGAAGGTTAAAAGCTCATCCTAAACATCTCTATTTTAATGACCCTGCACAAGCCTGTGGAACTAGGTACCCTAAACTAGTGAGAATTTGGTGAATGAATAATATTGGTTTCTACCTCTTAAAAAAAGAACAAATTTTAAACTTTGGGAAGACACTGGGTAGCTCAGTGGGAAGAAACTCCAGCTTGCAATGGACAGCCAAGGATGAGCAAAAGGAAGTGGCTTTGTGTTTATCAAAACCTCTTTGATTGGCTCAAAATATCCAGGCCCCCATCTGAAACGTACTCTCCTGTTAACAAAATGTGAAAACAAGCCCTTGTCTAAGGTACTGTGGCTTTTGCAAGTTGCTAGGATATCAATATATTTACCCACAGCCGCAGACATTTGGCTCCGGAACAGCCCACTCAGTCCTCACATGAGGCTAGATCATGGGGATTCAATCCACATGAGGTCCTATGGGGGCTTTGAAATCAGCCAGGGAGTTGATAATTGCTTGGAGGTTTTGCTATAATAAGCTTTTTTTGTGTGTTGTTAAGTTGATTTGCTTTGGCTTCTTTTAGGGTTTCAAATTCAGTTGTGATTTGCACCTGCTTTTTTGAACCTAACAAAACATATGAGGGAGAGGAAGGAGTCATATTTTTCTACTCCACAGTCCCTGGGCTTCCAAATGTGAAGATACCCTGTGTTTCAATGCCCTAAGGGAAAACAGGACATTTGGTTTGGGGGCCCTTTAGAGAAATGTAGGAAATATGGTCTAGAACATGTTGAAATCCTGGGCTAAGTGCCAAACCTTAGACTACTGCCTCTGCAGTGATCTGGGGGCATGGATGGGACAGACTGCTTCTGTCAAACTGCAGGAAACAGGGCTGACTCAAGACCTATGACAGGGCTATACCCCTAGCCTTCATGTGCCTCAAAGGCAAATCAATTTGACCGAAGCAGAAGAAAAGAAAATGGACTCACTCCCTGATTTTTAATTCTTCCAAATCATTACATTCTCTAAACAAAACAAGATTCAATTGTTATTTTTTGTAAGAGCTGCAAACTGGGGGATCCCTGGGTGGCTCCTCGTTTTAGCACCTGCCTTTGGCCCAGAGCGTGATCCTGGAGTCCTGGGATCGAGTTCCGCATCAGGCTCCCTGCGTGGAGCCTGCTTCTCTTTCTGCCTGTGTCTCTGCCTCTCTCTCTCTCTCTCTCTATCTGTGTCTCTCATGAATACATAAATAAAATCTTAAAAAAAAAGAGAGAGAGCTGCAAACTTCTTTTGGCATCACCCGATTTTTTTTTTTTTTTTTTTTTTAGAGAGCATGTACCCATATGAATGGGTATGGAGGAGTGGGAGAGGGAGAGGAACAGAGAGAGAATCCTAAGCAGGCTCCACACCCTGCATGGAGCCAGACATGGAGCTTGATCTCAAAACTTTGAAATCAAGACTGAGTTGAAATCAAGACTTGGGCACTTAACTGAGTCAGGTGCCCCACCCAATATTTTCTTTTAAAGATTTTTGTGTTTGTTTGAGAGAGGGAGAAAGAGACTGAGCAGGGCAAGGGGAAGAAGGAGACTAGCAGACTCTTCACTGAGCAGGGCACCCATTGCTTGATCCCAGAACCCTGAGATCATGACCTGAGCTCCAGGTGCCCTGCACTCAGTATGTTTTAATATTGTGGATCCCAGGGCTACACAGGCCAGCACTGGATCCTACCTACCATCATCATCAGATAATCCACTAATGTGCCCCATGCCACATACCCATAGCAACTGGGGGGAAAGGATCTCTTTGGCTGAAGTTATTATTTCAATGGGCAAATGATCTATCTAATCATTGACAGCTTGGGCAGCTTAATATCAACACTTCTAAAACTCTATTTTGGGCTGACAACCTCTAGAAAAATGGAAGTATTTATTACATAGTCCATAACCCTTTCAATGTCTCAATTTTTTTTATTGGCTCAAATTTTTTTTAACTTTTTTTTTTAATTTTTATTTATGATAGTCACATAGGGAGAGAGAGGCAGAGACATAGGCAGAGGGAGAAGCAGGCTCCATGCACCGGGAGCCCGACGTGGGATTTGATCCGGGGTCTCCAGGATCACACCCTGGGCCAAAGGCAGGCGCCAAACCGCTGCGCCACCCAGGGATCCCTGGCTCAAATTTTTAAGGTAGTTTTAGTGACATAATTTGTAACTAGGTTAACCTAGAAGACTCACTGGAAGGTTATATTGCTCAAAACTACATGCTCCATAGTATACAGTTAAAAACTTTTCTGCAATTCTAGTCGAGAACTGGCAACCCCTGCTTTGAAAATGTTCAAGTCTGAATCATTCTGACTACATTCACTGGCATACGCAGGCTTTTTTCAGGGCTTCCTTTGCCAAGCACATTCCCACGAGAAGATCATCTGTGTTGAGTTCCGTGGTGTCACTCTGTGATTTGTTTTGACCATGAAGCTGCACAGAATCAAGTGGAAAGTTCACTGGTGGAAATCATGAACTTCCTTATAGCCTGCAGATTTCTGTTCCTATGCCACCCCAATTTTGACATCAATAAGAACTTTATCAAGTGAATCCTCATGATTTTTGTTTCATATTTTGATTTATAAATTTTAAAATGTTTACTATAGATCCAGAAATAAACTTATGCTGTTGTTCTAACATTACCACTGGCCCCTCCATCTTCTCTCCCCGTCAGAGCTTCCATGAGCTTTTTTCGGTGTATGCTTTCCCTGCTTGTTGAATTGAAGACACAGTTCTTGATCTCAAATGGTCACAGAGAAAGGGCAGGTGGAAACCATTTTCTGCACTCCTGCTTTCCTATGGGAAAATTGGGGAAATAAAATATACTCACATACATCAGATTTGCTGTAGACATGCCTTGCCCATTTATGTGCTATAGAAATGTCTGCTAATCAAACAAGTATAAATAGCACAACAGGTCCACAGCCACATCTACATCTATTCTATATTTATATCATCGCCCCCGTACTATCACTTGGTTTTAGTTCCCGTAATTTGCCTGGTTTGGCTTTGTTTATTTTTAAAGTGGGTATCTGTTCTCTTATATTAAAGCATGAGCTCCTTAGAGGTAGAGATATGATTTATTAATTTTTGCATCTTACACTGGCACACAGTGAGTCTTCCAGGTAAAGGGGATGTCAGGGGAAAGATAGGATCCATCAAACATACCCACTGGGTCAGGTGTTGTTCTGGACAGTGAAGTCACACCACCTCACTTAATCCTCATCACCATGTGACCTTGTCTCTCCCTCTCCTGTACTGTGCTCCAGCCACACTGGGCTGTTTTTAATGCCTTAAATATACAAGCTTGTTTAACCTCTGACTTTTGCACTGGCTGTTAATGTGCCTGGAACACTTTATCCCCAGATCCTTCCATGGTTGGCTCTTTCTCTTCATTCAAGTTCAAATTCACCTCCTCTGAGATTCTCACCCTGATCAGCTCACTTAGGAAACCTGACCTGACCCTCCAACAAGGTTATTCTGTATTCCAGATCTTCTTTTATTCTCTCTGTAATACTTAATGCCTGAAATTAGCTTATCGATATATTTATTTCCTTGTTTATTGCATGTCTCCCTCTGCCCCTTCCCCAACTGAAATGTGACCCCCATGATGGCAGCCCCCCCCCAGGGGGCTTCCAAAGCCTGCCTTGTTTGTGGCTATATTTATAGCTAGAATAGTGTCTGACACATAGTAGGTACTCAATTATCATCCAGGGAGAAAATAACCTTGAGTGGAGGGTGTTACTAAACCAATCTGAGAGATGAGGAAACAGGCTCATGGATGTGGGGTGACATGTCTTCTGTGGGTAACTTGTAATTGGTAGATCTGAGACCCAAAGCCCTCCTCCAAGCCCAGGCCTCTCGCCTTGTAGGATACAGCTGCTCCATGAGTGCAAGCAGATACATCGAAGGCAACGTGGTGCGTCTTCTACTTCGTTCAGATCTTCTGATGGTTCTCTTGTTTCCTTGTCTATTTTTTAAATTATAGGCAACCAGGCATCTGGATCTCTAAGTTCAAGAAGTTTTATTGACCAGTGTAGTAACAATAATTGTTTCTGTGTGTGCTAATATGCTAAGAGCTTTGTATATACCATCTCAATTCCCATAACAACTCTATGAGGATGGTAATTGTATCTCTATTTTCCACATGAGGAAAATAAAACTTGAGAAGACAAATACCATACCTAAAGTTAATGGTACCAAGGCAAGAATCAGAAGGTACAAACAGGGTAATTTGAGAAGTGATTGATAAAAGACCAAAGGAACAAAGATTTATCTGCTTCATCCTAACCACCATACTAGATTGAGGACTTTCTAAAAAGCAGGCTCTGAGCTGGGTACCAAGGATATGAAAACTCCCGGACCACAGCAAGCTCATAGTCTGAAAAAGGGAGACATGTTTGGCATAAGAAAGGAACCCAGGTATGAGGAGGGATTGAAGGGGAAAAGGAGGAGGGCTGTGTCCTGCAGCCCTGAATGATGGTGAATAGAAAAGCAATTGAGCTTCTAGTTCTTCAGAGTAACATGGGCTATAGTGGGAGAAGGGCCACTTGGAACTTTTATTTCAGTGATGTGGCCAGCAGGAGATCGCCCGCTCACCTATGGGGGCTAGAAAAGTATCCACACATCCCTGGATCATGACAGAAGGGAAAAGCAGGAAGCTGACTCAGGAAAGCAGGGCTGCCACAGTGGTTCCTAGACCTGCTGGTCTACTTTCTCTCATGGCCTCAAGCTGGTTACTCTGACTCATGGCCTTTTGGCCGCAGGAAATCCAAATGACCCAGTTTTCTGCCTGGGCCACTTGGTTTTGGTTTCATTTTCTAGTACAGAGTACGGCCATAATGTATATTAAGCTTAAAAGTTTCTTCATACTTTCAAAGCTTCTTGTAGAGTGGAAGAGAAGGGGTCTTGTGACAATGTGGTCACCTTGGTAAATGTTCCATAGCTGACCAGAGGGACAAGGACTCCCTTATCAGGATGAGGTCTTCTCAGCCTGTTAAGCCATCAGCCCCAAAACCTGAGAAAAAGTTGTCAGTCAGGGTTCCAGCAAGAACAGAAAGTATGCTCAAATGGGTTATTTGGGGGACATTTAATGAAAGGACCCTTACTTAGGTGCAAAGGAAAGAATCATCAGATAGCATAAGGGAAATCTTGGGGCTTGCAACAGCAGGGAGCCACTACTATCACTAGGTCACGTAGGTACAAGAATAGGGAGCAGTTTCTGGAACCAAAAGACAGTAGAGAGAAAACCTCCTGAAAAGAGCCTGCTCTCAATAGAGGAAATCAGCCACGCCCTAGAAACCCTGAAAGGAGGGAGCCAGGGAGAAAAAAAAAGACCCTAATCTCACACTCTTTCCACTCTGTGCACCTGCTGGTGCCTCCCATAGGCTGGACTTACTTGGAAGCTAGAGGGCAGGGGGGTTATCGACATGGTCCATGGGGTACAGAGTGCAAAAGGATGGCAGTGATGGAAAGGGACATGGACAATGACCAGGACAAGGGTTCTGGCTGGTTGAGAATAACTGTACAAAGAGTAATGATTTGGATAGATAGTTGTCATTGACTACTTGCTGTATACTTGGCCCTTTGAAAGCACTTCCGTAGATTAGCTCATCTGATAATGAGAGCAAGTCCATAAGGAAAGCACTGTTCTGGTCCCATTTTACAGACTGGGAAAGTAGGGATTATAAAGGTCAAATACAAGCTGGTAAATGGAGAAGTGGACTTGGACCCAGATGCCTGTGATTACTTATCCAGTGCTCTTTGTCTACTGGACCATCCCATCTTATCCCAAATGAAAATTGATGAGTTAGGTCATAAAGCATTGCTAAAATGGAGGGAGTGACTGAAATACAACCTAAGGAGACAGAGATGAGATATTTCCACAAGGCAAATAAAGTTATTTCAAATAATGCATAACTGAGATTGAACAAATATACTCCACTTAAGAGATATTAAAGTACAAACCAAAAGAAGAGAGGCAGGGACGAAGGGAGGGAGGGAGGGAGGGAGGAGGGGAGAGAGAGAGAGAGAGAGAGAGAGAGAGAGAGAGAGAGAGAGAGAACACCAGCCAATTGCATATAGGATACAGGCCAAATGTCTAATTATAGCTGATAAGGCCCCTTATGATCTGTACCTTGCCCGACTCATCTTTCCCCATTCCCCATGGGGCACTGTGTCCCAGCCAAACTAAACTTTATTTAGTTCTCTAAATAGCCCTCGAATCTTGCCCATGCTGTCCCTTCTGCCTGGAACACGTTCCCTGGACTTCTATTCTATTTGTCCTATTTATCAGGCCCTAAATCTGACCTTTCTTTCATCTTTCTTCCCTCTTCCCTCCTCTAACATGTATTTATTGGGTCCCCAGTACAAGTATGCACAGTGGTAGGTGTTGCTGACATTGGCCCCCACTGGTCCCTGCCCTCATAGAGTTTCCATGAGGAAACTTTCCCTTCATGCCCAAATGTGGGCTGGAGTTTCTCCTGTGTAGTTTCTTACAGCCTGGTCTACTCCTATTACAGCCTTTTTACTGTGTATTCTGGCGGGATACTCTGTCTTCTGGTTCTGCACCTGTCTCCTCTACTAGCCCATACGTCAAGGCTATAGGACTACGTCTGTCTCTGTGTGTACTCATTTCCTAGTGCTGCTAACAAATCACCACAAACTCAGTGGTTTACAGCAAGCCAAGTTAATTATCTTACAAATTCTAGACGTCAGAAGTTTGACACAGGTCTCACTGGGGTAAAATCAAGGTGTGGGGAGGCTGTATTCATTTCTGGAGGCTCTAGAGTAGAGTCTGTTTCCAGTTAGAGGGTTGCCCACATTCCTTGACTGAAGGACCCTTCCTTCATCTTCAAAGCCATCAACGGCCAATGGGGTCTTTCTCACATTACGACACTCTGACACTGACTCTTTCATCTCTTCATTTTTAAGGAATCTTGTGATTATGTTGGGTCCATCTGTACAGTCTAGGCTACCATTCCTATCTTAAAGTCCTATTTAAAGTCCTATGCACTTAAAGTCAGCTAATTAGCAATTTTAATCCTATCTGCAAACTTAATTCCCTTTGCCATGTAACATTACACACTCACAGGTCCTAGGGATCTCTAGGGGGGCACTCTTCTTCCAAATACACTGTGTAGGCTAGTCCAAGGGCAAAAATAAAGTATCTGAATATGCAGGTGGGGTTTTATGTATTTGGAACCAATAGAATCTCTATACATGCCTAAGGTGTGTCTGTGTGACACATATATGTAGGCTGTCCACATGGATGGCTATGTTTGTGTGTGGTTCAGGGGCATACACTGTGTGATCTCATTAATTGCGGTCATGTGTATGTATGTGTGTGTTGAGAGGTGGGGGGATGGCCCTAAGGGGGAAATACAAAGATGGCATAGATAACCATGTATTGTTTTCCTGATAATTCAAGTTGTGAAATATTTGGTTTATCCCCCATATGGACACTTAAGACTCAGAGACCTGGATTTCTGTGTTCTATACTCACATGTGCTGTTTACCACATTCATAGTGAAGGTAACATCCTACCTGGGCCAGGAAACCCTTGTAGAAGGGCCTGGATGAGTCAGCATGCAGACTAGAGGCAAATTCAGTGCTTCCAGCAATGAGCAAATCAATCAAATCATGGTTTCCCATCTTTCCTGTGAGAATAACAGCTTCTGACATGAAATCTTGCTCAAATCACCAGCCCATCTCCTACCTTATTTCATGAATCTAAGAACACAGAGCCCTTAGGGATCACCCAACTCGCATCCTTCACTTTACAAATAGGATTGAGCCAAAGTTGCAGGCAACTTGTGCAGGTTCAGACAGCCATCCTGAGATGGAATAAGGATGGTATCTCTAGTGCACTTAAGATCCTTTTGAGGAGACTGTCCACTCCTTGAGGACAGGGACACCACATTATATGTTTCCATAGCACCAGGCTTCCTCGGGCCTTTCTGTTCCCCAAGTCCTCATGTTACTAAGAGATAAAAACTGGGGATGTGCTTCTAGACACAGCCTCTTTATTTTCAGGAGATACTTCTACTCAGAATCTGTCATATTTTTCACTTCTCATGGGAAGCTAAGCAGGACAATCTAAAAATCTCAAGAAATGTTTTTCTGCCCTTCCTCTTAAAACTTCAATGAAGCCAGACCAAAACTATAACTTTTATTCCCAAGGTTTCCTGGCCCTGTCCTGACCCTCCTCAGCCTTCTGAAGAAAATGTGTCTTCTTCATGTGTTTGATCAACAATATTTGGGCATCACTACTGAGTATAGTCGCTATGCTAGAAGTACATGCATTACACTGAACAAACAGATGTGGATCCTTGTCTTTGAGGGGTGTATGATCATAGAACTTCCAAGTTAAAACCTCAATCAGTTCCAAAGCTGTTTCATTTTGAAAGAGAGAAAGAGACAGAGAAAGAGAAAATGAGAGATGAACATTTCCAATCAGAGTAGGAGTGGGTAGAGAGGAAAGAGATCATGAGAACAAGAAAGAGACAGTCAGAATCACATGAAAATCCAGAAGGACAACAATGTGATGAAAAATCTAGAAACAAAGAAAGAGGGCCAAATTGTCTCCCTATTGCAGAGAACTTTGCATTTGCAGAGGATCCCAAGGAAGGATTTTGCCTCCAGGTTGTACAATCCTTGTGCATCTTCTTGCTGTGCTCAGGAAGAAGGAAGCCAAGATAGAAAGAGACCCTCCACAGAAGCTCTAATATACCCAAGGCAGCCTGGAGGGAGGGGTCAAGAGCATATGGTCTGACTCTACCCCAGGGCTGCTCTGAGTGTTCTCTCCTCCATAAGAGCCTTCCCAAGTATCCAGGAAGAGAAACGACTCTCTGAAAAGTCACTTTCTCTCTCTCTTCCTTAGCCCCATACTCAGGCCAATCCATCTTGCGTATATACCCTAAAAAGAAAAGCAAACCGTCTGCCCCACAGGCAGTCTCAGCTCATGCTGGTCCTATTAGCTGTGGTTGTATGTGCCATGTTGTGATTCACAGCCTCCTTCTTACCTGGCTTCTGTTGCTCATGACGTAAAGTACAGAAGGTGCTCTTTGGCCTTTCTCATTAAGGATGAGAGTAGAAACAATTCATTTATTCTATTTACCCAGCCAATATTTATTGAGCACATTTGGTCTGATAGACACTGTACTGGGTGTGTATTTGCATCCCGAGCCTTGACTTAGGGCTCCACATAGCAGGTCCTCGCACCCTGTACTGTGAACAGCAAGGATGAGGATCCCTACTTCATAGACAAGGGAGCTGAGACCTAGAGATAGTAAGGGCCACAGAGAATGGCAAGACTCAGGTCTTCCCAGGACCTACCTTTCAACTCTCTCTCTTCCTTACCCCCATACTCAGACCAATCCATCTTGTATAAATACCCTGACACCCTGACTCTGAGCACAGGCAATTTCATAGTCCTCAGGTGGGGGCTGGTGCTGGGAAGGCCCCAGATGGGAACCTCCCAGACTAAGTCAAGAGCTCTTCTTAGACAAGGACACTGTTGAATTCATCTTTGTAAAATCAGCACCTAGCTCCAATCTCTGGCATGTAGTAGGTTGTCTGAAAAAATGAGTTAAATGATTGAATAAAGTTGTGTAGTTTTGGCCTCTCAGATTCTGGAATCTTCCTAGTCTCATTCAAGTCTTAGCAGAGGGGACATTCCCCTTAACCTCATAGCCTCTTCATTGCCCTATTCCTAGATAAGACAAGTGCCAACAGGCTACAGTGGGATCATTCTTGAAACACGCTGGGAGTTCCTCAAGAGTGACAGAAGCTGGGTAAGTCAGGGAAGAAAAGACCCTGGGCCAGGGTGGTCCCCAGTTCAACTCTCCATGTTGTAAGGGATACAGCAAATCCCAGCTTGGAACCTGGTGCCAAAGAGCCCAAGATGGTCGAGATGCATGGCAGCAGAAGGTTCCAGACAATGTGCGATACCTGAGGTTAGGTGAGATCCAAGCTGGTTTCCCCTTTATTCTGAAAGGAGGACTCCAAAGGGGACACAA
This sequence comes from Nyctereutes procyonoides, assembly GCF_905146905.1. Taxonomy (NCBI): domain Eukaryota; kingdom Metazoa; phylum Chordata; class Mammalia; order Carnivora; family Canidae; genus Nyctereutes; species Nyctereutes procyonoides. The sequence goes on along the minus strand of NW_026575140.1, from coordinate 38,835,998 downwards.
TTTGTAGCCTATGACAGAAGAGTGCTCAAAGTCAAGGAGCAGCATGAACCATGGAAGAGCATGGGGTATATTTGGGAGACTAACCAGCTATGTGATGGGTGGGCAGATATGGACCCTGAGCAGCAGAACAAGCCTGGGGAGGAGACTAGAACTGGCTCCCGGAGGGCACTAAGTGCTGGAGGCCTAGTATTGGACAGCCTGATTGGACAATGAGGTGAAAGGGACAAGGTGATATCCATCCTGCAGTCAGAAAACTCTTACAGCTTGGCAGGTGATTCCTTTAATGGGGGTGAGGGAGTCAAATTTGCATAGAGACTGCCTTAGTCCATCTGAACTGTTGAAACAAAATACGGGTAGACTGGGTTGCTTATAAACAACAGAAATTTATTTCTCATGGTTTTAAAAGCTGGAAGTCCAAGGTGCCATCATGGTTGGGTTCTGGGGATGGCCCTCCGTTGAGTTGTAGACCGTGGACTTCTCACTGCTACTCCCATGGTGGGAGGGGGGCTAGGGAGCTCTCTGGGGCCTCTTTTCTAAGGGCACTAATCTCACCTATAAGGGTTTCATCTTGATGACCCAAGCACCTCCCAAAGGTCCCACCTCCTAATACCATCACATTAGACATTAAGATTTCAACATATGATTTTTGAGGGACACACATGTTCAGACCATAGCAGAAACCGACAAGGAGGCCATAGTGGTGGTCTTAGGTGAGAGGCGATCAAAGCCTGAATGAGGCAAATATCTGTGGGGAAGGAGAGAAATGATCCTATTCAAGAGACAGAGGGAAGATAGAATGGACTACATTCACGGCCTGATCAGGTAAGAGAGCCTGGGAAGGTGGGATGACTCCAGGTTCCCTTGCAAGGGGCCTCAGTGGATGATGGCGCCCCACACTAGGGTGGGTAATTTGAGAGGAGTGCAGACTGAAGGTAAGATCACAATTCCATTTTAGACACTTAGGTTTGAGGGTTCCTGTCAGATACTGGGAGAGATGCTCAGGGGCAGCTCTGGAATTTCACACAAGAGCTGATGGGACATGTGACTCGGAGATTCTCCGGCCACCTACAGTCAAGTAAGGCTGTATGGGGAGGTTGTACTGAAGCCAGCAAGACACATCAGGCCATAGAAGGGAGGAGAGAAACAAACAATGCATGATCCCTTTGAGCCCTGATTTCACCCAGAACCAAGACTGCCATTGTTAGAGATCCTTCAGTCTTCAAACCGAAAACATAAACATCAAGGTTAGATTCGCAGTTTTTGGTTAAAGCAAGCCATTACCTGTCCGGTAACCCAAGATGTTGCTGAGGTGTATTAGCTTTTGATTTTCTAAATCCTATTTCCTTAAAATGCACCAAATTTCCATCTGTGCTTAGAGGCAGAAAGTTCCCAACTTAAGATGAAAAGTCAGTCATCAAGGCAGCCTTTTTCCTCAGCTGAGGCTTGCACACCCAGTGTTGTCAAAGGCTCCTTGTACAAGATCAGTTGAATTTCCTCCGTTTTTACCAATTTACATATTTTTCCTTTAGCCCTCCAAAGGAGCACACTTCAGGATTTTCAAATTTCCTCCTGGCACGTTACACAGTACGAAAAGGCAACATGGCCCCCCAGTCACTGAGGCTCCCATGTGCCGAGGAGAAAATGTTTACGGTACAATTTAGCCTGCAGCAAATTTTTTATAAACCTCAGGGAAAGAAGAAGAAACAAAAGCTGTTGAAATGTGAAAATAATTAGAGAAGAGACTTTCCCAGGGAACAAACATGGCCCACACTGTACGGAGGGAAGAACAAACAAACTTTGGGGAGGTTATGGAGTTGTAAAATCCTTGTTTACTTCTGAAGAAAGAAATAAAGTTGGAGGGGAGCCACCGGGTCTGCACAACCATAAATCAAGTTTGGGGGTAGGGTGGGGGGTGAGGAGGGAGGGATTAGACTATTAATCCAGCGTCGAAAACAAAGCAACATTCCAGCCGTCCCTGGTGGCGTGTGAACCTGTACCGTTTGATTTCTGAGGAGATCTGGCCCCTGCCCAGTGTCACTGTCTTCGCGATGTCAACATGCCCTGGCCTGCCCCTGCCACACGGTCACCCCATCAGCAAAGCATTTGGTTTGGGTTAAGGTTTCTGACATGGAGTTGCAGGGTGGTTCGACTTTCAAAAAGAAAGGGGGAAAAAAAATCAAAACACCCTAGTTCCCTCTTCTTCTCAAGCTAAACTTTCCACAGCAGTTTCAGCAGCGACAGAAACCACCGGTGGCCCAGTCAGGCGCAGCCAGGGCTGGCCCAGTGAGGCGGGAGGAAATTCCCACAGAGCGGGGCTCAGCTCGGGGGAAGGGGCCCTCCCCCGGCCTCTTCCCGCCCAGGCCTGAGGTGAATTTGCCTGTGAAAGGTCACCACTGAACTGCCTCCCAAGGCTTTGGGATTTTTCTCCAGGCAAAGGAACGCGTCAGGGTTCTGGGAGAGAACAGTCCTGTTTCCTATTAAGTCAACCGCCTAGAAATGACACCCAGAGTCACCGAGAACCTGAGGCCTTGTAAAGTGACAAAAACACCAGGTGTGAAGTGACAGTGCTCACATTCACCTAATAGCCCGAAGACATTCATTGCCTAGACCTCAGACTTCTTTCCCTTTTCAGAGGGAAATGAAAGCAAGGGAGTCTAATTCACCCAATGCTGACTGAGTGCCTCCTGTCTGCTGGCTAAACTAAGCGCTGTAAATGCATTGTCTTGTGTAATCCTCACAACATGTCAACGAGATAAATACCATTATCATAAATGTCCTTATTCTCCTGCAGGTGACAACACTGAGGCTCAGAGAGTCCGCACGACCGGCCCCCTATTGCACAGCCAGCAATGTGGTTGCGATGCCAACTTCTGTCTGCCTCTAGCTCCATTTCTTTTAACCACTAAGCTCGCTCCACTCTTCCGGCAACACAGGTTCTGCTGGTAGGGGCGGTAGCTAACTGATTGATTGAAGGATACGGGAGATCCTATTTTACTAAAGTTAATTAGCTTCATTAAGAACCTGGTTAAAAAAAAATTAAATTAAATTAAATTAAATTAAATTAAATTAAATTAAATTAAAAAGGACTGGGTAAAAAAAAAAGGACTGGGTAGCAAAGAGTCCTAACAAATAATGATATTGCTAAGAAACTGCCGGTTATTGAGTACTTACTATGCCCCGGGTAAGCACTTCGCATAGGTAATTTCAACTGCCCCACAAAAGTACCCTCTGAGGAAGGTGGTATCACCATTTTGGAGCTGGACTGAGTCAGAGAGAAGGTGAAGAGCTTCCCTAAGGTCACCTCACTGGTAAGTGGTAAAATAATCTCAGGGTGTCATCTAGGCTCTAGAAGTGATCTAACACTGGTTCTGATGTAAAAGATCAGGGTCTTGTGGTCTCTGCAGAATGTTACCTATAGGGAGGTGTTTTTTTTTTGTTGTTGTTGTTGTTTTGTTTTTTGTTTTTTACCTAAAAGGACTAACTATATAACTTCGCACAATGTTGGGTGCCATCTTAATTGATTTTGATATGCCAAAGACCAAAGGCCTTTGGTTTAAGATTTCTGAAATGAAGTCGCAGGGTTGTTCGACTTTCAAAAGAAAGGGGAAAAAATCAAAACACTCTAGTTCCCTCTTCTTCTCAAGCTAAACTTTTGGTATGGCCAAAGAACAAAGCCCTAAATCAAAGTATGAGAACAAAACAACAAACTAATAAAACTGTCCCTTCTGACTTCTTTGTCTCCCTGTGATATGAGTAAAGAGGACTCCTAGTCAACTTCTGTAGGCTGCATCAGTCCAGAGCTTGTCTTCTATGGAAGCAGAATTGGAACCCACGCCAAGTACCCTGCCATGATATTTTGTCATTCTTTAACAGTAAGATAATAGCAGCTGCCCCATGTCTTCATCTGACAGGTAGGTTATTATCCCATTTCCCAGATGAGGAGATCCTGGTTCAGAGATTTGCCCAAGCTGAAGCAGCCAGATGATGAAGTAATCAGGACAAACACTGGGGTCTTTGATATTTTCTGAAGGGCTCTTCCAAGCACCCATACTGACTCCATGACTCATCCTTATTTCATTTCTGCTACTTCTTTCCCTCGCTTTGCTACATGAGTTTCCAACTGCTGTAATAACAAATTACTACAAACCTGGTGGCTTAACACACCACATTCTCTTTTAGTTCTTGGGTCCAGAAGTTGGAAATCAGTATCACTGAGCTGAAATCAACCTGTTGGCAGAGCCGCATACCCCGAGGAGGATCTAGGAGAAAATCCATTTCCTGGCCTTCTCTGTGTCTACAGCTGCATTCCTGTATCCCTTGGCTCATGGCCCCTTCCTCCATTTTGATAGGCCGCAGCGTAGCCTCTGATTCCACCTCACTCTTCTTGCAACACATGGCCTCTTCCCTTTGTTGTAGTCAAATCTCCTTCTCTGTTTCCAACCACACATATTATCTTCCTTGCACTTGATATCAATGCTTCTTCTGCCTCCCTCTTACCAGGACATCTATGATTGCATTTAGGGCCCATCGGATTAATCCAAGATAATCTCAACAACTCAAGATCCTTCACTTAATTACATCTTTTCCTATGTGAGGTAATAGTTGTGGGTTCTGAGGATTAGGCCCTGTATCTTTGGGAAACAATTTTCAGCCCACCATGCTTGCCTTCCCCCTTAAAAATTGTGCTTTGTGTTATTTTTCCAGGAGCAAAAGTAGGGTTGAGTTTGGTCATCCACTTCTGTTGCCTCATCTCCTTGGTGACCATGAACACTATACCCACCTGTTTCTTTCCAGTTATTCCACTTTGTGTGCCAATTGCCCTGTTAGAGTATCCAGTCCGTGACGCTCCCTTCTGCAGTTCTTATGAGAAAGCTTAACACAAGGCAATGCCTGGTTGAAAGTCAAGTACAAAGAATTAAGTTCACGAAAAGGAGAAAAGTTATCTTTGGGGAGCTGATGACCTAATTGAGGGTATTGCATACATTAGAAAATGATCTAGTAATACCAAAGATTATCCACTAAATGCCAAGTCCTGAAGGGAAATAGGAATTTGGAAGAGACGAGGGTTCTATGAGCAGAAGAGGTCATGAAAGCCTTTCTGGAAGGACCACAGCCTGCAATGAGTTTTATTTTTTTTTATTTTTATTTTTTTATTTTTATTTATTTATGATAGTCACAGAGAGAGAAAGAGAGAGAGGCAGAGACATAGGCAGAGGGAGAAGCAGGGCCCATGCACCGGGAGCCCGATGTGGGATTCGATCCCGGGTCTCCAGGATCACACCCTGGCCCAAAGGCAGGCGCCAAACCGCTGCGCCACCCAGGGATCCCCCTGCAATGAGTTTTAAACATTAGCTAATATTTTTAAGAAAAGAAGGGAACTATTCTATATGAGCATCTTCTGTGGGCTAAGCCCTTTATACTTGCCATCTCATTGCTCTTTGCCACACCTGGGGTGGTGGATATGATACATTTTCAGATGAAGAAAGTGAGACTTGATCAGAGTTTATATCCCTTTCTCAGCTAGTAGATGACAGAGCTGATATCCAAGCTTGGGCCACCTGTCTAGAGCCTGTGCACTTGGCTTGCAACCCCGATTACTGGGATAAGTCACAGTGCCATGACCATGGTGTCCAGTGTACTTAGGGAAGAAGAGGCCCCTATTGCAACAAGCAGAGGAACAGAAACCACACACATTAGCACAGAAACATGAACACCTGAGCTAGCAATGGCTGTACACTGGTGGCCCACAGCCTGTATTGAGATAACAGGTGTATTTTTGGAAGGACCCAACCAAGCTTTATAGAAAATCTGAAGCAGATCCCTGTATGTATATATATATATATATATATATAAAATAGCCATCAGCGTGGTGAAGGGGGTGTATTTTCATTGCCGCCAGGCAAAATCAGCTGGCATTGGAAAGGACAGAAGCTCATCACTTTGAGGCATGAATCTCCAGACTTCTAGAAGCATGTGAGTTTGAGAGTTCTAGTAAAACAGTATCTTCCAACATGCAGACATCCATTTGGAAAACCAAAATCAGATATTTTCTATCTTCCATCTTCCATGTTAATTATAATTTCTAAGTAATGTCAATCTACTGATTGAAAACAAATCAAAGCACAATTAGGTTTTCAAGCAAGATGTCCCCAAGGCCCATCACTGTGCATCTTCAGCATCACTGGCATGATTCTGAGATTAATGATAACTCTTGTCAGAGGCATGCTGTTTTACTGTACAAAACATTTTCATGTGCCTTAATTTGTATTATCCTCAGGAAAACAATATGAGTTAATGCTTACTATTCCTGTCTACAGATGAGAGAACTCTTTAAAATAGCAGTTGTACCTATTGGAAAGGACACTAGTGTTTGGGTTGAGGCCCTTGTAAGGTTTCAGTGCAGGGCTTGCCTTTCCTAGACCATCAACTCATATGTATCATATGGGGCTTGTCAGATAAATTGGCTTGCATGGACCTATCTACTCTGAAAATCTGTGAAAGAAGAGAAAAATATTATAACTCTAAACATATGCACTATTCTTTGTAATGGCTTAGAATTGTCACATTTTGGGATAAACCATGAATCTTGGTGGGAGGGTTGGAAAGTCTTAGCATCCACTTTGCTCTTCAGCACCAGTCTCATCCTGTGTTTCTGTGGGCCTGGGAGGCCCTCCTGGATCTCCTCACAGCCCATCAGATTTTTAGAAGGCATGAACTCCTGACTGTGGAAACCTCAATCAGTGCTCTCAGGGAAGTAAAGCTCAGAGAGTTTCAGTAACTTGCCTGAGGACACACAGCTAGTGAGTAACAGTGAATCAGAGTTTAGGGCCCCAAGCACACTGGGCAAGACTTTGTGATGAATCCCAAGCAAGAACATTTTCTCCAGTTCTGAGTCCTCTTGGAGTTGAACGTGAGTTCAGATCTGTTCTTGAGGCTGGATTTTTCTGTCACACTCAAGTAACACTTACTTCTGGGCCTTTGGGAGGGTCTGAGACCTTAGCTTTAAACATATACATAAGGATTGATGGTATCACAAGGCAGGCTGTGGATATATCTGAGCCAATGAAGGTGCTCGTTTGGGTCAAAAACATAAGCTTTGTGATATGCTGTCCCCCTGACCAGCTAGTACCATCCATGAGATACACACAGGTGCTTATGGATGGACACTGCCTAGGAGGCTTCCTGAGGTGTGCTTGCAGTCCAGGTTCTTAACCAGTGGTCTGCAGCATCTCTTCCACTTCTCTCTACTTTGGCTTCCTCATCTGGAAAATGGGAAGACAATGTGAATGCCCAGAACCTCCTGAAGCACAAGACCACCAACTCTGCATGAGCCTGGGTCTAAATCTCAGCTTGGTTCCTTACTGGCCCGTGTGACGTGCAGTGTGGTATTTAATCTTCTGAATCTCAGACTCTTCATTCATCAAACAAGGATAAGAATTATGTTTCCAGAGCGTTGTTAGGATGAAATAAAATTGTTAGGGTAAGGAGTCAGGCATTTAGGATAAAGACAGCCATTTTTGTTCCAATATGAAAAAGGTCTGTGAAACAGAAAGAACTACTGAACTTTAAAGTGGAGGCATTATCATTGCTGGGTTATTGTTACTACCCTTCACAGTTGGGCCTGGACACAAGGCCCGAGGCAGTAGGAGGTAGGAGAAGGCATGAGTCATGGGAGGGCAGCTCCAGGACTTCTCAGTCCAAGAGGCATGACATTTTTGGCCAGTTGTAGAATCCCCCCACTGTATTCTCCACCCCCAAAAGGCGCGTGCGTGCACACACACACACGCACACACACACACACACACACACACACACACACACAATATTAAAAAGTAAACCACAGCATTTGAAAACCTCCCGTTGGTTTTGCCTTTCCTTCCCCCATGTATTGTTTTTGGGAAGGGCTGTTTCAGCCACAGCACTGCCAAGAAAACAGGGTGGTTTCCCTTGACCACTGGCCATGAATATGTCCCTTTTCCTAAGCTTTGGTGCAGGAGCCCACAAGTGATTTTAAAAAATAATAAAATTCTTCTCTATAAATAAACCCTTATGCTTTCTGCTGTGGGTCTTGGAGGGATGAGTTTCCTCTTCTTTTGAACTAATTAAGGGCTACATTCCCCTCCCCAGAGGAACCACACATCATGAAGCCAGAGAGATTCTGGGTAATCATACACCATTGTGTTTCCGTCAACTCAGGAATGGCAACATTCCAGAACTTTTACTTAAAGAGCCACCCTGCTCCTCACCAGACACACATGCCTCCACAGAAAACCCCATCCCAGGTTCCCCTGGAGATTTTACTATTGTGGCCTTTACTGACTTTCCAGAGTGGGACAAATTAAGCATTTGCAAGAATTTACTCGGTGGCATGGAGCAGTAGAAGAGGATAAATTTTGGAGTCCAGAGACCTGGGATTGAATTCTGACTGTATTCTTGCCCAACAGGGTGATTCCGGGCAAAGAACTTAATTAACATCTGCGTGCTTGCCTAGACTTCCTTGTCTTGAAATGGATCAGAGCTTATGCACCGTGGTGAAAAAGAAGATAGACTGCATGTAGAGCCTCAAGCACACTGTTGGAATTTAATAAATGCTCATTGTTATCATGTTCTCTGCCTAATTAATTATCAGTAAGAAAAAGAAAGCTTCCCCTGCTGGGTTCATGAAGAGAACTTCACAACAGGGTAACATACAGGGATGGAGTGGGGCCAAGGGGCCCAATAAGGGATACTGAGGTACCCAGAGCCCCGCCATGGTGGGGAGCTATCACTACCCCTCTACCTGAAGGTGAAGGAAGAGGGCCAGGTGTTGCTGGAGCCCAGTTAGGGGTAGAGCCTTAGGAGAGGGGCCTCTGTAGGAGCAGTAGTTTTAGAGGAATGTGACCATGGACGGACCCAAGCACAGAAGCAGAGAGGGAGCTGGGGGGGGGGATACCCCCATCTCTTCTCCTTCCACCCTCTGATCTCTTGTGATGCCTGTCACTGGCCGAGCTCAGCAGGAAGACGCAGATGAGGCACTCTGCCCCCACCCCCACAGTGAAATCACAGGGGCAGCTTCCCAGGGCATAGTGCAGACCAGAGAATAAATACCAGTGGAAAGAGGATGCAATCACCAGGCTGGTCAGAGAGCGGAATTCCTTGTGATTTACATATTGGCTAGTATTACTCAACCTAAACCATAAACAAAACTCTTGCAAAAATCCTAAAGTGATGATGGCAATCACATCACTTCAGGCCTAGAAACTCTGTGTTGTTCCCCACTGCCCAAAGGAATGATTCCCCTACCTCCACCCCTGGGATCCTGTTCCAAGCCCCCTCTTCTAGCTTATCTCCTATCTCTTCCCTACTTGCACCTTCTGAATGGCCCATGTCCTGTCAAGCTTCTTGGCTTTGCACTTGCAGTTCTATTTGAAACTTGTGATGGGCAAAAGTCCTTACCAATCCTCCATCCCTGTCTTCTTGGCTTTACTGACTTCTTCTTGTCCCCCAGCACTAAGGCAGGGCATCTTCTCCTTCAGGCAATGTGCCTTACCCATTTCCCACTAAGTTCTCATACAGGGGCGGCAGAGTGTTGTTACCACAGAGGCTCTGGAGCCAGCCTGCCCAGCATGCTATTTCTGGTAGCCACACACTTAAAAAAAATTATTTATTCATGAGAGACACAGAGAGAGAGGCAGAGACATAGGCAGAGGGAGAAGCAGGCTCCCTATGGGGTACCTGATGCGGAACTTGATCCCAGGACCCCAGGATCACACCCTGAGCCAAAGGTAGATGCTCAACCGCTGAGCCACCCAGGTGCCCTTCAGCCACACTTTCCAAGTGGCACTGTGCCCTTGCCACTGAACTTCTCTGTGCTTCAGTATCATTGGCACAGATGATCGCACCCAGCTCACAGGGTTTTCCTAAGGATTAAATGAGTCAATATGTGCAACTCGGAAATGTGCCTGCCTGGGATATAGTAAGCACTTAATATTAGCCAATCTATTTTTATTTTTTATCACTATATCATAGTACTTAACATGTTATAGTATAAGTCAAAGTGTATTTGTCTGACTTCCCACACTGATTTTTTTTTCAGCAATTCAACTATACGGTCCACATGTATATTCCCGGTGCCTAGTCCACATAGTATGTGTTCAATAAATGACCAGTGAGTGAATGAATGAGCAAGGGGATATGGGAATGATATGAGGACTCAAAGTCAGTTTCTGCCATCTGGTCTGGGCTTTCGTGTGAAGCAGACTATAGGCCTTTTCTCAAGAATACGTAGAGCTAATGAAGTCAGATCCAGAAAATTTAAGCCCCTCCAGAGCAAAACTGGGCCACCCAGCAGGGCAACTCCCCTGCAGGCCTAGTTTGGGTGGGTCCCCGCCCTGAGCAGCCAGCCACTTTCTCATCTAATTGTGTGATAAAAGAAATAGTTCCTCCACCCTTCGCACTTCCTCCTCCCACATTAAAAACTAAGAGTAAAGATCCGCAGTCATGCAGAGCCCCAGTTGTCTCTGGAAAGACACACACTTCTTTCCTCCTTTCCAGGCAAAATTTGCTATTAGGACATTCGAGGTGGAGGTGTGTGGTCAGAGAACCTCATGAGCCCCCAGGTACGCCTGCAGATTCCTCAGGTCGCTGGGTCCCAGGAGCAGGTGTGGGCTTGGGGAGGAGGGATGCTGATGCTCTGCAAAAGACACACAGCAGCCCTGATACACTTCTGGGCTTCTGTGACTTCCTCCTTCCTTCCATCCACACATTTGTGTTCCCTGCCAGAGTGCTTCCCATCATATTCAAGGAAAATAAAATGCGAGGTCCTACAAAGCCCGCGTGATCTGCTTCCTGGCTGCCCCTCACCCATAGTCTCCCTACAGCCCCTAGGCACCCAATCTCTCCCTCACTAGGCCTACTGCAGGGCAGCAGGCCTCTTGGCTGCTTCTCTACAAACTGAGCACACGAGCAAGGCTCTTGCTTTAGGCATCCTCAAGGTTCTGTTCTTCCCAAGTCTCTTTCATTTAACAAAGAATTTTTAGATTTTTATTTTTAATTATGGTAGGAAAAACACGCACATTTTTTCATCTCAACCATATTAAAGCATACAGTTCAGTGGCATTAAGTATATTCACACTGTTGCACACTCACCCCCACTATTCATCTCCAGAATTTTTCCTCTTGCAAAACTGAAACTCTGTGCCCATTAAACATGAATTCCTCATTCCCACTTCCCCCAGACCCTGGAACCACCATTCGACTTCCTGTCTCTATGAATTTGCATTTAAGTACAATTATACAATATTTGCCCTTTTATGGCTATCTTATTTTGCTTATATAATGTCCTCTAGGCTCATCCATGTTATAGCGTGTGTCAGAATTTCCTTCCTTTTTAAGGCTGAAAAATATTCCATGCATATATATACTACATTATGTATATCCGTTTATCTGTTAATGGACACGGATTGCTTCTACCTTTTGGCTATTATGAATAATGCTGATATAAACATAGGTATGCAAACATCTGTCTGTGTTCCTGCTTTCATTTCTTTTGGGTATATGCCCAGAAGTGAAATTGATGAATTGTGTGTGATAATTTTATGTTTTTTTTTTTTGACAAGTCAGTATACTGTTTTCCACAGTGGCTGTGCCATTTTTACTTCCCCAATAACAGTACACAAAGGTTCCAATTTCTCTACATCTTTGCCAGCATTTATTAGTTTCTGTTTTGGGTTTTTTGTTTTGTTTTAATAGTACCCATGTGAGGTGGTATCTTATTGTGGAAGAAACCTAGCTCACCAAAGTTTGGTGACTTCTAGGGCTATTATACGTGACAAACTGAAAACACATGTTTTTGAAACTCAAAAGCCTATGCTCTTTTCTCTATGACAGTTGTTCTCAAATATTTTTTAAATTTAACTAAGCAAAAAAATATATATAAAAATAACTTTGAGGCACCAAAAGAGTGTTGCCAGCTTTTTATTTGGCAAAACAAAGACCATTGGAAAGCAATTAATTTGCCATAATGTCACTATTCTTGCATAGGAAGAAAATTTAACCACACACCCTTCAGAAAACACACACACAATAAAGTTTATCTAACTTAATAAACTTAGCTTTATGAAAATGAAAACCTCACTCTACTGTCCTACCCCAGTAGTGAGGACTGTTTCCCAAACTGTAACTGTCCTTTTCTTCTTGATGGCAAGTGACCCAAACTTGGAAGGCCCTCAGCTGGGTGCCGTGGGAAATACCAAGCCAAGTGAAAGTTGACCTTGGGGGCAATTTGGACAGGCACGGAACAGAGAAAATTAAGTGTCCCATGGGTTAGCCAGCCTACTCTGCAAGTGACGAGGAGGTAGAAAGCTTTTCCAAATCCTGCCATTTCTACCAACTTCGTGACCTCTCAAACTTTTCTCCTCCTCTCTCTTACCACTAATCCGGGTCTTGTTTTTGAGAGGAAATTGAAAACTTCCGTACAAGAGCCATCATAAATAAAGGAGATAGATGAGCCATGAATGGCAAAAGCAGGTATGTATTGAAGAATTTATGAAACAAAGATTTGTATTAAATATATATAAGGGGCACCTGGGTGGTTTGGTTGGTTAAGAGTCTGCCTTCAGCTCAGGTCATGATCTCAGGGTCCTGAGATTGAGCCCCATGTCAGGCTCTGCACTCAGCATGGAGTCTGCTGGAAAAAATTCTCTCTCCCTCTGCTCCTCCCCTGCTCTTTCTCTCTCCCTCTCTCCTTCCCTCCCTAAAATAAATAAATAAAATCTTTAAATACTTATATATTAATATAATTTCAGTAAGGAAAAAGAGGCTTAGGCAGTACTACCCTGCTATGTCTCTGCACCCAGCCTCACCCAAATTAAATAGTCTCCTATACCCACACAGAGAAATTACTGGAAACTGAGATTGAATCAATTCATCACACACCAAGATGCAGTGGGCTGTTCTCACAGTGGCCAGCTCAGGATTTGGGACCAGATGCCCTAGTTTCCATCCCAGCTCCCTTTTTACTAGCCTCCTGACCTAGAGCAAGTTACTTAACCTCTCTGGGTTTATTCCTTTATAAATGAGACTAGTTGTATGTACATTTAAGGTTGTTGTGTGAAATAATTGTCACCACTTCTAGAAGTTACTGTTTTACAATACTGCCTGGTCTGTGGCAACTGTTGAAGAATTATTAGCATCATCTGCAGGAAACCCTCCAAGACAGAACATTCTTCCCTTCTTGCCAAGGCTTTTGCACTTCCCTAGGACCCTGAGTACCTCTTCATTATGTTTAGAGAAATAAGATATTCACCATGCAGGTAAGCATAAAGGGTAATAATAATGAACAGTCCTGTTTCTTCCATTCTGCTCCTCAAATCTTACCATTTGACCATGTCTGACTCAGATTTTTTTAAAAAGCAGAAGTAAAGATGTAGCTCCTTGTGAGCCTATCTCAGATCCCTCCTCTCACTCCCCAGATGTGGCCACTATTCTGGTTTTTATGTTTTCTATTCTTTTGCAAACATTTACACTTTATCCAGAAGCAGTATGTGGTAGTATTTTCCTGGGTTAAAAACCTTTAGTGATTTCCGTCTGCCTACAAGATGAAGTGTAAGCTGCTCTCTATGACAACAGTAAAACACCTCCAGACCCTGGCCCTTGTTGGCTCCTCCTGAGGCAGGTGTATTCTGCTAGCATCTGTGCTTCAGACACACCACACTGCTCCTTTCGCCCTCAGCACACCAGGCGTCTTCACACACTGACTTCCTTTGACACCTTTATATTTAACACAACTGTGACAAGTCCCTCTCTCCCCCGCCCCAACATAATATTACCAAGGCTTCAGGAGTGGGGTGCGAGGCTTGGCGTGCAAATGAGCGACTGTGTGCCAGACTCTTCTCCTATGTTATAGTCACATTTAATTTTCACAACACTGAGTACAGACCAGTGACCTCATTTTATGAACAAGGAGGTCGATGTTCAGAGATGTTAAGTGACTTGCTAAAGACGCACAGCTATGCTTTCTACGCTGCAAGTGGCAGAGTCAGAGGCTGACCCTTCAAGGGTCTGGTGCTCTGTTTACTGACCTGCTTCATGAGGACTAGGTGTGAAACTTGGCTCTGCCATTTACTTGTTTTATGACCTTGGACAAATCACTTCTCTTCTCTGAGCCTCTGTTTCCTCATTTGTAAAATGAGAAGATTATACTCATTGGTCTGGAAGCCCCCTGTCTTCCTAAAGACACAGACCTCTTGTAATGTCTCTATAGCCTCATACATTCCTTCAGTCTAGGGCGTTCCCACTAAGAAGAGTCAACTCTCTGAGGATGATCCCAAGTCAGCAGAAACCTGACAATCCTCTCCAACACTCTTTACAGTTTCTACACCAGTCTCTGAACTAGCAACTCCTGCCACAGGTCTGCATGTCTAGGCTCCTGCCTGGCTTGCTGCATCTCTTCCTGAAGCCAAAAAACCATAAAAAGGAGAGAGAGAATGAATCCAAAGACAATATTTTCACAAAATTACATTAAATTCTCTGAGTGACCATGTGCAACCTACTGCCCCACTCTGAGCCTTAATGACCTCACTTATAAAACAATGGAGGTTGGTTTCCAATAGACTGAGGTCCCTTCTAGATCTAAGCTTCTATGATGCCGGGCTACTACAAACCACCTGTGGCAAGACTTCACTTATAAAAGTATGAACCATTAAACAAAGGCCCATTCTCCCTGGGAGAACCTGACCTCAGCATATTCAGATGTCTCTTTTGGAATCCAGAAGTACCTACTTATCTTCCGGGCAATACGTTCCAAGTCCCCCAGTGGATGTCTGAAACTGCAGATGGTACCAAACCCTATATATACTATGTTTTTTCACATACATACGTATGCTACAGTTTTAAAAAATATTTTATTTATTTATTCATGAGAGACACACAGAGAGAGGAAGAGGCAGAGGCAGAGAGAGAAGCAGGCTCCCTGTGGGAAGTCCAACATGAAACTTGATCCCAGGACCCCAGGATCATGACCTGAGCCAAAGGCAGATGCTCAACCACTGAGCTACCCAGGTGCCCTTAAAATTTAATTTATAAATTAGGCTCAGTAAGAGATTAACAACAATAATAAAATAGAACAATTATAACAATATACTATAATAAAAATTATGTGAATGTGGCCCTCTCTCTTCCAAAAAAAAAAAAAAACCCCTATTAGACTGTACTCACCTTCTTCTTATAATGACATGAGATGATAAAATGCCTATGTCAGACAAAGTGACATGAATGATGTAGGCACTGTGATGTAGCATTAGGCTACTCTTGACCTTTTGATGGTACATCCAGAAGGAGAATCATTGACTTTTGACCATGGTTGATGGAGGTAATTGAATCCGTGGAAAGAGAAACTGTGGATGAGGGGACTACTACAACTGGCCACTATCCCAACTTCAAAGTCAGATTGGAGAGAAGTTTCCCAGAAGAACAGGGATTTAAAACTGAGAGGAGGAAGAAAAGAATGGAGTAAAACGAAGTGCTATTCAACCAAGTCAAGACATTTAGGATGACAGACAAGTTTGCTGAGACTTCAGAGTCAGGTGGTCTTAGAGTCAACTCCTCATTCCATCACTTACCGTGTAAACTTAGGCATGAGCTTAATAAACTTAACCTCTCTGCGTTTGTTTAAACATATTTTATAAAAAAGTAGGTTAATCATTTTTACTCACGATGACTTGTGGGGCTTGATGGAGATGGTGTGTGAAAATGGCTGTTTAATGCAGTGAAGGTGTTCCAAGTTACCCATTGTTTTTATCGTGTGTTTTCTATTTAAAGAGAGTCAGGGACTGCCAAGAAAATACAAAGAAACTTAGGGCCAGATGTTTTCCAGCCAACACATCTACGAGAAACATACCCTGGGAGCATCCTTCATCACAGTATCCTAAAACTGAAAGTGACTCTAGTAATTATCAATTACAGAATAATTACACCAGATTTAGTCCTCAACATCCTCACTGCCCACCACTGCTTGAATGCTGGCACAGACGAAGCCAGAAGAGTGTATTCATAGACAGAGGTGAGTTGAAGCAGACCCCTGAAATGTTGAATGTCAGACCCAGTGGACCTTCCAAAAAATGAGGCCTCGGTCTCATTTATAACACAACAGTCACCAAACCATTTGCAGTCTGCAATCCCCTCCAAGTTATATTATTCCACCGAGCCTTTGTTCTTGTTGTTCTCTTCCCTGGGGACTCTCCTTTCTTTCTTCACCTAAGGAGATACCTACTCATCCTTTAAGATGAAGTTCAAACATCATCACTTCTGAGAAGTCCTCAGTGAAGTCCCACCCCAAGCTGGGTTAAGTGTTTCTCTGTATTGCCAGCTCCTTTTACTGAGCACTCACCTAATATGAGTGATCTATTTATGTATTGGTCTCCTTCTGAGACTGTGGATCCTCATAACCAAGGACCTTACCTTATGTACTTCATATCCCAGCTCTTCCCACAGGGCCTGACTCAATGAACAGAAGCTGTCTGAGATGCTGAGCCACCCAAAGGGTCAGAGAGGCCTGTGGAGAGCAGGCTGTGGCTGTGTTGCATCGGGAAGAGGTGCCCAGGGAGTGTGTGTGGCAATAATTAGAGGCTGGGTCTGGTCTCCTGAGTAAGAGGAAATGGAGAAGAAAGGTTTTTATTTCAGAAATGCTCTGGGGGTTGTTTTGGTTTTATGTCTGTCTGCCACCAGCTGAATTCATGGAGAAGCCTGTTGAAAGCCTCATGACAGACATTTCTTTTCTTCTCCATTATTCCCAACAAATTGGTGGGATGCTGGACACATGTCTCAACAAAATTATGCTCAGCGAGCAAGATGGGAGCTATTCTTTGAGGGGGATTTGAACAAGGTAATGGGGTGTAATTCTATTACATTATAACCAAGTTTTTTGGTCATTTGGGAGAAGGAGGGATGGACATTCTTCTAATCCACGTATCTGACATTACGCTACGTGCTTTCCACATGTTTACAACATATCGTGAAGTTAGGGATTAGTTGTCTATTTTACACTTGGAGAAACTAAAGGTCTAAGGTTAAGTAACTTCTAATGGTTAAATAACTTTTAACTAATTCTCCATTTAGTTAGGGACCGATCCAGGTATAATCTCCAAATATATGCTTTTTTATAGTCTCGTGACCAATGAGGTAAAGATTATAAGTTACCTATCAAATATCCATTTCCCCCTTTATGGTTATATGTGGAACTCCTACTCTCTGCTGGGCAAATTGCTGTCCAGAATAAACACATTTCCCAGTCTCTCTCATGGCTGAAGAAGGTTCTATCCAATGGTACATGCGTAGAAGGGGCAAGTGGGGTTTCAGAGGGGGCTCCTGGTAAGGGACAGAGTGTGTGCCCTTTGTTTCCCCGACTTCTCCTGCTAGTAAGCTAGAACTAGGTGTGCTACATGGAACTCCAGAAGCCATTTTGGATATTGAGGTGACCTTGAGGATGGAAGCCACATATTCAAATGGCGCCCCCTGATAACTATGGAGCCTGTGACCAACTCTGCACTGTCAGAATTCTTTCATATGACCAAGGAAATTCTGGTTTAGGTAAGCCTCTGTTTCTAAAGCTGAAACAATACTTATGATGCCTCAGCTCAATCAGAAATTCCCTATGGGACTGCAGGCAAGTTGTTTAAGCCTTTTGGGCCTTTTCTCATCTGGAAAATAAGTAGATTGAATTAAAAGGGCATTTTCAAGAAAGGTTCTTTCTGACACTAAGGTGTCACAGCATAACATAACATACACAGCATAACATTGGGCAGCCAGCACCACTGGGTCTGCAAAGGCCCACAGGATGGAAGAGCCTCTTTTTCGAGGATTTTCAAGATAGTTAGAAAGAGAGGCAGAACATTCATTCATTCACTCATTCATTCATTCAATGTAGTGGATGCTGTGGTGTACTGCTCAGATGCCCCAGTAAGGCCATTTCCCCAGGCACCAGGAGTCTTGGCCACTGACAGTTCACAGCTGACTTCCTCTCTGAGAATTGCCTACTTGAAGGGTACTATCTCAAGCTAAGCCATGACTGCTTTCTGCAGCTCATATTCAATCAAAGGATTGATGTGGACAGTTCAAGAGCCTGGCCCCCTTCCTCTGATTTGTGAGAACTTAGAAGGCCATCCCAGCTACAGAGTCCCAGCTCAACTTCATCCCCACCCAATACTGCTTTGCTTATTCCCTCATGGCTGGTGCTCCCAAAAGCACTCACTCCTAAACTTTCTGCATTCAAATCCCTGCCTCAGAATCTGTTTCCCAGAGGACCCAACTGGAGACTATTGGTAGCAGGATGGCTCTATATGGGATTTTGGATCCCATCATGAGGGCATGAAGAGTGCTGAGAGCACTGGCAAGCCCTGAAACTAGAAGGATTTTGCTCTTGGTGAGCTGGCGGGGGGGATCGTGGTAAGAAGAAAGCACTGGTTGGTGCTTTGGGGAACGTTTGAGAGCTTTGGGGAAAATAGTTATTATTAATACTATGGAAAAGGATGGCTCTATTGAGTGTGATTGATGTATTGGAGAAAGTCAATGAAAGGCTGGAAGTAATTAATCATTAATTTAAGACAAACTATGAAAGTCAGAGGGAAGGACCTCCTTGGCAGCATATCAAGAGATTCTCCTCTCCTGCAGCTGGAAAGCAGAAAGTCTGAGGACTGAGTCTGGACTTAATTAAAAGGATAGCAGAGATTCAGTGAAAGTATCATTTTCTACCCTGATGTGACTAAGGTCAGGGCCCTGATTAGGAAGGAGTGGGACCCTCAGATATGGGGTGAGCACATCAGTGTTGACACACTTGAGAACCTGGGACACTGAAGCTCTGTGCTAGAGCTTCCAGACTACAGAAGTGGCCCAATATTCCCAATTATGGACTAATAATTCCCCCGTGCTTGAAGATAACAACAGAGAACTTTGCCCACCAAGGTAGCACATATCTGCTTCAGGACTTCCCTTCCAGGCCACCAGACTAAACACTAGGACCAAGCCACCCCATAATCCTACCATGGACATGCTGGGCCTTCAGGAAAGAGGCTATATCCTAAAGGAGCGGCAGGGCCGAGCCCATCTGCATTGGCAGGTGCTAGGCACCCATGTATGGGACTGGATCCAGGGGCAACAGACAGTGGGAAAACAGAGTGTATTGATATGTGAGCACTCTGCCCAGACACAGGATTTAACACACAGCAAGGACCCTGAGAGACATTCCCAATATGCCAGGAGGTTGGCTGTGTGGATCTTGCAGAAGATCATGTGAAGTGCCTACTCTAAGTGAAGTAGGAAAAGAAGGACACCAGGACAAAGAAGAGAGGAAAAGATCAAAAGTCTCAGAAAAGTGCGCATGCTGGGGTGATTGGCCACAGAAAGCCAAGGAGCCCTATCTTCTTAGATAAAAATGTAATAATTGATCAATAAATATGTACCGAATAGTAACCCCTATGAAGACAGGCACTGTGATAATTTCTTGGGATACTGGGATGAATAAGTATGGACTTGTCCGCATGGTATCTATAAGCTGTTATGAAGTAGAGACTGATTTTTTAGAAACAAAATTATTTGGAATAATGTTTCCAAAGGGTGTGACTCTTCTGAAAAAATCCTGCCAGGAAACCAGGCTTCTCCTTGATGGGGGGTGGGGGGGGGTGGGAGAAGCAGGGGAGGTAGAGTCTCATGACCTGGGTTTAAATCTGTTCTTCATAGAACCTTCCAACCTCCCTTCAACCCACAGCTTAGATCGTGTGACCTTGGGGAAATGTTTTTACTTATTTTGGCCCTAAGTTTCTCAAGGGTAAAGCTCAGATGATAGTTTCTTCCCTGGTGGGGTACTGTTCCATTTAAATTAAAATGACATGGTATAAACAAACGTCTCATCCAGTAAAGGCAACATAAACACTAAAAAAAAAAAAAAAAAAAAAAAAAACTGGTTCCTTCTCCTTCTCTTATGATTCTATTACTCTGTCAACTCCCTTTCAGTTAAGTCCCATTTCAGTTTAAAAGGCAAATAAGAAAACTAGTTTCTTCTTCCTTCTGTCCCTTCTTCCCCTTCTTGTACTCATTTCTTTAGCAAGCATGGACTGAAACACCTAGTATTTCCCTCACTCATCTTCTCCATATGTATCTGAAAGATTTTTGCCTATTTTTATAGGCACAGCCCCAGTGGGGCGAAGATTTACCCCTCTGGGACACTCAGAAGGCCATGCCTCTGGTTCTGAAGCTCCTGGAAAATCTGGAACAACAGCAGCTTTCCTGAGTTAAACTTTGACCTTCATGATGTGATATGTTTGAGAAGTCTGCCTTCATCAGATGTCTAACCAACATATCAGAAATAAAATAGGGTAAGTATAAAATAGCAATACAGAGCAACAAATGCAAATGTGAGCTATCTTATCTGTATAATAATAATTACACACACTGAGTACTTACTGTGCATCATACACAGACACTGGACAAGTGGCTGGGGAGACAAAGGTACCTGAGGCACAACTTCTGAGAGCTCAGGGTCTAGTGAGAGAGGCCAGTGGGCTGGTAGGTGACTACAGCTGTGTACTAGGAGACAGAAAAAAGGATGCTAGAAACAATGGCCTCCATCCTAGGCATCAGGAGGCTTCACATAGGAGGTACCCCTTGGCCAGACACTTTAAGATGAAATAGACAAGGTGAGGAGGATGGAATTTCAGACAGAGGGAACAGCATGTGCAATCATAGGGGGGACATTTGGTTAACTATAAATTGTTCAGGAGATACTGGGGCACTGAATGTTGGCCACAGTACCAGAGAGGTAAACATGTTACACGGGGACCGTCTGTCCTGGTTGGCTTGGTATCACCCTGGTTAGGCCTGTTGTCCTAGCATTACAATAATTGCATTTTCTTTTTTTTTGCCCTTCAAAGTGTCCCTATTTGGGCAATAAATTATAGAGCCACATTTTTTTTTGTTTGTGTGTGTGTGTTTGTTTGTTTGTTGAGCCACCTGGTTTTAAGCAAGAGAGGAGCATGCTCCAGTCTACGTGGTAGGGTGATCACTCTGGCTGCTATGTGGATGACTGGGAGGGGTAAGACTAGAGGCTTGATGGTGGCCTTGGAATTCTGACCCTGGAATTCTCTGATCCAGACAACCCTGGAACAAGCACCAATTCTAAAAAAAAAAAAAAATACAAATCTGTCTAATAGATTAATGCCCAATGAGCCCATAGACATGACAATGTTTAGAGAAGGGTGAGAGACCTTTGTGGCCTGAGGTTTTCTGGGTAGAATTCTTGGACAAGGTAGATCTGGACCTCGACATTGAAGGATGGGTAGGATTTAAATAGAGGCATGAAGTAGACATGGTGTGAGCCAAGGCGTGAAGGTAGAGATGATTAGGGAGTGCAATTAGAACACTAAGAACCCTTACATAACGTGTCAGCAGTTACAAGCTGCCACCCAATCTTAGTAGCAGCTTATAAACATTTGTTCTTGTTGTTTCTCCAGACTCCTGCCCTGTCCCTGGGAAGAATGCAGGGCAGTGCAGTCACTGGTGTATTCCCAGAGCACTTTGGGCACAGCACTGGAAGCCTTTCCATAGGCACAAGGGGGCTCAGTACAGGGTCTTCCCCTTGCTCTAACAGAGGCTGCCAAAACCAGAACCATGCACCCTTATAGCTCTGGAGCTTGGAAAGAGAAGGCATCCAACAGGGTTGGTGGATTAACTAACCAGACAGAAAACAGAAGCTTGGAAAGGTTGAGCGACTTGTCCAAGGTCACATGGGCAGCAGATGCTGGCACTGGAGCTTAAACACAAGACTCTAGAACCCTGTGCCGTGTGGCCACAAGTACTCACAACATAAACCTTAGCATTGTGAGGCATCACAGTTAAGAAGTGATTCTAAGGTCATCCCCGTTTTGCATCGCTGGGTCTTTGTATGTCCTCCCTCCCTATGTAAAACCTCACGTGTCCAGGATGCCTGGGTGGCTCAGTCCATTAAGCGTCTGCCTTGAGCTCAGGTCATGATCTCAGGGTCCTGGGATTGAGCCCCACATAGGGCTTCCTACTCAGCTAGAGTCTGCTTTTCCTTCTCCCTCTCCCCTGCTGCCTGGCTTATATACTCTCTCTCTCTCACTCTCTCTCTCTCACTTGCTCTCACTCATTTTCTCTCTCAAATAAATAAATAAAATCTTTAAAAAAAACAAAACAAAACAAAACAAAAAACCTTACATGTCCTTCAAGGGCCTTCCAGAGTGTTTATCCTCTGTGGTTCTGTTCCTACCTCCCTGGCTGAGTGAGTAACCCCTCCTCTGGGCTGCCGTAGCACCATGCTCAAACAGCAATTGTACTGTAGACTGCATTGTCAAGTGGGGCTTTTACAGACTAGAACTCATAGTAGGGTCTGTTATCCATGCTGCATTGAGAGCCCCCAGGGGGCAGGGCACCGTATCTCATCTATCTTTGGATCAACAGTTCTCAGATTAGCTCCTGGTTCATTGTAGGCATTTGATGAATATTCGTTGAATGAATGAATGAATGAATGAATGAACAAATGAACTTAGCCCTTATCCAGGGCTCTTAATGTGATCATATACTATTCTTTTACCAGGTTTTCAGCAGGATTCAGCCCATAGGAAACCCTAGCAGGAGATCAGAGGCTGGGAGAAGAGAGAAGTGAGCTATTTATTCCCCTCTCCCACGTTCAAGCTTAGAGGAAACTACATTAGCTTGCTAGGGCTGCCATAACCAAGTACCACAAACTAGGTGGCTTAGACAACAGACATTTGTTTTCTCACAGTCCTGGAGGCTAGAAGTCCAAGATCAAGATTTTGACCACATTGGTTTCTTCTTACGTCTCTCCTTGGCTTGTAATTGACTTTCTTCTCTTCGTGTCTTCACATGGCCTTCCCTCTGTGAAGTCTGTGTCCAAATTTCCTCTTCTTGAAAGAACGCTAGTCATATTGGATTAGCACCCACCAAAATGACCCCATTTTAATGTAAGTATCTCTCTAAAGACTCCCATCTCCAAAAAATAGTCACATTCCGAAGTACTAAGGGTTAGGACTTCAACATGTAAATTTGGGGAAGGGGACACAATTTAACCTGTAACCAGTGCTAGTTTATTTAATTTGAACCCTTTCTAAGTGTGCTGGCTGTTTTCTGGCAGGTCTCTCATGGATACAGATATCGATAACTATGGTGAAAATAACTTTCAACCACTATAAATTTCCTCAAGAAGGGCAAAGTATAATACTAAACTCTGTGATGAATTCAACATCAAATAACCCATCCTTCCCTTCCTGTGCCTCATTCTCCTCATCTGCAAAATGGGAATGACCCTCCCATAACCTGCTGTGATAGAGGGTAGAGCAGCTCTGCAAACTGGAAAGAGCAATGAGAGTAGAAGGGTACTGAGTCCCCAGAAGGACCCCCACTTTTCCAGGAGTGGAGGACAGTCTACAACTCTGAGTTCCCAGGTCAGAAGCCTGCAGATCAAGGCTGCAAAAAAGGAAAGGGATGTAGAAAAGGAAAAGACCTAGCTGCTAGCAAGAGAGAAGGGGTGGGGCAGGAGGTGGGACATTTTTTTAATGGGCCTTTTGTCAGGGTAAGTTCTAGACACAAGGGAGGGCCTCTTTCCTCCTCCTTGGTAATAATGACCCACCTCATGGGCTTGCTGAGTATCTGTGGAAAACAGCCCAGGCAGAGATCCTGGATACATCTATTTATGATGATGTTGACATAGAGAGGACCAGTATGTTCATGCAGAGGCCATGTTTCCTGTTTCTATAAACATCTTCAATGTGAGAAAAGGCTTCAATGGGTCCATGGGCACAATTTATAGCTTGCTCCATGCCAACATAAATCAAGTGTGCATACCAGCCCAATGAAATAATTCAGATTGTTGATTCAGGGTGGTAAGGACCTGCAAACAGCTTGGACTCCAAGGCAACTCATTCTTACACCCTGTGATTGGGTTAGCTTTTGTCTCTGGGGGTAGAGAGGGTCAAACTGGCCATATGATGTAGTGGAAAGTGTATGGATTTTGGTCTTAGACTGCATGGGTTCAAAGTCATGAAAAAAAGTTCAGTGATTTAAGCTTTAGTTTCCTCCTTTGTGAAACCAGGCCATCAGCTGCCTCAAGAGGTTGTTAAATGGAGGAATTAAATGGGACCATAGGGCCTTGGTAGGTGCTGCTTTGGGGATAAAATCACCATTATTTCTCTAAGCTCCTCCACTCTGTTTTGTTTTCTATGTCTTCTAATTTTAAACTGGTCTCCATATTAGCAGAAGTGGAGTTAGTCACAAGGTGTGACTGCCAAAGGCACCCCGAACAGTTGTGGTGTGCTTGAAGACAATGAACAGGGCACTACAACTTACTCTGGAGCTCTGTCCAGCAGCATGTGGAAGACCACAAAGCCCTTTCTCTTTGCATGGGGTTCTTTGGATGCTAATTCTCATACTTATCTTTGTGTGGAGACAGATGATTTTACTTCAGAATAATAAAAATGGAATAATAGCTTAACAAGAGAAGGTAAGTTGCACCTTATAACATTGTATGTCTTAGGGATTAAACTGGTTCATGGGCCACTGGACATCCCTAGCAGTTTCTGAAAGAGCATTGCTATTAAGTCTGAACTCAAGTGAATCCTCAATGGATGGATTTTTTTTTCTAGCCTTCTCAATGTCTATACAATCTTAGAAGCAGCAGAAAATATATGTGGGGATATCTGGGTAGCTCAGTGGTTGAGCATCTGCCATTGGCCCAGGTCATGATCCCAGGGTCCTGGGATCGATCCCGCATCAGATCCCCCACAGGAAGCCTGCTTTCCTTTCTATGTTTCTCGTGAATAAATAAATAAAATCTTAAAAAATATATGTCATATACATATGGAATGTCTCCTGTGTTGCAAACCTTGGGAGTACTGTGTTTAGTGGATTCAGAAGATCTGATTTTGGCTCCTCACTCTGCTACTCACTCACCATGAGACCTTGCAAAATAATTTTCCCACTCTTGGCCTCACTGTCTTCATTGGTGGAAAAGAAATGTCATCCCAATGCTAACTAACTCATGGGTAGAGAGGGAAGACCCCATGAGAAGATGAATGTGTAGTAGTTTGATAACCATGGCTATCAGGCATCTCAGAGCCAAAAAAGAATGCTAATTTCCACTCCCCAGCCTTAGCCTTGCCCCACTTCAGCCAAAGGTATTAGCATCTTCCTACCCACTGGTGTCCTCCCCTGCTGCTGTCATTCCTCAGCAAGCCCTTTGACTGCTTCCTTCTATGTAGAGTGGTCACTGTTGTTTTTAATATATTTATTTTAATATATTTTCAAACTTTTAGTTTATTTTTAACATTTTCAGGATTAATTACAGTTATTTTTATTTATATTTGTATTTTTTATATTTGTTTTTATTGAAGTTTGATTTGCCAACATATAGTATAACACTCAGTGCTCATCCCATCATGTGCCCTCCTCAGTGCCCGTCGCCCAGTTACCCCAACCCCCCCGCCCACCTCCCCTTCTGCAACCCTTTGTTCATTTCCCATAGTTAGGAGTCTCTCATGGTTTGTCTCCCTCTCTAATTTTTCCCAACGAGTTCCCCTCCTTTCCTTTATAATCCTTTTCACTATTTCTTATATTCCCCATATGAGAGCTACCCTACAACCCAGCAATTGTACTACTGGGTATTTACCCTAAAGTTACAGATGTAGTGAAATGCTGGAGCACCTGCACCCCAAAGTTTATAGCAGCAACGTCCATAATAGCCAAACTGTGGAAGGAGCCATGATGTCCTTTGACAGATGAATGGATAAAGATGTGGTCTATGTATACAATGGAATATTACTCAGCCATTAGAAACGACAAATACCCACCATTTGCTTCAACATGGATGGAACTGGAGGGCATGATGCTGAGTGAAATAAGTCAATTGGAGGTCAACCTTTTATTTTAAAATAATTTAAAATAATTATACAATAGGAATGTTGCAACACACAAAAATATTTTAAAGATTTCCCAAATGTTAACAGTTTATTGTCTCTAAGATTAGAAAGATAGATCGGTCATAGATACCTTGCTCCTTCTGGCTGTTCAGGTTTTAGCCAAAATGCCATCTCTGAAAGGCCCCCTTCCCTGACCATTTAATCTCTTAAATCCACGTCCCCAGCCTGTCACACCATTCTTATTGACATTCTCAACAAATACCGGTATTTTTCTTGACTATTTGCTGGTCACCTCTCTGCCTTCCAGCTAGGATGGAAGTTTTCCATGTTCCTTGTCTTGCTCACGGCTGAATTCTCAGAACCTAGAACAGAGCCTGCACAGAACTGACACTTAATCCCTGTTTTGCTGAATCAGTGACTTGAGGAATTGCTAGGTCTGAGCCGTGCAGGATCCAAGTGGGCACAGGGCATGGTCTCTAGGTTCAGAGTACAGATGTCCGCCAGCACCTGGCCTCACTAGCTGCAATGTTCTTGCATCAGGAAATCACTGCTGGATCCTGTTCCAGGAGGAGAGGACTTAAAAGTACAGCCACCAATTCCATGTAAGTCCTCTGAGGAAGGGAAAGAGAAAGAAAAGTCTACAAATGCTCACAGACATAGAAAGAGAGAGCACGGCCTGTTTAGTGGTTTATGTAGGAGCTTCGGGGACTGCCTTGTTCACACTCAGGTTCTGAATTCACACCTGTTAATGTGTGTCCTTGGGTGAATGACTTAAACACTCTGTGTCTTTGTCACCTTGTGTGTTGTATACAGATAACAAAAGTATCTTCTTCATGAGCTGCCCTAGGAGTAAATGTATTAATATATTTTAAATGTTTGGAGCCATGCCTGGCACACAGTTTAAGTGTTCAGTTAGTATCAGCAAAACACATATTACCTAACTGAGAGCAGACAGTACTTGGGGCTTTACAGGCTTTTTTTTTCATTTGGCCAAATATCCTGAATATTCCATGTCAGTACATATGACATGATTATTAATGTCTACTGTCTTTCCATCATATAGATGCACAGTATGTTTCCTAACTTATCCCCATTGCTAGGTATTTAAGGTGCTTGCAATTATGCTCTATTATGAATAACGCAACACTGAATGTCCTCGTATATGCGTCATCACCCATATCTGCAAATATTTTTTCTCATTGTATTCCTAGAAGCAGTGTTGTTGGATCAAAGGCTATGCATATTTTCTGACCTGAGATATAGATTCCAAGTGCCTGGGACGGGTTTTCCTAACAGAGGCGTTTCCTTGGGGACTCAAGTCCAGAGGCCAGGGCGGCTCCCTGTCCCAGCCATTTCCACATTGCCCTGTGTCCCTGGGCCAGCCGGGCAGCAGTCTGTGTGTCTGGTAGAGGCCACCACAGGTTCCAGGAATCCTGTTTACTCTGCTCTAGGCAGGAAAACAACCTGGATGTTCTCTCTTCAGAGGCTATCAGAGGCCTTTGCTTTGATCTTCATCTAAGAGACTAAAAACAACCACATCCACCATGACTGCTCTCTCCCTGCTGGCTTTTCCTCTGTTCTTTAACTGTGATACCTCATTTGCAAAAGCATCTATTCTTCAGGACTCCTATCAGTCACAGCTTCCCTACCTTGTTACTCAGCAGAAATACTTCTATTCCCTTCAGCTTAGCTCAAATGCCACATCTTCCAGGAAGCCCTCTCTCCTTTAACCCATGCAACCTGGTGGGAGGCGAAAAAATACATTTAGTTTTTTATGTGCTTGCTCAAGTATTGTGGAATACCTTTTCCCATGAGAAGGGGAGTCAGCTCTTGATTTTCAGAAGGTCTGAGCAGCCCTTACACATCCTCTCCCTTACTTCCCTAGTTAAATAGGGATCAACCACTCCGAAGCAGGAAGAGTTGGGCCAACACTGGTATCCAAGCTGCAAAGGGGGGTTGGTCCGATTTTGGCAAAATAAATTGTGGCAGCTGTGGTCTCCAAAGAGGAGGACCTACATCCCACTCCTGGATAGTACCTTTTCCCCAGGAGGGGCAGAAAAAGCCATAAGAATTAACAGGAGGAGCCATGGCACAGAGGCTGGCACAGAGCACAGAAGGAACAGATCTAAGTTTTGTGGAGTTTGAAGCATTTGAGGGGTGGGAGCTTTCCTTAAGAAAAATAATTATGAATATAAAATGTCCGTGACCACTCCAACTTACCCAACAGGGGAAGCATGATGGAGAAGCAGCAGCATTTTCACTGCTTACAAAAACCATACTGAGCTTTAAAAAAAATCATACTTCTGCAAATTTTATAATAATATCTGGGCTGTGGGCACATTCTAGGATCCCTCTCAGAAAGGGCCATGCAAGTGAGGGGCTCTGAAGCTTGGGCTTCATTAATATCATTCCTGTGGTTAGAACTTTCTGGAGCTGAAGACCAGAGGAAGACTCTTTTCTAAACTCCATTCCTGATAGGCCTCCAGGGTTTGGGACAACCTCTACCCCCTATAGCTGAGATGGAATCTTCTGCCAAATGCAGGGAGGATGGCATGCTAGATTGATTCAGATTAGAAATACAAATAAATAGGCTATTTCTTGCACTGAAGTATCCTAAAACATCTTACCTATACCATACTCAGGAAATACCTTTACTTTTAAAAGGTGATCAAACAATGTATCCTGAAGAAATGATTTCCCTTCACTAGTCTCAGTTTCCCCACCTCAAACGGACCTCATCACTGGTGTAGTGTGAGAAGAGAATGAGCCAATGTGCAGAAATATCTTGGCACAGGGAAGCCATTCTTTCTGAGCATCTGCCCAGCCCCTGGCCCCTGGGGAGGTCCGGGGTGCCGGCCTGGTGACTGCCAACTCATAGACGAGAGGAGCTTCCTTAGACTGAGGCCCCAAGGGCTTGAGGAACAGCAGCCGGCTTTGAGCCAACAGTCTGGGGGAGTAGATCCGAGCACAAGTCCAGCCTTGCTGTGTCTTCTGTGGCAAATCGCTTTCCCTCCGAGAACCTGAATTTCCGCCCAAATCTGGGGAGAATGTCAGAAGGACTGGCTGAGGTAAGCACCTAGCACAGAACAAGTAGAAGTGGAAACATGTTCTATTACATCCATTCCTACCCTGGGTGAGGTTCTTTGGTGGAACCCTCCCTCAGGCTCCCTGAGAGGCATTTCTGAATCCTTCTTCTCTACAGGAGACAGACTCAAGGTCCAAGTGGAAAGCTTAGGATACTTCCTCCTTCCTCTTAGTTCTACTGAATTCTATTTAAATGAAGCCTCCTCCTCCAAGCAGGAAACTCAAACCACTTCCTCTGACTAGAGATTTTTTGCAATGTCCCTTTTTCTTAACATCTGGTCAGATGCCCAGCTGTGGGGAAGAAGCAGCCTTTGATGTGGGGGTGGCTCCATGACACTCTTTCCTGATTCTTGTACTGACTCAGGACAATGGGCCTGTACAGAGAACCCACGTCTCCATCCCCAAGCCCTTCTGCACTGACCTCTTTGTGGTCTCCTACCTATCAGCATCATTCAGTGCACCAGGCAGCCTGCTGCCAAGTTGGCAGGCCACATCTCGTAATGCCTGTTCACTCCCAGCATCTTCCCCCTTGATGTCTCTCCCCACTGCACCAGCTGTGTCTTTGCAGCTCATTCTCCGGAGGATGAAGACATTCATATATCACAGGCTGGGCACTGGACTGAATGCCAGCCCTTGGCTTTGCCAGCAGTGCATGCAGTGTCCGGGATATCTCTAAGCTTCCACTTTCTCATGAGCAAAATAATAAGGCTGAACCAGACTGGTCTGAGGGGTCTTCTAAGGAGAAGCCCACACACCCCTCATCCTACTGCTTACTCTCTGTGCGAAGGACCCAGCTCCCTGTTCATGTCAGCATCAAGTTTAAACTCTAGTGCTTTTCTTTAAACCTGTTGTTCACTGAGCGCTTGCTAGACACCAGGGCCCATGCCAGGACCTGCAGATATTTAAATCAATAATATTGCTCCTACTCCGAAGGAGAGCCCAGCGAGAAACAAGAACATGTATAGATGATTAAGGAGCTAATAGCTTAAAAAAAAACAAAACAAAACAAAACAAAACAAAACAAAACACAGAGCTTGCTACCATGAGCCCCTCAGAGGCCTCTTCCCACCAGGAGAACCATGCCAAGTCCTGAGGATTCTGTGGGAGATCTGAGTTCAGAGAAGGTGAAGGAAGGGTGTTCTAAGAAGAGAGAACAGTATGTGCAGAGATTTAGAAGGAATTCAACACGGCTGACACCACAACGCTCATGTCCTGAGCGGCAGAAGAGTCCAGGAAGGAGAAAGAGCATGTGCCAGAGGTTTTTGGACCTTGAACCTCCCCCTACAGAAGGAGATACCTCTGTCTGAAAGCAGTTTCTGGAAGTTTCCAGTGAAACCAGAGGTCAAGGCGCTTGCCAAATTCAGATAGCAGAAGCAACCTCCAAGCACGACAACTCAACTTTGTTTGAGCCCAGGACTCTCAGCTGGTTTCACATCAGAATCTCTGACTAAGGCTGGAAGAAAACAGTCTTAAAAGTAAAGACAAATATTTAGTTTTTAAAAGTTCAGTCTACAAATTAGGGGGAATGGGAAACTTGTTCTAACTTGTTCAGATGTGCAACTTTGTTCTAATTTAAAGCAGACTTTGTTTTCTGGTGGGCGATAGATCGAAATCCTCCTGACGGCTCAATAATGCGATGGAAACCACTTCTGAGGAGCCAGTGTTTTACGTTAGAGACAGCCAAATTTAATAAGGTAACAGAAGAAAAAAAAAGTGACGTCAATATGGCTTTATCTGAGAATCAAATGAAATATGTCTTTGACCTGACTGAAGCTGTTGTAGTCATAAGTGCTGTAGAAGGGAAAAGTGAAATTTTTCCATCTCCCCTGGTCTTCTTTGCATTCCCTGTACCCTGACCCTAACACACTCATTCTGCAAAAAGTAAGAGCTTGCTCAGCAAAAAGGAAGATGGAGTTTCACTTCGCTTTTCCCCATCCCTCTCAGGACAGGAGGGAACTGATGTTTACTGAGTATCTGCTCTCTGCCTGGCCCTGTACCTGCACTGAACTTTCACTATCATGTGGAACACTGTGAGGAACCCACTGTTTTCTCCTTTTTAAAGAGGAGGCTACACACGGCTCAGAGAGGTTAGGTGAATTGGGTAAGGTCGCACAGCTCAGGTAATAGCATACCCGGGACTGACGGAGTTAGGACTGTGATCTCCTTATCTGACATGAACGCCCATGCTCTTTCCACCTGCCCCACTGCCTTCCTAGAATCCAGATGTTTGGTGCACGGAGAGTGGCTGCCTACACACAGCATCTGGAATGAGGAGCTTTCAAAGCAATGGAATGGTATCAGTCCCATTTAACCATTCGCCCATCCAACAAGCAATTCTTGGGTGACGTGGTGCACCAGGCGTTATTCTAGGCACTGGGAATTAGTGAGGCAAATCCCCACTGTTGTGTGTTCACATCCTATGTGTGGAACAGTGTGGCGAGCGTGAGTGAGGATTCCGGGGCTGGACACCTGAGATCACATCTTACTCTGGCCACTTGCAAGGTGCGTGACCATGAACACTTTGCCTCACCTCTCCATATCTCCGTCTCCTCCTCTGTACAGAGGGGCAAACAGTAGTATCTCCCTTTATGGCTGTTATGAGGACTGCAGGGGCTGGTATTTGCAAAGGATTTAGAGCACATGAGCATTGCTAAATAAATAGTAGGGGAACATAGGCAATAAGAAAGTAAGATATGTAGCATGTTGCATGACATCAAGTGTGAAGATGAAAAATAAATTAGAAGGGAAGAATGGGGCTAGAGTATGTTTGTGGTAGGTTTGCAATTTTAGTTAGGGTGGCCAGGGAAGGCTACACTGAGAAGGTGTCATCTGAACAAAGACCTGAAGGTCAATGAGCTGAAAGAAACCATGCTTGGGTTTGCCTTGATGGCTTAGAAGGCACCAAAGAGTTTTATGGCCCTATCTCTGAATCTTAATTATGCGTGTTGATTCCCTCAAATTATAAATTTAGTGATATGCTTAACAAATTACATCTTTATATTGTTATGGGATATAAATTATCAATGTGTTTGTAAAAGATTCAGCCTCTAATGTGGTCTCAGAGACCAGTGAGGGAATAAAGGCATTTCTGGAATATGCCTTTATAATAAGAAGAGAATTGCTGAAGTTAACTCAGGATTTATAAGGTATATTCACAGTCCTTATCTCACAGATAAAGCTGGCCCCAGCTGTCTCAGGGCCCATACGAGCGTGCCTATAACCTGCCCTTGACTTTCTCTTGGCTCATATCCTGCTGAAACTCTACAGTGTTGGAAGACAATGTGGATGTGAAGTCAGCACTGAGTCTAACTGCCCCTAAGTGAAAAGGATCAAGTCTGATCACATACCTACTGCCCTGCCCTTACAGAAATGGTCTTTTCAGGTGCTGGAAAGCTTGAAGAACAATTTTATTCTACTGTATCCTGTGTATGCTTATGCTCTCAGAAAACTAGATTTTTTTTGTGCTTCCATGGCCCAAAACTTGGGAATATGGTTAACAAATTTCATCCTTATTATTAATATTTGTATATGAAATAAAGAATACTGGCCTGGGAGGCTGGAAAAAAGGGTTCAGCTCTCAGCTCTGTCATTAATTCCTATGTGTCTGTGTACATGACAACTTCTGTCTTCGGCTCTTAGTTCTCTGTCTACAAAATGTCTACACAGAGGGGTGGGGTGGAGCGTCTGAATGGCTCAGTTGGTTAAGTGTTGGAATCTTGATTTATGCTTAGGTCGGGATGTCAGGGTTGTAAGGTCAAGGCCCAGAGCTCTATTTGGGCTCTCAGTGCAGAGTCTACTTGGGATTCTCTCTACCTCTTTCCCCTTCTCCCTCTGCCCCTTCTCACACCTCCCCCCCCCTTAAAAAATACAAAGGAAAAAAAATAAGGTAAGGGGACAAATATACATGCCTGTGCACATGTATACACACACACACCTTGCTCTCTGCTTGTCTTCTCTGGACTGGCATAGGACACACACTATTTCATTTTAAGATCACAACAATCCTAAATCAGTGTCATTATGCTACACAATAGGTATCATGTTGTGTAGTGGAAAGAGGCTGAGAGCAAGACTAGAACCCAGGTCCAACCCAGCTATTAGCTGCAATTGCTTAAGTCTTTCTAAGAATCTTCCTAAGACTGTCATTCCCTGATCTTTGGGAATGCAGGGACTTTTCTACCTGGCTTTCTGTGGAAGCCATCCTGTCCCCTCGACTCTTCCTTTTCAGCAGCTTGAGTTATAGATAATATCT
Source organism: Nyctereutes procyonoides (assembly GCF_905146905.1). NCBI lineage: Eukaryota > Metazoa > Chordata > Mammalia > Carnivora > Canidae > Nyctereutes > Nyctereutes procyonoides. The sequence continues at coordinate 38,802,743 of NW_026575140.1, read as the reverse complement.
CTTTCCCTCCAGTGTCTGTCTCATGGGTTTCAGCCCAGTTATGAAGACCCTCCAGCAATAGAAAAACACAGGGACAGACTGGCATGCAAATGACAGATGCTGTCCAGGGCAATTCTCCATTTCATCATCTTGCCCCTGGAGGCTGACCAGACTAAACACAGAAACAGTGCTTCAAAGCCGGGTCAGAAGCCTCCCTCAAATTGGCTCACTCAGCATCATAAGAAGCCCACGTCTCCTGGGGATCATTTTCAGCCTTGAGGCTATTCTCTGGAAGCTCCTTCCCATGGTGATGCCGAGGGCAGACAGGTGGTGTGGTCTTAGGGAGAGACACTGTCTATGTAGCAGAGCCTCTAATTCTCCATGTGACCTGGGGCAAGTTGCTTCCTCAATTATAAGGCAGAGAGGATTGGAGCTGGTAGAAAGGAAGCAGGCATCTCAGAGTTTGGGCATGAGCCAGACTGCATTTGGACCCCAGCTCTGCCACTTTCCATGGGAATATGAGATGTGACCTTGCAGTCAAGGCACTTGGCATTTCACCCAGAGTTCCTCTGCTCTTAACTTGAACCTGGACTGGAAGAAAAAGCATCAGGCTCTGCTGCTCACTAGCCATGGAGCAGTGGGCATCACTTAGCTCTTTAGGTTCTCAGCTTCCTCATCTGTAAAACACACTGCATAATAAAGTTCTGTGCATTATAACTATCGGCTGCAACTACCAATGCAAGTGGCTTTAGAGGCTGGGGCAGTCTTTCAATATATCAAGGCAAGACTGTGCAGTCAGATTTGATTTCTATAAGTTGCTTAAAGCTGTGGAGAGTGGTGCTTCTCAAACCTTAGTGTGTATATAAATCATCTGAGATGTAGTTAAAATGCAGCTTCTGATTCAGTAGGTCTGGGGAGGGAGGTGATGCTGAGATGTTGCTTTCCAAGTTGTCAGAGCAGGCAGGTCCAAGGCCCTCACTTGGGTAACAGGAATTTAGAGCCGAGTGGCTCCCATAGCACAGACTATAATGAGTCCACTACATAATGATTACAAAGCAACAGCCCACTTTTAGTGAACTTATTGTCAAATTCGTTAGATAAAGAAATGTTCATAGAAGGCCTAGAGTGTATTAGGCACAATGGTGGGAAGCAGGATTTCAGGGGAAACAAGGGTCAGGGCCTGTGCTTCCAGAGTATTTATTCTAGTGGCAGAGAGCTAATCAAGAAAGCAATTAGGAGAACCAAAGTGCAGGGCTTGGAGGTGTCCAGTGTGTTAAGGGGCAAAGGGCTAGAGAGGGTCAGGGACGACCTCTGGGATGAAGGGACATGGAGACAGAAAGCTGGCCCTGAGAAGGAGGCGTTCACTGCAGGCACAGGGAACAGCACTGCTGGGGGCAAGGCCACCCAGCCAGTCAGACTCAGCCTTGATTCAAATCAGGTCTTTCTGATCCAAGATTTACTCTTGCTAGTATCTTTGACGACACATGAATTAAGTCTTACAAAAAGCTGCCAGCTGTCCTTCCCCAGCGATGTCAGAGCACCTGGTCTCAGAATGGAAAGATATCTGGGGAGAAGAGATCTCAACATCACCTGACAGCCGTGGCAATTACGAAATTTGCCTCCACGCTAAACATGTTGCACCACCATCACCATCCAGGCTTGGCTTCGAGTTCCTTCCTCCTGAAGGCATGTGACTGGGAAGTGTGGTTGCCCTCCAATCCTGCTAATAATAGCCCTTACTTTTTTTAACCAACAATGAACTTTGAAACTTGGATGTTGGTGGCCAGTCACATCAGCTGGCTATTCCTTGGGTGAAGTTCATTGGTAACTTACCTTACCTACCTTATGTACAGCAGTGTTCCTAAAATTCTAAGCTTGGTGACTGGCATATTATAAGCACTCAGTATGAGGAGGAAAGAGAGACTGAGGGATCAAGTGATTTCTCTAGTTTCCAAAGCAGGTAAATGGTCACTCAAATATGAAATTAAATCTACCTCTTACACCCAGCACCTTTCCCCAATTCCTCATGCTTTCATGTTAGAATTATACTCTTTGCTGTTTGACTTTGTCGGGCCTCCCACTAGAGTGGGCAAATATATTTCCCTGCCCAGTGATACTGGGCTTGACCATCTGACTTGTCATGGGCAGAGGAATATGGTTGGAAATGATAGCATGGCAGTTCTGAGTTCAAGAGGAATTATCTGTTTCATGTTCTTGTCTGTTCCCTTGCTCAATTACCATGAGAAGAGCAACCATGGGCTAATTTTCAGCCTAGTCCCCAGAATAGGACAGAGTAGACACAAACCTGACCCAAAGCCCCACCAAACCTGAAGCTTGAGCCCAAGCCAGCCAACCCTCAAACCCGTAAGCGAGAGAGAAAAAAAAAAAAAAAAACAACTTGTAGCTGTGACTGAGCACTAGGTGGTTTGTTACCAAGCACTATTGTGGCCATAATCTGACTAATACTAATTCCACAAAAAAGTATGGCCAAGCCAGGCCAGTTTTGCAAGTATTTCTTGAGTACTTCATGGGAAATAAAAAGGAATTTAAAGTCATCTCTGCCCTCAAAGATAGTTCCATTGCTTCTGTCTCCTTTGTTGAGCACAATCATGACACAGACATCACAGATTTTATAACAAATAAATAAATGAATATAGGTGTTTATATTGTGGAAGAGAAACACATAGCTCTATTAAATGTACCTAGCTATATCAAGGCATATATTTTCCAAGAACTCAAGTATCAAAGTATTAACCTGAAGTATAAAATCAATTAATCAGTTAGGGTATTAAAGTAGCCTTCCTGGGCCATATAAGACTCACCTGGTCCTTAGGGACGAAAAGGGTTTAAAAACACTAGGTACAGTCTTCCTGCCAAGTCATAGGGCTTTTGTGTTCAGGAGCTTTTGCTGAGGTGAGAAGCAATCAGAAGGATCTGGGTTCAAATCCTCAGGATGCTACTTTCTAGCTGAGTGACCTGAGACAAGTCACATATCTCTGACCTTCAGATGAGTTCCCCACCCCCTGATCTCTTTCTTTACCTGCAAGGGCCCTCTCCATCTTTGTCTGCCTGGTAGGACACTTGCTGGCCCCCCTCTATCCCAAGAGCTAAGACCTCCCCTCCTTTAGGTCCCAGCTACACCCAGCTGAAATGATCCCAGCCCTCTGAGTACTTTGGGGTCCTCCTTTGTGCATGTATCTCTTTTCTTATGACAGACACTGAGCTACTTCAGGACAGGGCAGCGCCTCTGCATCCTTAGATCCTAGGTGCCTACCATATGTCACTAAATACTAGCTGGCTTTAACTAAACTTAGTGGAATTGCCCCCAATATCATGCAGTGATAAAGTATTTTAATGTACAGTTTCCACACATTTTTTAAGGGTTTCAGGGCTAAGTACATAAGTACAAAAGACACACACTTTGAAAAATAGGTCCAGATGAATACACATGCTTGCAAACAAACATACGTCAAATACAACCCTAGGAGATTTCTGCAGACTTGTCTCCCATGTCAGGCCTGTAATTTCCCTCTTGGCCAACATTGGCTTTGCTGAACCATGTTTTAGGCTCTTGGAAGGCAGCCTACTGGGTTTGGGTTTACGGTTTTGTTTTGTTTTTCCTTTCATCTGACCTGAAACTAAAGCTACAGGCCTTTCTGATAACTCTCAGCTGTAGCTGTCATGCTTCATGTCACCTGCTCACCCCTCCCAGGCCATGTGGGTCCATAAATATGTCTAGAGGTAATAAGTTGGTCAGCAATGGCTTCCTTCTAGAAGGAGACAAAGGAAGGCCCCAAAGAGACTTGAATAGTCTGTGAAGTGTCCATGACATAGGCCAAGTCTCCACTCTTCCAGAGCAGACTGTAATTAGACGGCTTGGTCTTCTGGCCAACTTCCAACATCAAAGAGGTAGCGATGCTAGGAAACTGAGGCACATGAAAATGAAATAAAATGAACTAAGTTGTGCTGGTGACATGTGTGAGGCTTATATGAGCCTAAATCCTGGCTTATTACCTAGAATTCCAGGGTCAGACACAGCTGATGTTCAAATCCTGGCTCTGCTGTCTCCTCACGGGCAAGTTATATAACTTCTCTGAACCTTGTTTCCTCCTCCATCAACTGGTTTATACCAACCTTGCAGGGCTAATCTAAAGATTAAATGAGTTCATGTATGTGATGGGTCAAGTACTTTGCAAGGAACTACTCAATGGTGGTTTCTGCCATGATAGCAGAGCTTCCAATCCCAGACATGAAGGAGCCCGTCAGGATGCATCTAGTACCCCTCACTCCCCTCTCTACCCCAAGTGAGGTCTTTCTGCAGCTGCCTCCCATCCTGTGCCTGCAGGTTCTCCAGACAACCTACCGTTCCCTGGAGAAATTCTCACTAGAAAGTTCTTCCTTAGGTTGACTCTGAAGAGAGTCTGAAAATGGTCTCTCTGGAGCTTTCAACCATTGGCCCTTCCTTCTCAGGGCCATTCCCCCATGGCAATCTTCTCCAGAGAATCAAGCTCCCGGGCCTTCCCTGAGGTGCCTCCAGAATTTCCGAGGCTTTCCACATACACGCACATATTTGTGCGTATGTGTACTATTATGTGTGTGTGTGCACATGTAGGCAATTATGAGGAATTACATAGACACATATAAGAGGCATCTGACCAAAACTTGGAAGGACAAGGAGTCTTTTTGGAGGAAGGACTTTGAACCTGAGTAGCTGATGGGAAGGGGGTGTGCAAAGTCCTGCCACTACTAAGGAGAAACTGAGACTCAAGCAGTTACCTCCCCTAATGCACTAGTGGGTGATAGCTGATGCCTATAAAGTGTGTAAAGTTAAGATATCATGATTGCTGAATTGTTATTGTTTTTCTTATTTTTCAAATATATCTTACCTGGGAGTGCCTGGGTGGCTCAGATGGTTGAGCATCTGACTCCTGATTTTCGGCTCAGGTCATGGTCTCAAGATCATGGGGTTGAGCCTCCAGTGGGGTCCTCTACTTAGAAGGAAGTCTGCCTGGGATTCTCTCTCTCTCCCTCTGTCTCTCTCCTCACTTGTACTCTCTCACACACTTTCAAATAAATAAATAAGTTATAGTTATACACACACACACACACACACACACACACACACACACACCTTTCCTGGCCCACTTTCCTCGGCAGGATTGGCCCAGTTCATCTGATAGTGTATTTCTCCATTCACCTCTTTAGTAGACAAAGAGAACTGGGTTTGCATCCCGCTGTCACTCACCGCTGGGTGACTAATCCAAGTGAGAGGACTTCTCTGAGCCTCCATGTAAAACAGGGACAGTCCTGAGACTCCCAGGGCTGGTGCGTGGGTTGAAGGAGGCACTGAGGCACCGTATGGGAAATTGCTCAGCATGGAGCAGATGTTTGGCAGATGTTTGCTTTCTTTCCTTGCTTCACAAGATGCTGCAGGCTGATCTGATATTAGACCTCTGCTAACAGTTGGTAATGTTAAAATGAGATGTGCCTTCAAAGGCATTTGCATTTGAACTAAAGAGCACCAGCCAGTTCAGGGATAGCCAGCCCCCTGCTGGGCTTAGGACCCTGGGAATGAGCAGACCCTGAGGCCGAAGAACTCACCCCCAGAAAGGAGGAGGACGCTGAAGCTGGCTGTGATGGTTGCCATAACAAAGTTTTATGCACACCAGAGGAAAGGGTGATCAGACAAGGCTTCATGGGGGAGGTGACAGATGTCTGTAAAGGTGGCAGTGCTGTAACATCACATGGGAACAACTACACTTGATCCCCAAATCTCTTCCATGGGTCTACACTCAACCCTCTAGAACCACTCAGAAGATAAATCCTCCACAATTATAAACCAGATTATGGCACCCCCTCCAGCCCTAAAATCTGTTGAGAATTATTGTTCTTACAATAAAACACCAAATCGTCCCCCATGGCACTTGGGGCTCTTCACGATGGAGCTCTGACTTCGACGGAAGCCCCATAGGCAGATCAGCAGGGCCTTGGGAAGCTAGGCAGCTCCTATTCCTCCAGGACAGGTGTCCAAATGGGACCTCCACCTGCCCTCTTAGAAGATAATCAAGGTTATGAGAAGGTGAGGCTAGGAGCAGACTAGTGTCCTGCTCTTGGCTAGCACGGGGTTTTCTGAAGAACTCTGGAGAGCCTCTCTAAGGGTATTGATTGGAATTATAGCATGAAATAAATGCACACAGGAGGGCGGAGCTACACAGAATGGAACTGCAATACTGTGTTTGGAAGGGAGGGCAGGGTTATGAAACCAGCAAGATAGGTAAAGATAACCCAGGGGTTAGGGTAGCAGGCAGCTCACACCCCTCTAGGGGTTAAGGAGAATAGAAGGAATGTGCTCTAGTGGCCATGCCAGTCACAGCCAATGCCAGGACTGTGGAAGAAAGGAGGGGAAGGAGAGAGGGATGGCCCCCTATCCTCCCACACTGCACTCTCCTGCTGCGGCTGCCTTTTGGCCAGATCCAGATAGAATTGAGAGCCTAAGGGAGTCTGGGTGATGTAGTTCTTAGGAGTTAGCCCTCTAGGGCTATGAGCAGACTATGAGGGCAGAAAATTAATTAGATAAGAATGACCACAAAAAAGCATTACCAGCACAGCAAGTGTCCAAGCATCCTGCAGGGAAAATGACAACAGCCAACCCTAAGAGGGTCAACTCTTCCCCAAGAAAAAATATGCCATGTAAGGAGAAGAGGAGCCTGGCTGACAGGCAGCATTCCCAGCCAGGCCAGAGTGTTCACATAGCACCTAGATTCTATGTCTGGCACACCTACCAGAACAATCCACACAGCCAGACATCCCATGCCCTGGTCCATGCACAGGGGGGAGGGCAGAGACCAGAGGGGTTGTCCTATGATCCTAGACCTCACCCATCCTCCCTGCTCCTCCCCAGGACCAAGACCTGGGCAGGTGACAGGAGCCTGTAGTGCCACCCATAAGTGAAGCAAAGATGACTCAGATCCAATAATAGAATAATGATAACAGTAAGTGATAACACTTGCATGTTATATAACATGTTATCGATTGTTATCACGGCAACAATCACACAATTAAGCTCTACCTGTGTTCCAGAGACTGTGCTCATTCTAGTAAATGATACAGCCCTCTTCCAGCTCCTAGGAGGTGGTGGCTAGTATTCCACTTAAAAAATGAGAGTAAGACCCACAATAGGTAAACAGCTTGCTAAGGTTACTGTCAAGCCCAAGTTTGCTGGCTGCAAGCCAGGCTATTAACTACCATGCCAGACTGTCCTCGATGCCAGCTGGAACCCACAGATGAGTGGGAGAGAGAGGCAGGATTCACGCAACCCTCTACAGTCAAAGGGTTGGAACTTGCCTCTTCAGAGTGGTCTTGCAACACTGGCCCTGTAGGCTGCATTTTCCAATTATGCCAACTTCTGATACCCTAAGCACTCAGCTTTCCCTTACCCCTGGGCCTTTGCACAGGCTATTTTCTTTACCTGGAATATTGCCTTCCTCCTTAATCCCCTCATGGCTTGATTCAATCTAACTTCTACTTACTATTGCTTGCTCCACAAAGCTTGTCCCTTGTCCTGCCCCCCCCCCCCCCCCAGAACTCAGCCCTCCACGTGGCTCTGAGTTTTGGCCTGTTTCCTCTACCAGGCTGCAAGCCCTGTAAAGGCTGAGACACAGTTGTCTGGCTTACCCCTGTGTTCCAAGAGCCCAGCCCAATGCCTGGCACATAATGGGTGCCTGGTAAATGTGTGGCAAAGGCAGTTGGATGCTGGCACCAATTCGGCCACCCGGAGCCTAGAGCACAGGGCAGCCCACACAAGGAGAACCACACCCAGTGCTGCAGGAGCAAAGCAGAGGGGGAATCTCTCCAATGATCTGAGGCTAGAGCAAGCAGGGCCTCAAGGAGGAACTCCCAGAGCCAGGGATGCTGAGCTGAGATCCAAGCACAGGCAGGCTTTTAGTGGCACAGAAGAAAGGGAAAGGTGTTCCCGGTAGAAGGAGCAGCACGTGCAAAGGCTCAGAAGAATGAGCATGCGTGGTGAGCTACTTGGAGTGAATGACAGGAGGGGCCATGAGAGATGAGACCTGCAAGGGATGGGGTTGGCTTGTGAGGGACATCTAGGCTGGAAACAGGAGGCCAAGCTGGGTGGCAAAGAACACAAGCTTTAGGTTCAGAAAGACTTGAGATTGACTCTACACTTGGCCAGTTCCTGGACTTGTGACCTTGGATGAATTGCCTGACATTTCCAAGCCTTAGTTTCCCCATCTGCAAAATGGAATAATCACAGTTCTTGCCCCTAAGAGAATTAAAGGAAGTAATACGTGTAAAATGCTTTGCACAGTAAACGGCACATGGCAGGCATCATGGTAAGTGTCAAGCCTTCGTAGAGCCATGCTGTCCTTTCCGGCAATCCAGGGGGAGTGGCTATGAAAAGTTTGTCCAGGATGGAGACAGGAGCTGCCCAGGAAGAGAAGAGGGGAGAGGGGAATTTTAAACAGGACCTTAAAGAAGGCGCTTGGGGAGGCAAGGCAGGGGTAGGAGACACGTACCGGGGGTGAGAGGACCAAAGCTCAGGGGCTCTGTGGGACCAGCAGGAGGGGCATGACGTGGGATGGGCCAGGAAGGAGAGGGAGAGGCCAGGATGCAGTGCCGTCAATGGAGGAGGATCTCTGGAGTCAGCAGGTCAGAGTATGTGTGTGGTACTGAGCAAACCAAGAAACGACCATGGTCTACTGCTTCCTCCATGGTGAGACCAGCTGATCATTCCTGCCTCAGTGGTCTGGTGAGGTCCCCAAGTAGAATACTGTCTGACTCCCTACACCTGGGGGTGGTCATTATAATGACCAGTGGCCATGGTCATTACAGGAGGGCACGATCATTTGTGGGGTGTCTCTGGGTTGCACCAGAGTGAAGTGAGAGAGGAGACCAGAGAGGAGGCTCAACCCATGCCTCCTGGAGGCAGGCATCCCTTTAGCTCCTCCCCTCCACATTGGCTGCCTTACTCCACCTCCACCCACCTACCTGTAGGGACAGGTGGAAACAGATATGAGCAAACTCTCTCTTTTTAGGATTCTGAATTCCTATGCAACGTCTGGGGAGAAGGACTAAGGAGAGGGGAAGACAACCAGAGAAGTCCAGCACCCAATTTGAGCCAGTTGAGTGGTCCCTGATCTGGGAAGGTTGGGTATTATCATTATTGTCTCTCTGCACTTCAGCAGGTAAATGAGCCGGGTTCCTCCAGGGGCCTGGCATCCTAGACCTGAAGTCAGAGCCAGAAGGCTCATCATTCCCACAAAGACAGATGTGCCCAGACAGGGCTGTGGACTTGCTCAGGGTCACCAGTTAGTCAGGTGGTGCCAGAACCATACTATGCCCAGATTGACACACACACACACACACACACACACACACACACCCCACCCATTATACCAAGCCACTTCTGGGAGCACAATATTGTCTCTGGAAGCCCCTGGAAGGCAGGGACAGAACCAAGGACCAAACACGACCACCACCATCATCAACAACAACAGCTATGGCTTGCTGAGCACCAACAGCACACAGGGTACCTGGCATTGTCTCCTCACTGACCCTCCAGCAACTCTTCAGGCTTCTGTATAGATAAAGTTGTGTGACATTGTCAAGGTCACACCATCTAGTCTTCTCAGGCCACCATTTGGTCTCTCTATTCTGATCTGGCCATTGGAGGAGCAACCTGCCCACTAACTAGTGACTTCAGAATCTGCCCTGTATACCTACCCACTCAATGCTCTGTCAACACTTATATTTTTGCCAAACTTTGTTGTAAGTGCTCTATATAAGTGATCCTCATTTTCCAGATGAGGAAACTGAGACATAGAGAGGTTAGGTAAGTTGTCTAGGGTTACTGAACCAGGTACAGTGACTAAACTGAGAATTCTTACCATAATCTCTGAATGAGCCAGGAGAGCTGCACCAGACACCACCGTAGAACGTGATTATACACAAGCATCATACCTCTTTTGTCAGTAGCCTCCTGTGGGTAGAAAAAATTACCTCAAACAAAAACCATTCTGGACAAGACAAGTTACTCTGGGTCTCAGTTTCCCCATCTGTAAAATATCCTTGCCTACTCTGATAGCTTAGGATGAAGTCAAGGCCACAGAACTACTGAGGGTCAAACACCACCCAGACACACCTGATTTCCTGATATCTCATCCTGGGTCATTTCCCTTTTCTGGAAATCTCCAATCATCACACACACGTATGCACACGTACATACACACACACACGACAGGCACTACTTAGAAAACTATAGGCCAAGGAAATTCCCCTTCTTTTAGCACCATCCTGAAAAGGGAACATACGACACACCTTGGGAGAAGGTGTGGGTTGAAGTTTGGGTTGCTGGCCACACAGCTTCCCACTCAAGGAACACCCCAACAATGCATCATACCCACCACCACTTGCTCGTCCTAGAGGACAGTGCAAGGTCAGGAGCATGGGCTTTGGTGTCAGGCTGGTATAGGTCTCAGCTCTGCCTGCTATTGCTGTTACTTAAATCCTCTATGCCTCAATTTCCTCCTACTTATTGAGAGAATGAAAGGACATACCACATAAGAGTGCTTGGCACAAAGGCTGGCACGGAGCAAGCATTCTGTCCCTGTCAGCTATTACAATTCACTGTGAATTCACACTGTTCTTTACTCACCGATTCACCCTCTACTCCAGTCTCTGTCAACAAACCTGCTTTGGACCTTTCCTCAATGACCTCCCTCCCTCTAGTCCTAGCTCTAGATGGACGTAAGAGGAGAAGACCATCGTCTTCTGGATTCCTGTCTAAGCTCAAACATCGTAACAGATCACCATGAACCTAGTGGCTTACAACCACACAGCTTGACCCTGTTGCAGTCCTGGAGGTCAGAAATCCAAATCAGCCTCACTGGGCTACAGCCAAGTGTTAGCAGGGCTGGTCCCCTCTGGAAGAGATCTGGGGGACAGTCCCTTTCTTTGCATGGGAGTAGAAACTCTCCAGAGGTACCCACCAACCCAGGCTCAAGGACCATTTCTCCGCCGTCAAAGCCAGCAACGTAGAATCTTCTCTTTGATCTCTGCTTCTGTCCTCACATCTCTTCTTGCTGACTCAGGCCCTTGTGTCTCCCGCTCAGGAGGCCCTAGAAAAATCTAGGATGGTTCCCCATCTCAAGACCTTTATCTTAATCACATCTGCAAAGTCCTTTATATCAGGGAGAGTAACGTATTCACAGGTTCTAGGGATTTGAATGTAGATGTGTTTGGAGGGGCCATTCTTCTGTCCACCACACCCAGGCCCAGGATCCTGGCCCCCTGGCTTCCCCGGGGCCTCAGAAAAGAGAGAGATTAGGTTGCCGACCTCCATCCCTGGACACAGCTGAGAAGTTGGCAGACATCACGCCCTCTCAGACTCAGACACTTAGATCAATGCCACCATGTGCATTTCTCAGTTGATAGAACTAAGGCCTGGATGTGACACAGCTCAGGTCAAGTGCCAGGTAAAGAAGGGCCTCCCCACCAAAAAAAAAAAAAAAAAAAAAAAAGGGAGGGCATCCCCCCTGGTGGGGCACCCTGCAGTACTGCCAGTTACCTTCCTGATGTGTTCCCAGACCCCAGGCTTTTTTCTCTCCAGCCCAACCTCAACCCAGCCTCCAGGATGATCTTGTTAGAACAGCCCCAATCCTCTGCCTCTCCTGGCTTGAAACCCTCACCCAGGTTCTCTGTTGCCTCTAGGGTAAAATTCAAGCTCCCTGACCTGGCTCACTGGGGCCTTTCTGACCCAGACTCTGCCCCCCATCGCCCTTTCTCAGCTTCCTCTCCCATGGCTCTCCCCTCCCCCACCTCCACAGGCTGAGTCCTTCTCAAAGACATCATTATCTTCATCATTTTGGTAATAAAACCCACAACTTCCTCTTACTGAATGCAAATAACCGGGCAAGGGAATGTACTAACATTCAGTTATCTGCAAATGCTCTTCTCCTAACTAGAATTCTTGACTCTCTTCCACCTGTTAGCTAATAGACCAGGCTTGCCAGGAGGTCACAAGCCCACCTGCCCCTTCAGGCAGGATTAAACTCGCCCTCCTCTGGGCAGCCATGGAATGACCTCTGGCTTCCATTGCAACTGCTCTTGACAGACTTCCTGTCTTGCTTGTTTTCCACCCTGAGCTCCTTGGGGAATCTCTTACTTAATTAGGCATCCCCAGCACTAGGTGCCTGACAGGATACAAATTCAGCATCGAGTGAAATGTTGGAGAAAAGAATGAATCCAAGCCTCCTCTCAAGCCACTCCATTCCTCTTTATCCAAGCCTGCGTTCAGCAAGTGCTCGGCAGGCAGGTGCTTAGGTTCAGAGAACAACATGAGACAGGATTCTTTTGGGATTCTTAGGATCCAAAACTGTAGCGGGGAAGGAGGTAAGAGAGAACATTCTAAGTGCTCTGCATGTCTTTCACCTCTGCTTGTTTAGTCTCTACAATTGTTCTGCTGAGTAGATTCTGTTACTACACTGATTTTACAGGTGAAGAAACCAAGCACTAAGAGGTAAGGATCTACCCCCAATCTCAGGGCAGGTAATCTGGGTGGTAGGATTTGAGATGGAGCTGAGGTCCCTATCCAGCCAAACCACCACCAGGAAGCCATGTACCCACCCACCCACTCCCATCCACTGCCTTGTACCTGTATTTATTTATCACTTACTATGTAAGAGGCACAAAGCAGGTGTTCTACATGCAATGCTTACTTAACCCTCCTCATGATCCTGGGATGTACTACAATCACCCCTGTTTTAGAGACTCATACCACCTCATTTAGGCTGAGTGTCTTGCTTAAAGCACAAAGGTTGGCTTTACCCTGCTTTCTTTTAAGCCTCAACTGAAGAAATAGTCTGTGGGGAATAACCTAGTCCTGTGAACACTGTGTGTATCCAATTGCAGTGGGCTTCAGCCCTGTTATGCCCACTCAGGCCTAGGGACCTTGGATGGTCGCCAAAAGGCTGTGTGGCCATCTCAGGATTAAGGCAGGTTGGGAGGCCAGCACCTAAGGTCTCCTGCTTTGAGTTGCATGGAAGGAGAAAGGAATCGGTTTGGGGTCAGTTGTCCTGGGATCAATTCTATTACCACTTCTCCCAGCCCCTTACTAGCTCTATGACCTTAGGCAAATCATTGAAACTTCTGTGCCTTAACTTCCCCAATGGTAAAATAACATTTCCTTGGCAGAACTGTTACAGGATCAAATGAAATGGGTACATAGAGCTGCCAGTAACTGCCTGGTGTATAATCACAGTAATGTTAATAATAACAATCAAAACTGAAGTTCACAGAAGGTACAGGCCCAAGGTCACATGGTGTCCAGTATAACCCATGCTTTTCTTTCCATAGCTTCTGTTTTCAGCCATAATGCCAGCACTTGGGCAGCTCCCATGGTTTAACACCACAGAGTCCTCTTTGACCAGTCCTTCTGCCTCGTGGCCCATCCCCACCCCTGATCGGGACACTTGCAAGTGCTCAGTAATGGGTGCATCTGTCTCCCGAGTTTCCTGCCCCTGTGTCGGGCCCCTCTGCCTCTCTTCTGGGCTAGCTCAATAACCTTTTAAGAACAGAGGCCAGCACAGCACCCAGAGCTTCATATGTACTCAGTAATTATTGAATGAGTTCTGTCATGATCTCTCCAGGCACTTTACTTCTTAATCTCCACTTACTTTGCCCCAAATTCTCCAATCCTGAGATAGCTGTGAATGCCTTGCTATGCACATACAGGGCCTCTCCTAGCAGCCCCAGTGTCATCTCATGGGCCCCATGGACTGAAGACTCTCATGCTTTCCTCCTGTATCCTTCAAAATTCTTATCATCAGTCTGTCTTTGTTCATTCTATTCCCTGTGCTTGGAATGCCCTTCCCTTCCCTCCCAGACCCACTTGGCAAATTTCCAGTCATCTTTCAAAACATTCTTTCTTCACCCTAAAAATATGTATTGAGTGCCCATGATGTGGCAGGCACTGTTCTGGACTCTACATTCAGGAACAAAAAGAGAAGTCCCTGACCACAGGACACCTGTAGTCTACTGACAGTCTGGCTGTGGAGGCATGGTGGTGGTGGTTGGGGTACCCTGTAGCTCCAGCAACCCCCTTCAAGGTGCCTCTTCCCAAACCTCCCTCCATTCACAGATACCACTGAGCTCCTTCCTGGTGCCCCTCTGTACTGGAATACTGATCACCAGGGTCTAGTGACATGTCTTTGTCAAGAATGGCCAGGACTCTTGTTTCTGCATCATGGTGTCTGAAGGAAGGAAGGATGGGAAAGGTTCCCAAGAGGTGGAACTGCAAGCTGCAGACAGGCAGTGGGGCTAGAGGAGGCAGTGAGGCTGCAGACCCGGCTGGAGGCAGACTGAATTTACCCCTTCCACAAGTACCCCAATCACGCCCTACCCTGGATAATGCCTCAGATCTTGAAGTGACCCCCAGTGTGTGCTGGAAGTTCTCAATCCTACTAGACTGGATGTTTAGCATGTGGAGTGCTTCTGGGGCTCCCAGCTGTCTTGACCCTTCCTGGTCGCCCTGGGCAATCAGTCAGCCTCACTGCAAAGTAGAGACCACCGAGGAGAAGGGCGTGGGAGGACAAGATGAGAATTAGCCCTTGGCGTTTCCTAAGAGAAGAATCTTGGTTTGGCCATCACCTCCCCACTGTGCTATTATCAACCCCCTTCTCAGCTGAAAACCTAGAGGTCAGAGGGTAAGTAATGTGCCCTCCGTTGCCAGCCGGTGGTAGAACCCAGGTGTACACTCAGGTCATTGGGCCCCAGAGACCACTCACTTGCCTAATTTCAATCCAAGTTTCAGGGGCGATGCCAGGGTTTCCCACCCTCAGCACTGCTGTCATTGGGCCAGCTGTCCTGAGCACTGTAGAGTGTTTAATACCATCCCTGGCTTCTGCCTACCTGATGCCAGAAATCACCTCCTTCTTCCTACACATAGACCAGTTGTGATAACCAAACAGGTCTCCAAACATTGTCCAATGTTGCACGGGGGCAAAAATCTCCCCGCTGGTCTCCTAACTGAGCTACGTGGACAAGTTTCATGGCCTTGGGTACCACTGCCCTCTCATATAAGACAATCTGGATGAGCGGTCTCCAGTGCTCAATGACTCAATGGGGGGGGGGGCAAGTATCAATTTTATTTATTTGTACTTTAATCCTTAATCTATGTATATTTAATTTTATTCAAGATCCAAGACATTGGTCTTTACCAGCGTGTGCTATTTAGGTTGCTAGTAGAACACAACTATGTCTCTGAATAAATATGATGAGCAAGGACATGTTTAATATTATTTAGAGGGAGGAACAATCAGAAGAGTCTGGAGACCATTCTGCTAGATGGTCCCAAGGTTTCTGTCAGGCATCTATCCTAAGTTTTAAGAGAATAAAAGGGAGCCTCCTACAATCCTGTGATGTCAGGAGTACTACTCCTTTCTGGGCTTCAATTTCCCCATCAGTTAAATGGAGATAGAAAAGGATGTACCTCATAAGATTATTTCATGGGCCAAAAAAATAATGCATGCCCAGTGCTTAGCATGGTGTAGAATCCTGCTCAGAAATGTGATTTTCACGTATAGATGAGAAAACTAAGGTTACAGAATCTTCCAAAATTCCCCCTTGGGTCTTAGGCTCCTGTGTGGTGAAGGCCAAATTCAATCATCTAGGGGTCTCACCCCAGTCCACCTTGCTCCTCACCCCCAAATACATGGCTCCCGTGGATCCTCAGGGAATTTTCAGGGCTTTCCCACCCTTTCATATTTGTGTCCCTAGGACCTGGCACACAGCAGCACATGTCAGATTTCAATTTGGTGGAATAAATAACCGGTTCCCAGTCCCATTTTGTGTTATAGCTTTCTGTTTGCCTTAATTTCTACTCTCCTCAGGAATGTAAAATGCAAAGCCACTGCTATAGATGCTCATTAAAATTTGTTGAAGAAATAAATGAATGAACAATGAACAAAGACAGTTCCTGTTTTATGGGTCAGGCCTCAGATTTCTGAAAATTACAAAAGCGCTTAGGAGAAGGTACTCTCATAGCACCCCAGAATGTTCCTTCAAGGCTTGTATTACGGTTTATAGTTGCGTGGTTGTCAGTCTTCCTCCCCTCCCTCATAGATGACAATCTCCACAAAGTCTGGATGGTCCTTTCTGCCCATTGTCATATTTCTAGTGCCCTGTGCTTGTCTAGCATACAGTGGTACCCATGACTTGCATGCTGAGGGGACAACCTGAGTCCATAAAGTAAGAGATGATCCTAGCCTCTCCTGCCTTTTACAGCGGAGGCCCAGAGGATGGAGGTGGCCTGGTCACAGTCTCTCGGCCAGCCACCATCAGAAGCAGGTCGACTGCCACCCCAATTTCTATCTCCCTCCCTTCCCTTAATCAGGAATACTGAGGATGGTGGCAACTCAGGTGCTCAGAATCCCAGGGGTGTCTCTAAGAGAAAGGAGAGGAAACATCTCGATCTTCCCTGTTGGTGTCAATGGAAGATGTGCAGCAGCAGGGAGAAGTCTGTCCTTCCGGAGTGTATGAAGGCCAGGACAGGAGCTTGAACCAGCCCCACCCTCTCCCTATACTGGCTGTTGACTCAGTAGGTCATAACTGGAAAGTGCTTTGCAAATGGGCAGGCATCTCTGAGGGACAAACCAATTAGTACAGGCCAGCCCCGGACTCACCAAAACCATCTGCCTCTCTTCACCTGCCCAATCCTCCATCATCCCTTCACTTGTACCATGGCAGCGAATAGTGGTCATCAGCCAGGCCACGCCACTTACTAGCTGTGGGATTTGGAGCAACATTCTTAACATCGCTCTGCCTCGGTACTCGTCATGTAAAATGGGCACAACAGTGTTTATCGCCCAGGGTTGTTATGAGAATTTGAAGTTTATATATTTATATATATGGCTCAGAGCAGTGCCTGGCACACAAAATGTGCCACACAAATGTCAGTGTCTATTACTCTGTGCTAGGCGCTGAGAATGCACCTCCCTGCCCCTTTTGCCCCTCTAAACTGACCTCTCCTTTGTTACGATGGATGCACGTCTGTGCTCTTCTCAAACACTTGCTCCTCACTTGGCAGCAGATCTCATCCCTTCTCACCTCCTCAAAGCCATTGCTCTAGCAATTGTCTCCTTTTTGGTCTGAATCATCCATTTCTGCCTCTAGGCTTAATGATTCTCATCAGCATGAAGACATGCTCCCTTGCTCACGCTCGCTTGCTCACACACACACACACACACACACACGTGAGCCCACATCCTCCCCTAGCTTCCACCTTGCAGCTTTGCTCCTCTTTATAGCAAAGCTCCTCAAAAGAGCTGAATATGCACTCTACCTCCAAATCCTTGACTCCCTCCTGCTCTGGTCAGGCTTGTACCCCAACCCTCCTTCAAAAGTGCTCTTGCCAAAGTCAACAGTGAGCCCTCCCCGTCAATCCAATGACTGAGCGCCAGTCTGGATCTTAATGAACCGGGCAGTGGCATGACACACCATGCACTTCCTCCTCTGTGAAGATCTAAGGGTGGCTTTTAGGACTGACAGCCTTTAGCTTCTCCTCCCAACTTGGTGGCTTCTCCTCAGTCTCCTTTGCTGGTTCCTCCCCACTTTTCCTGCCTTCGAAAACACTGCACAGGAGGCCCAAGGCACAGTCCTTGGCCCTCTTCTCCTCTGTGACCTCCTGCAGCCTGCCGGCCTCAAATACCATGCATACACTGCACACAGTCGGCTCCCCAAGGTCTGTCTCCAGCCCAGCCTCACCCACTCCACACCTCCTCACCTCCACAGGGAAGTCCTTAGGCATCTGCATCAAATGTGTTCACCATCAGTCCTCCTTCAGCGAATACCCCCAAATTGCTTCACCTGCCATCTTTCCATCTCAATCGATGACAATTCAATCTTTCTGTTTGCTCAGGTCCAAAATCCTTGGATTCATCTCCACTCCTCTCTCCCATTTGTGCTGCTTTCCAGTCTGGTAGCAAATATTGCTGGTTCTCTCCTCAGAAGATGGTCAGTCTGACCATGTAGCCCTTAGCAGCCCTCCTACCCTTGATCTGAGGCCACCACCTCACCTGGATTGTCACTGAGGTCTTCACAGAGGACCCTTCTGCTGCCATCCTCATCCTGCTTGGCTGTTTCCAGCACAGCCCCACAAGAAATCCTGTTAAGACATAAGGCAGATCATGTCATTCCTCTGCTAAAGCCCTCCATGTGGCTTCTGTCACAATCAGAATGAAAGCCAGAGTTGGCATAATAGCTCATAAGGTTGTGTGGGACCTATGTCCTTCCCTGGCACCCCACAGACTCCAGTCCCTGCCCTGCTCTGTGCTGCTGCCGGGATGTTCCCCTCCAGGGGAGCAGGGGTTCTGTGCAGGGGCTCACTGGCTCCCCCTTCTATCCTCCCCCCAGGCCGCCTCCTCAGGGAGGCCCTACCTGGCCCCTCTCTTCCCACGTACACCTTCACCCCACCACGCTCTCTGCCCTGCTCGGCCCTAGTTTCCTCTCTGGCTCTGCGCCTTCCTGACACATGGGGTGCTTCCCTCATTTGCTTCCCCGGCAGCCCCCTGGGATGTGAGCTCCATGCCAGTGGGATGGGAGCTTAGGACAGTCTCGTTCACTGCCAGCCACACGTAGCGTGCAGTCAGTGTCTGGTAAGTGAATGAATCGCCCGTTGGCTCGGTTTGCCTCTGTTCATTGTGAGGGAAGAAGCTGCGCCTTCTGCGTGGTCTCACCCAGGGAGGCACTTGCTACGGCCTCTCGTGAGGATTTGTCAGGAGAATGGACAATGACATTAACAGCTACGTGAAGAATTCTGTTGTAGCAGAGATCATGCTGGGCAGCATCAGTCATGTTCTTCAGAAACCAGCATCCTCCTCCAGGTGCTTCTTGGTCACTGCCTTCAAAGTCAGGCCTGGTATGCGGGCTCCGACTTGGGAAGATATGGCCTCTGCTCTTCCCCCCACCACGGCCCGGAGGCTGCCGCTCACAGCCCCAGGCCCTGCGGTCTTTCCATGTCCATCTACAGGCCTCTCCCACACCCTTGAGGCCTCGCCTGATGTCCTGGCCCACTGGACTCTCTCTGCCCCTCGGTAACCTTTCCACCCCGAGCCTCACCCTGCCAGGTGCCCTGTGAGTCAGCAGGAGGGCTCTCTCTCACACCTCCAGACGGGGTGGAGGCCATTTCCTGGGTGAGGAGTGTCCTCTGTCTCCAGAAGTCTCTCTAGGCTTCTGCCCATGGGCAGAGGAAGACCAGCCCACCCAGGGCTCCATCACGATGGACAGGGTTGGGAGCACCTGGAGCTTCTCTCCTGGTGGCTTCTATTTCCTCCAGGGAGGCGGGAAGTAAGGTCTTCAGCTGAAGCTGATGATGGGGAAGGAAGTGTGGAGGGTGGAGGAGACAGTTTGAAACAGCTGAGAGCGGGACAGTGACTGGAGAGAATGAGAGCAGCTTGCCAGGCAGTAATTGGCGTGTTTGGATATTTTTCTCAGGCCATGGTTAACACACAGGTGCAACAGCAGAGGAGGTGGAGAGTCACCTTTAACCAGAGTTGGGGTTTTGCCCAACAGTGTAATGAGTCAAGTGGGAACAAGAGAAATTGTATGTCGGGGAGTGACTATAATGAAAATGACAGTATGAGAGGTGAGAGTGTGTCATAAGGACACCCAGTGGCCCAAAGGCCTAAGTTTGTTGGGAAAAACTCTGACAACAGATTTGAAATTGGAACTGTCCTAGAACGCCTTTTCCAGAAAGTTCCCTGACCCACCCCTTTCCAGCGTGGGATCAGTCACTGTCTCCTATCTGCTCCCACAGCACCCTGTGCTCACCTGTATTGTATTTTAGTGGTTGACTTATACTTGATTGTATATCTTCCTCCTAGACCACGAGCACTTGGAGGAAGGAAGCCATTCTCATATTTCTTTGATGCCAGACCCAAGAAAAAGCTCACCAAGCAATCACTGACTGCCTGAACACACGTATTTGATAGAACCCAGACCGTGTTCTGTATAGTAATAGATCCTCATGTTTGTATAGCAATTTGCAGTTGGTAAAGTAATTTCGTATTCATGATCTTGTTTCAATCTTACAACCACCCTGCAAGAGAGCAACTCATTCGTTCACTCACTCACTCACTCACTCACTCACTCACTCACTCATCATTCTACTAAGAGCACTTACTCTGTGTCAGGTGCTGTTTTAGGCACTGGAAGACAGAAACAGAACAGACAAAAACAAAACAAAACAAACAAAATCCTCCTACCTTCGTGGCGCTTACACTCCTGCAGAAGGGGTTGCCTGATTTACAGATGGGTAGAGCTGAGGTCAGCTCAGAGAGGCTAAGCAACCTGACCAAGGTCACGGGGCCTGCGGGTAAAAGAATCAGGATTGGGACACAGGACTGTCTGACTCCAAGTATGAGGAGTGCATTTCTCACCACACCACAGTTACCTCTCGGGATCGTGGGCTTATCCATGAAGTGTCTCCCCCCAGCCCCCCAATCTAACAACAAATAAAAGGAGACTTGGCAGAGATCCACACCCCGGACTACCTTGGAACTTCTTCCCTTGTCGGTATATGTGTTTAACAAAGATGTGAGAAATACCTGCCAGGTCTCTTCTTGCCAGAGCCAACGACAGAAGCCACACCGCATTGTGAACACAGCGTCTGCTTGTGTGCAAACCCGCAGGCATTTTTAGCAACTTTGGGGAACATAAAGAAAGCTGTTGGTTTTGTTTGCACATATTTTTCGCCTCTGCAAAAGGCTTCTCACCAAGCAGCAGCCTCAGAGCTGCCTTGTATTTGATCTTAAGACATGTAATGTCTTTGTAACTCACTGGCTGAGCTACAGCTGAAAATTCTTTCACCTGTTCTTTGTTCCCTCCTGTGGAAAATGGGTCTGGCAATCAAGGTCCCTACCTCCCAGGGTGGTTGTGTGGATTGAATGAGGTCCTATGAAAATGCCAGCCTTTCTGGAAAGCTTTATGCCCTGGGGGAAGACTGGGGATGAGTGCGGTGAAGGCAGCCTAGGGAGATACCTTCCTCAGAAGCTGAAGCACCTGGACTGGAATCTCAGCTCTACCACTCAGCGCAGCAGAACCTTTGACGAGTACCTTAGAGCCAGTCGGTTCTTCCTCCCTCAGTCTCCCTCATCAGTTTCCCAAAGGATTGTACTTAGTGTTAGAAACAACATATACGCAGTGTCCAGCATGGAGCCTGCATGTGAGAACTGTTTAATAAATGGCACACAGTGTTTAGTATTATTATTAGCATCATCACTACTGGTATTAATATTTGAGTGGTCAGGCGAGCAACAATTTTAGGAATTTCAGACTGCATGCCTTGAGGCAGGGATTATATTTTTTTTGTATCTTTGTATGCCCGATGTCCAAAACTCAACCCGGAAGTTAGGAACTGCTGGTAAAAGTTTGGAGAACTAGAGTAGATGAAGGAACAGTCAAACCCCTTGGTGTGGTTAGCTCAGGCTTGGGCAAGAACAGGTGTTCACTGCACACTTGCCATGGGGCAAACCTCAGTCTTCATGTGTGTTCACTCCTTATCCTAACTTACAAGGTAGTTATTTTTGTTATCCACATTTTTTAAATTACGAAATTGACCCTCCATGGTCAAATGACTTGCCCAAGTTCACTTAGACAGTGGAGGCAGAGCGAAGACCAGAACCCAAGGGCATCTTGCTTCTGAATCCACATTCTCACCCTCAACCTTGAACTGCCAGCAAGAGTTCTGCCTTGAGGTTTCTCTTGCTTCTGACTTCTCATTGAGTTCCTGGCTATTTGGTTGTTTCTGATGTTCTCAGCAGGAAGAGTAAACCTTCTCTCTATAGAAGCCTGAGAAAATGATTGACATGGCCAGCCTGTTTATTGTTTGGGAGTGTTTGTTGTGTTTCAGTGTTCCCCCCATAATGGCAGGCACTGATAGTGCAAATGGAGACCATCACACATCTAAGGCCACCCTGTCCTTGGCAGTACCAACCCATGCTGGAAGCAGATGTCACCCTCTGCCAAGAGGCACAGGGGTTCCCACTCATGCTCTTCTCCTGGGAAATAGGTGCTGGCACATAGAGCTGAAGGGGAGTGGAGGGGATGGAACAAACGTGCCCTGGGAGCTCCTGCCAATGGGACCAGAGGCTAGCAAGTGGGAATGAGCAGAGGCCAAATTGCTCTGCAGCTCCCCAACTCATCGGGTGCTTCTGTTAGGGCAGCACAGGGGATATTCCCAACAGCTTACTGTATAGTCCAGACCTAACAGAATCACAGCCCCTCCATCCAAAGGGCAGAGAAGCCTTACCCAAGGTCTCACAGCCTCAGCGGAGGAGCCAGAACTGCCATCGCCCTCATGCCCAAACCTGTGATCTCTCTACAGTGCGATGTCAGGGGATGGAGACCAAATCCCAAAGGAGCCATGTAAAGGACTCTCTCGGTTGGTCTTTGAGTGGTATGGTAACACAGCAGGTTAAGAGTTCCATCTCTAAAGTGAGAGTGACCTGAGTCTGAATTCCAGCCCACTATGAGCTTAGTGACTATGGACAAGCCATGTAACTTCTGTGGACCCCAAGTGGAGGAATCGGTACCCCTACTTTGCAGGCTGCCTTGAGAATTTCATGATACAGTGCATAGAACATCCTGTGCCCACTTCTGGGCAAACGTTACCTTTGTTTCTTCCTTAGTTATCCAAACAAGTGATGGGCATTAAAATGGTCACTTTGCATACAGTATTTCATTCAGTGCTCTAAAGTAGGAATTAAGGAATTAAAGTATCCCCGGTAAACAGACAAGTGAACAGTGTCAGAACGTTTAGGTGACTTGTCCAAGGGACCTTGACTCTCCGACTCCAGAGTCTTTGTTTTCTGTAGTAGTTCAGAGATACACTTGTTTTGGTTTGTTTTTTTTTGTTTTATATCCAAGGGTGGCACACTGTGGCATCGAATGTCCATGTGTGAGATTCCTATTATCCTTATTAACCACCATAGTTCTTTTAGAAGAGCGAGATTTCTCCAACATGTTTTCTCATAGCACCAGTCTCAGAATCACCAAGCAATCTCACCAAAAATGCAGATCCCCAGGGCCAGCCCCCAGAACCACTGAAGCAGAACTGCCAGGTATGAGATTGTTTACCAAGCTCCCCGGCTGATTCTAAACCAGTTTGAGAACCACTGTCTTTGAGAGTCAGTCATCCAGTAAACACTGGTTGAATGGAAGAGGGAAGAGTTTTCAAAAAACTAAGTTTGAAAAGCCATCTTGTGTGCCGGGATCAGGGTATGACCATCAGAGACAGGAAGACCCTGGGCTGGGGCAGAGGCCCAGTGATTCCCAGATGCCCTTGTTGTAGTGCCAATGAAGGAATTCAGGCCTGGGGGGGGGGCGGTAAAGGGCACTCCAGGTAACCAGGCCAAACTTCCAGGGATCTCTGTAGGAAAAGTAGCATGCCAGCAGGTCCCACAGCAGTGAGGACAAAGGTCTAGCTAGGGATGAAGGAATCAGGGACCACACCTGGCCTGATCTTCTGAGAAACTGGCCAAAGGACAAGGCAGGAGCCAGGGCTCCAGCACAGATATAAGGCACGGTCTCCTTCATGAGCACAGTGCAGCCTACAACTCTAGAGCACAAGGTCAGAGGGGAGTTGGAACAGGGTGAACTTGATGCAAACCTCTGAACAGAAGCCAAAAGCATACAGCCAGGACAGCATCCTGGGAGGACATTGGGTGGCTCTGGCACAGGCAGTTACAGCCCACTGGGGTGGGGAGTCAGCACATGAGCACAATCTGCACCCTCCCTAGGTCACCTGGCCTAGCCACCTGCCAGCATCTGCACTTGCCTGAAGCAATGGGATATATCTTCATACTTAATGTCTTTAAGTAATGGTTCCTGCCATGAGCCATGTGACCTCAGTCAAGTGCTTTCATGACCCTGGGCATCCCATCTTCCTCTGCTATGTGAGGGACCACACTTGATGACTCCAAGGTCCCTAACAGCTCTTGCATCTACCAACTGGTGTATCTGTGAAAATTAGCTGGTATGTTTATGAATGAGCCAGACCCCACATGTTCCTTGAATCCTTGATTTTGCTGGTTTCTGACCGGTAGATGCCCATCTTCCTTCTAAGCTCTAGCACAAGCAGGAGACAAGGCCCCAGGCAATTTCAAATCAGGGTTTCTCCCACTGATTATTCTCATTTGTCCTGGTTTGGCCATATAGGCATCAGAGGTACATGGGTGCCAGCAGAGAATTTTACCAGGGTGTAAGCATGCTCATCTTTCCTTAATGAAGAAGAAGAAGGAGAAGAAGAAGAAGAAGAGAAGGAGAAAGAAAGAGGCACGAAGCACAAACACTTCTTGGAGGGGCGCCCAAGTGTATGAGGAAAATAGGAGTGCTCTACCCAAGTGACAGACTTGAGGAGGTGGGTCACGTGGGAGCTCTTGACTAATTTGGCAACATATGAAATGATGGGGGCAAACTGGTCTGCTCGCTCAGAAAATGCAAGGAGGAGGCAGCAAAGCAACACTGCCAAATATTTCCAGGCTTGGCGGCAATAGGAGAAAGGGGAGGAGTTTTGGCTATTGTAACAACATTGACTGAAATCTTAGAAAGATTTTTAAAGTTGATGGGATGGACCTCCTGATGCCCAGGGTGGCAACCAGAAGGTGGGAGGGAGTGGGGAGAAATGGGGACCTTGAAACCACATGGCTCTGCCAAGTATGAGTCATGGGTTTGAGGACAAACTGGGTATCCTTTCTGAGCTTTGGTTTCTCAAATGTAAACACAGTTTCGTGGAACTAATTCAAAAAATGAAGGATACCTGAACCATAGCTCATACATCCTAAGACACTGATTTTAACATCTCTAAAATGAGGGTGTGTTCTGTGATCTATCACTTTTTGGAATCTATGAAATTAATAGTATGTAAAAGTCATCACAGAAAGGGAACACTCAAAAGTATGGGCAAACATTATCTAGTAAGAGCCAGAAAATGTGACCTACAGCGTGTCCTGCAGTATATTCAAGGCCATTAACTACCATGCCGGGATAGCCAGGTGGCTGGGGCACAGGGACCACTTCTCCCATTCATTGTACACTGTTCATGATCTGCTGGATGAATGGATAAACCGAAGGGCCCTGAGGTTCTTTCCAAATCCAAGATTCCAGATTCCTTGGACAGTCTATCTGCTACCATAAGTCTACCATTGAGGAGTTCCCTATTCTCTGAATCCAAAATCAGGATGTGATTTCTCATCATCACCCAATAAAATCCCGTCAATGTTCTGCTCGGACTCAAGTCATCTGCAGAAGTCTAGAGCCATCCAGAACAACCCCAAGTTCTTGGAACCATATTGCTTCCTACCGCTGGCTTCTTCCTTCTACCATCCTCCTTCCCGCCTTCTTTCTTTCCCCCAGCATAGGGGGATGTGCGTTGCACACAGCAGGGGCAAATGTTAGGGTTCCTGCCCACAGATTATTGAGAGCCTGGCAGCGAAGACAGTTCAACAGGTAATAACAAGTAACGACTGAAAAAGCAGGGTGTGCTGAGGTCAAGCAAACAGGGGGAAGCTCTCCTCACACTGGCTGCCTGACAAAACCCTACTCCATTCTGGAGACATAACTCAGCACACCCTCCTCTGTGTAGCGGTCCTGGGTCCTCCATGTGGCCTGACTTCCCCACTGAGGGCCTCAGCTTGTGGTGGCACCTTTCACTCTGGTCTCTGGATCTCTGATGCCACTTCTAGTCTGTGAACTCCTGGGGCACGAGTGTGTCTCTTCACAGCTTTATTCCTAGCATGACAGTGTGAGCAGAGTAGGAGCTCCGGAAATGTTTGCTGACTGGAGATCAGATTAGTCAAGGATTTGCTTTGTGTTTGGTGGGTCTCTTCATATTATAAGTCCTACAAAAGATAGAAATAGCCAACGGCACTAGATGCCTTCCTCCGAGCCTTGGTATGTCTCTTTAAACTGAAGGAATTAAAGTGACCAGTGCTTTTCTTCCTCCCTCTCTCTCTCTCCCTCTCTTCCTTCCTTCCCTTTCTTTTCTTTTTTAATAAATTTCCTTTTTCTCCTCTCTCTCTCAAGTAGTGGGACACTTTCTTCCAGTGAAATCTTATGCAGAAGCCCAATATGTAATGCAAATAGTCTGAGCTTCTCTGAAATGTTTAAATGTTCTCTCAAACATCCTAAGCTCATCTCTGCTTTCCTTTCCCTGAGAAGAGTGAAGTCCCTCTCACTTCTTTTTTTTTTTTTTAAAGATTTTATGTATTTATTCATGAGAGACACAGAGAAAGAGGCAGAGACACAGGCAGAGGGAGAAGCAGCCTCCCTGCGGGGAGCCCAATGTGGGACTCGATCCCGGGGCCTCAGGATCAGGACTGAGCCAAAGGCAGAGGCTCAACTACTGAGCCACCCAGGCACCCTGCCCCCTCTAATGCTGAGTAAGCCTGGAACTTACTGCATCTTCAGTAGCCAGACTCACCAAGACCAGATATTACTACCCAAAGACAATGCTGAATAAATATTGAGCACCTAATATATGCCAGGGCAGGCAGGCCCCTTAAAAAATTACATTTCCACTTTTACTTTTTTCCTTGCCAACCCTTTCTCTTTGCCCCAAATTCTGCATTTTCAAGTTAAAAATAATCTTGTATTGTTGTTAGCTGCCTTAAATACTGTTGGAGAATGAGCTAGAGTTATAAATAGATATAAATACACAACACGGTGTTCATTTAATCCTCACAACAAACCTGTGGGGTTGGTTTTAGCAATTCTGTTTCATAACTGAGATCAGCAGGGCTCAGAGAGGAAGCAAAGTTGCCCAAGATCATTCCAGGAAGTCAGGGAGTGCAACCCCATTTCCCACCTCGTGGGTGCTTCCCACGCCTTAGCACCACCCTCACTAAGAGGTGTGCACTTACTAATTTATTTAATCCCTACAAAACCTTGTGAGATGGATACTGTTGCTACAGCTAGGGTACAGATGAGAACCCAGAGGATTAGAGGCAAGTAGCTCATCCAGGGCCACATAATCAACAAAAGCCAAGCCAGGTCTTAAACCAAGTCTGCATGGTGCCCAGGCCGGGGCTGGTCCCCATCCAAAGCCTTCTCCTTACTTCCCACCTCCTCTTGAAGTTACTCTCTCTGCCCTCCTGGGCTGGTGAGAATGCAGAGACGTCAGGGGCAACCCAGAACACTATAGAAACGCAGACTGGGATCATTAAGCAAACCAGACTGCCTGGGGGCAAGTCTGGGTTTCCACTCAGAATTGGCTGTGTGACCTTTGGCAAGTTATTTAACCTCTCTGTGTCTCAGTTTTCTCAGGCACAAAATGGTGATTATAATCATAACAATCTCAGAGGCATTGTTGTGAGGCCGGGAAACTCGTGGAACAGTATCTAGCAGAGACTAAGTACTCGTAATTGCTAGTTCTTATTATGTGTATAGAAAATGCCCAGCAACGAATAGCAGCTCTCATTATGTTATTACAGTCTCTGTAATACTGACTCCCTGTGTCGTCGGGGGGGCTCACACATCAGTGGAGCTTTTGAGCACACGGAAGCTAGACTTGGCGACAGAGCTGACTCAAGGTGAATTCCTGATTGTGTTCCTTCCCTCCCAGGCTGAAGGCTCCTGCTCCCTTGCATCAGGAGCTTACTCAAACTGATGAACAACCCTAAGCACCTACTACGTGCCAGGCTCTGCTTGAGACTCTGGGAATAGCAAAATCATGGTGGTCCAGGGGCTTTCAGCCTGGTCATGTGTATCTGTGTGTGGATGGAGATATTCATAATAGAATATTTATCATTTTAACCCTTCACAAGTTTCCAGTGCGGTGGCATGAAATACATTCGTAATGTTGTGTGACCATGACTGCTATCTATGCCCAAAATGTTTTCCTTTCCACAATAAACCGTGTCCCTAGGGATCCCTGGGTGGCTCAGTGGTTTAGCGTCTGCCTTCGACCCAGGGCGTGATCCTGGAGACCTGGGATCAAGTCCCACGTCGGGCTCCCTGCATGGAGCCTGCTTCTCCCTCTGCCTGTGTCTCTGCCTCTGTGTGTGTGTGTGTGTGTGTCATGAATAAATAAATAAAATCCTTAAAAAAACCTGTACATATTTAAAAATGACTTACCCTCCCCCCCCCCTCTGAGCAGTCCCTGGTAACTTCTATTCTACCTCTGTCTTAACTGTATCTTTAAAAAAAAAAATCTTACTGTGGTGCAGTTTATAATTTCAAACTGGCCACTTGAACCATTGGTAAGTATACAGATCAGTGGCATTGCGCACGTTCACCTCGCTGTGCAGCCATCCCCACCATCCATGTCCAGAGCTTTCTCACTTTTCCAGACGGAGACTCTGTGCCCATTAAGCACTAATCCCCATGCCTCCGGCCCTGTGGCCCCTGGCCACCACCATTTCTACTTTGTTTCTACGAATGTGACTGCTCTAGGAACCTCAGAGCTCCTATCAGTGGAATCATACAGTATTTGTCCTTTGTGACCGGCTCATTCCACTTGGCATCATGTCCTCAGGATTCACCCACATTGTGGCCATCGGCAGAATTTCTTTGCTCTTCGAAGCTGAGTAACATCCCATCGTATATACATACAGCATGGGTTTATTCATTCACCCACCGATGGACACGGAGTGCTTCCACCTTTTTGCCATTGTGAATACGCAGCCTTGAACATAGGTGTGCAGTTCTCCCTGTCTTTGCGCTGCTTGTGGTCTGATGTGGGGTGTGACAGGTGCATTCCCCTGCAGGTTGCCCTGGATGAGCCTTCCGTCTCTTCACCTGTGAAATGGGGATAACGCTACCCCATGGGGGAATTAAGTGAGATGACGCATGATTCGGGCCAGTGTGGGCACACTTGAGAGATGTTAGCATATGGCACCTGCTGCCACTGGTAGGGGGAAGTATCTAGAGAAGAGGGGACTGGAAATCAGTGGTCAGCGGGGCCTGTCTCACAAACATCCTGGCAGGGCGGCCCAAAGATCTCGACTTTCCAGGTGAAGAAGCAGACTCGGAGAGGTTACAAATAGTACAGATGGACCTGGAACTCAGCTCCTCGAGCCTTCCTACCTGAATCTAGTAAAGACCCTGGGGAAGGCAGGTGCGGCAAACCAAAGCTCCCTAAATGTCTACAGAGCGGGCCTGGGAGAAGTGAACCACACCCTTGTCCCAGGTGGTCTTAGTAGGGAAGGGAAGAGCTGGGAAGGCAGAAGGAAGGAAAGGTGCTGTCAGACACAGGAGGCACGGCCCGAGCAAAAGCCGAGAGGTGGGCGATGTCGTGTCTACAGAGATGGGAGGAGGCCAGTCTACTGGGAGCCAAAGGTGTGGTGCGTGGGAGGGTGGGGTTGGGTCACCGAGGGCAGGCGACCTGGTCCAGCCCAGTCCGGTTCCAGGGCCGGCAGGGCTTGGGGGAAGTGCCCGCGGTGGTGTTTCAGGAGATTAGTCAGACTGATAGGACATGACACCTGCTTCCCGACAGATCCCTACCTTCACATACAGACAATTTTTTTTAATTATGTGTGTCTGATCAATATCATGGGCACAGTGCAAAAAAATGAATAGTTGTAAGAGGCCCGTTCCCTAACCCCATTCTCCTCCACACTCAAATCTTT
The DNA here is from genome assembly GCF_905146905.1 of Nyctereutes procyonoides. Classification (NCBI taxonomy): domain Eukaryota; kingdom Metazoa; phylum Chordata; class Mammalia; order Carnivora; family Canidae; genus Nyctereutes; species Nyctereutes procyonoides. The sequence continues at coordinate 38,773,128 of NW_026575140.1, read as the reverse complement.
TGTCCCAGAGGCAGCCACTGGCCAGTATAGCCTCCAATATTTAATGCCAGGGGCACCTGGGTGGCTCAGTAGTTGAGCTTCTGCCTTGAGCTCAGGTCGTGATCCCAGAGTCCTGGGATCAATTCCTGCATTGGACTCCCCACAGAGAGTCTGCTTCTCCCCGTACCTGTGTCTCTGCCGCTCTCTCTGTGTCTTTCAAGAATAAATAAATAAATAAAATATTTTTAAAAAGTATTTAGCTCCATATTTCATATAATGTGTTTAAACATCTCTTCCTTTGTTTCTTGTCTGACACAGGCTCTACTGACCTGCCACAGTGGAGGAGGAGGATGGAACGCTCTTCCCCACAGAGCCACTTCCCCTCCCCCAGCTTCCCAATCGAGTTTCAGCATACTTTTTGGTTAGATTAAGTGTTTATAGTAATGTGACCATGTAAATGGCGGCTGAACCATATCACATTATGTTTTCATACAACTTATTCTTTTTGCTGAAATAAAGGTCTCAGTTTTTAAACGGATTTGCTTTATTTTCTAAGTATACTAATCTGTCTCTTCTCCATGAGAATGTAGGTCTCCGTTCAGAAGCTACAAGCACAACAGGTAATCCGTCCATCTGTCTGTCTTCCTTCCAGAGTCATCACTACTCCCGGCCTAATCTGTACATCTGTCTTCTGCTGGGTGAAGAAGAGCTGAGCTGTGCCCAGCTGTCTTTTTTTTTTTAAGATTTTATTTATTTATTCATGAGAGACACATTGAGAGAGAGAGAGGCAGAGACACAGGCAGAGGGAGAAGCAGGCTCCATGCAGGGAGCCCGACGTGGGACTGGATCCCGGGTCTCCAGGTTCAGGCCCTGGGCTGAAGGCGGCGCTAAACCGCTGAGCCACCCGGGCTGCCCCTACCCAGCTGTCTTTTAATGGGGCCCCCGATGCCAGCCAGACAGGTGAACAGGGTCCCCAATTGTCATTCATCTGTAGATTCTATTCAGAAAATGCCTACTGAGTCCTTTCTAGATTCCAAGAAGGTCAAATGTCGGATGCCAGCAAAGCGGGAAGAATTAGATGTGGTCCCTACCTTCAAAAGGATCTGAACCCTTGGGTAAACACAAGTTAGTGCTGGGCCAACGGGGAGTTCTGGGTGTTATATACGGGGCCAGAGGAGAAGCCCTAATGCAGCCTTTGGAAGGGCCAGTGTGGAAGGCTGCCTGGAGGAAGTGAGGCTGAATGAGTCTCAGCTTGTTGGGAGGAGTTTTCTAAGAGTTCTGGGAAGGCCATTTGGGTTAGGAGAGCATCATGTGCCCAGTCACAGGGGCATGAGAAAGCTTGCCTCGCCCTGAGAATTTCAAATAAGTAATCAGTGATGATCATGTGGGAGCATTCTAGTCAAGGGGAGGCAAGGTCTCACCTACCAGGCTAAGGGACCAGAGGGATATGGGGAGCCACAGAGAAATGTAGAAGGGGGAAGACATGATCAGGTCAGCTTTTTTAAACAACATGGCAGGGTTCCTGCGTGGCTCCTGGTTGGTTAGGCATCTGACTCTTGGCTTCAGCTCAGGTCAGGATCTCAGGTAGTGAGATCAAGTTCTGTGTCTGGCTCTGCACTGAGCGTGGAGCCTGTTTAAGATTCTCTCTCCCTCTCCCTCTGCCCCTCCCCCCTCCCACTGCTCTCCCATGCTCGTTCTCTCTCTCTGTCTCTCTAAAATAAATAAAATACAAAACAAGACAAGATAAGTTGGCTTCAAGGTCTCAGAGAGACTAGAGGGAAAGATGGGCAAGTGAGGGGGACTCTGAGGTCTGGCAAAGAAGAAGGAGCATCTGAACTCACACTGGCATGTGTGGCTGGGGCACAGGGCTCATGAAACCCTACAGAGAGCATATAGCCTGGTCTTGGGGTCACAGGCAGTGTGAGAAGGCTGACCAATAATTCCCAGGGATACCATCTCCAGATGATACTCTGGACTGGGAAGAAGGGCACTGGCATCCTGGGATATCTGGGGGGCAGAAGTGCTGGGAGGATGGATGCCCAGGGACTGAGGGAGCAGGGTCAGGGCCTGAGGCTTTCAGAAATCAGAAGGCAGGGGTAAGATCTGAAGGCCATGGGGTCAGAAGGGCTGTTACAGTCCAGCTGGTGAGAGTATGAGCTCTGGACTCAGGCAGCCCTTGGTTTAAATGCCAGCTCAGCCGCCTCCTCACTAAAACTCTATTTCCCCATCTGCAAAATGGGGACCAAAGTCCTTCCCACTTCATGGGGTGGTGGTGAGGGTTCAGTGAGGCCTTGACTATAAAGTGCTTGGCACAGTGCCTGGAGCATCAGAAGTGCTTCATTTAGTGACTTCCTATCACTCGTCTGGGGAGCGAGGGTGGCTGCAAAAAGCAGGTGATATTTGAGCTGACCTCAGAAGGGGAGGAAGCAGATCTGGCTCCATGGGTGTGCAGCTTGTGCAGTCACACCTAGCCCCATGCTCAGAAGAGCCCAGAACTTGGTTTTATGCTCTGCTTTGCTGTCTTGAAGTTCTTTTTTTTTTTTTTTAAGATTTTATTCATTTGACAGAGAGACAGAGCCAGAGATTACAAGCAGGGGAGAATGACCAAGGGAGAAGGAGAAGTAGACCCCCTGCTGAGCAGAGAGCCCAACGTGAGGGTTGAACCCAGGACCCTGGGATCATGACCTGAGCCCAAGGCAGATGCTTAACTGACTAAGCCACCCAGGTGCCCCTGTCTTGAAGTTCCTAACAATTTTTGAACAAGGGGCCCCCTATTTTCATTTTGCATTGGACCCCACAAATTATGCAGTGTTGCTGTGAGTTGGGGACCACCAGGCTGAGAAGGGTTACTTTTGAAGGAAAGGGCCCTGAGTGTGCACAGGCAATGCTGGAACTGGAGGCTCAGCTTGTTCTAGAAATAGTCAGCGTCAGGCTGGGTGCTTCCAGCTGGAGAGCTGTGTGCGGGGAGAAAGCAGAGTGATAAACAGTGACAGGCCTTGGTGCCACATTAAGGAGTTGGATGTTACGTGTGGCCACATGAGAGCCTTTCCAGCTCTGTGAGCCTGGAAGTGCAGAGGTGAGTGATAGCTCAGAGAGAGCACCAGCACTGCGGTGGTGGTACTTGCTGTGCACACATGTGTGACCTACACCCTATAGATGAGGAAACAGACCAGAGAGGTGCAGAGCAAGGGCTGCGATGGGACTTGTGTGGGCTCTCAGCCCTTTTGGCTGCATGGGCCCCTCTTCCCATATATAAATATACACAGAAATATACACATGCATATATACACACACTGGCACGCACACGTGTGTGTAAATATACTTTGCAATGCCATGGGAACAAAGGCAAATGCTTAATGCTACATACTAAAGCATTTTCTTTGACCTAAAGTATGGTGGGGGGGGGCGGATTCTGAGACGCCGTGCCTACTTGACTTGAAAGTCACCCTAGAGAGAAGCTGCTCGTCTCTTCCAGCCCAGCAGGTGCTGCAGCCAAGAACTGCCAGGTCGCTCCAGAAGGGACAAATGGTCCTTTTTCTCCTCAAGGGAAATGCTGGCCAGTCCCTAAGACCCTTTCAGCTGGGGCCTGCTGTGCCTCCAAGGACCTTCCATCCCAAGGTCCTGTGGAGATGGCTGGTGGTTGTTTGGGTTTAGAGCTGGCTGGTGGGACCGAGTGACAGGTGAAGGAGAGAAAGTGGCAAATATCCCGGAATTTGGAGAAAACTCAAAGGTCTCCATGTCTGTAGATGTCTGCGACTTGATGTCTACTGCCACGTACGCTGTCAACCCTGGGGACCAAGCTGCCTGCCTACCACACCCAGACAGAGGTGGGGAGGCTGAGTCAGCGGCAGCTGCTGAGGATGCTGTCTGGAAAGAAGAAATATCACCGTCTGTCTGTCTGTTGCAAAGAAACCTGCCTGGGGGCAGGGGAAGTGCACGGGCCTTTATCTTTGCGTCAGTTGCTCACATAGCCCAGGAGAATAACAGAGGTTCAGAGGGGTAACCCCACTTCACCTCCCCACTCAGGCTTTCTTCACAGGCTCTTCACTGGCCTTCTCTTCCTTTCCTCCACATACCCAGGTGGTGACAGGATGCCTGGTATGGAAGCTTCAGTCCAGTCCTCCCACTGCCCAGCTTTGGCCACTCCATGTACCTGGATAGGTGGGCAGGAGATGGCACAGGGAGTGCTGATTTGGAAAGAAAAGAGATCTGGCCTGTTTATCTTTATAGATCTCAACCTTCTCTTCACCTTCAGGTCACATTTCTCCAAGCTTCAAGCCCCCTCTTGCTAGGTATTTATGATGGATGGATGGATGGATGGATGGATGGATGGATGGATGGATGGATGGATAGGTGAGTGAGGGAACATTCAACCTTTCCAAGTCTTAGAAGGCACTCCTTCCGCCCTCCAACTTCTGTGGCCAGGAGCATAACCCAAGAGCCCAACTGCCTCTAAAACAGGAGGGAGATTGAAGCTTGCAGATTTGGAGAAAAGTGATTGAAAAAGTTCCTACCTATTTTCCCTGTGAAGGGTTTATCAAGAAGATAAAGGATGAAGTTTAAAAATTACTATTGCATAGCAATTTGGTTGGGGATCACAAGGTAGTGCCATGGGCCCTATGATTTTTGGTGGTCAGAGTAATAGATAATATTTCCAGAGCAATTATCACAAGGCAGGCACTGGGCCTGAGGCTCTACTCACATGAACTCCTCTCATCTTTACAACCACCTGGGGGGCAGGTGCCTCAGTAAGGATGAGACGTGTCATGCTGTAGGAGTTTAAAACTAAAACCATGCTAAGTGGTTTACAAATAGAAAAGTTTATTTCTTGCTCATGCTATCTGTCCAGTGTGGCTGGAGAGGAGGCATGGCCAGAATGAGAAGGTCTGAAAGGCTGAGAAGGAAAGGATGGAGGGTCCAGAGCCTGACACTCAGAAGGGGATCCCAGAGCCAGTATGCAGAGAGCTCCAGAGTGATGAGCCGGAGAGAAGGTCAGAGAGTGGGACCCGGCAATTTGAGATTTCAGGGGTGGGGCAGCAGCCAGCCCAGATAAGAGCAGGTGTGGCTCCGAGTGTGGGTGGTTGGAGTGGAGTAAAGATGAAGGTCCCTGGAACTGAGATCAAAGGTTCTGGCAGATGGACCAGCTTCTGTCCTCTGGGAGGAATTGGGATCTATAGAAGATATAACAAGCCATAGGTTTAGTATATTGCAGTTTCCTGAGCTATCAATTTTCCCAGGAGATGAGGTTTGGAAGTTATCTTTTAATAGTCAAACATGAGAAGATAATGCACAAGACCTCTAAGAAAGGTGTGTGTGAAAGCCCACCCTCCTATGCCCTGGAAAGCCTGAGCCCACTAGATGGAGAGGAGCCACCTAAAAGTCATAGATGAACATAACCAGTTGCAAACAACCAAGGACCAGGGGTCTAGTAAAATTTCTATTCAATGATCATAATAATAGTTCACAGTTCACAAGAGCTCGTTATATGCTAGGTTTTGTTTGAAACACTCTAGATGTATAGCTGTTTCGATTCTCTTGGGACACCCTACAGGAGTGGCCATCTTTATTCCCACCTTATAGATGAGGAAAAGAAGCATCTAGCACAGCAAGTGACCAAAGTCACCAATGTGACATGCTAGTGTGTGTCAGAAGTGGGAATTGAACTTGGGCAAAGTGGCTTTAGAGCCCATGCTCGTAAACACTACACCAGTGGTTCTCCAACATGGATGAGCATCAGAACCCCTTGAGGGGGTTCTTAGAGAAGGCTGTTGGGCCTCTCCCCTAGAGGCTTGGGGTGGCCCAGGAATTTGTATTTTTGAGAAGTCCCCAGGTGATTCTCAGGCTGCGGGTCCCTCGACCACACTTCATCTTGCCTCACAAATATACACACACAGCAACTACTCGTGCATAGCGGGTACAACCTCTCCCTCCATCTGTGGCTACCAAATGCCTGGCAGCAAGTACGTGTTGTGTGTGTGTGTGTGTGTGCACATGCTTGTGTGTCACAGAAGCCAGAGGATTATGGCTTAAGTAGCACTAGGGAACAATAAAGAAATTGGTCCTGCTTCTTGTCCCTGAGGTACAGAGGATATGGAAAAACAAGCCATCTCCACAGAGAGAGTAAGGGATACACACTCTACTCAAGGTCTGGAGACAGGTACACAGAGCAGCCAGGCTTTAAGTGCATCTGGTGTAATTCGGGATCTAAAGGACAGAGTGGGAAGAACAGAGAAGGTGGCAGAGATGGGCCAGAGTGGGGTGCTGATGGCGGGTTAGTAAGGAAGACAGCAGGCTGAAGATGGCCATGCAGGAGGGAAGTCCAGACAGGTCATCACCAGAGGCTCTCCTGAAGTTGACCATCTCCCTTCCCCATCTGGAAATTTCCTAGGGTCCTGTGATGACAAATAATACAGGAGCTGATACCTGAATAGCATCCAAAGAGCTTCTTCTCATGGAAAGGAGTACGCCAAAATTAGGCATCAGCTTCTGCAAGGTCAGCCTTTAAGTCCTAAATTCAGGTGTCGCTGAAATCACCAACTTCCTGAAGAAAACCTTCCACCCTTCTCATTCACTGCCTTTGGTTAAGCATGTGGGGCCCCCTCGGCTCCCCAGCAGCTGTCTCTCCTATAATTTGGGGTCCAGCTTAATTAAGAGCTCCGCTGGCCGATTAGTCTTGGTCACCTCTGTAATTGGGCACCAGCTGTGTTTTCTCTTGACAAGGACTCCTTTATGGAGCTTCTAGTGTAAATGCATTACATGAAAAAACATAACAGTTCCAGGGTTATATGATCATAAAACCAAGAACACTTGTTTTCTACAGAAATAAAGAGTGCATCTCCCTCTCTCTATGTTCCAGAAAATATTTTTTTGGAAAGTTGGGAGGGAGCATATCGGACGTCAAATTCTTCATTTGTTTATGTTCTGGATATGAACGTGGATGGTGATTTTATATGAAGTTTTGCATAATCACAGGTGTTGGTGCATAAAGACTCAGGAAGTTTCCTGGCAGAAATGTGAGACTTGAGAAATTGAACCATGAATGGCTCCATTTATGAACAGCCACCAATGATTGACAGAATGACTATTAATAGCTAATATTAACTAAGCCCTTCTTATGGGCTCAACCCTATGCCAAGCACTTGGAAGAGATTGTCTTGCTTAAAGCTGGCAATAACTTTATGAGGTGGGTACAAATGTTCTCCTCATTTTTACAGATCAGGAAACTGAGGCCCAGAGAGGTGAAATAATTCATGTTCAAGGGCACACTGTTCACCATTAAGTGGCCGAAATGGGACTGAAACCCAGGCCTGCCTCACGCTGGAATTCCTTTCTGCCTCTCAACAACCAAACAATGCAATTAACTAAAGTGCTCTGTTTGCAACAATTACAGTATCATCAACTTAAAATTTCTACAGAGTTTCACAGTCACTAAATTCTTTTAAGCTTGCTGTCTCCTGTGCTATGAGTTTGAGAAACAAAGCAGTTGCTATAATCCCATTATCACAAATGTGGGCACCTAGGTTCTAAGGGACTAGACTATTTACCCAGGCACACATCAGCAGCAGAGAACAGAGTCAGACCTTTCTAATTCCTGCTCCGAATACAGTGCTCATTCCACTATTCCTCACCCCTTCCCAATGAGGTGCTTCCACCTGAGGAAGCCCGATATATGTAAATATTGTTCCAGCCATCCATTCATTCATATGTGGGCCTTCACTCATTTAGTTATGTTGTATTTTATTTTCTCTATCCTGATTACTTATGTTTATTTAGTTACTGTCTGTCTCCTCTCCTTAGAATATGAGCTACATGAAAGCAAGTCCCTGTCATTGTTAATGATTATATATGATGATCTAAATAGTGCCCAGAAGTATTCATTTTCCAATTCATTCAAATAAATATCCATTTATTCACTCAGTAAATATTTATTGAGCATCTACTATCTGTCAGGTATACAGGTAGGTCCCAGGAATGCTGCACTGAGTGAGACAGTCATGATTTCCCACTTCTATGGAGCTTAAACATTCTAACTGGCATGGAGGGGGTCTTACATATAAGTGAATCAACAATTGTTGATTGGGGTTGGGACTCTTGAGAGTGACGAGATGGAAAGGGACAGCCACTCAATTCTTGTCCTGGAACTGTCCCCATGCTCGGGGGGCAGATCACACATCCATTGGAAAGTCTCCATCTCATGGGCATGGTGGTGATCTGCAAACTCGGAGGCAGTGTGCTCCGCTCCGAGTGCCAGGGCTTAGGCAGGGGTTAGGGCAGGGAAGGCTGCCTGAGGAGGCAGCATGAGTAGTTTCAAGGACAGATAGGAGTTCTCGAGGAAAGGGGTGGGGAAGATTCCAGGCCTGTGCAAGGACAGGTGGCAGGAGGCCAGCTGGCACAGCACAGGGGGTGACTGAGCCTAGAATGTGGGGTGGGGAGCGAGGGAAGAAAAGAGGTGAAGGAGACAAGCATGGAGCAGGTCCAAAAGTATCATGCTGTGATGGTGAGTTTCATGTGTCAACTTGGCAAAGCTATTGTTCCCAGTTAATCAAACGCTAATCTAGGTATTGCCGTAAAGATGTTTCGTAGATACGGTTAACAACTATGGTCAGTTGACTTAAAGGAAAGATTATCCTCAGTAATCTGTGTAGGTCACATCCAATCCATTGATAGCCTTTGAAGCAAAATCAAGGTTTCCTGGAGGAGGAAAGAAAGTCTTCCTGGGGACTACAGTGTCAGCTTCTGCCCAAGAGTTTTCATCCTGTAGGCTAGATCCCAGTCACAGGAGCCAAGTCCTTGAAATGAATCTCTTGATAGATAATAGATAGATGAGATGATAGATAGATGATAGATGATAGATGGATAGATAGATAGATGATTGAGAGAGAGAGAGAGAGAGAGAGAGAGATGATGGATAGATGATAGATAGATAGATTCCTAATTTCTTACTGGTTCTCTTTCTCTGGTAGACCCTGGTGTGGCTGATACTCAGCCAAATAAATTAACTTCATCTTCAGGGTGATGAGAAGAAGCCATATAAGTCTTTAAGCAAACGAGTAGCATAACCAGATTTGTGTTTCCAAAAAACATGGCTCTAGCTGCCACCTGGAATGGATCAGAAGGGGCCAGACTAATGGTTGGTAAACCAAGGCAGAAGCAGTTGCCTGAACTGTGGTAGCAAGAATGGCCTGGAAATAGGGAGACCAAGTCAAGGGATATTATGAAAGTAGAATTGGCAAGACTCAGTGTCCAATTGCAAGGGTAGGGTGAGGAAGAAGGTAGTTGCAATGAGTCTCAGGTCATCGGACATCTTAGCAGATAGAATGTAAATGCAACAAGAGCAGGGCCTGTGTTCTGTTTCCTGCTGTCTCCTTTGCACGAAGGACAGTACTTGGCACCCAGGGCGGTGCCTCTGCGCATCTATTGGATGAATGGGGGTGCAATTCTGAGGTGGGGAGGACGCGGAGCATACAAGTGCAGCTTGGGGCATGTTGAGTTTGGGGGTGCTGTCAGACATCCAGGAGGAGAGGTCCAGAGGGAGCTGGAGAGATGGTCTGGGTGCAGGACAAAGCTTTGAGACTGAGTCCTGACTGTGGACATTGTACCCGAAGCCAGGGTTCAGGGCCCCTGAGAGTGTGTGAGGTGAGGAGAAGGGAGGTCGGGAACTGAATCCTGTAGAACTTGCAACTCTCAAGGACTGCAGCGAAGAAAGGACCTGTCAGAGGAGAATAAGCAGGGGTGGGCAGAAAGAGAGGAGGCAAATGGAGAGAACACAGTGGCGTGGACAGAGCAAGGAGAGAGCATTCCCACTGCGGCTGAGACGTTATTTACAGTTACAGTAGTGATCTTGACCAGGGCAATCGTGGTGGGGCTGGAGGGGAGAGAGGTCAGATGGCAGACACTTGGGGAAAACATGAGAAATGAGGTAGGGGAGGCAGTGTCCCCAGTGGCCTCTCCCAACCTCCCTTCTAGTGGTTGTCTGGACAGAACCAACCCATATTCAAGAGCATGAAACTGAGGCACAGGAGGAAAGCTGGTTCAAAGCAATTCCACACCCAAGGGGGTGGGGGGCAGCCTGTCTTAAGACAACAGCTGTTCAGACCACACACTCCCTTTTATGGCTCAGTAGGATACAGACTTTGCAAAGAATGGTTGCGCAGGGTGGGGCCCAGGCCCTGTCCAGGCTGATCGCTGAGACGTGCAGGGCAAGAGCCTCTAGGGCGTGTGAGAACATTTTCTCAAGGGGAACCACCTTCCCTTGAAACAGCTTGTTCTGCTGAGTTGACAGGAGGGAGGAATGGGGACTCCTCAGTCCTGGGCCGGGTGCCAGACGCGGCGCCAAGGCGGAAGGCTCAGGGAGGCCCGGTCTGGCTGCAGCCTCCCCAGGCTCTGCGTGGGCCATACCATCCCGTCTCCTGCTCCAGGGACCAGAGGGAGGCTGCGTGTGCCGGCTTTGTTGGTTTTTAGCATCAAACGAGCACTTGCTATGGGCCAGGCTCCCTATTCATCATTTTATTTGTTCATCCTCACAGTGTTCTTTGAGGAATGTATGCTGCCTGTTCTTGCTTAAGGATGCAAAAAACTAAAAGCCCAGAGAGGTGAAGCCCCTTGCCTCCGGCTTCTCAGCTTGTTCTGTGGGTGGAAGACTCTGGAATCTGAGTGGATGACTATTTAGATTCAAATCACCAGCAGGGGTGGGGCGGAGGCTGCAGTTCAGCCTTCCTCCCCAGCTCTGGGAGCTTCGGTAAATTCCATGATGGCTCTGAGATTCTGTGTCCTCTTCTGTGAAATGGGCTAACGTTCCCCATATCATAGGGCCATAATGAGGATGAAAGGAAATGTTTGTAAAGTGTTTTGCAGAGAGCACCCAGGCCGGAAGGTGCTCTGTAAGTGTTAGTTCTCTTTGCCTTTTCTGTCCTTTGGGAGAAGCTTTGTCTTGAATTTGTAGGTAGGAAAACTAGGGCAAGAGCCCAGGACTCTGGATCAGACTGGCCAGGAATCAAATGCTGCTTCTGATACCTATTTGTTATTTAATTTTAAACAAATCGTTTTTCCTTTCCAGGGCCTCAGTTTCCCCAACTGTGAGGTATGGGAAGATCAATTTAGTCCAGGATAGCCCCCAAGCACCCACAACCCCCTTTCACCCTTACACAGATAGCATTAACTGATCGCGAACTTGGTTTCTACTGAGCCAGGGCAATACCTGAGCATCCTTTCAGTATGAATTCCTATAGTTTAGTTACAACTCAAAAATGTATAAGATACATAATATATAAGATTTATAAGATAAATAATAGCTACTTCCAGGAGTTTCTATAAGGTCTAAAGGAGGAGTACTTCTTTTCTTCTTCTTTTTTTAGGGGGCGGGGGGAAAGCACCAAGCAATGGATAAGGGGCAGAAGGAGAGAGAGAATCTTTTTTTTTTATTTTATTTTTTAATTTTTATTTATTTGTGATAGTCACAGGGAGAGAGAGAGAGAGGCAGAGACACAGGCAGATGGAGAAGCAGGCTCCATGCACCGGGAGCCCGACGTGGAATTCGATCCCGGGTCTCCAGGATCGCGCCCTAGGCCAAAGGCAGGCGCTAAACTGCTAAGCCACCCAGGGATCCCAGAGAGAGAGAATCTTAAGCAGCTCCATATTCAGCATGGAGCCAGACACAGGGATGGATCTCATGACCCTGAGATCATGACCTGAGCAGAAATCAAGAGTTAGACGCCTGACTGAGCCCCCAGGCACCCCTAAAAGAAATAATATTTCTAAAGCATGCAGTCCTGAAAACTTTGAATACTCAATGCCTTGTAGTTCATATTAATCGTTCTGTATCCTCTTAGCAACTCTGAGGTTGGTAACTATTTTCTCCATTTAACATGGAAGGATATCAAGCCTCAGTGACATTCAATCTCAGAGAAGTTAGGTCACTTGCCCAAGATGGCACAGCTAACAGTGGTCGAACTGATATTCAAATCCAGGACTACTGACCACGACCCTAACCTGACACTGTGGCCACGTGTTTCCCAAACCTACAACTGGATGAGCAGTGGAGCACCAGAAAACCATGTTCCTCCTTGGCGTCTTACGCAACGAACCATATGGACCCTCAAGCTCTTACATAACAGGCCCCATGCTAACGAGGGGAAGTTTAACAACAACACAAAAAACAGATCGCATTCACAACAGACCACCATATGTTCTCCCGTTCCCTGACAGCAGCCGCACCATCTCCTACTCAGGCGCCCACAGACATTTTCTCGACCAAAACAGTTTTATTCCCAAGTGACTCAAACGATTGATGCCTTTATAAAAAGAATGGGGGGAGGGGTGGTGGTGGAAGTCTCTGCTCCTTCAAAATAAATAAGTCTTGCTAACTCCTCGGGAAAGCCCAAAAAACATGAGCCTCTGCTCCTTGGCCTTGGGAGCTGTGGGCTTCTCCAGGGATAGTGTGACTGCTCTGACCTGGCATCTCCCTCCCACAGAGTGAGGGCAGCCGCACTGATTTCTGATTTCTGAGTCTCTGGGCTAAAGGGCCCAGGTGTTGTGGGTCATCCCTTCTCTTGGTCCTGAATTCCTTCACTATCTTATGCTCATGCTCAGTGCAAGTTTGCCATAGGCTTTCTGGAAGTGCTCTCTGGAATCCAACTCTAGAAGGGTGGTTAGACATGTGCACACGGAGGAAGGGTTTCTGCAGAGGGCTCCAGGCCAACCACCAACTTCCTGTTCCATATTTTTTGCCTGGTATTTTGCCTCCTTCACTCCCTCCCATCCATTTCCTTCTCCTGCAGCCAAAGCAACCCTACTGATTAGGAAATCTGGCCATGTCACTCCAAATCCCCCGTGGCCCCTCTGCTCCTCCTCATCCGACTTTGCACTGCTCTTCTGCTTGTCCTCAGAGCTCCAGCCACATTAGCTTCCTTTCCATTCCTCACGGCTTTGCATATGCTCTTCCCTTGGCCTGTTCATCCCCCTTCCACTTATTGCTCACCATCTGAAACTCAACCATGTGTGGCTACTTGTACCTTTGAAATGTGGCTATTGGAACTAAAGAATTAAAATTTTAATTGTATTTGTTTTAATTAATTTAAAATAACATTAGACCCCTGCTTGTGCTGTCAAATAAATAAATAAAATCTTAAAAAAAAATAAAATTAAATAACATTAGATTCTCAGGTGGCAAAGGAATTTTCTTTCCCATGTTTTCTTCCTATACTTTACGGATTCACTTTTTATATTAGAGTACATGTGGCATTTATTGTAATATGAGATCCTGATAGACAACATGTGTCCCTGTGACACTTTGTATTTTCCAAAGACAGCCATGGAGATATATAGTCCATCCCACATTCTCTTCTTACAATGTGACAATCTTTCATAGAGAGAACTGGATGGAACTTTGTAACTGACCAGGAGAAAATGGTGGCAGGGGTAGCATCTGTCTTCTGATCTTACATCATAGAAGGTACTGCATTTTTCACCTTAGGCTCTGGATTACTCCCTCTGAGGGAAACAAGCCACCACACTGAAAGGACCTTAATATGGAGAGGAGAGCGCTCAGCAAACAGCCAACAGCAACTTGCCAATCATGAGAATGAGCCACCTTGGAAGTGGAGTCTCTGGCCCCAGTCGAGCCTTCAGATAACTGCATCCCCAGCTAATACCTCATTACAATTTCATGAGACACTTCCCCTAAAGGGAGACTAGTCCAGCTAAGCTTTTCCAGAAATCCTGACACTCAGAATCTGTGAGCACTACAAATGTCATAGTTTTTGTTTCCATTTTAACTTTTGTTTTGTTTTTTAATGTCACAGTTTGAAGGCACTAAATTTTGGGGTGGTTTGTTATGCAGCCATAATAACAGGAACACTACTCGTTTTTTCCCCAACATCACTTATTGAATAGTTTATCTTGTCCCTACAGAAAAAAAGATGTCACTTTCATTATAAGTGAACTTGTTGTATTGTGTGGGCCTACTGGATTCATTCTACTTTATTGGATTAGACCAATTCAAGCACTCATACCAGATAGTTTAAGTCACTGATGCTTTATTGTTTTAGAGGTAGCCACCCTCCAATACTGATATGCTTGTCCCTAGTTTGCCTAGATATTATAGCTTCTTTCTTCACAAGAATTTTAGAATCAGCTTGTCCAGTATTTAAAAAAAAGAACATGTTGCATTTTTATTGTGTTTGTGGTAAGTTTATAAAATAATGTAAGAAAATGGATATATTTATGATATTGCAGCTTTTTATTCAGAAATATGACCAATTTTCTCATTTAAGTTTTCTTGCATGATGTTCAGGAGTGTTTTAAAGTTTTCTTCATATCCAGTTGCGTATTTCTTATGCAGTCAACACTTAGGTATTTTATATTTTAGTCAGTGTTATAAATGGATTTTTTTGTGTTATACCTGCCATTCTAAATAAACATGACTTGTATAGATGAAAACTATTGATTTCTGTATATTAATTTTCTATACCATTTCCCCTACTGAATGATTTGTTTGTTGTGACATTTTGTTGGTTCTCTTGGTTTTATCAGGTATACAACCATATTATCTGCAAACCAACATAGATTTATCTTCTTTCTACTATTTATACCTCAAATTATTTATTGATCTTTTTGCATTGGCTAACTCCTTCAGTATAGTATAGTGTTGATAGTGAGCCTTCTTTAGTGAGACTATCTTTTAAGATTATGTCTAATTATGTGGGATTTTTGAACTCATGTCATGTGGCTATTGAGACTGAAGAATTGTATTAATTTTAATCAATTTAAATTTAAATAGCTATTTACTTAAGTCTTAACTTCTAAGTCATGTTTTGTAGTTTGCAGTGTATAGCTTTCTCACATCTTTTGCCAGATTCATCCCTGAGTATTTCACATTATTTGATGCTATTATAAATATTTTATCCTACAACTTGAATTTCCAGTTGTTCATTGCTGCTGTATAGAAAAGCAATGGATTTTTAATATTGACCTTGTAACTTACAGCCATGCAGAACTCACTTATTAGTTCCAGTAGCTTTTTTCTGGATTCCATCAGATTTTTGATACAGACAATCATATTATCTAAGAATAAAGAGAGTTTTATTTCATCCTTTCCAATATGGGTGCCCTTTATCTGTTTTTCTGGCCTTACTGCACTGGATAGAAACTCCATTGTAACATTGATAAAATGGAATAAGAGATTATACCATTGTTTTCCCAATATGACATGGAAGGTATTATTTTTTCACCATCAAATATAATGCTAGCTGAAAATTTTTCATAAATAGCCTTTATCAGGTTGAGAAAGCTCCCTTCTATTCCTAGTTTGCTGGGAGTTTTATCAGGAATAGATACTTCATCTATTGAGAGGAACATATGGCTATTCTTCCATACTTTGTTAACATGATAAATGTCATTGATTGATTTTTGAATATTAAACCAACTTTTCATTCCTGAGATAAAGTTCATTTCATCATAGGTATCATTAGTTTTATATGTATGATTGGATTCAGTTAGGATTTTTGTACCTATGTTCATGAGCAATATTGATCTGTAGTTTTTGTTTGTTTAATCTTTGGTTTTGGTATCAAGTTAGTTCTGGCTTCAGAAAATGAGCTGGAAAGTATTCCCTTATCTTCAGTATTCTGGAATAGTTTGTGTGGTATTGGTATTTCATCTTATGTGTTTGGTAGAATGAATGCATCCAGTGAAACCAACTGGACCTAAAATTATATTTGTGGATAGGTTTTCAACTACAAATTCAATTTCCTTGATATAGGACAATTCAGGTTATCTGTTTCTTCTCAAGTGAGCTTAAGAAGAAGTAGTTTGTGTCTTTCAAGGAATTTGTCCATTTCATCCAACTTGTCAACTTTATTGACATAGGGTTATTTATGATATTCCTCAATATTTCTCTTAATATCTGTAGTGATGTCACCTTTGTTGTTTCTGATGTTGAGCATTTGCATTTCTTTTTTTTTTCCTGACCAGTCCAATTGAAGGTATATTGATTTTGGGTTTTTTTTCCTCAAAGAACCAGATTTTTGGTTTTATTGAATTTGTTAGTTGTTTTTCTGCTTTCTATTCCATTCATTGCTGCTCTAATCCTTATCATTTCCTCTCATCTTCTCATTTTGGGTGTGATTTGCTCTTATGTTTCTAGTTTCTTTTTTTTTTTTAATCTTTTTTTTAAGTTACGATATTCTTAGATTTCTTTTTTTTTTAATTTTTATTTATTTATTTATGATAGTCACAGAGAGAGAGAGGCAGAGACACAGGCAGAGGGAGAAGCAGGCTCCATGCATCAGGAGCCTGATGTGGGATTCGATCCCGGGTCTCCAGGATCGTGCCCTGGGCCAAAGGCAGGCGCCAAACCGCTGCGCCACCCAGGGATCCCCTGTTTCTAGTTTCTTAAGAGAGAAGCAGAAGTAAGTAATTACTTGATATTTTTCTTAATTAATGTAAGCCTACCATTTCCTGTAAGTACTGCTTCAGCAGCCTTCTACAAATTATAATACATAGTCTTAATTTTCATTAAGTTAAAATATTTTATAACTTCCTTTTGATTTCTTCTTTGACCCATGAGTTACTTACAAGTGTGAGTGTTAGGTATTGTTCCCTCTAGCTCTTCTGGATGGTTCTTTCTCCAGTTTCAGAGAGCTTCCTCACCTGTGTGCACTGACCAAAATCCTGTGATCATCAAAGTTCTGTTTCCAGGTGGCCCTTCCCTGTCCAGGGCTGTCCTATGCTTTCAATCTGCCTTTGTCACTATGAACTCTTAGATTCAGCTCATCAAGTTGGAGTCTTCTGTACTCTGCCTGAGTTCTTCCCTCATGCCACAGCTGGGAAACTTCCTCAAAGCAGTGATTTGGGGCAGTTGTAGGGCTCCCCTCATTTGTTTTTGTCTTTCAAGGATTGTTGCCCTTCATTTCTTGAGGTCTAGTGTTTTGAAAACCATTATTTCATATATTTTGTCTGGTCTTTTTGGTTTTTTCAGGTGGGAGAAGAAACTCAGTCCTTCTTACCCATTGTGGTTGGATTCAGAAGTAAGGCTAGCTAGCTTTTTTCTTACTTTTATTAATTTATTTATGCCATTCACTATATAACCTGTTTTGATTTATTGTTTTAATGTGTAGCTTTTCTGCTATTTAGGATGGTTTGTATTTTTGTTGCAATGGTTATTAGTTTAATTATGTCTTCATATAACACCTTTTGTTCTCTCTCTACTCTTTGGACAGTATTTATTAATTAGTTCATTACTCTAAGACAAGACACAATCAGTATACTTGCCTTTCTCTTACTCCTCTTCTTAACAAACAGTGTTAGTCAATAACATCATTTTTTTGAGTGTATGTTTGCATGGGTACTTATGCAATTAAGCTTATATTTCTGTTACTTGAGACTTCAGCTCCCCCACCCCATTCTTATGTCTTCAGTATGATTTCTTAGTAGGATAAGGGAGGAAATGTTGACTTAAACAGACATACTTGCATTAGTAGTTCCAAAAGTATCAGTATAGGATACAGAGACATGCATCTGAGCCAAGGATCCCTGACTATTAGATCTATGGTGACTTTAAGGCAGCTTTTTAGGCTGTCAGAGCCTCCATCCTCTAGTTTTTAAGGTGGGATAATAATATCTATCTTTCAAGGTTGTGATGAGACTGGAATGATGGAATACATGTGAGATGCTTAGCATAAAGCTCAATGCATATAAAACACTTAGAAAATATTGGTAATTAATAGTAGTCACAAGAAAAATCAACAAGAAAACATCTGTAGTACACACCACACACCAGGTACTGTGCCAGTTGCCTTACATTCCTTATTTCATTTAATCTTGACAGTGAACCTGTGGCAAATGCATTGCCCTCATTAGAGATGAGGGGGAGACTACAAGAGGTTAAGAATAAGCCAAAGTCACTCAGTGCATAAGTGACTGTAGTAGAATAAAGACTCAAATATTTTAATGCCAAGTCCTGAGCTCTCTTTCTCTCACTACTGCTCTCTGGCTGCTTTTATTATCCTGAGCTCTGTCCTGCTATTGAAAGTGTGCGCACACATTCACACACACATGTGTGCACTCACTTTATTCTGAGAACAAACTTGGCCTTACAGCTCAGTATATAGACAGGATACACCTGGACGAATATAATTTGCCTGTTTTTCCAAACTCTAGGTTCAGAGTCTGGCTTGCAGACAAGGTACAGATGGAAATCTTCCTGGACTCTGACCAAGAAGAGGAGAAAGGGTGGGAAAGGCTTGCTCCATGGCCTGTAGTAGCACTGAGTAAACCCAACTTAGGCTGATGTTTGGAGATTAGCTGAGGAATCCTGCCACTGACACCCAATACTGGCTTGTCTAGCTCTTTACCAAGTTCTTCAGCATCCATGCCCTCTTGGACTTTCCATAGCAGTTTTACAGCTGAGGAAATGGAGGCTCTGATAGGTTAACATTTTGCCCAAGGCCACATATTTAATTGGTGATAGGGCCTAGACAACAATCCCAGATCTCCTCAACACCTGTCCAATGCTTTTCTCATAACATGTGTTTGACTTTATGGATGGCATTTACCCTTTCATGGTTCTGTTGGGGGCATGACTGTACCCCATAGATGTGTAAGAGGAGAATCAATATTTAACTAGATACATCCAGTCTTCAGCACTATACTATGAGCTGCAACAGATAAAAAGACATAAAAGTGGTCTTTATTCTCAATACTCGTTATTTCATTTATGTATTCACTCACTCATTCATTCTAAAAGTTCACTGGGTGCCAAGTTATCTTAGGGGTTGGCGAATACTCTTCAAGGGGCTTACTGTATAATGAAAGAAACAGATTCAAAAGTCAACTGTTCAGTTCAGTGGGAGAAGCTAAAATTAAGAGTATTGGGGTGACGAGCCTATCAGTGCTAGTACTTCACATTTCCTATGAGATCTAAGAAGTCATCCCCAAAAGGGGCGGAGTGTGGAAGGATCCACAGGAGCCAAAAGAGTGGGATTTGCCACTAAAACAGGCAGAAGTGAGCATGTTTCTTTCAGAGGACCACAAGTGATTCCATGTGGCCAAGGCCAGGGAGAACTGCGAGCAAAGCTGAAAGCTACGCAGTGTTCTTGCAAGAGGGTTGAGACTTTCTTCCACAGATGATGGGAAAGATATTCTAAAATGTAAGATTTGGTTAGAAAGCTCACTGTAGTACAGGTGGAAAGAATAGACTAACAGGGAGAGGGACCAGTGAAGAGGCTGGTTGAGGTTAGGGCTCATGGCAGAGGGATATGGCAGTGAGTGATGGCAGTGGGAATGGGATGGCAGTGGGTTAGCAGAGAATTGCTCTGGCTAACCCCTACTCCCACTGAAGGCTCAGCATAGACAAGAGCTCAGAGAAGGACCTTCAGTGTGGTCAGAAGCTCTTCTTATGGCACCCTGAACACTTTCTCCTATCCCTGCAAGCAGAGGTAACATTAGCCTCTATTAATGGTGGAGTTCAGTGGTGGTTAACAGCAATGGGTATGAAGTTGGCTTTTAAGACACTGCATCATTCCTCCACTGCTAACTAGCCATGTGACCTTGGACAAGTTGCTTATTCACTCTGTTGCCTCAATTTCTTTATCTACAAAGTAAAGGTAATAAGCGTACTTACCTCTTAGGGTTATTGTGATTAAATCATTTCATGCATTTAAAGCACAAAGAAGAGTGTCTGGCAGTGATTAGGTGTGCAGTAAAAGTAGGGTTTTTAGTTTCATTGCACCCATTC
Organism: Nyctereutes procyonoides; assembly: GCF_905146905.1. NCBI lineage: Eukaryota > Metazoa > Chordata > Mammalia > Carnivora > Canidae > Nyctereutes > Nyctereutes procyonoides. The sequence continues at coordinate 38,753,417 of NW_026575140.1, read as the reverse complement.
ACTGTAGGGAAATTGTATGTTCATGGGTGCACCTGAGCAGTCTGAGTGCTCCCTGGGGACAGGTACCTTCATATCCAGCAGAGAGCCTGGGACATAGCAGATTCTCAGTTAATATCTGTTGAATTGATTAAAGGTGATGCTAATGACAAAGATATATTTAGGAATGAAATCATGCATCACTGGGGGGTTGATTGGACATTAGGGAGAGGCTTAGTGAGGAGAGTAAATAATTTCTAAGGTTCTGAAAAGGAGAGAGAAGATGATCATGATGTCATAGCTGAGATAGGAAATTTGGAAGAAGGAGCTGGCTCAGAGGAATAAGTGGCTAACACGTGCAAGATCAAATATATAGGACTAAAAGGAGCTGAGGTTTGAACTCAGGTCTGAGTTCATATTCCATGAACAGTTTATATAACCTGCACATCTATGCCTAGCACAGTACCTACTACAGTAGATAGCCCCTAATATTTATCAAGTGAGTTGGTGAATGCCTGAATGAGTGGATTTCTTTTGTAAATGCCAGGGTACCATGGTTGCTTTCTTTTTCAATGACAAATAGCCGTCTTTGTGGAGGCCAAAAAAAAAAAAGTCACCATAAGATTTAAAAAAGAACTAGTAACCACAATATTTTAAGTGAATGAAATGGCAGCCATCTTCCTTCTTTTTCCCTTTTTCTGACACATCAGACATTTTTTATTATCTCTAGCTTCATAACATACTCTTGCAAACTGCTAGGAAGGATGACTAAAACTACCCACCAGGAAGTTTTGCAAAGCCCAAGCCAAAAAAAAAAAAAAAAAAGCGAATATCAAGGAATCTAGGAACATAGGAAAATGCCTGGTGACAAGAGAACCAATCACACAGGCTCCTCTATATATAACTCCAAGTTCAATCACCACCTCCTCAGACACAAGCTTAAATTAAGCCACTTGCGGGACTAGCATCTGAGTAGTAGAGCAGAGGGAACTGTCTGCAATAGTTCATAATTGGAATCGATAAGCTCTCCTTCATACAAGTTGGGTAGTAGAGTAACAATAATAATTATACCAAGAATGCCTGTAATTTATGGAATGTTTACTACTTCCAGAGACTGGTAAGTGCTTTACAAATACTATTTCATTTAAAACTCATCAGTTCCTGCAAGAAACATGTTGTTAGCCCCATTTCAAAGTTGGGGGACACTCGGCCTCAGAGAAGTTAAGTCACCTGACCAAGGTCAGGTACGAGTGAGGCCTCAGGATCTGAAGCCCTACTGGCCTGACTCCAAAGCCCACAACGCCAACCCTATCCACACGCAGATTTTCTCCTTGACTTCTTTACATTGGGGCCGTGCAGAATTTAACTTCGTCCAAACAAGTCTTACTGAGGCATGAAGCTTATATTCTAACTCTAGGTATGGCAAGACAAGAGTGTCCCTGCTCAAAGCCCTTCATCAGTCCAAAAGAATCAGAGAGGCATTGAGCCTCTGTTAGTTTCTTAGTTTTCACCCACCACCTCTTTACCCCTGACTTTGAAATATAAAATAAAAGCGTTTGTCCAAATGATTTTCAAAGCATTTGAAAACTATTTTTTTTGTTTCAACATTTGTATCCTTTCCAATATAAACTTTTCTTATCAAAAAGTAATAGATAGTGGGGGCTGTATTACTTGTATTGATGGGGGGCTCAGTCGGTTAAGCATCTGACTCTTGGTTTTGGCTCAGGTTGTGAGCTCAGGGTTCTGAGAACAAGTTCTGGTCAGGCTCCACACTAGGTGTGGAGCCAACTTGATTCTTGCTCTCTCTCTCTTTCTCCCTCTGCCCCTCCCCACCTCGCTCTCTCTCTCTCTCCCTCTCTAAATATATATATATATATATATATATATATATATATAGATACTAAAGAAAAAACATACACATTAAAAAAAGTAATATGTAATTGTTTAAGAAGGATAAAGAAGAGTGAAAATAAATCCAATTATTTTTAGAGCAAATGGAATCACTATTCAAAATCTGAATTTAAAGGATTACCAAAGAGGCTTGCTCCGACTTTAACATTTAACAATAGCAATAAAAAGTCATGGTTGGACACTTCTTGTCACTTCCTCAACATTTCTTGACCTCCCTTTTGAAGACTTCTATATTCATATCTACTGTTCAGTGTTCTTGTCTAAAGACTCATTAAGTTCTTATAAAGCCTTTTCTATTTTTTTTGATGATTGCAAATAAAATAAAGCAAAACAAAAACCTCTTAGACAATTGTTTTCTTTTTCCAAAAGAATGCATGCCACAACTTCTTATTAAGAACTTGCTGTGCCCAGAATTTATGCAAGGAGATACCCAGTCTGTATCGTGATCCTTGGTGTGGAGGCCCAATGTCCAGTGGGAGAAGTGGGGGAAGGTAAGCATGCAATGCCTTGAGCGTGCACAGGTGGAGCTATTAATTCTGTCACAGAGGAAGGATCAAAGGCTGAGTCTGAAAGAGGGGAATTGCATCCAATAGATGGCAAAGCCTTAAGAAAGCAACCACCTAGCCAAGCTCTAGCTTGGTTAGCTAGTGCTAAAGTGACATATAATTTATCTTCTGGACTGGGGTACTTGAAAATGAAGAGGGAAGTACTGATAACTATGTCAGGATACCGGGTAAAAACCAGAATTTCCAGGGCAAATGAGATCAGATGGTCACCTTACTTTATGCTAACATTTTGTTGTGAAAAAATGGGGCTCTGAACTGGGTGTAACAGGCAACTGAGGAATCACTAAATTCTACCTATGAAACTAATAATACTGTATATGTGCATCAAATTGAATTTAAATTAAAAAAAAAAGAAAAAGAAAATGGGGCTCCGAATCTCCTTTACACATTGAAACCTGTGATAAAAATGGTATGTTCAGAATGCTCCAGGGAAGGCTTCCCCACCCTGGCTAACTTCCTGAAAAGCTTGTAGAGTTTCCCCTAACAATGCCTTTCAGTCCTGCTGTTGGAATCTAGCATAACATCAACAGAGCAAACAAATTGTCCAATCTAAAAAAGCACATTCTTGTATCATTCTTAAATTAGTGTCGTAGCAATGTAAGACTTTCCAAACCACATTGATATTCAGCCCTAGGAGTTTGGGGTTTTCCACAATGCTTTGGGGAGCCACTCAGAGCCCTAACTCTCAATATTTCCAGTTGATGTTCCTTAACTTGTTTATTTGTGTATTTAGTTATAATTCCAAAGAGGCAACGAAGATTTTTCTCTGTGCAGGGACTACTTGGAAAAGTCTTGGGAGTGGAAGAGGAAATTCCAAACATTAGAAAACAAGACTCATGTCACCTGGAAGTGACATCTTCTGGTGCGCTGTGAGGCAGACAAACTGGCATGCGCAAAGGCACAGGGATAGGAACAAACATAGAGTATCCAGGGAACTGTGCGGAATTCTCTGGCTGGGAATGAGCCTGGGAATATGGTGGGAGAAGAGACAAAGGCTGAGCTGAGACAAGATAGCAAAGGGCCTTGAATGCCACCCCAAAGAGTTTAGACTTCATCCTGTTGGAATTGATGAGTCTCTGGAGCTATTCAAGCAGGATATTTGTTTCTGAAAAGGGAGCAAACCAAACAAAGCCAGGGAAAGTCAGTCATCCTCTATCCAATTTCTCCCTTCAGGTTTGCAGTCCTGATTTGCTCCAAACATTTTGTCAATGTGTTCCCTGACTCATGGTCCCTCAAACACCACCCCAAAGGAATGCATCTCAATCAGCCCGTGATTATAGACATAAATTTCTGCTGCTTTGAGTTCAGCCAAATACCAACCCAGGCTGGACTGGAATATTTTAGCATCCCCCAGCTCTACACCTGGATGGGACTCTGTGGATGAGGGGTCAGGTCCAGAGAGGTGAGAGTGGGGCCTTCTGTCTTCTGATGACCCTCTTGGAAACTGCTTCCAAAGACAGGGGGAATTTATAATCTTCATTCCCTCAATTCTCCAGCCAATCATATCTGCCTGGGGACCAAGTCCTAAGTCAGGAAGCTAATGTAAAAATGGCAGCTGTATACTTTTCAGCTCCTGGGATGCTTAATAAATGGACTGACTCAAAAGATAAAGGGCTCCTTGTCCCCACAGGTATTTGAATGGGCATGCTCCAGAGAGGTTTCTTTCAGGCAGTAGGGAATTAGAGTCTGACAAATGAGGATTCTACTCCCCATCCAATGACTTACAACCTCTGAGCCTCTGTTATCTCAGCTGCAATAGAGAGATCACGATAATTCCTTCTTTATAAGGTTCTTGAGGAAAAAAGAAAAAAAAAAGATAATGATGTCACTGGGCCCAATGCCAGGCAGTAGTATGTGCTCAGTAAAAGCTGACAATCATCATGGTTAGCACAGGTTTCTACCAGTGTGTGAGCTTTGTGCTTCCAGTGGTGAACTAGTCATTGGTTTCTGAGTATGACCCCTACCCTGTAACATGACACAAGTAAAAGTCCTATAGGCAAAGAACTGGTCATCAATACCAGTGAATATTGCCCATCAAAGACCATCTAGCTGGTGTTCTAGCTAGTTTGGCTGGTGGGAGCCAAACTTCTCATTTTGCAGAAAGAAAAATAAATTCAGAGAGAAGAATTACAATCCCAAGTCCACTAAGCCCATTAAGTTACAGATATATTCTTGATGAGACTTTAGGTCTCCTGATGCTTCCTAGCATGTTCAGTAGTGTTCTTTTAATGTCTCATTTTCTGTTAATAAGCAAAATTCAGGACCTTCGGTGATCCTGTCTTCCTTGTCTATACTAACTCATTCAATCCTTACAGCAACTTCGTGAGGCTAATCTTATTGGTTTTTTTTGGGGGGGGGTTCCCCATACTTTCCTTTATTATAAAATTACATAATGGCCTTGGTTATCAAAAGTAGTTTTTCTATCCGAATAATATGACTCATGACCATCCTTTTATTTTTGATGGCTCAATTAAGCATTTAAAAAAATCTTTTTTAATTGGAGTTCAATTTGCCAACATATAACATAACACCCAACGCTCATCCTGCCAAGTGTCCCCTTCAGTGCCCGTCACCCAGTCACCCCAACCCCCCACCCACCTCCCTTTCCACTACCCCTTGTTCATTTATTTATGATAGTCACACAGAGAGAGAGAGAGAGAGAGAGGCAGAGACACAGGCAGAGGGAGAAGCAGGCTCCATGCACCTGGAGCCTGACGTGGGATTCGATCCTGGGTCTCCAGGATTGTGCCCTGGGCCAAAGGCAGGCACCAGACCACTGCGCCACTCAGGGATCCCCCCTACCCCTTGTTCATTTCCCAGAGTTAGGTGTCTCTCATGTTTTGTCACCCTCACTGATATTTTCACCCGTTTTCTCTCCTTTCCCTTTATTTCCTTTCACTAATGTTAATCTCCATTTTATGGATAAAGGAAATGGAGAGAGGTTAAGTCACTTATTCGAGCCTCACTGCCAGCAAGCAGTAAAGCGAAGGTTTGAGCCTGGGCTTGGAAGCCTGGGTCCTTAACCACAACCACATACTGACTCTCCCTAAAGCGAAAAAATGTGTGTAGCGTCTGCCTCAGAGGAGCACACTACCTGGAGGAGAGACATAACCCCCAAGCGTGTGTAGTCACATGCTGCGAGCACCAGGAGAACAAAAGCGGGAGGGTTTAGTTCTACAAGGGGAGGAGGGAGAGGATTCGGAAAGCTGCCTGGCACAGGTGGCCTTTAGGGGTCTCTAGAGCTGGCTTGTCTTCCTGTAAGCTGAGGAGAGTAGGGGCGGGGGAGGCATTCCCTGCAGAAAGAGGCATCACTGCTAAGACAGGCAGGTGTGATGTGGTGGGTATTGCGGGGCACATGAAGGAATGAGGCCTGGACACCAGACACTCACTCGGTGGGAGACATGGGCAAGTTACTTAACCTACAGAAACCTCAACTTCCTCTTCTGTAAAATGGGGATAATAACACCTGTCTTGTGAAGCTGTTTGAATATTAAATGAGACCGTGTGTATACACTTCTTAACCCAGTGTTATTCCTCTTTATTTACCTCTTATAAAACTATTTCCCTCAGTAAAATTTTTTAATTGAACCTATTTTTCACACTTATGCTCACAGTAGCATTAGTAATAATCCTGAGTGGGTTATTAGTCATTTATAATAACAATTAATGATAATGTTAATTGTCATTGATGGAGGGCACTAAGTACTTAATATGTATAATCTATCTAATCTATTCCTCAGAACATATCTTAAAGATAAGTATCACTATCCCCATTTTTTCTGAGAGATTAAGAAATATACACAGAGGTCACCGGCTAGGAAGTAGCAGGACTGGTTTTCAGACCTAGGTCTGTCTGTCCAGAAAAATGCCCGACAGACAGAGAATGCCCTGTGTTTTGAGTTCATGTTGGTCTTGGCAATGTCCCTCAGCCTCTTTCTCAGAAAGAAAACAAACATTCAAAGAGGTTTGCTAAACGCGTTGGAACAGGAATGCCCTAGTGAGGGAGGGAAGAGGCCCGCTGAGGCAGGAAGATGCCTCCATATTTGGAGGGTGGTGTTGGGGCGGCCCCTTAGCCTCTTCTCCCTAAGCCCAGAGGTCCTGGAGAGAGCCTGGCTTGAACTGGAGCCTTGAGCTGCCCAGAAGTCATGGCATTTTGGCAGGTCAGAGTGTGCCTTCTCAGGCTTCAGGTGGCTCTGGGAAGCCAGGGGTGTCCTGACAGCCTGTAGAGACCTGAGGACTGCCACGGAGGTTGCCCGCTGGTTACCCAGCCCTGCCCTGACTCTGTGGGTGGCTCCCAGGCAGCAGGGAGTTAATCTGCTATCTGTTGGGAAGGCTTCCAGAACTCTCCTCCCCGCCTGTGTTTGCTCAGGGCTGGGCCCTTCAGAAACTGAAACCAGCAGGACACCAGGCCCAGCCAGCCCTCATGGGATCCTGCCTGGGTTTACCTTCTATGGGGAGGATCAGAGGCCTGGGCGGAGCAGAGTCTGGAGCCTGGGCCGGGCCTGCGGATGTGGCAGGCCTGGCTCCCCTCGGCCTCCTCCCCAGGAGTTACCCCCACCAATGCCTCCACCACCACCCGGGACCCGCTCCAAGGCCCTGGGCAAGCACATGGGCAGACAAGCCAGGGTGGCTTGAATTCCGGCCCTGTGCCTCACCACCTCTGAGACACTGAGTAAACCACTAAACTTCAGTTTCAGTTTCTTTCGTCATGAAATGAGGATAAATAATGCCTGGCCTCTGGATTCAGTAACATATGTGTAGTGCCTACACATAAGGAGTGCTCAGTATATGCTCACTGTATTGACGTCTCATTATTGTTATTGCCGTTGTGACAATGGGCTGGGCAGCCTGCTTTGTGAGGTAGTAAGTTCCCATTACTCAAGGAGTTCAAGCACAGACTGAATGAGATGAGAAAAAGGACAAAAACAGAACAGGAAGGGATTCACAGGTGTCATACCCACACACTGACCTGGTCACTTGAGAATCACCTGGGAAGCTCAAGCACCACCTCAGACCCACTGAATTGAAACCCCAAAAGGCAAGCTTTTTCAAAAGCATAGCTTCATTTTATTTTTGTTTTTTTTTTTAAGATTTATTTATTTATTTATTTATTTATTCATGATAGAGAGAGAGGCAGAGACAGAGGCAGAGGGAGAAGCAGGCTCCAAGCCGGGAGCCCGATGCGGGACTCAATCCTGGGACTCCAGGATCGTGCCCTGGGCCAAAGGCAGGCGCTAAACCGCTGAGCCACCCAGGGATCCCATAGCTTCATTTTATAAACCACTAATCTGGGTTAATAATTTCTACATTTTTCATCTTCAAAAAGATCCTAATGTTTTTCCCTCCTATCCTTACCGATTAAATAGTGTGAAATATTTTACTGACCAAACTAGATTTGTTAACTCACCACATAAGTGATGTACCAAAGGCCCAGAGTTCATTCAACAAATAATCATTCACTCAACAAATATTTATTGAGTAACTACTGTGTGCCAGGCACTTGCTCTGTACTGGGGGATGGTGGAGAAGGTGGACAAGAGGTCTGTCCTCCCAGGCTTCCCAATATGGAGAGGGAATGCAGAAAATGAACAAGGATTCAAATACTGACACGGACACCAAGAAAATCCCATTGATCATAAGACACCAAATATTCCTACAGTAGACACAGTTCCATCTAATAGCAAATCAAACTGATGTATCATTACAGAGAAAGGTGGATGTCACTCCTCAGCATGCACACACCCAGGTGCATGCACGCACATACACACACACATGCACACAATGGAATTATTATTTTTATGAATCCCAAGAGATCCAGGGTCCTTGGATCAAGAACAAGTAAGGCCTTATGAATAAAGGAAGACACTTTGGACCTAATTCCTGCTTATGTGGCCAGTCCCATTGTCTGTGTCAGCCATGAAGAACTACTGGCCAGTGGCCCCAGACCCTCTAAGCAGAGTGGCTGAGAATGTGGGCTCCAAAGTAAGGCTGCCTGGGGTTGAATCCCAGCTTGATCCCTTACCAGCTGTGCAATCATGGGCAAGTGGCTGTGAGATTACAGGTGCATAGGCAAGACCTCTCTGTGCCTGTGAATAATAATACCTACTCAGAGTTGTTTGGGGATTGTAGAGACGGTAGTGAAAGAAGTGGTAGGTAGGCATCAATATGTGAGCTGCTATTATGCCTTTGGTGGTCTCTCTCCCTCGGGTACCTACCTTTTTCTGTCTGGGGAGCATACAGTTAATTATTGGGGCATGTCACCTCCTCCCTAGAGCCTCCCTTCCTTACTTCAGCAGGCAGAGTGAGGCTTTTTCCCCTGAGTTCCGACAGCTCTTTATATATCCCTGTTAGAGCCCCTCTCACACTGCAAACATGCTTCTCATTGCTGTTGAGATGTTTTCCTTCCTCCCTGGATGATGGGTTCTTAAAAAGCAGGGGCCCTATTTTATACATCTTTTCTTTTTTTTTTTAAGATTTTATTTATTTATTCATGAGAGACAGAGAGAGAGAAAGAGAGAGAGAGGTAGAGACACAGGCAGAAGGAGAAGCAGGCTTCACACAGAGAGCCCAACATGGGACTCAATCCCGGAACTTCAGGATCACGCCCTGGGCTGATGGCAGGCGCTAAACCGCTGAGCTACCCAGGGATCCCACATCTTTTCTTAAAAAAAAAAAAAAATTATTTATTTATTTGAGATAGAGTGAGCAAGAGAGAGAACGTGAGTGGGGGAGGGCAGAGGGAGAGGCAGGCTCCCCACTGAGCAGGGAGCCCAATACAGGGTTTGATCCTAGGACCCTGGAATCATGACCTGAGCCGAAGGCAGATGCTTAACCGACTGAGCCACCAGGCAACCCTACATCTTTTCATCTCTGGGGACAAGACAGTCCCTAAGATTGAATAAACACTTGCCACTGTCTGTTGAACTAATGAAGGGTGGACAACGGTTGGACGTGACATGCCCAGGATCACAGAATTCTAACCTGCACTTAGGTCGTGTTGGGAAAAGTGCCTTCCTGAGCTTCTGATTTCTCATCTGGAAAACAGATCTGATAATAACAGTACGTATGTCTTGGGGTCGGGAGGGTTAAATGAGGTACATACAGGGCAATGTTTGAGTATGAACTCTAGAATCAGATGTTTGAGTCCAAGTCTCAGCTCCACTACTCATAAGCTGTATGGTGTCTGACATGTTCATACCATGCTGTGCCCAGAGAGGGCAGATCTTAAACCAAAAAGAACACATCTTCTTTACAGGCTGTTCAGAGAATTGAAGGAGATACTCTTCAAAAAGTCACCAGTGCCTGGCACAGAGTAGGTATTCGGTAAATAAATACCGGTTCCTTCCCCCCACTTTCTCCAACCCTGTAGGCCCTGGACTCTGAAAGCCCAAAACAGCTGTTCAAATGCCACATTTTACTCCGAGTGACTAATGTCCCTTAAGCCAAGGTTGGAAAGCCGACTCCAGAACTAAGCTTACATTCAAGCGCTGAATTAGATACAGGGAATGTGGCTGCCTGGTTTATTTAATTAATAAGGAAACTTTGGGAGAAGGGGCAATTTAAAATCAACAAGCATGCCAAGGAAATTAAAAAGCAAGAGCTAGCCCACAATTTCATATGTGGGTTTCATATGTCATGGGAATAGTCCCTTATGTAAAGACATGAATAATGGAATCATCCAAACCCAAGTTAATGTTTTACAAACTATAAGGCCAATGACTGGAATTCTGATGGGGGAGCAAATTAACCAATTAATCAGTATTACATTGTAACAATTCTCAAATTTCCTACTGCTTTATTGTAATATTTTCTAATAAATTCATTATCTAAAATTCTCTGGCGGTCACGTCTATTACTAAGCCAAAGGGTATGGAAGAGAAAGGAGGTATTTTCATTTTGGACCTTGGATCCCATCGCACTCCCACACCGATCACCCCAAACCTCCTTCTTTTGGTGGGATTTGGAAGAGGCTGATATGAAGGTGCCCAGGGCCCTGGGAGCTAGGGTTGTCAGTGGCCCAGCCAATCAGCACTTGGCAGTTGAGTTCAGAGAAGAAACTGGAGAGGGCAGGGGTCTCAACAGACCTGAGGGATGAGCTATGTGGTGGGGGAGGGACAGGGCAGTAATCTTATTAGCAAAACCAGCTGCCTGCCAAGTAGGGCGTATGTCCCATTCTGCAGAAAAGAGGGAAATGCAGCAGTTTTAACAGGACTCTGCAGATTGGGAAAAAAGTGGGGCAGAGGTTGCAGGGGAGACTACTCCACTCCCTATTCCCCAAGCACATTCTACATACATATTCCACCCCCACTCTTTCTTCACCTAAGCCTCCTTATCCAGACCTCAAGCCAGGAAGTCTCAAAGAACCCTCTCCAAGAGCTCTTTCCTGATGTCTCCAGTTAGGGAAAGAAGCTCTCTCTTCCCCATGTGCTAAGGAACTCTGTGTCTCTGTTTTTTAAAACGTCTCAGAGTGCTTTATGATATGCCTGGCAACCTCCTTCATCCTTTTATCTCCTCTTTTCAAATAGCTTTATGGTGGTATCATTGACATGTAACCACCTGCACATATTGGAAGGGCACAATTCCCTGTGCAGGAACCTGCGAACCATCAGCACCACCAAGACAGTGAACAAATGCATCGCCCCAAAGGTTTCCTCGTGGCTCCCTTCTCCAAACAAAACCCCCATCTATTTTCTGTGACTGTAGATCTACTTGCATGGCCCGGAGTTTTATATAAATGGAATGATAGAGGATGTACACTTTTTTGAGTGGTTTCACTCACTCAAAAATTATGTAGAGTCATTCGATTGACCTTCACTCCTCCCTAAAATGCAGGCTTCCCTGAGGAGAAATGGGCCACAGCCAGAGCAGGAGGCTCCATGCAGGGCACAAAGGAAGACCTGTGCTGGAAGACGCTGTGGGGTGATGGACTTGATCTCTCTGGACTTGGCGTCAGAATATGTGTGGATCTCACACAGAGAGTCATGCCCAGACCCGACCCCAGCTCTGTGGTCAGAAGCGAGTCCCCTAAAATCTGAGCCTCAGTTTCCTCATTTATCAGAGGGGGTGATAATAAACCTCCCTGCTCTGGGGAGAGCTCTGTGAGGCTCTGCTGAGCCCAGAAATAACATGCTCTGTAAACTGTGAAAGGTCAGTCCTGGGCCAGGATTCGGCTCAAATCCAGCCAGCGACACACTGGGGACGCCCTGGCTCCCAGGGCTATTTAAAGGCCTGCGTGGATTTCTGGGGAAGCTGCACCGATTGGCAATTCCTCCCAGGAATGGCCAGTAAGGGTTAAGCCAGGTGGCCTTTAAGCCTGGCCCAGGCGCTGAAACTGCACGGATTCTTCTTACTCCACCTGCCCCCTTCCTTGGCATAGGCTGTTTATTTATAAGGTCACCCTCCCTCCCTCCAAGAGCTGCAGGAGACCAGAGGATTCCCCCTCTGGCCTGGAGCTGCAGAGAAGGGCAGTCCCTCCGCCCGGGCTCTAAGGCCTGCCTGCTGGGTGTGCTGGGGAGGGGAGCCCAGGGGGACCTGCTGGGCCTCCCCAGGCTTCCTTTGGCCAGGGCTGCCAGAGGGGCATCGAGGAGGGGAGGGAGAGACAAGGGAAGGGTTGTCTCCCTTTGGGAACCAACTTGACCTATAAAATCACACCAGATCTCAGGAAGCTTCTTCCTATGCTCCCTCCTCCCTGCCATGAACTGAATTTCCTATTCGTGACTTCTTAGGGAAGACAGTTGAGGTCAGCCACTAGGGCAGGGACAGGGGACTCAAGAGCTGGCACCGCTGGGGAAAGCCACTCTTCTCTCCCCGGGCTGGGCTGTGGTCAGTGAGAGCTACCTTTTGTGGAATAGCTACTCTGCATTGGGCACTGCATTTCCCATACACTTTACAAGGTAACCTTCAATGCCCTACTGAGGGGTGAGGGTGCTGCCTCTCGTTTTACAGCTGATGATGGTGAAATCACAGGTCTCAGGTCACCTAGGATGTGAGCCAGGATTTGAACTCAGGGATGTCTGACCCCGGAATCCCTGTTCTTTTGAGAATTTGAGGACAGCGATTCCCAAGGAACAAACTTAAATGAATTATTTCCTGAGCGTGCTCTGTGAAAGTGTCCCTGTCATAAAGACCCACACTGTAGTTTTGTGTCTAGGAGGTTCTGAGCAATCTTAGTGTAAAGGAACTTGGGTTTTCATCAACCAAGAATTTTTCTTTTAAGATTTTATTTTTTTATTCATGTGAGACACACACAGAGAGAGAGGCAGAGACCCAGGCAGAGGGAGAAGCAGGCTCCATGTAGGGAGCCGGATGTGGGACTTGACCCCAGGTCTCCAGGATCGCACCCTGGGCTGAAGGCAGCACTAAACTGCTGAGCCACCTGGGCTGCCCAAGAATTTTCCATATTAAATTGATCACCAATCTTTTTTTCCTATAAAACATCTATTCATGGGACGCCTGGGTGGCTCAGTGGTTGAGCATCTGCCTTCAGCCCAGGGCATGATCCTGGAGTCCCGGGATTGAGTCCCACATCAGGGTCCCCATGGGGAACCTGCTTCTTCGCCCTCTGCCTGTGTCTCTGCCTCTGTGTCTCTCATGAATAAATAAGCAAAATCTTTAAAAACAAAAATAAAACAAAACAAAAACACATCTATTCATGGTCTTCTGAACAAGTGCTCCTCAGAGCATTGTGTGAGAATCATAGCTGAGTCAGAACTAAGAGATTACAGGGTTTATCCACCTTACTCGAATGAGTGCATTAACAACACCTTTTATTAACATCCCCAGTGATGAGAGACGTATTACCTGCTAAGACAGCTTGTTCCATTCTTGCACAAACTCAGTGGTTAGCACAGCACTGCCTGACAGAAAGAGACTGCAAGCCACAGGGAAAAAGTAAAAAAAGAACAGGCCAAATTCGTTTTAATGACATATAATTAATGAACCCAATGGATCTAAAAATATTATTTCAACATGGAGTCAGTAAAAAAAAAAGTGATTAATGGGATATTTTTTTTTCTTTTTTAAATTAAGTCTTTGAAATCCAGACTAACCACATTTTAAGTCGTCAGTGGACCCACTTGGCTAGTGTCTAGCATTTTGGATGGCCCAGGATTAGAAAGATTCTTCTTTGGGCCAAGCTAAACTCTTCCTGCCTGGGCCTCTTCCCCATGGCCCTTGGATTCGAGGGCTTGGTCTAAAGATGCAGAACTTTGCCACCACCCAAGGATGAATTCTGGATGGCTACACGCTTACACACATGCATCAAGATGCCCCCGTCATGAAGCTCAACCTTCTGGCAGTGGTCTGCTCAGGTCTGTGTCCCCCTTTGAGAAGGCTTTCCAAACTTCAAAATGCTGTATAAATAAATAAAAGGCCTTATTCTCCTAACTCCTAGTGGGGCAGACTTAGAGTTACTCAGGATTTTTAGTGGTCTCATCCCACAGTTATGTTATATTGAACCCACAGGCAGCTGCTAATACTGTGTCTGGCCCGGAACTACTTCTGTCAAATAACAGACTTGGGATTTTTATGATTCAGACCCTTTCTGCCTCTTCTTATCCATACCACTCTTTTTTGCCTACTTTCTAAATTTCCCTTTAAACTAGGTCTTAATTTAGAGTCAGGAAAGAGCTGTATCCTCCCATATGCCATAATAATAAGCATTTTTTGGACATTTATCATGTGTCAGGCACTGTACTAAGAGCCTTATAAATAGCATCTCATTTAATCCTCTTCACACCTGACTGAAGCCGACACTATCATGATTCCCTCTTATAATTGCAGAAACTGAGGCATCAAGTGGTTGAGTCATAGGTCCCACACCCAGTAAAGGGAACAGCTGGAGATTCCATCCCAGGGGCCTTCTCACAGATCCTGAACCCAGGCTGTGAATGTAGGTCCACACCGTGGACCTGAGCTAGGCCCCGGCCTCTGACTGTGACAGAGGGCACAAGGGCCTGGGACAAACAAACAAACAAATGCTTTTTTGCTCCTTATTGTTGTTGCTGTTGCTAAAACCCTCAGAGCGTCCTTCTCCTGTTTTGCCGAGGAAGGAAATACTGTTATACTTTCCTTGCTAAGGAAATCCTACTCTTTACAAGTCAACTTTCTTCCCACCCCCTTGACCTTTCAGGAAAGGGCCCAAGGCCCCTGGGAAGGCTCTGGAGGAGACCCGAGCAGTTCAGCATGCCCTGTCTAGGGCAGGGGTATTTTTAGAGCGGGCTGCAGTGTTTACAAGGAAGCCAGTACCCTGAGCCTGCCCTGTCCCTACAGGCCCCACCCGCCACCGCCGGGCACTTCTGGCCCTTCCTTCCTCCCTCCTGGCTGCTCCCTTCCTGTCATCTCCATCAGCATGTGGGCTCCATCAGCACTGTCACTACTGCCCTGGGAGACAACTGAGCAAAGCCACAGCCCAGGGCATGGAAAGCCTTCTGGAAGGGTCAACTGTGACCTGGCATTGCAAAAAGGCAAGAAGCTGCCACCAGTTGAGAAAAAGGCTCTGGCAGCTGGCGACACCCTGGAAATCCTGTAAATGGGCTCAGCTGTGCTGCCAACGCTACCGGGTGCCAGGTGCTTTCAATTGTGACGAGTTGCTCACCCTCCTTGGTCTCCTTCTGCGCCGTGAGAGCAGGAGGCTTGAAGAGGTGGGCTGGGGGGCTCTGGGTTCAGGGTCTGACAGGCTGAGCCTCCTCGGCGGTTAGGTGTGAGTACTCGGGCCTCCCTCGTGGAGGTGGCAGCAGGTGTTAAAGCCCTGGCACGCAGTGGGCGTGCAAGCCACAGGGGCCTCGATCATCACTGCCTTAGCTCCACACCTCACGCGGTGTCTGGGGCGAAGGAGGGTCTCCACCGGCGGCTCACGGTTCCCTCACGTCTAAGTCTCTACACAACCTCTCCTCCAACTATGCACTTTTTAGAATCGAGTGTTTAGTC
The DNA here is from genome assembly GCF_905146905.1 of Nyctereutes procyonoides. Classification (NCBI taxonomy): domain Eukaryota; kingdom Metazoa; phylum Chordata; class Mammalia; order Carnivora; family Canidae; genus Nyctereutes; species Nyctereutes procyonoides. Next base: position 38,738,037 of record NW_026575140.1, on the reverse strand, counting down.
CTCTAGTCCAGCCCCACACCCCCGAACTGCTGCAGGGCAAGAGCCTTCGAGCAGCAGCTTCTCCTCTGAGTCACAGTCCTATGGCTTCCGGGGCAGGCTGCCCACCTGGACCCTCGCTGCGCTGGCTCTTGAGACCCGGGCCCAGGGACCCAGGCTTCTCAGGGTCTGCCCCGAAGCCAGTGGAGAGGGGAGGAGAGGGGATGGCAGACCCAAGCCACCTAGAGCCTGCCCAGCTTCCCTGGATGTGGGCTGGAGACTGCAAGGCCTCCAGGCTCCGAGGAAGTGCTGCCCCCTCTGTCCCAAGGGCAAGCCGGGCTCCTCCAGCAGCTGCGAGGGATCCAGGGATTGTTATTACAGGCAGTTAGGTTCCTACCATGAGCCGTCCCCTCACCTCCTCCGCCCCCCTTCCTGTTTCCCTCCTCTTCCTCATGCCCATCCTCCTCCGCCTTGCTCTTCCCACACTGGGGTCTTGACCCATGTCGCGGCCTGTAATCCTACGGAGAGGTACCAGTGGTCAGATGAGGGACTGACTGCCCTCTCCCTAGCCTCCTGCGTCCCCTTCTCAGACTCCTTCCACAGCGCTGGCCTGGGCCCTCCAGGGAGCACCGCAGGCAGAGGCGTGGTCGCATGACCCAGGCAGCTTGCACATGAGATGCACCTTCTCTACCATGTCCAGGTCCCACAGTCACACTCTTTCCTGGGTAGTTTTACTGCCACACAATGTATTACCTTGAGGGTGCCCAGGTGGCTCAGGTGAGCTTCTGCCTTTGGCTCAGGTCGTGATCCTGGAGACCCGGAATCGAGTCCCACATCAGGCTCCCTGCATGGAGCCTGCTTCTCCCTCTGCCTGTGTCTCTGCCTCTCTCTGTGTGTGTCTCTCATGAATAAATTAAGAAAAAAAAATTTTTAATGTATTACCTTGACCTTTTCGAGAAGGTGACATTTTTGAAGAAAGTCGTTAGGGAATGAGATTCCTTCTCTATCTCCTCATCGCCTGCTCCCTAGATAAGAAAGCATTTGCACAGGACGAAAGCCTGAGTGTAGGGGTTGGTTGAGGCAAGAACAAGTGGCAAGAGAGGAGGCTGCAGATGGCCACAGGACAGGCCAGCGGCCACCACTGGGAACCATCGGTCCCTGCCACTGTGCATCGGGACCTGCCTGCAGTCAGGGTGTGGAGGCCCGGCTGCCAAAGGGACAGAAAGAACAGCAGCAGGGAGACTTCCGACTTTCCCAGGAAACCCTGACAACTCTTCCCCCCGCTGAACCCTCCTCAGTCCATAACCCCTGACCTTAGAGACCCACAGAGATGTACTCGTGGCCAACCCTCTTCCCCACCCACCTTCTGTTTCCTACTAGCTGGGTGGCCTTTGACAAGTCCTTTAGCTTCTGTGTCTGTATTTTTCTCATCTGTAAGTCAGAGAAAGTGTGTGTGTGCGTGCATGAGGACACACACACACATACTCGCCAAGGGTTGTTATGAAGCTTAAATAAATAAGACGCTGCAGGAGGAAGCGCTATTGGAAAGCACAGGCCGTTCTCTATCTCCCCTCGCTCTCAGCTGCTATTCCCATTCCACGAGGGGAAATCCTCACCCGGAAAGCCCTGTGCACCTTGGCATAGGTCCTGGGGCGGATGCCTCCACGGACGCTGGGTCTCTCTCCCTTTCCACTTCCCTGTTGACTTCCAGGGGCAACTGCTGTTGGCTCGTCGATGGACAGGCGGTTCCCTGGGACCTGCCCCATCACCAGGCTGCCATCCCACAGACCCTACACAGGCTCCATGACTGACATCAAGGACCAGAGCAGCCCGTGGGCCTCTGCCCTGGATGAGGAATGTCAGGTGTCCAGACCAGGTGGGCCAAGGGCTTCTTACCCTCAAGCTGTGGCTTACAGATAACCTGCCACCTCTACAAAGGTCTTCTAGTAAGATGAAAAAGTGCAGTTGGGGAGGTGAACTGAGTGAGGAAAGGGGGTCCTCAGAAGAGGAAGAAGCTCCTGCAAAGGCACAGAGATACCAGGAAGCTGACAGTTTGTAGCCCATGGCCATGGCAGCTCCTCCTCGGCATATAGCTGCTCACCTGTTGATGAGTTGGCTTAAATCCCTCCCTCTCCCTGCTACCCCCACCCCATCGATTAACAAGTTCTATAGGTTCTCATGGCTTATATACATCCCAGGTGCCCATCTTCTCGAGCCCTATGGCTGCTCCCTGCAACAGATAGCCCTCTGGCCTGGACTAATTAACACAGCTTCCTAGCTATGCTTGTCTCTAATGCCTGTCCCTGCCCCTCCCATCCGTCAGCCTTGTAGTGGCCAAAATGATCTTTCTGACATACACAATTCTGATTGTGATGTGTCCCTCTTCTGCTTAAATCCTTCAAGAGCTCCCAGCCACCTTCCAGATCAATTCTGTAGCTCAGATCATTATCTGATCCCATCATCTACCTCTCCTGCCTCGTTTCCCACCCAATCCTACACAAGCCCTAAGCTCCTGCCACACTAAACTTCATTTCCCCCAGGGAAGCATGCTGTTTTGAGCTGCCTTTCAAGTTTTGAGCTGCCTTTCAAGTGTTCTTCCCTTTACCAGGATTCCCCTGCACCCCTATTTCCCTGGCTAACTCTGACACCTCCTCCTATGAAATAAATAAATATATATTGATATATATAAATAAATATATATTGATATATATTGATATTATTCATATTTTATATGAAATTTTATATTATATATATATATATATATATATAAATATATATATATATATATATATATATATACCTTTAGCACACAAGTTCTCAACCTCAGGTGGTATTTAAGAGCTTTGAGAACTTGCATGGGGGATAAAATTCATTTTTAAGTTCACTAACCTTGGCCTAAATAGCAACATTTCCTTCAATTATAATTCAAACTTATGCAGTTTGGTCTCAAAGTCTACACTCAAGCATTTCATCTTTTGCATCAACAGGCCATGCACCTCCTCCAAACCTAGAAGACATTTAGAGACTTCTAGCATTTTTATCAGCATTTTCATGTTCTAGACACTATGCTAGGTGCTGTGGGGAAAGCTACAAAGAAGAAATTAGTAAGTTTAAGATTAAGAGAAATAAGCTAGGGCAGCCTGGGTGGCTCAGCGGTTTAACGTCTTCCACTCAGGGTTTGATCCTGGAGACCCGGGATCCAGTCCCACGTTGGGCTCCCTACATGGAGCCTGCTTCCCCCCCTGCCTGTGTCTCCGCCTCTCTCTCTCTCTCTTTCTCTCTCTGCCTGTGTCTCTGCCTCTCTCTCTCTCTCTCTCTCTCTCTCTCTGCCTCTCATGAATAAATAAATAAAATATTTTTAAAAAAGAAAGGAATAAGTTAAAATTAAGAAGAATTAAAAAGTTCCTGCCTTCAAAAGGTAGCCAATCTAGAACAATTGAGGGATAAGAAATCAATGGAACTGAAACAGGAGACATGATGGAAGTTTCCAGAAGCCAGGGCTTTTGAACTGGGTCTTGTGAAGATAGGAAAGGTGAAAAGGAGAATGATGCTCTAGAAAAAAGGAACCACACGCATCCTATATGTCATTTCCTTCAGGTATAAGCGTAGATCCAATGTTAGGGGAGTGTTGAATCTCTCAGTGGTCTAGAGGACAGAGGGTATAGGTTGAAGACCCTGGAGCATTTGGACTACTACATTAAATGAAATTGTTCACTGTTTAGTAGATGCTGAACTATCAAAGTCTTGTGAAGAAGGAAGTAATAGAATTTGACCTGCATTTCAAGGAAATAACAGAATAAGCATGAAGATACAATCTAGAAGGAGAAGACTGTGAAGAGAGCAAGGCTGGTGGATCATTTAGCTCTTGCTGTATAATCAACCACCCCATAATGTAGTGACCTAAAACAACTACCATTTTTCATTATTACTTTCGAGTCCATGAGTTGAGTGGGCAGTTCTTCAGTCAGGTCATGGGCTGATCACATGTCTGGTGGGCACTGTATATTAGGGAGGAGCAAAGGGGGTGACTGGGCCACATGTCGGTCATTACCCTGGGCTTCTTTGCAAGGTAGTGGTTTCAGGGTTACCAAGAACAGGAAGAGAAAGCAAGCCTGATGCATGAGCACTTTTCAAGCATCTACTTATGTCATGTTTCCTAATGTCTCATTGACCAATCATTGATTCAAAGGGTGGAATAATAGACACCACTTCTCTGTGGCAAGAACAGCAAGGTCACTTAACAAAGTGCTGTGGATGGAGGGATGGGATGAATTTGGGGATATTTTTGTTAGGAGGCATGGTAATGGGCCAACCAATATGTAATAATCGTTTACTCTAGGAAATGGCAGAAGAAATGGAGAGATGATCAGAGGATATTTGAAACATATTCAGGAGAGTATTTGCAAGGGAAGGGAAAGAATAAAGAATAGCCCCCAGGTTTTTGGCCAGAGCATTTGGGCAGATGGTCCCATATATCAACAAAGGGAACCAATAGGAAGATCAGGTTTGGAAGTTGTAGACACATTCCAGATCATATAATTCTCCTGGAATATATGGATGTGCTACCTTCCTTTCTTGGAAAAAAAAAATGTTCCTTCACTAACCTTCCCTCTACTGTGATCATGTGGTCCAAATGGAAAGTGAGATCACTTATATGACCCTGATTTTCTAGCAGTAGTGATGGGCCAGGTATGGACATCTGATCCAAACTAGGCTAAAGAGAGTAGTCAGTCTCACCTCCACTGACAGCCATTTATGGTTGTGTAGGTTGTACCCTGAACAAGGTTGTTTGGAAGGCAGGATAAATGGAAGCTGGAATCCAGCCTATGCTCTGTTGTACTTATGGAGATACAGCACCCAGAGGATAAGATGCCTTCTTCTAATTCCCACAGAGGCACTCTCTGTGCTGCTAACCCCACTTATTGCTCTGGGGCGGGGTGGGCCAGGGGGTGGGGAATATGCCACACTGGGCAAACTGGACTCCTTTATGAATTATCCTATTGGAGTATGTGAAAAAGAGACTTTTCCCACTCCGATCCTAAAGCTATATAAATGGGAGCCCACAGACATCCATGTCCCTATGATATAGAGAGAGCCAGTGAGATACAATGAAGCCAGTACAGCAAGGGACTCAGAAAAGGGAGGTAGAAGAGAGATAATGAGAGAGCTGTCAGAACCAGAGCCCCCTGTTCCAGCCAAACCCACCCTCCTTGGGCACTGGTAGTTTGGTTTTATCTTCAATTCTGTGATTCTCCCTATATTCTTCTCACTTAAATCTCCCCTTTTTACTTAAGTAAGTTTAAGTTGGGATTTTGTTTCTTGTTTTTAACAATGAAAGCAAGTAGTTCATGAGTTCAGATTTGGAAGGGAAGCGATAGGTATGACAGATCAGAGGCTGAATCGAAAGAATGTGGTAACCCATTTGAGGGGCCATGTAGGAGAAGGAGTGTCCAGGGGGAAGTTCTGGGCCTTTGGCTTGAACAATTGGAGAGGGATGGTGGTATCTTTAGCAGAAATAGCCAATCCAGAAGGCAAACTGTTGGTGAGGTGGGGGGTGGATGAAGGGAAAATGCCTTCATTCATTCATTCATTCGTTCGTTCGTTCGTTCGTTCATTGGGCAAATACTTGCTAAACCTTGTCAAGGCATTGGGGATTCAACAGTGGATAAGATGAGTTAGATTTGGATAGTATCTGTGGGCCTTCATTGACTTATTTATTCAACTAACAGTAAGCACCACCTGTGGGCTATGTACTGTCCACAGAACTGAGCATAAATCTAGGCAGTGATGTCCAGCAGGCAGCTGGAAAGAGGGTTGAGTTGGCATTTCTGTGGTAAGCATCATCCCCACGGGGATAATTTTGGAAGACGTGGGAGACAGTGCTTGGAGAAGAGAAGTCTAGCTCCATACAACTAGTCCTTCATGCCTCGGCTTCATGTGTGAGCTGAGAACACAGTGTTTCTTTGGCCCATGTCACTGAGGCAGCCACAGAAAGAGCATGGGCTTAAGAGTCCCGGCTGGTGCCAACCTGGGCTAACACACCAGCCCTATCGGGTAACCGTGTGAATGACCCTGAATGAGTTGGCTTGCCTCTTGGAGTCTTGATGTCCTCAGCTCCACAATGAGGATATGAACACTCATCCCAGTGTTGACAGTGAGAAAGAATGTAGAGTGCATTTACTCAACCACAGACATGTAGTGCATGCCCATAGGGACCAGGTAGGTTCTAGACCATAGGACTTGAATGGAAGTTAGTATTAGGGGGCTCCTCTAAGAGAGAGATGTGAATCTTTGGGGCTACCATGCCTGGGTTCTGATTCACCTAAAGCAGATGATCTCTCTCTGCCCGCCACAAATCAGCATCCAATCTGCCCCTTCCCCAGCCCGTACAAAAGGCAGCATTTTCTGCAATTAGAGAAGAAAGAAAAACGAATGTTCTGCTATTCTCTTAGAGCTGTTCTCCAGAGCGGCAGAAAAAGGGCCCACGTGAGCCATGCTGTTCTTGGCAACCACTACGCTGCTCCTCACAGCCAGAGGCTTAAAGCTTTATTTGTGGTTTAAGTTACAAGCAAGGGCAAAAACCCCAGAAAAGGGAGGGGGGAGGGAGAAAACATTTTAAAAGTTGAGAAAATTGCCCTGTGTTCTCAAGTGTGGGCAATTTGTCCAAACACCTGAGCTCTGTAGAGTCCTAGTGGTCTGACTGTGGTTTTATATTCTGGGGCTCTGGGCCCAGTGTCAGGGACGGGGGTCGTTTTTTCATATGTGGAGAAAAATCACAAAATCACTTTTTACAATATATTAGTGATTAGCTGTACCGTTTCAATGGCGACATTGTTGGAGATTTTTTTTTAAATCCAGGTCCAGGTTTTTGAGGTGGTTTTGTTTTGAAGATTGCTGCATAAAACATGTCACAGACATTACATGCAGTGTCCGAGTATTGCCCCCCAAGATGGAGAGTGGAGGATGCTAAACACTTTAGGGATAGAGGAGGTCTTCAAGTTCAGCCCTCTCCTTACTCTGATGACAAGAATAAGGCACAGAGAAAGCAGGAAATGTGCCCAAGACAGCACAGTCTTTTTGTGGTAGAAGCGAGTCTAGACCCCAGGCTTCTGGACTCTGAAGGTCTTTCTGGCAAAGCCTTTGAGGCAGCCCAAAGGTGACATTCCACCTCAGAAAGCATGACTGGCCTCCTCTTCGTGTTGACATTTCTGCGGCAGTGACTTTGAAAGCTGCCTTTTATGGTCCTGGCTTTGGAAGAGCAAACACTGTTATCAGTAGAACAACACAGGTGGCTACTAAAGCTGGGCCCAGGTGGAGCCGGGCAGGAAGGGAGGCCCCTGTGCACAGGCAGACATGACCCAATCACCTGTCTGGGTTCCGAAGGTGTATAGACACTCCTTGGAGAGCAGGACAAGAGGCTAGTGTGGCGGCAAAGAGCCAGCTTTGGTGCAGACAAGATGGGTTCAAGTCCCAGTGACCCCACTTGCCAACTGTGCAATGAAGGCAGGCTCCCAGAGAGGACTATAAAACAGAGAAAATGATCATTCATGCAAGGACTCAAGAGCCACATGCTGCTAGTGGCCATTGTATAGGTGCAGTGTTATCAGTCCATGGGCAATGCTGGTAGGAGCACTGGCCTCTTGATGCTGGCTGCTTGCTTCTGGGTCTTGTCCAACCAGCTCTAGAAGCTCAGGCTCCTGACAAAGACATGAGGATTCAGGTTCCTCCTTCTCCTCCTTGGTCCTCCTAACAATGCAAGGATCTGGCTTCAAGATTGGCAGCCTGAGTGTCCCCCTCATGCTTCCTGGAGCACAATCCCAAAGTGGAAGGAGGTGGGGGCTGGGCACCAGGGGCTGGGCGATGCCTAATGTAAATGCCAGTGTTCAGAATTTAGAGTCAGAAAGCCTTGGATTTAAGTCCTGGCCCTTTCGCTCAGGTGTCAGTGGCCCTAGATAAGCCACTGAACCTTTCTGAGCCTCAGTTTCCCCATGAGTGCTCCTTGCCTGCCAAGTCACGTACTGTGAGGGAATGAGGCAGCAGAGGCAGAAGCATTTTGTCCTCTGTTAACAATGGCAAACTTCTAAAGTGTTAGCTTTTTCCTTGCTCTGCTTTAGTGAAATAAAAACGTTTTAAGACGGAGGCCGGTGGCTGCCTTGGAATCTGATATAAATGGATGTTGTACTACTTGGAAACATTCTCCAGAAGCCAAGGAATTAGAAGAACCTAGCATCCCAGAGACACTCTGGAGGGGTTCCCTGGAGGAAGGGCCAGGGGGCGGAGAGAACACGGAAGCATTCCTTGAACTGAACGTCTATTATGTTCTAGATACCATGACGCTCACTTTCATGTAGGGAGAATGATGGCAATGATGATGATCATGAGGGCTAACTGTATCGACAGGTTCAGTCGGAGTGCTTTACACATATTAACCCCATTTTGCACCCGAGGCAATCAAGGCACAGAGCAGTTAAAATAAGGCTGCAAGTTTGCCCCAAGCTGCAGTTTAAATCCCCACTGTCCAAGTCGGGGACATGCTCATGAGTGTCACCTGCACACTCCCGTAGCCTGCATCGGGTTCTCATGCATCCCCCGCCCCAGGTACGTGCGTGCACCTTCCAGACAAGGAGACTAAGGCTTGGGAAAACGAGGTGATTGGGACAGGGTCATGCAGAAGAGAGAGAGGAGGTTGCTTGAGTTTTTTTGCTGGTCTGGGTTTTGTTGTTGTTGTTGTTTTTCTTCAAAACTATTTCCTTATTTGGCTGTCTTTTTAACTGGTAGAAAGGCATCATTCCATTTGAATCTACCCCTTGCTTCCTGTTAGTTCCTCACTTGAGTCCCATTTTCCCCTGGGGGTCAGACAGAAGAAATCTAGGGCTTTGCCTAGGGAAACTCCAAAGCCTGCTCTCCCCACATCCTCCCCACTTCCCTTCCTCAGGAAGGAGAAATGCAGGGCCTTCAGCCTCGAAATGGATGACAACACCATTCCCTTCTGTGTTCTCATTCTGAGCTTTTGAACAAGTTCTGGCTTGACTATGACCACCTGGAAATGTGGAACCAGACCTTAGCCCCACATTCCAGCTTTGGTCTGGCCACAGAGAAAGTGCAATATCACCTTACTTATTTGACACTATGCTCCTAGTGATACAACCAAAGTTTACATTATCTCTTTTGGCAGCCACCTCCACACTGCTGACTCACGACACTGTCATGTCCTGATTTCCTATCCATTGTTCTTTCCTCTATTTGGCCTGATTTCTTAAGACCTCTTGGTCACATTATTCTGAGATTCCCGAGGGATTTTTTTCAGCAGTTACCATGGAAGAGACCTTAGGTTTGGGGCTAATTCATACCCTCAAAGTTGGCCTTCAAGGTCCCAAAGATAGCTAGATCCAGGGGGGACCTTATATCTGCTCTGTGACCATGCTAGGGGAGCCAGCAGACAGAGGGCTACTTCACAAAAAGTCAGATCAGTAAGTAACTGGAAAACACTCCTTCCTGAGGAGCAAATACTGCTATGGCCTTGTCACTTTCAGAAGTTTGGGATTTCCCCAAGGTCACAATGGGCCACAATCCATTTGCACATATATTCACTGCAAAGTAGTGGTTTGGTAGTTCAGGCATTGGAACCCGACGGGCATGGATTCACTTACCAACTTGGTGACTTCAGACTAAGTCCCACCATCTTTTAGCCTCGAGTTCTCTGTAAAATTGGGGCTGCCATGATGCTTCCTTCCTCATGATATGGCAAGAATGAAGAGAAAGCATAAGTGAATGGCTTCATTCAGTGCCTGGGCATGCAGTGGGAGCTCAGCGTTGGTGATGAGTGCTTCCTACCTGCATTCTCCCATTTGAGCATTATTTAGCGAGCATTAGCTGAGAGTCAGCAGGGCAGGTAGCTGCTTTAGCAGAAAGAATGAAGATACAGATGGAAACCGGGGAGCAGGATAGGGCCCTGGTACATAAAGATGCTTCTGGGGAACAGCTAAATGCTCTGCAGGAACTCCTCTGGCCCTGGGTTGTGCCCATCCGCTTGACCCCCATCAACAGTGGCCCACCAACAAATGACATCTCCCTGCCTATCTCCAAGTGTGAAGCTTTTCAGATTACTCTCAATGTGACCCTGGGCGAATCCCATAAGTCAGCCTCTGGCACTTTTCCTATAACATGAAGATATTAATACCCACAGTGCCGAGTTTTTATAGTAGATTAACCAATAACAAATGTAAAGTGAACAGCCAATCCCACACTTGGCTAACACCCCAGAGCCTCTAGCTGTATTCCCCACACTGCACTCTCTGCTTACCAGCCCTCTGTCACCATATGCCATGCTGGGGCTAGATGCAGGTGGTCAATAAGCTATTGATAAGTTAGCCCTGCCTGTAGGGAGCTTAAAATTTAGGGGGAAACGGTAAGCATTTGAACCTCCAACCCTAACAGAACATGCTTAAAGATTGTGATGGAATCATGTCCAAGGTCATGTGGGAATACCAGGAAGGGCAAATCACTTGGCCTGGTTTGTCTCTAGTTCCTTATCTGTCAAATAGATATAATATGTTTCCACCTCACCTGAGATGACTCAAGTAAGTCAATAAACATGAAAATATATGTTGGAGACTTGAATTGTGTGCTTATGCTTCTGTTTACTTATGGTTCCTCTTCAGAATCTGAGGGAGGGCCTATGTTTCATTTATTCCTTGTCCCCCAGCACATCAGCACAGAGCGGGTCCCCATCAACATTGGTTGAGTGAACTGATGGAAGAATTTATTCTCTAATTTTAACCCTCATGACCCCAGAGAATACACCCATTTTATAGATGGAGGAAAAACAGTATACAGAGTTCAAGGAATTGCCCAGCAATTATCTCCTGAACCAGACATCTCCTGACCTGTTCTGATGACCTTTTTACTAGATTCCACCACAGGGGCCACCCTGGCTTGGATGGGGTAACACTGCTATCATGGTCATGACTCACCCTTCTCCATGGATCAGAGACAATCCATCAGCTTCTTGCACTGAGTCATGAGCTGAGGTGAAGCTGGGACCTGAGGAGAAAGCAAAGCTGCCCTGTTGGACAAGTATGCCCAGGGACCCCTCAGGCCAGTTAAGCACACTCCCTGGGAAATCCCTCACAGGTGTGGAGGGGTGAAGATGGGGTGCGTACAGAGACGTCACACTAGGTCTAGTTTCCTCTTTTGCAAGAATGTCTGAGGAACAACACCTTGCTAGTCACAGTGCTGGGTGGGCTGTAACTCAGAGGCATTCCTTCCTCTCTATTCCTAGTGCCAACACCCTAATTTGTACCCTTATCACTTTTTCTCTTGACTGGGTTCCCAGCATCCACTCCATTACCTTTCCTTCTGAAAAATTAACCTGCCACAGTCACACATTATGACTATGTTGTGCTTATGTTCAAAAGATCTTTAACGGCTCCCTAGTTCATAGGGAATAAAGCAAAAACCCCTTGGCATTCCAGGCCTTCTTGATCACACCTTGACTTGTTGCTCAGTCCTCTTCTCTATACTCCCTGACTCACACACTTTAGCATGGTCAAGCTGTCGCTTTTGCTTGGATTTGCCATTCCCTCCTCCTCCTCTTTGCCCTTGCTAAGATGCTTTCTTCTGCCTTGTAGGCCCTTCCCATGTTTTACTCATCTTTCAAATCTGACCTTAAAATCTGGAAGCATTCCCTGATCTCCACAGCCCAAAATGATGCAATACTAGCATTGATCATTTCTCTTGTCTAAGTCATTATGATTAGTACTTGAACAGGCTTCCTTTAATTTGAAACTTCCAACAATCTTACGTGATAAGGACTATTATTCCCTTTTTATTACTGTGGAAACCGAGACCCAGGAGGGAGATCTAACTTGTCCATACTCACACACCTCAGGAGCTTCAAATATTAGGCCACCTGACTCCGAAGTCACTCCACAACTTTGGTTCCCACTCAGCACATCCTCTACGCTTTTTAGAGGCACTCATTATGCTAGGTGTTGTTTCCCTCCAGGGTTCATGAGTTCTACTGTGATCTTCCTGAAGACAAGGGACTGTTTCTTGTGTGTCTTTCACTCTCTGTGTGTGTTATCTAACACTACTGGGGCCACGGGATAGAAAGTGAGGTCTACCGAGCACTGACTGTGTGCCAGCCCTGGGCTCATTGCTATCTCTACATGTGCACACACGCTCATTTGAGTATTGTGAGTCCCATTTAGAGAGGAAGAAACAGGGGCACAGAGAGGCTAGCTAACTTTTCATCATCATCAAAAATTGTATATTTGAGTTAGCTTTAATCATTTGCATGTATTTCTTTTTCAAAAATAAAATCAGTTTATTTAAAATATGGATTCATTCATACAATTTTTTTTAGCTCACACAACCTGAGAAGAATTCAGACTTGGGCTTTTTGGACTCCAGGGACCATTCCACCCTAGCCATGTCACTTCTGACATAGAGAAGATTTTGATACATATTGTTATCAGGTTACAATCAGCTGCATATGACAGAAAAATCATGGTAACCATGGTTTCTCTCTCTCATATCTTAAGTTTCTCACATGTAACAGAAACCCAGAGAGAAGTGGTGGTACTCCACAGCAGTAGAGGCCCAGGCACCTTCCATCTTGTTGCTCTACCATCCTTATTGCATGGTTTCTACCTCCTTACCCAAGATGGCTACTCTCCCCCAGCAAGAAGGAGGAACAGCAGGACAAAAGACACATGCCCTGCAATTAAGCACACTTCCCAGAAGTCTCACATACCTCTTCTGCTCACATCCCATGGACCAGAACTTGGTCACATGGCAACACCTAGTTGTAACAGAGGCCAGACAATACTGTCTCCATTTCCAGCAGGCACATGCCCAACTGAAACCCGGGGGCCTCTCTTATTAAGGTGGAAATGGAGAACAGTTATTTGGGTACCACCAGCCATCTTCTGGCACAGGTATGAGTGTTTTGCTTTCAGAATATATCTGTCTTGCTCTCTGAAACTGATTCATAATTAGAAATGTCCCAGGCTTCTGATCTACTCTCAGGTCCTCTGTGGACATCAATACACACCGAGAAAATACAACTTAAAGACCCAATTTTTATCCAATTTTTAAGCCAATTTTTAAGCCAAGTGATTGGTGGGCTTTCTCTGAGAGAAGGTCCGGTTGTATGATCTTGGGCAAGTTGATTACTCAAGGTCCTATGACCTTGGGCAGGCCACTTTACCACTAAGCCATTCTCTACCTGTTAAATGGAGCCAAGAATAAAACATCTACCTCATAGGGTTGTGGACAGCTTAAATGACATCGTGAAAAACATGAGAAGTTAATTTCGATGATAGGTTTTATTTCACTCAATATATCCAAAATGTTATCATTTCAGCATGCAACAATCAATTTAAATGAGAGACTTTACATTCTATTTTTCATACTAAGACTTTGAGGTCCATCGTATGTTTTACATTTACAAATTATCTCAGTTCAGCAGGCACATTTTAAGTGCTCAATAGCCACAGGGGGCTGGTGGCTACTAAGCTGGATAGTACTGGTTGAGACCAATTTTAAGTGCCCTTGCTAGGTGCTCCCCTAATGCCCTGACTTACGAGTGAAAAAGTAATCCTCCTCATGCAAGTGTCTGTTTACTTGGCTTATCCGTAGGCTACTCCCTTGAGGAGAGGAGAGGGAATGAGTGGTATCCCCAGGGCCTAACATAGTCCCCAGCACAGAGCAGGCACTCAATAAATACTTGTTAAACAAATATTATTCATTTCTCTATCCCCAATACCCAGCCCAGTGCTTGACCCTCAGTAGGCATTTAATAAAGACCTATTAAACTAATGAAGTAATGACCCAGAATTTTAATGGTAAGTAAATTTGTGATTTTTCAGCAGGTGAAAACCAGTCAGTTTATAGCAGAGGAGACAATGGTACCTTTCTAGCCCTCAAAGTAACTAACACCTGCCATTAAGTCAGGTTTCCTTCACCACCTCCTTCCCCCCAAAACAGAAACTGAAGCCAGATGGGAAGCCACAGGCCTGTGCTTTCTGGTAAGATCACACACCGCCTAGCCAACAATGATAAGCAAGCCTATTGAGATTCCCACAAATAAATGGTTAACTCCCAGCTAAGGCTTAATTTCTCTGTTGCGCCGGTGCCTTTTCTCTCCAGGTTAGCTCCACAGAGTGCAGGCAAGGCGAGAGGCTCCCAGTGGCCAGCCATCGTGCAACAAAATCTAGGGAACTTCACCGTAACACCAGTACTGATCGCAACGTGGGGGCTTTGCAGTGTGGGCACCTCCTGCCAGCGTGATGACCTGAAGCAACTGGTGTTCCTTCTCCGGGCGTTAAATTCCTCATCTGTGAGCTGGGAGCACTGGCACAGGCTTCGCCAGCCCTGCAGCTGCAGCCCCTGCCAGGGCAGAGCTCCCTGCACTTCCCGCCTGTGCCCTGTCAGTGGTCACTCGCATTGTCCCTGCTGTGGCCTTGCTCGGCTCTCCTGAATGACATCATTTTTGTCTTGACAATCAGCCCTAAGCTGGATGATTTTCTTAGAGTTATGTAGAGCTTTTTCCCCCCTCCTGTGGACAACTAAAACACAAACACTATTTAGAAAGATCTGGGCCGAGTCATCTCTTTGGAGTCTGGTGGCAGGCCAGGAGGCGGTCACAAAGGCTGCATTCAGCTACAAACAGCAGCCTGATGGGCAGGAGGCTTGTCCCAAACATTCTTTACTAGGCTTGGTGGTAGGGGGAGGAGGGCAGAGACAGGGAGGTGTTACCGGCCTCCTCCAAATATTTGTTGCTCCGTCTCCATAGCAACCCCAGTGGCCATAAGGAAACCTTGAAACTGCAGATCGAAACTTGGGAGGGGCTGCAAAGTCACGCGTGATCCAGAGAAAGCTTTCTCCTGGACCTCTCCCCACTTCTCTAACAAAGTTTTCCAGCCTCCTTTCAAAGGGCCTGAAAGAGAAGCAATTATTCTGGCCGCACACAGCCCATTGCCTGCTCTAATGAAAGTTATGTGTGCAACGGCTGCATCAATTGCCCAGGACAAGTTTTAATAGACTTAGACCAAGTTAAACAGCCTGGTGTTGTCTGCAGAGCCTTTACAGCCTGGCATACTGGCTATGGTTCTGTCATAGGGCAGTACCACCGCTGACTACCTGTGTGACCTTGGGTAAGTCATTTACAGTCACTGAGCCCTTTCTTTGGCAATAAAATAAAATAAATTAAAATTAAATAAATCAATTAAGCCCAATTCTCAATTAGTAAACTGCTACTGATACCGACCCTGAGCTAGACCCTTGAATTGCAAAGCTGAAAACACATGGCTATTGCCCTCAGGGAGCTCATAGAGTCTATTAGGTGGAGCTGTATGAAATAGAGGTTGGATCAGGCCCAGGTCCTGGCACCCAATGTGGAGCAGTCATACTATCACAGTTTACTTCTCTCCCTTCTTCATATTGGGCTGCTCCAAGGAAAGCCCTGAAAGATAAACAAGAGCCCATGTACTTTGACAATGTTCTTCTCACATCCAAGAGAAATTTAGCAATCTGGACAAAACCAAGGAGGTACTGACTTTTTTGTTGATTTTATATAAGATGGCTTCATTACAACATGCTTTCATGACTCTTCTATCACTGGATTCTCTTACCTGCTGAATTTGGAAGGGCAAAGCATAATTTCTACTCCAGATTGAAGATGTCGAGACACAAAGGTAGAGTGATTTGCTCGGGGCACAGGGGGGGATTAGAGGCAGAGCCAGGATTCAAACATACATGTTACAACTTATTCTTTCAAAAAATATTATTTGAGCAGTACTAGGTGTGCACATTGTTCTAGATATTGAGGTGAGAGCAGTAAACCAAACAAATTTCTATTAAGGAACGTAAGTTCTAGAGGAAGGAAGCAGGCTACTAGCCATCACATAAATACATACTATCTCAGGTAGCGATAAGCACTATCGAGAAAAAATAAGCAGAGCGAAGCAAATAGTGATGTTGAATACTATTCTCTATCGTCATCTGGGAAGTCCTTTCCATGGAGACCTGAGAGAAGGGAGGAGCTAGCCATGTGGATGCCATGATGGAAGAGCACACAGGTAGGAGGAGGAGAAAGCCTTGAGACCCTGAGGCAGAAATGCATAGGCATGCTTGTGAAGAGCCAGTAGACCAGTAGACATGTGAGGGGTCCAGTTCATGAGGGCCTGGTGGAGATTGGAATGAATTTTGGATTTCACCTTGAGCAACATTGGAGCCATTGGAAGGGCTTTGGGCCAAGGAGTGACATGGTGTGACATGGCATCCTTCTGGCCCACGTGAGCATTATTCTGAAGAGCAGCAGGGATGAGAGGGGGACCAGTTAGGAGGCTATTGAAACCATCCAGACAAGAAAGGATGGGGGGGTTCAGAGAGTGGTGACTGTGAGGTGGAGGAGTGAGAGATTCTAGAACTATTTTTCAAGGAGAGGCAACAGGATTTGCTGATGGTTGGAGGTGGGGCGTGAGCATGAAGAGACGATGATGACTCCACAGCTTTTGGGCTGAGTAACTGGCAGTGTGAAATTGCCATTTCCAAAGATGGGAAAACCTGGGGTAGGAACAGGTTGGGGAGCAGTGATAATGAAGAGTTTTGTTTTAGATAGGGCACCTCTGAGACACCGTGGAAGAAGCAGAGAGTGGCAATCGGGATATATTCAATTGCCATTCATCAGAATACATGCTATTTTGGGCAGTCATCAGCCTGGATTGAAATCCCCAAGAGAGTGAGTAGGAATACAGGAGAGGACCAACCCTTGGAGCATTCCAATGGCTCAGGCCAATAAAGAGGAAGAGGACCCAGTAAGAAAGCTGTGCAGGAGGAACCCTTTACGGGAGGAAGAAAGCCCAAAGGCTCCAGTTCTGGCAGCTGAAAGTATCTCAAGAAAAGTCAAATCAGTGCTAGTCTAGGGTAAAGACTGAGGACTGACCTTGGGATTTGTCAGAATTTCCCATCTCTAGAAGTGACAAAGCATGACCTTGACAATATCTGTTTCAGTGAAGTGGTGAGGGCAAAAGCCCGATTGAGTGGGTTCAGGAGAGAACGGGAGGAGAGAGAGTGAAGATTACAGGTAGGTTCAACCCTTTGGAGAGTTTTTCTGAAAAGAGGAACAGGGAAATGAGGGGGAGATGGGGTCAAATGGTGGGTTTCCTTTTAAAAATACTTGATTTCACAGCCTGTTTGTGTGCCGATGGAGTGGCCTATGACAGGGATGCACTGATGAGGCAGGAGAGAAAAGGCAGGACCTGTTCTGGGGGCAATGCCCTTGAGTAGATGAGAGGGATGGGATGGATTTCAGTCCTGCTATACCTTCTACCATGACGACGTGGCCCCTCAATTGATAAAATTATACGTTTGGGGATAATTTTAAGCTTTCAAATGCAAACATTCCTTTCAATGACACAGAGTACATTTACCAGGAGGTGGAAAAAATATTGCCCAGTGGGTCTTGCAGAACCTGCCTGGGTGAACATAATGAGTGAGCCACTCCTCCAACTGCTGGCTTTCCCTAGCATTTGTGTACACCTCTAATTGCAGCTTATTTACGTGGCAGGCTCTCATTGTACCTGGGACTTCCCCACAGGCAGGGACTGTGCCCTATTCCCTTCTGCAGCCCTGTGACCAGCAAATGTCTGACACATATGGATTCACAAACCACTTGGGAAAGGAAGAAAAAAAAGGGATAAAAGGAATGGAGATGAAAGGGTCTTTCTACCCTATGAAACCTCTCTCTTTTCAAGTGAGGCATGAGCTCAATATTATTTTATAAATATACCTTCCTGACAATATGGTCAGTGAATAATTTCTTTCTTTTCTTTTTAATTTATGAAAGACAAAAGGGAAAGGAGGAAAGAAATATTTATTGAGCACCCACACTCTTCTAGGCACTTGGCTAGGCACAATTGATTAAATCATCTCTCCTACAGATAACCAATATGATTTGGAAAAAGCTTTATTTTGCACACAGCCTTCAGCACTACCATTGATTTAAAGAGTCATGCAATCTAATGGGATTCCTTATATAGTAATGAGCTTCCCATCAGTGGAGGCATGTAAGCAGTCTGGATGATGTCTCTAATGGTCATTGGGTTTCATCACCTATGGTCCAGTCCAAGCCTATAAGTCGATGAGTCTGCTATATCATTCCATAACTGCATCACAGATAACTCAAGGTTTCTCATCATCAAAATAGAAGCACATAGAATATGCCGTATGAGGAGGCATGAGAGCATAATACTTATACACACAGATTCTAAAGTCAGAATGCCAGGGACAAAATCTGGCTCCTCTGCTTACAAACCACACTGTGTGCTTCAGTTTCCTCACCTGCAAAGTAAGAATAATCAGAGCACATACCTCACTCTGAAATCCATCTCAAGTGCTTAGAACAGCATGTAGCACACAGCGAGTGCTCAATACTTATTAGCTATTATTTATTTATTCAGTTGAACCATCTTTTATAGGCTGTGCCGATGGGGTCCTGGAACCTGTGGGTATCCGTCATGACCCATGCTTATACATTAAACCAACTCTAGTTAGAAAGATTGGGCTCAGCAGACAGAAGCCCTTGGGGATGGAGGTGTTTTCATGGGGGTACCGGTGGCCCCAGCCAAGCCGCCCCCCTCCTGCTCCACCAGTGTGTCCATATGCCCTGGTTGGGCAACGTGCAGAAATGTTTATGGCGACCTCGTTTGTTTTCCTTTCTGTTACTGCTGCCTTCCAAAGGCCAGGAACCGCTGAAATTCAACCAAGGCAGGGACCAGGGGAGCAGCCGGGGCCTGGGCCAGGGCCAGGAGTAATGAAGTGGAAAATGTTCACACCACGGGCAGCATTACAATGCACCTGTACAAATAGAATGAGACCTGCCCACCCCCTTCCTCCCTTGGGGCCCTGTGAGCTCGAAGACTTCTCTTTATGGCTTCGCTTTCTCCCCCATCTAATCAATGCTGAGGCCCCATAGTGAAGATAAGAAACAAAGCCGTCCAGAGTGTATGAGAGGAGGGACGGGAGAAGAGGGACACCCTCAGCCCAAACATTTCCTGAAAGTTCTGGTGACTTCTCTGAAAACGTGGTTGCCTAAACAGGGGAGAAATGCACTGTTGATGAGTGTCAACAATGTGCTAGGTTTGGGGCAGGACACCTCCATATACCTTTACTAATTTCATTCATCCCATATGATTTCATCCCATTTTACAGGTGTGGAAACTGAAGTCCAAAGGAAGAGAGCTAGCAGAGGACAGAATCAAGATTTGGAGCCAGGTATCGGCATTCCCACTTTGCAGCGGGCCGACTCACAACCAGAATGTCAAGCGCCTTCCTCCAAGCCATCCAGCTGTTGAGCAGAAACCCAGAAGTGCTAAATTGTCAATGGGCGGCCACTGCTGCCACCCAGAGTGGATGGGGCAGGAAAGATGAAGGCTCAGCTTTCCCCAAGCAGAAGAACAGGGCCATACCTCTATGGAAGACAGAGGATTAGCACAAATTCTTCTTGAGAAGTGTTATATTGTTTTTGAAGCAGCGTGATTCTGGGTGAGTCCCTAACTTCCTGGAGGCTCACTTTCTTCATCTCTGAAATGGGTATCTGAGAGCATTAGGTGAGACGGTGTCTCTAAAAGCCCAAGAGCAGGGTTCTTAGGTGGCACAGTGGGTTAAGTGGGCACTCTTGATTTTGGCTCAGGTCATGATCTCATGGTCCTGGGATGGAGCCACCCCCTCCCCTGTTGGGTTCCAGGCTCAGCACGGAGTCTGCTTGAGATTCTCTCACCATCTCCCTTTGCCCCTCCCACTCATACTCTCTCTTTCAAATAAATAAATAAATAAATAAATAAATAAATCTATCTATCTATCTATCTATCTATCTATCTATCTATCTATCTATCTTAAAAAAAAAAAAGCCCAAAGAGATGTTGCTTTTTATCTCTCTTGGGCTCAAGCAGCAGCCACTCCCAACCCCGCTATTGGTGCAGCCAGGGGCTTCCTTAGCAACATGAAAGGAAAGTACAAGCCAAAAGTAGAGGTCTTGCCCTTAACATGTACTCCAGGGGCTCACCTTTCATCACCATCTTTTCTTACGTAAGTTGTTAGGCCCCTTAAAAGCACAAACCAACATAAAAATGCATCCCATAGAGCATCTGGACATGGGTGGGCCCTCAATAAATGTTAGTTGCCCTGACAGATATGAGCTCTTTGCAGACCGAATCACATGCCGCTTTTTAGCCCTCAAATACATGACATCATGTCCTTAGAGTAAGTGCTCAATAAATGTCCGCCTATCCAGTCTGTTGAGCATGTCAGGAGCTTCTATCACTGTGCACGCTTATCCCAGTCGACCTCCAGTACCAACTTTGCTGCTCTCCAGAGGCCAGGTGCTTGCCTCAGGCATCCAGGGACCCAAGTGACACTATTCCCTGAGGACATACTCAGTTGAATCAAAGAGCTCAGTGTTACCTAATTCGTTATTAGGAATACACTACTTTTGCTGTTCGTTGCTATTGATATTTTTGTTGGTGCTATAGGCTTATTTGGCTATTATTGTTGTTGCTTTAATTGAGGAAGACTCCTAAACTTTGAATATATTTAAAAAAAATCAGGACTGCCATGCGTTTGTAAGAAATAAAGAAATTATTGGACTCAAATCTGGAAAAAACAAAACATAACACTTTGCACTCCCTGTACTTTTTCCTCTTCCTTTTTCCTTTTGCCCTGGTCTCTCACTGGGTGCCAGGGAGAATGAAGAGCTCACTGCTCATGGAGAAGCAGACACTAGAATAAATACCTTCCATACATTGTGACTTCTGAAAGAATAGAAATAGATGCGGGTGGGAGAGGAAACTCAGTGCAGGAGTGGGCAGTCAGCCTCCCCGCTGCCCCCACTACCATCATCCTAAAGGTGGTAATCTGACCTGGTTTGAATTCCATCATGGGATTGTCCCTCAAGAGACCACATGTACCTGGCTAGACCCTCCGAGCAGTTGCGTGGCTTGCATCTCCAGGGTGAAAAAGATCCAGCGGCACATGGTCTGTTTCTCTCCACTGAGTACTAAACTTCATGTAAAATGGGCGCTTCATAAGATGCGATCTAGGGTTGCCACTTACTAGTTTCACGTGATAATTGTGCATAACAGTTTTATAAATGTTTGTTGACCCATCTGAACTGAATGAAGTCGAATCCTGTAAGATTGTAAGCTTGTTAAGACTAAAGGCCAGTCTTAATCATTTTAATCTGTGTATCTATATTTTACTTGCTATGCCCCCACAGCAGCTGACTCCTATTTGTCCCTCAAACTAAAATGATGAGCATCTCCCCAGGAAATCTTCCCTACCCCCAAGGCTGGACATCACTCTGTGCTCCCACTGCACCCCAAGCCTCCACCACCACAGCCACCTATCTGTTCGTTTGCTGGCAGCAGAGAGTGAGACTCAATTGTCTATATACCTATGCCTTCTCCTAGCCCTAGAACATTGGAGGTCTCCAGTAGACGCATGTTGATTGTAGGAACAAATAAGTACAGTCTCCTCTACTAGGGCTGAATTTCTCCAAATGGATGTTAAGTTCCCTGTGGACAGGACACGTTGCCTGTAGAGAGCTGGAATAAGCCAAGGCTCTAGAAGAATGTTGATATCAGAAGAGCAGAATGGTGCCAAAGGGTGAAAGAAAGGCAGAGGAGGGGCTCAGTCTATTTTTTATAGATTTCCCTCACCTTTGTAATTCTCCTTGAAACCTGGAAGCAATTCTTAAAGCAAAGCTCAGTGTGTGATTTCAGGAGGACTCCGGCAGGCCAGGTGTTTCCTGTGAGTGGCTAGCCCAATCCACTCTTCCTGGCTGGGTGGTGGTGCCATGGCTGGGAGGATGTTCTGGGCTTGAATTACTGTGTAGGACGGAAGCAACTCAGCCTCCTTGGAAGAAGGGCAGTTTTGAACCGTCAGACACAAATGTCCATTTGCTGTTCCTCCAACATCATTTCCAAAGGTTGACATTTCTGGACTATAAGCCTTTTTTTTACATTATTCTATAAAAACAAAGGAGAAAAATGAAAAGATCTCCTTTTCCCAGAGGGGAACCCCCTCAATTCAGCTAATATTCAATATGTTCCACTTAAGAAAAAACAGACCTCAGAAACACCACTGAAAAATCACAGAGTATGTACCTGAAATTCAGAAGAGCTTCCTATTTGCAGTTGGCATCATGACAAACTTCCTCCATATAGCAGGCAATCCGACAGCTTTGAAAA
This sequence comes from Nyctereutes procyonoides, assembly GCF_905146905.1. NCBI lineage: Eukaryota > Metazoa > Chordata > Mammalia > Carnivora > Canidae > Nyctereutes > Nyctereutes procyonoides. The sequence continues at coordinate 38,715,808 of NW_026575140.1, read as the reverse complement.
CATTTGGATTTCAAAAAAGTGATACAAGAAACACCAGGCACAAACTCGGGGCTGGGGCTATCTAAAATGTCCCACAGTCATAAAATACAATTTCAAGCAAACAAATATCAACCATTCCTTGTTAAATGTACAGAAATTTAAATAATTCTTTCCTTCAAGACTTGAACATACCATGACAATTTTACCTTTCTTTAAAAAAAATTTTTTTTAATTAATTTATTCATGAGAGACACAGAGAGAGGCAGAGACACAGGCAGAGGGAGAAGCAGGCTCCATGCAGGGAGCCCAACATGGGACTCGATCCCAGGCCTCCAGGTTCAGGCCCTGGGCTGAAGGCGGCGCTAAACCGCTGAGCCACCCGGGCTGCCCTTGACCTTTCTTTGTTCAAGTGCAAACTACATGCACTGATTATTTTTCTGCCCTTTTAAAAAAGACTTTATTTACTTGAGAGAGAGAGAGCAAGACAGATGGAGAGCACGAGCAGAGGGCAGAGGGCAGAGGGCAGAGGGAGAGGGAGAAGCAGGCTTCCCACTGAGCAGGGAGCCCAATGCAGAGCTTAATCTCAGAACCCTGAGATCATGACCTGAGCCGAAGGCAAATGTTTCACTGACTGAGCCACCCAGGCCCTTCTCTGCCTTTCTTAAAGTCAAAATGTTAGACCCAAAAGTAGCATCAGAAAGCGAGGAAAACACAGGGGTTTTCCCTGGCAATGACTGTGTAGAGCAGCGTTGAGAAGGATTCTGAGGCCACCTTTGAATCAGCCGGAAGGTGTACAGTGATGGATGAGGGATGTATGTCCTAGATATGCAACAGAGAATAACAGCACACTGGCAATATATTTGCCATCTCTCATTCTGTTTGAAAGTCTCAATCTATATAGCTGATGAAACCGAGGTCCAGAGAGACAAACTGACTTGTCTAAGGTCACAGAGTGAATTTTTTTTCCAAGGTTCAGAATTATGTAGATATAATTATTAGGCCATTTGTGTGAGCAAGAGAAGCTTATACTAATATGAGCTCATAATCTGTATAGATTAGAAAATATGTCCAGCCTTGGCATGAAGGGTGTCAGGCAGCAGAGATTCCAGTATCATCCAGCATCTAAGAAAAGATATCCCCATTGAATAGAACAGTACCACCCACTGGACAGCATTCTTCAACTGTATTTGAAGTTTGATTAGCAGAAATCACTGATGCCTTAATGACAACTCTGAGACCTACCACACCCCAAGTTTTTGAAGCTCCTTCATGAGTCTGGGAGGTTTATGGTCATCAGAGAAGGGATGCAGCTGTCTCTAACAATGAACCCATATCCCCTCACAGACCATGCATAGCTAGAGGACCTTCTTCTCTGTGAGTAGGGCCTCTTCTAGGACAAATGTTTTCTTAACTTATTCAGGCTTTCTCTGAGACCATCCTCCTGTGCCCCAGATGGATGAGATCTCTATGATCCCTTAAGCCCCTGTGAGTCAGTCCGTCCATCATGGTACCTATGACACCTTCTTAGGACCACCTACTAGACACAGAGCTTTGCACTGGCAAGAAGTACTCTTTATTCAACATCATGGTTCTGATAGGAGAGTACGACACTTGTCCTAAAGGAAGTGCTTCATGAGTATTTGTTGTAAGAATGAATGACTGAATGGATGAAGAACGTCTTCTTCAGTTTTTTTCTTCCTCAGAACTGTCTTAATCCAGTTACTCCCAAGGCAAGTTTTCCTAAATTATAGTTTGTGAAATGCCAGCAATCCATGTTGTCCTGAAAAAAAAAATAAAAAGTAAAAATAAAAATAGTTCTTGGGATTTTTTTCTAAGATGTCATTTAACACATATATAGAAGAAATGTGTGTGTATCTGTGTGTGCTCCTTGTTATTACAGCACATGATGTGTGATGCTCTGCTCAGAAGAAACAGAGAAATGGCACACCCTACATTAGAATGCATGGTGGTCTTGTGAGAAATTCCTGATTCACAAGCCTGGAACATTCCACAATAGTGTGATGCATACATGGCTCCAACCAACTCATGTCTATTGCCTTTTGGATAATTGTTGGTCTATGTTACATATACTTCTTATAAGAGCATCATATATTTCTGATATTATTCGATGTTATATATTAAACATATGAATCAAAATGTAATAACTTCTTATAGCAACTAAATATTTTCATTAAAACAATAAAGATGTTTTATTCCATTTTAACCCAAATGTCTCTTTAGTGGCAAGTTCCTTTTGTATCCCATCAATATACTATTTGTTTTTTAAGTTTCTTAGATACGTAAATCTGATCATTGAATTGCTCCTGCCCCAACTTGCTGGTTTCCTTGGGGAAATATTCAGAGATTTGGAAACAGAAGGAAGAGTGGATGGGGAGTTGAAGGTAATAAAATGAGATCCCACAAAAGTTAAAGTTTAAAAAGACATGAAGCTCTTGTAAGCCCGTTATAACCACAATGACTAGGGAGCTGCAAAACATATGTGGATAAGCAGAAATGAGCTTGTAAGATAAAAACTCTTGGGTTAAATTTTAAAACAAAAACCAGTGATTTGTCTATATAAAAGACTGGCACACACTCTTGAGTTAAATTTTAAAATAAAACCAATGATATTTTTTACATAAAAGACTAGCATACAAACTGCCACAGAAAGTTTAAAATAATAAAGATGCAACATTACAAGTCTGTAAGCATTAAGGAGAAAGCATAATAAGTTAAATATTAGACAAAGCAATTTCAAAAGGGGGACAGGTAACAACCAATCTTTTTATATTGATCAAATTTGTAGTCTCCAATGAGGACATAATAATTACAAGCACGTTAAAATTTTTAAAATGGCAATTTTGAAAAATAGCAAAAATCTAAGTTGAAGGTTTCAGATGTTCACTAAAGCTCTACTTAACTTATTATTTTTAAATAGAGAAATTAATGTGATAAGTGAGCTCAACAAGAAGTAGGAAAAAACATATATACGTATAGCAGTAATTCAGGAGCAAATCAAGAAAATTATCTTCAGGATCACCTTCTCCCTCAGCTTCATAGCCTGCCCCAGACTGTATATGGTGAATTCTTATATAATTTTAAGGGAAGAAATTTTACGCTATCTGAAATGTTTCAGAACATAGAAAAATATGAAAAATTATTTATTTTATAAAACTATCATAAATCTCTCTAGGTGGGTGAAGAGACTCAAAGGTATAAACTTCCAGTTATAAAAATAAATAAGTCCTAGGGATATATGTATAGCATGGTGACTATAGTCAATAATACTGTGTTGCATATTGAGAGTTACTGAGAGTAGATCTTCATTACAAGAAAAAATAAAGTATAACTATGAATAGTGACGGTTGTTAATTGGACTTATTCTGGTGATAATTTTGCAATATACACAAATACAGAATTATTATATTGTGGCTTTGAAACTAATAGTGTTATATGTCAATTACACCTCAATTTAAAAAAAAGAGAAAGAATAAATTATGTGTTTTCGCTACACATACACAAAAGGAAGCTGATGGATATTTTAATTAGCTTGATTGTGATAATCAATTCACATTGTATACTTATATCAAAATTTCATGTTATACACCTTAATTATGTATAATTTTATCAATTATACCTTAGTAAAGCTAAATAATGTTTAAAATCTGACAGATAATACCAAAAATGGGTAACTTTAGCTCAATCTACCATATTAACATTTGTATAAAAATTCTGAACAAAATGGTAATAAGTCGAATTCAATAGTATACTAAAAAAGAAGAATTCGCCATGACTAAGTAGGGTTTATCTCAGAAATGCAATGATTGTAAAATTCCTCTTGATTAATAGAGAAATACAAAGGTGAGGGGCACTTGGATAACTCAGCTGGTTAGGCATCTGCCTTTGCCTCAGGTTGGGATTCCAAGATCCTGGGATGGAGCCCTGCATTAGGCTCCCTGCTCAGCGGGGAGTCTGCTTCTCTCTTTGCCCCTCCCCCACCCCACTGCTTGTGTTTTCTCTCCCTCTCCCTCTCTCTCTCTCTCTCTCTCTCTCTCTCCTTCTGTGTCAAATGAATAAATAAAATCTTAAAGAAAAAAGAAAAAGGAAGGCCTACAAAGATGCTTTAGACAATAATTATTGGGAAGAACTACCCTTGACAAATTTGAAGCCATATCATAAGACTATAATTAATAAAATCGCCTAATACCAGTACAAAGAGACATGGGCAGACAAATGGAATACAATGAATATTTGAACTAGGCCCCATTTTACATTCGAATCAAACATATAATAACAATGACATCACAAATCAATAAAAAGGGAAGAGAGAAGAGAGGTTGGGGTCAGCAGGAGAGGAGAATCATAACTGTCTTCAATTATCTCAGGATCGTCGGCTGAGAGAGGAATCCAGCTCAGGCATCAAAGGCTGACTTAGACCAAATGGGCACCAAGGAAGGGAGATTTCTGTTCAATAAATAAAAAAGCATCATTACCTGTCAGTCTTATCCAAAGAGGGACGTAACTGCCCCCAGAAAGTACATAGGATCTGCCACTCAATTTGTGGGAACTAGTGCAAAATGATAATGTGGAGCTCCTTGTTAAAAAGTATTAGGACTTTCAAGATGGAGGCAGCAGAGTATGAAACCAAACATGGTTGGGGACCTTATGGGCTGCATCTGCACTGGGTGCAAGTTTCCTATCACAGGGAAACAGAGACTAGAAGAAACCTTGGTGTGGGCACTGTCAAGTGGCTTCAAGTATAGGATTAATAAATAGACTGGATGTTTCATTTAAGTTCAGCAATGATAACCATTCCCTTCATTCTTACATTTTTACTAAAATTAAGAAGTAGGACACAGACACACCCTCAGGCTACTATTTTGAGGCTTACCTCCTTCCCCATTGAATTGCCTGGAACCATGCCAGTTTTATAATGCTCATTATATATTCCTGAAATGTAAAACATTACTTTGCATTTCATGACTTTATTGTTTTCACAGGATTTCCACTCACATTACTTAAGATCATAATAGAAAAGCATTATTTTGTTCATTTGCTTGAAAGGGAAGTCAAACCCAGATCAGTTCTGATGTGCACATGTCACACAGCTGACAAATTACCATCCAGGCTCTTCTGATGCTAAATCATTCAGTTATTTATTTGTCTGTACTTCCATCAGTCCCAATACTCACTTTGTACAAGGCTCCCTGCCTGACTCTGGGGACCCCACAGCTCCTGACCTTGGGAGCTCATGGTTTCACGGGGAAGCCAGCCAAGAAAACAAGTTCTACCATAGCATAAGATGAGTAAAATAATGGAAATTAATACATATAACAGAATGCTGAATTCTGTCTAAAGGGACCTAGGAAAGCTTCATAGAGAAAGCAGCCATCAAGCAGATTTTGAAGGGTGAAATTGAGTGCTACCCATTGCACAGCTGACTTGAATAAACACAAATAAAGGCACAAGCTCCATTGCATTCTCAAGGGAATTTTGCTGGCTGAAAAGCTTCTCACCCCGTTGATTTAGTCTCACCAATGGGAACTTGTACTGCAGGGAGCCATTTGTAGAAATCAATTTCCCTTGCAAGTGATCCTGGGTTAGGAAGGATTCAAGGGTTGCAACAGCCAGGAGCCCAATGATAGTCCATGCAAGAGAAGTGCTTTCCAAGCATTGGGCAAATGTAATGCATCTCCCTTGGACCTCACAGTCACCCTGCTGGATCCATGGGACAGGATCCTATTCATGGTTCATAGACAGTAGTCACACAGAACATATCTAGAACCTATTCTGGGCCATCCACTAACAGGTATCAGAACCTGTGTGTCTTACTTCCTACTTTAAGGCTCTATCTACTTGACCCATGAGGAAGGTAAGAGCCCTGCTTAATCGCCAAGGAACGGGGCCTCTCCATTCTTGGGTAACTCTCTCCAACTTTGTAGTTCAGTTGACCTCTAGAGCAAACATGACTGGCAATGTCAGCTGCCTGCCTGTCAATCATAGTAAAACTTGAGATATTACCTGGGGAACTCTAACTCTACAACAGATTTCTATCAGCTATTTGGCCAACAAGGGAGTGCATTGCTATAATGAGTTTACATCAGATAAAGTAGGGCTATGATAAGAACAAAAGAGCCACAATGGCATGTGTTGTACTTGTCAAGAGCAGTGTGGATGTGATGATGAATGATTGTCTTCTAGATTTAGCTCTGCCACTCACTGCTTGTAGGTAGGTGACTCTCGACCTTAGTTTTCTTTTATGGAAAATTGGATATAAGGTTACCTACCTAATAAGGTTATTATGGGTATGAAACACTATAGTAGATGTGAAAGTTATTTTTAATTTATAAAATGCTACAGAAATATTTGCTTTTATTACTCTTAGTGATACCGTTTCCATATAATCAGAGGAAATTTGTATGCCATTGTAATTACAGCCCCAGATTCTCATTACCTCAGATCCACATTACTTCTAGGAAACACTCACATGGAGGTAGTATGAATTTAAAAAGAAAACACTCCAAGATAGGTAGACTGATAGACTGATAAGATCTCAGTTGGGACCAGAACCCCACCTTACCATCACAGATGAACCACAGCCAAGGCCTAAATTATGTTTTACAAAGGAAATATTATAAAATATTATAAAATATTATAAAATCTGGGCGAAGTTGCCAATGTCTTCTAATAGAAACTGATCCCTTACTGCCTCCTAAGGAACTATATCTAGTGGGCATGCACAAAATGCCGTAATTTAAGTCATAAAGCATTAAGGTCATTAGCTCCACACAGACAGAGCATTAGAGAGGTGTGGAGAAAATAAAGATCACCATTTTCTGGGAAAGGAAATCAAAGAAATCTTCCCCAAAGAGTAACTTCTGACTTTGGCTTTGCAAAGCACACAGATGAGCAGTATAGCACAATGTAAAAATGTGGACTCTCAGTTTAGCAAATGGGCACTTGTTAACCCTACTCAAACAACAGCCTCTCCCCCTGAGCATTAGTTTCCAATCTGTAAAGAAGGTATAAAGCAACCTACTGGAAAAGAATTGCTTTTGGGGATAAATAAGTAACCCAATGTTTATTTCAATAGTAGATAACCAAAAAACATGAGTTTCTACCCAACATTCCTATCCCTGGATGAGCAAAACCGTGTTTCTAAAAACTGAAGGCAATAAACCAACCAGTTATGAAACACTCTGTATATTCCCAACAGGGTGCTGAGAGCAATTTAAGTATCACAGAATTAGAATATTTCTTAAATCCTATCATTGATTTTAATGGCACTGCTGATTTAATAACTCTTAAATTGAAGTGGGGAAAGAAGAAGCATCACATCCTTGATATGATGCACATATCAATTATAAGATCTATACTGATTTCTGGAAAATTAAATTTGAAAGAAAAAGTGTGTTGTAGAATTTGAAGAAATGTGATCTAAGATGTAGCCCGTGCCTTCAAATAGTAGAGAGTCCAGTTGGCAAGATAAGACTACATGGATGAAAATGAAAAAAACAACAACAACAACAGCAGCAACAGAACAGCCAGCTCAAACAAGCACATGGTTACACGCTACAGATCTCAGTCAGGCTTTCCTGGAACACTTGGAAATCTCCAAGAGGAAAACCTTAGCCTGTTATTGCTTACAACACACAACTGGAGGCTACAGGTTTCAGCATTCTTGACCAGTCTTAATGAACCCTGTAAATATCCACCATTCAGTAGCCTGCAGAACTGCAAATGTACATTCAAATCAAATGAATTCAACTTCAATCTTTCCTAAGCATCTACTCTGTGCATGCTGTTGAGCTGTGTGCCATGGGACAGAATGCCTTGTCCCTCCAGGCTCCTCCCCACAGTCCCTGGGGGAGCGCACAGCACATAGTAAGAGTGACTGGTGTTTTGCCAAACTAAGCTGAACTAATTTTATTGTCCAAGTGAATTTCAAATTCTCATACAAATGGTATAGAACCAATCATTGGGCAAATGGTCTGTACCACTGCTTCCCAAAGTGTTTATGGTGAAGGACCAGGTTTTTACTCTCAATCTGTGGCCAACTAACACTTTTATAAAATATAAAATCACATGATTGGATGCCATAGCAATGCCAAATTGCTATAAAATCTCTCAGCATTCACTCTCAATTTCTGAACTAATCTCAGCAAGAGCCCGTAATAGTTGGCAGACTGACACCAAGCTGATACCAGTATACAGACCATACTTTGAGAGTCACTAGTTTATATGATTCCAAAACCCTCATTTTCTGGAAATCCCAGAATGAGAAAATTGGCAAGTTTTGTAAAACATTTAGTAATGATGATGAGAGTATCATTTTCCAGGTGATTCCTAAGTTGAAGGTACTGTCAATGACTAGGAACCAGCCTAATTCTGTCTTTTCATTGAGGAGACTACTGTTTAGTGAAGGGTACTGACAAGTGCACACCTCAGTTCTTTTTACCACAGCTTGAATGGAGGAAGTGAAGGTATCACTGTCAGTAGAAAACACAAGGGCTCTGGAAGTAATATAATCTGAGTATAATACTTGCACTATGTATCATCTACATGAAATAGAACAAGTGACCCCCCACCTCTTAGAGTCTCAGTTTCCCTATCTGGATATAAAAGGCCATCCATGTGTGATGTTACAGATGTATGGTGGCTTGTTATGATGTCATTGAAAAAGGCAACTGAATGGTTTGTCACAGGCTCAAATAAGGAGTATTAGAGAAAAGTTCTGATGACACCCTCAGTGTAGTAATAGGCCTCAGGGCTCTATGATAAAGAGCATCTGAAGGATGTGAGATATCTTGGCTTGAAGGAAAAATGATTCAACGACAATAAAGCTGCCTTCATTCTAGAAGAGCTATTAATATGGAAATGAGCATAGGCCTCGTTTGGGTAGCCCCAAAGCCTGGAACCACAGCCAGTATAAAATTTCAGAAAGAAGTAGATTTCTGTTCAAAGGAAAGAGTTTCTGGCAACCAGAGTCTTCCAAAGGCAGAAGGAGCTGGCTTGACTAGAATGAGCCGTCACTGATGTGTAAAGCCTGCATCCATTGTTAGGAGAGACTAATATCAGATCAAAGATAGATCTAGGTGTTCTCCGGACCTGCCTCTACAACTCTGAAAATTCAGGAATCAACTTTGTCATGGTGCAAAGAGCCTCCTCAGACGGCTGTGAGTTTGGGCATTTAAAATAGGGACAGCCGGGAAAATGTCAACCAATCTGTCAGAACTACTATAATAGTGATCCTAATAGAAGGGTCTATTTGTCTAGCCCTGTACAGTAGATGAAACAAATAGAAGGGTCTATGTCTAGCCCTGCATAGTAGATGAAACATCTTCATATGTTGCCTTGCCCACAACTCTAGGAGGTAAGAGTAATTATCATCCCTAATTTACAGAGATGAAACAGCAGCCAGGGAAGTTCCTAGTTCAGTAGAGAACACACATCCCCTAAGCTAGAGACCTGGGGCTCAAACCCAATCTGCTGGTTCCCAATCCCTAACTCTTCTCACTGCCCAGCCTCTTTCCATCCTTCCCAAGACTCTGTCCTTATGCTAGGTGACCATTCCTACCCCAGCACTCAGACTACTTGTGAAGGTCAGATGGGGCAGGGCATTTGAAAATACTTTGAACAGCTGGAATGATTTTCTTCCTTCCTTCCTCCCTCCCTCTCTTGGTCGCTCCTTTCCTTCCTTCCTTAAATGTTTACTGAACAGATTTAATATTCCGGGCACTATGACAATCAGTTGGGAAGCCAAGATGCATAATACACAGTCTTTCCCTTCAGGGAGCTAACAGGCAGACTAGGGGATCCAGACATGTTCAAGAAAAAGTCACAAAGTGTGTCAAGAGTGCAAAAATAAGAATCCATATAATGGAGATTGCTCAGAGGTAGGGGTGATTAATTCAGATAGGGTAATGGGACTGTTAGAAAAATATTCCTGGAGGTGGTGACATCTGAATCCTGTGGAATAAATGAATTGGAAGGGCTTGCAGTTCACCAGCAAGATGGTGTTGGGAAGGTGTTTGCACAGGAAGAAGAAGATACTCCAGAGGAATAAAGGAACATTACTAAGGCAAAAGATTTGGAATAACATGATGTATTCAGAGGCCTGGAAGTAACGCAGAAGATCTAGAGTGTTGAATGAGAGCCAGGAGTGGTGAGAGAGAGAAGAGAAAGGTCAACAGGAAGATTCAATGCCAGTGTAAGGAGCTTTGGTTTTATCCTAAGTGCAATAAGGAGTTGCCATAGTGGTTCAGTTGGAGAAGAGACATGGTCAGTGTTTTAGAACTAGCCACTTGAGTATTAGGATGTAGAATGGACAAGAGGGAAGAGGCTAATCATTCTCTCTGTCCCCTTCTCCCATGTTCCCAAATCCATTCTCAGCCCTTATCTGCCCAGCAATGTGTCCCAAGAGGCCAACCTCTGTAATTGCACCTTCTGGACTCCCTTGAACCAGACTACTGGGTTCAAACAATGGGAAACACCAGCCAGGAGAAGGGAGATGTGTGGAAGGAGCATTGTGTGATTTCTTCCTTGTTTCCTCTCTGCTCCACATAGCCTCTATGATATTTCCCACTGGGTATCCTTCCTCCATAGTTCTCATTCTCACTGGGCACCAATATCTTCATTTCTTCGCTCTGGGCCTTTAGTTCCTATAGGTGATAACAGTCTCTGGATGTCCCCACCTCTCCAATAGTCCCTTCATTCATAGTCCTTCATTTGAACCACATAAGATGAGTTCTGCTTCCAGCCAAACCTCTGACTGAGACCTGGAATTGCCATTAGACAGAGACCTGGAGAGAGGCAGAGCCATTGCAATAACCTGAGAGAGGGGTGCAGAGGTAGTAATGGTGAAGAAAGGGAGCTGTGTGGGACTCTTTCCAAGGGAGAAGCCATGCTCTTGACTTCAGCTTTTGCTGGGTCTCCAGAAGGGAGCATTCCTGCAGGACTAGATGGGAGGGGGGGCACTCCCCCAAAATGGAGAATTCAGGAGGAGAAGTTGGGTTCTAGTGGGCTGATAAGATCAGTTTTGGTCAGCTGAGTCTGAAGTGCCTGTGGGACACCAGGAGGAAGTTTCCAGGAGACCGGTGGACCAGAAAGTCCAGCCTGGAGATGCAGCCAAGGCATCAGCAGCACAGAGCTAACAGCTAAGGTCCATGGACAACTGGAAAATGCATTAAATTTGCCACAAGCTCATCTCACTGATTGTCTTAATAATTATTGATATATAAAGAAGTAGAGTTATAATGACCAAAGGTCTCACAGAAGACTCTGTTCAGAAACCACCTGCCTTGTACCTTGATTGACTACCCTCCTCTCAAAGATGTAGGGGTTTGTTTTTCAAATCCACAATTTTCCCTGGCATTCCATTTAGTCATTCCTATTTTTCACCACCAAATTGTTTGCTGGGGAAAAGAACAAAAACAGCAACAGATGTCTTTGTTTTGGGGTTTTGCAAAACTCTCTGGTTAAGATAACACTTTCAATTAAAGAAGTTGTATCATCCAAATACCATATGCCGACAAGCCCTCATTTGCAAAAATCACCTGCTTTCTGGACTTGTTGAGTCCTACTAAACCACCAGCCAGTAGCTAAGGTGGGCATCTAAATAGATCCCTTCATCTCTGCTCTGGATTCTGAAAGCTTCAGTCCAAAAAGTAAAGTCAAATCCTCTGATTTGTCCTCTGGCCTCTGCAGGCGGAAAACACTTCCTCAGTTTTCATGCATACACACACACTCACACACATACATACACGTGAGCACACATGCATGCGCACACATGCACACTCCTGCATGTTTGTGGGCTGTGCTATTCATTGTACATAAGGGCCTGAAACATTCTAGGCACTTAGCAACTCCTGTGGAATAAATGGATTCATTCCTCCTTTCCTTCCTTCATTCCTCTTTCCATCTTTATTTCTTCCTCGGCTTTACCTTGTCTGAGACTTCGGCACTGCACAGTTGCTAAGCATTGATAGTATAAAGATAATTACTCAGGCTCCCTGTCCCTAGGATACCTACCATTTAGGAGGTGGCCATGTGCAAAAAAAAAGAGCTCCAATGCCAGGAAGACTGTGAGCTCCTTGAAGGCAAGATCCAGTCCTCATCCTTGTGTAGCCCCCTTTTTCAAACAGGCATTCAGTGTCTGTCGTATGTAATGTTTGTTCAATGAAACGTGCCCTGCAAGAGAAGCAAATGCCATGCTACAGAAGCACAGGGAACCCCATGCTAAAATTCAGAGTGAGAGTGAGCTGGGAAGGACTCATGGAGCAGTGGGATGTGCAGTGAATGCTGGAAATGATGGAGAAGAGCAGGAGGGCAGAGCCTGCTGGGCTATGGGAAGCACTTCAACCAAAGCATGTGTTTATGATTGAAGTGATGGTCAATAGTGAGCAATCTTCCTCATGACATCAGGTGAGAGGAGGATTCCACATGATCTGAGTCCCATTACAGAGGATCGTTAATGCCTGCTGAGAATGTGGGCTTTGTTAGACACTGGGAACTACTGCACACTGTGACAAGTATAAGGTGGCATCTCATTCAGCTCAAGAATGTTGTAACAGAGTCACCTTAACCTATGTTGTGAATATTGGGTAAAAGTCTATTTTCCCTATTTGGCCACATGCAATTTCAGAATGGGGATTGGGATTCAATATTGATAGAATACTCTGCTGGATATTCTCCATTTGCCCATACAGATCCACTCTTGCTAGTTCTCCATCTGACTCTGTGTCCCAGGATGCTAACCTTATAAAGGACCTTATAAAGTTTCCCTTGCCCTCTGGCTCTCAGTTGGGTTTGGCAAATAGAAACCACCAGTTGGAAATCAGAAAGTAAGACAAGAGTAAGGATGGCATATTGGTTCCTCTGGCTCTTTCTGTGTCAGGTGGCTGTAGGTTAGCTATATTTCTTTATCAAAAGCCAGGGATCCTAAGAAGTGGCCCTTTCTATATGGCTACTCTCGTCTGGTTCCATAACTGACTAGCTCTCAGAGTTTTAATTCCTCATGTGGACATTTGGATATCAATTCCTACATAATGTGATTATAAGGATTAATCAAGATAATATTCACAAAGTACCCAGGATAGAACAGGTGCTTTATAAATAATAGGCTTATTTTACATAGAAAAAGTCATGCATATGTATATTGTAATTAGTACTCAGAACAATGTTGAAAACCCACATGGACAGACAGCCTCAATTGAGTACTCCTTTCTTCTCTTACAAATTACTGCCCCAAACATACAAACAGATGTACACACAATTCATCAGGAGTTAGATGAAGTTGTCAGCACTTGAAGCTTCTTGTTTAGACTCTTCCTGTTTCTTTCACTTGGTCGACTCAAAAGTTCCATGTTGGAGACTGTGCAGGTGGAAGGGATGTGACAAGAGGGAGAAAGAAGAAAAAGGACATATTTGAAAGCTGCTGTGTGCTATGTACTTCCGTGTTTCCTATCTCATTAAGTTTTCACAAGAGCACGCATAAGGTAGGCAGAAGTCCTATTTTCACTGATGAACGTGGTGAAGTTCACAGAAGTTAAGGACTTTGCTCAAAGCCATGCAAGTAGTCAAGAGCGAAATCAGGATTAGAGCCCAGCTTTTCTGGTCTCCAAGTCACACTCAGCCTTACTGGTGCCTCACTGCGGAGTCCAAGCCACCCCGTGCAAGAGGACAGATAGAATGCTTATGTGTTTTTCTCTCTAAACTCAAACTTCTTTGGCTGGAAGCAGCAAATTATTCCAAGACACGTGATAGTTACTCACTTCGGAGGGAGCCACAGGTCTTTCCTGGCTGGCTCTGTCAACTCTCCTCTTTTAATTGTTTCTGGGGGAGGGGAAACCTCCACGCTAATGGAATTCCAAAAAAGAATGTTATGGTGACAAAGCAGGGAGAAAGCTCAGACAATGGGAGGAAATGTTGAAAGATTCCCTTTCATCTCCTTAACGGCAGTTTGGGGCTGCACACATCCACCCCTGGGAACAGACTCCAAGAGCAAAGGTTCCCCACGATGAGGAGTCCACATTTTGCGAATGCATAGTTACTCTTCCTTCCGTTTTTTAAAAATATTTTTCTAACCAGGTCTCCGGAATTGAATATAAACACTGCAAGGGGTGGTTTCATCCTTTCCAAAACAGCATTTCACTCTCCAGTCCCTCTCTAATGCCCCTGGTGAGAATTTGAGTATCTAGATAAACGGACCTGAGCCTTTGAAATCTTGGGAAAAAGAGGTGTGACATAACAAAACACATAAGCTCTGTTCTGGTTCTGTGTCATCTCCAAAGCAACTCCGCGAGAGCGAGCCTAAGAGAAAATAGGACGGGACTCTGATTTGCTCTTCACTGGTTGAGGAGGCTCAGCTGTGCTGAGAAAATGAGGCATTGTGAATAAAGTGGATTTGGACTGAAAAGCCCTGCTTTTGCGTCCTGGCTGCTGCATTTATTAGCAAGTGACTCAACCCATCTGATTCTCAGTTTCTTTAGCAATGCAATGGGAACAATGACATTCACCACTCAGAACAGTTCTGAGGATTAAAAAAAAAATCTTTGCTCTGTGCTCTGGTGAGTCTCCAGGCTGGTCTCTTTCAGGTCAGGGCTGGAGCAGGTTGACAGGTGGTAGCAACCCCGTGACACGCCCATAGCCATTTCTAACAGGAAACTCTGAGCTCCTTGAAACAGCTAGCTATTGACCAGAAGTAACCCCATGTTGAAACTTTGAGTTCCACAGTTACTGAGAGGCTGATGTATAACTTCTCAAATACAGAAGTTCCCCCGATTCAATGGGCCCACCACTCTCTTTTTCATTTTTATTCATTTTCTGGTTTAGGAAAAGAGGATTGGCACAAGTACAGCAGCACAGATGTTTTGGGGAGTGGGAGCTGAGAGGAATGAGAAGGGGGAGAATCAGTGTGAGACAGTTGCTGGGGAGACCAGACTGGCTAGAGGAGATGGTTGAACCAACAGAAGTCCTTTAAAAACTGGCTCAGGCACCCCCTCTTCCAGGAAGTCTTCCCTGACCACTTTCACTCAGATTGAGTTAGGTGTCCTTCAGGGTGGGAGAGAAAGAAAGGTGTCCTTCAGGGTGTTCCACAAACCTCCCATGCTCACCTCCAACATCGCATTTGTACTAGAGCACTGTAAGTTTCTATTTGGTTTCTTTGGGAGCTAGAGATGAGATCTTATTAATCTTGTGAACCCAACTGGCACAGTGCTCAGCACACAGTATTTTTCCCAAAGTGGTAAATGTTATCGAAAGAATGGGTGTCTAACTGATTGAGTGAACCTGAACTCACCTGCCCCAATGGCAGTACCAAGGGGGTCCTATCCTTCACTGGGACACAGTCAGCAGCAATGTTGAAAACTGGGCAGGTGGTGACTACGTGGGGCCATGGAAATCATCACATTTATATACATTTATACTTCTACCAGTACAGGATGAGTAGGAAAAGCATGACCCAGCACCTCCCTTACCCCTGCCCTTGCCAAGGAAAAGTAGATTCAGCAGCAGGGTTTCAACCCATCAGGCTTGAGTTCAAGTCAGACCTTTAACCCAGGGGGAACCTGAGGTGTCAGGAAGGAAAACTGAGACAGATGTCCATAAATTTAAAGGCATCAAAAAATAAGTCTCTTGGCCCAAAGAGATGATACTACTAGCAGTTGACTAAAAGAACACAGGATAGCAAAAGCAGACATGGGGAATGCCTTCATCAAAATGACATTAACACAGCAAAAATGCCCCAGCTCTGGCCAAAAGTTATCAGCACAGATCTCTGGGGAGTTACGTTTTTATTAACTTCCTCTATGGGACTATGCAATTAAAGGAACCATAAAAAGAAAAATCACTTCATTCTGAAATTTTCTCTCTCCCAATGCCAAAGATGTGATATCACCCTGTGGCTTAAATGGAAAAAGCCTCGAGGATAAGACCAGTGTGAAAATCAAAAAAATGAATAAGATGGGGGTCTTCATTTGTCTGGGTTCCTCTCCTACATGAGCAAGATGGACACTAAGCAGAGAGGGCCCAGCAGCCTGCTCGGGAGAGTGTATATGGGAAGCCTGGCTGAACACTTTCCTTGGATGCTTCCAGCCAAGGGGAGTGAAAAATGTGTGAATCCAAGTTCTTTCTGTGAGATGCTTCATGACCATTGACAAATATGGACCAAGATTTCTCAACTCTTGACACCATTGACATATGGGTCTCGATAATTCTTTGTTGTGAGGACTATCCTGTGCATTGTAGGATATAAAGCAGTATCCCTAGCCTCTACCAGCTAAATGCCAGTGACTACCAAAAATGCCTCCGGGCATTGTCAATGTTCCTCAGAGGGCAAAATCACTGCCCCTCACTTCCACCCCAGTGAAGATCTCCTGGTGCAGATGAACTATGAAGCTGACAGCAAAAGTCTGGGCTTGAGTGCAACTTCACAGTAGCAGTCTTGGGCATATAGGAGACTCCAGATGACATAAGGCCCTGGTAACATCATGAGCACTATTATTATTAGACTATGTTTCCTCTACATGCAAAAAGACACCTGTAAAATTGAACCACATAGAGAGAGAAAAGAACTGAAATCACAGAATGCATGAAAATTTAAAAAAAAAAACTCATGGTACTCTGAATCTAACCCAAGAATAATATGAAATTGAGCACCAAATTTAATTCAAAGCTTTTGAAGCCAATAGGAAACTTGAGGAATTTTATAGCTCTTGTTTTCTGATGAAAGGAAGCATACCTTTTTTATTTGTCGGAAGAAACCCACTTTCCTCCTGTAACTGAACTTTATGGGGGATTTATCGGAAGATCCTTGTAGAAAGATTATTTAAAAAACAGAAGGACCAGACAAATGCAGTATGGCAACCAGGCGGACAGAGAAGAATTGGGCCCCATGTATCCCACAAAAGAACAAAAAGCAGCTTATTTATTGGTGCAGGAAATTTTATTGAGCACTGCCTGCATACCAGGCACCATACCAGATACGGGTGGTATATAGATCTATAGATGTTGGAGGTATATCTCTGAAAAAGACCAAAAAAAAAAAAAAAGAAAATTCAAGTCTTCCTAGAGATTACATTCTTGTTAGTTCAGAATCAACTCCTTAATAGCTGTGGGTCCTCAAACATGTCATTTCACTTGTGGTGCCTCCACTTCTTCATCTGTGAAATAAGAGTAACACCCACCAACAGGACCAGAGAGACACTTGGAAGGCTTACATTCTTTGAATATTTGTTGAACATTTGCTTAGAAGAGAGAGAACATATTGGATGAGGGAAGAGCTGAACAGGAAGACTATGGCAGGTCTACCATGGAGGGGTGGCTCCACTACGGTGTATGTAGCAGGGCTCTTCTACGTACATACACATGGTGCACAACCTCACGAGCATGCGTGATGTGATGTCCCAGGATGGCAACATCCCCACCCTACACTCCGTTGAGCAAAACAATGCTCTGCCATCATATCACCCACCCTCCACACAACAGTTTACAGACTTCCAGGTTCACTCCTCAGCCCAGGCAGCTTATCCAACTCATTCTTCCATCCACATATTCCGCCTCAGAGAAGCTCTGCAGAATAGACATCGTGCATTTCCAGTGATCCTGAGTGCTTAATGCTTCTTGAAAGCTGATGGACTGGGTTACTGTGTCCTAGGCTATTGGTCAACTTGCCTGCTCTGCTTACCTCCAGGGCCTGGAGGATTAAATGAAAAAGAATGCAGAGCCACCTGGCAGGTGGGACCCACTCAACCAGAGACAGTCCTCATAATCTCCATCAGCCTTACCCAGGACTGTTTGAGAAGTGAATGAGATGAAACGGAGGGGGTGGGGATACCAATTGTCCAATACCCAATAGATCCTAGTAAGGATCATTATTATTCATCTGAGGCAGCAGCACAGACAAAAAGCCAAACCTGAGCAAACTAGAGAGCCAAGGGTCCGAATCTGCAGAACAGACAGAGGAGAACTGAGAGTCAAGGACAACTAGAAACGCTTTGCAGCTTGCAAAGCCCTGGGCATGCAGATTCCAGAGGAAACCCATCCCCTTCCCCCCTTCTCCCCACCTCCTCCGCCCCAGCTTCCGCTGCCCAGCCAACATTATTTTCTGGACCCCTTTAATTTGGAGGCTTTTAGGGCCACATCCTGCCATCAATTTGGGGGCTGACTTCAATGAACATTCTGTGTGGGGCGGGAGAGGGGCAGGATGCAGCTTTCTCCTGGCAGGCCCTGATACAATAGGGTTTTCTACTGAGATCAATGGATTAATTGCGAACGCTCCATTTGGGGCCATAAGGAGATGTATTGTTTTCCCACAGTCGGCAGTCAGGGCCCGGGCTGGCCCAACTTCATTTTTGAAAAGTCGGGGAAAACAATTTTGTATAAAGGGGTGGGGGTGGAGGGGTGGAGGGGTGCGGGAGAGTCATTTTGCTCATCTCACTAAAGGTCAATAACAATTACAGTGAAAATTCAGAAGGCACATTTGTTCTCTGACGGAGGCCCTGTCTGGAAATTTCCATCCAGAAACAATTTTCTGTCTCTCTGGCCATCCCCCCTCCCCCACAAGACTCTCTCTCTCTCTCTCTCTCTCTCTCTCTCTCTCTCTCTGTCACTAATGCCACGAATGTTGAGAAAGAGGAAGGAACCAGGGAGTTCTTTTCCCTACCTTTGGAAAGTTGAGGTGGGTACTTTGGCACCATCCCTCTCTCCAAAGAGTTACAGGATTGTTTTTCTGGCAATGGCTACAGCCTGGGCAGACAGGATTAGAACCCTTAGCCCTGCCATTTCATAGCTGTTCAACTTGGCAACATTCAGAGTGCCTGAGCAACCACAGTGCCATCTGTTAAATGGATCCACAGTAGCATGGACCTCCCAGGATTACAGGAAGATGAATGCAGCGTACTACGCAAGCTGCAGGGAAGTCGGTGCAGCTCATACACAAAGCTAAATGCAGCCCCAAACAGGAGGTTCTGATGGTGGCATGGCCCTAGGTGGCAACCTTCCGGGGGAAACAATTCCCGTACTACCAAGACCACCTCTGCTGGCCCCACATTCTAAGCCTTTCGCTCTTCACTCATTCCTCCCTTTCCAGCCTTATTTTCCTTTCCTCCTCATCCCAATTCCCCTTATCTGCATCATCCATCCTTCCTTTATGCTAGCCACGGCTCCAACTCTGGACTCTCAACTCTGAAATGCACCTGTTCACACCTTCCCCACTTGAAGACTGAGCTCAGTTTTGTCAACCTCTCCAAAGTTTGGTTGGGTCAGCTACGAGGCATTGATTCTCCTCGCTACATTGAGCTCATTGTTTACTGCCATGCCTTCAGAGTGACACATTAGCTGTGGCTCTCTGAAACATTCATGTATCCATTAAACGGTTAGAACTGTGGTTAAGCGCTCCAGCTCTAGGGTCAAGACTGTCTGGGTTTGAAAGTCAGTCTTACCTCTTGCTCGCTGTGGCATCTGCATCTTGATTTCCTCGCTTGTAGGATGGGAATATTAACTGGAACTACCTCAGAGATTCCTCGTAAGGCTGAGGGAGGTAATACATGTAAAATCCTTCAAGGAACATTTGGAACATAAGTGCTCAATAAATATTAGATAGTATTATTATTAAATACCTAGTCTGTTTCAGGCCCTAGGGATACAATGATGAATAAGACATGCTTTCCTTCAACAAATATTTCTTACATGCTTTCTGAATGCCAGGGATTGCTCTACTCCTGGTGGGAAGGGGAGAGGAAATGGAGATAGATAACAAACTAGAAAAAAAATAGAAATGAGAAAAAATACCATCTTGTAAAAAGATGCAAATTATAATAGATTGAAGTGATGGAATGTCACTGAGGGTTTCTTCCGATGTGAGGCCAGGGAAGACTTCCCTGAGGAGGTGACACTTAGGCTACAGTGGTATCATGCCCTGGAGGGGGTGCCAGTAGCCAGGTACATCATGATTTAGTGCTCCAGAGGAGAAGGGACTTGTCTGGTTCATCTCTGTCCTCACCCCCACACCTCGTTCTGCAATCAGTGCACCAAAGATAGTGAACGGGGACTTTGAATTCAAACTCTCTCACTCCCAGGTTCCTGGGAAGGAGTGGTTTGGGTGCAGAGGTTGGTTAGGGATATGTGGATGATGACATGCATGCAATTGGATAATGTGTTGATTGGATGGCAAACGCCTTTGTGTTCTCTCGAAGGAGCTGAAAAGCATGAGCACCACAACTTTAGGGTCTGGCAAAGCTGGGTTTGCATCCCAGCTGGGCCACTCTGGCCTCAGAGCCTCACTCCCCTCTTCCATGAAGTAGCGCCAGTGGCGCCTCCTTTCAGGGGGTGGTGAAAACCCCCTAAGATCTTCACTGGTAAGAATCCTATAAACATGAACTCCCCTCCCTACACATCAGAGTCCTGAGACCAAAAACTACATTCCTGGATTCATCATTATATTAAAAATCTGTAGGAAAAAGTAGAATATTCTATTGACCACTTGTTCATCTCCCAGTCAAATGCCATAAAATGTTTTTTTCAAGGGAAATAAAATAATAGGAAAAGGAAGAATGTTAAAAAAAATTCTCTCTTCTCCACTGCCCTCCAAAAAGAAAAAAAAAAAAAACCTGACTTCCAGAACATCAAAAGCTCCTCAAAGAATCAACAATATTTTTTGATGATGGAAGTATGAATAATCAAACATATGGATTACATTTCCTTAAATTATGCAGAGCCTAAAATCCAGGAGGAAAGGGAGGGTGCTGGTAAAATGTTTTTCACATTTTATTAAAACCTCAAGGTCTGAGGAATACTTTTATGACTATCACACACACACACACACACACACACACACATTTCCCCTCTCAAGAAAAAAATGAACACATTGAGCATCTTTTTTCTTTTTTCCTGCTAAAAGCTTTGTCTTTGTTCTACTCAGCTCTAATTTCTCGGCACCAGCCTCACTGAGAGAAAAAAAATGGACCATGAGGCAGTCCAGCTTTCAAGCTCTGCCACCTTACCAGTTGTATGACCTTGAGCAAGTCACTTTCACTCTCAGAGCTTGAATTGTATATAGGAATGATGGTCCATACTTCACAGACAGTGGTGAGGACAAACGGTATGAGACGTGGGAACATACCTTGGAAACTGTACAACATCAGGTGGGTGTAAGGGTTAGGAGTGCCTCCAGGGAGCTATTCCTGCCTCGACAGGCAGAGCAATGCACTAGCGGTGGTTAGAGAACCTGACCGCCCACCTTCAAACTCCCCTTCTGCTGATTGTAAGCTGTGTGTTCCTAGGCAGAAAACTAAGCCACTCTCTGAGTTCCCCATTTACTTTTAGCAAAGTGGGATGCTGCTGCTAAGAGTAGTACTTACATACAGTGGTAATAAGGATTAAATCAGTAAATATTTATAAGACACTTCAGTTAGTGCCAGGGTTTATTTTAAAAGACAGAGAGGGACAGCCCAGGTGGCTCAGCGGTTTATTGCAGCCTTCAGCCCGGGGTGTGATCCTGGAGAACGGGATTGAGTCCCACGTCGGGCTCCCAGCATGGAGCCTGCTTCTCCCTCTGCCTGTGTCTCTGCCTCTGTGTGTGTGTGTGTCTCATGAATAAATAAATAAAAGCTTTAAAAAAAAAAAGAAAGAGGACATGAGAGGAAAGGAAGAAGAGAGAGAGAAGGGAGAAACAAAGAGAGGGAAGGAGAAAGGAAAGAAATGTCCCTCTGAAGATCCTCTGTGCTAGAAATTGACCATTTAGTTGTTGGTGTTAGGTATTATCTTTTCCAGGAGTCCTTTTTGAAAATGCAAACACTCTTAAAAGGCCATGTCTTTGCTCTACTCAGCTCTAATTTCTTTTTAAACACTCTTTTTATGGCATGGCAATAGAGATTTAATATGTATTTATTGAGCACCTACTCTACACAAGGTAGTATACTGTGTTATTTAATCCTTTGGAAAATTTCTGGCTCCTTCAAGAGTGGAGGTGAGGGCAAAGTGACAACTGGGAAAAAGAGGAAAAGAAGGGAGGGAGAGAGAGGGAGAGAGAAAGAGACCGAGGAGCCACTTTCCTACTATGGCTTTGGCATTGGACACACTGAGGACCATATGTCTGCTCTGCCAGATATAACCGTGAGGTTGGACAAGCAAGGGCAAATTGCGACACCACTCCAAATTTGACCATTTTACCCTTGTAGATGGGGAGAGTGACAATAGGTCGTCATCACGTTGTGTGTACAGCATCTCATTTTCCTTCTCCCCAATGCCACGTCTTTGCCACGGGAGGCAAATGTTCTGAATAGAACCCAAGAGCTAATGGCAGTGTCCAGGGGGTTGGAGTCAGACCTCTCAAAGGCGGAAGTCAGTTTGCCTCTAACTTTCTCTGCACAATAAAAAGGCTCCTTTTTTTTTCTTTTTGAAGACCGTGCTCTGCTAACTCATAAGAAGCGCATTTCCTCCCCGTGACATCTCCGATCCATTTCAGCCAGCAGTAACCAAGTGACTAACTCTGCCTCCAGAGGCAAAGTGCCAGAAACTGGTGTTTGACTTCTCCCCAGTGCAGAGATGATTCTTGCCAGACACTGGTCCTTGGAGGAAATGGGAGAGAAATTCAGCCTTGGCGCCTACAATGCAACCAATAAAGGAGGCAGGGAAAAAGCTGAGTGAGAAAGAGTCTACAAAGGCTCTTCCTGGATTCCGGCAGATGCCAAAGGAGGAATCAGTGAGTGAGTAATTCTGCAGCGTGGAGTCCAAAACCTGCAGCCCGGGGGCAGGGGGGTGGGGGGTAGGGTTCTGTGCTAAGAAGACAAGGCCGGGTTCGAGAGAGGTGGGCAGCTCCTGGGCCAGCCTTAGCCGGATGAGGGACAGCTCAGTGTGAGTCATGGACCCAGTCTGTGCTCCACGGGGCTCCTGCAGGCCACATCCACTCAGAAGGACCTCCCACAAAGGAAGCATTTCCTTGCCTAGATTCAGATGGCCTTTATCAGGGCAGCGTGTCATCAGTGGGCATTGAATGGAAGTGATAGAAAAGCCCTGTGATCCAAGCACAAGCCGGAATGCAGAGAGTCGGGGGCACAGGTAGCAGGTCTGTGCCCAAGGCTGTGGGCTGCCAAATTCCCATGCCATAAATGACAACAGCTATCATTTACCGATGGCTCACCAGGTTCTGGCACTCCACAGCTCTTATGGGCAACACTAAGCATTAGGATCTTCTGAGAGCACCGTGATTCTGGAAGAATATTAGGTCCTGTCCCATTACCTGTTTCCCCACTGCAAAATGAAGATGATCTCTGCCTACATTAGGGGTTATTTTGAGCACCACAGCACAGGGATTCAAAAGCCAGACTTCTGAGTCAGAAAAATTGGGGTGGGAGACCCACCTCTGCTTCTAATTTGCTGTGTGACCTTGGGCAAGTTTCTTAACCCCCTGAGATTCAGTTTCTTCATCTGTGATCATAAAAGAACCAATCTCAACGGACTAAGACAAAAATCAAATGAGGTAATGCATGAACCAGCTTGAATCCGTAAGCCAGAGAAAATACTATGCATCTTTCATTGTTGTCAAGAGGAAATAATATTTTAAAGCAAACTAATAAAGTATCTCTTTATGAGTCATGGTTACTACTACTACAACTATTATTATTATTAGCATCAAATGATTCATTTCATGGAAAGTTATTGGTAAATTTTAAGATGTTTTTTTTTTATAAAATGTATTACTTCTTCAACTCAAGCAAGGGGTTAAGTGTGGTAACTGTAGTTTGATTATAACTGCCACTTCTTAAAAATCTCTCTGTGTTTTTTTTCATAAGTTTAGTTTATACTGGGGTTTCCAAGCTCAGATCCCTGGACTCAATGGGCCCAGGAAGGTAGTAAAGGCAATGAAACAGTGATGCCTAGAAGTGTTTTCAAGATTTCAAAATGCACTTGTTGATAATGCGACCTCACAAGGCTCTTAGAAGACCAAGTTTCTTTGCTGTGGGCTGAGACTGTAGTGGCTTGCTTTGGCACCACTAGTTAACTGCTCTTCACTAAGATCTCCAATTGGCTGGGAGATATAGCTCTGTTGGTACCACAGGGCTCCAGAGCCAGAATCCCTGGCTCCCTGCTTTTCAGCTGTGTGACCTTTCTCTGACTCTCAGTCTCATCTCAGAATTGAGAATGACAATACCGGATGATGATTATCTACCCACAGAACTACTGAAAAGACTTACATATGCAAACATGTAGGGACAACCTGGTCTGTAGTAATTACCCCCTACTGTGAGCTCTAGTGTCATTGTTCTCGCTACTGGACTTCGGGAAACATCTTTCCAAGCTCAAGTATGGCTCCTCAATGGTAACAATCAGGAGCATGTTGAGAGTGAATTTCTGCGATGAGGAAGGAAGAGAACTCACACTTATTGGATGTGTACGAGGTACTGGACAGTGAGCTATGTGGTACAGATGTCATCCTTTTTGGGTCTGGTCCACCACAATGTGAGGTGGCTACCCTACCAAGGACGAACCAAGGCTAAGAGGGGTCCCCAAGTCACACAACTAGCAAGTAGAACCAGCATTCCATTCCTGTCCTCCTGACCCCACAGCATGAACCCTTTGGATTAAACCATGGGGATCCTAGGAGAAAGGTAAGTGAAAGGAGGCACTTCTTGGACCACCCGATGAAAACTGTTAGTTTAGGGTTGCGAACATTTGGTGAAATGGGGCATTCCTCTCTCCTCTCCTGATCTTAACAACAGCAAGAATCACCTCTGAGTCTTTTTGGGAGAAAAGGAGGCTCAAAATCTTCTGCTGGCAGGCTCCAGCTTCCCTGGGCATCTTTGTAATCCACTCCTATATTTATGGTGGCAATACATTCAGATAGCCCCAGGAGACCCTGGGTGAAAACCAAACTCTCCACCTTGGAAGTGGCAGAAAAGCAATTTTTTCTGCCCAAGCATTCTGACCAGATACTTAACTAATATATTGAAGCCAAGTCTTGAGAAGGTAGCTAAGAATGACTGACACTTTTCATCCTTTCACTTCACCAACATGCTCCATCTCTGTCCCAGGTTCTCAGCTTGGTGTCGGAACAAAGGGTTGCTGGCATAAAGAGGGCTCCACCTATTAGGAGCACAGACCAAAATACAGATGGTAACATTTACCAACCTAATGGCAGGAGGCCACTAAGCACTCAGGTGCCTGACCCTCTCCAAGGAAAACCCTGACAAGAGGTGGTATCTCACAGGACAGGCAAGGGTTAGTAAAGTGGAGAGGGAAAGGGGAATTGCATACTCGGCAGAGGGAACAGCACGAGGAAAAGAACGATGGTGGGAGGGATCCGAATGGAGTTTTGTGTGGCTGGAGCATGAAGTGAGATTTGCAGAGGGCCAAGCAATGAGGCATTAGTTCCATGAAGAAGGCCTTGGAAAAATGCCCTGCTCAGAAGCTAGGATTTTATCCGAGGAACCACTAAAGAACCTTAAACAGAGGAACGGCCTGATGACTTTCTGAAGCTTCATGTGTGCCATTTCTGACCTGACCCCCGCTATGTTTTGTCAGTAATATTCCTGAAGGTCCCTGCCATGCAAGAGCTTTCATCCATCCCAGGAAATTTGATGACAGGAATTATTAAAATAATAATAATTATCTCATATATGGAAATTTCCTCTTTACCTAACTGCAAAGTCCCACAAGGCAGAGACAGGGTCTTGCTCGCCAATGTTTTCCCGGCACAGAGCACAATGGCAGGCACACAGAGCTCTTCCTCAATAAACATGCCAGTGAATGCACGAATGAACATTTGTTTCATTTGGCTCAGTTTGTCAAACATGTTAAAAACTCCTGTGAGGTAGGTATTCTCTCTCCCTTCCCCCCCACCCCCACCTCCTGTTTTACAGAGAGGGAAAAAACAAAACAAAAAAGCCCTGAGCTCAAGAAGAAAAAGACTTCCGGTGATGATACAGGAACAAGGCAAGAAGACATGGGAGGCAAGTGCCAGGAAAGGCCGGATGAAATGATTTTAGTATTTAGAGGAGAATGCACTCGTGGCTAGCTGGGGTAGCCAGAGGAGGCAACATTGAACCAAGTCTTGAAGACCTAGTGTGTGCTCTTGGCCTCTCTTGACACTGGATTTCACCTTAACAATAATTGGTAACATTTACTGAGCCCTTATTATGTCAGACACAGGGCCAAGTACTTTCCATGCATTAGCTTACCTAGTCTTCACACAAAAATTAGAGCGGCAAATTCTGTTACTAGGTCTATTTAGCGCATGGAAAAACTAAGGTCTGAGAGGCTGCATAATTTGCTCAGTTTTCCACCACTGGCAAGCAACAGAGCTGTGATTGAAATCCAGGCCTGTCTGACTCCAAAATATTTTGCTTACAAATTGGGGAGGGGGGAGCACAAGCGATAACCTGTGTATCAAAGGACCACATGTCAGCAAAGAATATGGAGAAAGAGTGTGATGCTCCTTCCACCACCTTTCTGTTCTGTTCTCATGCCACAAGGTTGGCTTGAGATGATCCCAAGAGACGGGTGGACGGGAGGACAGTCTTTGCATTCACTATATAAGCATTAGCTAATGAACGCACTGGACTGGAAGTCCAAGGATCCAAGCGATAATGTCAATATGTTTCTCTTGATCTGTGGACCTTGGGAAGCCAGCTGACCTTTCTGGGCTTCAGGGCTCTTGCTGTGTAGGGAAGGGATATATCAAGTTGATAAATTCTCAACTCATTTTAAACGTACGTTCCCATGACTCATTCAGACTTCTTTTTAAAGTCCAGTTGGAGCTTTTCTGAAAGATCTTGCATATATATAATTTCACCAGACCTGCCTAGCTTACATTTTTGCAGTCTCATATTTCTCCCTGAGGGAATCTTAAGAGGCTTCTCATTGATGACCAGTGCTATATTGAAAATCAAAGAGGAGAGTAATTGTTTTTCCACCCTGGCTGCAAAAAGAAAAATGATAATAATTAAAAATAATGCTCCCTTGCAAAGGAGGTTTAGAAAACCTGACTTGAGTCCAACCTTTCTGTCTAGCTTCCTAGGTGTCCTCTGGCAACAGGGACACAAGGTCATTTCTCTTTTGGGGTGGGGGATCAGCCCTATGGCATAGCAGTTAAAGGGAATCCTCCCCAGAGCTCAGTTTCCTCCC
This sequence comes from Nyctereutes procyonoides, assembly GCF_905146905.1. Taxonomy (NCBI): domain Eukaryota; kingdom Metazoa; phylum Chordata; class Mammalia; order Carnivora; family Canidae; genus Nyctereutes; species Nyctereutes procyonoides. The sequence continues at coordinate 38,688,709 of NW_026575140.1, read as the reverse complement.
ATGTAAAATGGAAATTTTCATGATACTTGCTCTGCCTACATCACAATGCTGTTTTGTGGATAAAAAGAGATTACAGATGAAGTGGGTGCCAGACAAATACAAAGGAGATTGTGATGACTATGACTGTATTTGTCAGAGTTCTCTAGAGAAATACAATCAGAGAAAGAGAGAAAAAAGAGAGATTACAAGGGCTTGGTTCACATGACTATACAGCCTGACAAGTCCCAAGATCTACAGCCAGCAAGCTGGAGACCCAGGAGAGCCAATGGTTTAGTTCCAGTCTGAGTTCAGAAGCTTGCAAATGAGGAGAGCCAATGGTGAGAATTCAAGTCTGGAAGCTAGCAGGCTCGAGACTCAGGAAGAGCTGATGTTTCAGTCTGAGTCATAAGGCAGGAAAACTGCCCATGTCTCAGTTCAAAGTCCACCAAGTAGAATTTTCTCTTACCCAGGGGAGAGTCAGTCTTTTTGTTCTATTCAGGCCTTCACCTGATTGGTTGAGGCCCACCCACATTAGGGAGAGCAATCTGCTTTACCAGTCTATTGATTTAAATGTTAGTATCATCCAAAACACCCTTGCAGACAAACCCCAAATATCTGACTGCATATCTGGGCATCCTGTGATCCCATCAAGTTGACAGAACTAATAATCATGATGATGAAAATGTAAGCTCAGTGAGGAACCAAATCTTTGTTGATTTTGGTCCTTGCAGTATCTCCAGAGAGAACCTGCAAAAAAAGTCTAGCACAGAATAAAGGCTCACAACATATTGAATGAATGAATGATTGAGGAGAAGGAAGAAAATTTGAGGCCATTGAAAGAAGAAATCCTACCCATAACAATTTGCTAGGTACATTTCCATCATTTTTTCAATCAATAATTACACATTTAACTCTCAAGCTATTGAATCCTTACAACAACTTCGTAAGCTAGCCATTATAATTCTCCTTTTTCCAGATAAAGAAGGTGAGATTCATAGCAGTTAAGTATTCAATAGGTGTACTATCTCCATTCTACAACCTTCCAGGCTTCTTTTCCTGTCTCACCACTTACCACAATGTGCAGTTAGGTGACTGTTTATTTAATTTTATTCTTTGCTTCCTGCAATGGAGAAAGGGAGCCCCCAAAAGATATTCCCACCTGGCACCTGATAAACATGATCTTATTTGGAAAAAGATCTTTGTAGATATAGACAAGGATCTTGAAATGAGGCCATCAAGGATCAGAGTGGGACTTAAAGCCAATGGCAAGTGTCCAAATATGAGGAGAGAAGACACACAGAGGAGATGAAAGGAAGACAGAGGTAGAGATCGGAATGACTCTGTAAGCCAAGGAATACTAAGGATTGAAGGAATCACAGAAGGTGGGAAAGAGGCCTGGGACAGATTCTCCCTCAGAGCCTCCAGAAAGAACCAACCCTATCAACACCTTGATTTCTAGCCTCTGGCCTCCAGAACTATGAAAGGATAAATTCTTGTTATTTTAAGACACTCTGTTTCTGGCATTTTGTTATGGTATCCATGGGAAACTAATATCCTCCCTACCTCCACTCCACCTTCCAATGAGACTCTAATCTATCTTGTTCACTAGTATCTAGAAGTACCCAGATCAATGTAGGAGCATGGCAAATATTTGTTGAATAAAGGAAAGCGTGACTAACCAAATTTCAGATGCCTGGAACTATGAAAGTCTCTTAAGTGGAAGCAAGGAATCCGGGGTTCTCTGTTCTGCTCTCACCAGGATATACTCCTTCTCTGGGAATAGCGTCAAAATGTTTTGTAGAGTTCAGTGTGTTCCTGGAGGTCTTGCCCATGGGGAGGAGAGGCTGGGGGAAGGGGCAGGTAAAATGAGGGCATGCCTCAGTCCGTCTCCCAGTCTATAAAATGGGCATGGGCTTCCTCCCCCAGAGCCTCCGGAGGATGGCACCAGGTTTACCCACCAACACAGGTATGTGAAACAAGAGCAGGTGGGTGCCCTGCCCGAGGAGAAATTACTCTTTCCTGAATTCCAGGCCCCAGTCTTCTGCATCCTGGAGGAAAGAATTCTCCTCCTCTGCTCTACCTGCCTTTCTGCCACTCCCTCCCACTTCTCTAAAAGTTGCACCAAGGTGCCTCTTTACCATACATCTCACTGAATTGTCCGCTAAAGAAAGGGGTCAGAGTATACCCAGGCATGCTCTTCTGGGGGGCTGTGAGAGGTGCCAGGTAGACACAGCTACACCGAGGCTGGGGACCATGAGCTCCGGCTCTATCATGTCCCACCCCTCCCTCACCCACAGTGCACCCTGGCCAGGGCTCTGTCCTCTCCTAGCAGGTCTCTAAGACCCTCGCCATGGGTTTAATCAGACTTTACTCCAGACCTCCTCAGGCCCGAGTACTTCCTGCTTGTCAACAACACTTGGGGAGGGCTCTCAAAATCAAGGAGGAAAAACAGATCCATACACCCTCTCCAAGTAGCAAAACTGGGTTGAAATCCTTGGCTAGACTGCTTATGTGGCAAGGTACTTTACCCCATTAAGGATCTGTCAATTGTGGTAATAATCTCCACCAATTTGGAAAGAGGACAAGAGGCATTAAGGCATCCAGGATAGTGTCTAATACATAATAGCTGCAATATGTCACTTTACCTTCCTTCTTACTCTCTTTTCCAAAAGAGATGACAGGCCTTTGCATTCATTCATTCAGTTCACTCACTGATACACTCAAGTACTTAACATCACTGCTTAATTAAGAGCAGCTGCTATTTTTCATTCACTAAGAATTACAGCATCTGTGATCACTGGTGATCAGAAAACAAAAGCACTGTAAGGGAGCTCCAAGAGCAGATAACCTAGCCCTCATTCTTCAGATGAGGAAAGGGAAGCTCAGAAAAGGCAAGGGATTTTCCTGAGGTCACATAACTAATAAACTCAGAGTTAGGACTATGCAGCCTGAGGCTTCTTCACCTAATGACACATCCAGCTTCAGGCAGTGGTGACAACAGCCATTCAGCCAACGTCCTCTGGGATCTGCAGCCCGGGGGGGGGGGGGGGTGTTGTACTGGCCACTCTGGGAGCCCCAAAGACCCTCAAGGACCCACCAGAATGGGCTCAGCTGGAAGGAATTACAAGGCAGGCATTTAGGAAGCAGTTCCTTTCCAAATCAAATGCATTCTTGCTGTTGCTCTCTAACACTCATATCCTAAAAATTGTTATTGAACGTGCTCTCCACATCCGAGCCTGACTCACTCTTTGAAATGGAAATCTGGGCGGTTTGGGTGGCTGTTCCTAAGGGCAGGCGACAGGACGGTGCTTGTTGGCAGAACCAACTGGGCGGGTGGCGGGTGGCCTTGACCTCTGGCCAGAGCCTCAGCCTCCAAGGCCACCTGGCAAGCGGCGGGGGGGCTCCAAAGCTGGGGCCTCGGCCTGAGCCACCCTGACCTTGCCAGAGGCGGGATCTGTTTCTGATACGGTGTGGCAAATTTCTAAATCCTAGCTCTGGGATGGCATTTGCTCCTCGCAGAAAAAGAGCAAGGGGCCCAGGGGGTTCCAATTGATTCCAAAGTAGAACCAGCTGTTGGAATCCTGCAGCGCTGATTAGGAAAGTTCACTTCCAGGTTGCGGTTTCCAGTTGATGAAGCCCTCATTTGCCCCCTCGCCCCCACCCTGTGCTGTCAGAGAGGCCCCCCGAAAACCGAATCGCTGCATTCATTGATCCGGAGCTGGAAACCAGGCAGAGGCAGGGAAAAGGTCTAGAAATAATAATCTCCATCGCTTGAGTGCCCACTTACTCTGTGCCTGCCATCGGGTAAGGTGCTTTGTAAGTAGTATTTTGAATTCCTGAAGCCACACAGCAACACCAGCATTCCCAGATTTTCAAATGAGGGGGACAAAAGTTCAGGGAATAATAATAATTATTATTATCACAGTTACTGGGTGCCCACCCTACCTTCCTTAAGCACATTCCATATCATCTGCCAATTTATTATCCCAACAACCCTATGATCTGGGTATTATTAACTGTCTCCACTCACGTCCCACAGCTTGAGATGCCCTGTACGTCACTGCTAGTGTCTGAGCGGGGATACAAACCCAGGTTTTTCTTACTATAAAATTAGTAATAATACCAACAGCTACTACTTGTTATGAGCTTACTATGCACCACATACTGTGCTAAGTTTGTTTGTTTTTAACATGTATCACCTCATTTAAATCTCATGCCAGTCCTCTGCTTTATGTATTTTGCTGCCTTTACAAGTGAAGAAATGAAGGCTTGGTGATTAAGAGAAGCAGGACTTGAATGCAAAGGGGTCAATCTTGATCACTGTGATCTCTGTCTCTGAAAGTGTCCTGAGGGCTTGCATCCCTTGGGTTGGGTTTCTAAGTTTTCCATTCTTTGCTATAACTTTATCACATTATGGAAAAACTGGGTTGCCAGACTCAAGCTCAGCCCCAGGTTGACTACTCTGTCATTCTTTCCAATGCCAACCTTCAAAAGCCACGGTAAAAATGCACTTGCAATTTGAAACTTGCCATGAATGCTATAAACAGACCATTGGTTTAAACTAGTGTTGATTTTGTGGACTATTAAGGATTAAATGAGTTTGATATTCACCAAGTTAAAGGAACATGAAGTTTATGATTTTTAAATTGCTTTGAGGAGGCTTACTAGAATTTTCCCTTATATAAAGTCAGGATGAAAAATATCTTTGACAATGTATGTTATGTGTTCTCAAATAAGGGTCCACTTGGCCTCACAGATATCCTTTAAAGCGAGGTAAGATTGACATCTGAAAGGAAGCATAATGACTATTGCCTATCTCATCAATCAACCCACAGATATTAAATGCAAACTTAAGTGTCTGTGACCACAGGACACTTTCCAGGAGCTCCCAACATGGTTAGACTTGTTTGTTAAATTTGCATAAATATGTGATATGGGTATTAATACATTCATGCAGCCATTCATTTATTTGTAAATGTTAATTAAATGTTTCTGTGTGCCAGGCACCATGGCAGATGCTAGACACCCAAGGGCCTTTCAGAATATCCAAGTCTCAAGGGGCAACCAGACAAGAAATCTCACTTAAAGGTTACCACTGATGCCACAGGAGCAAATGGAAGCTCCTAATCCAGGCTGGGTACAGGAGTGATCAGGAAAGCTTTCTGGAGGAAGCATCCTCTAAACTGATAAACAAAGGATGAAGTGGAGTTTAAGAAAGATAAGCAGGAATTCCACGTGAAAGGATGAGTTCTGCAAAGGTCTTGCAGGAAAACAGTCTTTGCTAAGTGCTGAGAGAAGGAGACAAATGAAACTGTCAGAGTTTAGAGAGGGGAGCCCCATTTAAATTGGGAGGGGGGGTGCTCAGAATAGATGCCATGGAGATGCTAGAGCAGGATTCAGAGTATTTAAGCAGGATGGGGGCTGGGGCGTGTGTGTGAGGAACTGCATATATAAACAGAGCAAGGACCAAAGTCACGTTGAAATGTTGATGAGAAGAGACACCACACTGAAGCAAAAGTACACATGCCAGCACCACCATCATCCTCATGGCTAATATTTACCAAGCACTTACAACACACGTGGCCCTTGTTGGGAGGTGACTTTCCATGGGTCTCTTGTACTTCTGCACATTTTACAAACAGAGGCACTGACTGCCTTTGTTCCAAACCATCTTTCAGGGATGTTTTTACAGAAATAGACTTGGAAGATAGAATGTTCTCTACACCAGAGAGCAGGTTCCCTTGCAGTCCATTAAAAAAGAGGCAGGTTCCTTGAGCTCGGGGCTCTTTTCCTTAATGCAACCCACAGATGTCAGGGGTCACCTGGCCTTGTTCATGTCACCCCGTGGGAACTGGGGCTAGGGAACAGACATTAGAAAACACTGACACTCTGGCTACTGTGATTGCTGAAAGCAATACAATCCTTGTCTCTGACCTAGCAGCCATGCAATCATGTGAGGCTGACCTATTATTTTATAGATCATATGAGATCCCAGACCCCTCCCAATTCTTAAAAGCCCTGTTCTAAGTGCTTTCCCAGCATGAACTCCTTTAATCTTCACAAAAGTCCCAAGATATAGAAATGATTGCCATCCCTATTTGGACAAGCAAAGTAGGATAAAATAGTCTTCAAAGTAGGTTGGTGTTAGATCACGAAGAGTCTTGTGTGCCAGGCTAAGGAGCTTAAAAGATTTTGAATAGGAGAGGAATAGCAGGAAAACATTTCCCCAAAGCTCCTGTAGCCATAGTCTGTAGCCATAGTCTGTTGGAGAAATTGGGCAGTGAGGAAATCCTGTGAAGAAACAGGCAGGCAAACGTTAGGACACAGGACCAAGGCTCCAGACAGGCTTGACGGATGGGCTAAATGTACCTGCACTAGAATTTCACCAGCTGAAATGTCAGGCCCTGGACAAGATGCTGCAACACCAATGGCTCCAGTGAATGGTTGGGGAGATGTGACTTAGCAGCACAGCCCTTGAAAAGGAGGCCTAAACCTTCCAGGGACCAGGCAACCTGGGGTGAGTCAGCAGGGGCTGTGTCTGCCAAAAGGGCCACCATGATCTTCACTGCATGAATAGGCCAGTGTCAGGCAGGAGGCAACAATCCAGCTCTGGCTAGGCTCCCCCAGGTCAACTTATTCAGTTCTGGGCCGCACACTTCGAATACGGCCAGAGCGGATGTTTATCGAGCACTTTTGTGTGTTCAGCTCTGTATCAGCTCTTCGCACTGAGGACCCTGTGTAAAGCCCCCAGCAAACCGATGGGGCATTACAACTCTCTTGTTTTACATATAGAGAAACTAAGTCTCAGAGAAACTTGCCTAAGCTCTCCCACCTAATAGGTGGCAATGCCATGATTCACACTTAGGCCTGGTGTCACCAGAAAGGGGGTGCTCTTAGCACCAAGCCGGATGCTACTTTCTGAAGGACATTGTTGAAATGGAAGAGGTCAATGACAGATGTTCAAAGATGTCAAGGGAACTAGGAACCATGAAGGTCATCAAGGACAATAGAGATGCTCATGAATGAGGAGCAAAGCCACACATACAATGGAGCCTATGAACTGTTCCCACATCTAGGGGCAATCCCACAGAATTCGTGTATGTATCTGTGTGGTTCCTCAGGGGCACCAGGACCCATGAATAGACAAAAATCCCTCTTCATCGAATTCCTTACTTCTATTGCTCGGCATGGAAAATCTGCGTGCATTTCTTCAGACCAAGCCTGAGCACCAATCCCCCCAAAGTCTCCCTGGCCTGCTCAGGAGCTACTCCACAAACCTGCAAGCCCCCAGACTTGTTTTCAACCAATATTTTTACCCTGGGTGGAGTGTTCAAGGCCCCTCAGCCTGGGAATGCCTTAAAGGTAGAGGCTGTGTTCAACTAAGTATATGCTCCTAGAGACCTGTGGATGCGTGCTCTGTAAGACAGGTGTTGAATGAAGATAACCCAAAGATGCACTGGTAAATAAAAATGAAAGCCATGATTCCTGAGACCTGAAGGTCTATGAAATGGATCCGAGAGTGCAGATGTGCAAAGAGTCTGGGAAAACAGGGCCCAAGAGAAAGATCTGGACAGTGAGTAACCAGCTCTGGCCAAGGGAGAGGACATTCTAGTTGGCAGAGCCACTCCCTGCTGTTAGGTAACTGCCCCCAATGGCATTCAGGTCTAGAGAGGAGGGGGACAGGAAGGAACCATCTACCTTGGGCAGTCAAGGTTCCAACATCTTAACTTTCTGTCCTCCTTGGGCACATTTCAGGCAGCAAAAAAGAACAGGTGCCCAGTCAGGAAATGGTATTTTCTTTTGTGCCTGTGGGACCAGGGAGCCAAGGACAAAACTCCCTCCCCTCAGCTCTGCATGCTCTTCCCACCCCCAGAACAAGATGGTGAGGCAGAAAAAGAAGAACACAAATGAATAAATCGGACCTCTGAACCTTAACTAAGCTCCTACTGTGTGCCTGGCAGTGAGAGATGAATACCAAGAAAAAGAGCAAGTAGCAGGTTGTACCAAGTGAAGAGGCTGGGAGTGAAGCCCGTGCTAGGAAACATCCCAGCTCCGTGCCCTATGAGCTGTGGGCTGCTGGCGTGACCTTACCTCTGGAAGCACCAGGTTCCTCCTGTATCTATAAGGAGATCCTATGACACCACCCTCTCTGGACTGGTGTGAAGATGAAATGGAACCACACATGCGAAGTGGTGTTTAGAATATAAATAGCAGGCATGCCCTAGATGTTAACGCACTCCCCTTGTCCATCTGAGGCAGGAATAGAGAGAAACTATAAGGCTGAGAGGCAGACAGGTGGGGAAAAGAAGCTGGGTTTCCTGACCCATGTCTTAAAGTCTGAGTTTCCTCTTATAAAATGGGACTGTCTGGGGGAAAGTGACAAGGAGATGGTGGTGAATGTGCTCGGGGAACTGCAAAGTACAAACCCAAGCGATGGTAGCTGTTGCTCTTCATTCTGTCATTCAGAACATGAAATTTCACCAAAAGACATGTTCAAAAACAGGAATCAGTCAGAAGCACCCCAGGATAAGAGCAGAGACTCAGAACTCTAGGGTTCTAGAAGCAGAGGCCATGGCGACACATGGGCTGGGGCAGCTGGGAAAGGCTTCTTTTCCAGAGGAGGGTTGAGCTTGGTAGGGTGACCCGGTTCCCCAAGAGGGTGTTCCCAGCCTCCTCAACTTGGACGGATGCCCTTCCTCCAGGATCCCAAATTCCCTGCAATTCCCTCTCTCGGCTCATTACCCCAAATTCGAATTGTCTATTTGTGCTTTCCATTTCCCCACCCAAACCATGAGGCTGGGGTCATGTTTCTCCATCATCATATCCCCACTGCCTATTGCAGGCCCCATGACACAGTGAATGCGGGAGAGGTGCATTTGAGGGAGGGCTGGTGGGGGGAGGGCATAGAACCAAACTAAAAGTCATATTTAAGCCCAAGCAAAACTCTGAGGGGAGATTTTCTGAGCCACCAAGGACATGACAGATCTTGGCCCCATGGAGCATTTCATCACAGGAGGAGATGGGACCTGGATGAAATCAGGGTTTGCTCCTCCCTGATTCAAAACAGCCAAGCGGTTTGGCCTCCATTGGCAAGTGCCGTCTCATGGGAAGTGGTCGCTATTCCCATCCCTTCCGTCATCCCAGCCCTCCGTGCCTGAGCCTGGATGTTCTATCTGCCTATAGGGGAATTGGAAGTCTGGGAAAGTAGTGCTCAGTGGCCCTTGCCCTCATGAAAGCACACCTCACACCTTCTAATTAAACGTCTCAGCACACCTGGGAGGCCACAATTCCTTCCTTTCCCCCGTCCGTCTTTCCTCTTTACAGTTGGGAGCCAAAAGGGGTTTTCTGGTGCCTATGCCTTTTCTGCTCCAGGCCATAGAGGAGTCAGGACTTTATGGCTCCTCATCCTGTACTCAGACCCTGATTAGCCTCTTTCAGAGGGGAGCTGGGAGGTATAATTATTGGTCCTGGGAGCTTTGAAGGTCGGCATGATCTGTGGCAACAGAGGTGTCAAATATTATGATGATTAGCATTAACAATAAGTATTATTAGCAGCAGAGGTTACCTCTTTTGAAAGAGGGAAATCGCCCTGCAACTACTTCCCAGTTGCTCTGAGGCTCCCTCCATTGCTTGTTTTGCTCTTAAAGAAAATGCCATGCCAGGATGGGTTGGGCATGGGAGGTGGGCCACAGGCCTCCTGTAATGATTATAGACCAACCCTAGCCAAAGATGGAGAGAGAGCACTCACAAATACTCCATGTGGGGCCAGCATTTAGTGTCTCTCAAGATACCTGATCTGGCCCCTATCTCGCCCATCTTGAGCCATTCTTTATACCAAGTCACTCTGGCCCTTTCTTACTTCCTCTACTGTGCTCTTTCCAACCCCAGGACTGTTATACATGCTAGTCCTTCTACCCAGACGGCCTTCCTCCCACCTGAGACACTTCACTGAGCTGACACCAGTGCATCCTTTTATCTCTCTTACATGCTGCTGGGTGTTCTGTATTTCTCCTTCATGGCACAGATATCTACTCAACTTCTGTCTTCCCTGCTATGTTGCCCTGTGTATAATAAGCACAGGTCAGGGTTCATCCATGAGCCAGTTCATTTCACCCCATTCTCCACACTAAGTTTGACAGAGTAAGTAGGTGCCTTTTCTGTAACTACACCTAGCAACTTACATTGAGCAAGGAGTGGTAAGATATCCCAAGTGTCATCAGTGCAAAGTTTCCACCTTACACCCCCAGGTAAGCCTGCAATACCCAGGACTGAAGCAACCCGGAGGAGCCAGGAGCCTGCAGAAGTATACTCGTGCCATATATTTTATTGTCTAAATTCCAAATGTTTAAGCACCAATGGGTGTGACCATGTCTGTGCTTTCTCTGCTCCTTGGTTGCATGGGGTACGGGGTATGCCTGAGACCTGAAGTGGGCCAGTGGTCATACTCACACTTGACCACAGTGATTTGTCCAAGGCATACCCATGACCTATGTCAGGCCAATCACAGGGTTTCTATGGGATTTTTATACTTCACACTCTAGGAAAAAACTCTCTTCCCTCTCGGATAACAAGCTGAAAAAATGGAAGGCTAAACTGTACATAGACCATTGTGTATTTTTCTATATATATTATATTACACAAATTTAAAAAGACTTTAAAAAGCTAGAAGACAAGCCTGAAGCTTTGGTGATCATGCTGGAAGCTCATGAACAGCAGGAGAGAATAAGGCAAATAGGCAATAAGTCAGAGAGGTAGAGGACAAAGGGGTGTTCTGGCAGCATGGGAGACCCAGATCTAGCCATTCCTGAGGCTGGATCCATATGCCCCCCCCCTTGGTTTATCTGAGCAAATAAAGTCCCCTTTTTGGCATAATCTATATTGAATTCAGATTTCTTTTACCCGAACTGACTATCCACCAAGAAATAAAAATAATACTTCATATTTTATTTATGCCCACATTGTTCCACAACGGATTTAAAGCTAACATCATTCCTTCATCTTACATTTTCTGATATATGTTTACTTTACTCAAGGTAATCTCTCAGTGTAACTTTGTGAGGCGAGCAAAGAAAGTATAATTCATCCATTTTATAGATAAAATAACTGAGGCCTCAGGAAGTAAAGGAACTTCAGTCCCACAGCTAGTAAATGGGCAGAGCCTCAACTGAAGTCTAGGTTTTCTTATTTTCCTCTCCATTTTATTAGTAAATCATGGCTAGAAAAACTTAGAGAGAGAGAATTTGGCTACTTGGACCCAAAAGATTACCACAGCTTCTTACTGTGAGTAACCATGCCCCTTTAAGAAGTGTATTTTCATAGTACAAAGACACTTGCTTGAGATATTCCTGAAAAGTCAAGAAAGTTGAAGACTATCAGAGGGTCTTAGGGGTCTGTCCAGGTTGAAAAGAGACCCCAAGATCCTTTCTTCTTAGGAGAACAGGGTGCTCAGACGTGAGGAAGGGCCCCTAGTGTTGAAAAGAGGCAGGAGGTAAGAGGGAGGAGCCTGGGAAAGGTCTGTTTTCATTAACTGAGAGGTACGAAAATGGGAGGTTGGAAACACTGCTGTGAAGCCAGAGAGACCCGAGTCCAAATCTGGCTTATACCAAGTCCTAGTTAACATCTTGTGCAAGTCATTGAATCTCTTTCAGCCTCTGGATCTTCATTTGTAAAATGTGACTAATAATTCCTTCTTTCAAAATACATGTATATGGATCATGTATAGATGCACCCAACGGTGTCTGGCACATAATGGTTGCTCAATCGGTTTCTCTTACCCTCATAGGAGTAATGCTCATACTTTGTCCTCCGTAAGCAACAGCCCAGTAGGAAACACCTGTGTGACCCAAGGCAGATTAGTACATGGTGCACTGTGATTCTGCAACCGGAGCATTCCCTGTGTATTCCCCAGTGTCTTCTTCAGCCATGATGCCCCTTCCCCTCTTCCTTCTCCCATGTCATTCCAACCTTCCTGATGGACAGTCCATGGGCCAAATCTCATCCTCTCCACTCTGCCTCCACTTCAGTGTATTTCCAAACAGAATGTTTCCCGGATAAGTTTACTTGACAACAAGGCTTGCCCTGAAAAAGCTTCTAGGGGTGTCCCTTCTGCAGAGTATCGCCTCTTCCAACAGAGAAAAGGGAAGGAAGAGGCAAAGAAAAGCAGAGGAGTATCTGCAGGATGGAAAAAAGAAGAAGAGAGGAAACATGATAGACTTATTTTTTCAAGGGCTTTCCCCAAGAACCATATTAATAGCCATAGGAAAACACTAGATTCCATTAAATATCATACTTACCAATTACTATACCCAAGCTTCCTATTTTGGGAATCTCCTACCACACACGCTATTCTCATGGTCAAAATGCTACATTAGCCTTCAAGGCTCAGCTCAAATGCTTTTTGGCTTGTGTTAATCAATTCAGGTATTTGACTAACATCAACAGAATTCCAGTTATGGAACACTGTTTTGGGTGCTGGGAATATAGCGGTGACCAAGACAGACACCATCCCTGTTCTAATGAACCTTTGAGACTTGCCAGGCTTCCCCCTTAGAGATGATAAGTGCCCCCTCTCTGCCCCCGTAACTATTGTTGCTGCTGCTACTGCAACTGGTTTTATGTTTTCCTTCCTTTGTAAAAAAAAAAAATCTATAAATTAGCATGACCAATTTGTCTCAGTGTGCTTGGACCTTCCCTGGTTTTAGCACTGAAAGGACAATGTTGCAAGAAACCTCTCGAGTCCCAAAAAATTAGGACAGTTGCTCACCCTACTATAAAGTCAATGACATGATGACAATAAAAAAGGGTCTTTGAAGAAAATTGCTCAATTGTTCATTCTTCAAATATTCATTGAGCCTGATCCTTATATTACTATAGCCAGTTGCCTCTGTTTTGTGTTATATCTCTCCCTCTCTACTGTGAACCCCTGGGAGCTGGGGCCAATGTCCTGTTCATCTTTGCATTGCTGGTTCCCAGCACAGTGTCTGGCACATAAAAGTAATTTTATGCAAGCCACTGTGTTTATATTGAGAAACAGTGTACATTTGTGCAGAACAATCTTAAAGTATGTGTTTCTATAATTTTTAAATAGAGATCTCTATGCATTATCTTGCTCGGAATCTTTGGCAAGTGAGAAGATCCATTAAGAAGCCCTTCCTCTCCTTGTCTCTGTCCAGTGAATCCTATGCAGGTGCCAATGTTAGCCAGTCCCAGATACATCTTTAGAGGAACCTAGTTTTCTGTACACTGACTTAAATTAGAAATCCCTGTGTCTTCCACCCATTGGTTGTGGTCCTTCTAGCCAGAGACATAAAAACAAGCCCATACTCCCATAGCTGGTAGCCCTTCATGTAGAAGCAAAGCATTGTCATGCTTTTTCCTTCCTCTCATGCCCCCCCAAACCCACCCCAGTACACACACCTTGATTTCATACATCTAGCCTCCAGAACTGACAGAGTAAATTTTTGCTGTTCTAAACCACTAAGTTTGTGGTGATTTGTTATAGCACCTTTGGGAAACTAATATAGACATATAAAATGTTTCATTCTTCCTTTCTTATATTAATCCTGAAAGGATGCTATGAGAGTATTGGAAGAAAATTCAACAAAGTTAGGAGAGGGTTCAAATCATGGTTTTACCACTCCCTAGTTGTATGGCCCTAAAAAGTAATCTCATGTCTTTGATCCTCAGTTTGATCACTAGCAGTTTGATCACTGCTTTCTTTTCATTTATTCTTATTTTTTTAAGTGAAAGCATAAAAGCTATGAATTTACCTCTGACTATGGCTTTGGCTGCACTACATACATTTTTAGATCTAGTATTCTCACTTTTTTTCTCCCTAAGTTACTTACAGTTGTGTATTTTTAATATTTGATCATTAGTATTATACTCAGTATACTCAGCAGTGTGTGCTGGCCTCACTAATCCAGGAGGACCTGGCGTCATCAACACTGTGTTGAGGCTAGAGTATTACAATATTTTGGAAACAGCTTTCTCTCTGACATCATGACTGAAATTCTTTTGTAGGGAGTTTTTATTTTCTCACCGTGAAAGCATCAGCCACAAAATATTACCAGCTCCTTGGATTCAGACACTTGTCAGTGAGTACATTTTTTTAACATGTTAGGTTTTATTATTTTTTAAGGTTTTATTTATTTATGTATTTGAGAAGCAGACTCCCTGCTGATCAGGGAGCCTGATGTGGGACTCAATCCCAGGACACTGGAATCATGACCTGAGCCGAAGGCAGACCCAGTGAGTCTAAACATTTCTAAAAATGTTCTCATATGTCCCTCCAAATCCACCGAGAACTAAAGAAATCAACAACCCTGCTAAGGAAAGGGGAAGTGTTAGCTGCACTAGTCAATGGCCCTGAACTTAGCTTATGAATTATGTTCTCAGGGTTGTAGTCTAAACATTAACCTTTCTTTATGCTTCACATATGGCCTAATGTCTCCTTGAAAGCTTCACAAACTACCTGCACTCAGATCATATACTTTGCTGAATCAAAAGACTCAATCTTGACTCGCAAATGAGACTGTAAGCTCCTTGAGAGTAAGACCATTTCTTATACTTTTTTTTATCCCTCTTTATACTTCCTGGTGTCTTGCTCCAATAAATAGCAGAATTGTTTGATTCTAATTCTTGTAGGACATTTCTTGAAAGGGAATATATCCGTGAAATCTAGGACATAGGTCTTAAATTAGTCACATGGTAAAATCTAGGACCATTTAAAAAGATTGAAAAAGGTTGAGGCTAAATACCTCATGCATTTTTGAAGAGAAGAAATAGTGGTATCTTGAACATCAAAAGGTTACATTTTTAGACACTGCAAAAACCAAAAATGTCATATTGATACTTGTCCAACTAGAGCTACCTTGGGCTTATGTTCTCTTAAGTATGGTGATGAAGGCAATGGGGTCCAAAATTATTCTAACAATAATGTGCCACATGTGTAAAATACTTTACAATTCACAAAACTCTTCATGTGTGAGCTCACTTGATATTCAAGGCAGATCTGTGAGGACAGCAAGTTAGAGACTATTATCCCCATTTTGGAAAAGCCCGATTTTGGGGCTCAAAAGGCATTCACTAATTTACTCAGTGTCACAAAGTTAATAGATAGATGGAAAAGAATTAAGCCCAAAGTTTCTGATTCCCCATCCTAATATTTTTAGACTACAACTACTCTAAATTGATTTGGGTACTCATGATAGAACTCCGCACTCAATCATCAGTTTCAATGATTAGATATTCACTCACCAAAGATCCTTTGTGTATCCATATTCTTGGAGATACCACATGAAGAAGATAGTCCCTACCCCTCACGAGCTCACAGAAAAGTAACCTGTTATTATAACGTGCATGACAAATTGTATTTGTCACAAGTGGTAAGAGAATTAAGATAAATGATAAGGGTGATAATAAGCCACATTTACTGAGAATTTATGTGCCAGCTTCTGTCCTAAGCACATTGCATCTGGGGTGAGTAACATGTACCATCCTGCCTGGTGTGTAACAAGAGTTTAAGTTGGTGACCATTATTTTTACTACAGTTTTTTTAAAAAGTAAGATTAGGGACTGTTATCCAAAAAACAAAAACAAAAAAAAAACGTTGGGGGGATACTTAAATTTTAAGTTATCCAGAGAAACACAGCAGAGGAGCAACTAGCCATCTGGGGAAATCAGAATTGATAGAGAGTTGTGGAGGCTTCAAGAACAACTGAAGGCTTGCAGACAGGGAGGGGAGAACATTCCAGACAGAGCAAAAGCACTTGCAAAGACCTGGGCCCTGAGCAGAGGGAAGGGAGAGGCAAGGAAAGGAGGCATTGCCCTTTGGGCAGCCAGAGACAACACACAGAAGAGGAAAAGGAGGTGGTTTCCAGCTAGAAAGCAGTGGAGGGTGGGGCTCTCCCTGCGCTTGACCCAGGCACCGAGGGTGAGGCCCAGATTTTCCAAGGCTATTTATTTGTAGGTTACATTTTTCCTGAACAGAATCCAAATTCCTTTGTTTTCACAAAGAGTACCATAGTTTCCAAAGAAAAGAAAAAACAGACTTCTTGGTCCAAGGGCTTTCCCTGAGAAATATCCTAATGGCTAAGGGCCAAGGAAGGGTTCCACCAGCCTCTACATTCAGAGAACAATAGAGCAAGAGGCTGGAATCTTCTCCAGAGCCTACAAGAAAATGGGACTTCGAAGTCATTCCCCAGGAGATTCTTAAATAGAAGTAATATGTCCCATTGGCTGTTCCCCGACCAAACAAACCCTCCTACTTGAAGTTCCCAGAACACTACATGCAGTGTGAAAAGTCTGTGCCTTGTCATTTACACTGACAGTCCTTCCTCCTTTTCCCTTTAGATGAGGCCAGCCTAAAGACCCCTTCCTGGTAAGGCTTCCCTGGCAACTTCCCCAGATCTTAAGCCCTACACAAAGTGGGTGAGTGGGAGAGTCATGGACCCAGCTCTGTGGGCAGTCATCCCACTGCCCTGCAATTACAGCTCATCACCCCCAATCAACCCCACCCCATCTTTCTCTGAATTTTGTGAGCCAGTGATGAACCAAAGATGGGAGGTAGGAGCAGTCCTCCCTGGGTGCAGGTAATAAGGGGGTACATTCTTTGTATCAAACTTTAACAAGCAAAAAATTTTTAAATTATTTTTAATAAGTCAGCTGTTTTAATTTCAGCATGTGCAGGCAATTCTAAACAATGTCAGAGGGATCCCTGGGTGGCGCAGCGGTTTGGCGCTTGCCTTTGGCCCAGGGCGCGATCCTGGAGATCCCGGATCGAATCCCACGTCGGGCTCCCGGTGCATGGAGCCTGCTTCTCCCTCTGCCTATGTCTCTGCCTCTCTCTCTCTCTCTCTCTCTCTCTCTCTCTCTCTATCATAAAATAAATTTAAAAAATTAAAAAAAAATAAACAATGTCAGAGACCAAAGGCTCCTCCTTTCTGGGGCAAAAGGTATGCATCAAGGGGTACGCCCCTTAGTATATCACTCCCATGAACACTTTCCAGTTCCTGTTGTCCAGGAAAAGAACACGCTGTCAGCGATAGAATGCGATATGGGGCAGAGTCTTTAAACAGTCAGCAGTTACTCGGTAAGGACTACAATGTGCCAGGTACCATTTTACACATATTATATCCAATCTTTTCCCAACGACCCCAGAATACATGCATCCATAGTGGGGTTTTGTCAGATGAAGAAACTGAGGCGCAAAGCAGTTAAGTGATTTGTCCAGGGTTCTACCACAGGAAGTGGTAAAGAGAAATTTGAACCAGATCTGTGTGGCCCAACATCTGTACTCTTTCCCCTGTGACTAGAAGACCATATCCACCCCATACCAAGGGCTAGAAGTACAAGCCACACATCCTCTTCTTGGGGACTTCACAGCCTAATGGAGAAAGGAACACATGCAACTCACCATGACTCATCCTAGCATGTGACAAATAGCTTGAGGAATAAACCAGACCACCACCCCCCCCATTATCGCCACTTCATTGTGGATTTAAACCTGAAGATCCTAGAGGAGGAAGAGCGTTGGCAAGAGGAGTAATTAGCACTGATTGAACTTATATCAGATGCTCTCTGGATGCACACACATGCTCTCCTGCTTGAGTTTTAGCACAAACACCTCTGAGGTAGGTCTCATTGTCCTGAGTTCTTTGACAAGATGCTGAGAGGTTAAGCGACTAACCCAAGGTCACACACCAGCTAGTAGCTGGTAGGGCACAGATTTAGGCAGAAGCCTCTCGGGCTCAGAAACCTGTGCTCTGGGCATAGCAGCACCCTAATGAGGACGGAGTGAGGAGGTTTTCACAGGGAGGAAGCAATATAATAATGACAACAAGGATGAGGAAGAGGCAATAGCAGTTTGTAAGTTTTCCTTGGGACTCTACCATTTATAAGATGCCTTCTCACTCACTGTCTCTTTGAACCCCTATGAATTTGGCAAGACAGGTATTACCTCCATTTCACAGTTGAAAAAAATGGAGGCTTTAGTAAAGCTATGTGATTTTCCTGAGGTCACACTATTTAGTTGCAGAAAGAGTGTAGAATGACTTTGTCACGCTGTTCCATGCATTTTCGCATCAACAAGCAGGTACTTTTGCATTACATCTGATACTTGAAACAATCCAAGGAACTAGGTTAGGCAAGTCTGACCCTTTCCACTTTACAGATGAAGAAGAAGAATTCGGAGAGGGTAAGGGACACACCCCAGAGGTGGAACTGGGGCTAGAGCACAGGCCTTTAGAGAAGCACATACTTTTCCTCTCTATCATCCAACATGGAACCATTTACTTATTCGTTTAGTGCCAAACTTAAACTGGGTTGCCAATCACTTGGGAGTGGGCCTGTCCCTAAGAAGCCCCTCTAGTATATTGGACATCCAGGCTCCCCCTCCCTCTAATACCTCTTAGATCCCCCACTGGTGCCACCTCCCAGTTTTGACATTAAAAGGCAATTCTTGGGGCACCTGGGTGGCCCAGTCACTTAAGTGTCTGACTTTTGATTTTGGCTCAGGTCATGATCTCAGGGTCGTGAGATAGAGCCACATGTAGGGAGGGCTCTGTGCTGGACATGGAGCCTGCTTAAGATTCTCTCTCTGGGGCACCTGGGTAGCTCAGTCAGTTAAGTGTCTGCGTTTGGCTCAGATCATGATCTTGGGGTCCTGGGATCGAGCCCCATACCGGGGTTCCTGCCCTCCTTCTCCCTCTGCTGCTACTCCTGCTTGTGCTTTCTCTTTCTCTGTCAAATAAATAAATAAAATCTTCAAAAAAAAAAAAAAAAGGATTCTCTCTCTCCTTCCTCTGCCCCATGCACTGGCTCGTACTCTGTCTCCAAAGAAAAAAAATTTAAAGGCAATTATCTCAGACCTGCCCTTTTAAAAAGTTTTCTTTAGGTTCTAAAGAAAGGTATAAAATTGCTCCTCTGGAAATACGTTTCAAGATTTCTTGACCAAGATCCTATAATTACAAGAAATGAAGCAAGGAAAGTAAAGGCTGAATGATCTACAAAGAAAGAATATCAATTATGCACTCTCCTAAGCCAGAATTCATTTGGTTCCTGAAAAACAGAAGTTAGCATGCTCATGCTTTCAGAGACATTGTAGGCACAGTCAGCCACCGAGACAAAACAATGGTGGTGGTAAAAATCTAGGCCTGGGAATTATTACATGTGTAGAAGAGAAACATAGAGGCTCAGAGAGGTTAATTAACATGCTGAAGGTCACCCAGCACTCTACACATTTGGAATTGAAAATAGAATCCACCGACCTCTGTGTGCCTTCGATGGCCAGTGCCAGCATCTATTCTTGGGAAAACCATCAGGTGCTCTAGCTCTCTGGCCTTGGGTGGGGATAACTCTGGGATGTAACTTACACCCAGGAGGGTCCCCCAGGAGGGTCAACCTGAAGCTACCTACCCTCTGCAGGTGGCATCTTACCGCCACCCCCAAACTTACAGTGAAAATAACCTATATTTCAGTTAAAACAACTGTGGGATGGATTGGACAGATTCTTTTTGAAAGAATAAACATGAAAATACCACCTATTTTACACTCAGAAACTCATCGTGTTGTTCTTATATCTTGTTACACAAACTTTCACTTGTGGCTGACTAAAAGCTTTAAAAAATATGACCAAGGTGTTCAGTCCAATTTCCTGGCTGATCAGCCACATTCCACTCATTCACTCATGCACAGCGGAGTTGAACTCAGAACAAGCTGTCATGGCTAATCTTACTTCATCTACCAAATTATCATCTGACCCCGGCAGCTGCCATTGAAAACAACCCAAGACCTACGCCCCGACGCTGTCCATGTTGTCACTTCAGCCATGGTATTGTCTCTTAATGTGCCCGGTCGTTTCTATCTCAGGGCCTTTGCACTTGCTGCCTCCTCTGCTTCAAATGCACTTCCCACAAATCTTTACCTGGCTCCCTCCCTCATGACATTCTGAGTTCTGTGAGCCACTGCTTCTTCAAAGAGCCTCTCTTGACTTCACCGTCTACACCTGATGGGATGAGCACTGGGTGTTAGACTATATGTTGGCAAATTGAATTTAAATAAAATATTTTAAGAATAATAATAAAAAAAATCTGCCCATCCCCCACTCCATCTTTTGTGATCTTGATCTTTCTTCATAATATTACCAGTTGAACTGATATATGTATCTTTTAGTTATTTATTGTCTTTCTCCTCCAGGAGAATGTAAATGTCATGAGAAGATAATGTCTCATCTACGTTGCTCACTGATATATCACCTGGGGACAGGAACCAATATTTTTGGAATAAACAAAGAATTAATAAAAAAAAAAAAACTTTTCTCCCCAACCTCTTGTTTATAAAATAAAGCCTTCCCAGGTAAAGATTACAAAAGGAAAGGCCTGGAGACTGGGAGATCTACAACTTTAATTCCAGACCAAGTCTTTATGTTACTTGTGGATCAAGGAATTCTCTACCTCAAAAAACTGCAGAGACTCCCAACTGCTTCACCAGAGGACTGATGTCCATAAAAGTTTAGAGCCTAGATGAAGTCTTAAGACTATAAAAATAAAATAACCTGATAGTGATGTGTGTATATGTATATTTTAAAGATTTTATTTATTTATTTATTTATTTATTTATTTATTTATTTATTTATTTATTTATTCATGAAAGACACAGAGAGAGGCAGAGACATGGGCAGAGGGAGAAGCAGGCTCCCTGTGAGGAACTCAAAGCAGGACTCAATCCCAGGACCCCAGGATCACGCCCTGAGCTGAAGGCAGACATTCAACCACTGAGCCACCCAGGCATCCCTGTGTTTATATTTATTTTATATATATTTACTAAATGCTTGCTGTATGCCAGGCATTCTGGTGAAAGAATATAAAGATGTGGTTCAATCCCAACCACCATAATTTTGGGAGTAGTTGTGGTAGATGCCCAAAGAGGCCCAAAGCGATAAGAGAGAGAGCCAGAGCCAGAGGGGGAGAGAGAGCGAGCGAGAGAGAGAGAGAGAGAGAGAGGCTTGCAAACAAAACTTAAATGTAAACAAATACCAGGAGATAACTTCTACATAGGCAAGCAGGGAAAAGGAGTCAATTCCTTTTATTTGCATATAGGTGGAAATCCAAAAAACTTCCTTGAGAGACCTGCATTTCAGCTGAATTTTAATGTATAGGAGCTCACCCAGCAAACAGGAGAGGACAGGGAGTGAGGATTTTCAGGCAGAGGAACAGTCTGAGCAAAGGCCTGGAAGGATGACACATTCTGGAACTATGGGTGATAAATTTGGCCGGAAGTGCGGATCCTGAGATAGGTCATGGTAACAGACCCAGCTGAGAGGTTGTAAGCAGGGTGTTTAGACAAGACACCGCACTTGGAATCAGACGGCCCTGAATTCAAATGCTGACCATGCCATGAGCACGTCACCCCTCTTTGGGCTCAAGTTCCTGGGAAGTAAATGAGCTGGGGGTGAGGGTCAGATGGGCAGCTCTCCACCAGAGACCAACAGGCAGACCTGAGGAGCTGGAACCAAAAGCTCTAAGGAGGCTTATATGCTTACAAGCAACATGCTGAAAATGTTGTCCTTTTGCTTTGCTTTGTTTTGAATGGTGATATTTAAATTATTTTGAATCTGAAACTCATCAAAAGAATGTGAGCTTTTTGTGTTTATGGACCTGGGTTATAAAAGAGGCAGACAAACCTTGGCTGAGTTGATCTGAAGGACCCCTCTGACTCCAGCCTCCAGTCCTATGGTGAACAACAGCAAGGCACGCAGGAGAAAGCAGAGTGGTGCCATGACTCAGACGCTGATCTTGGTTGAAGTCAGACCCAAATTCCAGCTCAGACTCTGCCCCTTATTCTCCGGTGAGATGGGCAAGTGCATGAACTTCTTGGGAGTATTGACCTCTTCTGCAGTGTATTTTCCTTACAGGCTTATTGTGAGGTTACTTGAAAGAATGGACATTCAAGCAACTAGCACATAATAAGTGCCCAATTGACATCAGTTCAGGGAAAAGTCTCTAACTGCATCCCAGTCCCTAATTTGAACAGCTTCCCCCTGAGTGCCTACCACGTGCTGAATGCTCCCCACAGGCCATCTCATTTACAAGGAAAAACTCAAGATTTAATACTATGTCATTAATGGAGTTCCCTGAATTATCTAGAAGCGGTTTTGACCCTTTAGAATGTGCCTACCATGAATGATGGGAATTTACCGTATGCTGCCTGGAATCAAACCAGGCCTAAAATCTTTTTAAAATGTAAAGCTGTTTAATTATTATTATTATTACTCTGGAAACCTACCCATTGCATGCCCTTATTTCTAACCGTTGGGCTTTTTTTTTTTTTTCTTACTTTCCACATTTAAGTCAAGGTTTCAAATGCAAAAGCCAAGCTTGAAATGATCATAACATTTAAGCGATCAATGTAACGACAGTTCACACTGCCATGGCAGGAAGATCTACATTCTCTATTTAATAGTGTTAGCCATTTACAGCAAGAGTTATCACAGGGACCCCACAGCAGGAGGTTAGGATAGGGAGAGCTCTGCAGCTTTGACCAAAGGTGTTGTAGTCATAAGCTAGCTGGGAAATGATCAAGTGATAAATACAGTAAATTCACCCTCTGTTCTGGGAACCCCCCAGCACAGACAGTAATTCTCAGAGGCAGAAGCAATTATTACTATTAAAATGTCTAAACCTTAAGGGCATGCTGTTTCAGACTATTTAACTGGAAGATCACTAAGTACAAACAAGGAAGAACTCAGGTGTGCGAAGCACCTACAGACACCAGGGACTCTATCACCTAAAACACCTAATGTCCACTCTCCATATAAGTACTTTTAGCGGGGACCCCCGAAAATACAGGAAGAGGGAAACAATGTTGAGTATCTCCTGTGTGCCAGGTGCACACAGTGTGCACATAAAATACAATGAAGCACGTGTGGTGCTTAAGCATGTGTAAGGAAGGCCAGGAAAGTCAGAGAGGAGCTCCTGCCCTTTGTTAGGGAGGTGACTGTTGGCTATTCTTCCTGATTGCATCCCCAAGGCCTGGCATAATGCCCGGTACATCCAGTAGGAGTTAGGAACATAGGAGTGTGGAGACAGATTTTGTGGATGCAAATCCTCCGTAGTAGCTGCATGACCTTAAGTAAATAACTCAACCTCCTTGTGCCTTCCTTGGCTTCCCACTTATGAAATGGGATAACAGTGATAGCTCCCTCACGCTGTAATTGTGGCATTAAATAAGCTAATAAGTGCACAAGACACTGCTGGCAAACAATAAAAGTTGCAAACATAAGCACTTGTGGACTTGCCAGATACTGGGGAGCTCATCTGTCCTCACCCCCACCCTGTGATGTAAAGTGTAATAAAGCTGTCTTTTCCAGGTGGGGTAACTGAAGAAAGTACACCTGCCAGGTCATCATCTAGTTCTTAATTGGCCTAACTTAAATTCCTACCCAGGCCCGCCTAACATGAAGGGCAAAACATTTAATTGGTTTTTAAAAATATTCTAGGCCTTCCCAGATAGGAACGCATTTACTTCTCATAGCAATTACATGACGCAAATGTTGCTTACCCCCATTTTACGGATACAGAAACTGAGAGTGAGCGCTTAAATAATTTGCTCAAGGGCCTGATAGCAAATACCAGGATGGGATTTAAGCCCAGCCGCCCCCCCCCCCCCCACCACCACCACCACCGACCGTCCCAACGGAAGCAGAGGGCCTCTGGTCCCAGGTGCCTGGGGCCAGCACTGGCCTGTCCTCCAAGCCCGTGCTGGGGCCGTGGGTGGGGGCGGCGGCTCCCAGGAAGGGGATAGCTCTGGTGGGCCTGTAGCAGGGCTTGGCCTGGCGCCCGGGTCCTGCGCCCCCGCCCCCGAGGGGACGGCAGAAAGGAGCTAGGGCAGGAAGCGTCCCGCGCGCTCCCACCGCGGGGACCCGGGGAGGGGCCCCTCCTGCGCCCTCCCGGCCCGGCGCCCGCGGGTCCCTTTCGCTTTTCGCCCCAGCCGCCCGAGGAGCCTGCGATTACTCAGAATCGCCCCCACTTGGCTGGCTGAGCGACAAAGATCACCCGGAGTGGTCCTGAGGAATCCTATTTGCAAAATCAGGACTCCCGCCCCCAGCAGAAAGCACCCGCGGCCGGGAGTCCGGAAATCGCGGTTCTCCCCGCCCCCACCCGCCCCTGCGCTGCTTCTTGCTCTCGGGGAGACTCGGTTCGGGCCTCAGTTTGCGCATCTGTGTAAACGGGGTCAACAGGACTCCTGCGATCCAAAGGTGAATGGCGTGGCAACAGCCCGAAATTTATTTGAAGTCCCTCTTTTTCGCCGAAATGATTTATAGGAGTTTTATATTCTTACCCACCATTACTTGTTTTACTATGAAGCTATACTTTCTATTTTTTTTATTTTATTTTATGTTTTAGATTTTATTTATTTATTCATGAGAGACACAGAGAGAGAGAGAGGCAGAGACACAGGCAGAGGGAGAAGCAGGCTCCATGCAGGGAGCGGGATGTGGGACTCGATCCCGGGACTCCAGGATCAGGCCCTGGGCTGAAGGCGGTGCTAAACCGCTGAGCCACCCAGATGTCCCCAAAGCCATACTTCTTAATTTGAAAAGGAGTAAAATTGTCCCCCAGGAAAAACAACCTTTGGTTTATTCCTGTGGTTCACGTCCCCCAGTTGGGGACACCCAAGGAAGCTCTGGAAGGCCCTTTCAACTCCTGCAGTTCATCTGATTCCTTGTGGTTATTTTTTATTCTTTACCCTTAAGACCTCTACGAGCTCACTGACGACAGGTCCGGTGGGGAAAAGACTGGGTCTTGCAGCCAGATATGTTTGAATTTCTTTTTCTGCCTTTTTTTTTTTTTGCCCGTGGACCCCCGATCAAGCCACTTAAACTGGCTAAGCCTCAGTCTCACGTCTTTAAAATGGGGCGAATACTCCTGGCAGGGTTGGCATTTGTCGAGGGCTTGCGGCGCGCTGGGTGGTCAAGGGATGAGGGTGCTAATGGGTGGGGACTCTGAGAGTCTAAGCCCCGGGGGGGGGGGTGCGCCCTGGGTTCCTCCTTGCTGCCAGTGCTGGGCGCGCCGGCTCCCAGGCTCCCAGTCCCGCGCGGGTGGCGCTGATGACGCCTCCTCCGCCCGCCGGCTCTGCGCGCGGGACCCGCGGGGACCTGCAGGACCTGCAGGCGGAAGGCTGTGGCTTTATTGACACAGAAAGCAGCCAGTAGAGGCTGGCCATGTATGGACGAAACGCTGGCGGGCCGGGACCATCGCGGGCGGGGTGGGGGGGAAGGGGGGGCGGGACCGTGGTGGCCGGGGGAGGCCGTCTCCTGATAGGAATCTGGATAAATCAGCACGCGAATGAAAGAACGCGCAGCCTGCAATCAGCCCACAGGCTCTGGCCCTTTGGTAGTTTGGCCGACGGAGGCGCAAATGATGGGCGCGTCATTGCCAGGCCAGGCCTCCTGACACCCAGACTCCACGGTCCTCGGGTCTCCTGCGTGGCGGGGAGGGAGATCCTAGACCTCAAGCAGAGGGGGGGAAAGACACACGCACACACACACACACACACACACACACACACACACACTACCCCCCCCCCCATGAGCGCCTACGATGCGCTCCCTGGCCACTGTCCCTAGGTTACTTCATTGACCTCTCGCACCACGCTTGGAGCTGAGTATTCTCATTTTCATCTGCGGCAACTTCAGCTCAGAAAAGCCCAAGCGAAGCCACTTGCCCAAGAACACAAAAGCCTGTAGGTGGAACAGCTGGCACTCCGACACGACTCGCCCTAGGCTCTTCCTACCCAAACGTGCTGCGGGGGAGGCCCAAGGGTAAGGCGCAGAGCGCGCGGCTGCGGCGTCGGGAGAGCAGCGCGACCGGCCCTCCCCTCGTTCTCCTCCCCGGGCAAGCGGGGTGTCCAGAGCCTCCCCCGGTTGTACCTGTCACCGCTGACTCGCCGCTGCCCCACCCGCTCGCCTGATTTAGCAGCCGGAAGTCGCCCTGCGGGTGACCGCTGACCCAGAGCCCCTAGTCGTCGTATCCTTGCCAAAGCTAATGTCGTCCCTGGAGGACACACAGGTGCGCCCAGGGCGCGCATCTCTCCCGTCTCCGCCCGAGTCACCGGGCTGCATCCGGTCCGGGAGCAGCTGAAACTGGTCCAGCCGCCCCTTTCCCGACAGGGCCCCGCCCACGCCCACCCCGCGGAGGCTCCCAGCAGCTTTCTTCACTTTCCCTGGCCCAGCTCCTGCCGGGGGCGAGGAACGGAGGCTGGTTGCTCAATGTGCCTGAGGATTGTTCTGGTTCTCATGCAATTTGTCGACCAGCCGTCAGCCAGGGGGGCCCAGCTCAAGCCACCCAGCAGGTACAGAGGCTTGCACATCCAGGTCCACCCAGGAAGCCCTTGGGGTTCCTCTTGTGACACCTGTGTTGTGTGCCTGGCCCCCCAGAGTCAAGTCCCATGGAGAAGATCAGCAGGCGCATGATGCCATAGGCTGCCCTAGCCCTCTGGGTTAGCAGGTGTGGGAGGCTGCAGTGAGACTTGGCCCACGGCTGGCTCACTCATCTCTTGGTGGCCCTCCATCAGCAAATTCCCCAGGACCTCTGAGGACTTCTCCTGAAACCTCAGTTCCTTTGTTTTATACCTCTTGGCCAAGAGGAAGGCTTGAGCAGAAAAGCCAGGCAAGTGACAGAAGGAATTGATTCACAAATATTTGTTGAGTGCTAGGCACTGTACTAGGCCCTGGGGATGCCACCATGACCCAGACACAGTTTCTGCCTTCATCCTGTCCCAGACCTGAGAGGCATCAGGCACAGAACAGGTCATTTTAATTCCAGGCAGGGAACCATTTCTCAGAGTGCATCTGGGAGAAAACTCTAAATTGGTTGGGAGGTAGGAGTGGGAGGCATTAGGAAAGACTTTCTCAGACTGCAAATATTGCCCTTTTTCTTCCTTTTTCCACCTTTCTCCATGTATATCTGGAGATGTGAATCAAGCGAAGACTTCCAGGAGCAGTTAGTAGTTTTCAAGGGACAGCAGGTCATGGATGTCATGGTATAGTGGTTAAAATGCCAGGGCCCTGGCTATCGCCACTTACTTGGCCCTGTGTGATTTCATTAATTTCTTTGAACTTTGGTTTCTTTCCCTGTGAAAAGAGGGCTAACAATAATAATGGCTTCATAAGAAAAAGGCATGGCCTAAGGTAGGCATCAGTGAATGGCATCTATGGTATTACTTGGTTGGGGTTCACATGCTTCTCCTGATCCTCCTAACAATGCCCTGTATGATACAGCACAGGTAAGTTCATACCCATTTTACAGATGAGGAAGCTAACTTGAACAAACCAACAGGATTACCTGTGTCTGGTTATGTTTTCAAGACTAGGACCCTGAGGAGGAATGGCCTCCTGGAATTGGGGAGATAGTTTGACCTCCACCTGCCCTTTCTGAAGCCCTAGATGACTGGTTGAGACTGAACTGTCTGAGGAACTTCCTTTGACCTAAATCCTGTCAGCTCTCCCCGAACAGCAGCCAGAAAATACAAAGAGCTCCACCCTCAGCATTTTTGCCCCAACACACACTCCATGCCAGGGGATTTTTCTTCCAAGGACTACTTTGAAAGGGGAATAATATATGCTAACTGGATACCTACTATGTGCAAGACACTACACCAGGCATGCTGATGTGGGTTATTTCACTTTATGTGGGCAGGAAAAGGAGGAGGAAGGGTTCAGGAAGAGGAGGAGGCAAGAATCAACTTACCCACTGCTCTCTATAATATAATTTGACATAAGCACATATAACTCTCAGTGTTCTTTCTAAAAATGCAAATGCAGTGATGTTGTTCTAATTTCATCACTTCAGATCTCTCAGTGGTCACCCACTGCCTTTATACAAAGTCCACAACGTACTCAGCCAGCCACACCATCACATCTGCTGTGCCCATTTATTTCCTAGCCTCTGTATGTGCAATTCCTTCTTCCTAGAATGTCCTTCCTAGATCCCCACTTCTTTTCCTTTTACTTGGTTAAATATGATTCATCCTTCAGCTCTCTGCTTTAGATGGCACCTCCTCCAGGAAGCCTTCCTTGTCCATTTAGACAGGACCAGGCTGGTCTATACTCTATTGTAAGTATCTGTTTAATGGTCTGTCTCACTAGATGGTGAGCTCCTTCGGTACAAGGACTGTGCTTTGTTCTTGCGTCCTCAGCACCATGCATAATATGGTTCATTAAATACATCCCATAAATGTTGAATGGATGAATGAGAAAAGATTGAGCATGAAAATTATTCCCATTTAACAGAGGAGAAATCCAAGTCTCAAAGAGGGTGAAAATGCCTATGTAACGTCAGACAGCTGGCTAGTGGGTGAGTTCAGCTAGAGATAAATCCCTGTAAATCCATTCAGTCTTGAGTCACCATTTCACTTACATTAATGATAATACAGAGGCACTTGGGTGGCTCAGTTGGTAAAGCATCTGACTCTTGGTTTCAACTCAGGTCATGATCTTGAGGTGGTGAGATCAAGATCATCCTTGGGCTCCGCACTGAGCACGGAGTTTGCTGGAGATCCTCTCTCTCTTTCCATCTCAATCTGCTCCTCCCCCACTGCTCGTGCATGTGTGCACATGCATTCTTTCTTTTTTTTTTTTTTGCATTCTTTCTTTCTTTCTCTTTCTCTCCTCTAAAATAAATAAATCTTAAAAAAAAAAGATAATACAACCTCCTTCTAAGATTTCTCATCAAAGTTGCTCCTAGCACTGGTTTTCATTATTGCACAGAAACAGGACCTGGGTCCTGCTAATATGTAATATAATAATTATAAACACTAATCATCAAATCTATAGTTAGCCCCAGATACTGATGGTAGGTGCCTGAGACATATTATACCTCATAATATCTGAGAGTGGTCAACACTGTGATGTCTATTTAACAGATTTGGAAGCTGGTTCAGAGAGGTTAAGTGATTTGCCCAAGATTCCACAGCTTTCAAACCCAAGTCAGTCTCCAATTCCAAAGCCCAGGTTCTTTCCACCTCCCCAGGCAGCCTCCTGACCATGACCCTGGGTGTTATAGTGGCCCTTATGCTCTTAACTAGGTCCCTTTTATCTCTCTTAATGGAATACAAATGAAACTCTATACCTTTTCACAGTCCTCTGGGTTTGGCCCAAGTATCATACTAACACTGGCATTTCCTCAGGCCACTCTTCTCTTCTCCCTTTGGTTTCCAGCATCTACACTGGCTCCACCTCTGGGGAAAAGACAAGGCATGGGAAGCCTCTGGGGAAAAGAGAAGGCATGGGAAGCAGTCATTGTTCCTTGTTCCCAGTAAATGGCCCCCCTGAGAACCAGGCAGGTAGAGGCAGATCCTCCCATTCTCAGGTGTCTCAATAAACAAACTCTTTAGCAATTACACACACCCTTGGCCAGAGCTCCCACAACCTTTCCTGACTCCTAGGAACAGTTCCCCAACTCGAGGGTCACCTTAAGACCTTCCTTAAGGTACTTTCATTGATATTTTTGTCTAATGAATATTTGATCATCTCTACATGCCTGACATAGCTCTTTTAGTGAAGTGTTCCCAGGGGAGCCATGGTACTTCTTCAACTCTCTGAGATAAGGGAGTGCCCCTGAAATATCTGTACTAGACCAGAAGGTCCATGAGGGCAGGTGCTACCTCCATTATGTTTGTGACTCTCTCCCCATCACCTGACACATGGTAAGCCCTTATTAAATATTTGCTGAATGGCCAAGTAGCTAAATATTAAAAGATCCATTCATCTCTTAAAATTTGCTTCTAGTGTTCCACTTAGAGATAGGATCAGAGCATGTTGAATCAAGAGAGACCGTAAAGGGGAAAAAAAAAAAAAACACAACCTACTTTAATCCCCTCATTTTACAGGAAGGGAGACCCAGAGAAAAGAGGTACAGAGTTCAGGGCAGAATCTGAAGTAGAACTCAAGCCTCTTGACTCTTGCCTAAGTCTCTTCTCTGTGTTGGAACCCTGCTCCATCTGCATAACCATAGTCCCATTTAATTGTCACAGCCACCATCTGGGGACAGGAGTAAGGAAGAAAGAGTGGTACCACTGCCAAATACCACAACTAAGGCTCTGAGGTGAAATGGAGTATAAACCAAGGTCCCACAACTAGAGTCTGGGCCTTTCTCCACCACAGCCATGCTTTGAGCTCATTCTCCCCCTGCCTCTCTGCCTATTGCTCCTTGCTTTTATGAGCCTTAAAAGAGGCTTGAAAAGAACAGGCCCTAATGTTGCAAAGACCTTCATCTTTATTATTCATCACACTTCTAGAACATTTGGTCAATCTGTCTGCCCAGTGCAAAAACTAAGACCATCCAGGTATGCAAAGTTGTCATCTCTTAAAAAGGGCTCATGGCCCAAAAGCTGGTTTCAGAGACCAAATAGTCCCAAATGGTACTGAGGACTTCTACTTGCTATGGTGGTACTGCATCAGTGGGGGCCCAGGGTCTTCAGGAGACTGTGAGAGCCCATCTCAAATCTCAGAGGTCCTTCTAGACTCTGCACACAGCAGACCTTCCTGGTGGTCATCCACACCAGCAGTCCAGCCGTGGCTGTCATGGCTGGTGCCACCTCAGTAGTGAAGTTGTGTGGTTATAGCAGACAAAGGTCTTCAAAGGAGACCAGATGCCTTAGGGAAAAAGAAAAAGGAAGAAAGAGAGGAAGAGGAAGAGGAAGAAGAAGAAGAATGAGGAGGAGGAGAAGAAGGAGGAGGAGGAGGAAGATTAGAAAAATTAGAATTAGAATTAGAAGAAGGAGGAGGAGGAGGAGGAAGAGGAGGAGGAGGAAGAGGAGGAAGAAGGAGGAGAAGAAAAGCCAAATGAGTGAGAACAGCCAGGTGTTACTACCCTCCTAACATCATACTCAAGTGACCTGAAGCGAAGATTTTTATCTCTGGGGCAAAACACTTGGGTTACTCAGGAATGAAAAGAAAAAGCATTTCTTTTTCTAAAAGAGCAGGGGCACAGTCAGTTCACCAGCATCCCAGGTCCTGAATTAGGGGTAATTCACAGCTTACTTGAAAAAGAAAATGTCTTACCAATGTCTTTAAGATGACCAGTGTAGCCTGCTGTTTGGACGACACTGGGCAGGAGCCCCAGCTCTGCTCCACACCGGAGAATGGTCATGAACAAACGCCCCCCTCCTTTCTGCATCTGTGCCCCAGGGCTGAATGATGATGCTCACAGCACCCCCTCAGCAGAGTTTGCAGGGATTAAGTGATGTCATGGATGTAAAGCACCAAGCACCGTGACTGGCACAGAGTGGGTGCTAAACAAATATTAGTTCCTTTTCTTTCCTTTTTTTATTTTTATTTTTTAAGAATAGGGAATGAATTGTGCTTTGGAAATTGAATAGTCATGGAAAAACCCAGGGGCCCCCAATGAAGTAAAGTTCTACCAGGGTTAAACAGCCATTTCCCAATCGTCTGTTCAAGGACCAGCCCTCACCCGTGTGACTGGCTTCCCACACAGAGGGCTTGGATGCCTCCTTTCCTGTTCTCCTTGAGCTGGGCCTTGCCAGCAAAAATGCATGTAGCCGCTCAAAATGCAATCATTCCAACTCACCCAGCAGGCACAGCAACATGCCAGTTGACATGTGCACACACATACTAAAAATGCATGCGATGTGATGCAGCCTGATAAAACATGTGGCTCCCTTCCATATACATTCAACAAAATGGTCAGGCTGTGCAGAGAGAGCAGGAACTTTGGAGCTGGATAAATGAGGGCCCAAAGCTACTTGCTCCCTTTAACAGGGGTGTGATCTGGATAGAGGAAGTCCCTGGCAGTGTCAGTCTGAAAAGATGGTAATTACAGCCTTTAGTTTTTGGGTCTTGTTGTGAGGATCATATAAGGCAATGTCTGTAAAAGAATTGTCTAGGGACACCTGGGTGGCTCAGTGATTGAACGTCAGCCTTCAGCTCAGGTCATGATCCCAGGATCCTGGGATCAAGTCCCGCATCTGGCTCCCCGCAGGGAGCCTGCTTCTCCCTCTGCCTGTCTCTCTCTGTGTCTCTCACAAATAAATAAATAAAATCTTAAAAAAAAAAAAAAAGAATTGTCTAGAGCCATTAAAGACAGCTATTGCAGAAATGCCAAGAATCTGAAATGGGAGGAGTGAGGGGAGTCCAGCGCTGAGCTCACCTTTATAGTGTTTTACTCATTAAAGTGGCCTCATCTGTTTCTCAACTCCTCTGGGACTTTTTGCCTCTTAACGGTAAGACTTTGACCTTAGCTGGTTTTGCTCTGTGCTAGACCTCTTTTCGTTTCAGCCACCATCTGAGTGTGAATGCCCTGTCTCCTCCTGTGTCTCCCTCTGCCCACCACTGATGATTCCCAGTGCCCAGTACAGAGCTGGGGACAGCAGGTCCTCTGTGAAGGCTGGGAAAGGAGAACTGAATTCATCTTCACCCTCAAACCGCTTCCCTAACTCCCACCCTCCTTCCTCTGCCTCAGTGGAGCCTGGCTGGGGGGCAGGGCCAGCAGTGAATAGGAAGGGCAGGGATGAAGAAGAGAACAGGGATGACACTCCAGATCCACCCCCAGGATAGATTATGTTGGAATGGGAACCAAACAAAAAAAGCACTGCCGAAGGAGAAATTCTCTCCCTCCTCTCCTCTTTTTTTTTTTTTTTCTCTCCTCCACTTTTATCTGAAAAACTGTCAGATGGAAAGGGAAGAAGGTCTGGTGAAGCAGTCCAGACATGAGACAGGTTAGAATGTGAGAATCCTATTAGCTACTATGTTGTAAAATCCCTTCCCCAGCTTGTCTCATTTCAACCTTCAACATCTTGGTGAGGCATATGCTGTTGGCCCATTCTACAGATGGTAGAACTGAGAATAAAAGAAGCACCATTGGGGGATTCCTGGGTGGCTCAGCAGTTTAGCACCTGCCTTCGTTCAGGGCATGATTCTGGAGTCCCGGGATTGAGTCCCACGTCAGGCTCCCTGCATGGAGCCTGCTTCTCCCTCTGCCTGTGTCTCTGCCTCTCTCTCTCTCTCTTTGTGTCTCTTATGAATAAATAAATAAAAATCTTTTAAAAAAAAGCATCATTGTTTGCCTGAGATCACATAGCAAGGAAATACCAGATACAGAGCTCAGACTTGAGTCTTCCTTCTCTAGATCCCAGGTTCTTCCTGTTATGGGGGTTATTTCTCCATAGGACAAAAAAAAAGGAATTCTGAGTCCTGGGCCCATCGCAGACTCTCCTCTATCCGGCCCCTGCCACCACCCACAATCCATACACCCAGGCGACCTCAGTGGGGAGCTTGTGAAGCTACTCACTTATTGACTAAGCTGCACTCAGGATCTAAAGCACTTTTCTGTGTATGTGTTCTAGTTCTTTTTAAAAGACACAATCTAATAAATATCATTTTAAAATTCCTTGGGGGATCCCTGGGTGGCGCAGCGGTTTGGCGCCTGCCTTTGGCCCAGGACGCAATCCTGGAGACCCGGGATCAAATCCCGCGTCGGGCTCCCGGTGCATGGAGCCTGCTTCTCCCTCTGCCTGTGTCTCTGCCTCTCTCTCTCTCTCTCTCTCTGTGTGTGACTATCATAAATAAATAAAAATTAAAAAAAATTAAAATTCCTTGGAACATCATTTTTCACTAGAGGCCTTTTCTATTTTTTAAAAGATTTTATTTATTTATGAGACACACACACACACACACACACACACACACACACAGAGCCAGAGACACAGGCAGAGGGAGAAGCAGGCTCCATGCAGGGAGCCCGATGTGGGACTCGATCCCAGGACTCCAGGATCACGCCCAGAGCTGAAGGCAGATGTTTTAACTGCTGAGCCACCCAGGTGTCCCTAGAAGCCTTTTCTAATTTTTATTTGTAAAAGCACCCTATACAACTGGACCCCTTGCCTGCCTCGCCAGCCCACCTCCCCACCCCCCACTTTGTGCAAGACCCACAGAGGCCAAGCTCTCTTTCTTCTCTTCCTTCTTCCCAGAACTCCTCCTGCCTTGGGCAGGTTGACTCCTACTCCCTCATCCCTCAGGCCTCAGGTGAGGTAATCCTGCCTCCAGGAGTCTTCTCTGACCACCATTCCTCCAGAGCTGTGACCCAGACCTGCCAAGCCTCACAGCATCTGGGCCCACCTTCTCCTGCACAGCCCCACCATTTGGAGCTGGCAATGCCTGTTTCTCTGTCTGCTGCTACCAGTCTGTGAACTCCTTGAAGGCAGGGACTGCGCTTTGTAATTCTTACTTCCAAGCACCCAGCTCAGCAGAGGCTCAGCAAGTGTTTCTGGATCAAAGAAGGAATGAATCAACTCCCTACCCACCTTCCGGTAGGGTTTGTTTTACTCTTTGCTTGAAACTCTGCTTTTTCAGCTGTGTGCTCTGTCCCTTTGCCTATTTTGAAATTCCAGGGTGGGGAGCACTGTAGTGGATTGAACTGTGTCCTCCAAAAAGACCTATCCAAATTCTCGGTACTTGGAAGTGTGGCCGTATTTGGAAATAGGGTCTTTGCAGACATAACTAAGGATTTCAAGATGAGATCATTTTGGATGTAGAGCATGCCCTACATCAGCCATGTGAAGATGGAGAAGGGGTAGGAGGGATGCTGCCATAAGCTATTGGAGGCAAAGAATGGATTCTCCCTTAGAACCTTCCATGGGACTGTGGCCCCATCTACATTTTGATTTCAGGGTTTTTGGCCTCCAGACCTGTGTGAGAATAAATTTCTGTTGTTTGAAGCTACCAAGCTTATGTCACTTGTTACAGCAGCCATAGAAACTAGTATTAGCAGTAACTGTGTGTGTCTCTCATGGCTGTGATGTTCCACTCACCCACCTGCCCCAGCATCTTTAGAAACCTCACCATGCAAACAGTAGGGCCCCCATGAAAGCCTTATGAGGTACTGAATCCCAAAGGCCTTGTGTGTATTTTCAGCTGGGTTGCCTATTCTAAAGGTTGACTGAAGCCAGCACAAGGTTGTCTGAACCCCGTAGTCATGTAAATCAGCCCACATGGAATGAACTAGCATCTATGCATGCTCACTGCAAGCTAGGCGCTCCATGCTGGCACCACATTTAGTCACCTTCTACTCAAGACGTGTTCTTATGTTCTCAAGGCCCAACTTAGAGAAGAGGGAATTGAGGCTCAGGGAGGTGGGATAACCTGCTTGAGATCTCATGGTGCTCTCACTTTGGGTACTGGGTCTGGGGCCCTGGGCTCGCATTGCTTTTCTTCAAGTCACTAGGCTACCACGCTTTGTGACAGGAACAGAATCGGGACAGGAATGAGAAAGGGAAGGGAGACACCAGCGGAGGAGAGTGGTTCAGTTAGCAGACTTTGTGCTTTTGCTTTCATAGGCTGGGAACAATTAGGTATCATACTTCTAACTTTCCATTTGTTGTGGTGGTGCCAAATTTAAACCTTGAGTGATCCTTATCTATGATCGGTATGCATCTGTATGAGCAAAATTAATCATATTGTAAAGCTGCCACGGGAATTCCAGACAACCCTGCAACTATGGCACGAAACACAAGTGTGAGAGCAGGCGTGTCACTGCCGCACACAAAACAGCACTGGTCCCCGGGGGTGAGTGTGTGAAGGGAGTGGGCCCCTAATCCTCCTCCTTGCTGCTTGTCGCCTTGGTCTGGGTAAGATAAATGCTGATCAGTGAGCCATCCAGGCCTGGAATCACCTGCAGCATCAATGAAGGTTCTTCCCTGACATTTCAGAGAGAGGTCACACATATCCATGCATTCGGCAACTATTTATGGAGTGCCTACTATATGTCGGGCTCTGGGGCCACAGCAGAAAGCAATCACATGGGAGTAACATGGTATGGTGACAAATGGCAACTGCACTTACCATGATGAGCATTTCATAATGTATGTAACTGTAGAATCACTACGTTCTACTCCTGAAACTAATATAATATTGTATGTCAACTATCATTCAATTAAAAAAAATAGAAAAGGGGGATGGGGAAAACCAAATGTATTCTTATAAAGCTTACATTCCACTGGGTGGGGGGAGGAGACAATAAAAAGTAAATAAATAAATATATAATATTTCACTGAGAAGTGAGAAGGAAAATAAAATGAAGGACTGGAAGAAGCCGGAGATGCCATTTTATGCAGCTCATCTAGGAAGGCCTTCCTGATAAAGTGACATGTGGGCAGAGTCCTGAGGGGTGACAGTGAAATATGTGGATACTTGGAGGAGGAGGGAACT
Source organism: Nyctereutes procyonoides (assembly GCF_905146905.1). Taxonomy (NCBI): domain Eukaryota; kingdom Metazoa; phylum Chordata; class Mammalia; order Carnivora; family Canidae; genus Nyctereutes; species Nyctereutes procyonoides. Next base: position 38,652,507 of record NW_026575140.1, on the reverse strand, counting down.
GCAAGTATAAAAGACCCAAAGGTAGAATGTGTTGTAGAGCTCTAATAACAGCCAGGAGACCTTTGAGGCTGGAGCAGAGAGAGCTGAGATAGGGCAGGAGGAAGCCAGTCCAAGAATTTGCCAGAACACAGTCCATACAGGGTCTGCAAGCCATGGTGAGAGCCCTGGACTGCTCCAGGTGTGGTGAAAAACCACCAAGGGGGTGGCTTAGAGGGGGTAGTGAGGTCTGGTACAAGGTTCTGGAAAGATAAACAACAGAAGGCTGGCTGGAGGCGAGGAGGCCAGGGAGAAGGCTACTTTCAGAGTCCAGGGGATGGAGCACCCTTGATGGAGCATCCTTGATGGCCTTGAGTCATGGTGATTGGAGCAGGCTGAAAAAAGACAAAGAAAAGGAAGGGAAACAAAGGTGAGGAGAAGAAAGGAAACAGGTGAAAGGAATAAAATACAAATGGAGTATGAGAGAAAAGGCTATTTTACATACCTAACAAGAACTCAGTAATCAAGTATTGAATGTCAGACTCCAGGACAGGCAAAAGGGAAATGGATACCTCCTACATGCTAGCCTCTGTACTAGGGCTTCATATTTCCTACATTATCATATCACCATCAATCATTCAAGGGAAGGATCGTGAGCCCCTATTCACAGGAGGAATCTGAGGAACAGAGAAGTTAAGTAATTTCTCCAAGGCACACAGCCAATATGCAAGTGCTAGAATCAGTTGAGAGACTGTCTAAGGCCAAAGCCTGTTCTTCCAAACTTATTCGGGCTGGGTGCTGAGAAGATTATCAACATAGTCCCTGCCCTCAAAAACTTCCCTGACTTACAACAACTCCATGAGGTCAGAACTGTTATTGTCTCTATTTTTAGAAATGAGAAAAAGGATGCCCAGAGAGGTTAAGTGACTTGCCCAAGTCCAACATCTGGTAGGTGGCAGAGCCAAGATTCAATGCTGGTCTACCTCCTCATATCTTAACCCCAACTCTGTGTCATTATAGAACACCACTGTTTTGAACTTTAGTAAAATATAGTTTTGAATTTTACTTACAGATAGGTGGCAGGTAAGAAAAGAACCAAGTCATTTAAGCTGACCAGTATGCCAAGACTTCTTGAGGAACACACACACACACACACACACACACACACACACGCACATTTCTTGACATGCATACATACACATACGGATATGGACACACCCAGAAAGTGCAGGCATACACAACATTCCAAAGTCAATTACTTCCTAAATTAACCTCTCTTATCTGGGTCTCGGGGAAGTTAAGTCATTTGCCCAATTACGATGAACTGCCAAAGCCATCTTGTCCATTCCCAAGAAGTACACGGATATAGTATTCAGATTACTTCTTAAAAAGTCAACTGAAGGGATGCCTGGGTGGCTCAGTGACTAAGCGTCTGCCTTCAACTCAGGGCGTGATCCTGGGGTCCCAGGATCAAGTCCCACATCAGGCTCCCTGCATGGAGCCTGCTTCTCCCTCTGCCTATGTCTCTGCCTCTCTGTGTGTGTGTCTCTCATGAATAAATGAAATCTTTAAAAAAAAAAAACTTTGCTTAAGAAAAAAGTCAACTGGAATACTCTGTTAACATTTCCTTGAGAAGCTCAGGGGATGGATGGTAGTTGGAAGGTTGAAATGTCAACTATACATCCCTCAGCAATAGAGGACCTCACAAAACATGGATTCCTAGTGCTCTGCTCCTTCTCCGGAAATGCCAACTCAACTACTCTGGTAATTGAGTTTGGAGCATCAAAAGGAAAAAGACTCCTGTGGAAAGGTGCTGTGGTGTCATGTAGGGAAATGAGTGGGAGCTCAGTCCGTTTTCTGATAGTCCTGAGTTCTAAGCCAGTTTCCAGCCCTTCCTGGCTATATGATCCCAAAGAGGTGGCTGGATTTCCCAATAAGCAAAACAAGTAAAATATAATACTTACTTCTGAGCTATCATGAGGATTATAAAAGATCTCTTAAATAAAGCGTCAAGCACACAGCTGATGTTGATGGAGGCCAAAGTTCGAAGTCTTGACCTCTCCCCTACAAAGTAGAGAGTCACTAACTTCCAACCAATAGAACCTGTAATTACTATCTCTGGCCACCATGGGAAGGAGTTTAAAAGAGAGAAGGGGTGGGGGGTGGGGGGGGAAGTCAGATGTTTTCACGCAGAAAGGCAGGCCCAGGCATCATTACCATGTTGCTAGGTATTGTTAAGCCACCCACCTAGCCCCAGAGTGGGCAGCAATTAATGTAATTAGTGCAGTGATGAGTGTCCTCTGCAACGATAAACAGCTCAGTCCTGCATAACTTGACAGACCTGCTGGTCCCATGGGGCTCCTGACCTTGAACGTCCACTTGGGGAGTGGTGTAGTACGGTTTAGTGGAAAGAGGCAGGCTTTGAGTCAGATGGAACCAGGAATAAATTCAGTCTTTGCTAATTCCTAGCTGTGTGTCTTAAGTCAAGTTGTGTCACCTCTCTGAGTCTTTGTCTCCTCATTTATAATATGGGGTTAATAATATTTTCACTGAGTTGTTATAGTTACCTCCATCATCATTATCGTCGTCATGGAAAACCCCAAACCAGGCTGATGTTGAACTGGCAAAAGGGTGGACACACTGTGCATTTCTGGTACCAAGAACTGGAGCAGCCCAATTCTTTTTCTCTGGCTAAAGTCAGAGCAGGCAACACTGATTTGATTAGCTTTAGGGAAACTACTGGAGTTTGGAATGCAAGGTATATTGAAACCCAGAATAAAAAGGGAGAGAAAGGGGGATCCCTGGGTGGCGCAGCGGTTTGGCGCCTGCCTTTGGCCCAGGGCGCGATCCTGGGGACCCGGGATCGAGTCCCACATCGGGCTCCCGGTGCGTGGAGCCTGCTTCTCCCTCTGCCTGTGTCTCTGCCTCTCTCTCTCTCTCTGTGACTATAATAAATAAATAAATAAATAAATAAATAAATAAATAAATAAATAAATAAAATTTAAAAAAAAAGGGAGAGAAAGTACCCCTTGATTTGATCATTTAAGATAAGGTCATAAATAATTACCACTACCATTATCAGCAATATCACCATTTATGTAAAACAAAAGCACAATGGCAATCTGGCAATTGGTAATAAAAGCACAAAACCTGCCTATATCTTTGTATCTAGCAATTCCATCTTCAAGATTAATACCCTCACAAAAGAAGTCAAATAATCCAAAGGTTATTACATGTCAGTAAGTGTATGGTGAGGTTCTGATAATCATTAAGAATTCACTAACTTGTTCAATGGTTACTAAGTGCCTACTGCTACCAGGATAAAGGCCTTGAGTGCAGGGGACACACACACACACACACACACATTTAGGATTCATTGAAGTGAAGGTTTTGAAAAGGTCTGTAAAATAGAGTAAATCAACAGAGAGGGATCTATAGAGAAACAACTAAGCAAAATTGAATCATAATCCCTGAGACTGATATGGGAGGAGAACCACGTGGATTCTTGGAAACACACATATGAAATGGTGTTAATGAAGGAGCCAAAGAAAAAAAGAGAAATAATCACTGACTCAGAAAATGTCAAAACTAGGAAGGACCCCAAAGAACACCCAGTTCAGCAGTTCTCAACCCTTTCCATGGCATCTTTGGGACAGGTGAGGCTCACATATCCTAACAGTTTAGGCAAAGAAAACAATTTCTGGGTAATAATAGACATTTCCAGCTGCTAGCTGTCATGTCACTGTTTTCTCTCCCACTAGAGAAAGCTTTTCAGTATACTAGGGAGTAAGCTGAATCTCTTAAAGGAATAAACTTGAATCCACTCTAATTTGTTTAATAAAATGGAAGTTGGGATTCAACACTGCAGTTGAGAACCAATGATCTGGCCCAGGCCTTCATGCTATTGATGGAGAAGCTGAGGCCCCAAGTGACCCATCTAGCCTGTCATGCTAGCACATACTTCTTGCTCAATCAGTATTCGCTGAATGAATATTCGTGAATGAGTAGGCAAATGAGATGACATGACCAAGGTCACCCAAACTGTATGTGGCTAGTAATAACACATACTGATTAAAACTTAGAGATTGGGGATGAATTCATTCATTCATTCATTCATTCATTCATTCATAATATGGAATGCTTCATGAATTTGTGTGTCATCCTTGTGCAGGGGCCAAGCTAATCTTCTCCATGTAGTTCCAATTTTAGTATACGTGCTGCCAAAGTAAACATGGGGTGAATTTGGAATGTGGTACCTAGAAATGCATATTTATTATGTTTCTTTTCTTTATTTTTCTCAGGAGCACCCTGAGAAATAGAACAACTGCCTGATAGACAAGGCGGTATAGAAGGAGCTGCAGTAATAGCTCGAAAAGACACGGAATTCTCGAATCTTCAGATATGGATGATGCTAGAGGCACCTGGGTGGCTCAGTCAGTTAAGAGACTGACTCTTGGGATGCCTGGGTGGCTAAATTGTTGAGTGTATGCCTTCAGCTCAGGGTGTGATCCCGGGGTCCTGGGATCGAGTTCCACATCGGGCTCCCTGCAGGGAGCCTGTTTCTCCCTCTGCCCATCTCTCTTCAAGCTCTCTCTTTGTGTCTCTCATGAATAAATAAATAAAATCTGAAGAAGAAGAAAAAGAAGAAGAAGAAGAAGAAGAAGAAGAAGAAGAAGAAGAAGAAGAAGAAGAAGAAGAAGAAACAACCGACTTTTCATTTTGGCTCAGGTCATGGTCTCAGGGTCATGGGATCAAGCCCCGTGTCAGGCTCCCTGCTCAGCAGGGAATCTGCTTGAAGTTCTCTTTCTCTCCTTCTGTCTCCATCCCTCTCAACCCATTGTTTAAATAGATCTTAAAAAAAAGATATGGATGATGCCAGTGTCCAGTCTCCAGTACTTAAAAGCCACAACTGAGAGCTTCCCATACAGTAGACACTTCAACTGACCAATGGAGAACAGAAGATCTTTTAATGGAATTGACCTAGTACAGAGCCCATAGAAAAAGTTCTCAATAACTGATCACTGGTGATGGTTCTTCTCTGCCTTTCCTCTGCCCAGAATGCCCTTCCCAAACCACCCTCTTCTCCCAGTATCAGCATTTATATCCTTTGTATTATAGCCTCTCTTTACAGCAGCCCTTTCTGATCATCCCCTTTAAGAAGATCCTCCATTTTTCTTCTTTAAGTGTATAGAGTTCAGAAGTGTATAGAGATCTTCTGGTCTCTATACAGTCTATAGAAGATTGTCTCCCAACTCCTCATCAGGTATCATTCACATATTCTGCAAGCTACACCACAGGAAAAACATAGTTTCAGGCTACAGGCAATTCCCACCTGCTTTTTTTTTTTCACTCATAACACTTGCTGATTATGGTGATTTCATATTAATTTAATTACTATCTATATAGAGCCACTACAATACTAGTTGATATTTATTGGGCACATACTGGGTTAGGTACTTATCAATTCATTTAACATCCATAACAAGCCTCTGAAACAGGTTCTATTGTGAACCTTATTTTACAGATGAGGAAACAGATTCAGAAAGGAATTTTTTTTTTTCAGAAAGGAATTTGACCAAGTTCACATAGCGTGTCAAGGACAGATCCAGATATCAGAGCCAGACAATCTGGCTTCAGAGGTTAAGTGCTTAATCTCTAGGCAATCTAGAAGCACCATGAGGGCAGATTCCATGTCGGTTTTGCCCACTGCTTCATTCCCAAGACCTTGTATAATGGGTGGTATGGGATAGTGCCTCAATCAATATTTGCCAAAAGAATGAAAAGAAGGGAGGGAGGAGGGGAAAAAGGGAAAGAAGGAGGAGCATTGAGGAAGAAGATATGCCACTAGCCCATACATGTTCTTCCATATGTAAAGTAGGGCTGGGACCCACTGAGGAGTCCTTGCCTCACTTGGGAGCAACAGAGATACTGGAGGTAGAGCTGAATGAGACACTGTCCCTGTCCTGGTAGAGTGCCTGCATCCTCATCTCAAGGTCATTGGTCCCTTGGTTCTGATGCTCTCAGGAGAGCCCAGGAACCCCCTCCATGGGTCCAAGGCCCTTCCATGCCTATAAAAGGGGGTTCAGCTCCAAAGTAACCATTCTGCTCCAAGGCTCCTGTGCAGGCCCTCAGAGCTCATCAGTGAATATGACAGATCCCTCTCTCCAGGAGTCACTGGCTAGTGAGGAAGAGGAACCCTAGAACCAAGAAGAGGAGGGGGAAGTACACCAGTCAGACTGGGAAAGAAGGGAAGTCTCTGAATGTCTTCTGCCTCTAGGAGGCTCTGCTTGTTCAGCTCATGAAGCCCAGGACTCGGACAGGCTCTTAGTTGAGAACTGCATTTCTTGCCCTCCACATCAGTATATGGGGGCTGCCCATACATGATACAGTGACATGTATGACTTGAAGACAAGCTAAGACTGATCACTAGAAGAATGAGAGTGGTATAACATGTAGAACATATAAGCCTCCTTCTTCCACACTGATTTTTCCCAGGATTCTTAGCATTTTGTTCCAATGAGGAACAGCAGCAGAGCAGAAACTGTCCTACACGGGGGGAATGTGATTGCCTCAGAGGCATACAGAACTGGGGGTACTGGGCATAGAGCCCTTTCACCCTCCACCTTCCACCCTCCTGCTGGGCTATTTGCCTATATCCTCTTTCTCAAAGGAGCTAATTGCACGGTATGCTCCCATCTTCAAGCACCTGCCCTCACTGCCATAACTCAGCAGCCTCCTCTCCCCCTCATGCCTTCCATCAAGCAACCTTCACCAATTTAAAATTGGTCAAGTCCTATATTTGTCATATTTGCCTAGTGTGTGGGTGTGTATTTATTTGTTTAGTCAAAATTTAACAGGTCTTTTTAGCTCTATCATTGCTATTAGGATACTTAGCGTTTTCTCTTAGCATTGTGGTTACAGTACTGCCCAGGTTTTCCATGGTCTGCCTCAACCTTATTTTTTGCAAAAAGCCCTGTTATTTTTTAATGTACAATTCTACAGAACACAAAGCTTTGCAGGAACTTAATGCCACACTGTAGCAGAAATGCCTCTAGCGGAGCACCAAAGGCTTTTCTACCTGTTACTATGGCATTCCTTACCCAAGTTCTATTAAGTAGGGGTAAATGGCAATTACCACCCTCATTTTCAGAAGAGAGAACTGAGGCTCAGAGATGTTTAGTGACTCATCCAAAAGTGATGAAACAGTTCTTGAATCCAAATCTTGAAGTTCATTTACCCAGTTTTCACTATACCCACAACATTTAGCACATTTCCCAGTGATATGGTAAGTAATTGATCAGTAAGCTAATTCAGCGAACAATTAATTCTGCCAACTGATCATTCAACTATCCAACAATATAGTCCATGAATGCCATTTTGGGGGAAAAAATGAAGGAAAGAAGAAGGTAGCTAAATTTTTTTGACTTCTACTATGAGCCAGGAATGACATGTGATGCTTTTTTAACATGAACACACATACACACACACTATGAGATTGCTGTTGCCATTCCATCTTATAGACAAGAAACTGATGTTCAACAATTTAAGAAAATTGCCCAAGATCATACTACTGGGAAAGGAATTTGTTGAGATTTCAATCCAAGTCCTCCTAATTCCAAAGCCCATACTTTTCCACTATATCAGTGGAGAACACCTCCTATAGAATAAGAGAATACTTGCAGTGGTACATGGATAAATATATTTATATTAATGACTATGTATTTATTTTTACAGTGGTTTAAATGTTTATGGCAAGGAATATTTGTTATCAACTTCTGATTGTAAGACATCACCTCCTATAAAAATATCTTTAACGTTTAAGAAAATAAATCTCTTTAACGAAAAATATTAAGAAAATTAATTTTAGATCTGTAAGCAGACATAGCAAAATGGAAAAAGCAGTGGGTAAATAACTGAAACTTGAACACAACTCTTAATCCTAACAAAACTATTAATAAAACATTTTATTTATGCTCTTGATTCCCATGAGCTAGATCAGCAGATATTGTCTAAATTACCTTGAGTAGAAAGGAAATTAAAATAGGCATGATTCCCTGGCCAGTGTATTCAGGAATTTAACATGGTACTCTTTATTTCAGTGTCTATGCCAATTGGTGTTTTCTTCACAGGACTCAGAGGTAGGTGGTCTAAGGTTCTCATATGACAGAGGAAGCAGGAGAGAAAGAAGACAATATATATTTTAAAGAGAGTAATGGAAGTTTCAGGGCCAAGTGAATATTCCCAAATGATCCATACACTTGGTGTTTGTGTTATACAGAGATAAAAGTAAAAGGCCCTGGGTCCACTCTAGACACCTGGGTTTCAATGCCATCTTAGCCACTAATCTGACACTCAGGTAAGTGACAGCTGAGAGGCCCACTGTCCCCACTGGCTAAATGAAGGAATTTTGATTTCCATAACCACTTTCCAGCAATGTGAGACACCCAATCAAGAATAACTATAATTGGCAAAAGCAGCTGTCCCTGTAAGTTAGAAGGCACCTGCCTACTACAGGCAGCAGAACCCTTCCTGCTCTAAGAATCTATGATTTCATGATTTAAGTTCCTTGCACTGCAGATGGCCACACAAGTAGCAGGGATGCATACAGAGGGCCATTAAAGTCTCTGAATTATGCTTTGTCTGTCACACCAAAGGCCACATAAGCCAGGTTGGTGTAAACGCCTACCTGTCCTTCTAGGCAATGAGTATCCTGGTTAATTAAATGTCCTTGTTACTATCACTATGCTCATTATAATTGTAAATATAGAGTTTGTATTCTTAAGAAATTCTTAATGCGGGATCCCTGGGTGGCGCAGCGGTTTGGCACCTGCCTTTGGCCCACGGTGTGATCCTGGAAACCCAAGATCGAATCCCACATCGGGCTCCCGGTGCATGGAGCCTGCTTCTCCCTCTGCCTGTGTCTCTGCCTCTCTCTCTCTGTGTGTGTGACTATCATAAATAAATAAAAATTTAAAAAAAGAAATTCTTGGGATCCCTGGGTGGCTCAGTGGTTTGGCGCCTGTCTTTGGCCCGGGGCGCGATCCTGGAGACTCGGGATCGAATCCCACATCGGGCTCCCGGTGCATGGAGCCTGCTTCTCCCTCTGCCTGTGTCTCTGCCTCTCTCACTCTCTCTCTGTGACTGTCATAAATAAATAAAAATTAAAAAAAAAAGAAATTCTTAATGCAACTTTGTAATATATTGAACACAATTTAAACTATCCCGGCTAAGAAACTGTGGAAGGAGCCATGATGTCCTTTGACAGAAGAATGGATAAAGAAGATGTGTGTGTATATATATATATATATATATATATATATATATATATATATATACACACACACACACTAGAATATCACTCAATCATCAGAAAGGATGAATACTACCATTTACATCGATATGGATAGAACTGGAGAGTATTATGCTAAGTGAAATAAGTCAATCAGAGAAAGACAATTATCATATGGTCTCAATCATTTATGGAATATAACAAATAGTGAAAGAGACCATAAGGGAGAGGAGGGCAACTGAGTGGGGAAAAATTAGAGATGAGAGGCTCCTAACTCTTGGAAACAAATAAAGGGTTGCAGAAGGGGAAGAAGGTGGGGGGATGGAGTAACTGGGTGATGGGCACTAAGGAGGGCACCTGATGGGATAAGCACTGGGTGTTATACTATATGTTGACAAATTGAATTTAAGTAAAATTTTTAAAAATAATAAATAAAAATTTTTAAAAAATAAACTATCCTGGCTAAGTACTCTCTTTTCCTCACTTTATTGTTATTTTTATAACTTACAAAGCAACGAATGTGGGTTGTAGTAGATGACTATACAGCAAACTTTCCCCATCTCCTTCCACACCCTCTCAGACCTCCCCACTCCACTGATATTGGACTTGGCCATGTGACTTGCTTTCATTAATAGAAGGTAGGCAAAAATGACAGTATACCAGTTATAAGCCTAGGCTTTAAAAAGCTTCCCACGTTTCCATTTGCCCCAACCTCTGCCATGAGAAGAACAGATCTCTGGTAGATCCTGCCTCTACAGGATGCATTCCAGAAAAAGACACATCAAGTGGACCTGTATTTGACCCTCAACCTTATTTCTTCAGGATGTATATGAACACACGTGACACAGCACTCATGTCAGCAGTTCCAGGAAAAGCCACCATCACCACTCAGAAAACTGCAGGGGAGGCACGTGTGGTGGCAAGAAAAAACCATGACCAGGACCTTAGGAAGTGTATGCCGCCTCAACCAACCTGCAAACCATAAGCAGAAAAGGCAATACTTAACCTTATATAGCATTCTGATCTTGTGGTAGTTTTTTTTTTTTCATGATAAAAGCTGATTAACCCACCTATTGTGCTCAGTAAAAGTTTACAGAAATCACATACTTTTTTTTTTACATACTTTTAAAAGTAAGGACAATCTCTTTATCCCACCCCCAATGAAAGTAGCTGATGATAATCATTCAATACGTAACTTTCTACTCCTTTCTCTGGTTTCTCCAAGGATTAAGTGAGCAAATGCATGTAAAAAGCACTTAGCACAATGATGGGCATATGAGGTAGGCACTCATTAAACATTAGGTGTTCTTATTATATTCTAGTGCAAACAAATATACTCAGGTATAGGGTTTTTAAAAACATATGCACAAATGAGACCATGCTATCCACATTACTCTGCAACTTGCTTTCTTCATGTAACATACGTATTTTTTTCTTTATGTCCGCTCATCTTTTTAAGGGCATTTAACTCACTTTTTAAATTAGCTATATGATATTCCATGGCTTAACAATACCAGAATATATTTTACCTATTTCCATTTTGTAGATGAAGAAACTAACACTGAGAGAGCTGAAGTATTTGTCAAAATATTTGCAGCTTCTCCTTGTCAAGCCCTGGGACACACTCTGGCCAATCAGAGGTGAGTGGAAGTGACAGGTGAGTCAAATTTTAAAAGTAATCTCGTGGTGTTACCTCTCTCTCTTCCTTATAACACACACACAGCAGCAATATTTCAGACAGGGGAGCTGCTACTTCAGATTGAGTTTCAGAGAAAGAGCTAAGGCCTAAATCATGATGAAAATGTAACATGCACATGAAAATTAACTCATTTGTTCTAAGACTCTGAGATTTGGGAGATGGTTTGTTACTACAATATAATTTAGAGAACATTAATACAGTATTTTAAGACTTTCAAGTGTTTGGATGTTCATTGTAAATATTCACCATCCACTGGTTTGGCCAAGCATCAAGATGCTCATTAAACAAGATGTGGGTTGACAGAATAAGGGTAACAATCTCCTCCCTAACTTCATTTTTATTTTATTTTATTAAAGATTTTATTTATTTATTTATTCATAGAGATGCAGAGACAGAGAGAGAGAGGCAGAGACACAGGCAGAGGGAGAAGCAGGCTCCATACAGAGAGCCTGACGTGGGACTCGATCCAGGGTCTCCAGATCACACCCTGGGCTGCAGGCGGCGCTAAACTGCTGCACCACCGGGGCTGCCCCCTAACTTCATTTTTTAAAAATTATCAGTAGCCTTCTCCCCTACTGCCAAATCATTAGGCAAAGAACATGATGGTATCACTGAAAAAACAAGTCTAATGATGTAGTCCAGTAGGTTGAGGACATCCTTTGTGTGTGGGAAGGCTCTTAGGTAGGTCAGCATCATGAAATCATGAAAGCATTGACCCATTTTCTCCAGGTTGCAAACTACATAGACACAAACACGCAACATGGCACTCATGTCAGCAGTTCCAAGAAAAGCCATCATCACTGCCTAGTAAACAGCAGGGAAGGCAGGTGCAAGGAAGAGAAAGTAGACTGAATGGGATCTTAAGAAAGCTAATTCCAGACTCCCTGGGTATCAGCTTGGGACCTCTATTTGCTCAGAGGACTACTGTGAGGATCCAATGCGGGATAGCAGATATAGTCACAACGAATAAGAAAAAAAAAGCATTTATTTATGTTTTATTACGCGTGTAATATATGTTTATTGTAGAACGTTTTAAATCAAAAAGAGAAACATAAGGAGGAAAGTGGAAAATTACCCAAATATCACAACCGTTGGTATCTTGATGGTTAATAGAACATACTTCCTCCTAGGTAAATGTACACACACATAGCACAAGGCCTTCTGTATGCGTTTAAGTGTGTGCATACATTTATTACAAGTTCTTCCTCTCATGCTCATCCTCTCCATTCTTCCTTTCTAGTTTTCCTTTTGGTCCCTCCAAACATGTCCCACAGTCATACCCCATAGGCAGACCTTTGTTCATGCATTCTCTTGTCCTACAGTGCTCTTTCTCTCTCCACTGACCCCTCTTCTCCTGGCTACTCCTACTCATTGTCCTTCGGGTTTCCAATTTATTCATCACTTCCTTAGAGGACAATTCTCTGGCCACTTTCCTTGTTAGATGTCCCTTCTGTGTGCACCCAGAACATCCTGCTCCTCTTTCTCATAGATCATCGTACTCCACTAGTCTTGCCCCCTTATTGTCTATTTTCCTTGCTTAAACTCCAGCTTGTGGGTAGGTACTGTAGCTTTTGTTCACCAATGTTTACCAGCAGCCAGCTCCTAGTAAATGCTCAAAGACTGATGAATGAATAACACAGTCAATAAAATGTGCTACCTATATTTCTTCAGAAATCCCCAGAGTACCTGGAATTTCTCAATAAATCTCTAGTTAAAGATTAAATATAGAAGAGGATAGGGCAGGGATCCCTGGGTGGCGCAGCGGTTTGGCGCCTGTCTTTGGCCCGGGGCGCGATCCTGGAGACCCGGGATCGAATCCCACATCGGGCTCCTGGTGTATGGAGCCTGCTTCTCCCTCTGCCTGTGTCTCTGCCTCTCTCCCTCTCTCTCTGTGACTATCATAAGTAAATTAAAAAAAAAAAAGAAGAAGAAGAGGATAGGGCAGCCCAGTGGCTCAGCAGTTTAGCACCGCCTTCAGTCCAGGGCATGATCCTGGAGACCCAGGATCGAGTCCCACATCAGGCTCCCTCCATGGAGCCTGTTTCTCCCTCTGCCTGTTTCTCCCTCTGCCTGTGTGTGTGTGTGTGTGTGTGTGTGTGTGCTGTGTGTGTGTGTCTCATGAGTAAATAAATAAAATCTTAAAACAAAAAAAAAAAAAAAAAGAAGAGGCCATAGGACACGGCCTAACTTGAGTTTCACGTTTATTCTCTCACTGAGTATAACCTGCAGCACCAGTTGGAATAAGAAGACACTAGCAACTTGAACATATATGCTCTCAAATGTCAGTGGTTCAACACAATACAGTTGATTTCCCATTCAGGCCAATTCTAGTGGTCAGTGGGCAATCTTCCATGTGGTCATTCAGAGACCCAGGCTCCTTCCATCTGTGGCTCTATCCTTCTCTAAGTCCCTTACACTCAGCCAGGAGATGGAGAGAGATGGTTTTAGGAGCCAGGCCTGTACCTAGCACATGTTACATTCACCCCCTCTGCATTGGCTAAACCTCAGCCACATAGCTACACTAGTTACAAATAAGGCCAGGAAATGTAATTTAGCTGTCCACACAGAAGGAAAAGGAGTTAGGTGAATGCTTTGCAGTTTTTCTGCCACAAATATTTGTCATATGTCAGAGTACAGAGAGTATCTTAAGTGATCCCAAGTGCAGGTAACTTTGGTTTATGAATACTTGTTGTCTTGACAGAAGAAATGTCCATCTAACCATCCCTGGACATAAGAAAACATTATCTCAGATTTTCACATTTTAAGAGTAATAAAGGGTCAATACCAGAATTGATAAACCACTAAGGTTGGTCACCACCCCCACACAAATTCTAAAAGAGAAATTTTAAAGATAGTTTTTATGAACTTCGAAACCAAAATGATGATGAGCACAAGTTACTATGAGCTCACTAGGAATTATCATAAACTAAGCCAGCATAGTGTCTGGCACATAGTAGACAACAAATATGTATTAAATAGATGGCCTTCAATTCCACTTTTAAGATCCAGATCACTAATAAGTATCTGTGACTTCAGAAATTTCTTCCTTAAATATTGCAGTTTTCCTCTCTCACTGCTAAACATTACCCTTGTTCTGACCTATAAATCTACAGAATAGGTCAACTCTCCCATGCGACATTTGCACAACCACTTGAAGACTTCTGTATATGCTCTTACAGCCACTTATTTTCTCCCTGGGTAAATAAATATGCCTGGTTCCTTCAACTCTTCTCCATAGGACATAGTTTTGGGCTTCTCAGTGTTTGACCCTCTCTGAGATTTGATGGGCCAAAACCACGTTCTACATTTTCATGTCCACACTGCTCCTACTGAGGTCCAACCAACAGCATTCAGAACTACCATTGCCCAGCCCTGAGCATCACTAGTACACAAGTAGTGAAGATGCTGCCAAAGGGATTCCTGCACTGGGAAAGAGGCAGGACTTGAAGATGTCTTCCACTTTATGATCCTGGAAGTTCTGAATGCTGAGAAGACAACACTCTAAGGATGATGGTGTGCACAACAATTACACAGTCCTCCTTGATCAAAACCTAGTCTGCGCATACTCTCCAATGACTCAGTTCACTTACTTATATTACAGTTTTCTTCATTTCTGCCTCTTGACTCCAGCTGTGATATGAATGCATATATCCAAGCTGACAATCTGGGGCAGGGAGGGGAAGCAGGTGGAGGGTGAGGAAGAGAGTGAAACATTTCAAAACTGGAAACCAGTCTTAAGCATATAAGAACAAATTTTGTGTGGAGAATTGATCCAAAAGAAGGACTTCCAAAAAAAAAAAAAAAAAAAGGAGGAGGACTTGCATGGCGGCTCGGATGTGTAACAAAGATTTAATGGGCACCCTCTATGTGCCAAGTTCTGTACTAAATGGTGTGGATACAGTGAAGACCACAGGATGCCTATCCTGCCCCTGGTGGGCAAAACAGGTCTTCAGATAACACACAAAGAAATATGGAATAGCAAATTTAGGTAAATTCTGTTGTTCACAAGGAAATCTCCATGTCCCTGCCTTCAGCTTTCCAGGAGGGACATTTGCTGGAGTACTTTCTTGTCCACTTTCTCCATGCCTTATTTCTTCCCCATGGGAAAGTTGAGGTTATTTGATTTCTCAAGTCAGAAGAAAGACCCAGCATGCCCACCCCAGCTATTGTTCTGTCTTTTAGAATCAATTTGTCCAGAGGATGTACACACTCACTGTCTATTTGGAAATAGCTTACAAGGGCTCACCTTTGGCAGGGACCAGCAGATAAGTTCAATTCTAGGTAAAGCATTAGGAAGCCCATTGTGGTCTTGTGTCTGTCATACCGTGCCATCTACCCTCTATCAGAACAACCCCGTGATCTCCATTCATCTGACGCCTATATCTAACTTCCAGCTGGTTCTGAGCCCAAGAGGGAAAGAAAGGAGTGTTACTTATTACATTTCTGTGTTCCCAACTGCTAGAAAGAAAAAAACGGACTTATGAGAAAGTGTAAGAGGGGAATCTAATTTCGATGGGGGAAGGGAGCAGTATGAAAGAAAGGCTCTTCAAGTGTTATGAAAGCCAACATCCAAAGGAAATAGAAATTGACCAAGGAACAGGGAAGAAGTAGGAGGGTGAGTGTAAAGGTTCTTAGGCAAGAAATAGTTTCTCTTGTTTGAGGAGCAAAAGAAGTCCAGTGTGGGAGTCATTAGGGCTGGTTGTCACCAAATACTTGCAGCTCTCTGCCTTCCAAGCAAATAAGATTGCACTTTCTGGTCTCCTAGTGGCTGGGGGGGGGGGGGGTGGGAAGGGGGGGCGGGAGGAGATGGACGGGACATGAGACTAGTTTGAACCAATGAATTGTGAGAAATGACATGTTACATTCTCTGGCAAAGGTACTTAACTGCCTGGCCAAGACCCTTCAAACTTTGCTTTCTGTCTACCACGAGATCTGTAATGTTCCTGAAAGTAGGTGCTACATTAGGCTGGGTCCCAGAGAAGGCAATGTGATCAGAGTCCCTGCCAACCCTTGATGGATATGGAACAGGAACAAGAAATAATTCTTTTCTTTTTTTTTTTTTTTGGTCTTAAGTCACCAAGATTTTTGTTTGTTTCTTTTTACTGTAGTATAACCCAGGCTACCCTGACTGATACACTGACACCAGTATGACTACAAAAGACTTGCTGAGGTATGATAATGTGAGATCTTTTGGCCAAATAAAGAATTTGGGTTTTATCCCAAATTCAATAGGATGCTCTTAAGGAGGTTTCAGGAAGGGAGTCTGACATGTTCCAATTTTTATGTTTTAAAACAAAGTACTGTTACTATTTGACTATTAAAATACCCCCTTGAGGGGCAGCCTGGGTGGCTCAGCAGTTTAGCGCCGCCTTCGGCCCAGGACCTGATCCTGAAGACCCAGGATTGAATCCCATGTCAGGCTCCCTACATGGAGCCTGCTTCTCCCTCTGCCTGTGTCTCTGCCTCTCTCTCTCTCTCTCTCTGTGTGTGTGTGTCTCACTGAGAGACTGAATCACTGAATAAATAAATAAAATCCTTTAAAAAATAAAATAAAATAAAATACTCCCTTAGGACACCTAGGTGGCTCAGCAGTTGAGCATCTGCCTTTGGCTCAGGGTGTGATTCCAGGGTCCCGGGATGGAGTCTCACATCAGGCTCCCTTGCATGGAGCGTGCTTCTCCCTCTGTCTCTGCCTTTCTCTGTGTTTCTCATGAATAAATAAATAAAATCTTTAAAAATAAAATAAAATGCTCCCCTTAATTCCACTATAGAAAAGGCTATTTTTAAAAAAATCATCAAGCATTTATTGAACACATTCTATCCCCTCATGTGCCAGGCACTGCATTAAGCATTGGAGATACAAAAATGAATTAGAAAAAAATAACAAAAATATTTTAGAAATGAATTAGACACAGTTCCTGGATCTGGAGTCAGGGATGTAAGAAGACATCTGCACGATAAACATTCTCTGCTTCAGGTGTGTGCCCAGTAGAGCCAAAGAAAATAATAACTATTTGAGGGTAGGGTGGGAGATGGGATAACAGAAATATGGGTCAAAGGGAGCAATTATTTGAGTGGGGTCCAGGAGCTTTCCAGGTGGCATTTTGATTAAGGATAAAATGAAATGGAAAGATAGAAAAAACATGAGAGGAATTGAAAATGTTTAGGGTGGCTGAGACCCTGTGTAATTCAGGGTATGGCAGACTGAATTACTCTTTGCAAATACTTGCTGCCCAGTGCCACTGGTGTCAGGTTTGACAGCGTGAACTAATTTTAGCAGAAGCCTTTTGAGTACCATGCTCTTTTCTGTTTTCCATGACAATCAGCAATGTTTCAGAAAGGTTCCTAGAGAAATGATGATATTGTGTGAAACAGAGACACAGTCTACCCATAATGAGCATGCAGTCTGGATGAAAAATAATTATTTGGTTGTCATCCAGTAAGATTTTTGGATTGCTACCATAGCATAACCTAGCTTATACATAGGTGTGCATTTCCAGCTCTTGACTTCCAGACACGTAATAGGATTGCATTTTCTTGCACCCTTTAAGTAAAACATGGTCATGTGATTTGTTTTTAACCAATAATACGGACATACAACTAATGTGTGTCATTTCTGGAAGGAACCTTCATTGCCAATGTGAATTCACCATGCTTTCTTTCTCCTATTCAGGTGATTGGGATGATTATGGAAGCATTCATCAAGGGTACTTTCTTCAGACTCAGTCTCTGAATGAGTACATTGAGCAGAGCCCCTCTGACCTTGAACGTGTAGTATGAGCAAGAATAAAGTTTTTTTCTTAAGCCACTGAGATTTTAAAGATTTTATTTATTTATTTGAGATAGAGCATGCAATGGAGGGTAGACAGAGGGAGAGGGAAAAAGAGAGAGGGAGATAAGCAGACTCCCCACTGAGTGTGGAGCCCTACACAGGGCTCACCTGACATAGGGCTCCACACAGGGCTCCATACCAAGCTTGACATGGGGCTTAATCTCACAGTTGTGTGATCTCACAACCCTGAGATCATGACCTGAGCCAAAACCAAGTTGGAGGTTTAACCGACTGAGCCACCCAAGCAACCCAAGCCACTGAGATTTTAGAACTGTTCAACATGGTGGCAAACCTAGCCCATCCTGATAGAAAATTAGAACCTAGACACATGGTAATGTAATAACAACAACAAATAAAAGTAAACATTCGTTTAGAAGGCAATAACTAAGAACACTTATCAGAAGCTAAAAGGATGGTGATCTATTTGGTGAATATGTCACCTGCGATAATGTAGAAGGTATATAATGAACTAAAGCAAGAGATCGTAAAAAAAAAAAAAAATGTTAGTAGCCTGTGTTGGTAGCTATTGGATACACTTGGAAACTTATTACAAAAAAAGAGATGAGCTCATAGATTTGCCGAGTTGGTAAGCAGAAATGAATGGAAATAGGGACAATCTATAAATTCAGAGATTTGTAGGGTTAGAAGAGGCTACTGTTTCTCAGTGTCAACTAGTAAAATATAAAATTAAGATAGTTTCAGCAAAAATAAATAAACACATGCCAATTAAAATTAGCCTTGTAGTATGTATCAAGTCAAGGGTATGGTGTTGGTATGTTTATAACCTCTGGATAAATTAAGATATTATCCAGCATATGCTTTCAATTGGACAAAATGGCTTTGGAAAAAGGAGGAAAAGTGTCACTCTCCTACCAGAGCCCAGAAAACCCAAAGCACACAAAACCAAGTCAGAAGAAATAGGAGGGGAAGGGAAGGACAATGAAAGAGAGAGAGAGAGAGAGAGAGAGAGAAATACCAGCAGGTAAGAGAGCAAGAAAGCAAAGAAATACAGCAAAACATGAGGGAAAGAATTGGTGTGGCTATTAGTTCATGGAACGCCTGGAATCAAACAGATAAGAAGCCTACATTTTTATGAGAGTTGTACTGCCAAAAGCATATCAGCCTGGATTAAAGGAGACCATATTCAAGACTTAATATCACCGTGTACCTCTCCCTATTTTAAAAAGCTTATTTTAAAACATATTTCAGTATGCCCACTTTAAATGTAGAAAAGGAAGACGTTCTCAGAGAGCAAAGCCAGAGGTTTTGGTTATGGAAAGCAATGGACAGGGCAGCTACACGCTGGGGATAGAATGAGGGTCTAATCAGGGTGTTGGATGGGGGGGATGGGAGTCCTCAACATGTCTGCTCAATGGACTGGTGTCTACCGTGGCTTCCCATCCCTTCACTTTCCAAACAGCATTCCCACTGCAGTTAGCCTATCTCGGTCCCACTGCTACATGTGGAGGGTGCACAGGGTAGATGTCTTCCGTTTAGGGAAAGAGTCACATCTGGAGCTGATACAGTCTACTACGAATCACCCAGAACCTGGAAAGTGAGCTTAACACACTGCGACTCGATGGATCTTTAGGATTGTCCCCCCTGAGGAAAGAATGAGAAAATTCTGCCTGTGGGAAGACGGTAAGCCAAACATTTGGTGAACAGAAAGGAGACTGCTAGAGTCATTAGTGTTGTTCTCCAAATATTCCTGGCTCCTTCCCTTCAAGATACTGGGCAGGATTACAGAGATTTAAAATTAGGCATTGCCACGTGACTTGCTTTGGCCAATGATACATGAGAAGTGCGGTATGTCACTTCCTGGTGGATGCCTCCAGAGCCAGTGAATAGTTTGCTGCCTTCTCTCCCCCCAGCCAAGATAGTAATGAGAAGCACGTGTCAAGGCGAAGCCAACCTCAGCCCAAGTCGTCAAGTGTCCACAGTGAGCAGAACTCCCCTGCAGACCCTGAGTGGGGGCATGTAGCATGAGCGCAAAATAGACTTCCCTGAGGTAAGCCACTGAGATGTCCGGCTTGTTTGTTAGAGCAGCACAGCCCAGCCTTTCCTGACTGATCCTGAAAGTGAGAGAGGAGGCAGGAGAGCAGAAGTGAGAGCATGAAAGGCCCTTCTCTCAGGCAAAGGCCTCCAAACTGTTTCCAGGTCATAAGGGGAAACCATGAAAGCTTCCAAGCAGGGGTGTTAACATGAACAGATCTGCTATTTTTTGGATAAAATATGCTATTTCTCAACATAAGGAGAAAATAAGCCTACTAAACCACATAAGGCAAAGAGAAACACACAGAACCCTTAGGCAAAATATATATGTATATATATACATATATATTGTATATATGTGTGTGTGTGTGTGTGTATAAAAATACACATATTCCTAAGTCTTGAAGTTTCTAAATACAGGAGCTCTGAAAGGAGGCTTGAAAGGAGTTCCAGAAAATCAGGCATGGTAATTTGTTCTATCCCACCATCCAAGTGCCATTCCCGTACAGACAACTAATACTTTACAAGAAAGTCTCCCAGAGCAGAGCAGAAACAAGGGAATGTAACAAACACCTGAGGTCAATTTTCAGCGGTCTGTGTGACCTGAGCAAGATTCTTAAGCTCCCTGGGGCCAGTTCCTCACATGTTTAAATCCAAATAAGAACACATGCAGCTCGAGATGGTCATAGGAAGAAAGAGCATATTTAAATTGCTCAGGTGAATGCCTGATTCGTGGTAGGTGTTTAATACCTGACATTTATTTTTATTACCATTAACATTAAAAAAATTTATTAAGAACGTCAGCTCCCTGATTACAAAAGACAAGGATTCAGGGCAACAGAATAGAGAATGTTCTCTCCTTGAGGAAAGTAACTGGATCTTGTCATCACCGTATTGCCGTGGGGGGGGGGGGGCGGGGGGAGCCACTCAGTTTTCCTTTGCTGCGGAAGGGAAAGAGAGGTGAGTGCGTGGGGTGAAGGAAAGCTGTCAAGATTTCCAACACTAGCGGCTGTTGGGCCACTGAGTCTGAACTCTCAAAGCCACAAATAACCTTAAAACTCTGGGCTGTAAACCCAAAGCTGGATTCCCCTAAGTTCAGAAGCTGAAAAGCCAGAATTAGAACCTTAAGAACCCACGTGGCTGCAGGTCCAACTTCAAACCCCAGTCCTGGAGGGATGCAGGGCCCGCGCAGGTGCTGACTCCTGAGCTTTTCCTTCATCTTCCTCCTCTCCCTGCACCTCACTGGAGTAAGTGCACCTGGTCCCGCCGAGTCACACTCAAATCCTGGCGTTCCATCGAGGCTCTGGGACACACACCCTCCCCCCCCCCCCCCCCGCAGGAAGGGTCTGGCTGTTAGGACCACCTCCTGGTGCTGGAGGCGATGACGCTACCCTAACGGAGCCCAGCGAGGTGGGTCTCCGCCGCTGCACTTGCAGACCTGCAGGAGCTCAGAGCTCAGCCACGTGTTCACTTCACGCCGTGGCGGCGCTGGGCCACGACAGGAGCCACGACTCCCGACTTCGGGATTCTTTCCGCCACACACTTTTGTCCCCAAGGGGTGCGGGGTAGTGGGGTGGGGGGTGGGGGGGAGTGGGGGGTGGAGGATAAAAGAACAACCGCAGAAAGGGCGCCACTTACATGAGTCTAGCGCTTCCTAGAGGCCACCCGGGATATGGGCGCACCACCCGGCCGGGAGGGAGCCGGTTTGAAATCCAGGTCCCACCCGGGACTCGCTGCGTGACTTATTCCTGAGTATCTGACACTCTCGGGACTTGTTTTCCTGTAAACAGATCAGGACTTGGAGGGTGTCTGTGTGTGTGCGCGGGTGGTTGCACGTTGTGCGGGGGCGCGCAGCAGACGATCACCGGTGTTCCCCAAGTTTCGGATTCCCTACACGCTCATTCACAACTGGAGCTGAGTTGCCCCCTAATCCCACCCCCTAGTAGAGAAATTTCCCCAGCGGGCAGAACTGTGAAGCCTCGCACCCCTTTTCCCTTGGTCTGCAGGGTGCGCTGCGGGGGGTGGGGGGCTGCAGCGCGGACTGAGCTGCGCGCCCAGTTCGGAGCAGTGCAAACCCCCGGGCGGCTGGCGCAGCCGGACAGCAGCGCCGGCGGCCGCTGGTGAACTTGACCGGGACACAAACTTCGCGGCGTCCTCAACGGGGGGCGGGGAGGGGGGCGCACTCTCGCGAGACCGCCCCTAAACTTACGCCCACTTTCACTTGCCCCCACAGGGGACTTAAGAGAGCCACCTTAAGGGCGGTGCTCCCGCCCCCCGGAAGTGCGGGGGGGGCGGGGGACGCCGGCCGGAGCTCGGCCTGCAGCCCCGGCAGGCGGCGGGGCGCCCGCGGAGGACCTCGAGCACCCCAAGTGGGTGCACCCCTCCCCGCACCCCGCGCGCCCTCGGCCCCGGGCACCTGGCCGGGTCCCCGCGCCTTCCCGCCAGCGCCCTGAACTGGAGCCCGCGTCCGCCCGCGTCCGCCCGCGTCCGCCCGGCTCGCGGCAGCCGCCGTCACCCGACAGTCAAATCCCAAGACGTCAGCCCACAATGCACCGGGCGGGCCGGGAAAGACGCGCGGCGGAGGAGAGGGGGGCAGAGCCGGGCGCGAGCCGCGCGGGAGGGGGAGGGGAGGGGGAGGGGAGGGGAGGGGGAGGAGGAGGGGGAGAGGAGGAGAAAGAAGGGCCCAACTGTAGGAGGGCAGCGGAGCATTACCTCATCCCGTGAGCCTCCGCGGGGCCAGAGAAGAATCTTCTAGGGTGGGGTCTCCATGGCGACGGGCGGGCCCGCCCCCTGGAGAGCGACGCGAGCCAATGGGAAGGCCTTGGGGTGACATCATGGGCTATTTTTAGGGGTTGACTGGTAGCAGATAAGTGTTGAGCTCCGGCTGGATAAGGGCTCAGAGTTGCACTGAGTGTGGCTGAGGCGGCGAGGTGGGAGTGGAGGTGCGCGGACTCAGGCAGGCAGGCGGACGCGGGCAGGCGAGACGTCTCGGCAGGAGAGTCCGGGCTGCAAAATCCGCTTTCCGTGTTGCACTTTCCTCTCCGACCGGCCGGAGCCAGCGCCTGTGGCTCCCGGGCTGGTGCTTCGGGGAGCGCCCGGAGAACCCCCTTCTCCAGCCGCCCCCAGGAGGAGAGCCCCGCCGCCCGGGAGCCGCTGACAGCGCGGAGAGCGGCGACAGTCCGTCCGGGCAAGTGCAGAGGGTGGCTGCAGCGGCTCAGAACTTTCCTGGCCGGGAGCACAGGGGACAAGTGGCCCGGGTCCCGGAGCGAACTTTTGCAAAGCTCTGCCGCGCCTGAGGCTGCGGCTGCGGCGGCGGCGGCGGCGGCGGCGGCGGCCGGGACGAGAGAGGCGGCGGCGGAGCGAGGAGACCGCGGAGGGACGTGCGCTCGGCGCCCCTCGCACCGGGTGCTGAACTTGGGCGAGCGCGAGCCGCGGCCGCCCGGCGCCCCCTGCCCCTGCCGCCGCGGGGGCGGGCCCGCGGGCCCCCGGGAGCCGCTGCGCCCCGAGAGCGCCCCGAGCGCGCCCCGTGGGTGACGGCGACTCCTTTCCAAGGCGGGCAGCGCGCGCGCGAGCTGGCCCCGGAGGAGCGCGGCGGCGGCGGCCGAAGCCGGTGAGCGGGGCGCGGGGGGAGGACAGCCGGCGGGAGCGCGCGCCCCTCCAGAAACTTTCCTCCTGCCCAGGGCCGCCCCCCCCCACCCGGGAGGCGCGGGGGTCCCCCGCTCGCCAGCGCGCTGTTGCGGCCCCGGAACTTCTGCGCGCAGCCCAAACTAAGCCCGCGCGAAGTGACGGACTGTTCTATGACTGCAAAGATGGAAACGACCTTCTACGACGATGCCCTCAACGCCTCGTTCCTGCAGTCCGAGAGCGGCGCCTACGGCTACAGTAACCCCAAGATCCTGAAGCAGAGCATGACCCTGAACCTGGCCGACCCGGTGGGCAGCCTGAAGCCGCACCTCCGGGCCAAGAACTCGGACCTGCTCACCTCGCCGGACGTGGGGCTGCTCAAGCTGGCCTCGCCCGAGCTGGAGCGCCTGATCATCCAGTCCAGCAACGGGCACATCACCACCACGCCGACCCCCACGCAGTTCCTGTGCCCCAAGAACGTGACGGACGAGCAGGAGGGCTTCGCCGAGGGCTTCGTGCGCGCCCTGGCCGAACTGCACAGCCAGAACACGCTGCCCAGCGTCACGTCGGCGGCGCAGCCGGTCAGCGGCGCGGGCTTGGTGGCCCCGGCGGTGGCCTCGGCGGCGGGCGGCGGCGGCGGCGGCGGCGGCGGCTTCGGCGCGGGCCTGCACAGCGAGCCGCCGGTCTACGCCAACCTCAGCAACTTCAACCCGGGCGCGCTGAGCGGCGGCGGCGGGGCGCCCTCCTACGGCGCGGCCGGCCTGGCCTTTCCCGCGCAGCCCCAGCAGCCGCCGCCGCCGCCGCCGCCGCCGCAGCAGCAGCAGCCGCAGCAGCCCCCGCCAGCGCCGCACCACCTGTCCCAGCAGATCCCCGTGCAGCACCCGCGCCTGCAGGCCCTGAAGGAGGAGCCGCAGACGGTGCCCGAGATGCCCGGGGAGACGCCGCCCCTGTCCCCCATCGACATGGAGTCGCAAGAGAGGATCAAGGCCGAGAGGAAGCGCATGAGGAACCGCATAGCTGCCTCCAAGTGCCGGAAAAGGAAGCTGGAGAGGATCGCCCGGCTGGAGGAAAAAGTGAAAACCTTGAAAGCGCAGAACTCGGAGCTGGCGTCCACGGCCAACATGCTCAGGGAACAGGTGGCACAGCTTAAACAGAAAGTCATGAATCACGTTAACAGTGGGTGCCAGCTCATGCTAACGCAGCAGTTGCAAACGTTTTGAGGACGGACTGTCGGGGGCTTGAGGGGCAACCGAGAGAGAGGAGAGAGAGAGAGAGAGGAGAAAACAAAACAAAACAAAAAAAAACAAACCACACACACACACAGAGGGCGAGAGAGAACTTGAGAACTGGACAAGTTGCAAGAGAGAGAGCGAGAGAGAAAAGAAGTGTCCAAGGACTAAAGCCAAGGGTATCCAAGTTGGACTGGGCGGCGTCCTGACGGCGCCCCCAGTGTGCACGAGTGGGAAGGACTTGGCGCGCCCTCCCTTGGCACGGGGCCAGGGAGCGGCTGCCCGCGGGCTGCCCCGCTTTGCGGACGGGCTGTCCCCGCGCGAACAGAACGTTAGACTTTTCTTTAACATTGACCAAGAACTGCATGGACCTAACATTCGATCTCATTCAGTATTAAAGGGGTGGGGTGGGGGGGGGAGGGAGGGGGAAGGGCTCCAAACTGCAATAGCGACTGTAGATTGCTTCTGTAGTACTCCTTAAGAACACAAAGGGGAGGAGGAGGGGGGGTGTTGGGGGCGGGGAGGGGAGGCGGGAGGGAGGTTTGTGAGAGCGAGGCTGAGCCTGCAGATGAACTCTTTTCTGGCCTGCCTTCCTTAACTGTGTATGTACATATATATATTTTTTAATTTGATGAAAGCTGATTACTGTCAATAAACAGCTTCATGCCTTTGTAAGTTATTTCATGTTTGTTTGTTTGGGTGTCCCGCCCAGTGTTGTTTGTAAATAAGAGATTTGGAGCACTCTGAGTTTACCATTTGTAATAAAGTATATAATTTTTTTATGTTTTGTTCCTGAAAATTCCAGAAAGGATATTTAAGAAAATAACAATAAAATATTGGAAAAGTACCCCTCCCACAACCTCTTTTCTGCATCATCTGCGGATTAACCTATCTAGGTGGAGTTGAAAGAGTGAAGAGTGTCAACTAAGACCACTCTCAGTGCTGCTTACTGATGTATAGCAGTGAAAACTATTCTCTACTGGACTGGAGAATTAACTGTAGCTTGATGCTCTCCTCAACTTCTACTCTTCCCTCCCCCCAACCATCCATGTAGATAGAGTCACTTACAAAAGATAGTGTGGCCCTTCAGAAGGCTGAGGGAAGGGAGGTTATGGTGGGCCGGGAAGACAGTCCACGGGGAAGTCAAACCATTTAAAGTCTGGATTATACCAAGTGGCATGTGCTGTGACCATTTACGACGTTAGCAGAAATTTTAAGAGTAGTTGTTCATCCTCAGATCAGGAACGGTGGCAGATTTTTACAAAAGATGTATCCTTCCAATTTGGAATCTTTAACAATCCCTAGATAAAAAAGATGGTCTTTGCTTATGAATATTTATAACAGCATTCTTGTCACAATAAACGTATTCAAATACCAATAACAGATCTTGAATTCCTTTCCCTTTACTACTTTTTTTCTTCCCAAGCTCTACACTGAAGCTTTTCTTTTCAGTTGCTGGGGTTAACATTACTGCCATCTGAAGTTACTGGGTAATTAAGAAGCAAAGAATTTAGGAAGAGTCA
This sequence comes from Nyctereutes procyonoides, assembly GCF_905146905.1. Lineage (NCBI taxonomy): Eukaryota > Metazoa > Chordata > Mammalia > Carnivora > Canidae > Nyctereutes > Nyctereutes procyonoides. The sequence goes on along the minus strand of NW_026575140.1, from coordinate 38,626,343 downwards.
ACACAGAATTTGCAATCTGGATGAAAGATTCTCCCCGTTTCATTAATATTCTCTCTCTCTCTCTCTCTCTCTCTCTCTCTCTCTCTCTCTCTCTCCCCCCCCATTCCCATCTTCTCTCTCTCTCTGAAATAATCACCCATACTTAGACAAATTACCACTATAGCAATTTACCATTTGGGATTCTTCTATAGTTTGTTTCTTAATTTGTTTCTAAAATAATCAACCTTGCTTAAGTTATTATTACAGAAAGAGCCTTGAAAGATAGTAATCTATGTAACATGGAAAAGATTCATAAGAGAAACCATGAACACACCAACACAATGATTACATGTGTAAATCAAACCTTAGCTCTGGGGAAACGGCAACCTTAAATTCTGTCTACAGATATAACTTGGGAGATCAACAAGGTAGTATGCAACAAGGGAACAATTTTTGCCTCGTCGCTTTTCATCCCAGGAGCCAGTATGATTATCAAGCAGCAAAAGCAATTTGATATCCAGGAATATTTCACAAACCACTAATTGAGGCAGGGCTGTTTGCTCATTAGCAGTGCTCTGGTACCCAACAGGTCTGAGAGTGCTAATACCCTGCCTGTGGCTGTTAATCCAAAGACACAAAGAGTTTCTCCTTAGGAGTGTACCTAGGAGTGGAAGAGATCGGACAGACTTGTTAGCTATCAGATCCACTCCGTTGTAATAACACTACCAAAGGGTTACTGGGAGCAGAGCAGAGTTTGCCAAACAGTGAATTTGCCGATGTCAGCAACCCGGAAGGTGAGTTGATTTTGACCATATGTAGGAATAGTCAGCAGAGGGACAATAAAGCACTTTGGGGTGGGGCTCTATGGAAGCTAAACAAGAGCCAACTAGAAAAAATAAGCAGGCTGGGGAATTAATTACCTGCAAAGGTAGACTAAGCCCAGACAACAGAGCAGCGCAGAAAAGCCACACCACTCCCCAGCTTTATTTAGACTCCAAGTGTTTAAAAAAAAAAAAAAAAAAAAAAAAAAAGCCTGAAACTCAGGCCTATCCCCACACTTGTTTGTTTCAACTAACATTCTAAATATGTATCCCTGAAATTCTAACCAGTCCAACAAAGGGGTTAGAAAAATCGCTGTGGTGGAAGAAATTAACCAATGATCTTTGGACACAGAAAATCAGCTAATTTTGTAGAAACACAAAAGTTAATTTTATTTTGCCATTGAATGAGTTATTCTTTGGGTAACACTAGTAGTTGGAGAAGATGAAGCCAGTGACACATAAAGCCGTTAATTCTAATTTGTTTTAGATATGTATATTTCAAACAGAGATTCTTAACCCTCTGTGTCCACTGGGGCAGGGGGTTCATGAACTCAATGAAAAAGCCTACAAAATTCTATGTCTGTGTACGTGCATGCACACATGGGCACATCCTTGCTCCCCTGAGGAAAGAAATCATTAGCTTTTATTTGGTTTTCACAGAGTTCCATGACTCAAAAATGGTTAATAAATTCCTAAGCTTAATAGCTACACACTCACTATGAGAAATTTACCTTTGTGTGAATCTAAATGTCGTACCTTTTCACCCTTCCATGCTTCTGCTTGAGCTCATCCGCCTACCTGGAATAACTTTCCTTTCCAGTTCAGCCATCCTTCAAGGCTTGGCATACATAGCACCTTCTCTATGAACCCGTCCTTGCTAACTCTATTTTCAGGTGGAATGAATATTCCCGTTGAGCATTCATAACATTCCATCAAAACTTCTATAATAGCACTTACCAATAGCACTTACGTATATTATCATTGTCAACTTCTGTGTCTCTTGGCTAGAGCCCTCTCCTACTCATCTGTGGACCCCAGACTCCTAGTATAGTGCCTGGTACTAGGAGGTGTTTTTAAAATAAATGTGCAATGACTGAACAAGAAATTGAACTTAAACCATCCTCCAAAATAATTCCAGGTCTTAATTTCTTCTAGTGAAATATATCCCATCCATTTCCAGGTGTACAAGTCAAGATGAGTTGAAGACCCCCAAGGAAATTCAAGCCCAGCCAAGTTTTGATGAGTGTTCTGAAGTGCTATCTTCAATGGGTGTTCTTAAAATAACTAAGCTGTTAACACATCCTTCCAGCCAAATGGTGTCCCTTCCCCCCACTCTGCTAATGCAAGTGTGTATCTCTTTATATAAAATGGATCTGCCTGAAACATTAAGCTTGGAGGTGGAGATGGGCAAGGGGATAATGTGTGACCATTAGGCAAGCATAAAAAATAGTTCCAGATGTGGCTTTATTAAAAACAACCACTTTGTTGGTAATGGCAGAGAGAGCTTTCTGTTTGTAAAGTTAATGTATCTCAGGGGTCTAGAAGTTAGTGCTCAGTATGTCTCGGGTACAGATAAGGATCATGCTAAAGTATCTATTCCCCATGTCCTTTTATTGCTTGAGGAAATGTGTCTTGGTGGAACAAAGGGGGGAAAAAACAATGCCTTTTACTCTGCCCTATCCTTGCCTCCACAGGTCTTCTATATGGGTCAAGTGAAATGTCATGGAAGATGGGAAAAGGTTAGAATATGGGACAGTCCCAGAAAGTGACATTATTCCTTCCTAACTCTTGAACCTGACCCCGTTTATTTGATTTTGGACTTCTGACATCCCAGAGAAAGGCATTCCCCTGGGTCCGGGTCTCATTGAGACCCTATGCTAAGCGCAGGGATTCAATGATGAGCAAGACACAATCCCTAGTCTCCAGGAACTCACAGTCTGGTGGGGAGGAGAATAGAGATGAACCACAGAGAGGTGCCAGATTTGGGGAGGAGGAGCCATTATCAGGAGAGACTTTACAGGAGAGGTGACATCTGAGCTGAGCCAGTGGCACTCACCAGGAAGGGAAAGTTGGAAGAGGAACTTGTGTGCAAGGAAAACATAGTGCTTTCAGAGAGCTGTAAGCTGTTTGGAGAGTCTGGGAATGAAGATATGGAAAGAAAAATGAAGGGAGATGAAGCAAGAAAGTTTAGGTGTCAGGTTGTGAAGTAGTATCTGTTCCATGCTAAGAGTTTGGGTGTTATTCTGCAGGTGATAGGAAATGTAGAAGACGGCAGAGGAAGAAAACAGCCTCTCTCAACTTGAGAAAGATTCATACAGGTTAACAGTTTGGATGATGGACTAGTGGGGAAGACACAAGGTGAGGAAAGCAATATCAAAGACAGGATTTAGTTAATTTAGAATGCCCATGGTCTTTAAAGCTATCCTGGAGTTGGGGGAGAAATGGGGAGAAGATGGCTTAGGCGGAGCCCCATTATGCCACATTTCTTCCTACACAACTCCCTGGCAAGCTAGGCCTAAGGAGGGATATTGGGAAGTTTGTGCTTCGCCTCAGCTACTTGTCCTGAACTTCAGATCTCACGTGTTGACTTGACATCTGAAGGGAAATCATCTTATAAAATAGTCCACAGTCTACCTGCCTGGTGTCAAGATGCTCAAATAAACAGATATAAAAGAAAAGGGATTGTGAGCTCACCACTGCAGGACCCAAACCTGATTTTATGTCGTCCCTCAGAATTGACCAAGCTCAGTAGGACCAACTGAACCAAACTATGCAAACCTTTTGATGCCAGTGAAGAGACCAGTGTTTTTACTTTTGTTGGGAGAATTGAATAACGACACCTCACATTCATGCAACACTCATTTTATTCATCGAGCAACATTGTATTCCTATTTTGTGCCATGCACTTAGAAATGCAATGAGGAGAGTGAAATCCACAGGATGCCTCCCCTCAAGGAGTTTTTATTCTGGTAAGAGATACTGTAAAGAGAGAACACACCAATAAATGTATGAGTCTACACCTTGACGAGCACAGTTAAAAACTGGGCACCGTGAAAGAGAAAAACCATCTAAAATGGACCAAGAGAGTTGGGACGCCTGGGTGGCTCAGTGGTTGAGCATCTGCCTTTGGCTCAGGGTGTGATCCCAGAGTCCTGGGATTGAGTCCCATGTCAGGTTCTCCGAAGGGAGCCTGCTTCTCCTTCTGCCTATGTCTCTGCCTCTCTCTGTGTGTCTCTCATGAATAAATAAATAAAATCTTAAAAAAAAAAAAAAACTGGACCAGGAGAAAAAAAAAGGCCTTTCTGCCAGAATGCCTGAATTGAGACTTTCTCCATGACTGGAATTCATTGAGTGAAAAGCAGGAGAAGGGGCAGCAGTTGGAGGGGCAGCATGAAGGAAAGCTTGGGAAAGACTTTGGGGCACCCTAAGGGTTTAGAGACAGGCTGCTGTCCTGGAGCTCAGTGAGCAAAGGAAGTGTGATGAGCAATGCGATAGGTCCTCACCAGGTCATGCTCTTGTCTCTCCTGTCCCCTTCCATTTTCACCACTACCCAGGCTGTGTCATTGTTGGTAGCTGTATCTCACAGAGACAGCAACTGATGCACCCAGGGAGTCTAAAGAGCTTTTGTCCATGCTCCTCATCCACTGGCTTGTGGGGCCACAATTAAGCTTCAAGAACCATATTCTTCTCCTATTTTGTTCCAGGAATCACATGCCCTGGTGATCCTGGGTTCCTTACCCGGAGCACGTCCCCGCTTCCACATCAAGCACCCTAAGGAACTGAATTAGTCATCAGAAGGCTCTTTGATGTGTACACCATCTGAGCAAAGGTAATCAGATAGTCTCCTGGGATATGTCATCTATGCCATAGCAGCAAGTAGTGAACTCTCCTTGCCCTGCTACAAACTCCTCCTCTCTAGAGGGCCCAGAATACTTAGTGCTGAGAACCCCTGATACTCTCTTGCCATACAGACTTCCTCTATGTACATCCACTGAAAAATAGTGCCTGATGGTGGACTCATTGTTGCTTCAGAAAATTGGATTACCAGATCACTAAGTTACTGCCTACTGCTACCTACAGCTACCTGCACAGAATTTGTGTATTTCTCAGTTCTCCCTCAGACTGTCAGTCCAACAGATTCCGCTAATGGCTTCTCTCTTCCAGAATGTTGATTCATCTAGGTTCATGCTCAGAGGGAGGATTTTTCCCTGGCCTTATCACAAGTCCAAGAAAAAGATGGGCAGGAACCTGGGCTGTTATATAATCGACCACACTAACAGAATGTTTACAGTCGCCACTAACAAAAGACACAATTTAAAGAAGAAGTCCAGACATGAACCAAGTCCAAAGCTCAGTGACCTCGTTCATTGACATCATCATGGGCTTAGGAGCTTTAAATCTTTCCACGTCACCATTCTTGGTGTGTCCAGGAAGTTTCTCGTGTGGCCTCAAGATAACTTTGGCAGTTCCTGGCATCATAGGTAAACGCAATAATCACTAGTAATGCAAAGATATTTACTTTAATATTTCCCTTTTTTATTAGCAAGATGCTTTTCTAGATGCTCCCCACCTCCACCCCAGTAGACATCCCCTCAGGTCCCGGAGGCCAGGAGTTGGTCACATACATATACGCAGACAGGGAATGAGACTTCCATAATTGGCCTACAATCATGATTCACTATTTTGGATCACCTTTTTCTAAGCACATGGGAAAGTGAACACAGAAAGTTGTTTTTAAAATAAATGAAAAATCAAGGCTCTGATGGCAAGAAAGAAGTGAGAGAGAGGATGGCTTTGGGGTTGGTGGATGTTCCCTAATGCTCTACACCAAATATTTCCAGTTCTCCTCTTGGGTACAAGGTAGGGTAATACTTTCCCATCTCCTACCTCCTTGAAGGAAGGAGTAAGAAGGCTTCTTACATGGGTAAGAAGCCATATGACTTGTGTCAGCCAATGAAATGTGAGCAAGGGTGACATCTGTCACATCCAGGTGGAAAGAAGCCTAAGAGCAAGTGAGATTCAACATGCTTCCTTTTCCCAGCTTTGGCAACCATGGAACCACAGAGAAGGAGTGTCCATTAACCTGGGTCTTTATTTTTTTTTATTTTTTATTTATTTATGATAGTCACACACACACACACACACACAGAGAGAGAGAGAGAGAGAGAGAGAGAGGCAGAGACATAGGCAGAGGGAGAAGCAGGCTCCATGCACCGGGAGCCCGGCGTGGGATTCGATCCCGGGTCTCCAGGATCGGGCTCTGGGCCAAAGGCAGGCGCTAAACCGCTGCGCCACCCAGGGATCCCAACCTGGGTCTTTAAATAATGATGATGTAGATCTGAGTCCCTCCTCATCCCCAGCATATCTGCAATAGACATTTAACATGAGCAAGAACAAAACCTTTTTTGTTTTGGGACACAGAGATTTGAGAGCTGCTTGTTTCTGTAGGATTACCCAGCCTTTCTCAACTCCAGGAGAAAACAACAGTATCTTCACAAGTATCACCTGTATAATGTTCATAATAGATACCATTTACCAAGTTTCTACCATGTAGCAGGCACTGTCCTGGGTCTCATAAGGTAAAGATAGGGCTGTATTTTGCATACGAGAAAATGGAGGTTTGAGTCTTGTTCGGGTTCATGGAATAAGTGATTGTTGGAAGCCCAAGTTGAGTCCAGGTCTTTCTGACTGCAAAGAGCTTGCACTGTATACACATGTCCTTATTCCCAAGTAGAACTGCCACATGAATTTATATCTAGTTGAGCCTCACAACTTTCCTGCTGTCATTCTGCACTTCACAGATCTAGGAAGACACCAGAGCCTCTCCCTTTCCACTCTTCCTCTGTATCCTCCTGGTGACACGAAGCTCAAGGTGTCATGAGCTAGAGGAGGCACAAGGATTTTGGAACCAAATGGTCCAGAGGATCAATCCAGGCTCTGCAGTTGTACCTGGGGGAGTGAGGAGCAAGTACCTTAATATTGCTAAAGCCTCAATCTCTTCCTTTGTAAAAATGAGGACAGCTATGGATACCTCAGAAGATTGTCAGGAGGATCATATATATAAAGCCCTTGTATGGAGCAGACAAGCAAGAATTAGTCATTTTTCATGATGGACTATTTCATCGTAATTTAAAATGAAATAATCAGGAATCTCCCACCCCATGGCCCCAAGCCAGTGTGCATGCATGCACATACAAACCGTCCTCGCTGAAATGCAAACGTTTCCCACTAAGATTCAACAAGGTCTCACAGAGTCTGCTTCTTGGTCATATAAGGGCTGGCAGGTCCTGTCTATGGGCTGGAGAAAAGTTTTGTTTCCCCAGCTGCACTCACAGGGGAATGCTCTGCAGGCACGGCATTGGGAACCTGTTTGACTTGGCTCAGAGGCCTGTCAGCACATTCAGGAAGTGAAGTCAGAGAGAAGCAGGATTTCAAACAGAGCCAGCTGCACACGAATGCCCAGGCAGTGACATGCCTTATCTAGGCAGGGTGCCTATCAGCCTGGGTTGCCCTGGGTGCTGTCAAAGAAGCCTCTGAGAATGGCTCTGAGCCAGAAAAGGAAGAAGCAGTGTCTGGCACCCAGAGAAGGGCTGTGACTTCCATAACAAAGCAGCCAGAAGGGCTACGCAGGGTTCACCTAAGCCAGCCCCCTCTCTTGGGCAGCAGAATGACTAAGGCTGGACTCCCAGAGCTTGCTGGGTCAAGAGGCTAATGTTTATCTCTCTGGAGACTTGAACTCAAGTGTTGGGAATGGAACGAAGGAGAGGGGGAGGATAGCAAAAAGAAGGAATAGGTTAGGAAGACTGGGCAGGGGAGACAGAAAAATGGATGGTGTTCCACAGCATGTGGATCCCTGAGAAGGAACACGCTACCATTCTCCAGCCACGTCCGGGACCAAGTACAGTGAGTAACTAAGACCTTCATGAACCATAATCCCAACTAGAACATCTCCTAGCTGTGAGTAGGAAGATAGTTAATTTCTCTAAGCCTCAATTTCATTAGCTAGGAAATAGAGATGGTAATACCTACCCCCACAGGGTTGTTGTAAGGGTTGAATAAGCTGACATAGCTTAGTGCTGGCAAATCAGAAAGGTATCAGAATTCTATGGTTGCAAGCGATAGAAAATTCAGTTTATGTAAAAAAAAAAAAGAAGCAATTTTATTAAATATATCATTGAAAAGCCATCAGTAGAAGTCGTTCTAGACCTGGCTATATGCAGGGCTCAGATGATATTAATTAATTAATTAATGGAAATTGATTTCCCTCCATCACTCAGCTTGCTATGGGAAGTATTAGCTTCTTGCTCAGGCTCCATATGAAAGTGTCCAGCAGATCCCGCTCTCTGTCCATGGGAATAAGTAAGATGGCAACAGCAGTTACTTCCCTTCTCCCAGGACGGTGTTTCATTGATCTGATTGGGTCTCATATCCATCCCTGAACCACCTGAACCAGTCACCATGACTGAGGGATGGCATGTGACATACTGATTGGCTTAGGTGTAGGACAACTTTCAATACTAAGGTTTAGGAGTCCCATCAAACCACATGGTCAGAGAAGAGAGAGAGGGGGAAGAAAAGATCCTCAAAGCAATGTCAGGACCTATAAAAGAGTAGATGCTGCTCCATCTATTTTGTGATTATTGTTGTTACTATTATCACATTTTACAAGTCAGGATAGAGGGGCAACTAGTCCCCTTCAAAAGCTGGGTCAAATTCATGATACATTCTTCAATCTCTTATAACAAGTTTGAAGCTCAAGGTATAAATCATCAAAACATATTGCACTGGATGGAAAATGTTTGGGAGGACTGTATTAAACAATATAACATGTGAAAATACTCTGTAAAAAAGAGTTACTTATTAATATTAGTCGCTTTTGTAATGTTTATTGTAAAAAATTAACTCATGCAGGCCAGCTGAAATAGAGTCAAAGATACTCCAGGCAAGACTATGAAATGTCAGGACCCCACCAATCTATTCTGGTCTGTATTTTTCTCTACTTTCCTGCTCACTGAACTCTATCAGTATCAGTATCTACAACTAGTATTTCCACAATTCAAATGCTGAAGGAGTAAAGGTCAGGAAAAAAAAGAAGTAGACAGTCATCATGACTGAATTCTAAAAAGGAGAATCCGAGGAGGACACTTGATGGGATGAGCACTGGGTGTCACACTATAGGTTGACAAATTGAATTTAAATTTTAAAAATGAAAGTCAGCCCTCGACACAAGGGTTTGTAAAATAAAAAATAAAAAAAATCCAAAAAATAATCCAAAAAAATAAACAATAAAAGAATAAATTTTAAAAATGTAAAAAAAGGAAGGAAAGAAGGAAGGAAGGAAGGAAGGAAGGAAGGAAGGAGAAAAAAATTAAAAATAAAAAGGAGAATCCAAAACACAAAGAAATATTCTTTTCTTCTACTCACATCAAAGATCTTTACATGAAAGATCTCTGAATGTCTAGAAGTGGTTATTAGCATAAGAAATGAATGAAAAATCCAGTGTTTCAAGAACAGCATACCAAGAAAGGTTGATGGGTCTACTGCATGGTTTAAGACATTTCCAGGAGGTGATATGGTGACCAATTCTTGGCATAAATAGTCAAAATCTTTCCACCTTAGGATACCAACATGGGATTGAATGATCATGACTCTCTCAGAAGGTAGTGTTACCGTGTTTATTCACCAAATGTTGAACACCTCCTCCGTGCCAGACACTGAGCGCTGCAAGTTATGTAAGATATCAATCCTACTATCAAAAGCTGATGGTGGGGCACCTGGGTGGCTCAGTCAGTTAAGCAGCTGGCTCTTGATTTCAGCTCAGGTCATGATCTCAGGGTCCTGGGATCAAGCCCTGCATTGGGCTCCTGGCTCAGCAGGGCATCTGATTCAGGATTCAGCTTTCTCTCTCTCTCTCTCTCTCTCTCTCTCTCTCTCTCTCCCCCTCTGCCTCTCTCCCTGTCACTCTTGCTCACATTCTCACTCTCTCTCTCTCTCAAATAAATAAGTCTTTAAAAAAAAAAAAGCTGATGGCATTCAATATATTAGTTGCTGTGAGAGAGGTAAATACAATATACTTTGGAAACAATATCCCACCTAAGGGAGTTGAACAATGGCCTCACTGAGAAGCCAACTTGGAATTGTATCTTTAAAAAGATGAAAAATGGGGTGATGGTGTTCCAGAGAGAGAGAGACCAAGGCCCATCAGTCAAGCATCAACAAAATAGACAAAAATAGATGGAGTTTCTGCCCAGTGACTGTCAGGTAAGGAAAAGAGACATTTAACAGATTCTTAAACACATGATCAAAATTACTTACCAAGCCCAGCACCTTGCAAAGTGCTACAAAGATGTACAAGCAGTACTACTGCAGCCCGCTCCCAGAGCATTCAGTGGAAGGGTGGGGAGGAGCCTGACTCAGTCTGATCATTAGGGGAGGCCTCTCCAAGGAAATGACCTTTAAACTGGGACCTGATGGAATCAGTCAGGCAGATGGGAGTGGGTGGGGACAGCATTCCTGTCTTGGGCAAAAGCATGTGTTAGAAGTAGCCAGAAGACCAGTGTGGTTAGAATGTAAGGTTCCCTCCAGGAGAATTAAGGGAGGAGATGGGAAGAGAAGGAGGCCATGGGGGCAGGTGAATCCAGATGGTGAGCAATTGAATGCAGGATGTCCAAACAGAGCACCTCAATGACCCCCAAGTCTCAAACAACCCGAGAGGCTAGATGACAGTGAGCAAAGAGAACTTAACGCATGTTCTAAAAGTCACACATTTCATGCTTAGGGCAGAAGCTCTGATTCCTGGCTACAAGACATGGATCATGACATTAGCTGTTTGTGAAGCTCTTGGGGCCCAGACTTGGGGCCAATGCCTTCTGTGCTACCTTGTTCAACCTCGCAACGGCCCTATCAGCTAGCTATCACAGGCCTGCTCCTCGGTCTGCAAGCTCGACTGGTCCCAGAAAATGGTTGCGTCCTCCGACTGTACAAGTGAGGAGCGGGGTTTGGCTCTAAAGTCCGGCCCTTGGTCATTCCATCAGGCTACCTCTGAAGGAATCAAAATCTTTAAGAATCTTGAAAATTCAACAGCTCAGCAATATCACCCTCCTCGAGCGGCACTTCAGCAGACAGTAGGTTTACAAGAAACGCTAATTCCTTTTTTTAACGTGAAAGGTGAATGGGAACTCCAGGGACCTTTTAATTTTCTCTCCCTTCCATATCTGGGCTTTAAGCCCCTGCTGTTTTGAATTCCATTTCGAATGAAAAAATAACCAAAAACCACTCTCTGCCAAGCCATTTGGATTTAAAACAGACTGGCAGAAACCTGGAAAGAGTCAAGATTCTCCTTAATATATCAAATACAGCAGCCAGACCCAATCTGAGAGGCTTTGCTCCATTTTGTAGAGAACAGGCCGTATTTTGAAAATGGATGAGTAAGGTTCACTGTTGCGACTTGTTTCAAGGTCTGGAGGCCAGGCCTGGTTTTGATCTGACAGGCCTGGGTCTCCAAATGTGGGTTATTCCTTCGCAGAGACTCAGAGAGGCAGCTTGCTCACCAGGCACAGCCCTGGAACAGTGTCCCTTTGAAGACTTCCTCTGTGGGTCTTAAGTGGGATTTGGTGCCCATTGTGGAATCACAGTAATGAGCTCAAAACTAATGTTTTTCATTACGCCAGCAAATCAGTCAGCCCCTCTGTTTGCTCAGGTGTGTGGCTGTGTGCCCCATGCCCCGATCTCTATATAAGAACAAAATAAATATTTTCAAAAGGAAGAAAGAATTGAAGACGAAGGAATGTCACAACTGGTGGGATAGGAAAAAATGAGAGAAAGGAAGCTCTGGTCTCCTTAAAGTAAGATATAATTGCCATCTACTTTCTTTACTAATTGGTCACCCTCCAGTCTGTGAACGAAAAAACAAACAAACAAACAACAATCTGCTAATGATGTGGCAAGATCCTTCCAATTAATTGGGGCTCATTCAGAGGCTTGAGCAGCGCCAGTAGATGGCACCAGAGGGCAGACACAGCGCTCCCTGCTTCTCAGGGTGTAAAAGATTTGAAAAAGCCCAGTCAACAAATTCAGCTGGGACAAGAAGAGCAGGGGCGGCGTCCTCCTTCCGAGAGGACCAAGCATAAACACATTTTTTACAGAATAGGGAAACATATGCTCTGGAAATGTTCTTGCTCTACCAGCCAGAGGCCAGGAAGTGAGCACCAGATACTGTTTACAGGGCAGCTCGTATTTCAGAATGAAGTAGAAGGCTCAGCAGGTAGGGAGGCCTAGAGAAGGAGAACCAAGCTTGCAAGAAGCCCACGCTGCGACGGAACTGTGGAGGGCTGGGCTCAGGAAACCCGCTGGATAAGGCGATGGAGCCTAATGCTATCGGGATAAACCCACCTGCCTCCACAGAGGGACCAGCTGGGGGAAATACAAAGTGCTAGAGCTAGGTTAAGATCCTCCATATGTGACCTTGACCAATTCTCGTCCCTTCTGAGCAACAGTTGACTCATCCATGGAAGAGATGCAATAATTGTAAGCGAGAGACAAAATCTGATTTATAGAGAATGCTTAGCACAACATTCAACATCCAGCAATCTCTGAAAAACTCCTCCAGCTGTGGCACTAAAAGCCCTTTCTCTGGGAATGGGTACAATCAGAAAAGACGACTTTCTCATCTGTGTCACCACCGCGTCTGATAACACACTGATTCTCTCTGGGATTGTCACATTATTTTACATTTTATTTACTTATACAGGTGCTCAGGTTGGGCGCTCCTTTAAAGTAAGGGCTGTGATGGTAAAGTTCTCCTTACATTCCCAGAGTCTATCAGGGCCCCTCGAACATAACATCTGTCGAATACAGGAGCTTTGCTTGTAAGCAAGTTGTACCAACCTACCAAGCTAAATGATTCAGATACAGAATTATGGCCACATCTCACTTTCTTTTTCTTCACTGTGCTCAGGAAAGAAAATAGAAAATACTGCAAACCCGGTGATGAAAATCAATTTTGAATTTTTTGTTTTAGCTGAAGACCAAACAGGAGCCAGATGCTAAGCAGCCATTTTCAATATTGGCCAGCTTACCCAGCCAAGATTCTAAATAAATTCCAAGACACACCTGCAAGAGTAGACATTGTTCTATGATCTTAGTGTCACAGGTTAAGATTTGGACATGTGGCATTCTAGTCTACGCAGGCCTAAGAGAGATGCTAAAGGAAAGAAGAATGATCTGAATGGAAGTAAATAACAGGAGAGCAACAGAACCAGGGATGCCAATGTGGCCAATTTTAAACAGGGAATTGGAGACCACAAAACTTGGCTATTGTGGTCAGATGGACTTGGTTACTAAGTAGCCCCTTTGGGGCAAGTTACTTAATTGCTGAAAGACTTAACCTCTTTGTTTAGAAAATAGGGCATATTAGTCAGAATAGGTTAACCTATGCTATGGTAATGTACCAACTCTCAACTCTCAGTGATTTAGCAAAACAGAAGTGAATTTCTCACCCACCCAAGGTCTCACCCAAAGGCAGGTTAGTGGGAGCTCTTCTACACTCAGGGATCCCATTTCCTTCTATCTTGTGTCACTGCCATCTCATCATGTGGCTTCCAGTATTACTGCAACAGGGAAGAGAGAGTTGGAGAAGGCACACTGCCTCTTAAGTGCCTTAGTACAGAAGTGACATATGTAATTTCTGCTCAGAGTCCATTGTTCAAAATAAGACACAGTCCGAGTTTAACTGCAGGGGAGACTGAGTAATGTGGAGGGGCATAGAGATATTTGGGGAGCATTATGTATTATATGCCCCCGCTATATTTTAATATTTAGTTACAATAATTGAATCGGGATTAGACCCTGCTGCATGAACTAGAACAGCCAAATAACAGTGGCTTTAAAAAGTTAGAGGTTTATTTCCTCTATTGTAAAAGAAGCCTGAAGAGGTGGGCAGCTCCACAATCATCAGCAGCAAAGGCTTCTTCTCTACCTCTCTGTTCCACCACTATTTGCATATGGCTTCCATCCTCAAGTCACTTCATGGTTTCAAGGTGCCCTCTAGGTGCAATGGCCACACTTCAGCCAAGATGAAAGAGAAAAAAGATCAAGGCAATAAAAGGCACCCTACACACTTTAAAGAGCTTTCTTAGAAGCTCACTCAGCAACTTTCATGTAGATCCCCTTGGCTACTCCTACCTACAAGACAGTGGATGATGTGTAGTCTTTGACATTTGTGAATGGGAGAGTGAACGTTGGGAAGGCTACTAACAGTCCATGCCAAAATAATAACACCCAATTCATGGGGTTATGGTGAGCACTTTACAAAGGTAAAAAATAGCTTTGCCCAGGAGCTATTATATGTGTCCAATAAATGTTAGATATTGTCATTACTGTTTTTATTAACCACGTCATCATTTTGGAAGCCTGATCTTGGTGGCAACACCTTAGGGATCTGTCAAGAAAGTGGAGCTAGTCTTTGGTCTCAGTGAGGAAGATTTGGAAGAGCAAGGCAGGGTACAAGAGCCCCAGACCCTGAGCTAGGGATTAGCAGTAGCACTCCAGAGGAGGCACCGAGGCACAACGTCGTTCTGGTGGGCTCGGCCAAGTCACCAGGGAGCTGAGAGTGTGGAAGGGAAGAAGCTGACTGTGGTAGCACGAGGGTTTTCTGAGGCTGACTCTGGTTAAGAGATGTAATTAGCAGAAAGAAGAACACAAGAAAAAATGGTGGAAAACCAGAAAGCATCACAGTGACTGCCTTCATTGGTACCTTTAGAATCCAATCTTTCTGTACCCTCAATTCCACGTATGTATTTTCTTGCTTATTGACCTCTTTCCACCTCTCTGAGATCACCTCACCCCTTCACTTGGTTTCTGCCACCACAGATCTCAGCCCTTCTTAATGCTACTGCTTTTTCACCCTTTTCTTCAGGATGCCATGGCCAGGCATAGCTTTTAGTACTAGGGATAGAGTGGGAAATAATACAGGCAATGCTCTTTGTTTGTAAAATCTATATAGCATGTTGGCTTTTTCCTTCCTTGGATTGGTGCCTTCTAGGTAATTCCTCAGCCTCACTGCTGGGACATCCTCTCTGGTAGGCCACAGTCTTAACAGTCCCAGTAGTCACTAAAACCCAGATATAAGAGGGGTAACTCAAATCTACATCCCACCTTCAGAGCCCATTTCAATGTTGTCTCAGAATCAGAGCAGGGCTAAGTCTGTGGCTGGAAACATTAGTGGCCTCATGAGGAGATGCTGCAGAAGAAAGAGCTAGAGTTAACAATAGTGTGACCAGCCTATACAACTCCAAATCTTCAGGTAGAACAATGAATAACTGCTTGTATCCATTATGGTTCTTGGGTTGCAAGAACAGAAACAGACTCCAATTAACTTAAGTAAGAGAGGTTTCCTGGAAGGATATGGGATATCACCAACAAAATTGAAAAGAATAGCTGAAGAGTCAGACTTCTGTCCAGAGTCTGGGGCAGCTCAAGGACTTTGTTTGAAACCCACGCCTCTGTTGGAAAGAATGGTCCCCAATCATATTTCTGTGCTTTTTCTTTCTCTACTCAAGGACATATTCCTGAGAGAAAGGGAGGCTATAGTTCTGGTCTGAGTTACATTTCTACCCCTTCTCAACTAAAGTCCAATTAATAGTTTCTACCAAATCTACAAGTAATAGGGTCTGATAGGTCCCCAAAGCAAAATTTGGGTGTGACTACCAGAATGGAGAATGAATGCTGGGTAGGCAAATACACAGGTGTCTACCTCCCCACTCTGGGTAATTATCCTATTCCCAAGCCTATGGCTTTAGGAGCATTTCATGAAGATGCATAAGAATGTGTCCTCCGGGAAACATTTTCAGTTGCAGAGAGCAAGACCATGGCTGAGTTATAATAATAATTATATATAATTTATATAATAAAATTGATG
This sequence comes from Nyctereutes procyonoides, assembly GCF_905146905.1. Classification (NCBI taxonomy): domain Eukaryota; kingdom Metazoa; phylum Chordata; class Mammalia; order Carnivora; family Canidae; genus Nyctereutes; species Nyctereutes procyonoides. The sequence goes on along the minus strand of NW_026575140.1, from coordinate 38,610,626 downwards.
CTCATGTTGGGAATTTGGAGTGGTATTAATAGAAATAACAATTGACGAGTGATTTAAAATCTGAAAAATACAGGATTTTATTTTTGTATTACTTGGATTTTTTGAAGTCTGGTATAGATTTTTGTAATTATAACTTTATGGATTTTTAAAATTAGTAATGTGTTCACATGGTTCATGCACCTTCCTCCATCCTGCCACCTAGAGCATGGATGCCTTCACCTTGAAACTTGGAGGCTGCCCTTTTGGATCATGAGGACAAAAACACAGGAAAGGCAGGATAGTGTGCAGAAGAAACCTAGATTCTGATGACTTTATGGAAAAAAGAGACATTATGTTAGCCCTGCTCTGTGTTGCCTTATACTTTTATGTATTAGAAAAAAAAAAGACACCACCTGTTAAAGCCACCCCTGTTTGAGGTTTTTCTGTTACAATCAAGCCTAATCCCAATTGCTTCTCTGAAGTTACACCACCAGTAAGTGACAGAGCACTGATTCTAACTCGATTCCGGAGCCTAGACTAGGTGAGGCAAGAGAAGCATGGAAGGTACAAAATTTAAGAAGGCGCTCACTCTCAGGGTAATTCAAGTGCTGACCATGCACTTGTAGGACTCTAAGAGTAGGTGCCTCCTATAATTTTGCACCTTGGGTGCTTCTCTTGCCTTACCCTGCTCAGCTTCATCAGCTCCCAGAGCATGTGCTTTCTAACATCACACTCATAGGACAGGGCCTAAGATCGAATCAACCTGTCGATATACCATGACCATGAGAAAGCAACTGGTCTTACTCTGAGATTTAAGAAATACCTTCTTTGGTATTAACTATGAGATGCAAGATTTTAAAACCTTCTTACATCTCCATTCCATAGCCCCCTGCTATTACAAGAGCTAGCTATTCTCATTAGCTGGCACGGGAGTGAAAAGCCCTTCTGAAATACCTCGCCCTCCCATCCGCTTTCCAAGCAGGCAGCCTTGTTTATATATCACTTCTCCTGGATGAATCATTTGTAGCAAGAGTACAGCTTCCACTTGTCCATGAGAAACTGTTCAAAACAATCCTTTCTATTCTGCAAAAAAACCTCAGGAATAACAATAGATATTCAAAATAAGACTGCTACTTGTCAACCTCTCAAAGTCAGGGAACAAATAAAAGTAACTGTGTGCCATCGAAAATCATTTTGAAAGAAAAAACAAAACCTCCTCGTGACTGCTTATTTTTTTGAGCTCCCACTCTCCACCTTCTTTATATTCTGCTTCCTGCAGAAGCCTTTCCAGTTCCTTTTGCTTCTGGTTTCAAGGCTTTATTTTCATATGATGCTTCCTGAAGTCCATGCAGAGTCAATGTGGGGGGAAGGGGAGGAGAGGGCTGGTATAGGGGCCAGAGTTCAATTGCCATTGACATTTTAGGAATTAGAACCCCTGAATCAGGGGATCCCTGGGTGGCTCAGTGGTTTAGCACCTGCCTTTGGCCCAAGGCGTGATCCTTGAGTCCCAGGATTGAGTCCCACATTGGGCTCCTGGCATGGAGCCTGCTTCTCCCTCTGCCTCTCTCTCTCTCTCTCTCTCTCTCTCTCTCTCTCTCTCTCTCTCTCTCACACACACACACACACACACACACACACATGAATAAATAAATAAATCTTTTTGAAAAAAGAACCCCTAAATCAAGGTTAGAGGGAAATGTAGTCATATCTCAATAAGGTATATATTTAATATGCTGAATTTATGTAGTACTACAGAAAGATTTCCAAAGAAATCCATTTTCTGTAGATCTCTGCCAAACTCTCAGGAACAGAGAAAAGGTAGGCAAAGAAACAGGGGCTGGAGAAGCTAATAGAAGAGGAGAGTGGGGTCTGGATCATAGCTTGTGAAGACACTGTCCCAGAGTCTTAACATTAATTCACAAAGCCCTGCCTCCCTTCAAAGAGAGTGCTTTTATCTCCATTTTACAGGTAGAAACAACAAGTTCAGAGAGATTAAGTAACTTGTCCAAGATCACACAACAAAACATTGCTAGTAAGGACCCAAATCCAGGCTGACTAGACTCAATACGTATGCTCTTCCAAGCGTGCTTTGCTGCTTGCAAAAAGCTCAATCTATTTCTTATTAGAGGGAAGATCAAGAAGGTAAGGCAAGAAACTGAGGATCTAGTCCCAGCATGAGGATATGGTACAAAACATTCCATTTCCCCCTGGGATTCCGTGCTCTTACCGATGGAACAAGAAAGTAGAACTAGGTGATTCTTCAACTGCTTCTGCTCTCTGACAGTCTAGATTTCCACATCTACTCCCATCAAAGGCATCCAACAAAAGCATAAAATAACAGGAAGGGTGAGCCAGGCAGGATCCCTCCCTGTGGGTCAGGAGTCCAGGAAAGGCCAGAGACAGCCACTGCAGGATAAATAAACTGAACTTGGTGTTCTTTGCACTCTCCCATTTTCTCATCAACCTTTCCAGCACCTGCCTCCATCAGTCAGGTACTCTGCTCCTGGCCTTGCCACCTCCAGCCCGCCTCAACTTGTAGCACCCCATCCAGGCTTGCCCGGATTCCTGCAGTGTTGAGTTAAAAGGCCTAATTGTTTTTTTTTTTTTTTTTTATCCAGCCAACTGGATGGTTCCTTTTTGCACATTTTAAGAAGGTACTACTCAGACTTGGGTAGGCATGGTCCCGAATCAGGATGTATAGCCTGGCAAGCAGAAGTATGGACTGCCTTTCAGCTCCTGCCTTCCCCGCTCAGCCAGATGCCTTGTGCAATACACAACTGACACGACTGTATGTGGCAGCCCTGGGATGAGGCCAACTGTTGATTCATTTCAGTGAGGGGTACTCCATTCATCCAATTATGCATGGCGGAGAGGGACCTAGGCAATATCTTGACCCCTTTCTCACCTTGATTTCCCATGTTCTACTCACCATACTGTTGATTTAGCTTCTATTTACCTCTTAGATTTTCCAGTGTTCTCCATCACCACCACTGCCCTGATCAAAAGAACATCTTTCTTCTGAACTACAGCACTAGCATTCTAACTGGCTTCCTTCCATCTACTCTGTCCTGTCTTGTGTTTATTTCTATTGTTGCAGCCAGAAGGTATGTGAACTCAATGAGTTTAGCACTGAGAGCTAGCAAATTGGAGGATCTTTTCAAGGTATAAATATGGCCATTCCTCTTCCTTGCTTGAACTTCTGAGTGGCTTCTCATGACTTGTTTGTTGTTGTTTTAAGGTTTTACTTATTTATTTGTGAGAGATGCAGAGAGAGGAAAAGACATAGGCAGAGGGAGAAGCAGGATCCCCGCAGGGAGCCCAATGTAAGACTCGATCCCAGGACCCCAGGATCACGACCTGAGCCAAAGGCAGATGCTCAACCACTGAGTCACCCAGACATCCCTTCTTATGACTTTTAAACTAAAGACAAAACTCTTGACCAGGCCTCCTGTACCATCAGTCACCTCCCTACACTTCCAGATTCACCTGACATTGTTTTCTTTTCAGGTCTCTTCTCCCCAGCTCTTCAGAAAAGTCTCCCATGAGCAAATTCTTCTTTCTAGCTAGGGCACTGATCCTCCTTCTTTGCCTGTTAACTCCTACTCACACTCTTAGTGTGTCAAGGGTCAAGCATTATACCTCAGCAAGGCCTCCCCTGGTCCTTAGTGTGTCAAGGGTCAAGCATTATACCTCAGCAAGGCCTCCCCTGGTCCCCCTGACTGGTCAGCCTCCTGTATGCTATCCCTCAGAAGCAAGGGCCTTCTTCCCTTTGCAGCACTCGTCAGAGTTCCACACGTATTTGTGAGAGTGTCTGACACTATCTCTCTCCACCTGGCTTGTACATCACACAGCGCCTGGGCTCATCGCTGTATAGTGTTGGGCACACAGTGTCTACCTGATAAATATATGTTGGATGAATGCAGGCTTGTCTGGCTTGGAGAAACCAACATTTAGCTATGACCACTTCTGATAATCTCCCCAAGTCATCTACTAGTTTAACGTCCCCCAACTGGGGGTGTAAAAGAAAGAGGAAGAAAAAAAAAACACAGAAATTAACAATAGACAAACCATCCCTTCATAGGTAACCAACTCCAACTCTGAAGGCATCTTCTATGAAGCATTGTGGTTAACTGGTTCCTGGCAATTATTTGTTGAATCAGTGAATAAAACCCAATCATTCAAGGCCCCAGATTGGATGCTATATCCACTAGAAAGACTCAGAAATAATCTCTGTCCAGTACATGTCCAAAGAATTTCATCATTCCCTCTTTGCTGATAGCTTATATCTTGTGTTACAGTTATGTGGGTAGATGCCTCATCTCATAGAGCACATTGTAATTGTCCAATTGATTCCTGCTCTGATCTTCCATCCCCCAACACCTAGCACAATGTCTGCTGTATAGTGCTCAAATAAAGTTTGGCAAAGGAATGAAGGCACAAAGAAATGATAAATTATGCTTGTTTAGCTCTCTCTCAGGGGTACAAACTGTTAGTTTGAATGTATTTCTGATTTTCCCGATCCTACATTATCTTCAAAAAGGCTACAGGAAAGGACTACTTGGGATAGCTTCAACTACTTTAAATTAATTAATTGTCCGTCATTTAGTAAGGCTCCATTGTGGGAAGCCAGGTTTTTGTTTTCTCTCCTGGTCAAGCATTTTCCAGTCTACATGATCTCGACAGCTTTCTAATTCACGTCAGAGACCTTCCAGTACCACATATGTGCCCCCAAGCATAACAGAGGTCAAAATCCAGTTTTGGTGATCTCAGAACCCACCGTATAATCATTTAGGCAAGTGCTCTCATGCTATTTAATTAAACTGCCAACATTTTCATTGAGTCCTTTGTTTGTACCAATGGAAAACAGGCATTAATACATAGAAAATCTATCCCTCTTATTAGTTTCTGATTAAAAGACAGTTTAGATATTGTGTCAGGATGGTGGGAGTCTCAACTCTTATCTGACCATGAGCTACCATTAGGATTCATATATGTGTGCTGAAATATGCCTACGAGTTGCCAAGTTTTAGAGCAGAGAGAGATCTTGGAGGTTATTTGACCTAAATGCCCATTTTACAGATGATGAAACTTAAGTCCCAGAAGAGAAGAGACTGGCCAAGTGGGTCATGGAATTGAGATGCACACTCAGCTAAAGAAATCTTGAGAGTTGAAGTGCTTATTTTATCTCCTGGGATATGACAGGCTTTTAAAATATTTTATCACTCCTATTTCTAATAACACCTCAGAAAAGTTGCATTGTCCACATTTTTTAAGTGAGAAAACTGAGCTCAGAAAGTTGAAATAATTTGTTTCAATGTCTCCTGTCTACGAAATCTTCCAGATAACAAAATTGGGGTTGAAACCCATATCCACCTGAATCTGAAGATGGAGCTTCTCCTACCACACCAGGGTGGTGAAGGTCATTGGAGCTTTGTGAAGAGCACATTGCTACTGAATAATGGGTTTGAGACCAAAAGAATGCAAATTCCAGACTAGAGAATTCCAGAGCAGAGATGTCATTATGATCCTGGCCTCCATGCCTCCCACACAACCACCACTAGCATCCTGAGTAGTCAGACCAATACCTTCTCAAAGTTTACGGTGCATACAAATCACCTGGAGATCTATTAAAAGTGCAAATTCTGGTTGAATAAGTCTTGAGTAGAGCCTGAGATTCTCTGGATTCTGAGATTCTGAGGTAATACAAATTCTCCTAGTTTGGGACCACATTTTCTGTAGCAAGGCTGCTGAAGATGTAACTGGATCTTCAAGAAGCAAAATTTATAGGGGTGAGGGAGGGCAGCTATGCTTGAAGAGCTGGAGGAAGCAAAATGTTGTATAGATATCATTTGATGAACATCTTACTATGTGCTGGCATAACACTAAGAACTTTATTGTACAATCATATTTAATCCTCCCTATAACCCTTCTAGTAGCTATTGGTGTCCACACTTTACAGATGAGGAAACAAACTCAGAGTTTAGGCAACTTCTCCAAATTCACATGGTTCTGTCTGATTCCAAAACTCATGCTCTTAACCACAATGCCAACTTCCTCCACAACAAGCATCTCCTTTACACTCAGCGATTCTGAATGGCACTTTCAAGGGGGAACGAGTCTTTGACTAACTGAGGGGGGCATCCCAAACTTAACACCAGAATGCTAGTGAATATCTTAGACCAGATGTTGATCAACTTGCTAGAGGAATGTACAAAGGATTCATTCACACCAAGACAGAAATAAGCATAAAAAGCTTAAGTGAAAAATTAGAAATAACTTACATGCTCCACAATAGAGGAATGGTTAAATAAAACATAGTATATTAAGCAATGGAAATACTAATTAAGCAATGAGAGTACCTATTTCAGTAATATATTTGCTAGGATAGTATAATATGTCTTGTGTTAGAAAAGACTGTGTGTGTGTGTGTGTGTGTGTGTGTGTGTGTAGGTATTCACACATAGGAAAAGATTGGAATGAGGTGTTCCCAAGAAATTAATATGAGTAACCTTTTAGGTGGTATTATTATTCATTTTTTTCCTTTCATTTTCTTTTCTTTCCTTTCTATACCTATCTGTACTTCTTATTTTTCTATAACAAGGGTAAATCATTTGTACAATTAAAAAAGTAAATAAATATGCAAGTTAAGCTAAGGAAAAGTTTTTCAAAAGGGGCAATGAACGTAGACATGCATTACCAGAGAGTAAAATACATTATAAAGCTGTAAATATTATAACAATTTAGGGTTGGGAAATACTAGACTGACAAGTCAGTGGAAGAGAATAAAGTAAAATATAAGATTTGGATACCTAAATAATTTACTATCTCTCTTTACATGAGAAGGCTTTTCTAGAAATAATATAAAACTATTGTATGGCCCTCTAAAATGCTACATACGCAGACAGTAGATCAATGACAAAGTAGGGGGAAATATTTCTAATATATATGACAAATAATCAGGACTAGTCTTCTTAATAGATAAAGGGTTCTTATAACTCAATAGAAAAATTGTCAGAAAACATAAACAACTATTCAAAAAAGGGGCAGGGGTTAACGGGCAAGAGAATGAATCCTAGCTTTGGTAACATTTAGAAAGGGGGCACTGTTTTTTGCCATGGTCCATCCTGATCATCAGAGTTTTTATGTAACTCTCAAGGTAGAAATTCAAATCAAACTAGAACAGGAACAATCTCATGAGTCATATCTGACCACTGAGGTTCATCAGCAGCTTAGTGAGAGAGGGATCAGAAATGAATACCGGTAAACTAGTGTGCACAATTCACAGTTTGGGGAGGTTTTTTGGCATGCAATTAGGCTTAAGCTAACTGCAGAATGAAGCAAAGAAGGAAAGGAAGTGACATGGCATCAAGAATGAAAAGGTGTAGCTAAAGGGGCTTAAATCCCAGCTCTTCCTCTGACTGTGTGTATCCTCAGGCACCTCACTAAATTTTCATTTCCTCATCTGTAAAATGGATTCAAGGAATCCTCTCCACAGTGGTTTTCTGTGGGAAAAATAAGATCTCCTTTGTAAAGTATGTAGCATCACTTAGTGAGTCCTCCATACATAGTAACTATTATGACATCCCCAGAATTATTGTTATCACCCATGTGAGGGCAGGAACAGGGACAGGAGCTGCGTCTCCCCTCTCCTCACCCCAGTACTAAGCCTATAGAGCAGAGCCCTATAATGACTGGGTTGGGGAGGGCAGCACAGCACTGTGGCTGCATGGATAGAGTGTGGCTTTATCTCATATCCAGAGCCCTGTGCCAGGGTTGACTCCCACGGACGGGGAACCTCTCAGGACCTCTGATTCCTCATGCAGAGAGACCATTGGTGGTGCAAGCTGGAGAGATCAAACTAAAGGGGAAGGCCTTTGGGGACATACTCTCTGAGCTGTAAAGCTGTCAGCCTCAGCCCTGCCTTCTCTCGCTCACAGATGTCAGTCCTTGAAGCAAGTCTATGCAGCAAAGTTTACCTCTAAGTCGCTTCAGGAGCCTCATCAGCCCATCCAGCAGGACTTAGAAGATGTTGCCAGACCAGGAATCTGCTAATTAGCCAGGATCAAGCAGTTCCTAGCCTCGTCCAGGACATTAAGATCCAGCTGATTGGAAAACTCTGGGAGACCCTAGAATATCCCCTTAATGGCCATCATTACCCAAACACATGCCACATAGCCCTCTTTCCTGCACCTGCACTGCCAACCAGACCATGACCTGACATCCGGGGACCGACCAATAGCTGACATTTATGGAAGGGTGTCTGTGTTCTGAGCCTAATGCTAAGTGTCTTACCTGCATTGTTTCAATGAATCCTCGCAGATCTAGGAGATAAGAATTCTCACATCTTACCTACGGATCAAGAAATGGAGGTTTACAGAAGTTTTAAGCACAGAAATTAATTAATTGAGGGTTATAGGTCAGGGCCTCAAAGCCAAGTCTGTCTGACTATGAACTCATTATGCTGCTTCTCTAGGAATTATTTTGCAAACGTCCCCAAGAAGAGAAGGGACCCACCCAAGATCACACAGCTAGTAGGTACCAAAACTAGGATTCAAATCTATAGCTCTCCAATTCCAAAGCCATGCACTCCCCATGACACCATGCTGTGCTCCCTGGTCCAGCCTCTAAAGTGTCCCTTCCCTGAGCCTAGAGCCTGCTTTTGTCCCAACTCATTGGTTGATGGCCTGGAACCATGCCTGACATTTCTCATCTCCTTTCCCTGGGGGTTGTTTCTAGAGTCTGTTCTTGTCAATGGGACACCTGCTGTGCATGGACAGATCTTGCCCAGAGGTGATAAATCCCGGCTGGGTTCCAGAGAATGCAAAGAGAGAGTTCCCACTGCTGGTGCCACATCTACTTTTGAGAATGAGAAGCTAACTAACCTATCCTCTTGGTTGCTACATTGGGTCTTCAAAGTTACCCTGCTCCTAAGCTGACTTGGAAGAGGCCAAGACATCAGTGGCCCATCCCACCTTCTCCCACTTCCTCATCCTACTCCTCAGGCAGGCATGTTAAGAACCCATAATGCCTTGTACTCAAGACCCATGACAACCGTGCGCTGCTACTTTTTACTGTGTTTGTTCATTTCCAATTGTAAAAGCAACAGGCTCATTGTGTTATTTCCCACTGCTCTGACAAACCCGCCTCTCTGCAGCAGTGCTGTGGGAGCATAAAGGGAGCCAGAGTTGCAGATGAAGTATTACAACCGGCCTAAGTACAAATTAAAATCCCCCCAAGGTGTTCAAAGGATGCCACAACTGGATCAGTTTGCACATAAAGGCTCCCGTTCAAATGGAGGGACTCAACAGAGGAAGAGGCAGACTAAGAAACAGAATATTTAAACGCTTCCAATCATTTCCTCAGAAAGGCTTTCCGCATCTCGTTGGAGGAGCGAGTCATCTTCCTGTGTGAGGTGTTCTAACTCACTTCCGGTGAGTAATGAAAGGGGCATTCAGGCCTGGACACAGCCACCGTGCACGAGGTGGAGCCCACGGCGCTGCCACTTCCTCTTCAGAAAACAGAGGTGCCGCCTCTTGGGCCCCATAGCTCGCAGGCCACCAAGCAGTGGGGTTCCTTAGGGGCATCTGCCCACAGCCTGCGCCAGCTCTCTGTCCAGTGTATCCGTGATGGCTGTGACTCACAGGGAGCTCACGCCGGAAGCCATTTGCCGGTGCAGGCTCTGCTGCCTGAAATTCTCCAGCCCCAAGGCAGGTCTGTGGTACTGGCAGGCGGCAGGCGTGCACCAGAAAGCAGCAAGGATCCAGCCTTACCTCGGACTGCAGCAGCATAAAGAGCAAAAATCCAAACCAGCACAAGCGGGTGGGTGTGACGCATGGGCTCGTCTGTGCAGTAGGCTGGAAACCACACATGGTAGGTATGGTGGAGAGTGCAGATGCGTGCCAGACGTGCAGAAAGCTATGTGCTATCTAGGTCAAACGTGGCCCTTCCGAAGAGAAAAGATAGGAAAAGAACCCATTGCTCCGAAAGCAAATCAAGCAGCACAATGAGAGACTTGGTGTGTCCGAAACCCCCATCCTACCTCTAAGTTGGATTAATCAGAAGGCCTTCAAGTGATCCCCACAGACACAGCCTGCAAAGGGGGTGTTGGAAGTGTTGTCTCTTCTCCTTTACACAAACCGAACTTCAGAGAGGTTGAGCTGCCACAGACCACACCAGTAGTCAGTGGTCCAGTGGCATTTGAACCCACATCTCTCAGACTTCCGCACTCTTAGCTTCTTCAGAATTCATTTCCTTCTGATAGAAATTTTTTGAAACCACCCGTGGGCACTGCCATAGCTTGGAGCCAGACACACTCATGACACGGTGTTGAATGAAAGGGGGAAAAAAAGGAGAAAGAGGGCAGAAGTTCTAGATGTGTTGCTAACTATGTGACCCTGTCACCAATAACTTTAGTCACCTTAAGGTTTAACTCTGTGATTGCCTTGAGAAGTTGTTCAGGGGAGGTTCTATGATGCCATCTCCCATATAGACCCTTAAAAATTATAGTTTTCTCATTCATTCATCCTTTGTTTATTTATTCCACCACTCAGTAAACATGCATTGATTACTCAGTAACAAGCATTGGAACAAAGGGATAAATAAGGCCCAGTCCCTGCCATCAAGGTAGTCATGGTCTGGTGGAGAAGAAAGGCCTCCAAAGGGAGTCATCCTGCAGTAAGATTGATGGGCGTCACAGGGAGAAAACGTTATAGCAGTAGGAACAGAACAACTAATTCTGCCCAAAGGGCTGGGGGAAATTACAGAGAAGGTGACAGTTGATCCAGGCTTTGAAGAACGAGTCATGGTTAGCTAGGATGGATGTGCTTCATGTCCTGTCCTGTCTAGGCACAGTCTGTGCCTTCACCCCAGGTGACGTGGACACCGCCATCTTGAATAAACAAGCAAACACATGGAAGGATGGTGTAGGGGTAGGAGAGTCAGGCAGTCCTGGGTTGGAACTGGAGCCCTGCCACTTACTAGCTCTGCCCTAAGTCTAAGTCTCTATCATGGCAAACTTTTGAAGTGCTTCTCCTTTTTTCTTTTTTTGGCAGCTTTAAAAAAAAATCCTTTTCCGAACCTCCTTCTTCTCAATTGAAGGCCCTTCTACAAACATATGAAGTGCCTACCATTGCCAGGTAGTTGGCAGGTACTGGGTAGGGGAGGAGATGCAGAGGCAAGTGGGACAGTCCTTGTCCCCCTAGGAGCACAAATATGTTGGGAGGCATGGACACTGACAGCCATTCAGTAGACACAGTGGGATGTGCCCCACGGTGGTCCCTTCCAGCAGGACTATGGGGGCACAGAGGAGGGGCAGTTAATGCTCAAGGCTCCATCCTCAAGCCATGGCCACTTCCTGAAGCTCCATTTGGGGTCCTCCAGGCTTGCGTGGCACTGTTGGGTGATTTATTGCAACATTTAGAGCTAGAGTGGAATTTTGAGATCATTTTACAAGTGGGAAAACTGAAGCCCAGGAAAGCGGAAAGCATGGGTAGCAAGGGACAGAATCTGATTCAGGACCCAGACCTCTGGGCTTCTGTGTCTTGCTAATTTTCAGCAGTGATGAGATACCTGAATCTTCTGCCTCTTTTTATCCTCCCACCTGCCGCCATTCCCTGTGGTCTCAGTCAGCTGGGTGTAATAAGGCAGGACAGGTACTCGGAATAAATGTAACATTTCTCAGTGGGATATTTGAAATTATGGAAACCATTTTTGGACTCATTTCCAAAAGTTTCTCTAGCGAGGACGTTTATTTTTCGAGCCAAAGTATCAAGGATGAATTTGGTGTAGATGAATGTCTTTGGTGAAAGGTAGTAGATGGAAAACATCCTGGCATGGGGTGTTGGAAGCCCAGCTTCCAAGATCAGCTTTGCCAGTTGGTTGCCTTGGGGCCTCAGGCAGATCACTCTCCTCTCATGGCCTCCAGTGTCCCCTCAGCTGAAAAGACGGCTGAACCCATGAGATCCAGGACTCTGTCTACTGTGGTCTCTCCAGGGCCCACAGCCATGCACACAGTAGGGACTCAACACATGTTTCTTTTACAAGCAAAATACCTTCAAAGTCACCAGCATTCACTGAATAGGAGTCCATGAAATCATTTCCAAAATCTAAAGTTTGTCTCTGTTCATTTTTTCCCCTCTCTCTCATTAGAAGCATGGTTACCTCCCCACCTCCCCGTCTCTTAGCAACAACATGGAAGGGTTGACTGTTCTGAAGCACTTCTCAAGTTGCGTGACCTGGCAGCTGTGAATTATTCTGTGTACTCTAATATTATCGTTTCAGCATTGCTCCCCCTCCGCTGTCACTCCCCGGGCCTCCTGCTCAAAACCACCCGCTCAGCGCCTCACCTCACTTGTTGCTGAAAACACACCCTGATTCCACCTACCTTCACCCAGCTTGTTTGTTCAATTGTTCAGACACCAGAAAACTGGATGGAGCGATGTATTTTAGCGGGGGCACAAGAGCGCAGTGAGGCAAGGTAAACACTTTGCAATACTTGCAAATCCCAGATCTGAAACCCATACAACATTTTTCTAGAGTCTTCCATTTGTTATTTTGTTGTACAATGGATTAAGCAAACAAACAAAAATTTTAAAACAAACAATAATGACTACCATTAATTGAGCACCTACTCTGTGTCAAGCAACTGCACACACTTCCCTGCTTTATCTTCTCGAAAGTCCAAGGAGCACCCACTTTTACAAATGAGGGAACTGGAGCGCAGAAATGCTGACGAACTTCTCAGGGTCACACAACTGGTGAATAAATGCTGCTGTGGCACTGAATCTGGATCTGCTGTCTGATTCTCGAAACTAGGGTTATAAAATTGAGAATAATCTGAAAAATGTTGGCCCGCAAGAATGACCTAGCAAAAAGAGAACAGAATGGCAGTTATAGACCATCCAGTTCTTTCTCCACCCACTTTATTTCAACTCCTAAAACTGAAATAACTTGTTTTCTGTTGCTCCAATATAGAGAGCTGACTAAAAAGGGGCCTACAGAGGAGATGCCTAGCAATTATTAGGCCAAAGAAAGTTCAGGTTAGCCCTGGTAGTTTATAGATGAGAAACTGAAACTCAGAGAGTTGAAGAAGGCCACCCAAGTTTACCCATCTTAGCAGTAAGCAGCAAAGCCAGCCTTATGGCTATCAAATTCTATGCTTTCCATCTATGAGAGGCATCTGAGCACCTGTGTGTGAGCCCACGGCTCAGAGGTCTAAATGAGATACTATCCCAAAAGTATCTGCCTGGCCTTGCCTTACACATACGTAAGTAGCTGTTGCTGACCCAAATCCTCTTTTGAACCTCAGTCTCTTTGTCAGTAAATGGGGTTGGCGAGGGCTCTCCACTCATACCTTTGTTAAGAAATTCCACTGAGTTCTGAGATGCAGCAGAGCTTTGTAGTATTTGCTTCCCAAACACGAGCTCTAATCTTTTGGGGCCCTCAGGAAGGGCCTTTCATGTTCCTGCATGATTTCCCAGGTGGGCAACATTAGAATAAGGTTGTAGCCCCTGCCCCGGGCTTCTTATGATTATGGATGATTATGAACCAGGAGAAAGAAAAAAAGACAGGAAAAATATTAGAACTTCTGTCCACATGTCTATTTCACCTTCTCGACCTTCTTCCCATCTTGGCACTAGCTTTGACATCACTGAAGCCATTGGCAAGGAAGGCCGTTGGTTAGAAGGTCGTAGAGGAATTCATGCAGGGTGGGCCAGCCTAGTTTAGAAGAGGGCTCAGAATGTGGGAGGCAACGGCACCACATATGTCATGAGGCTTGAGGACTGTAGGTTCTCCCCACGTGCCTGAGCCTGGATTGCACACGAAGCAGTGAAAGCCAACAGGGGCCAGGGCGATTCCATTCTTGGTTCACCAGAGTTCCTATCACCTCCTCTTTCCTCTCTACCCTCTCTCGAGGCCCTCTTTGCAAGATGAAAACAAATCCTGACCTCATGTCTTTGATCTTGCTTCCTCTAGACTCCAGATAGTCACCTTCTTTCTTACGGGTGACACCACCCCAAGTAGTAAGTTATGGGGGAGCAGGTCAAGGAAGTAGAGCCAGGTGGTACAGAGAAATACTGCAAGGAGTCTGCCTGGGGGAGGACGGAAAGAGAAGGAAAGGTACTAGGGGGACAGCTGGGTTTAAGCTGGTCACACACACGTGTATGTGTGTATGCATGTGTTGAGACCAAAGCCCATTTACATGCCTTTGGAAATAAGCCAATAGAAAAGAAAAGGCTGAAAGGACAGGGGCCAAGGCAATAGCACAGGGTTTCTGAGAAGGTGAGAAGGGAGGTGGCCCAGAGCTCAGAGGCAGTGATTGGCCTCACTCAGGAGGAGGGACCACTCTTCCATTGTGGTAGGAAGGGAGGAGGGTACCAAGGAGCAGAGGTAAGAGCACCAGTGTGCCCACTCTGGCAGACATGCCAGCAACCAGAGGTCACTACTGTCTCTCCTTCTTCTGCGCACAGCTATGGCCTCACGCCAAGCGCTGTCTCCAGTCTCTGTGTCCGTGAATTGCCATCCTTACCACAACCTGCAAGGCAGGCATTTCTAAAACCCCCATTTTATAGATTGCCCCACTGAATCTCAGAAAGCATGTGAAATTACTGAAGGTTGCACAACCAATATTATTAATGAAAATAGTGCTGACACAAATACAGCCCTTAGTCTGTGTCAGTCTTTATTCTGAGTACCTTTCTTCATTAACCTATTGAACCCTATGAGGTAGGTGCTATTACTCTCCTGACTTTACAGATGAAGAAACTAAGAAACTGGATGATTAGATTATTTGCCTAAGGACAAACACCTTTAAAAGCACTTGAACCCAGGGACACTTGGGTGGCTCAGTGGTTGAGCGTATGCCTTTGGTTCAGGTTGTGATCCTGGGGTCCTGGGATAAGTCCCGTATCAGGCTCCCTGCATGGAGCCTGCTTCTCCCTCTGCCTGTGTCTCTGCATCTCTCAGTGTCTCTCATGAATAAATAAATAAAATCTTAAAAAAGAAAAAAGCACTTGATACCAGACTATCTGCCTCCCAGGTCAGTATTTGGAACACTTCTGTCATTTTGGTCGTAGGAAACAAAGTGACACAGATCAAACTCATTTGTCTGATTCTAAGGGCCATACTTTGCTCACATGTCAAGGGATGAGGCTGCATAAAGGCAAATCAGCTTTGAGAGTTGAATGCTCTGTACCACGATCTAGTTAGGATGTCTAAGAACAAGTAATCAGTATCCCCAAAAGGCTTCCTTCTTCGCTAAAACTAGTGGCAGGGCTCTCCTAAGTTCTCTAACAGCTGGGGTGTCTCTATAGTGGGGGCGAGCAGGTGGGGAAAAGTTAAAACATGGTACAAATTTAACTGATCAACAGCATCTGTCACATACACTCAAAGTGAGAAGTCTTCATTTCTTCAGGAAGTCATTTATGGATCAGTAGTGCTGGTGGTCATGCCAGCATGAGGCTCATGGGAGAGAAAGCCCATGGCTCTTGCTCTCTAAGGAGCTTAGACACTGGGACTTGGAACAACCTCTTTTTTTTTTTTAAGATTTTATTTATTTATTCATGACAGACACACACAGAGAGAGGCAGAGACAGACAGAGGGAGAAGCAGGCTCCATGCAGGGAGCCTGACGTGGGACTCAATCCCGGGTCTCCAGGATCTCACCCCTGGCTGAAGGTGGCACTAAACCGCTGGGCCACTGGGACTGCCCTGGAACAACCTCTTAAGAGGACAAGTCCCTCTCGGTGTGTGGCAATGTCATCCAAAGGGTGTTGGAAACAGAGGGGAATGCTGTGTCTGCCCGGGGAAGGAACTGAGGCACAAGCTTGACAGAGGAACCATCACTTTTAAGGAAAGAAGTTTGCCAGAAGAACAAGGGAAGTGAGGGCATGTGACTCAGGCTGAGAGGTCACAGGTGCCAAGTCAGAAAAGCATGGAGAATATGTCACATTCTGGGGAAGTGTTGTTCAGTATGACTGCCCCAGAGATGCCAGCTGTGGGGGTGGGTGGGTGATGCAGCTGGAGAGGTAGGCAGGGGCCAGGTCCTGTTGCCATGGGTGCTGTACGCCATACACCTCAATGTAACCTCTAATCCTCAGGCACTGAGCGGGGCACTTGATGGGATGAGCACTGGGTGTTATTCTATATGTTGGCAAATTGAACACCAATAAAAAATAAATTTATATAAAAAATAAAAATTAAAAAATAAGAGTCAAGAACAAAGAAAAATAAAATAATAATAATAATAATAATAATAATAATAATAATAAACCTCTAATCCTTCCTACCACCCTGGGCAGCTGTGCTATGACTGCAGGTTTCCCCCAGCCAATAATGTTCCCAGATAGTTCAAAGCTCTGGTGGCTTGCTGCTGTGGTCCTGAGTGTAGTTCCCAGGACAGGGGCTTGGTGACCCTCTGGCTGTTAGGGCTGCGAAATCAATGCTGAATGCTATTTTTGTTTTTTGCCTTTTTCCCCCCCATAAAAGTGAAAAATTCCTCTTTGGGTTTCTTTCAGTTAGCAGAAACAAGTACTAACGAAGGTCTTTCATGAAGGCAGGGTGGTGTAACACAAACTTTGGAAAAGCAAGGGATGCCTGTATTTCTAATTTACAGATAAGAAAACAGAGGCTCATAAGAATTAGCATACCAGAGCTGATAAGATGCAGATCCAAGGTTTGAACTCAGGCTGGCCCGAGGCCAGAGCCTACACTCTTTCCACTCCACCACAATGACTGCCTCAACTAGGCCTCTAAAGCTATCGCTCCCTATTATGTAACCAAAAAAATAAAAAATAAATAAATAAAAGGCCTTTATTTCTATGGTGGCAGTGGCGATGTCTTCCAGAAACTAAGATTTGTTCCCTTTATAAATGAGGGGTCAGTGCATTTTTTTCCCCCTGCTCATTAGAAAGGCCTGCTTCCTACCAGAATGAATAATGAGGTTGTAGCTGTCTGCATTCAGCCATAGGAAGACGCATAATTGTATTTCTTCCATGATGGAAGAACCAGCTGTGGCACTAATAAAAATGACTGCTTTTCAATTCTTTCAACAGAGTAAATAAAACTCCCTTGTGATGAACAGCAAATTGGTTTCCTACAGAGTTGTCACATCTGAAAGGGTGCAATGAGGGGGTTGGGAGAGAAGGTGGGGTGAGAGCTTAGCCAGTGGTTCTACTCAAGCAGCGTGCTTTCTCCAAGTATGCAATCCTAAAGTGCTCTAGGGAGGAGAGATATTTTTAACTCCTTTCAGGAAATTCCCAAGTCTGGCAAAATAATACACCAGTATCCTGGCATATCCTGGTGGAAAGGGGGTCTCACTTATTAACAACAGCAGTCCACAAGCCTTCCAAATTTGGGGCACCAATTCTTTTCCAATTTACGTATTCCACAGATATGTATTCGGTGCTGGCTAGTGGTTTATTCATTAATGGACTATTTATCGAGTGTCTACTATGTTCCGACACAGAGCTGTGCCTTGGGGAAGGGGCTCACAGTCTAACAGAGTGAGACACACGGTTTGTGACAATTCCTGCGGTAAGTTCTATAGACTGGAAATAAAAGCTGGGAATTTTTATAGTCTTTTCATTGTTTTGACAAATAGGATAGAAAAGCTGTTTTGCCCATAGCTTTAAGCCAAAGAGTTACAAACCAAGTCTAATAAAAGAGTAAAGATAATGTAGTTGGAAACAATAACAGAGGGAGACGTGATTCTGAAATTTGCAATAGATTGGTGGATAAGACAGGATTCCCATAGGAAACAGGTGGATGTCCAAATTAGGAGAGTTCGAGGAGAGTTTACTTACAAAGGAATCTTTTGTGTGCAAGGATGTGGGCAGGATGTAGGGGACCCCTGAGGCTGTGCAAGGACCCGGGAGTAGAAGAAGTGGTGCTGTTAGCACCCCAGATCCAAAAGAATAGGGAAGGACATTGGCTACAGGAACCTGGAAGGGAAGAGTTGTATGGGGAAGATCACCTTGAAAAGTGTAGTGATGGATAGCTGAGGATCATAGCCAGGGTGACCACACAGAAGGTGTCAGAGAAATAAATTGCTAATCTCACTGTCCTCTGCCCCAAGATTTTTTCCATCTTGGGGTCAAGGAAGTCTTCCTGTAGTGGAGATAGTGTCTGAGCTAGATCTTGACAGACGAATGAAGTTTGCTAGTTGATGAAGCAAGGGGAAAAGTCTCTAGGCAGAAAAAATAGAGCAAAGGCAAGAAGGTGGGAGGTGTACGGAAAACAAATCCTGAGAGACCTTTTTGATAGACTTAGAAGTTTGTCTTTTGTAACCTCGGCACTGGTCAGCCATTGAATGATTTTTAAGCAGGTGAATCGCATGACCATATTTGCAATTATGAAAATCCTGTTGGCTGAAGCATGAGAGAGGGGTGAGAGAGGGGTGCAGCTCGGAGAAGAGACAGGCTGGTGCAGTAAGTAGCAGATAAAGAGGGGAGCCACAGTCTTGGAGATGGAGAGAAGGGAAGATTTTGAAATAGTTGAAAGAAGTAGAAATGGGGCAGCCCAGGTGGCCCAGCAGTTTAGTGCCACCTTCGGCCCTGGGTGTGACCCTGGAGACCCGGGATCGAGTCCCACGTCGGGCTCCCTGCGTGGAGCCTGCTTCTCCCTCTGCCTGTGTCTCTGCCTCTCTCTGTGTGTGTCTCTCATGAATAAATAAATAAAATCTTAAAAAAAAAAAAGAAGTAGAAATGATGGTTGATTGAATGGGAGAAGGGTGTGCAGGGGAGGCAGGCAGCCAGGCTGATTCTCAGCATTCCGGCTAGGGTTTCAGTGGACCACACCATTGACCAGGACTTGGAAAGGAAAGAGGTAGCATAGGTTTGAGGAATAAAACTGAGATGGCTTTGCTCTGAGGCAGACTGAGTTCCCCATGCCTGCAGGACCTCTAGGTGGAGATGCCCACTGTGACTTGGGTAAGACTCTCAAGTTCAGAGCTGGACTGAGAGAAAGGTACAGGACACTGGAGCCCACTGGAGGTTAGGGCACGGTAGCACACAGGAAGAGCACAGACAGGGAGGGGACTCACTGGCTGGGCCACCTCCATGCCCTCACTGCAGGATGAAAATGGGAGAGCCTCCTTCGTTGGGTTGTTGTGAGCAGTTGACAGAAGAGACACATGTGAAAGTGCCTGGTGCATAGCAGATCCTAAAAATACTTGCAGAAATAGAGAATAGGTACAAAATGCTAAGAAACTTGGTTTTATGCTGTTTTCAGAAAAGAAACAGCAGCTGCTTTACAACAAACACCACAGTACTATCTCCCTGCCTATTTCCTTACACATCTGTCTCTTCTTGCTCCTTGGGCTGAAAGGGGATGGGAATTAGATCCCAGACTTGTCTGTGTTTCACATTCCCTTACATATTTGAAAAACAATTAGCACATAATAGGTGTCCACTAAATATATAGATATGGCTAATTGATTGTCTGGTGGGGGAAAAAAATGAGAAAAACCCCAAGCTGTAGATAGTCCCAATCACCCTAGTGCTTCTCTAAAACTCACAAACCGCTCACTCTCTCTCTGGGTCCTGTCCGTCTCCCACCGGAGAGACATGATTAATGTCCTTTCCCTATTTGAGAGTGGTGGTCCAAAGATTAATGAAGCCAGAATCCCTTGGAGATAACTTGAGTAAGAAATGGGCCGTATTGTTGTCTCACTTTAATTAATTTGAAAATTATCCTATATTGTTCAAATGGCAACTGACTCATCAAAAGTGGGTGTTTGGAAGTGATAGATGGAAAGTCTGAGGATTTTCTCATTAATTAATTTGGCTGTGAAAATAAGCACTGGTCCACAACCCCCAGTGAAATCAAAACAGACCAAGAGGTAATCAAAGAAATCGGGCTAGTGGGGAATGGTATAAGTTCTCCCCTCAGGCATAGACTCAGACTTTTAGCAGCTGAGTAATAATTTTATATAGGTGACATGTACTATGTGATTTTCTGTGTTTTCCCAATTTTCTACAATGGGTACATGGCATCTTACAATAAAAACTTAATTTTTAAAAAGTAAAATAAAAATATTTGTCATACATACATACCATATAGAATAAATACAGCATGTACGATTAGTACAATAATATAGAGTAAAGTAAATTCTATATTTTTCTCTTTATCTATGTCTTGAGACTTTTTAATTAGTATTCCATAATATTATTTGCCCCCTTATTCCATTACTGCGTGAACCAGGGGCCTTCACTTGTAAGCAACAGAAACTGCATCTGGCTAATTAATAGATGCCAGGAAGGAGTTTTTTGGAAAATACAAGAGAATTCAAAATTTCAAAAGGAAAGTGGGGAAATAGATTTAGAAAGGCAGGAAGAGGAAGCGAGCTGCTCCAGGGGTTTTGCAGGAACTGCACACCAGCTTGTCCAAGAGCCCCTGTGACGACCAGTGGCTCAAACCACTCACATGCTCAATTAGGAAGGGAAGTTCTGGACAGCTCAGTGAGGACCATGTTTCTGCCACGCGATGGGGGAGTAGGGCACCTTGCTAAGTGTCCTGGCCAGATTGTACCCAAAGGATGATTTACCCAAGCGAACTTTAATCCTAGCCCCATGGAGGTAGTATGGATGTTGGACAAACAAAAACAATAGATGCCCATCCCATGAAGTAATTGTTTCCCCTTCACCCAGAGTCTTTTTAGGTATAATTTCCATACAAGCAATAATGTTCAAATCAACCACTGATCCATTGCCGAACAGCTCTGACTGTTAGATAATTATTCCCTGAGTATGGATTCCACTTCTGTCTTCCTATATCAAAAGAGGGGTCAGACTGGCAGTTGGACTGGAAACAACTAGAACAGTTAGGAGATCAGTTGAGAAAGCTGGGGTGGGGAAGCTTGGCGGTGAGGAGACGACTCAGGTGAATGAGCTGTCATCACCACATTTCCCAAGGGCTGTCTGCTGCGTAGCAAAAGAATGAGTTCTAAAACAATCAATAGAGGCTCCAGGGAGGTAAGAATTGTCTCAACAAGCTGTAGAATTAAAACGGCCCCACTCTGGAAAGTAGGAAGCCCCCATTTCAAGGGGTTAGCAATTAGGAATTCCAGCGTGGGGTGGGCTTGGGTTATTTGATCGCTAAAGGATTCTTTGAACCCTGATAATCTATGGTCCTATGGTCCTTTGTTATTTGCAAACCTACTAAGTGACGAGCTGAAGGGCTCCTTGACTTTCAGTTACTCAGTCACATGCATACCTCAGGGCTCAGCTTCTCCTTTTTACTTGCTTTGCCAGCAAACCTGTATTTGTGGAAGAGTTCGCCAGGCCACTACTCGCTCTTGCGAGAGGATGTTGGCATTTCCTCAGCTGAGCATGACAAGCAGAGACAGAGGAAAGGAACAAGAGACAGGTTCAGAGTAAGAACTCTAGAATTTAAACCTCAGCTTTGCCACTTACATACTTGGGACCTTAGGCAAGTCGATGGGCTTTGCAATTCTCATTTTATCCATATGTAAAGAGTGGATGATGAGAAGAGTAAAAGTAGTAATAACCTGCTTTACAGAGTTAATTTAAAAAAAAAATGTAACACTTGGCTTTTTTCGAGTCTTAATGGTGTGTTAGATTATTTACATGGATTATTTGTTTCATTCATTGACTCATCCTGCCAACAATCCCATGATGTGTAGATTCCATTATTCCCACTTCACAGATAAGAAAACTGAGGTTTAGAGAGTTTAAATCATCTGCCTAAAAGATGGAGCTAAAATTAAAATCAACAGATCTAACTCCTTCAGCTGTGTACTTTATAATGCCAGACCACTGCTGTCACATGGGTGAGCACATATCATACCGGACTTAATAGACAATCTGGAACATGATAGGGACTCAGTAAATATTAATTTTCTGCTCATCATCCTTCTGATTTAATCTTATAAAAATTCTAGTTAAAATTCATCTTTAAATGTTGTGCCCCTGTGCTGCCTCAATCCTCCACCTGGTCACAAAATGGATGCAGGAGCTTCAAGTGTCAAATCAAGATCCCACACAGCACCCTTCTTGTTCTTTTGCAGGAGCAAAGAAAAGCTTTTCCTAGAAAACTCCTCTCACATCTTATCTAACAGATTTGTGTCCACAGTCTCATCCCTAAACCAATCATTGGAAAACAAGCATGATTGAATAACCCCAAGGCCAACCAGTCCTACCCCTGGAGCTGGTCCAAAATCAGCCTCTTCTTGGAGAGGAAAGGGATGCAGGTAGGTTACCAACTCTCTCCTCTACAGCCCTGTTATTCTGTTAAGAAAAAGAAGGCTCATAGGGGTTTAATTAATCTATCCAAGGGCAAGGGTAGGGCTGGGAGGGAAGTGTATACCTAGGGTAGTTCTTTGGTAAGGAAGAGAGTTGGAGCTGTGGCAGGGTAAGGAAGGGATTTAGGACGGCGGTCCTGACCTGTGCTGCACCCTGGAGTGACACAAGTCACTTTAAACAGCACTGGTGACTGGATCCCAGCCCTAGGGATTCTGACTCGCTTGGTCTGGGAGGTGGTCTAGGTATCAAGATTTGTAAAAGCACCCCAGGACATTTTAATATGCAGCTAAGGTGACAGCCACTGATTTAGGAAAAGCACTAATGGAGCATAGAGGGCTTGAGGCCAAAGGTATAGAGTCGAGTCTGCACTAAGTAACAGAGATCCTGTCTCTCTTGTTTCTCCTCAATAATTGCTTCCATTTACTGAGGACTCCCCCCGTTTCAGGCATGGCTGCACCCTCAGTACTTGCCATCTAGTAGGCAGGCAGTAATTGAAGGGATCACAGACGCTTTACTCATAGAATGAATAATTTTCATGCAACCTCCGCAAAGTAATAGTGCTTCCATTTTACAGATGAGGAAAAAAAAGGCCCAGGCATTTTGAGGAACTAAGTCTTTTTAACTCTGCTCTCCAAGTCCTGTCCCATCTGCAGAAGAGATCAGGAGTCTGAGAAGCAAAACTGAGCCTCTCCTCTCTCTTTCTGTTCTCTTCCACTTTGCATCTGACACTGTCTGGAACCTCCTTCTGGTCCCTCCCACCTGCTGGGGAGCACCAGCCTTCTGGGAGTCAAGGGCTGAAGCTTCCTCCCTAAGGCATGGGCAAGCATCAAGACCAATCTTCAGTTTTAAGAAACCCCATGGAAGCCTGATGTCTAACCTGGTCTTGACACCTCCTTGTGGTGTGAACTTGAGTACAGGCCTTCCTGTTTCTGGGCTTCATTTTCCTCATTTGTAGCATGAAGAGGTTGGACTAGAATCTGCAGGTCATAAACTCAAGTACTTTTGTGTCTGGACAGATGATGTAAACCCATGGGGCAGGCTGAATGGAGTCGAGGGACGAACAAAACTATGCCCTGTCCAAAAGGGTGGAATTTATTGAACTCCACTAATTGTCATCATGGTGACCTGTGGGCTCAGGGATATGAGAGTTTCTGATTCATTTTCAAAGAAATGCTAAGAAATCGTTATTTTTTTGTTCAATCTCTTGCTTAAACTAATGTTCATCTAGTAATATAATAATAATAATAATAATAATAATAATAATAATAATAATAATACAGGGGGAGAAACGTGAATGTGGACTGAATGTAGCCCACAGGCCATTTCTTTGTGACCTGTGGGCTAAATGGGCTGTAAGGCTCTAATCACATTCTGTGATTTCTAAATGAGGGGGACTGACCCAATATTAGAAAACATACACATTGGCACTTCCGCACTAATTGAAAATTAGGGAAGTTGACCCAAATGGCATCTTTCCTATTTTCATTCCTGGTACTTTGCTATGCATTTATTTCTGGGGTCCCAGATAAATTGTACCCCCTCCAAAATCTGAGGATCCCATTTGAAAGATCCCCTGCTTTATAGAGAAATAGTGCCCTCTGCTGGAAGAGTTAGTGCAGAAAGCGGCCTTTGGGGCTGAGATCCTTTAACACTTGGAAAGAGTGGATTTGTTTGTTTTCACTTGAAATAGATTTCATGAAGAATAATAAATAAAATATAAACGCATATTTATGGATGGCTTGATGTATGTTAAGCATAAACTGGACTTTCATGTATCCATTTGGGAGTAATTACTCTTAATCTACAAAAAGGCCAGGATTCAAGAAAGGAAGAAAACATTTGTTACATCAAGTGACAGCAATCTGGAAAGCACAGACAAGGAGAGGAAATTGGAGTCTAGGTCTCCAGACTGCGTGCTGGAAAGTCAGAGCCTTTATAATAATGTATTGCAAATCTGTGGGTTTTAATAGTTACTTTCACTGCATCCTTTCAATAAATCCTCCCAATAACACTCCAAGGCAGGTATTATTTTCATTTGGCAGATAAGGAAAATGAAGCAAAGAGTCTGAGTGACCAGCTCAAGATTCCTTGGCAATGAAATGATGGAGACAAGCTTAGGTAAGTTGCTTAGCCTCCCTAAGCCTCAGTCCCCCTATTTGTAAGACATGGATGAAAATAGCAGCTATGTTTTCAACAAGGATGAAATGCAAATACATGTGTGAGGCACTTAACACCACACCTGGCGCAGAGTGAGCCTGGTATCTAGCATTGGCTAGAACCACTGAAATGGTCAGAGTCCAGGTCTTCCAACTCCTGGTCCTATGCCTTTTCCACTATCTTACTTTGGTCTTGAATGGTCTAAATAGGGACCCCCAGTGCTGCTGGAATTTATAACCATGGCCCAAAACCCTAAAAATATGTCCCAGTTTTTTTTTTAACATAAGTGGCTTTGTCTACAGGTATTAAGATCTTGAGCTGCATCATAAAGACAGATTATTCTAAATGAGGGAAGTTTCAGTTCCTGGGACTATTGTGCAGATCGCTGACTCTACATTCAAGTAGGAGCACTGCCACGTTGGATGGTATCCAAAAGAAAGTGGTGTGGGATCCAGGAACCACATCAGAGAAGACTTGTTGAAGGAACTGCTGATATTTGGCCTGAAGAAGACAAGACTCATGGACCATATTCATTCATTCACTCATTCACTTGTTCATTCATTCTACATTTATTAAGTACTTGCTATATGTGACATGCTGCAGATACAGCCAGTAGCCAAACAGACAGAATTTCTGGTCTCATGAACCCAAATCCAGAGAGGATTCACATGGAGTAATAAAGGGTGTCATGCGAAGAATTAGCTTTCTGTTGAGTGAACCAGGACCAGGGCCAGAAGAGGAGTATACCTAGGCAGAACTCTTTAGGTGCAGGTGAGGGGGCAGGGATGGCTGGCTCAAATGCATGAACCCCTTGTATTTTAAGTCTAGAAGGCTACTGGGAAGCTATGAGAGGGGATCCAAGAAGGGGCCAGGTTGGGCCAAGGCTTAGCAGCTTTAGTTCCCTTCAAACCAAGGCACTGTGGATGCACCAACATTGACCAGGCTGCTCTGGAAAGGCCCTCAGAAGTTGCCACTTAACTGGTGGGAGAGAAAAACAAGGACCTGAAGCTCCTTGGTCTTTGGTTTCCTTTCTTGAGCCTCCATGTTCTCGATGCTTCAATGATACTATGGCCCTTTCTCTCCCCACCACCGAGAATTCTTTTCAACAGTGTCCCTCTGCAGAGCATAAGGGAATTAGCAGCAAAATATTTTAGAACAGGATTCAGATTTTTCAAAAGCCCATTATAAAAAAAATTCATTTCAATTGTAGCTGATTCTGAAGCAAAACACAAGCAATAAGGCTGAGGAAACAAAAATCACCCAAAGATAATCATAGCTAAGAATATTTCCTTCTATTTTGTCCTTGTTTAGGATTTTGTTTTATTTTTTAAGTACATATGATCACACCAAATCCTGCTTTTTCACTTAGGATTGTTCAAAACAAGTCTGTCGTGAAAATTATGATAAGCTCTTCATTACAATCATATATTGACTTATATAATTACATTATTATTATGTAACATTATATTAAGTAAATAGACCATAGTTTACTTATTCATTGGCCATTCCCAATCTTTGATACTATTTGGTACAACGTAGAAGACCATACATGATACCAGTGTTGGGGAATAAAGGAGGGAATGGTGTGCTGTGGGGAGGAAAGGTTAGCACTGGGTGAGGAGTGTACGGGTCACTGATTAGAAAAAGAATAGAGCAAGTGACATAGACTTAAAGACCTGTAGATGTCCCGGTTAGACCAGTGAGGAAAGCACATTTTCAGTGACTGAGAGGTCCTCTGCAGGGGTCAATGCCAGGTTCCCACTACCAGGGACTAGCTGGGTGACCATGGAAAAGTAACTTCTCTGAGCCTCATTCTCCTACCTGTGGTTTCACAGTGTGGCTGAGAGAATTACTTCAAATTGGTAGAGAGGAGGATCAAATTGAGATAACATGTGCAAAGTCCTTCATGCCATGCCTGATTCTCAGCATGCTCCCAACACCGGCCAGCTGTGCCACATTGTCTTTTGGCAACTCAGGGCCATTTTTGCCCTTCTAAGTTCTCCTTATAACATGGGGGTTGGAAGCCTAGCAACTATGTCTTATAAAATTCCTACTCCCAGAATGTGTTAGTTTACTAGGACTGTCCAAACAGCCATAACAAAGTACCCCAGGCTGGGTGCTTTAAACAACAGAAATTTAGGGGCACCTGGGTGGCTCAGTGGTTGAGCATCTGCCTCTGCTTAGGGCATGATCCTGGGGTCCTGGGATCGAGTCCCACATTGGGCTCCCCGCAGGCTCCTCTGCCTGTCTCTGCTTCTCTCTCTGTGTCTCTCATGAACAAATAAATAAAATCTTTAAAAAAAAACAACAACAGAAATTTATTTCCTCAAAGTCCTGGAAGCTGAAAGACTGAACTCAAGGTATCAGTAGAGTTGGCTTCTTCCAAGGCCTCTGTTCTTGGCTTGTGGATGGCCACCTTCTCCCTGTGTCTTCACATGGCCTTCCCTGTGTGTGTGTGTGTGTCCTAATGTCTTCTTATAAAAGGACACCAATCACATTGGATTAAGTTAGCACCCGTTGAGACCTCATTTTATGTTAATTATAATTCGTCTTTAAAGACCCTATCTCCAAATATAGCCACATTCTGAGGTAATGGAAGTTAGGACCTCAGCAAGTGATTTGGATGGATGTTGGTGTCATAGCTTAGCCTGAAACATAGATTCTGAATTAGAGGCGTAGCTGCAATATTTGAAAGTCAGAAAAGAAGCAAAGCCATTGTCTTAGTCTTTGGCAGGTGATAGACACAAGGTTTTTCTAGTGCCTGCAGCTTCTAGGCATCCTCTTGAAAATCACCCACTTTGCTGCTGCAGACAAATTAGGGATATTTTCCTGCAATTCTTGTACTTCCTGCTGCCATGAACACTGGCAGTGGTTTTCCCAACCTTTTTCTCCGAGATCTTCTAACAGCTTTGCAAGCATCTAATTTCCTGTGTAAAATGCTTTCCTGTTTGAGATACCTACAGTAGTTTTTGATTCTGACTGAACCCTGAAGACTACAGTAGCTATTATTTTCAGTGGTGTGGGACAGTTGGTGAGTAGAGTTGCAAGAGACCCATTGTAGAAAACAGGGTGGCAAGCCACAAATGAAAAGATCCTGGAAAAATCAAGGATAGGACACTTGGAATTTATCCTATGGTCTAAGACATGATAGACTTCCTGCTAAAACATCCCTAATGGCAGAAAAGAATACAATTTTACTCTAATGGGTTCTGACAGCAGCTGCTACAAGAAAATTCTCTGAAGTGTTCTCAGGTCACCCAAACTTCTTGATCTATAATATATTCATTTGTTTTCATGTAAGGTAACATTTGTAATTATTACCCATCAAGAAAAGTGAACATTCTAGAGTGATGCTGTTTATCCTACGATTTCGAGCACTGTCTGGACCGCATCACAAACCACAGTTTGAGAAGCAGAGCCCAAGGCAATATGGAAACACTGAATGGTTTTGAGGAACAAAGTAAAATGGCAATTGCTTTTCTGAATGATCTCTGGGCTGCTGTGCAGAGGGTGGAAGGAGACAAGCATATATGCAGGGAGATCTACTAGAAGGCTATTGGAATAATCCAGGTAAAATATGATGAGACATTGAAGTAAGACTCTGGCAGTGAGAAAGAAAGACAGGAGCCAATACAGGTGACTAAGAGAACTTGAGTGGTCATTTTCATCTCTGGGCTTCAGCAGAATAAACAGGTTGAATCAGCAGACCACCAAGATCCATCCCAGGTCAAAGATGTAAGTGTAGGTACAGAGGCATGGGGGAAGGGAGGTGTCAAAGACTCACAGGGAAATCTCTTGGGTGGTACCACCTACCCCTGACACCTTGACTCTACCCCTTGGGGGCTGCTGAGAGGGGGCTGGCCAGGGTCAGGGGAGGCAGAGCCTATACTTTGGGCTAGTATTGTGATTGATTTCCTTTTATCTTTATATTATGTGCTTGCCTTTAATCTATCATAAATATTCATGGTTTATTTCACTCAAAGGCCAGCTTCATTCAAAAAAGACTTTTGCTGCTAGGTTGCAAATGAGACAAAATTCTGTACACTTATTTGTTTTAAAGAAGAAGAAATTCTAGATATAAGGAGCAGTGATATTTTGACAAAGGTTTCTAGTAATTTCCAATTCTAATTCGATTCTAAGTCTAATGTTACCTGTCATATAGGAGGCACTCAATACACATCTGTTGAATTACCAAATGAATGAATATATGGCAAGTGACACATGTCAGTGCATTCAAACACTTCTGATAGCAAGTATTCCCTTACATTATTTGTGTAACCTTACATTGTCTTGGCAGTTCAGCCCACAGTCCAGGGCTTTGTTCATACATGTGCTGTTCCCTCTGCTTATATGCCCCTTGCCTCTTAATCCATCTGGAAAAATGGAAAAATGTCTTTTCATTTGTCACTACTCAGCTTAATTGCCAGAGAAGAGCATAGCTACATAAGATGAACACAGGCATTCAGAGTCATACGGAACTGGGTTCAAATCCAGACTCTCCTACATAGAGTGGGAGGGTATATCAAGAGTCTTTTCTCATAAAGATTTGGTCTATTAGATGATAAGTAAAACAAAAAAGAAAAATTATTTCACCAAATCTAGCCATCGTTTTCCATGGCTATGAACCATTTTTCTGCAGGCAGTCCAAGCTGGTAATAGCACCAAGTTTCATGTTTAGCTTTGCTGAATGTCTCAAACTGCCACCCACATGGAGACATGTCATAGGTTGGATAGCAAATACATTTGATGGCACAAAATCTCAGCTATATGCAGGATTTACCAGAACTTTAACTCCATCCAATTTCTGGATTTTGTCTAGGTCAAACATGTTCACCAAGTTTGTGCATCACTGTGCTGGGGGAGTCCGTATTTAGAGTAGACCAAAGCTGAGCAGCAAGACTCAGAAAGTTTGAAAACTCTCATTATTCACATTCTGTTATTCAGAGATCAGTGAGGAGTTCATACCAAGACTGGCAAACCAGTTGAAAGGGTGGAACTTCCCATCATTCCACCAAACCCACACCTTCTCCTTGTGCCAGAGTCAATCTGGTTGATGCACCAGATATGGCTCATGGTGCATGTCACTCATTGTCAATCTCTTGGCCTTTGAGTTCACAGATGTGTTGAGCTGCCACCTTTACTCTCAAGCCTGTTTTCCAGAAGAAACCCTGAAATAGTTGAATTTTTTTTTGTCATGGCACATCTAAAGGACTAAATAAAATAAAATGTGCTTAATGGGCAGAAAGCTATGGGCACCTTGAAACAAACTTCAAAATGAAACTAAACCTGCTTATATACAACTTGACTTTCACATTGCAAACTTAGCATCAATAAGATCATCCTGTACTACAAAACAACTTTTGAGATACACTAGATTTCGGTCCTTAGGCAAGCCTCCTAATCTTCCTTAGCTTCAGTTTCCTCATTATAAATTGTGAGTAATAATTCCTACTGTGAGACCTCAGTGGGGTATATTAACACACTTGGCACACAATAGATGCTCAATAAACAATGTCTATAATTAAGCATCCCAAAATTCTACCTTTTGCAGAGTATGCTTTCTTTTTTGGTATCATGTATACAGAATGTCCTCACCTATAAAGTGGACAAATTGATACCAAATTCATAGAATTATTAGGGCTAAATTAGATAAGACACATAAAATTACAATCTCATCATGATTCCCATTTGCATTATCCTAAAATCTAATGTGCTTCCATTAGAGTTCTAATCACTTTGTAAGTGTTCATTACATGTCTATGTTGTTCGCACAGCTACACATTCTTTGAGTTTCTCATGTGTGTCTTGGAGGAGGATGGGTGAATAATACGTGTTGGGTATCTACCACAGGCCAGGCCTATATGGGGTGTTTTTGATACACTGTCTCCTTGGTTCTTTCCTCAGTCTCTGTAAGGAGATGTTGGATCCCACCACTAGGTGAGAATACTGATGTTATGAAGGTCAAGCCCCTGAGACCAGGTGTGATACCATGCTCTTCACATCTCTCTGTAGCCTGACTGAGACCAAAGCAGGCATTCAATAAATGTGGAATAATGTTCCTGTGAGTGATGAGGCCCCTGCACCAAGGTTGAATGTTCACTAAGGCTCAGCACTTGAGAGCAAGTACTTGGGCCAAATTGCCTTGGTTCTTCCACTTTCCAGCTCTCTGACTTTTGACAGGTTCTTAACCACTCTGTGCCTTAGTTTAAAACAATTGCAAAGTAGAAATCATAATAGTATCTATCTCCTCTTATTGTTTGTTTTGAGGATGAAACAAAATAGTATATGTAGATTGTTTCATACAGTGCCTGGCATAGAGTAAGTGCTCTATAAATGTCTCTCTTAAATAATCAGTCTCACAGCCCCTGAGTGGCACTGTTGGAGACACTCAGGAAGCTACCCCATGAGCTGTGGTAGGCCAGGGCCTCAGGAGCCTGCAGAAACTTGGATGCTGTTGCTGAGGGGAAGTGAGGCCCATTTCCAGCTGCAATGGCCTCACAGCTAACAAAGGGACAGTGTTCATTTCCTTCAAAAGTTGTTTTGCTCTCTTTCCAAGGCTTTAGGGCAACTGCTGCTTCAATAGGAAGCTCTCTGAAGCAGTGAGGCAATAGTCACTCATCCTAGGAGGTGATTCACACACCAGAGTGTGTGGTCCACAAATGGTGTGGGGGTGGTACCTCTTGGGGAGAGACTGACGTGCCCCTAAATGAGTTGTTTGTGATCACAGGCTGCTCACGAGCAGATATGGGAACAGATGAGCCAATTAAGTTCTCGTTGTGTCCTCTCCACACTCCTTCAGGAGGGGGGCACATGTTGCTCGAAAAGATGCTTAACTTGGGCATGAGAAGTGTTCTTGCCTGCATCCCCCAGGCCTCTCCCAAATGAAGGCCAGTGAAGACGGAATGGGGAATTAGAGGTTTGGATGGTTTCAAGACTCATGCTGTTCACTTGGCGGTAAAATGAGAGAATTCCTGAAAAGCTGACTAGAGAGAGATTTTGGAGCTGAGCATAATTCCAGTGGGGTGAGAGTCTTGTCCCTAAATTTTACTCAATGATAAAAATTTTATCAAGATTTTTAAAAAAGCAATTAACCTATTATTTGTTTCTTCCAAAGGACTGTGCATGTTCTAGGGGTACTATGAATCTTATTCTGTACCTATCACAGCCAAGAGGGCTGCATTGGCAGTGCCAAAATGCTTGGATGAATCAGAGCTCTGGGCAGCTATGGAACCTCTCAGTGCCTCAGTTCCCTGACCTGTAATATGGGAACCTACCTGAAAGGGTTGTAAACATTAATCAACCTAAAGCAGTGTTGCTCTAAGTGGGATCCACCCTCCAGAGCTCATCTACAAACTTACCAGTCCTTTGCCAGTTAGGAAAGTAAGAGTAACCTTTTGAGAAATTTTGTCCCAATTGCTCATTATAGCAACAGTTTATTATATTTTACAAAAGTATCAGTTTGTAGTAGATGAAACATTTTTTAACTGTCTCTTCATTGCAGTTTGAGAACTACTAATGGTGTCTATCTTAAAATGTAGGTGTGTTGCAGTATCCATATCATTTTGTTATGAATATCTTCCTTTGACTTCTCCTCTCTGCTTATCATTGAGTTTTATGGGTCGGTAGTATGATTTCCATTTCAGGATTTTTAAAAAGTTATTTAAAATGTTTATCATTAAAAGTGGGTGTCCTAGTGTTGAGAACCACTGATATAAAATTTTAGTAAACACAAGGACTTTGGATTTGATTTCAAGACAGAGTAAGAGACTTAGGGTTCTAAGTGGGAACCCTGGCAACATGGTGAGGAAAGGCCTTCTATGAAATCTCACCCTTCAGCAATGTAATACCATGGCAGGCCCTCCTCCTTGGATCTGCTGTTGGAAAAGCCCTCTTGATGAGCCTGGGTTGAAAGTAGTCTTTCCCACTTCATAATACATTTCGTAAGATAGAATATGGACTTTGTTCAATATCAACTCATTAATTTTAGACAAGAGCAAATACTAGGCCAGGGAAACTGTCACTAAAGTGATTATTTTAAAACCTACCAATGTGGAGCACCTGGGTGGCCCAGTCCATTGAGCAGCTGACTCTTGATTTTGCTCAGGTCATGATCTCAGAGTTATAAGATGGAGCCTTGTGTTGGGCTCTGCGCTCAGCAGGGAGTCTGCTTGAGGATCCTCTCCTTCTCCCTCTGTCCCCCCCCCCCATGCTCACACTCTCTTTCTGTCTCTCTCAAAATAAATACATAAATCATAAAAGAGAGAGAGAGAGAGAAAATCTGCCAGCTCATGGGCATTTAAGGTGCCCTCAATTTTCACCCCCATAAAATGAGAGGTTCAAAATAGGTGTATGATAGTGTAGTGTAGCAGAAGGAGCAACAACTTTGAAATCAGGCATAACTAGGTTTGATCTTTCACTCTGCTGCCTATAGATCAGCAGATCACTTAATCTCTTTGGGCCTCAGTTTCCTCACTAGTAAAATGGAAATAGTAACACTTGCCTTGTAGGATCTTTGTGAGAATGACCAGATACTTGTTGGTGTGCCCCTGACATTTCAATCATTGTTAGCTGCCATCTCCCTACTTTCATGTTTCCATGAAAGAACTTCTGACAAATAAAAATTGAAGATGATCACAAATATCTTGCCATTCTCACTGAGAGGTGGAGTCTAGTTCCTCACCCCTTGAATCTGAGCTAGGCTGGGTTACTTGTTTAACCATAAAATGTACCAGAAGTCATGTTCTAGGACCTGCAAAGCTAGGTCATGGGAAACCTTGCAGTTTTCACCTAGGCTTCTTGGAAAATTTGTTATGGGGGAAGCTACCTGCAATGTAAGGATCTGATTACTCTGTCCTCTATGCTTTGAGGAAGCCCAAGCTACAAAAGTAGAGAGGGCAGTGGGGGAGAGATATTCCAGCCGGCCAGTCATCCAGCCCAGGTGCCAGACATGAACGAAGAAGGCTTTTTTTTTTTAGATTTTATTTATTTATTCATGAGAGAGAGAGAGAGAGAGAGAGAGAGAGAGAGAGAGAGAGGCAGAGACACAGGCAGAGGGAGAAGCAGGCATCCATGCAGGGATCCTGATGTGGGACTCAATCCCGGGACTCTAGGATCATGCCCTGGGCCGAAGGCAGGTGCTGAACTGCAGAGCCGCCCAGGGATCCCCCTGAAGAAGACTTTAGATTACTCCAATGCCAGCCTCCAAAAATAGCCATGTGAAGGACCATAAGCCAGAACCACCTGACTGAGACTGTCAATAGACAAAACTGTAAGAAAAAAACACTGCAGTGTGGAGTGGTTTATAAGCCACAGAAGACAGCCAGAACATTCTGCTAGAGTAAAATTTCTAGTCTTTCCACCCCTTACTAACTTATGAGTGATTGATGGTTTGCCAATAGTTTAAACTCCATTAGCCCACAATCCTGTACGGGCCAGGAGTAAGGTATTCAAGGTTGCTGTTTCCACATGGCCTGCCTTTGTTTCCCATTTCGTGATCTGTGAACATGCTCCTCCTTCTCCTCTGTGACACGTGTGGCTCTTCTGGGGGTTGGTGGGGAGGAGGCTACTTGCCTCAATGATCTTGCCTGCAACTGGGTAGGTAAGTAGGAGAAAGCCTACTTCATGTTGAGGTACTTTCCCCAGTCTAGATCTGATATTTTGAACTCCTTCTCTTTGACCGAACTGGTTAAAAACCAATAGTGGGGAATGTTGAGACTGGCACCTCAGAGAGACCCCAATGTCCCTTCTAATTCTGACATTGTGTAAAGCAAATGGTTAGATATTAGGCAGGTTCCTAACCTGCCTTGCTGATATGGAACTCTTGCACACATTGCTAATAACCTCAAAATAACAAACAAGCTAAAGCAATTATACTCTTGGTTAGTCAATTTCTGGTTTTCTCTTGACACTTTTGATGGTTTGCTTACGTTACTTCTCACAAAGATCACGACAAAAACTTTCTACCAAAGCCAAGCTGATAAACAGAGCCCTGGAGACTGCCATCATATCCTGTACATGACTCAAACATGACTTCTAATTTCCTTAGTCCCTGGGAAGACGACAGTGTGCATCTGCTATATTAAATTCTGTTGGGCCTTCATTGTTTTTTTCTTTTAGTTATTGTTGTATTGCTTCCAATCATTTCTTCTTATTCAGGACACAGAAGGAGAATGAAGATTCTGTTAAGGTAACAAATATAGGTGTTTTTCTGCCCCCTCTCCATGACAATGCTAATCCGTCCATTCATCTAAGCACCCAGTCATTCATTCAGCATGTCTTTATTGGGAGCCTTCTCTGAACTGAGGCCTGTGCTGAGCCCTGGACATTTAAGTGTAAGTGAGATACTTGCAGGCCCTTTCCTCAAAGGGAGTACCTCTAGTGACAGAGCATTTCAGCAGATCATTGCAATGCTGCAATGCAACGAGTGTCCCAACAAGGAAATACATATACACATACACATTCTTCTGAGGGAAGAAGGCAGAGGCATTGAGGACACCAGCCTCTGATACCCGTGTCCTCTTAATATTCAAGTTTAAGCACAAAATTTGAACACTTTTTGTGACTCTGCCCATGGATGAATTTCACCATTGCATTTTGTGTCCTTCATGGATCTTATTTACAAAATCTTAGGCAACAGAATTGCTAGAGGTGGAAAATCAGTCTCTAATAACTGATTATTATTAGCATTGTGACTACAATATATATTATCTTAGTGAAGCCCCACCACAACCCTGTGAAGAGGCCTAGCATCTCTGTTGCATAGAGACCTCTAGAGCTTAAGGAACATGCCTAAGCTGACACAGCCAGTGAATGGCAGAAACAAGCCATGAAAAGAGGTTTGTATGAGTCCAATTCCATCATCTATCGTATTGTGCAATAGAAAAATATCTACAGTAAGAGCAACTCCACCCTCACACTGTATCATTAAAAAATAATAAAACCCTTATTGGGGAAACAACGACAAAGAGCAGTAGGAAGGATGTTAGTGGTCCAATAATATTAAGAGATATAAAGCAGGTGTTATGGGCTGAATGTTTGTGCCTCCCCCCAAATTCTCAAGTTGAAGTCCTAGCCCCCAATATGATGAGCCTTTAGAGAGCAGTTAGGTTTATATGAGGTCAGGAGGATGGGACCCTCGTAATGGGATTAATATCTTTGTGAGATAAGGGAGAGAGAGAGATCCATCTCTCCAGGAATATGCACCAAAGAAGGGCTATATGAGAACACATGGAGAAGGTGATGGTCTACAAGCCTGGAAGTGGCTCTCCCAGTCACTAAATCTGCTGCACCTTGATCTTAGACTTTCCCACCTCTAGAACTGTGAGAAATAAATGTCTGTTGTTTCAGCCACTAGTGTACGGTATTTTGTTACAACAGCCCAAGCAGACTATGACAGCAGAATATGAAATTCAATACAATCATAACTATGTAGCACGGATGTACAGAAAAAAAATAGAAAAAAGGCCTTAGAATGTTAACTGTTCTAAGTGATAAAAATACTTTTTCCAAACTTTTCTATATTTTCTAAAATGCTTATAAAATGGCTCATATGAGCTCCAATTGCTCATAGGCTGATGTTTATTGAGCACTTAAGTCCGTGCCAAGATCCATAATTTCAGTTGGTCCTCACAACGATCAGAGGGGGCAAGATCTATAAATTCCTCTATTTTACGTAAGGGAAAAATGAGGCCAAGAGAAGTTAAATCATTTGTTACAGATCACACATCTGGTGGATGACAGAGTAGGTATTCAAGCTTCACTCTGTATGGCTCTACAACTAATTTTCACTTTGAAGTTCCAAAAGCAATAAACTTTATAGTCTTCCTTGGCTTCATCCTAAATTTAGACTCTAAAAATGTTATGTTACTGCAAAACTTTAACCTTCATTTGTGTATTCCCATTTTGATGCAGGGAAGACAATAAGCCCTGAGGAAGTAAATTCCTTACTTTGAGAACATGAATGAATTCTTAAAGACCACTTAGTAACTTGTTTCATCCCTGGGGCCTCCTTCATCCTTTCCAGCTCTTGCTTTCTGTTAGCCTTTTCATTGGCTGAGGGTCACAGAACCCCTCCCCCACAACCCCCCCAGTTGGAAGGACCACAGAGACCATCTGGTGAAATGTCCCATGTGAGGCTGGAGGCCTTCTTCAACCTCCCCAGGTTAAAGAAGTTAACCTCTAACTGTACCTTGAATACATCTCCAGGGCAATTGCTGCCCTTGACACTGTGATCCAGCTCTTTGCAGGGACTGTGTTTTTGCTTTGAGGGAATTTACAACAACCTCATTATCTGCCAAGAAAAATAAAGCAAATACAATGCTGTCCTTACTTTTCTCTCATGGATAAACAATTTTAATGTGCTGCAATAAACTGCTTGTCCAGCATATTCAAGACATACTAGTGTCTAACTATGGCAGAGAACATTGCTGATACTCAGCCAAGATGCATCTAGCATCAGGCCTGGCTGCCTCTGTCCGCAGGCTTCTTTCTTCAGTCAGCTCCTGCTCTAGTCTTCCACATGTCAGCAAACAACACCTGCATCCTAGCATTGCTCAAGCCAAAAACCTAGGAGTTATTCTTGTTGCCTCCTTCTTCCTCACCCCCACAGACAATCTGTTACCAAATCCTGTTGATTATACCTCCAAAATATATCTCAATTTTCATCTAATTCTATCATCCACTCATGTCCAAACAACTATCATTTCCCATCTGGTCCCCTGATATTCCCCACTTTCAGAATACTCCCCCCAAGCGCACACACACACACACACACACACACACACACCACAATCCATTAACCAACCAATACCCAAAGTGATCTTTCAGAAAAAAAATATGCTAGGTCATATCACTTTCCTGCTTAAAATCCATAAATGGCTTTCCATTGCCCTCATGACATGATATCATTAAAAATCCTCCCTGATACTTCCAGGGTTCCTATGATGGCCCCAACCATCTCTTGGCCTCATCTCACATTATTTTCCATCTCATTCGTCATATTTCCATGTCAACAGATAGCTTTCAA
The DNA here is from genome assembly GCF_905146905.1 of Nyctereutes procyonoides. Classification (NCBI taxonomy): domain Eukaryota; kingdom Metazoa; phylum Chordata; class Mammalia; order Carnivora; family Canidae; genus Nyctereutes; species Nyctereutes procyonoides. The sequence continues at coordinate 38,573,207 of NW_026575140.1, read as the reverse complement.
TTCCTGCCTTCCTTGGGGCTCTCATCACCCACCATCCTGGAATATTCCCCCTACACTGCCCATCTCCTTCCCTGATCTTTGTTTGGCTGGTTCCTATTCGTTCTTCAAATGTCAGCTTAAGTGTCCCTTCCTCAGAGAGGTCTTCCATGATTTCCCAACCTATATAGCTCTCTGTGGAAGCCAAGGGCTATTCTCTTGCAAATAACAAAAACTGAACTTTAACCAATTTGATTAAATAAGCAGTGTTTTTTGGATCAATAAACAAAAATGAATTTTTGACCTATGGAACTGAGAAGTTTAGGATTGGTCTTGCCTCAGACACCACAGATCCAGCACTCAAATGATATCATCATAACTAAGTTCAACTCCATCTTTTCATTCAATTTTACATCCAAAAAATATTTATTGAGTATCTAATAGATACCAGGCACTGTTCTAGGTGTTGCATTGTATTAGATAAGAAAAAAAGATAAAAATTCCTGCCTTCATAGAGTTGTCATTCTAGCAAAAGAAGATAGTAATCAAGGAAAATAGACTCTATAATAGAAAATTTAGGGTGAGATAAGGCAGATTGGTACAGCAGAGAGAGGGAAGAGGTTTGCAATTTTAAACAGGGTAGACTTCTATGAGAAGTCTGTTTGAGCAAAGATTTGGAGGTGAGGAAGCAAACCATGTGAATATCTGAGCTGGTGGGCCATCCAGGCGGAGGGAATGGCTAGTAAAAAAAGCCACTCACACAAGAGTGTGTCTGTCATCCTCAGGACCACAGGGAAGCAAGAGTGACTGGAGTGAGGAGGGATAGGAAAAGAGGTCACAGGTAGCAGGAATCCCATCTTAGAGAGCTTCATGGGCCATTGGAGAGTTTTGAGTAGAGGAGTTAAAAATCTAACTCCTAAAAGAATCATTCTGTGTTGAGTGAAGATTTCAAGGGAAAGCAAGAGTAGAAGGAGGGATCAGTTTGGCAGCTACCACAGTCCTCCAAAGACTAATGGTGACTTGGACCATAGTGAAAGCAGTGAAATGGTGAGAAGGGGCTAGAATCTGGACACATTTGACAAATTGGATGTGAGGTGTGACAGACGCCCAGGATAAAGTCTTCATTTCCCAGCCTCTCCTGATGATAGGTGGAATCACCTAATTCTAAGTTTTAGCTCTTGAGACATAAGCAGAAGGAGGTGGACAACTTCTCAAAGGGAAGGGGCATGCCCTCTACTTTGCCTCTTACCTCTGCCTTGCTGGCTGACATTCAGCCATAACATTGGTAGCCCTCTTGCACGTTGCCATTTTGGATCCTCCCAAGGGAGCCACGGGGTGACCCACGGAGGAGCTGTCACAGCAGCGCTGGTCTGCCAATGCATGGCTTGTTGTTACATGAGAAAGGAAGACACCAAGTACCTGACCCCTTTTACTTTAAATCTCTGCACAAGAGGTCAAATGTCTACTATACTGAAGAGAATGGCCTTGTGATTTTTATCTCACATGTGCCAATAGGACTTTATCTTGCATGTGAAAGTCTAGGTCAACCCAAGGGAAACATTTGATGGCAGAAATTACACCTTTTAGAAGTCCCTGAAAGGAAATTGAAAGTACAAATACTTTATTTTTCATAATGAACTATTTTATTCACAAAATGTTTTTTTAATTGAATAATAATTGACATACAGTGTTATATTCATTTCAGGATTACAACATAGTGGTGTGACAATTCTATAGCTTCACAAAATACTTTTAACTACATTACTTTCTTTACTTCTTGAAACAACACTGTGAGTAGAGTATTGGTCTCCACTCTATCCTTATCACCCAGTGGATAGGGACTGTATTTTAATCATCTTTCTACCCACATCTCCTGTATGCAGGAGTATGGTCTAGCATGCAAATGTGTTTAGTAGATATCTGATTAATAAAAGCATTTGCAAATGCTTGGATACATGAAAAATATGGTTCCCCCATTTTCAAGATATTCAAGAACTTACCAAGATGTTAAGTGACTTGCTCCAAGTCACACAGTTCATAAGAGATAAAGTCAGAAAGCTATGCCCTCTGAGTTGACACTTGGCTTCAGATTTTACCCAAAGAAGACAGGAGGCAGGAGAAAGAGAAAGAGGAGTGAGCTGCGGGGAAAATAGAGAAAGGGAGAAGACAGGGTATAAGTAGAGAACTTACTCCTTGACTGGGACATTCTGCCTAAAGGGAAGGAAACAAATAAACTAGGGATATCCTCACTTGGAATCCTGGGGTGGTGCCCAGCCCAGCAATAGGGAACAGGCACATCAAAATCCTGCCTCTCGCTGGAGGCTAGCACGCCTCAGAGCACGCTCAGTGCTCTCAGCTCTCTGAACCTCAGAGCTGCTCTGAGTCACTTTCCTGCTGGCAGATTCGGGACACAGATACTCTCCCGGGGTAATGGATCTTTCTGTAAATAAAGATCGTTTAAGAAAACCAGCCCCACTAGCTGCTTATGTTTGCCGGGAACAGAAACGAGTGTGTCTTTTCCCTTAAATCCTTTTTGTGTGCTTTTAAACCTTCCTGCTTGCACAACCTGAAAGAGAATTATTAAACCCAGATTTAAAAAAAAAAATTGTTCTGCAGCTTTAAAGTTTGCCTGCCTTACTCATCTAGTGGGGAGGATGTGGGTAGGGCCACATGATGTCAAGTAAGCAACAAAACCATGACATTCATCTCAGGCTGTAACTGACAGCACAGAGCCAGGATGACCAGAAATCACAGATCCCTCCTCCAGGGCAGGTGGCAAAGGCTGGTCCCTGGTGGTCTTAGCCACAGCTCCCAGGCAGGCTAGTGCCCGTTTGAAGGAGGGGCTGTTTTGAACACAGACTTACAGCAGATGTGAGGGGCAAAACCAGCCCTGGTGTGTAGGGAGTGCAGTGGTAACCTAGACTGGCTGTAGCCCGAGGCTGCAGGATCTGTTAAGCACCTACCACTCACTCGCCAGTCCCTGGTGAGGCCCGTCCACTTCCTTTATCTTTATTTCATTTTGTTTCAGATCATTTCATCTTCCCAGCAGCCCTCTGAGGTAGGGATCCTGACCCACCATTACAGACAGTGAAAGTGGGACTCAGTGACACGTACCCTCCAAATGCACCCTGCTAGTAAATGCAAATCTGCAATTCCCTCCTGTTCACTTTCCACTCCACTATTCACCGTCTACTCCAGCAAACATCACCTTTGCCATTCAGAGAATCTGCCTACACTCCTAAGTGAGCAAAGGAGAAATAAAGACAAAATCCCTGTAGAGGGGAGGATAGGGTGGGTGTGCCTCTGTCTGTAGTCTCCTGGGAAGAGCCTCAGGGACTCTGCTGGCTTTCCAAGGCCCCAAGCCAGAATGGGATGACACAGACCACAGGGTGCATTGGGGAGGGGGGGTAGCCCCTGCTCTGGGGCTAATGAGGCGTAACCACCGCACTCCAGGCACCAGAGCCATCCAAGGCCTCTGGAATCTTTTATGGCAGGTCCACTAAAGTTGCAAATCCTAGTGGCCATAGTATATTTTCAAAGGCTTAACCAGCTCAGTAAGAAGAATGCTCTGGAATCTTCACTAATTCAGTGAGGTCTGTTTCCAAGACATGGGGCTTAGAGTCCAAGAATCTTACTGAGTATCATCTGGGCTGCTTAACAGAGGAAAAATCAGAGCAAGTTCAAGGTGTCGGTGACTGTGATGGAAATGGGCTCTAGTGAGCATGAAATTAAATCAAATAAAAGCGTGGAAAACCTTGAAAAACCCCTTCCTGTCTTAAATGAAAGCCACAGAAAATGTATATGAGTAATTCCTTGATGTCCAATTTTTTCTATCAAAGTAAATCCTTTCAAAGGGTTAGAAGAGTTAGGGACAGCATGTGGCCTTTCAAACACACCCTCACATGTAAATAATTAACACAATATCTGTCCTGTCAGGATTGTTTTTACTACCACATTTCACTAAACCATTATTTTAAAGAGGTCTTTGGTTTTCTTATGAATGTGAAAGAATATAATCCATGGCATGGAAACAAACATATATGAAACACATTGTGGAAAATCGCACGTGATAAGTTCTCAAGTCAGTATGAAGAAAAGACGGTAATATGATATTTTCATCAATGTTGAATTGTAACTGGGTCTATTTCATGATACTTCGCAGGGTTCTGTGATGGATGATGAAACTCTTATCCCATGAAATACCCTATGTCAGAGCAGGTGAAGATACATAGAAGTCCATTTAGTATAATTCAACAAACATTTACTGAGCACATACATGTACCTGGAATTCTATCAAGTATTAGAAAGAGTGAAAGTTGAACAAGTCAAATCCATATCCCCACACCGCACCCCCCATCCCACTTCCAGCCCCTTGAAGCTCACAATGTGGGTGAGATGAAATTGCAGGCATCAATTTCAAGTAACGTATTTTCTCAAATCTCTGAAAACAGGATGCATCTTACAATCAACAACATGTCAGAATGTAATTGGCAGAGCTTTTTCTTTCTTAATGACACATAAAATAACAGAATAACTTACCATCCATGACAATAAAGTTTAGATTCAATGAAATATGATGATTATTGCATAAGGCAGAACAGAGACAGTGCCAAAACAAAGATATCCAAAATTTGCTTTCAAACTGAAATGTACTGTCCCTCCCTGGAAGAGTTTTTGTAGTTGAAGAACTGAAGCCCTTAATGGGTAATTCAAGGTAAATAAGTAGGAATGATTACACAAAAGCACTTATAAATTGTTTTGTTCATAATAATAAAACAATGAAAGTGCACTGGTATTTCACACAACTTTAAGCAACAGTAATGGATAAGATTCATTTCTATTTATTTTGCTTCTTTGAAAATTTTCAGGATTTCAGGACTTCTCTTCTGGTCGGAATAAAATTTGTTTTACATACCTGCTGGTAATATGCACACTAGGAGAGGTTTTATTTTCCAGAATTGGGCCTTTCACCCAAATATTCAATTTTCTCTTGAGTGCATGGCTTACAGTTATTACTCAGTCCATGGGTCATTGACTTCCCAGAAATGAAAAACAATGTGAATGCTTATTTTTTAATAGCATTTTATATTGTTTTTTAAGTAGGCTCCATGCTCAATGTAGGGTTTCAGCTCATGACCCTGAGGCCAAGAGTCGAACGCCCTACAGGCTGACCTATCTGGGCACCCCTAGAACAATGTGAATATTTATGATGAGAAACAAATAACAAAGAAAACTTTGGGGGAACATTTTTTTCAATATTTTCAGCTTAGTGTATTTCCGATAGGTATTTCTCAATGAACAAACCTTCTCACTAGTTTTCTCCTCTTCATATCCTCCATATACCCTATGCTGCAGCCACAGCAGGTTGCTGCAAATCCCTAGGCCTGCTTTGTACTGTCCATGCCTCATTGTCTTTGCTTCTGCCTTTTTTTAAATTTTTTTTTAATCTTTTTTGCCTGGAATGCACTTACCCTCTCTCTACACTTGGAAAGCTGTTGCTCAGCTTTCAAAAACCAAGTCTAATATCACTGTCTTGTCTTAGCTTTCCCAGGAAAGAAGGGTCTGGGACCCGGGCTTCAGACACTCATTTGTTTGGGAAGTAGTCCCAAGGATTATGAAGGACAGGAAAGAGCATAACAGTAAAGGAGGGAAAGTCAATTCAAGAGTAAGTTACTGCTTTGCTCTATTCTGTAAATAAAGGGGCTCCATCCTATTGGATTTGCTCCCCATTGGTCAACTCCCCCCACCACACACACACCAGTGTTAACACCCTTGCTTTCCTGCATTGTGCATGAGTGTACTTTCTGGTGCAGAAAGTAGGAGATGTGTGGTGCTGTCAGGGTACACCTGTGTGAAGCTGGTTGCCATGGCAATCATTGAAGTAAAAGTGATCTAAAGAGGATGACAGGCAGTGCACAAGAGGTCATTTTCCTAACTTGCACAGAATTAGCCTTGCCCCATCACACTTCCATGGTGCCAGTCACAGACCTCTGCTTCGTGGCCTTTGTTCTGTCGCTTTGTGATGATCCATTCATATATTGAGTATGAATTTCTAATCAGTGGTGACAAGATCTTGTTCATTTCAGAGCCTACTGAACTCAGCAGAGTAAACAGCAAGCAGCATATGGACTTAGGACCCCTCAATGTGGTAAAAAAAAAAAAAACACACACACATTTTAAATTAATGGGAAGTGTTATGGCAGTCAGTTTATTTCTCAAGTAGCCAATATGACCATTCAAATGAGAACTCAGGATGCAGTTTAAAAAAAGGAGAAATAGGTTGGGTGGGCTCAAAACAAAAAACAGCTTAGACAAAGATGTACTCATCCATGATCCCGGGAAAAAGGAATTATTTTAACAAAAGTATCAGTTACAGTTCATGGAATTTTTTTCTTCAGGAAACCTGACAAAAAAAGAAACATTACGTGGGTCATATTACCAACCACTCCGTTTATAATCCTAAATACATTTCAGTATGTAACTTATATTGCTAATATCTATCTTTAATCTCACTGGAGCCCTACAATGACTCCCCAGTTCACTCAGAATGAAAACTATTGTCCTTACAATGACACCTACAGCTCTACGAAATGTGGTCCTGTTACCTTTCTGGCCTCCTCTCCTCCTGCTCTTCTGTGTGTTCACTTTCTTCCACCTTGCAGGCCTCCGCCAGGAACACTCCCACCCAGAGTGTTTGCACCAGCTCTTTCTTCCATCTGATCATTTTCTCCTGACATCAGCTTGGCAACTCCCTCAGCATGGCAAGACTCTGCTCAAATGCCTCCTTCCCAACAAGGTCTATGCTGAACCTCCTTTTTAAAACCTGCACCCCTCCACCGCTCTGAACTCTTGAGGTCCATATCCTGCCCTACTTTTTTTCTCTTTTTCCATAGCACTTAAGCATCCTCAACAAATATGTAATTAATTTATTATGTCTATTGTTTCTCTTCCCTTTTGCTAGGATGTGACTTCTATCAGGGTAGGAAACTTTGCCCTTTTTATTTATTGGTGTGTCCCAAGTGTGCAGAATAGTGTTTGGCACATAGGTGTTCAATAAACACTTACTGAAGTGATGCCTAAGTGGCTCAGCAGTTGAGCGTCTGCCATCAGCTCAGGGCGTGATCCCAGGATCTGGGATCAAGTCCCACATCAGGCTCCTTGCAGGGAGCCTACTTTTCCCTCTGCCTCTGTCTCTGCCTCTCTGTCTCTCATGAATAAATAAATAAAATCTTTAAAAACAATAAACACTTAATTGAATGAAATATCTTGAAGCTTTGAGATAACAATATGCTTCATAATATAGAGGACATGCTGTCCATCCAAACGCCGGTAGGGCACCTACTGTGTGCTAGGTGTGGATAACATAGACATGGTTCCTGTCATCAAGGAAGTCTCAGGCTAGTGTGGACACAGGCAGGGCCAGACAATTACTGGCCAGAGTGACAGGCCCTCTGACACAAGCCTTGCTGTGGCTATTGGGTCACAGAGACGGGGGTTTGTATGGTCGGGCAGGAAGATGTTATGCAAGAGCACCACACTGAAGCTGACTCTTCCTATAGAAGGGAACTACTTAGTAAAAGGAAGGACATTGGACTGGATTTTGTGCACACATACTTGCTCATGCGTGCGTTATAAAAATGAGAGTCATAACAGTTTTACATTTCATCTTAAACACCCCTTCAGAATCATTACAGAATGAACTTTTCCCTTTGAGTTGGTTACTTGCTTTCTGCCTCCCCTCTCTCCCCTCCAAAAGTATAGGCAGTGTATAAAATAAATATACAGGCAATAAAACTTCATACATCTCTCCTTCACTAATGAGAAGAGACTTTGAGAATCTATGTAGGTTTATAATTGTTCCTTTGTCTTTTTTATTTATTTATTTATTTTTAATTTTTTTAAAATTTTTATTTATTTATGATAGTCACACAGAGAGAGAGAGAGAGAGAGGCAGAGACACAGGCAGAGGGAGAAGCAGGCTCCATGCACCGGGAGGCCGATGTGGGATTCGATCCCGGGTCTCCAGGATCGGGCCCTGGGCCAAAGGCAGGTGCCAAACCGCTGTGCCACCCAGGGATCCCTAATTGTTCCTTTGTCTATTGCATTGTGTATTTCTTGTGAGGATCATAATGCAATTGTTTTATACATATATATGTATCATGAATTTATATAGGACTCATTTAAAATATCCATTGATTATGTGTTTATAAAGGAAGTTTTCTGTATTCAACTATTAAAAGAAACCTCTGGCCTTATTTTTTTCTACTTGTTTCACTCATTCATTCAACAAACTATTATTATTATTACATTGTTTAAAAGATTTTATTTATTTGAGAGAGAGAAAAAGAGATATCAGAGAGAAGGACAAGGGGAGAAGCAGACTTCCTGCTGACCAGGGAGCCCTACACTGGGCTTGATCCCAGGACCTGGCTGGATCATGACCTGAGCCAAAGGCAATCACTTAACCCACTGAGCTACCCAGGTGCCCCTCAATGAAAGAATTGTTAAGTGGTTATTATGTATCAGGCATTGTGCTGGGTGCTATGGATACAAAGAGGAACAGAAACAAGTTCCCTGCCCTTAAGACTTTAGTAGTGCAACAGGCAGACTGGTGGAAAAATGAGAACACTGAAGTCCTACATTTAGTAGGAGAGAACGATTTAGGGCAATAGTTACAATGTGCAGGTCAGATGGAGCCCACATACGTGTTCATTTGGTCCAATAGTGTTTTTTAAAAATTTGAATCGTTTTTCACAAATTAATTTTGATTTCTGGCTTGACTTAAAAGAAGAATCATGGCTTGGCAACTCTGAGCCAGAGTTCCAAAATGGCAACAGTTAACTAAAGCTGAGTCAGAACCAGCCCATTCAGAGGGAGAGAGATGGGGAGCTAAGGGCAGAAGGCAGAGTGCCCCTGAATGTGGATGGGCTGGGAACTGGGGAAGTGTGGCAGATTCCAGGCAGAGAGAATATTTTGGTTATGGTCCATATTTAACTAAGTATCCAACCATATACAAACCCACACAGACTTTGACAATTCCATCCCTGTCTTGCCCATGACAGCGTTCATAAATGTCTGTGAAATGAACACAATCAAAGAATTTTACCTCTGGAGATTATTTCATAAGTCATTTTACAAATGAAGAAGCAGCAGTCTAGAGGGGTTGAGTAATTTGCCCGATGCAGTGCCAACATGAGCCTATAGCTGTTAACAGATTGTACTAAAGGCCTGAGGGAACAGAGGGGAATTGCAACATAGAACAGTATAGTGGGCATCTGTTGTTTTACTTACCCAGCATCCATTCTTCCTCCCTCTGGAAACAGTACCCTTATTTTGCTCCAGGAGCCACCACTCCTCATTCCATGTGCTGCTGGTGGAACTCAGTCCACCTGGCTTCTTAGATGGCATGTGACCCAAGCCCAGCCAACCACACGCATCCTCCTGGAGCTACTGAGAAAGAGGCATCATCCTACCAATGGCAGCTGCTGGAAAGAAACAACGCAATTCTGAATGATGCTATTTGAACCTAACCTAAGACACCATGATGTAAGGAAAAAAAAACAAAAACAAAAACAAAAACAAAAACAAAAAAACGGTAAGCCCAGATCCTTGGGTAAATTGCTTAACTGTTCTGAACCTCAGTTACCACATCTGTAAGTGAAAATAATTCCTTACCTCAAAGGGCTGCAAAGAAATAATGTCTGTAAAATGCCTGGCACACAGTAGGAGCTCATTAATGTTGGCATCTTCACTTTCCCTTCCGAATAATGTCAGATGGATGTAGCATTACTGTAATTAAAATGTAAGAAGTGCATTGGCAGACGTTCCTTAACAACATATTGAGAACAGCTTTTTCAGTAGCTACCTTATGCGATTTCAGGGAACTGGGGAGGGAAAATAAAATAAAATGCAGCTTGTTTTCCTGGAACAATTCAAGCCATATCCAAATGCCTGCCAAGTGTAGCTCCTAAGTCTACGTCTGCATTCATCTATTATTTCACCTCTGTGTAGATAAAGTGGTTTTCCTACCCGCTCACTGGCCATTTTCTTTTTAAAATGGGAACTCTTAAATCCCTGGCAATCATTTAGCTGACAGTTTGGATCATAATGTAACAATAACATTAGTGAGCAGTTGTATGACAGTTCCTGCTTTTAAAGCACTTTACAAATCTGGGCTAATTAGCATGAACGCTAACATGCCAGCTTTTCATGGATTAATATTGCAATTATACTTTGCTTTTTCAATAAAAATGCAGTGATCCCTTTTCTCCAGAAATAGAGAGAAATGAAACGAATAAACTGTCTCTTCAATGGATTCAAACACTACGCAGTTAAAATGTGAGTCAGATACTTTGACTAAATGTTCCTCTGAAAACATTTGTGAAGACTTACAGGTACGGCACCTCTCGCAAATTCTGTTTCAGCATCAATGAGGGAAATAGAGGGACAGAAAATAATGTGGGACAGAAAAGGAATTTGTAAACTCAAGGTAAGTTTCCAACCTTCAAAATACAGTTTCCACTCACTTCTAGATTTAAGCACCTCAAAGAAGTCTGAAAATTATCTGATTATGATTTACTCTTAAGCCAGATGAGAAAATACCAGTTTACGTAGTATTGCAAAAGACCTTATTCTTTTTGTTGTGAATTAAAATACAATAGATTAAGTATAGAAGGATAAAGACTTGGGTTGGGATCCCACCTCTAGTACTCAGCTATAGAACTGTAACTTTTCTGAATTTTGGTTTCCTCACTTCTAAAATGGAGGCTGGGGTAGGGTGATAATACTTACTTTGCATGATTCTTGGGAAGTCCGAAAGTGATAATACCTTACACAATATCAGGGATATGACAAGTGATCATGTTAGCCCTGACCCACCCTCTCTATTTGTAATTAATCCTCCTTCCTTTCTGCTCTAAAATTAATCTGACATTCATTCAGTTTCAGTTTACAGAAAGCAGGGCATCATAGTGAATGAAAATGTTTGTGTTAGGTATTATAAATAACTAAATTTAAAGGGCCAAGAATAATCATAACAGTTCATTGTGAAGGGAAGAATCATATGTTTATACGATCACTTGAAAACTCCTTCGAACATACTATGAAACATACTGTGAAAACATGCTATGAAACCTAGAGATATCTCAGTTAAATCTGATCATTTTGTCCTCTGTTCTCTGTGCAAAGTTAGCAAAAAGTGATGTGAGGAGGTTTAACAGCGGAAAGGCTGGCTGAGACAGAAGGCTGTCTTGAGCACACTTAAATTGTTTCATTCATTCATTCATCAGTTCAACATTTATTGAGCACATGTCAGACACCATACTGAATGTTGCCAGTATGAGGACTAGTACAAGGAATAGCAGATACAGCTTTTGCACTTTAAGGATTCACAGTCTCGCGCTGGAGTCAGACAAGTGAATGAACAGTTACAATAATGTGAGCGATAAATGCTAGTAGGTGCATACTCAAGGCCAGTATCTAATTTCTTGAGAAGTCATAAATTCTTTGAGAGAAATGATTTACCTTTTGCAGTTCCTGCCGCATGATTTGTAGAGGGTGAGCACTCAGTACAGGATCAAAAGACCCATATTTTGGTCCCAGCTCTGTCTTTGACTAGCTATGCATTCTTTGATAGTCATTGCAGTTTTCTGAGCCTCAGTTTCCTCATCTGTAAAGCGTTGATACCAGTTGATACCAGCCCTCCCTGGGTTATTGTAAACATCAATGGTCATGAGAGAGAATTTTTAATTAATTGTAAAGACCTCTATAAACTAAGTCACATTCTTAAATGGTTTTGGTTTTTTTTTTTTTGTATTTTAAAATGGAAGTTGTTTAGTACTTCACATAGTCGCTGAATCATCCTTTTCCTTAAAGAAAACAAAAAAGAAAGAAAGAAAACCAACAGGTAAGGGTCCTTCATTGGACCCCAAGCAGGTCCAGCTTCATCTTCATTGGACCCCAAGCAGGTTCAGCTTCATCTTTTTTAGCAATCCAGGTAGACATTTACTATTATCCCCATTTTACCAATGAGAGCATTGAGGAGCTAAGAATTTGCCCCGGAGCACGACCTCTTGCAAGCCCAGGGTGTGTATACACACCAACAAACGTCCAAAGGACCAAGCCTCAGGGAAGGCTGCGCTCTTTTCTCTGGAGGCCCCGCCCCCCGCCCTGGAGGGGGCTGGACGAGGCCTAAGCCCCGCCCCACGACGCACGCGGCCCCGCCCCCAGGCCTCCACCTCTCGCGGGATCTCGCGGGAGGACGGATGGGGTTAGGTCCCATCATGGCGGCTGAAGAGGCGGATGTGGATATCGAAGGGGACGTGGTGCCGGCCGCGGCACAGCCCGGGTGAGGCGTAGAGACCGGGTCTCGCAGGGATGGGGAGGAGCGCGGGCGCGAGGAGAGTACCCCAGAGAGGCTTGGGGTCCGGCAGGGACCCGGGGAGCGGAAGCCCATCCGCTGGGCCAGGGTGTCCCGGCGGCCGGAGCGGCGCCGCGCCCATACGGCCTGGCCTGTAAGCTGCCGCTGAGCCCGGCGGGCGGGGACCCGAGGCTCGCGTCGGACGGCCGTTCCCACCTGTGGCCGCGGTATTCGGAGCGCGCCGACCTCGCCTGGCACGTTGCACTCTGACCAGCGATTAGATCGCTACTTCCGTGATGTCCACGCCGGAATCCACCCCGCCCCCCCCACCCGTGGACGGCGGCCTGACCTAGGGCGGAGCCTCTGCACCGCACCTGAGCCGCGGGATCCCTGTTCCCAGCGCTTGTAAGCCCGGTGACCTTGGGCGTGCCGTTTCTGTCCCTCCCGACGACAGGTTTCCTCCCCGACCTGGGGTTAGTTGTGAAGAACTTCCAGGGAGGCAGGGCCGCACGGCTCTGGGGGCTCTGGGGGCTCCAGCGTGGGCCGGCCTTGCCCGTCCCTTAGCCCCGTGACCTTGGGCCAGACGGGTAACCTGCCGGAGCTTCAGACCCCTAGCTCCTGGGGAAGCTGACAGTCCTGGTGTGTGCCTCCCAGGGCCATTGTGACCCTATAGGTAAATGTTTTCCCTTCTTCCCCACCTCCTTACCCTCGCGTGAAGGGAATCGTGAGAACCTAGTGAGGGCCCACGGTTTATTTAATGCAGATTTCCTGCCGAACAGGCCAGTGTGGTTCCAAGCAGCATCCTCCAGCTTGAGAGATCCAGCCCTTTGCTTGCTTTCCAAGTAAGAAATCGATGCATACTATCTTCAAAATGTGCTTGCCCAGCCACCGTTTAGGATTGGAAAGAGGCCTGGACTGGTCAGGAATCACAAGTTCTAAACTCAGCCAGTTTATGTTGCTTATAAAATATGAACAACCAAAAAAATAAAATAAGTAAAATAAAATAAAATAATAAAATAAAAAACAACCTCGTTAGAAGTCTGTTAGGTTGACTGAACCATGGGGAATCGCCAGTCTTAGACCATTTTTAGCTTTAAAATAAATGGTAAAATTTCATTCAGTCCAACCTCATAGTAGGGCTTCTATGAATTATGGAGAGCAGTACCCGCTCTGCCCCTGGGGGACTAAAGTAGCGGGTGTAAAGTTCTGCTGAACCCTGAAACGGTATAAAAATGTGAGGAGTAATTAAATTCATATGGTCATTCTCTCCCAAACCTTTAGGCAAAGCAGTCCAAAGCTATACTGATAAATAGGGAACTTTTATTAACAATCATTTTTCAAATAGTGAAAGGGAATAAAGGGGAAAGGAAAGAAAATGAGTGAAAATACCAGTGAGGATGACAGAACATGAGAGACGCCTAACTCTGGGAAATGAACAAGGGGTGGTGGAAGGGAAAGTGGGTGGGGGAGGGGGTGATTGGGTGACAGGCACTGAGGGGGGCGCTTGACGGGATGAGCACTGGGTGTTACGCTGTATGTCGGCAAATCGAACTCCAATAAAAAATATACAAAAAAAAAACCAATCATTTTTCACATTTGTGTAGATCAAGTTATCAGGTTAATTTTAGTGCTCTTGCTTGCATGATTTAATTTACTTTTCACAGTAAGTCTGACAAGTAGGCAGGGATACTTACCTGCAGTCCAAAGAAAAGTGAATTGGCCTTGGAATCACAAAAGGTCATCTGAGAGCCGTGGCTCTGCCCTTTTCCATGGGTTCTTCTTTATTTTTCTGATCATGTTTAAGTTTTCTGCCTTCCTTTTTTCTTTCCTTTCTCTTTCTATTATGCTCGAGCCTTAATTCTTCTGGTGACGCTTATGATCATCTTTAGACTCATGCAAGCCAGATTACAAAGGGTATTGGTCCCTGACGGTGAGAGCCATTGCCTTACCCAACTCCAAGGAACATCATTAACATTATATTTTGGTGAATGGTGCCCTCTGAAATGTGTTGGTACAGCTAATGATAATATCTGTGGAACCCTTGAGGATTAATTGAAAACACGCTTTTAAGTACTTGCGAAATTCTAGGTACCAAAGTTAAGAGGTGGCACTGAAACCTTGATTTCCCTTTCACTTCTACCTTTCCTCCTCATCTTCCTTTTCTCCTATTTGTCCTTTAAATCAGTGTTCCAAGGGGTTTTGTCATAAGACTTCTCACTCACCACACAGTCCCTGGTTATATCATCTCTCAAGACTTAAATTTCGTTAGGTTGGATCATATAAAATTTTGTCACTGTTCAACCATTTTTGACCATTAAAAAAAATGGTGATTTCATAAAGTTCCACCTATTACATACTGATGTTTCCCAAATCTGTCACCAACCCAAAGCTCTCTCTTGAGCTTTAGATCCATTTATCTAATTCTCTGAATCTGTCTGTTCTTGGATGTTCCACAAGCATCTCAATCTCAGCTTATAAACTTTTCCCACCATACCTGCCATCTGCTTCTCCAAGTTCTCTAGTTCAATAAATGGCACCATTCACCCAGTAACTCAAGACATGGACCTATACTTTATCCCTTTTCGTACCCTTCTATTAGTTGCTAAAGGTCTGTTAATTCGAAGTGTCCTCTCAAATGTATTCACTTTGCTGTTCACACTGCTTATTCTGTAGGTCTAAGTTACTGTCACTTCTTTAGTATTTATATAATCACTTCCTTTTAACTGCTCCTTGTCTCTTTAGCTCCCTTCTATTCTTTTTTTTTTTTTTTTTTTTAAGATTTTATTTATTTACTCATGAGAGAGGCAGAGACACAGGCAGAGGCAGAAGCAGGCTCCATGCAGGGAGCCTGATGCGGAACTCAGTCCCGATCCCGGGACTCACAGGATCACTCCCTGAGCTGAAGGCAGGAGCCCAACTGCTGAGCCACCCAGGCGTCCCACCCCCTTCTATTCTTGCCTGAAATTAGAGCAGTCTTTGTTACATCCAAATCTCATCATATTATTCCCTTCAAACTTCGATTTGCTTTATGAGAAAATCCTCCTTCGTTCCTTAACTCCTACAGACGTGGATGATCCATGTCCCACCTACCTTGTTCATTTAGTCATTCAACAGATGTTGACTGAGCACCTTTTCTATGCCAAGGCTTGAGTCTCTAGCAGTTCCAAAACTAACTCCTTGCTCTTATAGAACTAACATTCTTATTGGGTAAGACACAGTAAAACTTACATGTGGGCCAGATGGGGATAACTGGAAAAAGATAGAGAAGGGAAAGTGGTTGGTGTGTTAGCTTTATCATGTATACTTACCCTGGAAAAGTGGCTCTGGAACTATAGGACTTGAGAGGTCAGCATGGATATAGTGGTAGGCTGAATTTGAAAAGGGAAGAAGCCATAGAATTAGCAACCAATTGAATGTACATTGTGAGGAAAATATGGGCAGGCTCAGATTTCTGGCTTGGGCAACTAGCAGAATGGATATGCCTTTGTCTGAAGCAGGGAACGATGGAAGAGTAGCAGATTTGACAGGAATTTCTCAGGGAAGGTTTAAACTTGTTAATTTGTGCTATCTATGGGGATTCAGGTAGGTGTCCAGGTGTATACACCAGAGGTATGGAAGTTGCTAATCCTTATTGAGGAGCACTGTGTAAAGAGATGTCTGCATTAAGTGAGGGGCGTCACTCCTGAAGTGAGGGGCGCCTGGGTGGCTCCATCAATTAAGCATCTGCCTTTGGCTCAGATCATGATCTTGAGGTCCTGGGATCAAGCCCCCCACATCAGGCTTTCTGCTCAGCAGGTAGTCTGCTTCTTCCGCTCCTTCTGTGTTCTAATCTCACTCGCTCTCTATCTCAAATAAATAAAATCTTTAAAAAAAGAAAAAGACCAGAAGTGATACTAGTCCCACTTTCTGCATCCTTATCCTTGGCAGACCTCATTAAGCAAAGGTTTCCTTCTGCTGATCCATGTCTCAGAATCCTTTCTTTAGCATTCCTGGCAGCCTCTACCAAATCAGAGCTAACACCTGAATTAAAACCTTTTGCCATCAACTGAGGGAAGTTATTGCTTTTAGTTTATTGTAGAAAGCCCATTAGTTCCACAACTTATTATAACCACTTTAGAATTAATTGAAGATTCAAAAAGATAAAGCTTTTTGCAGTCTGAGAGGTACAAAATTCTTATCATAGACTAGGTGTGGGAAAAGTCAGTAATTTTCTGGGAAACTATAACTTCAAGATATAAAAAAAATATTGAATTATATCATAGTTTGGGTCTTCTAAAACTTTTCATCTTTTTTGTAAGAAGTGAACAAGGTGACTTTAGAGAATTTTTATTAGTTCAGTGAAAGGAGTGAGAATTAACAAAGTTTAATCCCCCATGAACATAGAAAAGGCCCCAAATAACCCAAGTTAATTTTTTTTATTAATATCAAATTTTCTTTTTACTGTCCTGTTTTTTTTTATTTTGGATCTTTGATCATCTATTCTTTTTTTTTTGGCATTTTTGAGGGCAGCGCTGTTATTGATGACTTTTATGCTTTAGCTATCACTAAAAGAATTGATTGTAAATTTGAATTCCTATATACATATGGATGCTCCTCAAAAGAACTCTGAAGTGTTGGTTCATGGCCATAGAGCATGTTGTGGTTGCTGCTTTGGGGTATTTTTTTCATGAAGTTATTTCTTAGGAAACAAGAGAAGAGAACAGACTTTGCTGGTTAGCAGTTGAGATAGGGTGGCTTAAAGACAGTTTATATTCCACAAATTAAAGAAATAGAGGAGGCATTTCTGCAATGTTAAGTCTGTTAGGAGAAGAAGGGAATGAAATCTTTGTTTAGCATCTGTACCCTGCCAGTCACTGTGCTGGTTAAATGGTACTTATTAATCGGTATAATAGCACTTTTTTACCCATTTTCTTAATTATTACAGAAGTGATGGAAATACAGCATCTGTTTTACAAGATCACTATCTTGATTCATCGTGGAGAACTGAGAATGGTCTTATTGTAAGTATTTTATGAAAATAACAAGTGCACTAAGCTTTTAAAAAGAATACCTCTTTTTTCCTTGGTGCTAGTTCTCAGCAGTTCCAGGGGTAACATGCCAAAAACATTTTTCTTACTTTAAAAATAAACTTATTCTTATTTCTTTTGACTTTGAAATGACCTGTTGGGAAACAACTTTGGAGCCACCTAGATTTAGGTACAAATCCTTGTTCTACGACTTACTAGATTTGTGAACCTCCTTTTCTTCATTTAAAAGATGGTGATCATTGCAGGGTTCATTTCTTTCATTTAGCAGTTATTTATTGAATACTTACTATATGCCAGACACTACACTGGGTTTGGGGGATACAGCTATAATCGAGACAGACATAGTCTTGCTCTCAGGTTGCTTATACGTTAAAAGGGAATTAGGCAATAAACAGGTAGACATAGTAATTATAGACCATAAAGAAACCTGAGATGCTGGCTGAGAGTAACAGGGTGGGGAACCTATTTTAGATAAAGTTGTCATTTAGGGAAACAGAAGGTGACAGTTAAGTTGAAAAATAATAGGAGTAGATGTGTGAAGAGTTGAGGAAAAACATTCTAGGCAGAAGGAATAGCAGCACAAAGGCTTTGTTTGAAAGCCAGTGTCTAGAATACGGTAGGAAAGGGGGGAGTGGCAGCTGTGACAGGGTTGGAGAGGCAGACCAGAGTTCTGTCATGCTTGTATGAAGCAAGAGTAGAATCAAAAGACCAGTTGGGAAACATCTGTGGTAATCTAAGCAAGAGTTGGTGGTAGCTTGGCTGAGATTGTTGCAGAGATGGATAGATTTTAATTCTATTTTGGAGGTAGAACTGCTTGGTAGATTGGATATAAGATTGAGAAAAAAGGGAAGAATCCAGGATGATTCCTAGGTTTCTAGGTGAAATAACTAGGTGACTAATACTGCTATTTACAAAGTTGGAGACATAGGGAGAAACAGTTAAAGGTAGGTGTTTGCGAGGTTTGAATATGTTAACTTTGAGAAGCCTACTAAATATCCAGGTGGACATTGTGAATGGTCAATTGGACATAACAGTCTAGATAGAAAGAAGAGCTTGAAGTGCTTGAAGAGCTTGAGGAGCTTCAAGCCCTAGATAGAGCTTGAAGAGACCTGAGCTGAAAATTTTCTAGATAGAAGAGCTTGAAAAGACCTGAGCTGAAAATTTTTAAGTTTTGAGGGCTGAAAACATGTATGACCACTTAAGGAGAGATTGTGGCTTACGGGAAAAAAAAAGAATTGTGAGTTTTGAAGATAGGGTGAAATTTCTAGCAACATGCTCACTACCTGATACTTCTCATACTTGATTGATAGCTATTACAACTTTACCATGAGTATGAACCTGAGCCTTGGAATCCAGCAGTCCTGTGTCATATCTCTCCTCCTTCACTTGAAACACTTGCCTTGCTATGGATGCATCAGTGAAGTAATAATTCCTATCTCACAGTGTTATCCTGGGAGTCAGATATGTCTGCATAGTAAATGGTAGCTTTATTATTTTAAACATAGTAGATAATTTCAAAAACCAGTTAAGTAAAAAGAAAAATACATTCTTTTTTTAATAGCCTTGGACTCTGGATAGCACCATCAGTGAAGAGAACAGAGCTGTCATTGAGAAGATGTTGTTGGAAGAAGAGTATCCTTTAATGATTATAAGGAAAATAAAGATTTCAGGATTAAAAGTTTATAAATGCAAGACTTACAAAAGAGACTACTGTTGTTACTAGATGAACCTTATTTGGCCCCAGGTTATAATTACATAGTGTGGGACCTACCTATGCAAAAAGCATTTTATTCCTCTGTTTATTTCTGTTTTACTACAGAATCTGAGATGTAACCCAATATGTTTGAGTTTCTGTTGTCAGCTAACTCTGTACTATCTGAATGTTGAGTAGAAATTATAGAATATTTTAAAGTCAGCTAGAACCTTTAGTCCATTTCCAAGATCATTTAGTCCAAGCTTCCATCTTCAGTTTTAGATGCTAAAATGCAAGATGTTAATTTATCTAGGGACACAATTAGAATATGTAAAAGTTCTCACTTCTTACTCTACCAGTTTACAGGTGTTATGTGGGAGGAATCTAAGTAAAAAGCACAAAACAAATACTGCAGGATGATTTTTCCTTCAGAAGTTGTAGATCTTTATCCACAGTTTAGCCACTAGCTTCTTGTCCTTGTTTCTCTCATCTATTTGGTAATGGAAACTTAACTTCTTTGAGACTCCATTTTCTTACATGCAAAATGAAAGGATTGAATGAGCTGATTTCTGATTTTGATTTTTAATTGTTAATAATAGTCTAATAAATACTGGTTTATTTTTAACTCTCTCATCTGTATTTTATGGATATCCTCCTTTTTAAGCCAGAATTTCTCTGTTCCCTTTATTCCCAGTTATTGCTATTATTGATTTCAGAGTGTCTACACCTTTAATTATCATAGGTTACACTTTTTTGGCTTTTTTAATCTCTTTCTTTCCCCAAACATCACAGCCTAGATCATTGCTTTTCAGTAGAAAAATAGTGCAAGGCTCATATATCATTTAAAATTTTCTCATAGCCACATTTAAAACAGGTGAAATCCATTTTAATAAGATACTTTATTTAACCCAGTATATTTAAAATAATATTTCAACATTTAATCAACAGAAAAAATTTATTGAAGTTTTTACATTCTTTGTTTATATGTAGCTATTGGCTGATACATTGAACAGTGTAAGTCTGTTACGAATGAACACTTAAGTAGTCACAGGTTCACTTCCAGATTTAGAAACAGAAAAAATGAGAGTAAGAACTAAGTGAGCTCTTGCAGTACAGGGATTTTTTCTTAGATCTTCATCCTCAGCTCCTTGTACTTAGCATATTGCCTGACATACAAGATATATAGTCAATATTTGTTAAGGGAAGCATATGTCAGACTAATTGAAGAGTATTACATAGGCCAGTTTTAAGAATTTCAAGGGGGAATGTCCATGGTAGATTTGACTTGAATTATTTTTATTAACGTAGAGAATACCCTAAACTCTGTTACCTTTAGAACTATGAGAATATACTCCCTAGTTAATTCTGGATAACCAATCAAATTCATCTATTACATTCTCCATATTTTAGGAAAAATTTAAGTGAAACACTGTGACTATTTCTTCTCTTAGACACTTCTAGTAAGGAATATAGGAGAAGCTAACATTTATGTAGCACATTTTGTGCAGGTCCTATGTTTGTGTGGTTTCACATGTAGTATTTAATCCATATAACAGCCTTGTGAGGTATAAATATTTTTATCATAGTTTTTGCATATCTGGAAAAGGTTTTAAGAAAAATTAGCTAGGATTCAAGTATGATTTTCTTGAATGAGTGCCTATTTAATAGAAGTCACATAAAAACAATGTGATTTTATTATTATTTTTAAGTTTCTTTAATAATTACACAGGTATTACTTATCTAAAAAATCACTTCCAGAAAAATTCTGGCTTGATCAAAAGGAAGATGATAAAAAATACATGAAGAGGTAAATCAATTTTTAATATTTTTAGAAGTCTGAACTATATTTTTAAAAACATGTTGAAAAGCTTCCTTATTTTCTTTTTCATGTGGTGCAGCCTGCAGAAAACAGCAAAAATCATGTATGTACTTAATATGTTTTATATTGTAAAGTTATAGGAGAATTAAACAAAAATTATAGTTGGCCTGTAGAAAAACTCTTGACCTTGGGCTGTACAAAACTATAAAATCAAAATTTCTTAGACCGATGTTGGAATGCCATGAGATAATTTTATGGTGTTACTCCTATGTCAGAATATAAGGTCCTGTCTATGTAAGCAATTCCATTAGATTATGGAAGATGGTTTCCTAGGGATTTGTGGGGAAATTTTTAAAAACTGCTATCTAATATATTAGGAATTGGCTTGTGCTCACTTCGGTAGCACATATACTATATATTAGGAATTGGCTTGATTTCTATTATTCTATTCAGTTAATTTTCACTCATTTCAAATAAAAATTTAATTTGAATTTGTGGTTTTCAAAAATTATCTAGAGAAATTAAGTATTAACTATTTTATAAATATCCTTTCCTTATAATTGAAGAAAATTTGATGTTATTTAGTGTTTATAAGCTTTCATGTTTATGATCCCTCAAAGGGTATACTTATAGATTTACCATTGCAAAGGGTTTGAGCAGTGAGCAGACTTTGGATTTTGCATTTTGCTGAATAAATAACAGCAAAGTTAATGAGATTAATGGTTTGAATTAAATTGATGAGCTTCATCTCTGTTTTTAATTTTAATTTCTTAAAGACTACATTTCAAAAATAATGAATATAGTTTCTTCTTTTTTGGCTTGATATTTACATAGATTTACACTGAAGAATCAAAGAGATAATATTTCTGGAGCCAACTTGAACACTTAACAGGCCTTTTAGGATTTGGAAATGTCTTAATGTCTGCTGATTTGTGTCCAGTCTAAGGAAGCCTATTTGTTTGTTATCACTTTGACTTCCTTTGATGTCTTTTAGTGTTATCTTCACTCAGACCCAAGGATTATTCTTTTGGGGCTCCTATCATCCTAAGCTAGAGAAGTATACAAGACAGGGTAAATCCATCCCCCAGGTAGAGGCTGCAGCCTTTTCTTCTTTTTTAACTCTTAGATTCACAGTATTGAATTTAGCCTATGGCTGTCTATAACCTTTAGCTGCATAAATATGGAATGTTCCATTTCAGACTTTTTTTTTTGCATTTCCCTTTTTTCCCCTCAGGGCACACTCTCCTACAAAATCAGCCAGTTACTCAGTAAAGTGGACGATAGAAGAAAAAGAGCTGTTTGAACAAGGGCTGGTAAATAGAGCAATTTTTAATTTATAGTAAAATAATTTTAGAAGCCAATATTGATAGAATTATAAGGTTAATTTGTGAAGACTAGAAATTTATTTTAATGATCACATCTTTAGTTTTTCTATTGTGATGATATTTGTAGTATAGTATGAGAGAATTCCCTTTAACTCAGACCTAAGTTATTAAAATAGATTTGGATCAATATTTTAGATAGTTTTCACCCCCCTCCCCCGTTTTTTGGTAATAATAAAACACAAGATACTGAGCTCTGTCTGTATACATCAACTACCTGGATTAAAAGGCAAAATTACTTAGTTATCTAATGTTTTCTCTTAGGAAAAAAAAAAAACAATAAAGGCAAAAAACCTTGTATATTTGGAACTGTCTGCATAATCAGCTGAATCCTTTTTTATTCAGATATTTGGCATTCTGCACACAGTCTGGATATTTTTTTAGTGGATGTAGTTAAATACCAGAAACATTTCTGTTGCATGAATGTTTCACTGACATGTATTTAAATATCCACAAGTTACATAATAGAAAAAAAAATGTACACTGGTTTCTAATTCTGAAAATTCTGTTAATGTGAAGAAACTTTTAATAAAATAGAAAAATTTTTTATGGTATTAAGAGTAGGCTATAGCTTTTCCTTTAAGATACATGTTACCAGTATTACACCAATCAATTTTGAAATTATGTATATTTATATATTATTTATAAGATATTTATGTAATATGTGGGATTTATGAATGCAAATTGAAATATCATTGTTAACATTTCTATAGATTATGGGAAATAAGATATATTTGTATGTATATAGACCTTGCCATGACATCTATATATTCTGTGATGTCTTTATATGAATAAATAAACTATCTTAAGGTTTTCTCTGCTGAGGTTTTTCTCCTGTACTGTTGATATTTTTTATATTGGTATTTCATTTTTTTGCATGATTATCAACTTTATAACCTAACTTTAATTAAACAATCACTTATTTAAGATTTCTGCTTACTTTGGTGTTTTGCCCCATAACGAAGGCTATTATATGTATGTTTATGTGTTTGTATACACACACACAAAAATGAATTGTGAATTTTTGGCTATTCTTGACACTGGTGGTAACAATAGGGGCTACATCTTCATGGATCAAACTTCAAAGAGTATTTGAAGTTAGAGGTGTTCAGTTTCCCAGTCACTCCTGTCTGTGCCTTTAGTTCTCTTTGCCTCAGGTAACAATTGTCACCTGTTCTTTGCGTGTCCTTCTAGAGATATTTTGTCCCTATTTATGCCAATAGGCATTTATATAGATAGATAGATAGATAGATAGATAGATATTTATATACATAAATGGATATTTTAAACTTAGAATGTTTTCCCACAGAAATACATGGAATCGTTGGTTGTATCCCCACCCTTTTTAACCTTTTGATACAGTTTGCTTATACAGTGAGTTCTCTCAGGCTTTAGGGAAGGGGATTACGTGGTACCAGATGGTGAAGGAAGATTTTTTCCTTCCCTTTTGGGCATAGATCTCTCTCTTTGCTCTCTTTTAAAATTGGTGAATGTTTGCTTTGTTCCTCTTGTTGGTGTATCCTCTCCAATTTCCATAATGCCCAAGCCCCCACAATCTCAACTGGTTATAGATCTTTGGCATGTCTCAAAGTGCTCCATCCTAGGAAGTGATTGATTTGCCTTTATCCCACAATATGTATAACTAATTCTTCAGTTAGTTGATCTTAGCTACGTATTTATTAATAACAATCTTAAGTAATTAATTTATACTTACTGAGAATTTTCCTATAAGTACTTTTAATTTTAAGAAATTGTTTGCATGTCAGATTTTCTCATGAATATCAGAAATAAATAGATATTTGTTTATCATTTGGGTCAGGTTTTGAAGATGATTTGCCACCATAAGTTATGACCTGTAGATATCATAACCTGTTCTGTAAATTTGGCCGTTGGGATTAGCTTCCCTGAGTTGTGGAGATACTGTGAAGATTTAGGTATCAAATATTAGACTTGATGCCTAAAAATTCCCTTTAGCTTTAAAATTATATTGCATTCCTTTCTTTGCTTCAGAAAGCACCAGAGCTCCTTTAGGACCTCAGTTTTTTCCCTACCACAGCTTCGTTGTTAGCAGGCACACAGCCTTTAACAGTACAGGTGTATAGGAAGGTGTTGGTTGCAGGTTGCTTCATTTGTGATTCCTTCATTCTTCTAAGTCTGTTTTCTGTGATACCTGTGTGGAGTAAAAGTATCTGCTATGGGACAGGTATTGAATATTGTACCAGGTGGAACATGGGTAAAAAAAGATATTTTGAAATTAGTGTCAGATATATAATCAGTTGATTCTAGAAGTAGAAAATATAACCTGCCTCTTTTTCAGACAGTTTTTCAGATTTGGAGCATTGTAATATGCAATATGAGTATATACTGTTAGGAATACATAAAAGTGGTGGATCTTCATTTAGATAGCTGGAAAAAGAAAACTAATTTCTAAATTATTTTGGTCACTTTTCAGATGTTGAGATTCCAAAAGAGTATGGACTTTGATTTAAGAGTCTTAGCTTATCTATAAGGCTTCATTGTGTGCTGTAGAAAATAAATAAAGATGGGTTTGGGTTTTTTTTTTTTTTAGCTTTTTTAAAATGTGCAGTTGCTTGGAATATTAATAAATACGTTAATCAAGATCAATTTCTTTTCCATTTTGATAACATAGGCTAAATTTGGCCGAAGGTGGACCAAAATTGCAAAACTAATTGGAAGTCGCACTGTTTTACAAGTTAAGAGTTATGCCAGGCAGTACTTTAAAAATAAGGTAAGCAGGATATAAATGTCCTAGTTAATAATATTTGTAATAAATAAAATTAGTAAGCAAAAGTAGTTCTTTAATTCAAGCATTAAAGTCAATGTTCAGAGTTTTTGTAGTGAAAAAATTTTATATTCATAAAGTACTCAATGCATGTTTATCTTTAAAAATCTCAAAGCATATCTTCAGTGTTTTGAGTATAGACTGCTATTAGAAGGCATTGTTTCCTAGAAAAATATCTTTTCGTTTTAAAGATTTACCTTGTAGCTTTTTTGTTTTTATTATTGTTCCTTTTATTAGCAAGATACATATTGTAAATTCTGAAAAGAGTCTGACTTAAAAACCAGTCTTTTCAATATGTGAGTGCAAGACCCAGTCCAGGAAAACAAGCCCACAAGCTGCAGAATGATGTTTGAAAATGCAAGTTGTTAGGGGCACCTGGCTGGCTCAGTCTGCAGAGTGTGCTACTCCTGCTCTCGAAGTCATGAGTCCAAGCCCCATGTTGGCACAGAGCTTACCTCTGTTCTGGCTTCAAGACAGGCTGGGGAAATTTCTGGACTTTACTTGGAGGTTTACGGCTCCAAAACAAAATTGATGCTGAATCTTCCAAAAGCTTGGACTGGCTCCTACTCTGAACATTTTGTTCCTGCTCCATCTTCATGGCGGCAGCTTCCATTACATTCTCAGGACTCCACATCTGTGGTTTCAACTCACTTCTCTGCTGGGCCATGATCTCTAGGCACCCGGGCCATCCTAATAGCCTCAGAACTTCTGTCCAAAGATTTGCATTGTAGTTTTTAGGAATGATTAGAGCTTAGAGCCATAAATGCTAACATGATGCTAAAATCTATTTAATAGCAGTGATGAAACTTTTATAATTTTTATGAGGAATTATCTGAAAACTTCAGTAAGTTGTAGGATTCAGAAAAGGATAATTATATTTGGTCTAGTTCTTTAATCTTTCAAGTAATCTGTGCTATGTTTAACCACGTAGTTTTGATATTTAGAAATTTTTAGTATATTCCCTGCTTGAGTTCTGGAAATAGAATTATATAAAATTATATAGAATTTGAAAGGGTCTTAAGTGAAATTTGCTGTTTTCTTTTAATGCAAATAATGAATTTTTCTCTGTATACAATATTTAGATAATTTAGTGTCATTTGAGCATAGGAAGTAAGTAATATCAATCATCTACTCCCTCTTTAACCAAGCAAAAGCATTTTCAAGGCAGTCGGGCAAAGTTAAGGTATTCTGGAAGAGAATAAAGCTTAACTTGGTTAATCCTATTCCGTATTCCTATTACTGCTATTCCTACTCAGATTGGAACATGCAGAACATATTGGGGTGTCAGTTTTACTTAAAGACTTGGGGAAAGGAGACATCATGATGCTAAAGGAGACATTCATACAAAATATAATACAAATCTTACCTGAATTTTTAAGGTTAAAACAGGAGACTTCAAGTAAATAGCAAGGTCATTAAAGGGTGTTCCAAGGCCATGTGTCCAAAACTCCTTTTTTTTCCTGCTACCTTTTTGTTTTCTAAATAGTAAGCCAGTTAACCTCAAATATTAGATTCTGGGATTCTGTTGTGATATAGGATCTGCAGGTAAGCTCTTTTTAGGAGCTATCATCCCTTGGGTATGCCAGACATATACAAGATTTTTCAAAAACTGTAAAGATTTTATTTTAAATCATTTTTATTCATTGACAATCATTTTCTTTTCCATGACTAGATATTTATGTTATAAAAGTACATAAAGAAGATAATTTCATGCCTTAAATTGTTAGTTGTGTAATACTGCAGCTACATTAAATGAACCTTTGAAAATATTTGTTTCTTGTATATCTGAATTTAAATGAAAGATGAATTTAATTTACTAAATTAAAGATATGTGACAGATTCCTTTAATATGTTATAATGCTGTTTAGCATTATAAAAAATAATCAGCTGAGATATCTGATACTCTAAGAAATTAGCCATTAAAAATATTTTAATACCTTAAAGAATACTTTAGTATGACAGTTGTTCATTCTCTGTGGTGGTTCTGAGCCAGATTCCTGTTTTAAACTTAATATTGAAAAACAAAATAGTAGTTGTAAATAGGTCATGCTTATTTAATTAATAAAATCACCCAGCCATGAATAAGTCAAAAATATATTGATGGAAATTTGGAATGTTATTTTACATTCAAAATGCAGTTGTAAATCCTTAGAAGAAAAGCACAATAAAGGTATAATTATACCATTGACATGGACTCAGTTTAACAATACTGTATTTATTATATATATGGCGGTAGTTAAATTTTAAAATATTAATATTATGGGGCTTTTATCTTGATTTTTAATAAGGTAAAATTAGATGGTCCAGAGAAGGAAACACCAAATCAGAAGAGCAGCAGTGATCTTCAGATTAAAAATGAAGGTGAAGGCACAAAGGCATGGACGCCATCAGATCTAAGGGGACGTGCTGATCCCAACTTGAATGCTATAAAAATTGAGCAGTTATCTGATGATGAAGAAATAGACATCACAGATGAGGCAGATGAGTTGACTTCTCAAGCTCCCCAAAAGAATTCTAGCAATGATGTCTTATTAAATATTCCTAGTAGTATAAGTCATGAATCCAGCCAAGGGGAATTTATTGCTTCTTACAACCAAGAAGATTCTGTATCTAAATCTTCCAAGGAATATTTTCAGAATATAAAGCAGGGAGAGATGGAAGCACTTTCAAGCTCAGGAAGTAAATTTTGGACTGAAACACAGAACACTAGTGACAAAAAGTCCCTTGAATTAAATGATCAGAAATGTAATAAAATGATGAAAAACTCTGAAAAACATGATGGAAGTGGAATAATGGATGATGCCAGGCCATTGTCTTCTCCAGAGCCTTGTGAAATTCAGAAAGACTTGAGTGATAATGAATTGCTTTTTCATTCTTCCTATCAAATGGAGGACGAGAGCCATGAGGAAGAAGAGCTTAAGCCACCAGAACAAGAAGTAGAAATAGATAGAAATACCATTCAAGAAGAAGAAAAACAAGCAATTCCTGAGTTTTTTGAGGGACGCCATGCTAAAACACCAGAACGCTATTTGAAAATTAGGAATTACATTTTGGATCAGTGGTAAGGAAGAACTATATTTTAGATACTGTTTTAAAACTTAACCATGCTCTAGAATATTTTAATTAGGCCTATGCAGAATTTTACATTGCTAGTGATACAGAGAGCTTGAACATGTGAATATATTTTAATAGGCAAGACTTAAAATTTCTCATAGTGAAATTTTCTTTGAAAGCTTTGGTAAATATTGTTATCTCTAGCTATCTCAACCCATCTGTCCATTAAGAGTATTTGGTCCTGGATAACAGGGATAATTTGCTTTGAGAAGCAGTTTCTTAGGACAGTATTCGGAAGAAACAGAAAACACTACTATACCAGAAAAAGGGGGAGAACATCTTTCCTAGTTTATCACGTATTTGTAAGTACAAAAAGAAAATTTTGTTGACAGATATATTTCTGTCATTAAATGTGGCTAGATTACAGAAACCATTCTCCATAGGTGCTTTCAGCTTTGAACTTGTAACATAATGTGTTAATAATCCCTTCATCCAGCTTCATCAGGATACAGGAATTTTTCTGATATGTGACATTTATCTTCTAAATTGTCAAAATTTGAATTATTTAGCATTGGATAGGGCATAAACCAAAGAATTTCCCACCTTCTTAGCCTAAGTGCTCTGCAAATAATTTGAATTTTCCATAGTTTAATTAAGATGTTATCAAACATAATTGTTATTGCTTCAGGAGATACTGAGTTGCATAGGGCCATTTTTACAGAGGACTTGTGCTGTAACCTAGGAAGATTTGCCAAAGGGAAACATGTAACCAGGCTTGTTACATCAGTACCCTTCATTACTCCCACAATATTAATTTGGCTTTTAAAGATAGCTCTATTCTAAATGAAAGATTTTTGTTCTTGTTCTTGACATGTGATTGTCTTGCTGATGCTTGGGATGGCTAAAGTAAAATTTCTGGGTACGGGGGGTATCAAATGAAAGAATAATTACAAGGAACAACTGATATTTGCATAGTGCTTTATAGTTTACAGAAAGCTTTTCCATGTTTGATTCCTCACAACAATCCTATAAAATAGGCAGGTGGTGTTTTTTTGTGTGTCTGATCGATTTTGTGGTCTGGCAAAGTTTAGGGGGCTTTGATCATACAACAAGTTACTGACAGAAGGACCTGTGTGCAGGTCTCAGCTCTGTCAATCACTCTCTCCATTATTTCACATTGCCTGATTCGTTCACACTGTTGAAGAAGATCAGTCAAATTAGATCTCTATGGGTATCTAATTTTGTTTTTGGAAATAGGATGAATGGCCAAAGTTGAACTTCAAAATAATAACTCAAAAATTTTTTATCTACATGAATCATCAATGAGTGACTTAATATAGTACTTTAATCAATTTGATTTATTTGAATTTTGGATTCCCAATAAGGCAGAATAATTTACATAGTATAAATGATAAGGGCAGTAGTTTCCTAATCTAATCTAATAGTTTCCTAATCTGGCCTTAGTTCATAAAACCAGTTAAATGTTGTTTCAGTATGGTGATTTAGCAGAACAGTGAAAGAAAAATGTTTCGAACAGGAACTCAAAGCTATTCTTTTCAGAAATAGAAGAGGGGACTGGAGGTGGTGTTAAAAAAAAAAAGTAGAAGAGTTAAAGTTTTAAAATAAAAAGGCCTGCTAGATTTGTTTGTGGCTAAAAGATCCTTTCCATAAAATCACATGCAACTGACTCCCTGTTTAGAAGTATGTTTTATTAAGGTAACCAATACCATTATTATTGAATGCCTATGGAATGCATGTAAATGTATTTAAATCATCCCCAGTCCTCTTGACAACCTTGTCCTCGTTTTACAGATGAGAAAAGTGAGGTTCAAAGAGGAAAAGGAACTTGTTCAAGGTCACATTAGGTGGAGGTGATTTCAGGGTCTGCAGTCTTGACTATGTATTTTCACACTTCATCCAGGTCTTTGACCCAGACTTTTCACTCTCCCTTGGATGCTCCCCCAACCTGGCCCCCAAGATCTTGATGAATTGTGCTTCATTATCTCCTTCAGATCTGCTCCAAGGAAATGAGAGAACTTCACTACCCCCACCCTATGTAAAATAAAATAGTTCACATGTCTGCCTCTCACTCTCTTACTCTGTATTTTATTTATCTTCGTAGGACTTATTACTACTGAAAATATTATGTTTTTATTTGTACATTGTCTCCCCTTTCTCCCCCTTTCCTCCTCATAATAATACAGGTTTCACAGGAGCAGATTTTTCTGTTTTTTTCCTTAACACCCCTAGTGCTTAGGGCAATGCTTATCTAAGCAAATACAGAGGCACTCTATTTGTTAAATGGGAAAAGATGACCCAAATGAATCATGAACAGGTATCTTTAGAGGCCTTACCATTTGTTCATCACTGTACTAGTGCTGAGCTCGGTTTAAAGACTTTTGAGTTGGGTGATCTTTAATTAAATTAATAGTTTTTAGATTCCTATAGACTTTTGGTAGCCAGTTATACCATGTTCATTCCTGCTTTCTTGCCTTTATTTGTGCAGTTTCCTTTTCTTTCACACTGAAGTGAAGTGAAAACACACTGAAATCTCAGCTTTTCAGTGGAATTTCTTTTTTCCCCCCTAAGATTTTATTTATTTTACAGCGAGCATGTAAGTGAGGGAAGGAGCAAAGGCAGAGGGAGAGGATCCCAAGCAGACTGCCTACTGAATCAGGGCAATGCACGAGACTCAATCTCACAATCCTGAGATCATGGTGACCTGAGTGGAAACCAATAGTTAGGTGCTTAGCCGACTGAGTCACCCAAGTGCCCCTCAATGAAATTTCTGATACCCTGCCACATCAAAAATTACTTTGCCTTCCCTGAACGTCTGTAGAATTTATGATTTTTTTTAAAGATTTTATTTATTTATTCATGAAGACAGAAAGACAGAGAGAGAGAAGAGAGGCAAAGACACAGAGGGAAAAGCAGGCTCCATGCAGGGAGCCCGGGACTGGATCCTGGGACTCCAGGATTATGCCCTGGGCCGAAGGCAGGCGCTACACTGGTGAGCCACCCAGGGATCCCCAGAATTTATGATTTTTAAGTTTGGCTTCTGCTTCAACAGGCCTTACTGAATATCCTGTCTAAGATAGTCGGTCCCTAGTTGTCTCTGACTATCCCCTATCCGTTTTTTTTTCCTTCCTAGCACTTACTGCTACCTGACATTGCTTTATTTATATATAATAATATAGTAATATATAGTCATATATTATATATAATTTATATAGTATTATATAGTATTATATAGTAACATATTACATATAATTAATATATAGTAATATATAATATATAGTACATATTATTCATTATATGTATTGTCCTATTAGCATGTAAAATTAGGAACTTTATATTCATATTTGTATCTTTACTGCCTACAACAGTGGCTGGTGTGTAGGATGCAAAATAAATTTTTGTAGAATATAATAAATAAATACCTGTTATATAATGTATCAGAATACTTAGTTTATAATGTCTGTACGTAAATCTTGACTTTATTTTTGTAAGTGAATACTTTAATCCCTCTGCTTTTTTGTTTCCTCATCTCTAAAGTAAGAATAGTAAAATGTACTTTGTAGAGTTATGAGGATTAAAGTTGTATAATTATTAGTACTGACACAGCATTCAGTAATTGTTTGCTACTGTTAGTAAGTTCTTCGTTACTCTTAAACTCTATATACCATGGTACAATAAGTATATTCAGTAAATCTCTGTTTTTATTATGTAAACTTTAAGTTTTTCATAGGCTTTGGGCATTTTTTGATTCCTTGGAAATCCTGTAAATGTATTTCTGTTTTCCACAGAGAGTAAGCACTTGATATTTATTTGCCTAATGTTTAAAAACCAATATAAAACTTTTAAGCATTATAAGGTAGCTTATAATTAAAGATACTGCCCGGCAAAGTAAAAGTAGATGAACCTAAGTAATATATAAAATTAGAAAAGCCTGATGTTAAATACTTTAGATATATCATCAGAGTGCCCTTTTTATTCAAAGATTGAGGCTTGAATTTGGATCTATAGACAAAGCTTCTAATTTTAAAATCCTGGGATACCTGGAGTCTGTTACATTTCATATGGAAAAAAAGTAATAATAAAAATCACATTATACTCGTATAATAAGTCACATTATACTTGTATGTTATTTTATCATTTAAAGATATTTCAGGAAAAAGTACACTTGGGTGTTATGTATTAGCATTGTTCTTCCTACACATTTACCAATTGAGAAGGGGTAAATTTTTAAGATATTTCAAATATTAAAAGTAATCCCCAGAAATCTTTTTTTCATGTTTTTATTTATCCAAAATAACTGTACTTCCATCTCTTAATTAGGGAGATATGCAAACCGAAATACTTAAATAAGACCTCAGTACGTCCTGGCCTGAAGAACTGTGGGGATGTTAATTGTATTGGACGGATTCATACATACCTCGAGTTGATAGGAGCAATCAATTTTGGATGTGGTAAAAATAAAAACCCAACAACATCTTTTACTCGACATTTTTTATCGTTAGAGCACCCATTAACTTCTTTCATGATTAGAATTCAAGCAGATTTAGTATAGATAGAGAATTCAGAAAGATGCTATAACATTATGGAGTAAATGTATTATTGAGTTTTTTAAAGACATTTCTGTTGATTAAACTATATTTTCCTATAACCTACAGTGAAATTGGTATATAAGGAAAAATACTCAGTCTACTTAAGTAGTAGAAGTAATATAACAATGCAGCTTTTTGTCAAGTAAAAGTAATTTTAAGAAATTCTAGTAATAGCCCATTTAATTTGTGAAATCTGTATTAATGCTAGAAATACTGTCTAGCAGTGTTTAAAGAAAACAACTTATGAGCCTCTACACTTAAATGTAATTAAAGTGCTAAAATATTTTTCATGGAAGAAAGTTTCTTTCACCCTAGTTTTTCTCAAATTTAAAGTCAATGAATATGCATGATTTTAAATGTATTCTTCACTTTTGTTGAATTAACGTGACACAGAACATTTTGAAGAAAGATAATAACCATAGTTGCAAAGTAATAAAGTAATTAGAACTTTGTAACCCATGGTTTCAGAAGAGTATATTCTATGATCTATCTATCTATGAGAAGCCATTAACCGGAAAATTTCCTATCAGAGATTATTTTATTTCATAGAGAGAAAGAGAGAAAATTAAGAGTCTACCCTGTGGTCTGCCCTTCATTTCAGTGTCTTTGTTTCCTCAACCACTGTACATGGGACTGGCTGGTTAAGAGAACTAAGATCCCCTAGCTTCCTCAGTCACACAAGAAAAATTGTGTTTTCTGCATTAGACCTCTGAATTCAGAAGAGTGGGCTTAGCACTCATTTAATTAGAAATTAAATTACCCATCTCACAAAAACCCCGTTTTATTGAGATTTCCTTAAGAGCATTACTTTTACATGAGGACTTCCAAGTGGTTGTAGAGTAGGCTTAGAAGATCAGGTATAACAAAACTTAGAAATTGGCTTACAACTTACATCTGTGTAGATGTGTCTTCCTAGTTAACCAATGAGTTTCAGAAAATAATTGATTGTTTTTCCTGAATTCCAATAGAACAGGCTGTATACAACAGGCCACAACCAGTTGACAAAGTACGAGTCAGAGACCGAAAAGATACAGTCGAAGCATACCAGCTTGCACAGCGGCTGCAATCTATGGTAAGCAGCCACCCTTTGGTAAGAGACCTCTTCAAATTGCTCCTTGCCCTGTTGAGTAAGGTGTGCTTCCTTCTCACCAATGATTTAACAAATAGGCATTTAGTAGAAGAACATGTTTTCTCATGTATTTCACCATAGCCATTCACTTTCTTGGTTCCCATTCAGTTTCATGTTAAAAGGCAAAAAACAAAAAACAAAAAAAAAAAAGCCCTCAGTTCACTGACAGACCCTTGTGCTTTGCTGGCGACATGGTCTTAGACTGCTTGGTTCTAGTTTCTTTATCTAGCATGTCTTTACATCTATACAGTTAAGCTCTTTTTTTCTCTTTCAGTTCCTTTTTTTTTTTTTTAAGATTTTATTTATTTATTCATGAGACACACACACACACACACAGAGGCAGAGACACAGAGGGAGAAGCAGGCTCCATGCAGGGAGCCTGATGTGGGACTCGATCCCGGGTCTCCAGGATCAGGCCCTGGGCTGAAGACGGCGCCAAACCACTGAGCCACCTGAGCTGCCCAGTTACTTTGTTTAAAAGTTTGAACTTTAGGTTTCAGCTTTTCGGAATAGCTATCCAAACTATTGTAGTCTTTTTTAATTCCTGAGGTTATTGAGTTTTAAATATCTTAAAATTCATGAATCTAATTTTTAAAATGATCCTACAAGTCCTCTAAAAAACCTCATTGGTTTTAAAATAAAATAGGTTGAATTGGTAATAAGTGAGGCAAATGAAGAAAAGTGTCCATAATAAAGTGGGTATTTTTCTCAGAGTATTTAGGCCATAAACCATTTCTACTTAGATTTACTGTAGTAAGAAAGGATGTTTTTAGATATAGTTGCTGGAAGGAGTGCTATTTGTACGTTGGCTTGTGATCCAGTGCATTTTAAAGGCTTCAGTGTTGAGGTTTACAAAACTGGGTATTAGTAATCCAGTCAGTTAACTTTGTGCTTTTTTATTATTTGTATCCATTAGGCAATCTTTCCCTTTGTAAGCCTGAGAAATAATTATTTTGCTTCTAGTTTTCAGTATTTTACTTCTTGCTGTGGGTTCTTGGAAGCTTTCTACCACAAGTGGTTGAGAGGGAAGTCATTTTCTTGATGGTTCTTTTGGTCTTAAAAATATCTTTTGTCCTAGTATTTTAGCTCCTAAAGGTAAAGAAAAATGAAAATTCAAGAAGAAATCTAAGTAAACTTGAGAGGATCATTACTGATTTATTTCTGAGCAGAGTGCTATTAAAAATAAGTCAATAAAAATTTAGTTATGCATTGCTAATCAGAGATTATAATATTTTAAGAAAAAAATTAACTGATTTTTAGAAAAATGTAATTTTGGTATTGTATATTACTGTGCTGTGATTTCTCCAAGTTAATCTTATTACCTTTTGCATTATTTTAATCTTACCACAGCGCACAAGGAGACGTAGGGTCCGAGACCCATGGGGAAATTGGTGTGATGCAAAAGACTTAGAAGGACAAACCTTTGAGGTAACTTTGACCTTTGCAAATAGCTCATCAGTAAAAGTTAACCTGCCAATTAACATTTGTATACCTTAATGCCACATATATTACACTCATTTGTATGTGTATGTATCCTTCCCATGTTACCCATGTTAATTTGCTTGTCTAAAAATCACCAATAAACAACAAAATAGAAGGCATTGGTACAGTTAACTTGGCGTTTGATTCATTTCCTGAATTTTAATTATCTACCTCTGCATTCTAGTTCTAGCTCAAAAATACCTGCCAAGGTGCCAGGAAGTTAGTATGCCTAATTCATTTTAGTAAACATTTGTAGGATAATGTTTTAATACGGCATTTAAAATCTTGTCCTAAAAAAAAAAATAAATAAAAAAAAAATAAAATAAAATCTTGTCCTACACATTAGACATAATTTAAATTACAGATATTAAAGTATTTCTTATAAAAACTGATCCTAAAGAGAAACACAGGCAATGAATGTGTGTGTGTATATTCTAAATCTATATAATTTATTTGTGAACATCTAGTGCAGTAGAATGGAAAGAATTTGTGAATGGGTACTTACTGACTTTGTTACCTTGAGCAGTTTCTTAACCACTAAAGTTCAGGTTTATCTATAAAGTGTGGATAATATCTCTCAAAGAACTGTTGTGAAAATTAAGTGAAGGAAGTAGGATAAAATGTGTGGAGGTCCTAGTACTAGGCACTTAATAAGCCTTGCATATACCAGTTACTCAGTAAATGTTACTTCTCCTGGGTTTCAGTGCCAAAAAAAAAAAAAAAAAAAAATTGTTCTTTCTCTCTTTCCTATTTCCTGCCCCCAACCTCACGCCTAAGCACCAATATCGGCACATTAGTAATTCGTGGTTCCTGCCTAAAAGGAACTTATATTTCTGGTAGGAAAAATGATCTGTGATAAGTTCCATAAGATTGGTCTTAAGAAAGGTCAGGTCTTGGGATGCTTAGTTGTTGAGCATCTGCCTTCATTCAGCTCAGGGTCTTGGGGTCAAGTCCCACATCGGGCTCCCCTCGAAGAGCCGGCTTCTCCCTCTGCCTGTGTCTCTGCCTCTCTCTGTGTGTCTCCTGAATAAATAAATAAGATCTTGAAAAAAATAAGGTAAATATCAGGTCTCCCCCAAAGAGTGTGATCAGAGGTGGTGTCACAGGAAATGTGATATTTCATCTGTGACATGAAGGATAAGCAGGAGGATTAGTGCATGAAGGCATTCCAGGCTAAGGGAGCAGCCTAAATAAAGGTACAGATGGGGAAAAAATATCAGACATATTTTGGAAAAAATGCGTAGTTCATTTGGGCTGGAGTGTAAAGAGTGGTAGTAGAAGTGGGATAAAAGATGTGTTCTGTACTTCACATTATTATTAGGATTTTATAAACATTAATTAAATCATCTCTATAACACCAGAACATTGTTGTTATTACTACTTGTGTTCCTGTGTGAAAGGTAAGGAAATTAAAACACAGAAAACTTCAGTAACTTGGCCAGGGTCACCCAGTGGGTAGCAGAGCCAGGCTTTTTATCTCCAGAATCTGTACTCTTTACCATTATGTTACAATGTCTCCTGCTTGGGGAAGAAAACTCAACACAGTAGGACTTGGTGATTAAGTAAGTGGAGGGACTCAGGTGATTTCTGAGGTTTTTGAACCTGGGTGGTGCCATTAATTGAAATGAGCAAAACGAGAAGGAATAAGTTTTAAGTTTGGTATGGTTGTAGATTGGGGAACAATTTTTTTTATCTGTTTCCTAGCATTTCAATTTGATAGTAGAAAGAAGGACACAACATCTACATGAACATGGTCAATCTCGTTCTCACATGCCCTTAAATATGGTCTAAGAGTTGTTTTTGTTTTTTATTAATTCTGTCTGTCAGTGGCTGATGGACTCTGATCAACTGGTGTTTTGTATTTTAGCATCTTTCTGCTGAGGAATTGGCAAGAAGAAAAGAGGAAAAATGTAAACCTGTCAAATCCTCAAAAGTACCAAGACCAACAAAAAGGTATACCATTATATAATTTTTTTAACTTACCACAAATGATTAGGAAATGCATGGGAAAAAATATCTCATATGACATTATATTAAGTTGAAAAATACTAACATTTTGAAATTTTTTATTTCACTGATTATCAATTTGGAAGACCTCGAGCAAAAGTTTTAAATTTATGTGGGTTTAGTGACTGTAGGATCCAACATATGTTGTAAAGGGGCTTTAACTATGATAAGTGGTCATTCAACTCCTTAGATATTTTAAACAGGTAACCTCATGAAATGATTAGTTCTTTCTTTGGTTGGTGCTGATTGTTAGCAAGGTTTTTTGTTTCTTAAATAATCTAATATTTCTAACGTGTAACAGTAAAGGTCACCAAATAAGTTAAATGTCTTGATTTTCTAGACGCTCACTTTTTGCAGATGCCCCATTGAATAGGGTATAGTTTTGTCAGTGTCCCTTTTAAAACAAGA
This sequence comes from Nyctereutes procyonoides, assembly GCF_905146905.1. Lineage (NCBI taxonomy): Eukaryota > Metazoa > Chordata > Mammalia > Carnivora > Canidae > Nyctereutes > Nyctereutes procyonoides. The sequence continues at coordinate 38,535,462 of NW_026575140.1, read as the reverse complement.
TTATCTAGGAATGCTACTAAGTAATTTTCAATGGAAAGAGCCCTAATGCTTATTAACTAGGAGTGTGTCCCTAGGTGTAAGTTACATAAAGTCTTAAGCCTTCAGTCCTCATTTATAAAATAGTAGCTATAATAGCTAACTCTGTTATCTATGCTTTAAGCACTTCGTGTATATGAACTCCTTAAATACTCATAAGTACCCTATGCAGTAGTTAATATCATTCCCACATTATAGATGAGGAAACTGAGACACAAAAAAGGTTGAGTGACTTGCCCGTGGTTGTCAGTGATGAGGCTGTGATTTACATCTAGGCAGTTAGTTTAAGGAATCATATTGCTGACCATCATAATATTTATATATCACCTCTCTAAAATAAAAATTAAAACTTAAGAGTTGAATTGAACACCAATAAAAAATAAATTTATGAAATACTAGACTCCTCATCTAGTATCTAGACATTTGATTCTCTGAATCTAAATGTGAGACTTATTTTGTGACTCCCAAGTCCCCGTTCCAGTTTGTCAGGATCTTTCTGAATCCAGATCCACTTTTCTCATATTTGCCTTCATAACTTTGAATCATCAGCATTTCAGTAAGTTTACCTCTTCTGTCATTGGCCACTGATTAAGTAAAATGTTTAACTGAGATAAATATAAGGCTCAGACTTCATTGTTCAATCAGCTGTACATTGCCATGGTTAACCCGTGTCTTTTCATCTTACACAGAAGAAAAATTTTAGCAGATGTCTTGCTTATATTCAGGTAAAATATATTTGAATCTTTATGAGTCTGCTAGTTTCTAGCAGATTAGTCCTATCAAAAATAAAATTTAGATTTACTTCTATTTTCATAGATCATTATTATTATTCTTAGTAGTCACCTCTTCATTTGGTAAAGGCTCAAAATCAGCTGTTTAATAATCTTTTCCAGAATTTCTCAATATTTAACCCTCTGCTTCTAAAGTCTGTTTTTCCCATGTTTTGAAAACAAGGCCAGGGGCACCGATAGCAGGTCATGATCTCAAGGTTGTGAGAGCGAGCCCCATGTTGGAACCCCACGTTGGGCTCACTGTTGGGCTTGGAGCCTGGTTGAGATTTTTATCCCCCTTCCCCCTCCCAGTTCACACACACATGCATTCTCTCTCTCTAAAAAAAATAAAATAAAAACAAGCCCGATAATTGCCTATTTGTAGCCCTCCAATAATTTTTCCATTCCTTAAAGTTCCTCCAACAAGATCAGTGGGGTTTCACATCATGCTTCTTCAGGGGATGTATATACTGTCTATTCTTTTTATTTATGTTGATGAAGCATTTTTTTATTTGGGGATCTTTTCCCTTCATTCAACAAATATTGTGAGTGCTTGCTATGTATCAGGCACTGTTCTAGGAACTTGGATTACAAAGTGTCTGATTTCCTAGCACTAACAATCTCTGGTAGAATGGGAACTAAATAGTCCTGCTCTTTTCCAGTCCTGTTAACATAAACATATTCCTTGTTGGTTTGTGTGTTTTCTTCTCTGAACATAGCCTAAAGAAAGCCTTATTGATCGTTCCTAATACCTTTCTCAAACCTCAGCTCTTTACCAGTTAAAGCTTTTGTAACATTTCTCTTAGATTTACACATGCTTTTGTATCTACCCTTACTTGTGTTCTCCTCTTTTTGTCTTTTTTTTACTCTTTCATTGTAAAATTAGAGTTTATCATAGAACTTTATATATATATATATATATAATACATATATATATATATTAATTTCTTTAACAGAACTGCTTGTCTATTCATTCAGCAAAGATTTATTGAGTCCCTACTCTGTGCTGTTAACTGTACTTACAAGTATTTTTGAGAAACTTCCATCCTTCTTGAACTTTCTTTCCCATGTCATATTAGAGAGTTGTTTACATTTTCTTCCAGTTTTTTGAAATACACTTATGTGTATTATAATGTTCTTTTCTTTGGGTATTAAATTAAGACAACAGAATTGCTTTCTCCCAAAGGTCTTATTATTTCCCATATTTTTATTGAGTCCAAAAAACCAGTGCTTCCCTCAAAAGGGTTGTATATAGAATGTCCTAAGAAATTCTCCTAGTTTAGTATTTTTCTGAAAATTTGGGTTTAGATTATTGATACATATTTTCTAATTTAAATGAATATTATTTTCTTGATCTTCTTATTGAATTATATTAGAAATGACTTTTTTTTTCTTTTCCAGCTCGTTTGATCCCTTCCAGCTGATACCTTGTAATTTTTTCAGTGAAGAAAAGCAGGTACTATTTATGCATTAGTGAATGGCCATAAATAATGCCCCTGTCAGGCATGAAGTATTTCTTCTTTTTCTTTGTGTGCGAGGCATATATATATGTGAAAGATTGGACAAGGCAAAGTACATTAAGGGTCAAATGAGTGATACAGTTGGGAAATTAAAGAATTTTTCCATGCTAGGATTTTGAATGATAGTTTATGAAAAATTCTCTGGCTTGTGCTGAGCCTTGGTTGGTGATGAGAACTTGGTGTGACAGGTGAAGGAGAAAAGGGTGGACGTTCCAGTGAGGAAGAACAAAATCTCTATTTTTATGCTCCCCCATTTTTTTTTTTTTTTTTTATATTTCAGGAGCCATTTCAGGTGAAAGTGGCTTCAGAAGCACTTTTAATAATGGATTTGGTAAGGATAATCTATTGTGTTTACTTACTCTGATTTCTATTCTTGTGTATTTTTATTGCAGGCTTAAGAGGGAGTATGGAAGACGTGTATTTTGGATCTTAACTATCCTCTTTTACAAGGAATCTAAAAATAAGTCTTTTCTTTTGGAGAAAAGCCAAACAATTGCATGTTTCCATATTTTAGAGAAAATAAATTAATGTGAGTTTTGCAGACTGTTTATCATCATTAACCCTATATTCATTTTCTGGTATCCTTTGTCTGCTGCCTTTTAGATAATTGCAACAAAGCACAACTCCTACAATTGGGAGGCTCCTTGTTGGCACTAAATTACCAAGACCTCCAATAGTTGTGTTTGTTTAGGGTGTTTTTCTGTAGGAGGACCCAGAGCAGTTTACTTTGTATCCTCTGATACCTTTCCTGAGAAGGAAAACAAATGGTATCTTCCTTTTTTAAATTTAAAAATGGTATCTTGGAGTATTTGAATATTTGGTTCAAAGCTTCCCAGCTGGCAGTGAAGATAAATCTGAAATCCTAAATTTCTTTGCACTGAGCCTAGCATCTAATTCCTCTACTATGCTACTTTATTTTACAAAAGCATAGTTAACATACTTATAGATGACTCTTCTGTGATAAGTGAGTTTTTTTTTTATTTTTTATTTTTGATAAGTGAGTTTTATTCTGATTTTTTGTCAGATGGATTTGTATGTTTGAGCTAAGTCTATTTTATATTTCTTTTTAGCATGCTCATGTTTCTATGGCAGAAGTGATTGGTCTATTAGGAGGAAGATACTCAGAAGTTGATAAAGTAGTTGAAGTAAGTTCTCTCTTGTTTTAAAATAATTTTTTAAAATTATTTAGTCCTGCTGCCATACCAAATATTTTTATAGATTTCAGTGGATAGGGATCCCTGGGTGGCGCAGCGGTTTGGCGCCTGCCTTTGGCCCAGGGCTCAATCCTGGAGACCCGGGATCGAATCCCACGTCAGGCTCCCCGTGCATGGAGCCTGCTTCTCCCTCTGCCTGTGTCTCTGCCTCTCTCTCTCTCTGTGTGTGACTATCATAAATAAATAAAAATTAAAAAAAAAAAAAGATTTCAGTGGATATAATTAAAATACAGACTTTTACCTGTGATATAAATGAGACTATACAAATGTGTTAGATATTCCCAGGAGCAAACTAACATTCCACATATTGAGCACCTGTTCCTTTTGCCGTCAAGAAAGAGGGAATGCTGCCAGCCAGGCCTTGCTTTCTCATTTCCTTCACCAATAAAAAGCTACAACTACTTTAAGAGGCCAGGAAGCATGCACCAAATTGAAACTTGGCATGCGTCACTCTGTTGTAATCATTATCATAAATAAAAGGAGTCATTGAAAGACTATGTACAGATATGATAAGGGCTGACTTAGAAAAATAATAATTATTATTACGGCCTTGTTTGAGTAGAAAAATGGATTCTGAGTTCCTACATACAATCACACTTTTGGAGTGTTATTTATTTGCCAGTTAAAGGCTGCCTGTGATACTGCCAAATACTTTCACTGGCTTAAAAAAGTTTCTGTATCTATGTATGAAAGAACTAAAACATTAAAGTAATAGAATTAACAGGATTTCAGTGTAACCATATAAGGATTAATCTTTTATAGGTCTGTGCAGCAGAGCCATGTAATAGTCTGAGTACAGGACTGCAGTGTGAGATGGATCCTGTCTCACAAACACAGGCCTCAGAGACCTTGGCTGTGAGAGGCTATAGTGTTATTGGATGGTATCATTCTCATCCTGCCTTTGATCCAAATCCTTCCTTACGAGATATTGACACTCAAGCCAAGTACCAGGTGGGCTTGTAGGTTTTATGTGTAAATAATTGCACCTTTTCTCCTCCTTTGTTGTTTTCTATGAAATAAATGTATTTATAGCATTTCTAGCCAAGTATTGCATTTCTAATACTATTTACATCTGGAGTTTTGAAATAACTGCATTTTTTTCTGATCACAAGAGTAATATGTGTTTAAACACTTAGGACATCAGCTATTTTATTTAGTACAGACAAACCATCTAACAGTGATAAGTACTCCTAGAGCCTTTAAAAATTGATGGGAATGGGGCACTTGGGTGGCTCAGTTGGTTAAGCATCTGGCTCTTGATTTCAGCTGAGGTCATGATCTCAGGGTCGTGAGGTCATGATCTCAGGGTCGTGAGATCAAGTCCTGCATCAAGTTGCACACTCAGTGTGGAGTCCGCTTGGGATTCTTTCCCTCTTCCTTCCCCTCCCTCCTCCCCTACTACTCCCCCTTTACCGTTCCCTCTCTGTAAATAAAAATAAAATCTTTAAAATATAATTGATGGGAACAACTAGGACAGGGTCTAGGTATGAATGAAGTAATCAGTCCCAGTCTATTTTACATCTCTGGTAAAAACTAAGTTTTGTTTTATTCTGATAGTTTATGTTGGATAGGTGAATGTTTTTGTTATAGGTAGCTGTTAATAAATTATTACCGTATTGATAAAGATTATACCTATAGTGAAAATAATCTGTAAACATATTCATGGCAAATACAGATTTTGGAGGCCACATGATCTAATTTTTAAGGGTCATTTCTGGTTGGGTTGAGCACATTTTGGCCTGAAAAATAATAGTGCGGAATGATACATATTCCAATTACTTGCTGTTTGGCTATAAAGTTTTTAACACACCTTTGTATTCCTTTTTTTTCCATTAGGTGTTTAAGATGTTGGTATGGGTAAATACTGATTTTTAAATTTATGCAGTCAAGACTAATTATACTTTTCTTTTCACTGTAGAGTTACTTCTCCAGAGGCGGTGCAAAGTTCATTGGAATGATTGTTAGTCCTTATAATCAAAACAATCCTTTACCTTATTCCCAGATAACCTGCCTGGTTATAAGTGATGAAATTAGCTCAGATGGCTCTTATCGTAAGTTTTCAACAAAAACAGCTTCACCCAACAACTTCACCCTATCTCAGCCTTCCTTTCTTCAAATCTCACATATGTGAGGCTGTGTGATTGAGAAGTTTGTCCCATCAGCTAGGGAATAATTGTTTGCATACCATGTAGTGCAGCCATCCTCTTCCCTTTGGTGATCCCCTTGCAGATTCACGTCCCCACGGTGTTAACCATGGCCACTGGGCAGGAGGATTACAATGTGGGGAAAAGTTCGGGCCAAGCAGTGTCCATGTTAGGTACAGGCATACCTCAGAGATACTGCAGGACTGCAGGTTTGGTTCCAGACCACCATGATAAATTAAATGCCACAATAATGAATTTTTTGGTTTCCTAGTGCATATAAAAGTTATGTTTACACTCTACTGTGGTTTATTATGTGTGTAGTAACATCATATCTAAAAAATGACATACATACTTTAATTTTTTTTTAAGTAAAGATTTTATTTATTTATTCATGAGAGACACACAGAGAAGCAGAGACACAGGCAGAGGGAGAAGCAGGCTCCATGCAGGGAACCTGACATGGGACTCGATCCTGGGTCTCCAGGATCACACCCTGGGCTGAAGGCGGCACTAAACCGCTGAGCCATCCGGGCTACCTGGCATACTTTTTTATTTTATTTTATTTTATTTTATTTTATTTTATTTTATTTTATTTTATTTATTTTATTTTATTTTATTTTATTTTATTTTATTTTATTTTATTTATTTTATTGTATTTATTTTATTGTATTGTATTGTATTGTATTTTTTTATTTTATTTTTTTATTTATTTTATTTATTTTATTCTATTTATTTTATTTTATTTATTTTATTTTATTTATCTTTTAAATGGAAATTCAGAATGAAAGACATTTATTTTTTTTTAATTTTTTTATTTATTTATGATAGTCACAGAAAGAGAGAGAGAGAGGCAGAGACACAGGCAGAGGGAGAAGCAGGCTCCATGCACCAGGAGCCTGATGTGGGATTCGATCCCGGGTCTCCAGGATCGTGCCCTGGGCCAAAGGCAGGCGCTAAACCGCTGTGCCACCCAGGGATCCCTGGCATACATATTTTAGTTAAAAAGTACTTTTGCTAAAAAATGCTAACCATCATCTGAGCTTTCAGTGAGTCATAATCACTTATTACAGATCACCATAGCAAATATAATAATAATGAAAATTTTTAAATATTCCAAGAATTGCCAAAACGTGACACAGACACAAAGTCAGCAAATACTATTGGAAAAATGTTGCTGATAGACTTGCTTGACTATAGGGTTGCCACAGACCTTCAATTTGTGAAAAACACAATAACTGTGAAATGAAGCGCAGTAAAATGAAGCATAATAACCCAAGGTATGCCTGTCCTAGAGTTTTAGAGTTACTGCTGTAAGTGAAATAGACAAAGTCTCTGTTCTCAGGAAATCTTGTATGAATATAGACTGGCTTTCTCTACAGTGGCATTCAAATGGGAAAAAAATAATAATAATAAGGAAAAATTACCACCCTGTTACCAGTTCTCTATGGCCTCTCAGTTTAGGCTTTATAGTGCCTGACTGGTTTCCTAGTCTTCGTTTCCATTCTATCCCAAGAAAGTATGTGCTGGGCTTAGCCCAGTCATATGATTTGATTCCTTTGGGAATTACGTTACTTGTAGTCCAGTCAACTCTGGCTGGACAGGGAATTAGTGTAGCAGACTAAGGAAAAGAGGGGAATGTAAGAGGCAAGTGTGTAGAAAGGAAAAGACTTGAAGAAACAATGACATTTCTGGGATATTTATTTTCTCTTCTCTATCCTTACCACAGCTGCTCTCCTTCACTGTCCTTTTTTTTGATATTGTCACTGAACATTATACTGTTCCCCATTAGCTCATGAGCTCCTTGAAGGTAGATGTTATATTGGACTCATCTCTCTGTCCTCAGTCTCTAGCACAAGGCCTGGCATAAAGTAGGTATTGAGTGAATGTTTGTTTAACAAATTAACTTCATTGTTTTTAATGATGTCACTTTAATGATGCCATCTCTTTGGCAGAGTAGTGCTTACCCCCATGTCATTGCAATTAGTTGCTCTGTTCTTTGTGCATCTGCAACACTTGTTTCCTGCCCTCAGGGTGCTTTTATCCTTTAAGTATAATCTATCCATTTGACATTTCACACTAAAATCTGAACCTCAGAGAGCCCAAACTGTCTTCTTTGTCTGTGTATCCCCACCAGCACCTAATTAATAGTTGCCTTGCACCTAGGGAGTGGTCAGCACTCTACTGGTTTTTATTGAACAAAGAGTATTGACATTAGCTTCAGTCCAAAATGCCCAGTTTGAACATAGCACATGTATATAACATTCTTTAACCCAATATAATTTTATAAAAAGTTACAAAAGGAGTAATCACAATTAACTTATTCTCAATTTAAGTCATTTTTTAAATCTTACAGTCTGCTAAATTTAGGAAATGAGCCTGTACTCTGATGCTTTCAGAGTATACAGAGAATACAGTAGCTGCCAGCTACATAAGACTATTTACTAAATAGTCTAAGAATTAAATGAAATTTAAAATTCAGTTCCTAGAATTCTGCTTCTGGCCCAAAGAAAGTAACAAAGACCTATCTGAAACAACCATAAAACTGGACAAATGTATAAGACAGTGGTGTTTAGGTCACAACATCAGGCAGTGAAGGGATATTGCTGAGAGATGGGAAACAAATGAGGGGAGCCCCAAATTATCCTAGCTTACCAACCTAACAAGAGTTTCCCAGTATGACACAAGGAGGAGAATGGAATGGCAGACTGAATTGAGGTGACAGAGGGAAGACAAAGCCAACTAAATTTGTAGGACACAGCACCCGAGAGCAGAAAGCTTCATGGGGAACCAAACTCTAGAGATTTGTGGAAGGGACAGATTTAGTATTAAGCAAAATATGCAGTGCATGCATGGAAGAAAGTACCCAAGCAGGGGCAGGAATCACTTGAAAGGATGAGAGGGAACTGTACTGGATGCTCTCATAAGGTACCACTAGACAGCACACAGTATTCAATATTTTCCTCATTGCAGAAAGTTCTGTTGGGCAGAGTTTCTCTTAAATGCCTCTTAACACTGCTTACTAGGTCTTAATCCTAGGTTCTTCACTTTGCTCTTATTTGGAAACATTCTAGTTCAAGAATTTTCAAGAAGCCATGGGATACCTTGTGTTACAGTACTTTTAACTTAGGTTCTCTTTTCCTTGCCTTTCCTGTCCTGTACTTTCTTTTTTCCTGTTAGGTATATAGCCATGTTCTGTCTTTTAAATGTTTCTAATGGATAAGCATTTTCTGTACTTGGAATAGGCAAAAAATATACTTAGTGATTAGTTTTCTTCTGATATTTTAATGGATTAAAAATATTCAGCACAAAAAGAAATTTGTACTGATTTTAGTGCCTTTTTTTTAACTTAGAAAAATACTCTTAATACCAAACAAAGCTGTATAGTTTGTGTGTGTGTTTTTACAGTTTTTCACCAGCACAGACTGAAAATGCATTCTTTATTCTTATTTTTGGTTCTCATTAAGAGTAGGAGTTGCTTGCCTAGATTCAGATCCCAGTTCTGACATTTATTGGTTATTTTACCTTGGGCAGATTACTTAGCCTCTCATTCCCTTTTGCCACATCTGTAAAATGAGAAAAAATTATTACCTTGCTGGGGCGCCTGGGTGGCTCAGGCAGGCGTCTGACTTTGGTTAAGGTCATGATCTCAGGGTCCTGCGATCAAGCCCTGTGTTCATCATCACCACACCACACTCAGCAGGGACTCAGCTTCTCCCTCTCCCTCTGCCTCCCCCCACCTTTGTGTGAGCTCTCTCTCTCAAATACATAAAATCTTTAAAAAAAAAAACTATTTCCTTGCTTTCAGGGAAGTTGTAAATATTGTTAGTATATCAGGTGCTTAGCAAATAATAGATCTTCAATAGGAAGTTGTGATTATACTGTTGTCTGAGCTTAGTTAAGTAATCAGAGCATTTCAAGTAAATTATCAATATCACCAAAAGGAGTTTGCTTAATAGCTTGTGTGCTGTAATGTGTCACTCTTCTCAAGTTTTTGGAGGGAAAAAGTGAAATGGAGGAGAATTGAGAAATAAAAAAAAGATCCACATGAAAAGAATAGGGGTGCTTTTTAGAACATATTAACAAAATAAGCTTGTTTTGTAAGGAAGTTAGTCATGGTGTTTTTCATTTCATTTTCTTCATGCCTTCTGATTTGCTGGCATTGTATTTACTTAAAAAGCCTTATATTGACAAAAACCCAGTTGAGAGGCAGTATATTGTAAAGTTAATAACAAACTTAAGCCAGACTGCCTGGGTTCAGATTTTGGCTCTGCCTCTTCATGATTATATATATATGCTGATGAACAGGTTATTTAACCTCTCTGTGACTCAGTGTCCTAATCTCCCTCCCCCCCTCCCAAAAAAAAGCAGGGATAGAGGATAATACTGGTAGCTAGTTTAAAGTGGCCTTACATATATAAAGCACCGTAAGCCTGCCATGTAGTAAGCATTATGTAAGTTTTACTATTATTTTTATGGTATTGACCTTTGGTAATGAATCACCTGAGCTTTTCTTTTTAATACACTGCAAATACAATTATAGGGAGATTTTGAAGGATATATGAGAAATCTCCAATAGGCTCATCCTTGGTATTTTTCCTTTCTAGCTGTGTGCATGGTATCTACCCCTTGGGCTCCTTTCCTCCAGAGTTTAGCCTGACAGTTTTGACTCTAGTGCAGTTGCTGCTTCTCCAGAGTTAATCCTATTTCCTGACTGGTGTTAACTCCTATAAGGAGGTAAAGTGAGTGTGGGCTCAGAAGCCAGGCAGACTTGCCAGAGTTTAAAATCCAGGCTCTTCAATTTCCCCAGCCTAAACAAGTTGTTTCACTGGTCTCGGCCTGTTTCTTTGTAAAATAGGAATAATGCTGCCTACCTTATAGCATTGCTGTAAGCTTAACCTATTTAAAAATAAAAATCACTGGAATGGAATGTCTTGTTTTGCCTAGCTCAGTGTCAGTTTAAGCCCGTGTTTCTGACAATTTTTAACAGTGCCCCCTTTCACTCAAAAAGTCTCTTGGTTTGGATATAAATTATGTGATCATCCTGCCTCTCAGTTCCTTACATATAATTGTCATGCAAATGGTACTTTTACTTTTCTTTATTATTATTAATTGCTTGGCATTAATGTGCTTGATGGACCTGGTTCAGCCAGGCAGTAAATATTTAATGAATGCCCACTATGTTTAAAGTGCTGTTCAGCTGGTCTGCCAAGTCGAGAGGGTGAGGATTTTAGGTAATTGAAAGGAGATTGCAGACTTAAGAAATAGTTGGTGATAGTCTGTCTGCCTCTTTATGCTCTTCTAGGTTTACCTTATAAATTTGAAGTACAACAGATGCTGGAAGAACCTCAGTGGGGATTAGTGTTTGAAAAGACAAGATGGATAATAGAAAAATACCGGCTATCCCATAGGTATGTACTGTGGTTGGAGATGGTTGCACATCTGCAGTGTTTCTCATTAAATTATGTTTTAGAGAAAACCCAAGTTAAATATAAAACTATGATATATGACATCAGTGACAGTTTATTACAAAGCTGATTAGTTTAAGGTATTTGTTTCATCAGTTTGTCTTCATATTTCTTCCAACAGCAGTGTCCCTATGGATAAAATCTTTCACCGGGATTCTGACCTGACTTGTTTGCAGAAAGTAAGCTGCCTTCATTTTAATTGGTTCTATTGTTCATGGATTCTAAAGCTATTCATCTTGATGTGTTTTCCCAGGATGCCAAATGCTTTGTAGATACATTTTCTGTGTATTTTTTATTGCTTTTTCCTTTCAAAAATTTAATTTCTAAGAGATAATTAGTAATATGTTTTGTTGCCCATACTTGCATATAGAAATAATATTATTTTAGAATAAATTTGTGTTGGCCAATAAATTTCTTAGCAGATTATTGTATGTAGTGGAGAACACTTTTCTCATTTTGTTAAATTCAAGTGCCATGTTTCCATTTAGGTGTAACAATTGATCATTTTTAAGAATGGTAGAATAAATCTAATAATTACATGTAAGTGGTCATTTTATTTAACTTTCTGGTAGGAAGTAAGAGTTCTGAATTCTTTTATTTCACTTCTTGTTTTGTTTCTATGAGTATAAAGAGTTAAAGACCATGAGACTGGCAACATCTTTTTTATTTTTTATTTTTTTGGTAACAGTTTGAGAATAGAAAATTTAAACATACTACATACTAAGTTTCTTTTTAGATTTTTTTACTCCCTCTGTTAAAGCTGCTTTCTCGTTCTGTTGGAAGATTAATACGCATATTTTTCAGGAATCAAACTCTAGCATCCTAATTTTGAAGTTGTCAAGTCCTGTATACGTACACAGATTTTTATTCTACAGGATTATTTTGCTGTGTAAATGTAACTTTAGAAAAAAGAAGGAAAGTCACAAACTTGTCCAGAGTAGAAAACATCACACTTAAAATCTTAGGTTTGTCTCCTCATATAAGATCATAAAGGAACTAAACCTAAGCATTTCTCAACAGTGACTTGCTGCATCTGGCTATATGATTATTCATCACAAATACATCTCCAGCCACGTTTAAGGAGACTGTTTCTTATTTGCACATTAGAAAATTTGAGATTTGGAAAGGGATACAATAATGATAGTAATGCAAACCCTCTTATACTTTTTGCGTATTTTAAATATAAAACTTTTCTTTCCAACTAGCTTTTGGAGTGTCTGAGGAAAACTCTGAGCAAAGTGACTAATTGCTTCATTGCTGAAGAATTCTTAACTCAAATAGAAAATTTATTCCTTTCCAATTATAAAAGCAAGCAGGAGAATGGAGTGGCTGAAGAGAACTGTGCTGTGGGTACAAAGGAACTCTTAATGTAATTATTTTAAAGTAAGACATTCTAATCTTGATACAGTGATCATGCTTTCAAAGTAATATCCTTGAAATTACTGTAATTTTGCTAATAGTGACACAACCTTAATATTTTTTCTCTAGCTCACAAAATCGAAACTTTGCCACATAAATGATGTGACAAAGAGATACGGACTGGCTTTCATACAGTGATTATCAGAGTGTTGTGTGAAGCAGGGTCTGCTGCAGTGCTGCAGACCAGCCATGGCCAGTAAGCAGTGCAGGAGACCAAAGGGCTGTCTGCTTTACTGTTGTATTCAGGTTGATAAATGGAATGTATCTCTAATATTTATTTCTCCCCAAATTTTGGTACCTCATGTCTCTGTCTCATTAGGAGTACTTCCATTTTTTTCCATGTGCTTTGGTGAGATTTGCTTATGGTTGCCAATGAGCTATGGATGGATGGCACTGAGGTAATTAACATGGTTGAGAACTATCGATATAATAAATCTAACAACAAGCTGTAGGAGGCCAGGGGAGGCATAAGGAGAAAATCTTAAACATAGAGAAGAAACCCAAAGGAGAAAATCAAATTGCCAGTTTTTCAGTTAATAGCGATTTGTTTCCATTTTATTTTATAGCAGTAATACTACAGGATATTGCCATTTTCTCAGCTAGCTGAAACCTTTTATATGGATTTCAGATACATAAAATAATTAGCTTCAACTATATGTCCACTTATATTCGTATGTGTGATGAAACCTCATTTAATTAGGACACAGATAATCATAACTCTCGTATTGGATTTTTTTCCCCTACTACCTGTTATCAGGAGAAAGTGGCAAATTATAATAACACTTAAATATTAAATCAGAGATTTAATTTTAAAAACAAAAAAGCCTTCCAGGACATACTACGTATCTAGCCCAGTTTCAAATACTTTCTAAATCTAGAACAGAAGTGAGCAAACTTTTTATGTAAAGGGACAGTTAAAAACTTGGGCTTTGCAGGTCAAATACCGTGTCTATCAGATATTCTGCTTTATACTTTTTTTATAATCCTTTAAAAATATAAAAACCATTCTTATTACCTCGTGAGCCTCACAGAAAATGGATTGCTGGCCATTATCTTCCAACTCTGCTCTAGAGAATTAAACACTTGTAATTTACTTTCAGATATACGAACCTGAGACACTGAAAGGCCTTGTTTACATCATCTTCAAACAACAAAACTTAAGATTGTGATTTACATTTAAGTACATTTTCAAGTAAAATTAGCAATCATGCTGCCTGATTTACTCAAATGGATTTCAGTTTATTCTGTTAGCCATAGAACTGATTTATACCCGTTCTTCAAGCACTCTTATTAATAATAGTTTTATTACATCTTACCTGGATATGATTCTGTATTTTTACCTTTTTTAGTAGTAATCATTAGCCACGGAAGAATATGACAGTGTCTGAGGGAGTAGTGAGCTAGATCTAGATGGCCTAGGTCTTGGCTCAACCTTGTGACTTGGGGGAAAGGGAGGGGTGGATAAAAGTTGACCTTCTCTAAGCCTAAGTTCTTGTATAACTGAGAGCTAACTTATCTTCTTAACATCCTTCCAGGTCTAAAATGCATTTCTCTGTATGTAGTTAGGATAAACAATGAAACATAATTTATAAAGCAATTCCCTTTGGGACTAGAGGTGTTAAGAGCTGTAGACCAACGTCAGGAAACCTGAGTCCTCATCCTAATTCTGTTACTGGTTTCACTCTCTGGAAGTGATAACATCACATAATCTGTCTGGACCTCATGCCCTTCACCTGTAATGCATGGGTCTGAGTTTTATGACTTTGTTTTTCCTTCCGAGCACAGAAAGTCTGATTCTATGATACGTAGTAATTGATTCGTTTGTATTTCTTCCTTTTAATGTGTTTTTCTCATTGTACATTGGGAACATATCCTAGAAATTGGTATGAATTAACTCTCTTGATTGACATTTCCCTATAATATCTATTAATTTGGGTGATAGAAAATAATGGAAATTGTTTAAAATTCTGTTCTCAAATCTGGATCCCTTATGTGCCAGTAACTAACCATATTTTCTAACCTAAGCCATACTGTGAAGAACTTGAAGATGGTAATCCTTGGAGTTTAGAGTGTGGAGAGCACAATTTTTAAAATAATATATACTGAGTGTTTTTTTTTTTCCTTGATGATAGAGTACATTTATCTCAAACTATTTTTTAAAAAACAGAAACATATATAAAAATATATAAATCCTATTATCTAAAAAACCACAGGTTAACATTTTAGTATAAGTTCTTACCCCTTTTTTTTTCCTGGACCATGTAATTTTAGAACATTATAATCTGTGATATTTTCCTTCTCTCCTTCATTGTTCGTTCTCCCTGTTTCTTTTTTTCTCTTATATTCTTGAAACACTTTTGAAATTGCAAGTGCCCACCCATGTTCCTGTCACTGCCAACTTAGGCTGCTTAGGGTAGTTAGAGCCAGGGTGCTGGAGAAGCACAGAGGAAGTCTGTAACTGAGGGCAATGTAACTAACATAGGAAGTTCAGGGGGGCAGAGACTCAAAGAAACTTACGTCAGGTGATGCTTACAGGAGTGGAGACAGGACCTGAAAACATCCAGATCTTTTCATCCTGATTTGATTCTTAAGACTGCACAATGACAATAAAATAATGAACTTAATTTTTTTTTCTTTTCTTGCTTGACTAGTAGAAATGGACACTAGTACTTCACAGTATTAGACTGAGCTCTATTAAAAATCTAATCCCAAAGTAACATGCAAAAAAGAAAAATCAGTGGAATAAGATCAACAAGATCAGACTCTCCTCATCCCTCCATTATTTTATCTTTGAACTGTCTTCAAACCCACATTATGTAGGACTTAGACACTTTTGCCTTCTTGGATGTTGTCTTCCATAAAAAATTAAAAATTAATTCATTACAATTTTATTTATATAAAATGAGTCTAATACTATATATAAACATGTCCTCAATCTAAAAGATTGGTTTTTTTCCTTCTGAATTTAAAAGATGAAAACATTTTTTATGGGCCTTAAAAGTATTGTGGGCTGGAGGCATGTTGCCTGAAAGATAAGGTGGCTCTTCCTATATTCTCAAGGATATCACTGGAGAAATAGCAGTCATGATTCTGTCGCCTGTAAAACTTATCTCACAAACCCTGGGGTAGCTTTGCCATCGCCACCAAGAATATTGCAGTTCCTGGGGCTTTAAATCTATAGACTTGAACCTTGTTCTTCACTGACATGACCAAAACTTAAGAATGTTGCTTGGGAAAAATCATCCTCCAAAAAAAAAAAAAAAGATACACAGTGATTAGTTTTAGCTTTTAAGTGGATATTTTTGTTCTGATCCTTAATCTGTAGTTGTGAAGCTCATGCCACATATCCTACCACCTTTTATTTCTTCATTTCCTTCAAACACACTCCCACTTTTTACCCACTCCCTCTACTTCTTACCTCTTGGCACATAGGTACAAGATGGTTCATATAACATTTGTTGAAAGCAGGGCCTAGAAGGATAGAGTTGAACAGACCCATTTGTATTTCATGGAAGCTGATTAATGCTTCCATGCCTTCTCTCCAAAACTCTCCTCCCCCACAGGAGTAGAGGTGAGGTCTGTGATGTGCAGACTGTTAAGTAAGCAGGGTCAGAGCCTCTGCAGCTGTCTGGGCAACAGGGTGATTGCAGTGTGAACAGGCCAGTCTGTGCAGGCCTCCTGCTCTTCAGTTGGTCATGTTTTTCTTTCTGGGTCCTAACGAGGTGAGCTGGAAGACTTGCAGGAAGTGATGTAATGGCAGGATGCTTCAGGATTGATGCTTTACCTGTGGATAAAGAGACTTATGGACATCTGACCACCTGACATACAGCTGTCAATCCTCAGGTCATCAACAGGCATTCAGTGGATGGATTTCTCAGTAGAAATTAAATAAGGGCACCCAAACTTCATATTTTTTTTTTATCGACACTCTCCTTTACCAACAGTAAGAGACTTAAGTCTAGAGTCCTACATCATGGCATTTAGGAAAACTTATTTCATCCAAGCACAAAGGAAAAAGCACATTTTTATCATCATCTCTATCATGATTAATACAAAATTTGATCAGTATTCTCAGTTTACCAGCAATTTTAAATAGTTTTCTTAAAAATCAATATAAAATTTGGAATATTTCCAGGAAATCACTATGTGGAGAATAATGTCACATACTTTAACTAATTAAATTTCTGACCTTTTCTTAAATGATTTTATGTATTCTATTCCTCAAAACTCTGTTTTCTCTGTTTTTTTTCATTTGCCCTGTAATTTGTGCCTTCTGGCATTTTCTGAATCTTTTTAGCCACCTTAAAATTTTTGTGGAAAAAGGCAGAGAATAAATATGTTAGCCCCCTAAATCAGGAGAAAATCAAAACTTCCCAGAGAAGCTGTGATTATACCAGATGCTCTGTACTGAACTAAATTTGAGAAGGTAAAATTAACTCATGATATCTGGGTTGTTTGTATTTTCTTCCTTTGAATATATTTATGAATATATTCATAAGAATTTTAATTTCAGGGGAAAATGCCTTATGTGCTGTCTTTGAGGTTTCCTAGAGTAGTCTCTTAGGATTTAAGAAGAATGTTAACTAGGATTTCATAGTTTGTACTCCTGTTTCATAGGTTACCACAGAACATTTGTTTAAAGCTATGAATTATAAAATAGTATTTAGAATCCAGCATGATTTAAATAGACTGGTCATAGATCTTTGAATTTGTGTATTTGATGTGTAAATTATAAATTGTGTATTATGTATATGTATCATATAAGTTTACTGTGATTATCGATGAACCTATTGCTATTGTTCCCCAAATGTTATTAGTGTTGATGGATTTCTTTTATTACTTTGAATTTTGGAATGTTCTATAATTAAAAGATAATGACATAAACTATTTTGTACATTTAAATATGATGCCACATTGTCTAAATCTATATTAAATAATATTGTAAATATTGTTTATACAGTTATGAAAGCTTCTCAAAATGGTTGGACTCTTCTCCCTATACTAAACAATGACATGTTATAAAATATCTGATTTTAAGCTTTGAGATTTTTAGCTTGTGATAAAAATTAAAGGGAAACATTCTGAAGATTCTATATAAATAAAATTCTGAGAAAAAGTGGTGGCGAATCATTTGATGTCTTTCTAAGTTTTAGCAGCATACACATTGAATCGCAAATATGCCCCCATTAATTCAAACATTGGTTGAATGTCTTATTATGTTGAGCTTTGTAGGGGACACAAAGATGAGTAAATCTTGATTTTTGTCCCACAAGAAGCCTATTACCTAGTAAGTGGGAAACACATAAAACCCAACATGGACAGGTAAGACACTAAGATACAAACTGAAATGGATTATAAATGCCTGTAAAGACTTCAAGGGCAATAGGTGTTTAGACAAATAATTCTCTAGAATGTGAGCAGTGAGATCGATTTCTTGGAAGACCTCATCTTTAGACATCCTGGCAGGGTTTGGTAAGTGACATTTGGGGAAAGATGTTTCAGAGAGGTGACCTTAGCACAGGGTCGGAGATAAGAAGTGGGAAATCGAGAATGGTGAGTCTTTGGCCAGAGGGTAGGGTATATGGAGGTGTTCATTAGGTAATAATTCACATTGAGCAACTAAGGATACAGAAGCTATAAAGTGAAAGAAAGTCTCATTTTAAGATCAGAATTAACTCACCGGTCTTTAACTCCCCAGTCTTTTTTCCTACCATATACAAAACCTCTTGAAAGAGGACTTTACCTACTTCCATTCTGACCTCAGTCTGTACTTTCTAATTGACCAAGTTCTTCCCAGCTTATCAACTCGGGCAAAAAGATGCTGTGAGCAAAGCATCCTTCGATAGGGACCAAAACTACCCCTTGGTTAACAGGGCCTGCCTTGAGCCAGCAAGAGCCTGCGTGACTGGCCCCGACACAGTGATCCACCTGACCTTTACTGCCCACCTGCTTGTACCCGTCCACTTAGCCCCATGTTTTCCTGATACACCTGGGAGTAGAAGTCTCTTCTCACTTTGGAGACAGACTTTGAGCCACTAGTTGGCTCTCTTCCCGGTGGTGGCCTCGCTGAAATAAACTTTCTTGTTTCACCCACACTCCTCTCTGCCTTTGGGTTTTGTCAGCAAGTTGGTGAACCAGGCCTGTTTGGGACCTGGCAATTCTTGGCAAGCCAGCGTGGAACTATCTTTTCAGTTTGCCCAGCCTCCTTGGGGTCGTGCCCCACCCCCCCTCGGCGGAGGGGTTGGTGTGGGCGGTGCACCAGGGCACAGCTGTTGACCCAGCAGGTGGCTGTGGCCGTCAGAGTCAGCTCCTGTGGTGAATGCCCCCCCTCCCCCGAATGCAGAGGACAGGAAGTCCTGGGCAGCTGCTGAAACTTGTTTTGTTGCAAAGATTTTCTTGCAACTTTGCCCTGAACTGCATCAACTGCCTTACGTGCATTTGGTGAAGCAGAGAAACAGGTTGAAGAATAAGCAGGCCCTAGGAATTTGGCTCCTGGTAAGTTCCCTCCACAGGTGTACATTGGAACCCATCCTTCCGTGGTTCCCTGCTCTTGGGTTCTTTGGAACCATTTATTTCAGGTTTTCATAACCCATTTATTCAGGCTCATGTTCCTTGAGTTGTGGCAGGGGCTGTTCTAATTTGTGGAGGTGCCCTTGGAAAGGAATGGGTGGGAGGGAGATAAATGGGAAGCCAGGGTATGCACTTGGGGAGATCTCTGTTGGAATTTGTGTGTGTGTGTGTGTGTACAAGATAGGGGATGCTAACCCCTCCCGAAGGCCTCTGGGGAGAATACTGGCTGGTGTACCTTTAGTTAAAACCTTACGACTAAGAAGAGGACTTTTTATTCTAATACTGCCTGGCCCATGGATGCGAAGCTCAGAGGAAAGACGGCCACCGAATGGCTCTGGTATTCCTTCCTCTCATTTGGTTGCCTCCAAATGATGGTGGTGGTGTGAGGGCTGGCAGGGAGGGTTGTTTGGCTCTCCCAATTTGTTCTGGAAAGTCGTTTGGTTCAGTTAGTGATGCTCTGACTTTTGGGGCAGAATGAATGCTAACATCAGTACTCTGAGCTTCATTTAGCCATAATTGTGTTTCTTCTGTGTTCTTTCTGGGCTTTTGCCTAGGAAGACGGAATCTTTTTGTTTTCCCAAGAAAGTGCACTAGGATATATTTTTGAATAATTTGGTGCAAAGACCTGAAAATCAACTGGAGTAAAAGCCTATTCTGAAGGCGAGAGAGACGGAAGACAGAGATAGATGAAGGGGTGTTATATAGATGAAGGGGTGTTAGTCCAAACTTTGAGTCCACCTCCAGCCTCGACAGTGGCACCCTGGCCTCTCCTTCTGTGTGTGCACCACCCCCGGTGCTTCTTAGTGGCCTCCTACACCATCCTCCTGCTCCTCCTACCATCACTGTTGAGTGAAAGCACCCCAAGCTGTCAGGCCATCTCCTTTTGAGGTTCAAACTGGAGCACCTCCCAAGTCAGCATAAAGGGGCCCACGGGCTCAAACTGCCCACGTGAGATTTCTCCACAGGAGCCCCAGGTAAAACTGACAGTGGGGAGTAGAGGGACTGACCAACACTGAACACAGGTGTGACATATCATTAAAGCTAATTTAAGTTTGCTGGTTTAACTAAAATAGGCATGCTTTTCAGAGCTATCAAACATCAAATATAATACAGTTATCAATTTCTACCTGAATTAAACTCATGTTTAATCTGTTGCAATTTGATGTAAAATGATGGATAATTTTGTCTCTCTCATAAAGCTTTCATGGGTAATTGTTAAGAGCAAGTATGTTGACTAAAAAGGTGTATAGCTTTCAACATCTTTGGTAACCAAGAACTGAAGTTTTGCTAGGTTAAATAACAAATGGGTTTGAATTCAGCAATTATCTAAATATTTCCAAATAAGACAAAATAGGGACACCTAGGTTGCTCAGCGGTTAAGCGTCTGCCTTTGGCCCAGAGTGTGATCCTGGAGACCCGGAATCGAGTTCCGCATCAGGCTCCTTGCATGGAGCCTGCTTCTCCCTCTGCCTGTGTCTCTGCCTCTCTCTCGGTGTCTCTCATGAATAAATAAAATCTTAAAAAAAAAAAAAAAAACAAAGAAATACTATCTTCTATTAAAAAAAAAAGATAAAATACTGAAATATTAATTACTAAACATCACTGTATCGGCTTTGGCTTCTTGTTACAGAGAACCCAGACGCTGCAGTAGGCCTTATGCGTAATTGAAAGATTCTATTGTGGAGAAGCACATGTTTCCAGAAATTAGGAAATGTATTCATAAACTGAGTTAAAGAATTCTGGTGTAATAGTACACACTCATTCACTAGCTAGTTTACACTGGAAACTAAGGTTCTAAGTAAAAATTCTGATAAATGTAATCAGGACTGCCAGAAAATGATAACCTTGTATGCAAGGAAAATAAGTTATGTTTTTGATAAGAAAGGCATGAAGAACAGGAATATATTTTTGTTGAAAAGAAAGTAATTTTATCCTAGAACAAGACTGATTATTTAGAGAGAGAAAGCTAAGGACAAAATGCATGAAAAATTCATGAATGAAAAATTTGTAGGAGGTTTGTGAAGGGGAATCTTTGGAAAATAATTGTATGTATTGCCAGGACCAAGATTTGAAATGAGTGATTTTTTTTTTTATAAATTAATTTTTATTGGTGTTCAATTTACCAACATACAGAATAACACCCAGTGCTCATCCCGTCAAGTGTCCCCCTCCGTGCCCGTCACCCATTCACCCCCACTCCCCGCCCTCCTCCCCTTCCACCACCCCTAGTTCATTTCCCAGAGTTAAAAGTCTTTATGTTCTGTGTCCCTTTCTGATATCTCCCACACATTTCTTCTCCCTTCCCTTATATTCCCCTTCACTATTATTCATATTCCCCAAATGAGTGAGAACATACACTGTTTGTCCTTCTCCGATTGACTTACTTCACTCAGCATAATACCCTCCAGCTCCATCCACGTTGAAGCAAATGGTGGGTATTTGTTGTTTCTAATGGCTGAGTAATATTCCATTGTATACATAAACCACATCTTCTTTATCCATTCATCTTTCGATGGGCACCGAGGCTCCTTCCACAGTTTGGCTATTGTGGACATGGCTGCTAGAAACATCGGGGTGCAGGTGCCCCGGCGTTTCATTGCATCTGAATCTTTGGGGTAAATCCCCAACAGTGCAATTGCTGGGTCGTAGGGCAGGTCTATTTTTAACTCTTTGAGGAACCTCCACACAGTTTTCCAGAGTGGCTGCACCAGTTCACATTCCCACCAACAGTGTAAGAGGGTTCCCTTTTCTCCACATCCTCTCCAACATTTGTTGTTTCCTGCCTTATTAATTTTCCCCATTCTCACTGGTGTGAGGTGGTATCTCATTGTGGTTTTGATTTGTATTTCCCTGATGGCAAGTGATGCAGAGCATTTTCTCATGTGCATGTTGGCCATGTCTATGTCTTCCTCTGTGAGATTTCTGTTCATGTCTTTTGCCCATTTCATGATTGGATTGTTTGTTTCTTTGGTGTTAAGTTTAATAAGTTCTTTATAGATTTTGGAAACTAGCCCTTTATCTGATATGTTATTTGCAAATATCTTCTCCCATTCTGTAGGTTGTCTTTGAGTTTTGTTGACTGTATCCTTTGCTGTGCAAAAGCTTCTTATCTTGATGAAGTCCCAATAGTTCATTTTTGCTTTTGTTTCTTTTGTTTTCGTGGATGTATCTTGCAAGAAGTTACTGTGGCCAAGTTCAAAAAGGGTGTTGCCTGTGTTCTCCTCTAGGATTTTGATGGAGTCTTGTCTCACATTTAAATCTTTCATCCATTTTGAGTTTATCTTTGTGTATGGTGCAAGAGAGTGGTCTAGTTTCATTCTTCTGCATGTGGATGACCAATTTTCCCAGCACCATTTATTGAAGAGACTGTCTTTCTTCCAGTGGATCGTCTTTCCTCCTTTGTCGAATATTAGTTGACCATAAAGTTCAGGGTCCACTTCTGGATTCTCTATTCTGTTCCATTGATCGATGTGTCTGTTTTTGTGCCAGTACCACACTGTCTTGATGACCACAGCTTTGTAGTACAACCTGAAATCTGGCATTGTGATGCCCCCAGCTATGGTTTTCTTTTTTAAAATTCCCCTGGCTATTCGGGGTCTTTTCTGATTCCACACAAATCTTAAAATAATTTGTTCTAAGTCTCTGAAGAAAGTCCATGGTATTTTGATAGGGATTGCATTGAACGTGTAAATTGCCCTGGGTAACATTGACATTTTCACAATATTAATTCTGCCAATCCGTGAGCATGGAATATTTTTCCATCTCTTTGTGTCTTCCTCAATTTCTTTCAGAAGTGTTCTATAGTTTTTAGGGTATAGATCCTTTACCTCTTTGGTTAGGTTTATTCCTAGGTATCTTATGCTTTTGGGTGCAATTGTAAATGGGATTGACTCCTTAATTTCTCTTTCTTCAGTCTCATTGTTAGTGTATAGGAATGCCATTGATTTCTGGGCATTGATTTTGTATCCTGCCACGCTACCAAATTGCTGTATGAGTTCTAGCAATCTTGGGGTGGAGGCTTTTGGGTTTTCTATGTAGAGTATCATGTCATCGGCGAAGAGGGAGAGTTTGACTTCTTCTTTGCCAATTTGAATGCCTTTAATGTCTTTTTGTTGTCTGATTGCTGAGGCTAGGACTTCCAATACTATGTTGAATAGCAGTGGTGAGAGTGGACATCCCTGTCTGGTTCCTGATCTTAGGGGAAAGGCTCCCAGTGCTTCCCCATTGAGAATGATATTTGCTGTGGGCTTTTCGTAGATGGCTTTTAAGATATCGAGGAAAGTTCCCTCTATCCCTACACTCTGAAGAGTTTTGATCAGGAATGGATGCTGTATTTTGTCAAATGCTTTCTCTGCATCTAATGAGAGGATCATATGGTTCTTGGTTTTTCTCTTGCTGATATGATGAATCACATTGATTGTTTTACGAGTGTTGAACCAGCCTTGCATCCCGGGGATAAATTCTACTTGGTCATGGTGAATAATTTTCTTAATGTGTTGTTGGATCCTATTGGCTAGTATCTTGTTGAGAATTTTTGCATCCATGTTCATCAGGGATATTGGTCTGTAATTCTCCTTTTTGGTGGGGTCTTTGTCTGGTTTTGGAATTAAGGTGATGCTGGCCTCATAGAATGAGTTTGGAAGTACTCCATCTCTTTCTATCTTTCCAAACAGCTTTAGTAGAATAGGTATGATTTCTTCTTTAAACGTTTGATAGAATTCCCCTGGGAAGCCATCTGGCCTTGGACTCTTGTGTCTTGGGAGGTTTTTGATGACTGCTTCAATTTCCTCCCTGGTTATTGGCCTGTTCAGGTTTTCTATTTCTTCCTGCTCCAGTTTTGGTAGTTTGTGGCTTTCCAGGAATGCGTCCATTTCTTCTAGATTGCCTAATTTATTGGCGTAGAGCTGTTCATAATATGTTTTTAAAATCGTTTGTATTTCCTTGGTGTTGGTAGTGATCTCTCCTTTCTCATTCATGATTTTATTAATTTGAGTCTTCTCTCTCTTCTTTTTAATAAGGTTGGCTAATGGTTTATCTATCTTATTAATTCTTTCAAAGAACCAACTCCTGGTTCTATTGATCTGTTCCACAGTTCTTCTGGTCTCAATTTCGTTGAGTTCTGCTCGAATTTTAATTAACTCTCTTCTTCTGCTGGGTGTCGGGTCGATTTGCTGCTTCTTCTCTAGCTCCTTTATGTGTAAGGTTAGCTTTTGTATTTGAGTTCTTTCCAGTTTTTGAATGGATGCTTGTATTGCGATGTATTTCCCCCTCAGGACTGCTTTTGCTGCATCCCAAAGATTTTGAACAGTTGTATCTTCATTCTCATTAGTTTCCATGAATCTTTTTAATTCTTCCTTAATTTCCTGGTTGACCCTTTTATCTTTTAGCAGGATGGTCCTTAACCTCCACGTGTTTGAGGTCCTTCCAAACTTCTTCTTGTGATTGAGTTCTAATTTCAAGGCGTTATGGTCTGAGAATATGCAGGGGACGATCCCAATCTTTTGGTATCGGTTCAGACCCGATTTGTGACCCAGTATGTGGTCTATTCTGGAAAAAGTTCCATGTGCACTTGAGAAGAATGTGTATTCAGTTGAGTTTGGATGTAAATGAGTGATTTTTTTAAAAAACACTCTAGTATAAGATTGGGATTTGGTTTTTCTCTCTATTAAAAAGACAAAGTTCCCTCTTAGATTGTAGGTCTGCACTTGTTAAGAAATTGTAAACAAATTTTTTTCTTTATCTGCCCAGAAAACCACATTGTCTTTATCAAACCACGTTGTTGATTCCTTTAAAGTTAAAACTTCTCCACATTGAAAGAGCTAAGTTTTGCGAACAACTGTGTGACCTTCTGTATCTGCCTTTACAACTCTCTTAATGCCACCTTGAATAATTAAATATTGAGTTTTATAATTATCTGAATCCTATTTAAGCATGTCCTTAAAAACCTTCTGAGGTTTTTAATAAACTTCCCAAGATTCAAATTCTAAATGTAGTCTTTTTGACTAATTAGGCTAGTTTATTTGGTATGTTAAGTTACATGGAAGCATGTTAAACGAATGTTGATAAACCTTCCTGGGTTATATTGTATGAGTAAATGCTGTAACTGTTCTAGAAATTATATGAAATCCCTAAAGTTTTAATATGTCTTGATATAAGGTCACTTGACATTCTGATTATTGAAATGTGTGTCATAGAGACAAGAGGATTACCTTGTCAACTGCATTATAATGAAGTCTCATCAGATCTCTAACCAAGCCCATTGTTGAGTCTTTTGTCATTTATAGTTCTTGTTCTGATGCTCTTGCAAACTGCGTTTCATCAAGAAGATGCATAAAAATGACTTTGGACAAATACAGTTTTCTGATACTTTTAAACTAAGAGAACTGCCTTTGAGTAAGAGTTTCGAGAACTAGAGGGAAAGCTGCATTCAAACAGAACAGGAATTAGTAACATGGGTTGAATGAATTGAGGAAATGATTATAGTTTTTGTGACTCTTGAAACATTGCTGATTCTCTAATGTTTGCGCTCCCAGATTCCAGATTTAAGGAAACTTTTTCTCTTAAGATATCTATGATTTACAGAAATATGAGAAAATATTCCTTTGTAAACAAATTTAAACATTTAACTTTTCTCCCTACCTCAACCCTCAGAATTTAGAAACTCTCAGCGAGTATGCTTTCTTTCATGGCAATTATAATTATTTGCTAAGTTCAATAAGAATCTGTTCTCTTTGGAGGATGTGGGGAAAGGGGAACCCTCTTGCACTGTTGGTGGGAATGTAAACTGGTACAGCTTCTCTGGAAAACTGTGTGGAGCTTCCTCAAAGAGTTAAAAATAGACCTGCCCTACCACCCAGCAATTGCACTGCTGGGGATTTACCCCAAAGATTCAGATGCAGTGAAACGCCGAGACACCTGCACCCCGATGTTTATAGCAACAATGTCCACAATAGCCAAACTGTGGAAGGAGCCTCGGTGTCCATCGAAAGATGAATGGATAAAGAAGATGTGGTCTATGTATAAAATGGGATATTCCTCAGCCATTAGAAACGACGAATACCCACCATTTGCTTCGATGTGGATGGAACTGGAGGGTGTTATGCTGAGTGAAAGAAGTCAATCGGAGAAGGACAAACATTATATAGTCTCATTCATTTGGGGAATATAAAAAATAGTGACAGGGAATAAAGGAGAAAGGAGAAAAAATGAATGGGAAATATCAGAAAGGGAGACAGAACATGAGAGACTCCTAACTCTGGGAAACGAACAAGGGGTAGTGGAAAGGGAGGTGGGCGGGGGGTTAGGGTGACTGGGTGATGGGCACTGAGGGGGGCACTTGACAGGATGAGCACTGGGTGATATGCTCTATGTTGGGAAATCAAACTCCAATCAAAAAAATGTGCAAAAATTTAAAAAAAAACATCTTATTATGTAAGACACACACAAATAAAAATTAATGAGGTGAAAAAAATAAAAAAGAATCTGTTCTCCTGGTAGCAGGACACCACTGAAAACACTGCTTATATTACTGAGGCTTTGACTGGAAAGTCATATTTGACAGAGATGTGCATAGGCAGACATGACCAGATAGCTTTAAGGAACTAAGGTTGACTTTATGGAGCCAATAGAGCCCTCTTGAAATGTTGGCCTGATACCTTGCTTACAGAGTTCCCAGCAGCCTCACCTGCTGAGTAAAGAATGTCCCTTCCCGGCAGGTGCAGGAATACTAAGGATATTCTGGGGGACCTTGAGAAGAGGAATTCACCCAAATCTATAGGTATTCCAGGCAAATCTGATGACAAGTATTTGGTGTGGCTTCTGGCTTTGAGAGGCTGTTAAAAGTTCAATCAGAAATTCTTTATATTTCCAGCAAAGCAGATTTAAAAAGAACTTGTATCATAAATCATCATTCTTGCTCTGCTTATGTAAAAAATTAGGCCAAGTTTGGTAAAACTGGACTTGTTTTACAAACAAATTAGTCGTAATTTGGCTATCTTTGATGAAATAAGGGTGATTTTAGAAAAATGATGTCTCAGTAACACACACCCTTGTGGAAGTTATATTCTAGTTCTGATGGTCTTTGAATATTTGTTGTTTGCTTAAGCTAGATAACTTGAGGTAAATAAACCTCAGAGAAATTGCCACAATAGCCCATGTATAGACAATCTCCCTTATTCTGTGGGGATAATATAAGGACCCTACAGGCATATGATTTTTCAACAGCTGGACGATGGATGGATTCCCCCAACAACTGACTGTGTAACTCAGCTATAACTTTGACCAATTCTATGTGGCTCGGGTGGCAAAATCACTCCTTAAAAGCCAGTGCATACCCCTACTTTATGGGGTTCACTATGGACTCATGAAAATAATGGATGGAAGATTGGATTGGACGGTGTACTTGGAGATGCACATGTCTCTGAGATGAGTCATCTCCCATTTGCCAGTGATTCCTTGTAACTGGGATACTGTTAAAAGCTAGCTAGACACGAGGCAGAGAAGGCTTCTTATCCCTTCTTATCCCTTAACCATATTTGTTGGAGGAGCCACCTCTACTGGTGTAGAATTACAAGTAGAGGCTTTACCCAAGCCTACAGCAGCCGCCTTTAACCAAACCCAGCACACAGTCACCCTTCTAAATGATGAAACCACACAAAATTGAAAACCATAGTCCTTCCCCACCAAATGGCCCTGGATATCTTGATTGTGGCCCAAAGAGGAAGCTGTGCTCTCATTAAAACAGAATGTTGTATATATATTCCAAATTACTCAAAAAAATGTAACTGAAGCCTTGAAAGATTTAAACAAACACATCACTACTATAGATGCCCTAGCTCTAGATCCTTTTTGCAGTTGGCTAAATTAGATTCTTTCCTAATGGAAATATGCTGTTAAGCATTGCTATATTTCTTGTGCTTTTTTCTTGTGATGATTGTTTGACTTTTAGTACTTGTCAGGTGGGAGCCTGTGCTATTCACACAAGCCTAGAGATGTCCTTAGTGCCTATTTTGGAGAAACTCCTGAAATGCAGTTCCTCTACCTGTCAAAGTGTTCCATTCCTAAATCTCTACGTCATCCCAGGCAGCAGAAAGTAGCTAGAGAAGATATGGTTGTCATCCCATCTCCTTCCGTAGAAATGGAATGGAGATTTCATGGTAGGGATTTGAAAAGAAGATATCAACTACCTCCATTCTGACCTCAGTCTGCACTTCCTAATTAATGAAGTTCTTTTTTTTTTCCAGCTCATTTCCTAACTCAGGCAAAGGACCCTGTGGGCAAAGTGTCCCCTGATGGGGACCAAAACGACCCCCTCAACTAGCAGGGACTGCCCTGACACCAGCAAGACCTCATGTGATTGACCCTAGGGAAGAGATCAACCTGACCTTTACTTCCCCGGGCTGCATGTACCCACCTGCCTTTGTCTCATATTTTCCTGATAGAAACCTAGAAGTCTTTCCAGCACTTTGGAGACAGTCTTTGTAACTTTCGGCCACTGCCTACCTTTCTGGTATTGGCCTCACAGAAATAAATTCCTCTCTTGTTTCACCACCACCCACTTCTCTGCCTTTGGATTTTTTCAGTGGCGAGTGGCCAATCAAACCTGATCTATTTGAGGAACCTGGAGTCAGGTGTTCTTGCACCCTTGGGCCCCTGTTTCACTATCAATTTAAAACATAACAAGGACCTACTGGGTCATATTATACATCTTCAGTTTCTGTCCTCTCATTGAGGACTTCTTCCTACCACAGCACATAAATATCTATTCATTCTTGGCAAGAGGTACACAGCATTCTACAGTACAGATTTGCCATCATTGATCCAATCAGTTTTTTATTGATGAACCTTATTTACAGCTTTCCATTTTTCTATGAAAAATTATTCCTTTTTTCTTGCACACTTCATATTTCTCTGAAGAGATTCCTAGAAGTTTAGATGCCAGATCAAGATCCATGTACCCTTTAAATGTTGTTAGTATCTGCAGAAAAATCTTCCATTTCTATCAGCTAATTTTCCTTTCCAGTACAGCCACATTTATCATCTCGTTTACAGAACCAATTTGAACTCAAGGCTCCTAAATGATATAATTTAGGTGGCAAAGTACAATAAAATCCTAAGAGTTTTAATTCTACAAGACATTTACTTCATTAGAAGTTCATTCCTTTGTGCAGCTTGTGTGGATGCTTGCTTATTAAACATTTGCTGTAATTTTCTGATTGTGACCCGCATCATACTCAGCCAATAACTCTACATCAACATCATCCTGCAATCCTATTTGTACTGTAATGGTTTTTCTTAGTGTCGCTGATGTGTTTCTACATCACTGAGTCTCAATTATCTTCCCATAGAAGGCTAGCTTTTTTTTTTTTAGAAGGCTAGCTTAAATAAAATATTGTCAGTGTTTGCAGAGATATAGCTAAGTAAAAAACTTGCTTTTCAGGCTCCTGGGTGGCTCAGTCGGTTGAACATCTGACTCTTGATCAGTTCTCACTTCACAGTTGTAGTTTCGAGCATGGAGCCTACTTAAAAATTACACAATTTTTTTTTTTTTTAGAAAGACCCTTGCTTTTGTCTTCCCATATTTTTCCTGTTATAAAAAACAAGACTTATCAATGAATAACTCCAATACCTGTTACTAGGTGTAATTCCTTTCCCACCTCCCCCATGAATCCCCCATTAACAAGGTCACTTCAAAATACAGAAGAACTGGAAAGTTTCAGAATGCCTTTTAACTGCTTAGTCATTTTTTTTCTAGATCAGCGGTGATTGAACTTTGTTTTTTTCCCAAACACCTGACTGATATGACTCAGCAGTAATTGCAGCGCCTGTGCCCACCCATAACCAGAAGATAGTCTGCATCAGACTCATTTTGTGTAACAAAATTGAATAGTTCAAAGGAAATCTTGGTAAGACGTTTTTCAGAGCAGTACTGCTCTCCTAACCAGAAAACAAACATTGAGTAAGCTAGTTCCACCTCTCTCCTAGAGAGAGTGCGAGAACATGCTTTTATGAGATCAGCTTGCCTTGCTACAATGCCTCAAGTTAGATCTCAGCATCATGCAGTTGGAGAATAGGTTGAGATAATTAAAGTTAGCTCCTATGCCAAACCACCCTTAACTATCAGCACCTCAACATAGTGGAAGTTTATTTCTCACTCACACAGAGTCCATTGCAGGTGTTCTGATTGGGTGGCTCTCCTGGGCAGCACATCTCCAATAGGTAATTCAGGCTCCCAGGTACTTTTCCGTGTGGCTCTGTCATCTTGTGACTCTACGTATCCCAAGTGTCATCCATTTGAGGACAAGGGGAATGAGAAGGAATGGGGGAACACACTTGATACTTACCTACCTTGGGTTGGAGGACACACATTACTTATGGCTAATAACTTTTTGGTCAAGAACTAATCATATGGTCCCCCCTGGATGCAAAGAGGGACTCTAAAGAGTTTTTTATTTATTTTTTTTTATTTTTTATTTATGACAGTCATGGAGAGAGAGAGAAAGAGGCAGAGACACAGGCAGAGGGAGAAGCAGGCTCTGACGTGGGATTCGATCCCGGGTCTCCAGGATCGCACCCCGGGCCAAAGACAGGCGCCAAACCACTGCGCCACCCAGGGATCCCCGCAAAGAAGGACTCTAAACGGAGTCCTTTTGGGGTGTTGCTTCTGCACAAAATTTTGCCCGATGGAAGGAGAACATGAATCTTTGTTAATAACCAGCGATTTCTGCTACAGATAGCTGGAGTTCATTTTATAAAATGTTATAAATTCATCTTCAGATGGGCCTTAAATACTGTGCTTGAGACCCCTGGTTTATAAAGAAAAGTGGACATCAAATTTCTTTGAAGCCAGAGTCCTAATAGATAAAAAGATAAAAGATAATGGAAAACATTTCTCCGTCAAATCAAAGACTCTGAGAGCTGGAAAAGACATTGGAAACGTTCGGGCCTAGAGTCCTCTATCCTAAGATGAGGAAACAGGTCCCCAGAAATGAAACACCTTGCCTAAAGTCTCACAGCCTATTGCTGCAGCAAGGCCACCTTGAGAAAACCCCAGTTCTGCTACTGCACCGTCCTTCTGAGTGATGCCAAATTATTTTCAATTTCATAGCACAAAGAACTACTGTGAAGATTTTATGTGCAATTCAAACGTTCGATATAATTTATGTTTTAATTTAAAATGTAATTTTGTCTTTTAGAACTGCAAGATCTAATAAATGCCTGGAACATGACTTTTATGGAAAAGTTGACTAAAGAATTACTATTAGAGGTGATATAATTAATGACACTTTACTAGCTTTATCTAAGATTAGCTATATTAGCTTGATCTAAGATTAACGAACACACAAATCCTTGCTGTTTGCTTTATAAATCCACAAAGCCACATCTGCTCTTCAATCATCTTAATGAAAATGTTGACTCCAAGACCGCCAGAGGGCGCTCTGTCACGGTGGATGAGCACGATGATCCCAGCCCTGTAAGGTTCACCAGCCCAATCCTCAGAAAACACTGCCCAGATCAAAGCATTTATAAACACTGTGACACATTTCGTTGTCCAGTTCCTTGACATTGTGTGATCTAGGGGTGAATTTCGTTGTTTTTTATGGTCTCT
The DNA here is from genome assembly GCF_905146905.1 of Nyctereutes procyonoides. NCBI lineage: Eukaryota > Metazoa > Chordata > Mammalia > Carnivora > Canidae > Nyctereutes > Nyctereutes procyonoides. Next base: position 38,503,717 of record NW_026575140.1, on the reverse strand, counting down.
CCAGGTCAGCCACTTTCATTCATCAAGCCGTTTTATAATAATAGCATCCATCCATTTATAGATGTAGGGCTAAACACTTTTTGTACAATATCACATTAAATCCCCACCATAGCCATGCAGGAAGTCCTATTATCCCCACTTTAAACTTAGCCTTCGAGTGCTCAAGGAGCAGCTTATCCGAGGTCATGCAGCCAGAAGTGGCAGACACAGAATTCATACCGAGATCCATAGGATTCTAAAATCAGCTCGCCAAACTATCATGGTATTGGTTTCAGACCTGGAAGGAACCTAAGGAGCAATTTAGTTCCATCTCCTCATTTTTGGGTGAGAGAACTGATACCCAGAGATGACAAGTGACTTGTCCAAGTCACAGACTCAGTCAAGGCCGGGATGGGAGATGATGAGCTTCCCATTGCCAGTGCTCCTGGATCACACCTCATGGGAAACCCTGCCTTCTCTGGGAAACTAAGAAAATCCCATGCTCATAGATCCTGCACCATGATACACCCCAAAGCAGTAGATAAAGCCATGGGATTATTAGTCTATTACCTCGACAGAAGAAATGGACCTTACAGTTAAAAATTTTGCTTCAACATGGTTCTCTGTCTTCCCCCATTATGGCCGAACCTGGGAGAAGTGAATTCATAGGAAGAAAACCTTGCATTTTCAAAAGTAATCTCTATGCTTCCCGTAGGTATCCCTCCACCCTCTACACTACAGCCAGATGCATTTTGTTCTGTTTTTTTTTTGTTTTGTTTTGATGGAGCACAAATCTGAGCATGTAAGTACTTTGCTTGATTTTCCAAAGGCTCACCAAGCTTTCTGCACCAGGTCCAACACAGATGCTTAGAAGACTCTTAGGATGTGCCCCTATCCCTTCTCTAGTCTCATGTCTTGCCAGTTCTCCCCCCCGCCTCCAACACACAGACACACATGCACATGCACACACGTGCACTCTTTGTTCTAATCATATTGAACTATTTGGTGAATCCTAACACACAGAGCTCCACCCAGCAGGCCTATGTACTCCTCTACTTTCATATGGAACACGTCCCCTGGTTCCAACCATGTCTTCTGTGTGACTTTCAAAATTTAAACATCCCTTCTACCTAGAAGCCTGCCTTGACTCTCTACTCTAGACTGGATTAAAGCCCTTCAGCGGAGCCCTCTGTCAAAGCCCCAGTAGAACTGGTTTTTCCTTGCCTCTTTACTTTTCTGCTGCCTTCAGTGGACTGTGAGCTTCTGAATAGTATGGATCCTGCCTTTTTTAAACTGTGTATCCCCAGTGCCTAGTATATAATACCTAGCATAGGTTAAGAAGGCATTTAATGGCCCTCATTCTCTGCCTGGCATTCTGTATCCTGGTCTTACTCAACTATTCAGAGTTCGCTAATGTGCCTCATTTCTCCATCTCTACTCATGCGTCATTCTCTCTGCCTGGAATTTTGACTGACTTACTCAATTTCTCCAGCAAGCCTCACCTGATTTCGTTGGTCCCAACACAGGATTAGGCCCCATCTAGGCACATTTCCACACAACTCCAATGCTTCCTACTTGGACATGAAGTTGTTTTCTCCCTTTCCCACTAGAGGGTGTGCTCCTTGGGGGCTGGAATTGTTCATTCCTATCTCCTGGGTCTAGTACAGTGACTGTTACATAGAAGTGCTGAGAAAAGGTTGAATGGATGGATGGATGGGAGGGTGGATGATGGATGGGTGGATAGGTCTCCTGTTCAAGTTGGCATGGCCAGCAGATGAAGTAACAAGGACTCAAAGTCAAACCTTCTTTCTATGTTCTTAATTCTGTATTACCCAGCTTTGAAACCAGTTCTCCAACTTCCAGATTTCCCAAATTACATCTATCATTGCAGCCTGCTACAAATGATGATGATACGGCTGGAGAGCTCTTGTTGCTCAGATGAAGGGCCCTGTGCCCAGTGAGCACAAGGTGGTAATTTGTCCAATGAGCTTTTTGTGTCCTGGACTGAATGTTGCAGAACCAGCTAATGAAATCTACATTGTAATTAGGGAAAATATTCCTGCAGCAGGTTGGAGAGATAATTACTGCCTAATTGTATTTTCTCCCAGTATTTTAACACAATGGTCTAGAAAAATAATTTAGAATTGTGATTTTTTTATAATTACCCTTTTTCTTCAGAAATCTGTTCAGAATTATAATTATCACTTCACATGTTTCAGAGCAGAAACTCTTCGAGTTAGACACCATCGGCTTTGTGTACATTATCTCCTTTGGTTATCTCAAAAACACTGGGATGTAGGTCCTATTTACCATATTTTATAGATGAGGAAACTGAGCCTAAGATGGGTTAAGAATCCTGCCCAAAGTTACCTTTGGTAACAGGGTTGAAATAGAGCAGTCTGTCTAATACTGAAGAGCATGATCTCACCCACTTCTCTGTGATGTCTCAAAAACTCCCAAAGGAATCAATTATTCAGTGAATTTAGAAATCCTTTATTTTTTTTATTTTAATTTTTTAGTGGGGCATGCACACTTGTGAGCTGGGCAAGGCACAGAGAGAGAAAGGGAGTGAAGAGAATCTCAAGCAAGTTCCATGCTTGGTGTGAAGCCCAGCATGGGGCTCCATCTTATGACCCCGAGATCCTGACCTGAGCTGAAATCAAGAGTTGGTTGCTTAACCAACTGAGCCACCCAGGTGTCCCAGAAGTCCTTTATTGTTAAGGAGGGTCAGGACTGTTTTAGGTGCCAGAAATACAACAGAAAACAAAACAAAGCCTCTGCCTGTGTGGAGCATATGCTCTGGGGACAGAAAAAGGCAAGTAATGAATAAATACAGGCTACTATATCAGATATTGGTAAATGGTATGAACAAATGTAAAAAGAGTGTATAGAAAGGACTATTTAAAGAAAGGAGGAAAAAATAAATAAATAAAGGAGGCACTTAACTCCCAAAACAGTAGTGTCTTAGTCTCAGAGCCCTGGAGAGACCCTCCGTGCGGGAGTTTGTATGCACAAGGTTGATTGGGAGGTGCTCTCAGGAAATACAACTGTAAGAAAATGAGGACAGTGGGATTGGGCAGAGAGGAGGCGGAACCAGAGGGTGATTACATCTGAGCCCTCAGCAGATACTACAGTGAGCTTGCACTCGAGCCAACTCTTCAGGGTTGTCCAAATGGAGGCAAAGAGGATTGGACCCTCGTTCCCTGCCTCAGCCAGGTATTGGCCCTTGGCTACTGCTGGCAAGGAGTAAAGCAGCTCCCAGTGGCCAAGGGCAATGCCCAGTGAGGGGCACTTTTTGGAGTTGTGTTTGTTTCTGGATAGTGGTATTTCCTGTCAAGCTTCTCTTGTCATGTCAGTGGCTGATGCCAAAGAATTAACTGCCTAAGCCTGTATTCTTCATCTTTACAAGCCAGGATAGTAATATCTCTGCCAAAAGGTTGCTATAAGGATCAAAACAATAAAATGGTGGCAAGTGAAATGTAAAGGGAGATTAAATGAATGAAGGTTATCTATACTGTGGAATAGTATAGGTTGTGAGAAGAAATGATCTGGACCAACCTGAACTGATGTGGAGAGACAAGACATATGAGAAAAAATAGCAAAGGGTATGATAATATGTATCATGTGATATCATCTATTTTAAAAGACATGTGTTTGCATCTGAAGAGAAGGTGAGTAGAAGGATATACATCCAAGTGTTGACTGTGAAGGCAGAAGTCAGGAGGCATGATAGTGCTGGAGCAGAGCTAGGGCTGGAATTGGCCTTGCTTTCATGTGAGGAGATGGACATAGAAGGGTCGGGGCAGATGTCATAGGGCATACGGCAGTGCAGAGGACAAATCTGGATGTGACCTTAGACATAGCTTGCTATCCAGAGTTGCTTATGTTCTGGAGTCAGCAAACCTGAGTTCAAGTCCCTTCTCCACCTCTAACTAGCCTATTGACCTTGGGCAAGGCAATATCTCTGAATCTGTTCCTTCATCTGTGAAATGGGAATGATAATACCTACTTTAAAGAGCTATTGTCAAGATTAGACACAAGTAAATCAGACACTCATTCACAGGGGCTGCTGTCATTAGCCAAAAGTGGTCACTTGACATTCCCTTCACTTCTAAACAAGAAGCAAGGAGTCAGAGGAATGACTTCCCTGGGCCAAAATAAACACGCCAAGATAAGCCAGGTCTCCAAATGAACAAGTATGCTTCCAGGTAGCTAGATGAGAAGTTGATTCACCTGAAAGTCTTCTCGTAAATCAGTGGTTCACTTGGTTTTTAAAATATTTCATCAAACTAATACAGGCACATAGTTTTTTTTTTTTTTTTTAAGTAGGCTTCTAATGAAACACAGCAAGCCCTTCACCATCCCTTGGTTCCATATTCCAAAGGCAACATCATTTGTCCCATGGAGCTGTCTCACCAGACAGTTACCTCTATATTTCTAAATAATACGTTTATTTTACTATCTCCTATTCTACCAAATTTAAACATTATGTATTGTCAATTATGATCTAAACATCTGGCATTCCTTATACCAGCCTCCCATGCCCCACCTGTCCCATAGTTAAATAAAAAAATCAAAGTCTACATTATAATGACTATGTAATACAGTTCTTTAATTTTTTTTTCCAAACTCCTCATCAGAACGTCCATCTACCACCTACCCTTTGATTACTGTTTTCAAACATTCTCATACTGGGTAGTCCATTGATCTCATTACCTCCTCTCTTTGTTCCAAGTTGGAGATCTCTTTCCAGAAGCTTCTGTCCTCCAGCTCCAGACTAGACTGCTCTCTGGGCTTGTTGCATAGCTGCCTTCGGGCGAATGCTCTTTGTTGCTTTTCTGGATAGAATCCTCTATTGTCTGGATTTTATGTCTTTCTCTCTCCCCAGTTTTGCTGGGACACATCCTTAAAAAAGGAACTTGGCAGAGAGGGGTGTAAGTTTTCTCTTCATATCATCTGAAGTCCATATTTGTGATTGGCCAATAGCCGGATGGCTTTCTTCCTGGTAAAGTACTTCATAGCCCTGAATTTAAACAGGTATATCCAAGGTGCTAGATATTAATCCATTTATCTAACAAACATGGACCAGAAGCAAGGCCCTGTCCAAGCATTTGACTCAATAAAACAGGGGTTCTGTTCTCAAGAGGATTTTTGTTGGGGGAAATAAGTAAACAGGCAGTGACATAAACGGGCCTTCTCCTCTTCCTCATTCTTGACCCAAATTTGTTGAAAATGCAAATTTTATTGTATTCCTGCATGAAATCCTCAGTCAGCTTTCTATTGTACTTAAAACTATAAATCTCCTCCAACGGTCCACAAGTCCCTTGGATTACCCCACCTTCATCCACTGTGATTACCTCCGTCTCATTCCCTTTGCTCATCAGCCTTCAGCCACACTGGTCTTCTTTCAATTTCTGTAACACATTAAATTCTTTCTACCTCAGGCTATGGGCATGTGCTCTTCTCTCTGCCTTGATCAGCTTCACCTCCCTCTCGACCTGGCTAACCCATTTCATTCTTTTGGGTCTCTCCTTAAGTGTCATTTATTGTGGGAAATTTCCCTGTTGACCTTAACTAGATCAAGTAGCTTAAATTTCTAATAATCTATTTTTTATTCCTTCTTACATTTATCAAATTTTAAAGTATCTTATTTATTTTTATGATTATTATGTGTTTATCTTACCTAAAAGACTAAAAGTGTAGAAACTGGCAATTTTGTTCCCTACTGTACTGATGGAGGAGGATGGCAGACTTGGGGATGGCACTCAGTCAGGGCTTCCTGATCCTGCATCTGGCAGGACTGATCCCACCTCTGGGCCTGCAGGCCACCCTCTCTCCTGGAGGACTCAACTGTCTCTGCCCCTAAAGGACTGTCACTCTATGAGATGCCTGGGTGGCTCAGCGGTTAAGCGTCTGCCTTCAGCTCAGGGCGTGATCCTGGAATCCCAGGATTGAGTCCCACATTGGCCTCCCCACAGGGAGCCTGCTTCTTCCTCTGCCTGTGTCTCTGCCTCTCTCTGTGTGTATCTCATGAATAAATAAATAAAATCTTAAAAAAAAAAAAAAGGACTGTCACTCTAGCAGCTCTGAGGATGGTGACAGACAGCCTGGCCCCTTGATAGCTTCTCCCATAGAAGGCCTGAGGCATAAACCACTTCCAGCCGAGTCTCCTTCCCAATTTCCCCCCACTATGGATCACCATCTCCGGTGTGTTCCCTCAGATTCAAGAGAACAGGGACTCAGGTGAGCTGATCCCCAAAGGGAGGAAGACATAGCCACACACTTACCAAAGGCCCCCTGCACATCGCATCCTCGACCCTGGACCCTGTATACACACACACTGCCTTCTCTGAAATAAACCCTGGGCTCCTGCCCTTGCCTGCTTCTCCATGCACTTCTTTGGCTTAAAGGTTTCTCTCTCTGGGTCTCTGATTGTACCATCCCAACCCCGAGCTTTAGCCACGCCAGTGGGCACAGGAGCTGGAGTGCACACAGGCTTGCTCACTGTGCCCACACATCTCTTTGGCCAGCCAGGGTTCTTGCTTAGCTTCCACACCCAGACCTGGCTCTCCTTACCCTCTCCTGCTGTGTCCCACAGCTGGACACAGACTTGCACAAGGACTGCACCTTCAGTATCACACACGTGTTGCAGGAGCAGCAGACCAAATGTGCTGCTGCCCAGGGGACCAGAACCAGAAAACAACTGCCTTCTCACAAAGGGAAGGCAAAACCATGGTGGCTGATGGGAAAAGCCTTTTACAAACAGTATCAACAAACCTTCTCTGGAAAGGGCACAGGTGGGCACCTCTCCACACATAGACAAGACAATTGCTCATTATAATTTTGCCCCTTGCAGAGTTCTCAGATCAAGTGCAGCATATATGCATATGTACTCGCAGTGAGGGCTTACTTAACACCCTCGTGGTACAGGAGACTTTATAGAGCACTGTAACAGGTTTTTTGTGCTCCAACTCCCAAATTCATATTAAAACCCTACCCTGCAATGTGATGGTCTATGAAGGTCAGGCCCTTGGGAGTTAATTTGGTTTAGATGAAGTCATGAGGATGGGATCACCATGATGGGATTAATGCCCTTTACAAGGAGGAAAACAGAGCTCTCTCTCTCTCTCTCTCTCTCTCTCTCTCTCTCTCTCTCTCTCTCTTCCTCCATGCACAAGGAAAGACCATATCTGCAAGCCAGGAAGCAGGCCCCCTCCAGGAACTGAATCTGCTGGCACCTTGATCCTGGATTTTCAGCTTCAAGAACTGTAAGAAACACATGTCTGTTTAAGCCAAGCATTCGAATTCGATGGTATTTTGTTACAGTGGCTCAATCCGACTAAGACAGGTATTTGATAAATATACTGATTCAGGGGCTTCAAAAATCTATTGATTCAGAACCTTTTCAGGGTGGACTCCAGAAATCACTATTTCTAAAACTCCCTGAGAGATTCCTATTGAGACAGCCTTGGTCTGATGTTTGGAACCCACTGCCCTAGAGAAAAGTGCTGAAGATTAAAAATCAGAAGATGTAGGTTTGAATCTGCTCTGTAAATTGTTGGGTATGTCATTTGGGGAAGTCATTAATATCTCTGATTTTCAGGATCTTGCTCTGTAAAGTTGAGGAATAAAAACACGTGCTCATGTGCTTCAAAGCATAGCTGTGGGGGTCCAGTGCCCAGTGGATGTTACATCACTTCACAAGCTACACAGTAGAGAAAGGTCAGAGTTGGCACTTGTTGAAGAACTCTTCCTTAGGGTTTGCCTCCCCATCTCTGACCATCTTCCTGGCCCAGCCCACACTTCTCCATTGAGATAGCATCCCTTTCCTTGGACTTCTGAAGAAGGGCTAATAACAATAATTCGCCGAGCCTTTTGCTTTTCCAAAGTTCCGGCCCGTCATTATTTAGATACACATCGTAACACACCCACAACCGCACTAGCCCATTTGCTGTGGGGAAAGAGACTAAGCTCTGGCAGCAGCAGCAAAGCCAAGACAAGAAAGCTTGGCCTGACTTCCACAGGTGTGACAAGGGTGGAGTCTCTGGGAAGTCACAGAGAAAGGCCACAACCAGGAATTGGGGGACTTCTGGGCAGTTTCTTAACTGGCATTCACATGCTCAATCTTTTGAAAACTTAACTATTTGGGGTGACGGCAAAATCCATAAAACTGAGTCCACTATCAGAGGTAAATGGAAAAAAAAAAGAACTCTCAAATTTAAGCAACTTGGTGTATGAATCCAGGAAAATTATCTCATCTTGGCTTTCAGGTACCTTATATGTGGAGCAGGTGGTTGGACCAGATGAATGTATAAATGAATGAATGAATGAATGAATGAACCCAACTGCCTGCAAGATACCTGCTGGGGGACATTTGTTTTTTGTCTTAAGATGAAATATCACCTTTAGTAGTGGTAGATGCTCTGTTGAAAGATGTAGCTCGGTTTGAGTGCCAAATGAGTCAGCCAGGGAACCGTGGCTGTAGGCAGATGCCCACCAAGGTGAGGGGGCAATCGGGGCAATCGGGGCAGTCGGGAGTGGGGAAGGAGAGTCACAGCGGAGTGTGTACTCTCTGTGGGCAGACTTGCCCCCACGACCGGCGGAGCTGAACTGAGCATTCCCTGCTACTCTCCCAAATTATCAGGGAGAAATCACCCATCTCCCCAGATGCAGATGGAATGAAAAAAGGGAGAGAGACCCAGAGTCTAGAGGCTACATTCACTTGTTTCCTTCACAGGAAGGAAGCACCAGGATCAGCAAGGAAGTTTCCCCGGATCGGCTACGTTGCATCAAACATCATGCTGGATCCTGTCACCCAGGTTAGATAATTCAATCCTCACAAAGGGAGACAGAGGTAGGTATCATGCCCATTTTATAGGAGAGGAAGCCAGGGTTCATAATGGCTAATGACTTATCCAAGATTACAAACCAAGGAAGTAGTAGAGTGACCGTGGAGTCAATTGTATTATTAAAAATGGTTGAGATTTGTTTAGGTGCTTATTATCTGCTAGCCTGTGGAATAGGTACAGGGACACATTTAATACTCCCAGCAATCCTAGGAGGTAGGAATTGTGTTTTTCTCTTTTGTAGATGAGGTCATTTAGACCAAGGTCCCCAGTTCAGGACTGAGATTCAAAGCACAATCTGTCCTCTGGAGCCCTGGTTTGTCTCCAGAGTTTTACATTGTTCCTGTCTCGGGCAAAACATGTAAGCACATCAGTAAGTAGCCCCAAATCACAGGACATAATGCATCCTCTGAGACAAAAAGTTCATCTCTAAAACAGATAAGATCTCCAGGGTCTGGGTTTAAATCTCACCACTTGTCAGCCTCTTCTGCACCTGCCAAGGGGAAGTGATGACACCCCATCACAGAGATGGACAGACACTGGAGAGGTGAGTGTGCTACCCAGCTGGCACAGAGATAAGGATTTGAGTCACACGAGCACTCACTTCTCAGGCAGGAAGCGGGCTCTGGCTGTATCTTGCTCCTACCGAGGATTGGCTCCTCTCCGGGTTTTTGTTTGGATCCCATGAGGCTGCCCACTTCTAAGACAGGAAGGAATGAGAAGGTCCCTCTTTTAGGGGGTGACTCCGGGATCCTGTGATAGCACTGGACAAACCCTAGGCTGGGAGAGGGGCAGGGCGGTTGGGTGGCTGGAGGCAGGGTCTAATTAATTGCTCCTAAGAAGACAGGATAGCTCAATAAATCCTCTCAACAAACCCGAGAGGCAAGTATTATCTCTGTTTCTCAGAAAAGTCAACCAAGGGTGATGAAAGAGAAGAAAGGAGCAGTAGGAGGAAAAGAGTGGCATCGGGGGCAGGTGGAGAAGGAGCAGAGGGTGAGAGGATCACTTCCTCCCTCTCAGGGGGCCTGTTCCACACCAGGAGTGCCCAGTCTCCTGTCCCACTTGAGGAGGAGCAGTGAATTCTGGATGTGGGAGGTCTGGGCACAAAGTTTGTAATATTGTGCCCACGTATAAGGTAAAAAGCTGGAGGCCCTGCCCGAGGTCCACGGGTGGTAAATGGTGGAGGAGAGCCTGGGATTTGAGCTGGTCTGACTCTTGCACTAACAGGGTCTCTTTTAACCATCCAAACCTGTGTTAAAGTGTTGCCAGGACCAGCAGCTTCAGTCTCACCTGGACATCTTTTTAAAAAGAGGGAATCCAGCAGCCCTGGTGGCACAGTGGTTTAGCGCCGCCTGCAGCCCAGGGTGTGATCCTGGAGACCCTGGATCAAGTCCCACGTCAGGCTGAGTGGAGCCTGCTTCTCCTTCTGCCTGTATCTCTGCCTCTCTCTCTCTCTCTGTGTCTCTATGAATAAATAAATAAAATCCTTAAAAAAAAATAAAAAGAGGGAATCTCAGGCCCAGCTCTAAGCTTCACAGACAAAATTTGCTTCTTCGCAAGATCCCCAAGTGATCCCAACATCTGTTCACGCTTAAGAAGTCCAGTCCTACACCATGTGCAGGTTTTCCTGAGGTTCCTTCGAACCCCCAGGTTCTCACTCTTCTGTCACTGGTGGGCCTGTCCCTGTCACCTCTCTGGCTGCCTTAGCTCTGGACCCCCCGCAGCACGCACACCATACACCTGGGATTCTTGGCTCCCTTTCTCACCTGTCTCCGGCCCAGCTGGTGAGCTCCTCGGGGGACAGAAGTGCGGCATGCCGTGTTGTCCACACTGCAGAAACAGCTCCTTGCTCGTCTCCACTGCTGTCTGCAGACCTCATCTCCTCCTGATCTTTACAGCAGCTGTCCAGAGTATATATTATCACCCAGGTCGATAAAAGACTTGTCGGAGCTAGTTTAGTTCAAATGAAGGGCTCCTCAGTGCTCCTTTCTCTTTACCTCTCTCCATGGAAAGAAAGAAAACCTCACTGCGAATTTGGAGGTACTGAAACATGGGCACAGTACGTGGTGTTTTAAGCGAGGGCATTTGGTTACTCCAGGAATCAGTCTTCTGGAATGTTCTCTGGCCGGCACAAGTGCCCCTCGCCACAGGGACAGCAGCCAGGCCTGAGGCAGGCTTTCCTCTGCAGGCCGGATCTCATCACTCTGGAAACCAGCAGCCCTGGGGCCAGCCTCGGCTGTCACTCACTCGCAGTGAGGCCTTGGGAAAGTCGGCTCTGGTGTGTGAGACCCTTACCCCAGGGCTACACACGAAGAAGACACTCAGTAAGAGGCAGTCCTGCTGTTCTCTGGGCCTCAGTTTTCCCACCCGGGGAATGAAGGCGCTCTGCTAGAATCAGTTTTCGAACTGTGGTCCACAGAGCTTTGGGGATGTCAGTCTGGATCTGGCCCTGGTTTGGGCTGAGATACGAAAGAGAAAGTGAAGGGATCCCTGGCTGCCCCTGATTACAATCAGGGAAGCTGACATTTATCCATTTTACATACAAGCTTTCTTAGGAGACTATATATATATATTATTTATATATATATAAATAATATATATCTATATATGACTATATATTATATATATTATATAATTATTAATATATAATATATAATTATATATATATTATATAATTTTCTTGTTTTGCCTAAAATAATTCTGAAAACCATTGTCCTGAAAATTATCTGAGATTCCTTCTAGCTAGTACCAACTATGATCCCAGGCCTTATTGGGATTTAATAAGTGAGCCACTACAAATATTTATTGAGTAGCATCATGTCATTTACTGAGTGACATGCCCTGATGGCTGCTTTATGGTGTTCACTTTGGCTGCTGTAGGGAAAGCAGACCATAAGGGTATGTGTATGACAGACATGCCAAGATCCATCAACCTTCTTTCTGTAGCAACAGAGCCTGATTTTTAGCTGGACACCTGGCTGAGCAAAACAGTCTCTGGTCCCTGCTGCCCAGGTAGCTGGCATGGCTATTTGACTATATTCTGAACAATGTGTATAAACGGAAGTGGGCATAATTTGTGGTCCTTGCAGTTAGAAAAGGGGCGAGTGTGCCTTGCTCTTCTCCATTTCTTCCTCCCAACTGAGCAGTAGGCAGACAGGGTAGTGAGCAATGTTGGGTTACATGAGCAAAGGAAATACCCTACAGAAAGTGAGGCCACAAAAACAAAGAGCCTGACGCTGTGGGGCTGCCACACAGTCCTGGACTGCTTCCACCTAGATTGCTACATGAGTGAGAAACTCCTGTCTTGTTTAAGCCACTGTTTATTTGGGTCTCAGTCGGAGTAACCAAACATATGTGTGTGTGTGTGTGTGTGTGTGTGTATATACACACATAGATATACAATTTCATGTATATGTGTGTGTGTGTATATATATACACACACACACACATATACACACACATACTAATTAATATATGTGGACAGGAGTGGGAGCAGAGAGATCAGTTAGAAACTTTTGAAACAGTCCAGGCAAAGATGATGGTATTTGGGAAAAGGTAGTCACTTTGAAGATGATGAGAACCTCAGGTGGTTCTGGAGATGCAGAGATACAGATGATGAGATTTACTGGTGGCATGGATGAGAGGTATAAGAAAAATAGTCACAGATGATTTGGAGATTTGAAATAACGTGTTGCTAGATGGAGAAGATTAGGAAAGGAGCTTGGATGGGGTCGAAAATCAAGAGTTCATTTTGGACACATTAGCTTTGAAATGTATGGTAGACATCCAAGTGCTGATTGAGCCTTTGGATTCAGGCATCAGGATTTCAGGGGAGAGAATGGGCTTGAGTACAAAAACAGACGTTTTGGGCAAAAATGTAGGGAACGAAATAGAATTCCACAGAGAATATCTGATCAAGCTGCTGCTTTGCCATTTTCTATAATTGCAAGATGGCTTTTAATTAACTAGCTCTGCAGACCACTGGGCACTGGGGAACCCATAGGACAAATTACTGCTCTCTGTGTCTGCACCGTGGAAAGTGTACCCTCACATATGAACAGCTCAGGGTTCCTGAGGCACATACCTACCCTCTGAGAAAGATTTCTAGGGTGAATGACATTTGGGAAAGTTAGGAGGTTGGGGAACTGGATGTTGAGAAGGTCAGACTTGGAGTCCTTGGACAGTCTATATAATGGCCTGATGATATGAGCCAAGTTAGTTAGTATCCATCCATGCATCCATCCACCCATGGGTCTAGCCATCCATGAGTCCATCCATCATCTGAATAGAATACCTCCAGTGTCATTTCCTTTCTCTTGAATCTCCCACATCCTTACACCATGTGGCCAGGCTATGCTGCTTCTTGCCCAAGTAACATGAGAGAGGAAACCTCCTGGAAAATAGAAAGCTATACCGTACAAGAAAAGATGATAAGAAATATAGGGATATCTGTCCAGATAGCAATGCGTAATCAAAAACTAGTCTGGCATCAGGGTTTGGAGCAATAGGCAGAGAGAAAACCCAACCTGAAGGCTACACTCTGTGAAGTGAGAGCTGTTGTGTCTGTTGTGAAGGAGGTAAGGAAATAATAGTGAAGAATAGCTTGCTCCTAGAGTCTCAGAGTCTAGCTCTAGGAAATTCTAAGTCTTGGGTTCAGCTTGGCACCATGTCCAACACATGTGTGACCACCCGGAGGAATAGCACTTGAGGGAGGGAACAGCAAGTGCAAAAGCCCTGAGGCTAGATTTTCCTTGACAACTTCAAGGAACAGCCTGGAGGTCAGAGAGGCTGGAGCAGAAAAGGAGGGGAAGAGAGGAAGGGAGTTGAGTGGAAAGGTATCCAGCACTACTTCAGACAGAGCCTTGCAGGCTATGATTAGGAATCTGGATTTTGTTCTGAATGTGAGGAAAAGCCATTGAGGTTTCAAGGCGTGAGATTGTAAGGAGCACTGGGGAATCTACAAATACTCCAGTGGAATTGAACCGTCACATTCACATGAGGGATCATAAAAGAATGAACCAGAGAATAAGCTGGAGGCCAGACACAAACAACCAGAAGATCTGGGACTTATCTTATGTGTAATGGAGACACTGAATTGACACAATCCGATTCAAGTTTTGGAAAAACAAGTAGGAGGCGTTTTGGAGGTTGGATTAATAGAACAGGAGAATGATGTAGGAGAGAGAAGGCAAAATAAGGGCGCCAAAAAAACAACCAAGAAGGCTGCTGTAGTCATCCAGATGAGAGTTGATGACCAGGCAGGTGCTGTGAAATGAAGGACTGAGATAGAACCGCATGTGATTGAGTTTGAGAGGTAAGGGAGAAGGAGGAGACTGGTTTTCTTCTCCCTCTGAGGAGTCTTGTCCGTTCCCATGGATGGAAATACCATCCTCCGGAGAGTGATTCCCCAAATTATATTCCCAGCTCAAATCTCACCTCTGAGCTCTCATCCCCAGCTGCCTCCTTGGCTTCTCTGTTGCCTCACAGATACCCGTGTGTTCCAGCGACAGCCCTGATGGGCCCCTCTGGCCCCCACCATCCAGGCTTTCTCACTTTGGTGACAACACTATCCACAAATCTGCTCAAGCCAGGTCCTGCACCTAAGGGTGGGCCTTGGCTCCTCCCCAACCCCCACGACCGCTCCATTGCAAGTCCTAACATTTCTAAGTGCATTTTGAATCTGTTCACACTTATTAGATCCACTGCCACCATCTTAGCCACAGTCACTATCATCTGTGGCTCAAATTGTGAGTTCAAAAAGGCAATGCAGAAGACAATCAATTTAGCTCCAGGAGATACCAGAACTTCTACTTATGTTTATTGTAGCATATCCTTTGTAACTTTTGTTTTTGTATTTGTTTCACAATATGCATTCTACATTAGTATGACAATACTGATAATAATAGTCAACACTTAATGAGACCTACTAGAAACTGGGCCCTTGTCTAAGCACTATGCATTCAACAGTTCATATAATCATCCCAATGAGTGGATGAGGTTGCTATTATTATTATAAAACTGATTTTGCAGATGGAAAAATGGAGGCGCAGAAGTTATAAATACCGCAAGATCACACAGCGAATGGTGCCTGTGGTGGACCTAGAGATGGGCTGTATTTACGCCCCCTGAAAGGATGTGATGAGGAGGGCTGGGGTGGGTCAGTATGTAAAGTGATTTTGGCTCAGGTCATGATGTCAGGGTGGTGAGAACCAGCTCAGAGCTCAGCAGGGAGTCTGCTTGAGATTCTCTCCCTCTGCCCTTACCCCACTCACATGCACTCTCTAAAAAAAAGAAGACAAAGAAAGAAAGAAAAATTAAAGAAAGGCTGGTAAGCAGACAGCCTCCAGTAGTTCATTTTCCTTGGCACCCTCATCTGCTTCCAGTGCAGCCCCAGCCTATGCCTGAGCAAGGCGACGGTACCTGGGTCTCGGCATCTCCACTCAAAGTGGGATTCCTCTAACAGGCTCCCCCTCCAGCACTTTCCTCTGGCAAGCATAAATTTTATTGGAAGGCTTCCTAGTTCTTTAAAGATTTTTTTTTAATTATTCATGAGAGACACAGAGAGAGAGGCAGAGACACAGGCAGAGGGAGAAGCAGACTCCCTGTGGGAGTCCAATGAGGGACTCAATCCCAGGACCCTAGGATCATGCCCTGAGCCAGAGGTGGACTTTCAACCATTAAGCCACCCATGCGTCCCCGAGGGCTTCCTGGTTCTAGCAGTTTCCTCTGCCCAGTCTGCTCACTTCCTTCCCAATGCTACTCCTCCATAAACCTCTTGGTCTTATCTGTGGCTCAGCCTCTGTTTCCCAGTATGCCCAATGGACATGGAGGCAGAGCCAGGACTGGATGCCGGGGCAGAGCAGATGACTCTGTGTGCCCCCACTATCCTGTCCCTCTGTCTGTCTTTGCATTTATTGCACTGCGTTGAGATTTTTGGTGTCTGAGTCTGGGGTGTGTGTGCCCCAACACATGTATAATGTAAAATTTGCTGTTTTAACCATTTTGCAGTGTGCGGTTCTATGGCTTTAATTACTTCCATGCTGCTGTGCAAACATCCCCATGCTGTTTCCAAAACTTGTTCCTCATCCCAAACGGAAGCTTTGCGCTCCTTAAACGGTAACCCAAATCTGCTTTTTTAGATTCCAAAATAAACTAAGGTTCATTAGGACAGCAATTATGTCTCACTCATCTCTATCCACAGTTCCCAGTAGGACCTGGAGTTTACTAGGCATCTAGGATATTGCTTACTAACCTGAAGAATTAAAAGGAAATTTCTTTTAAGATATTTGGAAAAACTTGGGAAAGGTGACATTTCATTGGACTCCTATAAGATGAATGAGATTTCAATGGGTGGAGCAGAGGGAAGGGCATCCCAGGCTGGGGGGAACAGCAAGACAGGGTAAACTGTGCTGGTGGCCACCCCGGAGTCAATGTTCCCCTCCCAGAACTGCAGTTTTGTTTAATGCAGCAAAGCACACAACTAAGAAATATACATACATTTCCTAACCCCTTGTTCAGATCCAGGGGGCCACGTAACAGTTGTAGCCGATGAGATGTAGGCAAAAGATGAATGGTGATTTCTGGGGAAGGTTCACATTCCTAAAATGGGTATTGCAACCTCCCCTTTGTTTTCTTTCTTCTACTTCTCATGTGGAATGTAGATGTAGTGGCTGGAGCAACAGTAGCCATCTTGCAACCTTTCAAAATTATGGAGTCATTGCTCCTGACATTTTTGAGCCACTGATTTAGCAACTCTAGACTTCTCTGTGTGTGTGTGTATGTGTGTGTGTGTGCGTGTGCATGTGCGTGTGTAATTCCTAACTCTAAAAGTTGCCTGAGATTTTTTTTTTGTAATCTGCATTTAATATGAGTCTTAGCTGATATGACAGTCAGTGGTTATAAATGCAATGGCAAGACTGGAAAACAAGACTAAGTACAACCCCAAGAGCCGTGGGCAGCTCTGGCCTGCAGAAGAACTTCTGTCTCCTCTGCTTCAGGGAACTGACAGCCAAATGGGGAAGTTGCCTTTGCAGCTGTTCTCTGCCAGGATCAGGAAACCACCCAAATCACCAAAAGCCACAGTCTAGAAGCTAAAATGACCAGAAGGCCGCTGCAATCAAGTGGTGTCTCAGGAAAGCCAACCTCCTGTGCACTTGCCAGCACAGCCACAGATGCCGGCAGGTGAGGAGGCCACTTGGTCACTCCATCTTCCAAACCCTGCCTGAGAACATCTGACTGATTGGACTAATTCATATTCAGAATTTGTGCCACAAAGGAACCTAGGAAATGTGATTTTTTTTTTTTTAACCTCCCAGTCTCCATGCGCCAGAAGGAGGCTGGAGTAGGGATCGAATGCCATAGATGACATCTGCCATAGCCTGGAACAGAGTCATTCTCCTTCTTCCCCTGACCAAGTACAGCTTGTCTTCCAGGTTTTGCATTAGATTTCACTTGCTTAAGAAGGCATTCCCTGACCCTCAACCTATTTAGACAGCCCATCTCACCTCCTTGCTGAAAATCACCATAACCTTCTGCAATTTTCTATTACAAATTACATATTCACCATTCTCTGATGCTAAGAACTTGTCTTCCTTGCTAAGCTCCATGATAGCAGAGACTGTTTCTGTCTTGCTCACCTCTGTGTTCACAGTAAGTAGTGTGCCCAGGACACAGTGCATTATAGTCTTTCTGTATGGAACAGGTCAATGTCTTGCATGAGTAAATACATGGAGGCACAAAAGAAAGCATGGAGGTGAGCACTGTGGAACAGCGTGTCGTGAGGCAAATATAGACAGACATCAGTTGGAGGAAAGTTCTTTTGACATGGGAGGGGTTTCCATCTCGGCAATTTGTTTTGCAGAAGTGGATACCCTCTAAGTATAAAGTATGGCAGACCTGGATATCCTCTGGAAATACCCATCACACTCTACGTAATTTTCATCAGCAGCCTTGAATGAAACCAGATTTGCCTAGGAGAAGGGCACTTATTTCCCATTCACGGGTATCTGTCTCCAGTAAGAAACATTGGTCCCCAGCGTTGGGGACCTGAAGATGAATGAGATGCTCAGGAGCCTAAAAGATGCAGGAATGGTCTTTGTTCAGAGGTTGCCAACAGCCTGGTCCTCAGAACAGACAATCACAGAGAAGGAATATTTCTCCTATAGTTCTGGGACAGGAATGTTTGAATAGAGACCAATTTCTTGAAGGATTGGGCCTGACAAATTGTTCTCCTGTGTGGATGCCTTGCCATAATATTGAAAAGTTCATGTCTCTGAAGAAAGAGCCTGAACGGTAGCTACTGGGTTTGGTACAGTGATGCTTAGGCTCTGGCACAAAATCAGGTCATCAGAAGCTCCTTTCCTCTAAATAGAGGGATCATTTACATTGGATGGACCAAGGTCTCATGTCAAATCAATGCAGAGCCCCATTTTTAGATTCCCAGTCCCTTTTCCTCTTGCTCCAAAAAACCCTGAAATTGTTAGCAGAGTGAGTTTAGTCACAGCCCAGAGGCAGCAAAGCCCAGGGGACAAACTGGGGCTGCTCAAGGGGGAGCCACCGCTTTGGGGCTTGGTTTTGACCCCTGTATATAGGGTCTCATTTCCACCGAGATACACTAATATGGTCAACAAAACTAAGGTTTGCAAGATCAAGGTCACACAGAAAAAAAGTATTAATTAGAACTGTTTAATATGTGTATATGCATATGTATACATATATATGTAAATATGGAATATAGCTATTTATGAAACATCAGTAGACAGTGGTCAGGGTCATGTAAGATGTTGGGGACCCATTTGTGCCTCATTCTCACTTGGTATCATTATTAATCTACTTATCCCCAATCCCTCCCACCCATGAATCCTCCTGCCTTGCTTACAAATCTATGAAACATTTAATCTTTTTTCTTTCAGTGCTCCTGTTTCTTTCTTGGTTTAGAATAGTCATTGAGAGGTAGAGCTCTGGAGTCAGACTTTCTCAGTTTAAATTCCAATTCAGCCCCTTGCTGCTATGTGACCTAGGACAATTGACCTAATATTTCCCTTCTTCAGCTCCTCCTCTGTAGAATGGAGATGAAAATATCTCTAACCACATGGAATTGTTGTGGGAATTCAATGAAGTAATCTATACAGCATTTGAAGGAATGCTTGGCATATTGTAACTCCTCAATGATATTTGTTATACTTCTTATAATTATTGTTATTAATATTTATGCGCAGCATTCTTTTACTCTTAGGAGGCATAACTTTTGTAGATTTTATGTTGTAAGTCAAATTTATGGTTTAAGTGACAGCTGGATCAAATTTGTTTCCTTCCCATTCTCCATTCTGGGGCTTTGAATACAGCAAGTGAGTATAGGTTGAGCTCAGGATGAGCTGGTACTGAAGAAATTAAACCTCCTAACCAAATGTGCAAATTTCAGAAAAAGGACCTATAGCATTAATTACATTGCCTTGGGCAGCAAGCAACAGACCCTACACAAACTGGCTTAAGCTAGAAGCAGACACATTAGTTCACATAGGAGATATCCAACAGTAGAGGGGACTTCGAGTTGGTTGATTCAGAGATTTGATGATGCCATTTTGGTCCTCAGTTCTTGTTCTTATCATCTCTCCCCTGTGTCCTCTGTGGTACTGGCCTCATCCTAAGTCTGGCTCTCCTTGTGTTCATATGGTGGCTACCAATGGCAACTATGACACATATGTCTTCTTTGCCATCCAGTTAGGGAGCAAAAAAAGGCTAGATACCCCTGAAAGATTCTTGACTGATGTCTCCAGGAGGCTCTCCTCATGACTCAGGGGCCTCCCCACATCTATCTGAAAAGGATGGTGTTATCATGATTTCTCTAGACCCTTCAACTGGGGTGGCATGAATATTGGAGTTCAGTCACCATGACCTTGGCAGGATCACATTAAAAGGCTTTCAGATGGTGCCAGGGCTTACCTCCTTTTATATTTTTTGAATGTCAACAAATGAGGATATTCTGTTTATCTGTTGCTATATGGAAAATGACCCCAAACTTAGTGATTTGAAAATATAATCATTTTATTATACCTCATAATTTATGGATTCTGAATTCAGGCAGGGTGCAGCTGGGAGATACTTCAGCTTCATGTGGCTTTGAGTGGGGTCACTCATTGGTATCAGCTAGTAGTCAGGCTGGTCTGAGGGTCCTAAGATGGCTTCACTTGAGTGATTGGCGCCCTGGGAACAGCTAGAGGCTGGGCTCAGCTGGATGCCTCTCCCTTATTGGGTAGTCTCAGGACCTTTCCATATGGTCTCTCTCTAGCAGACAGGCTGGACTTCTCACAGCTGTTTGCTACCGAGCTGTAAGAGACAGAAATTGTGACATAGAAGAGAATTCCAAATAATTTGAAATGCTGTCTTCAGTACACATAAAAAACATAAAGAAGGCATGCAACTTCTAATAATAGGCACTTTGTCTCCCTTCACACCCACGAAATGGAGATGT
The DNA here is from genome assembly GCF_905146905.1 of Nyctereutes procyonoides. NCBI lineage: Eukaryota > Metazoa > Chordata > Mammalia > Carnivora > Canidae > Nyctereutes > Nyctereutes procyonoides. The sequence continues at coordinate 38,483,422 of NW_026575140.1, read as the reverse complement.
CCATTTAAAAAATCAGCTTGAGGAGGGCCCCCTGAGTGGCTCAGTCGGTTAAGCATCTGCCTTAAGCTCAGGTCATGATCCCGGGGTCCTGGGATTAAGTCCTGCATCAGGGTGCCTGCTTAGCGGGCAGTCTGCTTGTTCCTCTGCCCTCTGCTTCCCCTGCTTGTGTTCTCTTTCTCCTTCTCTGACAAATAAATAAAAAATAAAATCCTAAAATAAAAAAGAAGAAGAAGAGGTACTGCTTTGTCATACTGCCCAGGGTGACAGCATCACTGGCTTAGCCCAGTGTGGTTTCTCTGAAACACAAATCTGCTCAGACCATTCTCTTGCCTAACATCAATATTGGGTTTTTATTCAACACCCAGGTAAATTTCAAACTCTTCAGCATGACTCATAAGCATTTCCTCTCCTGGGTCAAATCTTCCAATTAGCAGTGGAATGTAAGCTCCAAGAGGGCGGGCATTATATCTTTCATACTCATTGCTTTATCCACGGCACCGAGACCAGGCCTGGCATCTAGCACGCACTTCATAAATATTTATGGGTGGAAGGGAAAAAGGGAGGACAAGAAGGACAGTGGAAGAAAGGAAGAGAAGCAGGAAGTTAGCTTCTGTAGCACCCTCTGCCTGACCCATAATACTCACTTTTAGTTTAATGCCTGGCTTCCTCGTGAATGGTAAGGTCCATGGGGGTAACAGACACACCTTACATGCTACATCTAGCACAGTGCCTGGAACAAAGTAGGTGTTCGAAAACATTCCTAAAATAAGTGAATTATTTAATAATGTGGTAAGTGCTTAAGGCACATACACAGCCTGAAAAAAAAAATGTCAATTGATTCTCTGGAGTTTGGGAGTGGAAATGGGAAGTAGACAGGACAGGAATGAATCCTTGGAGAGTGATGCCAATGGCTTCTGCTTGGGGGCCCAAGCTCATGGGAGGCCAAGGGACTGGTCCCCTTTAGGCCTATGGCTCTGGAAGTTTGAGTCCTTTGCTTGGTCCTGATATCCCTTTATGCACCCAGTTTTCTTATTTGGCACAGGTATCCAACCCTGCTAGTTTTTTTCCAAGAGAACGAGTCTTTTGAAGTGATGCGTGGACTGCCTTGCCTCAGCCTCCTGGAATGTGACCTCATTCCTCCCCCAGGTCAGTCATCTCATTAAGCAGCCTGCCCAGTCCGGCTCCATCAGGCAGCCTGCCAGGCATGCACTTGGCATAAGAGTGTCAATTCAGGGACCAAGGGAGTCTTCACTATTTAAGAGCATGGGCTTCAGCCTCAAATAGACCAGATTTTGTATTCTGTACCCATCACTTACTAGCTGTGGGGTCTTGAGCAAGTTGCTGCCTTGGCTTCAACATCTGTAAAATGGAGCTAATAACAGTGCCTATTTCATAGTATATTTCTAGGGATTAAATTAGATTCTCCATAAGCCTAAAACACAGAGTGCTCCGTAAAGGTTGATTATTATTTTTCTATTCAGGACTACTCAAGTCATGAATTTCTCTGGGATGGAGCAGGAGTAAAGGGAAAGATGGGGAGGGGGAAGTAGCATATATTAAGCACTTTCAATGTACTGGGTACTGGGCTGACATGTCTGCAAGGGTCATCTTCCCCACACCCACAATAACCCTGTTGCTGTGTCTAGCATTAGTCCCATTTTCCAGTGGAAGGCATGCGGATTGTAGAGTAGGCCAACAGTTGGAATGCAGGTTCTAAAATGCACTTGCCATGTGAGTCTGGGTAAGCCCCTTCCCCTCTCTGGGCCTCAGCTCTCCATCAGTTGCAGCAGTTTCTATCTTCTGGGTTTGCCGTGTAGATTGAATGAGTTAGAGGTAGGTAAAAATGCTTAGCCAAATGATGTGACTTTCCTCATTCCCAAGGGGACCTCTGGTTGGGAAGAGGGTTTGAATATAGAGAGGGAGATGCCAAGGAGAGGTACCCCAAGGCATCAGGATTCTGGAGGGGATACCCTTACTCCCCAGAGGAATGGGCTGCCATAAAGACTCTGATGGCTGGCTACCTGCATCCCTGACCTTGCATTTACTAATGAATAACAATAATCACACCAAATTGCAAGTTAAGGTCCCCAAAAGCAAAAATTGGAGCTTTTTTCATCTTTCGCACCCAGCACAGAGCCTGACCGTAGAAGACACTCTGAGTGAGCTGAACAAGTGCATGCACTCTGCAAAGAGCTGTTTCTAGGTTGAATTCAGCCACACCTCAATGAGCGTCACAAAAAAAAAAAAAAAAAAAAGGCTGAACAATTCCTCTTCTAGTTTCCATTATATGCCAAATATAGAAACCTGCACCAATGCAGGCAGGACAAAAGCACTGACCCTGAAGGCAGGAGTCCAAGTTTCTAAACTCCATGCAGCTCTGCTTACTATCTGATCTCCAGCAAGTCACTTCCCCAACCTGGGCCTTTGTTTGCCCAATGGTAAAATAAAGCTGTGGTGAATGATGATGGGGTCCCCTCTAACTCACAAATGTGGTTGCATTTGTGTCTGATGTTTCCCTCACAGGGATGCTCTAAAGTAGAGTAGGTATATGGGCAGAAGGTGCCTGAGCTGGGGTAACTGGCCTACTATACATCCAAGAGACAGGGCTTTCCCAAGCCCCCAGAGCTGGAAGATGGTAGGGTGCCCAGAGCCCAGAACAGGGGTAGCTCTGGGGTAGGCCCTGCCTGTCTTCTTCCTGTGCCTCTGCCCCTACCCAGAAACCAAGGCCTGTGGTCCCCATTCTAGCCCCTCCCAGAGCTCTCTGCCCTATGGTGCTGGCATCGGACTTGAGTCTTCCCTGAAAATAATTAGAGCTTGTGCCACTTCACCCACTCAAGCCAGATGTGGACGGGAAGGCCTCTGCAACAGGGAGGAGCAGGGAGGCTCCATACACCTTGGCAACGTCGACTTATTCGTAACAAACAGGTTGGCTGAGTTGGGTGGCCAACACCTTGTTTCCTGTTGGGATTTATGCCACATGGAGGTGACCCTGGTGTTTGAAAAAGTCCTGGTTTGAGAAGGCAGAAACTAGCACCTATGAAAAGCTTGTGGTGGGTTATGTGCTGCTCTAAACTAATGGTCAGCTCCTGTTTTTGTATGACCACCTATTTTGTATATGGTCTATAAGCTAAGAAAGTATTTTACATTTTTAAACAAATTCTATAAGGACGCCCATAATAGTCATGAATTTCGCTCCTTAGCCAACAAAGCTTAAAATATTTACTATCTAGTGTTTACCAAAAGTTTGCTGACCTCTACTCAAAGTTTTTCACGTAGATGGACTCCTAAACCTCCTGCCTTGCTTACACACAGTAACCTTATAAGTTGGTTACCATTACCTCCATTTTACAGATGAGAAAGCAAGAGGCCTAGTAAAGGTAAGTGGTTTACTGAAAATCTATAGCTGGCAAATGTTGAGATCAGGATTTGAACCCAAGTCTGAGTTCCTTCTTATGACTAAATAGATTTTTTTTTGACTGACTGTGTGACCTCAAAGAAGTCACTGTAGTCTTGGTTGAGTGTAGAGGTTGAGTGTCTGCTTTTGGCTCAGGTCATGATCCTGGGGTCCTGGGATCGGGTCCCTTTTTGGGCTCCCCACAGGGAGCCTGCTTCGCCCTCTGCCTATGTCTCTGCCTCTTTCTGTGTGTCTCTCATGAATACATAAATCTTAAAAAAAAAGAAGTCACTGTGGTCCCTGCTCAATGAGGTGAGGGTATCTAACTCCATCAGAGATTTTAAATTGGGGGTGGGAGGGACTTTGAGTAAATCAACTCCAGGGAATCCCAGGTCCCTCTGCTGGAAATCTCAACAAGGTTCATGAGTTTCGTGTAGAGGTTACTCTCTGTGCACAGCTGCATTTACTTGAGGAGAGACTCCATGTCACTCCCCTCAGAAAAGGATCCCATGACTCCAAACAGAGTAGAACTACTGGACTAGCTTTCTTGGAAAGTTGTTTCCGGCTTTAACATACGTTGACGTCATCCATTTGGGTGTTTAGTTTTTTTTCCCTCAAGGGTTGACTTTGTAGGCTGTCTTTTCCAGCCCAAATGTTATTTATTTCAGTTGTCTTTTCCAGACCTGTTACTTTTGGGTTGTGTTTTTCCCCCTCCCCTCACCCTCAAAGCTCTTCATACTCCTCACTGGGAAAAATGATAAAAAACAGGCACAATTAAGAGCGAGTGAGGTTTTTCTACGGATGTATTCTGTAACAAGGGGAATAACCCATGCCAGTGGGGAGGGCAGGAACTGTACTTTATGACCCTTTATTATAATTATTCATGTTTCTATGTTATCTGTTCAACAAATATGCACTGAACCCGACTAGACAGTTGTTGCTGTGTGGCCTGTGAGCTGCTCAGAGTCCGGGGTTCAGTGTTATTTGTCCTTTAGCCCCATAGCCTAGGACAGGCTTGACACGTGTCAGGGCCCCCCCCCCCCATAAGCGTTTGAAATGAACAAATGATGCCTGGCTGGCTGGATAAGTAGACGGTGAACGGGTGTAAGAGAAACCAGTTGGGTGGGCAGGGAAGGGAGGTGCTTGGTGCTGGGCAGATCAGTTCTGTTGGCTCCCCATTGCTTTCCAATTGTGGCCTCTCACAGTTCTTGGAGAAGTTTGGGAGGACAGTCTCCGTTTTCCCATCAGCCATGGTTTGAAAGGTTACAGCTGACGTTTAGCTGACAGAGCCAGGACTTCCCACATGAATCCAAAGAAATGAGTCCAAGCTCTTGCATTCCACACAGGCTAGAGGAACAATGCGGACTTCCCCACCCTTTGTCTCAGACCCAGACATCCTCACGTTGGAGAACAATGAAGTCTCCTCTCCCCCCTTCTCATTCTCCCCAGACTTCCGAACTTTTCTTCTCTCCCACTCCTCCTCGCCTCTACTTCCATCTGGTGACTCAGCTAGCTGCTAAGGGTAGGAGGGCAAGACCCTCCACACAGCCAGCTCCTTGGGCTGATGGGTCTAGAGAGAAATAGCCGCAGAGGCAGGGAAGAGTGGAGAGGGCAAACCACAGCCCAGGAAAGGGCTGGGGTGCTCATGCCCATGGAACACAAGGCTAAGGAAAGCTTCTGCTGCTGGTAAGTCTGAAAAGTTCTGACGTTCTCTTAAGCTGGACAAGCTGCTAACCTGCACTGAGCTGGACTTCCTTCATCTGCACGGTGTACATAATCCTTTATCCACTTCCCTGAAAGCATGATTTCAACCATGATGCCAGGGAGCAAAACTGCAAGTTGTCCTATAAAATCGAAGTTCTATCATTATTTGGATTCAGGTGAGAGATGATTTTGATGCTCTAATTCAGCAGCTGTAGAAGGAAAAGAAGTTGCAATGTAGTTTGAACATGGAGAGGAGTGAACTCGTACAAAGGTGTGGTGGGGGTTGAAACGTTTGGGTTGGGAACAAAAACACAGTTTGTGGCAGTATGGTGTCCAAAGAAGCACAATCTCAGAACCAGACAGAAATGAATGTGAATTCCAGCTCTGCCATTTATTATCTGTATATTCTTGGGCAAGTGTCCTCTTGAGTGAGTTTCTTATTTGTAAAGCAAGAATAACAGAACCTACCTCATTTAGATGATGTAAGGTCAGATAACACAGCCTGTTGAGCAGCTGGCCCATAACAGGCTCTCAGTAAACTGTAGGTATTAGAAATATTGCTCAGACACCATCTGTTCCAAGAAAAGAGGGAATTAGTAGACAGGCAGGGGACACTTTGGGTTATACCTACCCTTCCAGGCAGAGGACAGGGGTGGGACAATAGAAGCAAACCCTCCTTCACAACTTCTGGAGGATCCTCAGCTGGGATCTCCCGAGAGGGCCTCATTCCATAACATGGTGTATTGAATGGGGCCGCCAGTGGAAACAACACCACAACCCAGAGGGTGAGATTGGCAGAGGAGGAAGGATGAGGACATAGGGAGGTTTCACTAGAGAAAGGCAAAGAAAGAGGAAGGAAGGAAAGGTTGAGAAGGGGAGCTTGTGGACGGGAGAGCTGCCTTCAAATCAATACCTCAGGAGCCACTGAGTGGAAGATGAAAATCACTTATTTTGTGATGCTCCAAGAATGGAAATTCAGAGAGTTTGTGAAGATTACAGAGGCCTAGAGTTTCCCTGAATGTTATGATGAACCTTCTCATGGAGCTGGTTGGGATTGGGCCAGGCTGTCTTGTGGGGAGGACGGTTGTCTTGACACCACATTAGCGTGCCCTGTAAGCACCTGTTGAGGACTTGGAGACAGGACTCCACACTTCAGGTGAGAGACTGAGATAAATGACCTCTGATGTCCTTCTCAGTAATCCTGAGGAGCATCCCTTGGATGAGTAGGACTGCCCCAGACAGGCAGCCTAGTTTAGAAGAGGCAGCAGCACATTTGAGACCTGTCACTACTGCTTTCCCCTTGGAAGGACTGGAAGTGCTCAGAAACAGCAACACCTCCACAGCGCCCCACGGGCACCTCACACCTCAGCTGGCTAGCTCTGGGAAAGAAAGCACTATGACTCATAAATGTGGGGTTGGGGAAACGTGGCTGCCTCAGGAATGTTGTGACAAGATTTCCCAATCTCTCCTCATTTGCTGCCAAATCTCTCCTGAAACAATGGACCCAAGAGCCAATGAGATTAGCTACAAAGTAACTACAAAGTTATTGGGTAGGGGCATCTGGGTGGCTCAGTGGGTTAAGCGTCTGTCTTCTGCTCAGGTTGAGATCTCCAGGTCTTGGAATCGAGCCCCATGTTGGGGTCCTTCCTTGTCAGGGAGTCTGCTTCTCTCTCTCTCTCTCTCTCTCTCTCTCTCTCTCTCTCTCCCTCCCCCTCCCTCCCTCTGCCTTGTTCTCCCCCTCTTTCAAATAAATAAATAAATAAGCAAACAAATAAATAAAATCTTTAAAAAAAAGTTATTGGGTATTTTATTGGCTTTTCCCCTGAGTATAAAACCTCTGGAAAAGAAGTCAACTACTCCTAGGGAGAGACCAGATGTGAGGGGAGGGAGTCAGTAATGGGTTGCAATTCCCGACAGGGAGACCATGACTAGAAGATCATAGGTAGGAGATACCGAAATGAAACCATGATACACACTTTTCTGGTGAGGTTGCAGTTACTTTCAAAACCTGATGGAGTACAAAAAGCTAAGCAACATCATGGATGTCATAGCAAACCTCTCCTAATAAATGGAGTAAGGCCCCACCCAAAGGAACACACAACAGAGAAACTATTATCTTTCTAGAAAAGTGAAAAGATCATACATTCCATTCCCTAGGCATCCCAGACCCAAACCACACCCAAACTACACCCAGTTTATCATTCTTAGTTTCCTTCCACTCTTGCTCATCCAAGACTCTTCAGTAAGACACTAAACTGTGTCATGGAGGAGTGTAGATGTCCCTATCACCAGACCTGGGTTCAAGTCCCTCCTCCACTGAGTCCTAGCAGTGTGTCCTTACACCTCAGCTTCCTCATCAGGTAAATAGGGACAAGAGTAATTATTTTGTAGACATGCTGGGAGGATTATAGGGAATTTATTTATAAAGGGCCTGGTACAAGGTTGGTGATCAATAAATGGCAGTTCACATTAATAACAGAAACTATGGAAATGGAAAAGAAAAGACAATTAGAAGCAAAAACAGAAATTTTACTCCAAATACTTTTTCTAAAACTTAATTTGAGGGATCAACTTATTTAAAAAGATTTTATTATACATATTTTAATAATAATAAACAAGAAAATATAGAGGGTGTACCTATCCCCTGGCTCTTTTGAATCTAATACTTTGCAATGTCTTTTTTTTTTTTTTACATTTTTAGAGAAATAAAACATTACAGTTAGAATCATATACCCCTTACCCATTCTATTGTCTGCACTCCTGCTCCACAGGCCCTGGGCTGACTTCCCATTCTTTTTATGGTTTCTTGGGGCCTCCTTCCTCCATCCTGAGCTAACAGTCACCACAGCCCACTTCTCTGTCTGCATTTTCTGCATTCTGGCTGAAGGATCACCTGCTTCCTCTAGTGCTCTGAGCTGTCTCTGAGGAGAGGGGAAACCCCAAATGGTCTTCCAGCATTGTCCATGTCTCAGTGGTGCTCCTCACAGAGGCCAAAGTTGACCATGGTCAGGCAAAAAGAGGAGTGAGGGGTTTTCCCAACTTGGCCAAGGCAGCTTCACAGACGATACAACCATGGAACCCCCACCAGGTCACTTACAGGCAACATTGCCTCTTTTCTACAAAAAAACAAACAAACCAGAAGTTGCTGCCCAGGGCCTGGCCATGCAGAATTCAAAGTCAGGCTGCTTCATCACAGCAAAGCAGACAGCAAGAAACACTTCCACTCCAATGTGGGAGGAACTGGTGGTTAATGGCATGGGCTCTAGGGTTTTAGGTGTGGGATCACTGTTGTGCCCTACATAAAGTAGCTAGTTTTTGCTTTTCGGAAAACCAGAACTTTCTAAAAAATATTTCTATAACTAAGAGAAAGAAAGAAAAATAGAACATCAGAGGACCCTAAGTTGAGACTCTGACCTCTTGACCCCTTTGATCCTCTTCTGTCTCTGTTAATTTGTATGTATATGTGGTGTCAGGAGGCCTGGATTCCAGGCCTGGCCTCTCCACTTACAAGCATGTGACCATAAGCAAGTCCTTCTCTTGTCCTCCCAAGGCCTCTGTTTCCACATCTGTAAAATAGGGGTAACATCTTCTCTGCCTACGCCCCAGGGCTGCTGTAGGGCTTTCAGCAGATGATGAGTGTAGAAATGCTAAAGCACTATCTGCATCTAGATAGTCTCCATATTCCTGCAATATTCCTGCATATTCCTCCTGTATTCCTATGCATACATCCTGCATAGGTCAGGATGACAAGGGTTCGGGGGCAGCTCCCCTCACTCACACACAGCTCCTCAGGCCTGGTCTTCAGCAATCCCCAACAGCTTTGTGCAGGAACCTATAATGAACTCAAAGCATCCTGAGATGGCTGATAATAACAGCTGAGATGAATTTTCCTTAGTGTATGCCAAACACCATGCTGGGTATTTTATATTCTTTATCTTGAATCATTAAAATAATTATAGATGGTAAGTATTTTTTTTATTAATCAAATACAGTTTTGTTTGGTGTTTTGTTTTTATAAATCACACCCTTCAATATAAAACTGATGAGTTGGTATTGGTCTTACACCTAGGGAAGTCAGATCCATCAGCACCAGATTAGAAAACAGAGCACAAGAATAGATCAAGTACGAAGTTCAGTTGGGGAAAAGCATGTTCATAATAATAAGTGGGAAGTCATCCTTTTCACAGACATTGGAGAAATGAAGACATTATTACCCCCATTTTATAATTAATGAAATTGAGGAGTGAAGTAACTTGTTCAAAATCATACAGCCTGTGAGTGATGTAAAGCCAGGATGTGAGCTGAAGTTTCACTAGATCCAAAGTCTGTCTTCCTTCAGCTGCACTAGATCGCATGCCTCCAGAATCCTGTCTGCTTACAGACTAAGCAGATTGTATCCCTATTCCCTATTGCCACAGGGTGGTAAAAGTTTGGGATCATGCATAAAAGCAAAAGTAACAGTTCATCATTACTCAGTCTTCCTTGAAACTGGGTATTTGGAGGTTGGGTTAGAGTAAGTAAGGATAGAGGTTCATGGCTGGGGTCGGTGATGAGAATTGGACTAGCAAAGAAGAACTGAAATGGTCACCATGAATAATCCTGGGAATGTATATTGATATCTAGAACATTCCGGACAACTCACTGTTAATTAACCCAATAAACTCTACTGAGCCCCTAATATATGCTGGTGCTCGGACAACAGTATTTAGATATGGTTCCTGTCTCTCATACACATTTGACAAGTCTGAGTTCATAGAATACTTTGGTTAAATACTTGAAAATTGGGGATCCCTGGGTGGCTCAGCAGTTTAGTGCCTGCCTTCGGCCCAGGATGTGATCCTGGAGTCCTGGGATCGAGTCCCACGTCGGGCTCCCTGCATGGAGCCTGCCTCTCCATCTGCCTGTGTCTCTGTCTCTCTCTCTGTGTGTCTCTCAATAAATAAATAAAATCTTAAAAAAAAAATAAATACTTGAAAATTAAAATTAAAAAAAGTACAAAGAGTTAGAGCTAACATGTGATGTTTTGCAGACCTAGGCAGGAAAGGGAGGAAGGAAGAAGGGAGAATCAGAATAGAGCCTGTGTTTAGTTTGTAAACTTATCATAAGGGCGTCTGGCTGGCTCAGTCAGTAGAGCATGTGACTCTTAATCTTGGGGTTGTGAGTTCAAGCCCCACATTGGGCATAGAGCTTACTTAAACAATTAAGGATCTCCCAACTAATTCCCAAAAGAATTTATTAAAAAAATCAAAACAAATAAACTCATCATAGTGTTTGTGTGCCTGTTGAGGAAAGCCTGGCAGACCAAAGAAATTAAGAATGGGGAGGGGGGGGCACTCCATCTTCCACAGAGGACATTGAAAATGGGCTCCCTTTATCTCCATCCTCCAAACACTTACCATGGATGAAAAAGGCCAAGGTTTGGAGACCTCAGGGCACTAGACTGATTAGCTAAGCAGTCAGACACCACTGTATACATTCCCCAGCTCTGAAAACCCTTCCCCATCAGCTTACCTCCTGCTGTCCTGGGATGCATTGAAATGTCAAACAGGTAGCTCTGCCATTTACAGAGGACAGTGGCTACTTAGTAGCTGGAAAAGCAAAAAAAGATGGGATAGGTACTTAAAAGATAAAAATGCAACCTAACATTTTTACAGTGTCTTAAAGTTCATAAAACTTTGGTATCTACTGTCTCATCTATTTTAGACATGATTGTCAGAATGCCTTATAAAACAGAGAGATGTTATCCATCTCCATTTTACAGATGGGCGGACAGAAGCCCAGAAATGTTAGTGTTGCTGTTCTGGTATGTTAACAGGATTTAGGAAAGCACAGAGAAGGAGCACTCCCCTGAGTGCAATAGACAGGGCCTATCAGGGAAGGCTTCCTGGAGGCCATCCAAGAGCTCAGTAGAAAAACACAATTATGCACTAAATAAATGAGGGGAAGACTCCTGGTATATGATTTTGCAAAGGCTTGAAACTGTGACAAAGACTGGAGACACTGGCAGGAGCAAGATGAAGATGATGATGGTTGTGGTGGGGACCACGACAGTGGCTAACACCCATCCATGCTTACTAAGTGCAGATACTGTTAGAACAGATACTGTTCTAAGCCATTTATCCACATCAATTCCCACACCAACCTTGTGAGCAGGTACTTTTCTCATCCCCATTTCACAGATGAGGAAATTAAGGCACAGAGCAGTCCCTCGCTCAAGGCCATATATGATCATGTTTGCTAACTTACAAAGTGTGAATTCTATACCAAGAGCCAAGAGCACTTCCCACTCTGCTCTCAGCAGAGATGGACACAGATTTGTGATTTAGCAATCCTTCTCTGACCTAGGATGGACCGGGTGTGGGAGCGGAGAAAAGAAACTGGATCCGACTAGGCTTTTGGTTCAAGCAGCTGAACAGAGACAGTGGGAATAGAGAGCAGAGGAGCATTCCCACAATGCCCAGTGCTTGTGGGTTAGAAATTGCCCTCACATGACTCTGCTTTCTCTGCCTGTAAATGCAGAATGATGTATTTCCACCTACCCGCCTCAGAAATTGCTTGAAAATTAATGGGGTAGGAGCCTCGCTGGCTTTTAAACAACACCCTTGTACTACGGCTGGTGTTCATTAAATGCTGAACATATAAAATGTGCTTTGAACGGAGGAGCTGGGAATAATTATAGCTTGCTAATTATTGTTAATTTTACCACAGCTTTGAAACCCTGGACTTTCTCAATGATTTAAAAAAGAGATTGCAACCCCTCCATCCCATTAAAGTAGCCACACAGAGGCAGACAAGCAATTTCCCACAGGCTCCATTCTTTCCTTATTTGCAGTGGTTCAGCTACTTCTATGGGACACGGAAAAAGAAAAGCAGTGATTTAGTCTTTTAGAACCCGGTCATACCTTATAATCCTGGCTGTTCTTTTTAAGAACTAGTTCCTTTTGGTCTCCCTACACTGAAGACAGGTATAAATATTACGTGTTTCTGTGTGTGTGTGTGTTTGTGTGTGTGTGTGCGTGTAGAGGAAAAACAGGTGTTTACAGAACATCTGACACACCGGGCACCGGGGCACCTGGGTTTTACTCATGGTGAGTAACAAACACTGCTCCCTTTCTTCGGATTGTGCCCCACCGTCTTTCTGTAAACACTGATTCAAAGTTTCACAATGGCCAGGCCGAAGAGAAAAGCCCATGGAGGGGATCCTTGGGTGGCTCAGCGGCTCAGCGGTTTAGCACCTGCCTTTGGCCCAGGGCGCGATCCTGGAGACCTGGGATCAAATCCGGCGTCGGGCCCCCGGCATGAGGCCTGCTTTTCCCTCTGCCTGTGTCTCTGCCTCTCTCTCTCTCTCTGTCTATTGTGAATAGATAAGTAAATAAAAACAATATTAAAAAGAAAGAAAGAAAGAAAGAAAGAAAGAAAGAAAGAAAGAAAGGCCCCTCGGAGGAAGAAGGGGAGGATGTTGATGGGCTGGGTGACCTTAAGTGTCAGCCTCAACTGCTTCGCCATAAAATGGGTCTGAAAGGCGGTCCATACCTGTCAGGACTGGGGTGAGGATGAGATCCTGCTCGCCAACTGTGAACTAGGACTCCTTGCTGCTAGCCGAGCTGGGGGTAGGGCAGGGTAAGGGTAAGGGTGAGAGGCTGAGAAAGGGAATAAGAAAGGGAGGGGAGGGAGGGGTCAAAAGCCTGACGATCTCCCGCGCCTTCTATTTCAATGAAATTCTCCAGGATTCCAGTGGAGGAGGGGAGAGCAGCCAGGCCGGCCAGGGTCTGCGGGCTGGCGGCCGCTCCTCCCCAGGTGCGGCCGGGCGGGCCGGGGGCGGGGCCCCCCGCAGCCCCCCCGCAGCCCCCCCGCAGGTGAGTATCGGTTTTCTTCTCCCGGGCTTTCGGTCTGGAGGAGGCGGGAGCTGCCTCCGCTGCCCCGATCGTATCGCGGGGCGGGGGCTGCGCCTTCCGTGGGACGGTGACGGGGCGGGGAGGGGGGGGGGATGTGTCACCCAAATACCAGAGGGCCAGTCCGCCCAACCAGCCGGGCAGGTCCCGCGGAGTATAAGAGCGCAGGGGAGCGGCGGGCGGCACACTCCCGAGCCTGTCCCAGCGCCGAGCCGCAGCGCCCCCCCGCGCCCCGCCCGCGCCCCGCCCGCGCTCCGCGTCCCCGCCATGGCCCGGGGTCGGGGCCTCGCGCTGCCCTCGCCGCCGCCGCCGCCGCCGCCGCCGCTGCCGCTGCTGCTGCTGCTGCTGCCGCTGCTCCTGGCGGCGGCGACCCGCCCCGCGGCCGCGCAGGGCAACTGCACGTGCGCCACCAACAAGATGACGCTGTGCCGCGCCGACGGCCCCGGCGGCCGCTGCCGGTGCCACCTGCTGGGCTCGGACGCCCCGGTGGACTGCTCCACGCTGACCTCCAAGTGCCTGCTGCTCAAGGCGCGCGCGAGAGCCAAGGGCGGCCGCGCGCTCGTGCGGCCCGGCGAGCACGCGCTGCTGGACAACGACGGGCTGTACGACCCCGACTGCGACCGCGACGGCCGCTTCAAGGCGCGCCAGTGCAACCAGACGTCGGAGTGCTGGTGCGTGAACTCGGTGGGCGTGCGCCGCACCGACAAGGGCGACCTGAGCCTGCGCTGCGACGAGCTGGTGCGCACCCACCACATCCTCCTGGACCTGCGCCACCGCCCGGCCGCGCGCGCCTTCAACCGCTCCGACCTGGACGCCGAGCTGCGCCGGCTCTTCCGCGAGCGCTACCTGCTGCGCCCCCGGTTCGTGGCGGCCGTGCACTACGAGCGGCCGACCATCCAGATCGAGCTGCGCCAGAACGCGACCGACAAGGCCCCCGGCGACGTGGACATCGCGGACGCCGCCTACTACTTCGAGAGGGACGTCAAGGGCGAGTCGCTGTTCCCGGGCCGCGGCGGCCTCGACCTGCGCGTGCGCGGCGAGCCCCTGCAGGTGGAGCGCACGCTCATCTACTACCTGGACGAGAAGCCCCCCCAGTTCTCCATGAAGCGCCTCACGGCCGGCCTCGTCGCCGTCATCGTGGTGGTCGTCGTGGCCCTCGTCGCGGGCGTGGCGGTCCTGGTGGTCACCAATCGGAGGAAGGCGGGGAAGTACCGCAAGGTGGAGGTCAAAGAACTGGGGGAGCTGAGAACGGAGCCGAGCTTGTAGGGCCCGGGGGGAGGGGCAGGTGGAGGCGCGCGGGGGGGGGGGGGGAGGGTTTCAGCCGCGGGGGACCCCAGCCCCCCCTCCCCGAGGGGACCCCGCCCCCGCCCGCGGGCGCGGACTCTCGGCCCAAAGGACGCGTGGCTCTTCCCAAATTCCCGCCGCGCCCCACCCCCACCCCCACCCCCACCCCCACCCAGCTTAATCCATCCTGGGCTCAGGTCACCTGTCTTTCCCACCTGGGGCTTCAGGGGAAGCGTTTCTAGAATAACTTCCCTTTCGGTCCCCGACCAGAAACCCGACTGGAAGAGTTCAGGCAAGTTCGGCGCAGGCTTAGGTGTAAGAATCACGTGTCTGTGTGACAATCCAGCATCGTCTGCCATAGACGACGTCGATGTCGAAAGCTTCCAGGCGCTTCTATCAGGGAGGAGGAGGAGGAGGAGGGGGCGGGGGTGGGGTGGGAACAGCGCTTGCACTGTCTTGGCTTAAGTTATTTTTGATTAGCTCCGCTCCTAGCGTGCATGGCCTTGCTGGTGAGAAGGGACTTCGCCAGCCGAGCCCGTGCAGCCTATGCCCATTTGCTGTCGTTTGGGTCACCAACCACGGATGCTTGGTCACCGGGAAAGAAGCCTGTTTCAGCTGCCTCAACACATTTGGGATGTCTCTGTTGGAGGGTGGACTCTCCCCTTACAACAAACTCAGCGTCTGTTCTTCAGCCTGCCCTTATTATTAAAGCAGATGTTAGTAATGTTTCTTTTGTAAAATGTTTGTACATATTTTGTCTTTGATAATGCTGCTGTGATTTTTTTTTTAAAAAAAACAACAACACGAGTTTAATAAAATACGGAAAAGGCACAGACCAAAAGATGGAGTTTGTGAAAACGCGCTCCGGATTCGTATCACTTGCGTATCCTCTCATTTCACACCACTTGGGGATCTTATTTCAAATTATAACACTTAATTTTTTTTTCTCCCCTTTCAGGAACAGGCATTTCATTTTGCCACTCTGGTGTTTCCTGAGATGCGTTAACAGGCTGGCATAAATACTGGTCTTTCTGAATTAACATGGCTTGGAAACCTCCCTCAGAGTGCAGAAGGGTGGGTCCGAGGCAGGAGGCTAGAACTAGCTGCCTGTTGTAGGGAAACGGGACCAGCTTTAGGTTCTCTAAAGAGTCTCCAGTGGAGAACGGAGAACACTACCTTTGTTTCAGGAGCTGTATCTCCTCTGAATCCCAGCCCTACTTGGAAGTAGTGGTATTATTCCCATTTAGCCCCTGGCGGTGTACTTCCTATCAAAATCTCTTGGCTCCCAGACAGGTTAAAGGACTTGGCCATATAGTTACAGCTAGTCTGCAGTGGGCCCTCCCTCTGGTTTGGGAGGGGCGGGGGGTGGATGGCACACACACAGGTTGTTTTCCTAAAATTTCAGTGGTCATATGCTTTAAAAACTTTTACTTCCTGTTAGCTGTCAAAACTGGCGACCTATCGCTTCTCAGCCTTTTGGCTAAGATCAAGCGTAAAACTGGCAGCCTCTCTCCTTCATGCTTCTTTCCTCGTTGTCACTCCTTTGTGTTATGTGGAGTATGTTAGAAGGTCACTGTTTGGTGGCCTACAGGTAAACAAGTTTCAGCAGTTACCAGGAAATTGGTGCAACAGTGGGTGTGCACAAAGGAGGGAGTGGCTGGTACACCTGACAGTAAGTAGCTAAATCCAGGACTTGAGTTTCTTCCCCTGAAATCCATCGCTTGTTCCTCCTCCCACTGCCACTCTGTGGTTTATGCCTACCTCTCAAAGGCTGAAACACCAGTTAAGAATTGGGGAGGAGGCTTTCGGCTTCAGCCTTCCCAGCTTGGGGCGGATCCCTAAGTCTGTAAGCACTCCTGCTAGGGTGACACTCCCTTCACCCCACGCCCAAAGTTGTCTCTGGGTCAGTTCTCTCCTCTCTTAAGGAGGGGAGAGGGGGAATGTAGGCTGGCTTCTCCGAAATACAAGTGCCTGAGGCTAGAATGGGAGCTGTAATAGTGTGAGACTCTACTCTCCTTCAGCTCCCCTGAGTCACTGAAGTGCCTTAGCTATAGGGACCTTGGCCATCACTTCTAACCCAGCCTCTCATTTCACGGAAGGAACAGGTGAGGGATTTCTCGAGACCAGTGTTGCTGTGGCACAGCTGGAAGGAGACAGCCTCCTGTCCCCTAGTCTGGTATTCTTCTCACGACACCAGGCTGCCTTTGTTTTGAGTCACTTCAAAAAACTGTCACTTGACTGCCTACAAAATAAACAGAGTAAGGATTGAGTGGGCAGCTGAGCAATGGGGAGAGCCCTGAAAAAGCCTGTTTCTTCGTAGAGTATCATTTGTGGATAATTTCTAAATTCCAGCAGTAATTCAGGACTAAGTCTTGGCACTTTATTACGCTTAATACTTCCCAAAAGCACTTTTTACACCTATCATCTTTGAGACATTGGCTTACTGGAAACAACCCAAGTGATGACAAATCTGAGTTCAAATCCTGCTCCACAAAGCAAGTAAGTCCCTTACCTCTGTGCAGTTTCCCCATTTGCTGAACGGAACTTACAGGTTTCTTTCGTCAATGCAAAGCTTAAATGAAGTAACTGATCAAAGTGCCAGGAAGGATCTGGGCACTTAGAGTTCAGGGTATCTGAAATTTCCTCCTCTCTTACAGATCTTATCCATTTTGCCAGTCAGAAAACTGAGGTCCAAAGGGATTGGGTTACTCAGGATCACACAACCTCCATGTGCCAAAGCCAGAGTTTAGAACCTTTGACTTCCTAGCCCAGGTCACTATCCCATGCACCAAGCAGGTTGAAATACTTTTCTTAATCACTTTTCACCCCTCACACTTGTGTTTTGTTTTGTTTGTTCAATGTATGTTTTTATTTTATTTTTTAAATTTCATTTAAATTCAATTAATTACCATATAATGTATTATTGGTTTCAGAGGTAGAGGTCAGTGATTCAGCAGTCATATATAAGACCCAGTGCTCATCGTATCCTGTGCCCTCCTTTATGCCCATCACCCAGTTACCCCACTCCCCCATCCCTCTCCCCTCCAGAACTCTGTTTGTTCCCTATGATTAAGAATTTCTTATGGTTTATCTCACTCTCTGTACGTCCTGTTTTATTTTTTCCTCTGTTTGGTTTCTTCAATTCTACATAAGAGTGAGATCCTATGATAATTACCTTTCTCTGATTGACTTATTCGCTTAGCATAATGTCTTCTACTTCCATCCATCATTGCCAATGGCAAGATTTCATTTTTTTGATGGCTGTGTAGTAGTCCATGATATATATATAAAATATATACATATTTATATATATTTATATATATCACATATATATACACACATATACATATATGTGTACATATATACATATACATATATACAATTGCGTTTTGAAACTCAGCTTGCATCTACTGAGGGCAGGATTATCCAGACCTAGTCTCTCTCCAGGGGTTAAGCCTCTACCTCCAGGATTTCCCCTAGAACACTTGTTCACTCACTGCTTTGTGCACAGGCCTGGGACTGCCCTTGGAAGGAATGTGAGGAGCAGGTGTGGCTCACCAAGCAGGTCATAGCTTGTCTTCTGGGCCCTATGGAAGGCTCATCTGATTTCCTTGTTTCGGTCATGGGGGCTTTCTCCAGTCTTGCTGTTTCCTTAAATGGAGCAATTAAAAAAAAAATCACATCATTTTTTTCCCTGCTCACGTATTTTTGGCTTCAGTATTTTCCTAATAGAATCACAGAATGTCAGAGCTGGAAAAAAGGATCATCGAGTATGTGACTCCATTTTGCTGATGAAGAAATGGAGGCCCAGAGAGGAGAATAGATTTACCCAAGTCAGGCAGATTGGCAGCATTACCCTAGAGCACCAATACCCTGATTTCTATCTTGTCTAACGTTTGTTCCACTTGTCTCCCTAGTTAGTCTCCTGGTTATTTTTATTTTTTCCTTGATCATTTCTATTTTTAAATTGTGTTGTTCTTTAGCTTTTTAATATTGCTTAAATAGGAGAGATACTTTGATTACATGTAAAATGTATGGACTTTGAAGTTAGCTGGTCTTTCAGACTCTTGTTTTCTTATTGGTAAAATAAGTAGAGTCTTATCTAATATGCTTGATTTCAAAGATTACATAGGAGAGGGATGCCTACCTGGCTCAGTCGCTGGAACATGTGACTCTTGATCTTGAGGTCATATATTTAAGCCCCAGGGTGGGGGTAGGGCTTACTTAAAAAAAAAGATTAGCTAGAAGATATGAAAATACTGAGTATTTAATAAATCATCACTCTTGTTAGAATGAAAGCAAAATCCCCAAGAATCTGGGGAAAAAATAACATAATGGTTAAACTCTCTCCAGCAATGTGACTAGCATTCTTAAGAATGGGATATCTCTGTCCCTTCCCTAGGGAATTAGGGTAACCTTGGAAGCCACCTATTTACAAAGGCAGGGGCATGGCCCACCTGGTTTGTATAAGATGGCTGCCCACACCCAGTAGGATACCTACATTATAGTATGAGAAATAAATGTCTTTGTTTTGAAATTACATTATTATTAGGTTTGTGTAATAGTCTTTTATTTTATTGTGGCATACTCTTTTTCTTTTACTAGTTTGAGTGTCTATAGTATTATTCCTGTAACTGATGAAAAAATTAAGACCCTAAAGGTTAAATTACTTGCCTATGGCCACAGATCTAATATGTGGCACATCTGGGACTAGAACCCAGGCAAATTGGCCTTCAAATGCATGCTCACAACCAATGTGCTGTGCTGTCTCCTATAATTTATAAATTTGCAAATTGTATATTAGTTTCAACTATATTAGTTTCTACTAATTTATTATGTGTTGACTCACATCCATTATCTTACAATTTCTCTAGGTCAGAAGTCCAACACAAATCTCTTCGACAGAGGCAGGATAGTATGCTGGTTAAGAGTATGGATTTGGGGGCCATCCTCTATGTAGTGGATAGAGTAATGACCCCTAAGATACCCACTCCTACTAATCTCCAGAATTTGTGAATAGGTTACATTATATGGCTAAAAGGACTTCGCAAATGTGATTAAGGTTAAGAGACCTAGAGATGGGATGATCTTAATGGGCATTCTGTGGGTAGAGTCAGCCTAATCATGAGTCCTCATCAGTGTAAAACCTTGCCCCACTATAGCCAGAAAGAGATGAGATGGTGGAAACACACAAGGGTGCCTTGTGAGGAGGACTTGGCTGGCCATCGCTGGCTGCAAAGATGAAGGGCAGAACTATGATCTAAGGAAACTGCTACAAACCTGAACAGCCTTTAGTGTACAGCCAGTAAGAAAGCAGAGACACAGGCAGAGGGAGAAGCAGGCTCCATGCCTGATCACACCCTGAGCCAAAAGGCAGACGCTCTACAGCTGAGCCACCCACGCATCCCTCCACATTGCTTTTCATTAACAAAACCTTCATGGAGTTCTAAGTGGTTTTCTTTCTCTTCCTTTTGCTTCCAAATATTATTTTGAGTGGTGAGTGAGAGGTGGAAGCATATGAAATTTACCTCTTTAAATGGTTAACTACAGTTGTAGTTATCCTCAAGTTGGAAAACCTGTGTCTTCAAGGGACTCAAGGATAGGTCACTCATTCATTCCTTCAAATATTTTTAATCTTATTTTAAGTCAGGTATTATGCTAATTTGGGGAATATTTCATGAATTGAACAGATATGTTTTATCTGGTGTTCATTCGTCACTTTTTCCCTGCTTACCTGCATCCCCACAACCTTCTCACTGGGGGAAACACCTCCATTATGTGAGTCTTGGTGGGATGCCAGATGCTCCTGCTCCCTGGTTGGTGGGAAATGGCATGTGATCTGGCTCAGCCACTGAACTTTCCTGCCTTGGACACTGATAGGGGACATGAAGGCATACATCAGGCCACTTGGTAAATTACAGCAATGTCAGTTTCACAGGTGCCACACGTATCCAGTGGCAGCAGCAGCAGTGGGGCATCTCAATCAGACTATCCCATTATTTGACCTTTGCCGTATTTCCACTGCCAAGTGAGCCTTAATTGCTTAGCATTTTCTGAATCTGGCTCTCCAGCCTTGCCATTGATTCTGTGAACTTACCCCATATTCTCTGATAAATTTTTTTTATGCTTAAGTTTAGCTAAACTCAGTTTCTGTTGCTTACAACCAACAATCTGACTGTTAGACTCCTTGCCTCTCTAGAATTTAAAGCCCAGAGGCAGAGATTACTTATTAATTATATAATCACTTAAGTAAGGGCACAATTTAAAAATGAGGTAAGTGTTGTAAAGAAAACGAGCGTATGTAGAATTCTGACCGAGTCTTAGCAGGAGTCACATCCTTAAGGAATTGACACTTAATTTGAGATGCACGGTATGAGTAGATGTTATTTGTGGATGAAGAGAAGCATTTTTGGTAAGGAAGAAGGGCATGTGCAAAGGTCCTGAAGCTCAGGGAGTATGGTTTATGTGAGGACTTGAGAGTAGACTAGCATAACTAGAATATAGATAACAAAGGGAAGGTAGTACTACATGAGGCCGGAGAAGTAGGCTGAGGACAGACTATGGAAGACCTTTCAAGCTTATTAAATATTTTGAGCTTTGTGTAAATTTGTAAAGGGCATGCCTTCTGTGCAGAAGGATAAAAAGACATACTTTTAGTTGGACTTAACACTGATGTGCAGGGATTGGCATCTGGACTGGTGAGAACCTTTGTGTGATGAAAAAGGGGCACCCTCCTCCAATGACACAGCCTCATCCCCACACCAGAAAAGAGCATAGGGAAATCATTGAAAGAGTATCATATTTTTTAGGGGATAACATAATCATATTATGTTCTAAAAATATCACTGGCTGGATGGAATAGGGAGAACAGACTAAAAAAGAGTGAGAGTAGAGTAGAGGAAATTGTAGAAGACCAGTAGAAGAGGAATCTCAGGTGAGGGATACAGGTAGTTTGAACTGGGAGCAGGTGTATAGGATAGTGGTGGTGATGGAGCAAAGTGGGTGGATTGGAGGAATACTTGGGATATAAAATCAATAGGACTTGGGGATGGATTCAATATGAGGGTGGTAAGGGGGAAGGAGATGTCAAGAATGGATCCCAGGCTCCTGGCTTTCATGACTGGTTGGTGGTACCCTTCATTCTCTGTGGCAGAGAACACAGGAGTGGGAACATCTTTGGTGAAAGTGAAATGATGAGTATGGTTTTCAGACACGTAGGATTCAACTAGGAGTTGGATATATATGTCTGGTGTTTTATGGGCTGGAGCTGGGAATTTGGGAGGCAAAGGCATATGGGCTTTGAAATGCACTGGAATATAGGCAGTGATTCAAAACCATAAGTAGGGATGGGATTGTCTAGAGAAAGGTAAAAGACTGAGAAGGGAAGAGAACTAACACTGTGCCTAAAAAGGCTCTAGCAGTTCAAGGGTAGAAAGAGGAGAATGAATTGCAGAAGGAAACCAGGAAGGGTCAGAACTAGGGGATGAAGACAGAAGGACAAGCCTACATTGGTACCAGGAGACAAGACCAAGTCAGAAGTTGGGGGCTACTGATCAGATCGAGAGGGAGTTTTGGAATGAACAAAGCCCCAGACCAAGAGAGACTTGAGTATCTGCCATTCATGATTACTCTCCACCCACTGCCTGCTATCTGGAGGTGACCATTTGGGAACAAGAAGAGGGTTGGCACATGCAGCTCAAGTGACCAATTTGTGAGTGCTGGGGGGAGGCAGGTGACTGAGACTGTCTGGGTGCAACTTCTGGCAGAGCTACTTGTCAGTGTGTGAACTTGGATCCAGTGATTTAAGTTTTTCATGCCTCAGTTTTTCCTTACTTATAAAATGGGGACAATAGTATACCTACCTCCTCAAAGGGTTGGTAAGATAAGTAAATACACTAGTACCCATGTGTGCTTAGACCAGGGCCTGGCATACCACAAGTGCTCATAAATGTTAGCTGTTGTTAATAGTTAGGTTAAACTTGAATACACATTGTCCAGTGCAAGCTCATGAAGGAAGGGGCTGTTTCTTTTTATTCACCGCTGCATTTTCAAAGTCTACCACAGTTCTTAGACCATAGCAGGTGCTCAATAATTAATGCTGATGAAATGGCTGGATAGATGAGGTAAATATCAATGTCTCCCTAAATGGCTAGCTGTGGCCTGGGAGTTTCAACAGAACCAAATGTGTCCCTTTGACAACTGTAGTTAACCATTTAAAGAGGTAAATTTCATATGCTTCCACCTCTCACTCACCACTCAAAATAATATTTGGAAGCAAAAGGAAGAGAAAGAAAACCACTTAGAACTCCATGAAGGTTTTGTTAATGAAAAGCAATGTGGAGGGATGCGTGGGTGGCTCAGCTGTAGAGCGTTTGCCTTTTGGCTCAGGGTGTGATCAGGGATGGAGTCCTGCATCAGGCTCCTTGCATAAAGCCTGCTTCTCCCTTTGCCTGTGTCTCTGCCTCTCTCTCTGTGTCTCTCATGAATAAATAAAGAAAATCTTTTAAAAAAAAGTAATGTGGAATGCATTTGAATAATTTATGAGTGGAACAAACACAAAACAATAAGCAAGGAAAATACAGCATGAAAGGATACACAGAAAATTAATAGCTTTACTATATAAAGAACCGAGACAAATTGATTAGAAAAACAAAGATCTAACCAAGGCCTTAGCTAGCTACCTTGGGGCAAATTAGAAAGGGCTTCCCCCCAACTCTGGGCAGATAAATTAGAAAAAGTCACCCCATATAGACGGACCCAGTCTTGTAGTGCAGGCTTGCCAAGTCCACAGGTATGCAGGTTGCTTTGAAAGAAGAAAAGGGTGCCCTTCCTCAGTTGTGTGGGCACAGGTAGATGACTGGAATCAGACTTGATTTTGGCCACTGTATGCCCTTGGCCTTGGTATAGCTCATATACAGAACAGCCTTATGAGATGGTCCTGACATCGTAGAAAATAGACAAAGGTCACAGATAGACAATACCAGAAAAGGAACTAGAAATGATAATAAATATCTTTTAAGTTTTATTTATTCAAGTAATCTCCACACCCAACAGGGAGTTTGAACTCATGACCTTGTGATGAAGAGTCTTATGCTCCTCTAACCGGGTCAGCCAGGTGCCCTGATAATAAACATTTCAAAAAATATATATCTAACATCACCAGTCCTTACAGCAGTACAAAGCAAAGGGGAATAAAAATTATCCTCCGTGAAAATAATACAACTGGTATTATCCAGTGCTGGTGAGGGAGGGGTTCATTGATATAACCTTTCTGGAAAACAAGTTGACAATATCCACCAAGGACTTTAGAAGTGTTTATTTTCTTTGATTTCCTAATTCCATGTCAATGAATTTATGTTAAGGAAATAAAACAGTGATGCACACAAGGTTTCACATATAAGACTTGTTCCCTGCAGCAAATTTTTAAGAGCAAAATGCCGAAAGGAACCTAAATATCCAACATCAGGGGGATGGTTATACAGGTCCACAACTCCTTGAGAGAGTTTTAGAATTCAGAATTTTGGAATTTTATTTTATATATATATATAGATTTATTTATTTGACAAAGAGAGCACAAGTAGTGGGAGTGGCAGGCAGAGAGAGAGAAGGAGAAGCAGACTCCTTGCCGAGCAGGGAGCACGATGCAGGGCTCCATCTCAGGACCCCGGGGATCATGATCTGAGCCGAAGGCAGATGCTTAAGTGACTGAGCCACCCAGGTGCCCGCAGAATTTTAGAATTTTAGAAGGATAATTTGGTGCCTGTTATTTAGCTCTGTCAGTGGGGTCTGTGGCAGCATGATCCACACATCCAGGTTTCTGCCATGAAACTTATTTATAGTCACACTAATTGGTATAAATAGACCATAAATAGCCCTAGGCCACTTCAGGTTAGCTTTGCTGCCAAATGAGCTGGCACCAAACTTTCAAAACAGCTTTTGGTTTTTGGAGCAATTTGGACTTATAAATAAGAGATTGTGGATCTGTATAAATTTTAGTATAATCCTTGAGGACTTTCTAATATGGGGCGGGGGAAGAGTAACAAGATTATATAAGGATCCCACTCCATTTTAAAAAAGAAAAATGGGAACACATCTGTTACTTTAAATGTACCATTTGTTATTTTACATCCAAGCTGACCATAACTGCTTTCCTTTTCCTCTTCCTTTTAAAAAAAAAATCTTCAAGCAGAATGGTACAATTTTTATCAGAGTAGGGATCAATCTTTGCCCCACTCAGCCTTCTTTGAACAACAGGTGGGCTGAGGCAGGAGAAAGGAAAGCCCTCCTGGGCTGCCTTGCCCTTGGTGAAGTGGAGAATAGCCTTTGCATCTGCAGACGGAGGGCACTTTGCTTGGGGGAGGAGTGAAAGAACCTAAATTGCTTTTCATAAGGAAGTGAGAGGGGATTTTTTGGCATTGGGTGAAAGCTGGGGGATGGGGCAAAGGAAAGATCACTTAGCAGGTGGTTGGAGCCTCTTAGTTTCCTGGAACCGCCATTATTCAGCACAACAAATTTGGTGGCTTAAAAAAACAAAAAACAATTTCTCACAGTTCTGGAGGTTAGAAGTTCAGGATCAAGGTGGCAGCTGGGCCGTGTTCTCCCAGAAAGCTCTGGGGAAGCATCTTTTGCATCCTCTAACTTGTGGTGGTTTGCAAAGCAGTCCTTGGAGTTCCCTGGCCTGTGGCAGTGTAATTTCAATCTCTGCCTCCTTCCATAGGTGGTCCTTTCCCAGTGTGTGTCTGTGTCCACATTCTCCTCTTCTTTTATAAGCCAAGAGTCCATTAAATTAGGACCCACATTAATAGGAAAACCTCATCTTAACTTGATTACATCTGCAAAGACCTTATTTCCAAATAAGGTCACATTTCATTTACAGGTTCCAGGTGGACATGGATTTTGAAGGGGTGGTACTCTTCAACCCAGTACAGACCCCCTAGTGTGCAAATGGACTGAGAAAAGGAATTCTGATTTTCCTTTTTTTTTCTTTTTAAGAGAAAGAGAAGGGGGTGAGAAGCAGAAGGAAGAGAATCTTAAGCAGGCTCCATGCCCAGCTCAGAGCCCAACTGAGATAAAAAGGGAACAACCATGAGTAGTGAAATCAGGAACCCCATACAAGCATAAGGTAAGAGCAGGAGCATTCCTGGGGGTAAGAGCCAGAATCTTAGCTGGTGTATGGTTATGAATGCACACAGAAATAAAATGCAAAGATTCATTGTTGGGAAGAATGGGGCTTTCTGTTATCTCCAACTACACTTTTATGGATTTCCTAAATTTTTCACAATGATTATAATTTGTTTTAATAATCAGGAAAAAAGTCCCAAAAATTATTTAAAAGAAGAGCAGTTCATGGTGATGTATTATTTAGATTTTAATCCAGATCTTCAGAAAATGCTAAAAGACCTGGCAAAGTGGGTTCTTCCTTTATTTAGTCTAATTAGACCACTAAATACTATTAAAGCAATAATTTTCATCCTTCATGAGTATAATTATCCTCTTCAAATTATTTTCTTTGATCAGCGTGGGGAGTTTCAAAAAATTATTATTTAATTAAGAAATCCTAAGCAAAAGCAATTACTAGCTTTTATACTAAAAATTAGCACATATTTACAACTGTCTAGTAGCCACACAAAAACACTTACACTTGGTCATCGTTTATTCTACTATACTTTTTTTTTTAAGATTTTACTTATTTATTCATGACAGACACAGAGAGAGAGAGAGGCAGAGACACAGGCAGAGGGAGAAGGAGGCTCCATGCAGGGAACCTGACATGGGACTTGATTCCGGGTCTCCAGGATCATACCCTGGGCTGAAGGCAGCCCCAAACTGCTGGGCCTTTGGGGCTGCCTCTATATTACTATACTTTTGAAGAACAAATGAAGATTCAAAGTTGGGAATGAGTAGACATTGGCCATTTACTACATTGTATCACTATGCTGGAAACAGGAATAGAGCAATAAACAATTTCTCCCCTCAGAGATTTGACATGTCAGTGTAGTAGTGGTATTAGTATAGGAGGATCAATTAAACAGGTAGTTCCAATAACATGAGGCAAGTGTTACTGATATGGGAAACAAAGGCAAAAGAAAAAATTAAATTTCCTTCCTGCTTACAGCCTATTGACAAGTCTTTGAAACAGATAAGTGACCTTCCCCTCGGAGCTCAGCTGCCTCGATGTTGACACTTTGCTAAGGGCAAAAGGCAATCTTACTTTAACATTATCCTGACCACCTACCCATCCACCCCCTTCATCACCAGGATCCTGTGAGTATATTCTAATATATAAAAATTTCTTTGGAAACTTCCTTTATCTCTACCCCCCCAAGATATATATTAGTAATCATCCCCCAAGCATATGATCCACCCTATACATACATCTGAAGAGTCTCATGACTAAAATTTTATTAGATGATAATAAATGACCTTTTCCCACCAATAACTAGCCTCCTCAAAGTCCTGGAAACCTTGCTTCCAAAACTCCGCTCTTTTTAACCTACTCCCAACTTGAAAGTCGATAATGGGCTTTCATTGGGGTCACCGTTCATGACCCCAGTGCAGCTCTTCCTGCCTGTGGGTCCTGTCCCTGTGCTTTCATAAAACCACTTTTTTTGCACCAAAGATGTCTCAAGAATTCTTTCTTCGCTGTCAGCTCCAAACCCCAACATTTCCACATCATTATAGTGAGGGAGTATGGGGCTCTGATAACATCCACCAGGGAGAACTGATGAACTCTGAGGTGCAGGTGGGTATCAGCTTAGGGAAGATCTGCTTCAGGAAGTTTTATCTGAACTGAGACCCAAGGATAAATAAGGATTCGTCAGGTAGGAGAAGAAGAGGAAGGGGAAAGGGATTGAGGATGAAAGCAGATGTGCAGTACTTGAGTGTGTCAGAGAGAACTGTTTTCCATTCCAAGTGTTAACAATTCAACTCAAACTAGTTTAGGCAAAAGATATTTGTTGACTCGTTAACTGGAAAGTGTAGAGGAGAGGCGAGCTTCAGACATGGCTGGATCCAAGAGCTCAAACAATGTCGGGTTTCTATTACTCTCTTCATATCTTTATTCTGCTTTTGGCTTGGTCTCATTTTTTAGGCCAGCTTTCTCCTCACCATGGGCAAAATGGCTACGAGCAGTTCCAACCCCATGTTCTAATTTAAGGGCCACAGAGGGACTTTATCTCCTTTAAATTTCTTTTGGATATATTTATTGTAGATGTTAATCATACTAAGGATCTTGACAGGAGATCATCCTGGAGGTAGGGTGGGTCCGCAGTCCAATGACAGATGTACTTATTAAAAAGAGAGGACACACAGAAACACAGAGCAGATTATGACATGAAAGCAGAGGCAGAGATTGGAGGGATGCATCTACAAGCCAAGGAGCTCACTTGTAGGGGACATGTTAGTGATTTTGTGCTAGGGTTTGGAGTGAGGCCAACCTGGGCCTCAGAGCTACTACTTCTAATCTCTTGGTAGGGATGACTTACGCACAAAACTCCTGGTGCACAGAAAAGTGGGGCAACTCAACAGGCCTGGTGCAGACGCATACAAGCCTTGCCCATGTGGGTGATTTCTGCCCTGTGTTTTGAAGAATAAATTAGTTAGGTGACAGTAGACTAGGCATTTGTAGCAGATGTCACTAGTGCCCACTCACATCTCCTGGCATATTGGTGCCTAGCCCATATTTCTGCACATGCTGGTCTAACTGGCAACTGCCAGCATCTGAATCCCTTCACTTGAGGCTTTTTCTGGGCTCCCAGGAGCACATGAGGGAGGCTGGAAGTGCTAGAGAATTAATCATCCCCAGGACAGCCCTCAACCAATGACTAGCTGCAATTAGTGGATAAATAGACCAGCAACTTCATCTTTCAGTTTGGAAACTCTGAGGTGTGTGTTACATGGTCTTCCCACGTTCATCAGAGGGACTCCACTCCATCTGCCCCCATTTGTAACTAGTTTGTTAATGCATCATATATTGGCGTCCTTTCCTTCCCTGTCTCACTTTCCCACTCCCCAACTGGTGCTTCCTGGGATCACCTCCCAAATGAATGACTTGCATTTGAATCCTTGTCTCAGGGTATCCTTCTGAAGGAATACCAAATTACACTGCATCCTACGCAGAGAGAATGACGTGTACAAGAGCCTGGGAGCATAAGCATGGAAATTTCATGACATATTTAAGTGATTGTCCAAATTATTTGAGAATCTGCCGTCCTGGTCTCTTGATCTACTGTGTGGACTCATCTGGGGCTTGGAAATCAGTGGGTACCATGTTGTGATGACCCCTGTTTTATATTGGGAATTGTTGGAGTTTAGAACAGCAGGGGAATTGTTAATTTTCCCTGGAGTCCTTGGACCTACACAGAGCTGGACACTTAGTGTGCACTCTGTAAGTGTTTTTGAATTGATGAACTTGTTTATTTTATTGAAATTAGTGTATTAAAAATTCCAGTGCCTATTATATAATACATGTTCAATAAATGTTTGTTGGACAGAATTGAAGGACACTGGAAAGTCAGACTTTTTTTGTACAAGCACTGTGCCACCTAGTGGTGATTCTGAGGAGGGGGGTTTTGCCAGCACTGGGCTTGTAATCTAGAATTTGGGGACTTTGATTTTAGTTAGTTAGGGCTCAAGGTTGGAAGCTGAGTTGCTTGTAACAGCAAAGTGACAGAAATGGCTTACATGTCCAGGAACAGGGGGATGATAAATGATTCTATGTCATCTTCATAGAACACCATACAGTGATCAAAATGGATTAAATTGATCTATATACACTGATAAAGAATTTTTTCCAAGACCTGTTCAAGTGATAAAATTGGAAGTCACAGAAAATACACATAGCGTGATGTCATCATGTTAAAACAAACATGAAAATACCCCCTATATCTTTGGTTGTTTGAAAGGTGGGCTTAACAACGGACTGGGTGGGGTGACAAGATGGTTTTTAAGTCCCTTCCAGTCCTGAGATTCTGTAATCCTATAAAGTAAAAAATGTATAGTTCCTTTTAAAAAATGCTGCTTTGACCCATATAAGAAAACTGTAAAACTTTATGGAGGGACATAAAAGAAGACCTGGCTAAATGGAGACACACGTCAAGTTTTCTGGATTGATAGAGTCAACCTTGCAAAAGTATAAAATTCCTCAAAGTTAAGCTAAGTTTAAAAACAGAAATAGCAAAATTAAAATCCCAGTGCACTGTTGGGTGGAGAGGACTCGAAAAATTGTTCTAAAATCCATCATGCATATGGGCAGCCCGGGTGGCTCAGGGCTTTAGTGCCACCTTCAGCCCAGGGCGTGATCCTGGCTGGAGTCCTGAGGATCCGAGGGATCGTGTCCCACGTCAGGCTCCCTGCATGGAGCCTGCTTCTCCCTCTGCCCCTCTCTCTCTCTCATGAACAAATAAATAAAATCTTAAAAAAAATAAATAAAATCCATCATGAAAGTCAAATGTATTAAGAAAAAACAGAAAGTATTTGAAAATGAAATTTATATTGTAAACTTAGAATGATTAGAATCAGGCACTAATGTCAGAACAAAGGAACAAAAGAGAACACCCCAGAAGCAGAGAATATAGTATATACCAGAGTGGTGCTTCAAGTCAGTCAGACAAAGATGGGTTCTTCAATAAACTCTTGGGACAGCAATTGCCTTAGTGGTCCTCACCATGGGCATGACACCTGCATGTATCTTTTGTAAAAGCTCCACTGGCCTGATAATTCAGAAAATATTTTAAGTTATATTTTCTTGCCTGACCTTGTACTTAAATAAATTTCTGATAGAGATTTAAGAAAGAACAAAGTAAAAAAAAAAAAAAAAGAAAGAAAGAAAGAACAAAGTCATTAAATGCCAGAAGAAAATATTGGTAAATACACGATGTTGGGCTTGAGATAGACTATCAATACGGTCTCAAAGACAGAAATCATCATGAAAAGATGGATAGATTTATTTATATCAAAAAAATTCTAAAGTTTGTATATCTGCATACATAAATTAATAAGGTTGAAAGACAAATACCAAGCATGTTATTAGATAAATGACAGACAATTCTTAAACATATAAAGTACTTTCACAAATAAGATGAAAAGGAATACTTTATACAAAAATGGGTTAAGGCATGGACCTTGGATGCCAAAGAAGACATCCAAATAGCATATAGCATGGAAAAAATGTTTACATCATTAGGAATCAATGGAATGCACATTAAAAGGACAGTGAGAAATCTTTCATCCTAGCAAAGTTTTAAATATTGGAAGTAATTTTAATCTTGCATTTCAAGAATGTTGCATACCAGAGTGTTAACAGTGGATTAATTATCTTTGGGTAATGAGTTAAAGGTGCTTTTCTCTTTTTTGTTTTATTTTTTCTTGGTATTACTAGTCTGGCTTGCAATAAAGGAATAATAGTTTGTGCTGACTCTTGGAAAAATGCTCAACTGAAATCTCTGGAGAACTCATCTCTGGGGAGTGAGCAAAGGATGCATCGAAGCGGTGGCCTTCCTCTTGGGCCTGGCTTGCAGATGGCAACCCATATAGCATCATCTTGGCCCCCAACTTCAGGACCTGGGGCCGGGTGGCTGCCATTTGGACAAGAGGCATGAGACCAAGACAGGGAGACCACTCAGTAAGCTGGAGCATAACAATCCAGGAGGCAATTTATGAAAATAACACTCTAGAACTTGGTGTGACTATTCTCTTCAAGCAAAAAAAAAAAAAAAAAAAAAAAAAAAAAAGTTAAAGGCATCTCTGTTCATGTTCTGTGGGAAGAAAAGCTGGGTTGCCAGAGAAGAAATAAAGTAAGTGGAGCCCATGGATGAAGAAAATGCTGAGCTAGTTTTGTCGAAGTAGAACAGGGAAAGGAAGATGCTACAGTTGTCTACACTGGGGTGATTTCAGATTCAGAACCTGTCAATTCCATCATTTGGAACTGCCTGGCACATGTTAAAGAAAAATGAAAGGTCACTTTAGTCAAGGTACCACCTGTCCATTGCAGCCAAATCTGTGACCCTTACCAAATCCTGCGGCCATTTTGCCTGGCTTGCAACCTGAATCAAATCGAGATCAGCAGAGAACTGCATGGTCTGTTGAGCTTCTGTCTACACCTGGTTTTAAAACAATTTGAGCTTCACAATTCTTCGGTTACACTCCCTTTACCTCAGGATTCAGCTTCTGGTACTTCCTCTGGGAAGTGTTGATGAAAGTCTTTCTGTATCCAAGCATCTTCTACTTCTGGAGAAAACTGAGTTACCTTGGGTTGGGTTGCCCAACAGACTGCCAACAGACTCTGAGATTCTCTGTGTGCAGGGTTTTTGGGGTGCGATGGAGGGGTCATCGGAGATGACATCTATAAGTAAAGGACAGAGAACTGGACAGAGGGAGAAGTGGTGCTACTCAGCCAATCCTATGGAGAGCTGTGGAGCTGGAGTTGCCTTGCTGGGTTGTCCTCAATTGAGGCACAAGGGTTTGTATCTCCTTTGTATCTCCTAAATCCATCAGTCACTGGATGCATGTTGTCCCTGGGGAGAAGGCATATTCTTGGATGAGGCAGGTTATATCAACCTCAGCCAAGGGAAGTCTCCAGGGAAGAAGGCAGCTGAATTGCCCTCGCAGACTGTTGAGGAAGAAAAGAATGTCCTGAGGGAAGTGGGCTTGCTGGAACCAGAAGACAGACAGAGGGTTATGCTCCACAGGAGTCCCAAAGGACAGACCATACACAACGGCAATGAGAAATGTCCTCATGAGAGAGGTATCAGCATGCCTATGAAGTTCAGAGGGGGCTCTCTTCTGCAGGCCTGGGATGATGGGAAGAGAAGCAATCACAGGACTGGGGTTGGTAATATCTTGGTTGGTAATGACAGCATCCTGAAGCAATAGAAGCCAGGTGGTGGCTTTAGCCACGAGAAGCCTGGAGGCTGTAATTACTATAATAGCTGGCAAGTTAAGAGGGGCTGCACAGGGGACCTGATCGTCAGAGGCTTTTAAGGTATTTAATAGTACAAGGTGTCTCTAGGGGGAAAATAGACAGGCAGCCAGTAGGGTGCTGCTTAATATCTATTCAAAAAGAAGGCAAGAATAGAGAAGCAGGAGTCTGACAGTGGTTGCTCTAATAAAAAGGTCATGCTTCTTGCTGAGTTCTCAGATCTGAGTCAATCTTCAGACCAAGACCACAGAATCCATTGACTAAAGAGGGGGTTGAGTCCTTAGGCAGGACCCTGCAACCCTGAAACAAACATTTACTACAGTGATTACTCTATGGCCTATGACCATTTTCACAGCTAACTATACGTTGGGGAAACAAACACCCAGAAATTTTGCAGGACCTGAATGAGTTTTGTTACCCAGAAACCCAAAGTGTTTTCATGGCCCCTCTGTAAAGTGGGGACTTATGGAGGTCAGGTAATAAACAGAGTCCTGGATAATATCCAGCTTACCTTGAGTCCATGGGAACATAGACCCATCCACTGGTCTTACCTCAGCCCCTGAGTGCATAATTGGGACTATATATTGAGAGCAAGCTCCACATTATGTCCCTGGTCTTGAGTTCATGGTGGAGAAAACCAAGTGAAAGCCACTAAAACTGTCCCTTCCCTACTGAGTTGAGATAATCAGCCAAAGCAATATTTCATCCAAGGGGAAAGGATGATGATGGTAGAGATTAATGCCACCATTAAAGACCTAAAGGATACAGGGTAGTTGTTCCTCTCACATCTTCATTTAATTTGCCAGTCTGGCTCCTTCAGAAACCAGGAGAATAGTTTATAGAAAACTGTGGATTTAACTACATAGCAGACCTGATGATAGTCATTGTACCATCTTGGTGATCTGTCTTAATACAGATCTCCAGTCCAAAGGGATCTTGACCATCTGTACATCCCAGAGAACCGCACCCCATCTGTTATACTGATAACAACATGCTAACCAGGCATCCTGAGCAAGAGATAGCTCGTATATTGGAACATTTGGTGAGGCACATGCACTTCAGATAAACCCATGAAGATTCAGGGACCTGCCACTTCAGGTTTTTTGTTTTTGGGTTTTTTTTTTTTAGATTTTTAATTTATTTATTCATGAGAGACACACACACACACAGAGGGAAAGACATAGGCAGAGGGAGAAGCAGGCTCCCGGCAGGGAGCCCGATGCAGGCCTCGATTCCAGGACCCCAGGATCACGACCTGAGCTGAAGACAGACGCTCAACCACCGAGCGAACCAGGAGTCCCTGCTGCTTCAGTGTTTAGGGAACCAATGGTCAGGGATCTGCCAAGATAGTTTCTTCAAAGTAAAAGACAAGTTTATAAAACACAAATAAGGGAGGCAAAGAAAACATTGCTTATAATCTTGTAAATCCTCTAAAACTGTTTATAGTGTTTATCAAGATGTTTTTCATCATGCATTGAAAATACATATAACATACTGCTGTAGCATCATACCGCTATCTGATACCGTGTTTATTTACCTGTTTGCTTGCTGACTGCCTAGATTTCCTCGCTGGGATACAAGCTCCATGAACGTCACATCTCTACCTGGTTCCCTGCTGTACCCCTGGCACCTAGAACGCCCTTGGTGCTGGCTATTTTTTGGTGGCATAAATGAAACATACTATACACATTGCTTTGTGGCTAGCTGGTTTCCAGTAGCTTCCAGATGCTTCAGGTTATACTTCATTGTTCTCAAAATGTGCCATTTCAGAGGTCACGCAAAAGCAGAGAATTCTCTCCCTCCAAAGACTGCTTCTATCATTGCAACTTCACAACCAAGAAACCTTCGTCCTTTGGCAGCCCTCGAGTCTCCTTCGCTTTGGCCAGGACTGCCTGAGAATCTTGAGCAGTCACAGCTTTGCCTGGATCATTCTTTTTTTTTTTTTTTTTTTTTAAGGCAATATATAACGCTGTATTAATTAATTAATTAATTATTTACTTATTTATTTTTTAATTTTTATTTATTTATGATAGTCACACACAGAGAGAGAGAGAGGCAGAGGGAGAAGGCAGAGGCAGAGGGAGAAGCAGGCTCCATGCACCGGGAGCCCGACGTGGGATTCGATCCCTGGTGTCCAGGATCGCGCCCTGGGCCAAAGGCAGGCACCCAGGGATCCCTATTTATTTATTTATAATTGGAGTTCAATTTTCCAACATATAGCATAACACCCAGTGCTCATCCCATCAAGCCCATCAAGGATCATTCTTTAGAGGTCCCGAGAGTCAGGTTCCAGGACAGGAGTGAGGACCATCCAGGGCCGACCGCCCAGCCCGCAGCCACGTCCCTCCTCCGGCCGCGCGGGGGCGCCAGCGCGCCAGAGTGGCTCCCGGTCCGCGGCCGCGGGGAGGGCCACTCTGGGCGGGTGCGGCGACTGCCCGCGGTGGGCGGAGCCAAAGGCGCCCGGGCCCGGGCAGAGGGCAGGAAGTGAGGGGGCGGGGCTTCTGGGGCGGGCTGTGCGCTTGCGCAGGAGCCCGGCCGGGGGAGTCTCGGCGTTCGCCGCTGCTGGGGTCTGTCCTGGCGGGGCCGCCTCCGCCCTTGGTTTAGGAGTTGGGGTGGGAGAACTTCCAGGGGGAGGCTGAGGGGGGCACTTGGGGGCAGGGGCGTCCGGCGTGGGCGGGCAGGGGGCAGGGGGCGAGGGGAAGAGGAGGGGGGGGAGGGTCCAGCCTCGCCGCCCCCCCCCCCCCCGGGGATGCGCTGGGGCCCCGGGTGCTGCGCTGCCCACCTGGGAGGTGTAAGTGCGCAGGTGGACTTGGTGTCCGGGGGGTGCCCAGCCTCTCCCCTCTGCCTTTCTTTCTCATTTTCGGCTTTTTATTTTTTTAAAAATTTTTAAATTTTATATTTTTTAATTTTTTAGAATTTTTAATTTTAAATAGTATTGACGCAGCGTGGGGTTGCCTCGGACCGACACCTTCACCTGCGGAAAACCGCTTCTAGCGGCCTAAAGCGACTCGGGGGGCGGGGGGGCCCTCCCTTAGCTTCGCAAAGTTTCCCTCCTAAACCCTGTGCCGCGAAGAGCTGAGCACGTCCTCGTCTCTAAACGGTTCTAGGCAGTTGTGATAATTTCTTCACGAACCTGTCTGCAAGAGGTCGCTTTAAAAAAAAAAATTATTTTTTTAAAAAGATTTTTTAATTTTTATTTTTTTTTTGAGATTTTATTTATCATTCATTGAAAGACACAGAGAGAGAAAGGGGAGAGATACAGGCAGAGGGAGACGCAGGGAGCCCGACGCAGGACTCGATCCCAGGTCTCCGGGGTCACGATCTGGGCTGCAGGCAGGTGCTCAACCACTGAGCCACCTGGGCTGCCGCCTCCCCCCCCCACCCCCACCCCCACCCCCGGGCCAAGAGTCACTTTTTATGGCTTTTAAATAATGCCACTGACCTGTGTAGAACAGAGCAGCAGTTTAACTGCACCATGGAGCCTCAATGAGAAATTTTAGTCCAGGGTTGGGGGGGTTGCGATGAAGACCCCTCATTTGGAATTCAGGGATTGATCAACTATCACCACTGCCACCGATGCCGTGTGGCCCTCGCTCCAGTGATGCAGACTTAAAACATGCATCAGATCGGCCACAGGGAAGGGGTGCGGTCTGACATTTGAAAGCTTGAAACCCAAGTCTGTGCCTTCCTATTTATTTATTTATTTACTTACTTATTTATTTATTTAAAGGCTTTCCATCATGTGTACACTTTGCTTGAATGATTAAAGTACATGTCCTGTTTTTTTTTTCTTTTTGCCAGTCTGACAGCTGTTTCCATAGAAACTAGAGAAGAAATAGTCATTTTCAGCAGAGTTGTGAAAACCGTCTTCCAGGCTTCAGCCGTGA
This sequence comes from Nyctereutes procyonoides, assembly GCF_905146905.1. Taxonomy (NCBI): domain Eukaryota; kingdom Metazoa; phylum Chordata; class Mammalia; order Carnivora; family Canidae; genus Nyctereutes; species Nyctereutes procyonoides. The sequence continues at coordinate 38,447,344 of NW_026575140.1, read as the reverse complement.
GCGCCAGTGAGTGCTGTACTCGCTCATTCTGAGACGGTACTTAAAGGAACTCAGGATCTGAAATGTTCTTAGGGTAACCATCCAGATTGTTTAATTTTCCTCACCTCGTTAATTTAGTAGTCTTAGAGGTTTGCCAGCTATGTTTGTTGGCCTGGCACGGTTCTTTGAAGAGGATGTGTCAACCCTGATTCTTTTTTAGGCCGGGTGTAGCCTGGTGTTGGCTCTTGGAAGATGTATAAATAGATTTCTTTCCCCTTTCTTGAGGATAAACCATGCATTGCAAAATATCAGGCACTGTTTCTGTTGTAAATGACGCTTGATTGTCAGTGATACAAATGAAAATGTTTTTAGTTATGTTCATGTGATGTTTGGAGCTTTTGCTTATACCTTCTGGGAGAGACTTTTTTTTTTTTTTAAAGATTCCACATAAGTCTTGAGGGATGATCAAGAGTTGCTTGCTGTAATTACAGAGCTAAGCAGTGTAATAAATGTGCATAGAAATAGAGATGAGAGCTTTTCTGAGGGGTGTCGGTAAATCAGTGGGTCTGGAGCTTAGGAATGGGTAGGAGCTGGGGGAAGGTGCCTGGAGAAGTAGTGGGAGGTGGCATCGTGAGAGGCCTGGTCTTCCATGTAGAAGAGTTTAGTGAAACCGATAGAAACTGTTGGAAATTATTAAAATAGTTGTCTTTTTGGTTTTGGGGCTTATAAGAGAAATAATACATCATTGTAAACATTTAAACAGCAAAGAAATACATGAGACGAGAATACTAAATCCTTTACACCTACCATTTTGCCACTGAAAGTAATCACAATGAGTGGTTTGCTACGTTTTACTTTAGATTTTTAATTTCTATTTGTATATACTAGCATATTTCAGCATTACTATTTTTTGCGAATTGGGCAGAGATTTTTGTCTTCTTTATTTTCTGTGGTATCTCCAGCATCCAGAATGGCATGTGATATGGCATGTAGGAGGCACTCATTAAATATTTAATGAATGAATAACATCATTCAGAGGTCAAAAACTGAGTGGAGTCTGGTGTATGTGTTTGGCCGAGGTGGTTAAAAACTTTGTTTTCTTTTTTAAGTTTGTTGCCAGCATTTTAAAACTGATAACTTTAACAAAAAGTTTGAATTACTGTCTTTTCTTGAAAATATTGAACTGTTTGATAACACTAAGCTCAAGTTCCATTACACTTGCACCTTCCTTGTATGGGCATGAATTTGCATTTATATCAGTATGGCTTTGCCTGGACCCTACAGACTGGACCCAACAGTGCACTGTTAACTACAGTAGCACTAGTCACCGATGGCCATTTTGTTTTAAATTAACTAAAGTTAATTAAAAATTCTGTTGCTCAGTCACACCAGCCGCATTTCAAGTGATATAGTACAGTAGCCATAGATGGGAGATACCATATTGGACAACACAGACACATTTCCATAATTGTAGACATTTCTGTTGTGCAGGGCTGGTTTACACATCTGAGTTTGCCGTTCCTGACCTACAGAATTCTTGCAAGTAGCATTTGTTGTTATTTTTAAGGTTTGTGTCTCCTTGTCATTACACAAATCTCCATTTTTAAAAATGGCTGCATAGTATTTAGCATTGTAGGGCTTCATGTGAGTTGTGGGAATAGGATTCTGTTATCTGATTTTGCATTTTAGAAAGACTGCTTTAGTTCTTGTTTGGGGGTGAGAAATGAACTAGGCAGATAGGAGTTGGTTGTTTAATAGGCAGAGGCATTGGAGGGTACGTAGTAATCTACAGCCGAAAGCCACAGAGTCCGGGAAGGGCTAGGTTGAGATAAATTGACATGACTGATTTAATGTGGATTGAGGTCTTTTGTATGGTAAAGTCACTGCAGAGATAATCCAGTACTAATCTGGAACTGATTCAGTGTTGAAAATTGGGAATTCAGCTTTGCAAAGTCTAGAAGAAACCCTTAGCTAATTCTAGTAAGCAGCATGTATAATATTAAAATGTTACCAGCTTGCATGTAAAACAAGTGTAACTGTTTTATGCCCTGTAATTTTTTTTTTTAAGATTTTATTTATTTATTCTTGAGAGACACACAGAGAGAGGCAGAGACATAGGCAGAGGGAAAAGCAGACTCTCTGCGGGGAGCCGGATGCTGAACTCTATCCCCAGACCCCTGGGGTGTGTTCTGAAGGCAGACCCTCAACAGCTGAGCCACCCAGGCGTCCCTGCCCTATAACTTAAGTTTAAGTTTCTTAGATACAGAAACCCTTTGAGAGAGAATTGTTTGAGGAAGAAAGTATAAGGTCATAAAGCTCAGTTAAATTTAGGAAGTACAATGGATTCTTGGGAACTAGGGAAGTATGAATCTTGCTCCCTCTCTTTCTTTCCCTGAGGCTTCATGATCTTTTATTTTATGCACATTGATTCCATTGTCCTTTTTGTTGATCCACTTCTCTTTTGCAAAGGTTTTTGTTTGCAGTTCTTGCTTGCAGATTGCTTTGTGTTGCCATGACACCAACTATAACCCCAGTTTATACATGCCCTTACGCCTTTGCCTGATACTGCCTCACCAAAGGTCTTTTCTATGTCAGATATCCTAGCTCTGTGGCCAATGGCAGGGGTCACTGGGGAAGAGTGACAGTCGGCCTATCCCTTAAATTGAGGTTTTAGGATGCCCTTATAAAAGGGGAGTGCGATTGAGCAAGTATCTGAAGCTTACCTCCTATAGTAAAAGAATGTGGATTTGTGTTGTTTTTGCAGTTTGACTTCTAGCAGATGACTTTTTTTTTTTTAAAGATTTTATTTATTTATTCATGAGACAGAAAGAGAGACACAGGCAGATGGAGAAGTAGGCTCCCCGCAGGAGCCCGATGTGGGACTGGATCCCAGACCCTGGGGTCATGCCCTGAGTCAAAGGCAGACACTCAACCGCTGAGCCACCCAAGCGTCCCTGACTTTCTGTTTTTAAACCTTAAGTATACTTTCCCATTTGAAACAGTTTTTTTCTGCATCTGCCCAAATGGCCTAAAAAATAATAGTTGCCTTGAACTATTCTGCTATTCATGGATGTCCTTTCTTTTTAAAAAAATTTATATAGTGCATAACACTTAATGAAGAACTATATTGTCCGCTACTAAGTAGTCTTCTTAGGTACCTGTGCCCTCCTCAATTAGATAACATCCATGAGGGCAGGGATTGGATTTTATGCTGCATCTGTAAGTCACAAGTCACCTAGCCAATGAAGAACCTTACTAGCTACTAAAATTTAGTTTTGAAATGATTTCTAGGCTTCGGTTTGATTCAAAAAAAGAAAAGAAAAAACCTAGAAAGTATCTTGTTAATGACATCAGATTATTATGTATCAAGTTTGGACTCTGATTTAAAATGGATAGTAATTCCAAAAGGTTAACTTGGAGTTAATGTTTACTTAGCATGCCCTTTATTCACATTATATGTTAATAATGCAAGGGTGGAATGTATAAAGTATATAAAAGTTTTGAGTGACTTTCAAATAATTTGCTGTATAGTTAATAGGGTTTTTTAAAACTGGTGTTCTGAAGCATCTTTCTAGATAATATTGTATTAGTCTAGTTTGAGTTAGATTTACATATTTTCCTCCAACTTTTATTATGAAGATTTTGAAACAGAAAAACCAAAAATATTTATTATTACTATTATTATATTATTTATTTATATTTATTATATTTATTTTTTCCGAAAAAAAAATTTAATGAACACATGCATAACCACAATTTAGATGGATGTTAATATTTAACTGCATTGGCTTTATGGGGTGTGTGTTTGTGTGTGTGTGTGTATTTGTTATACAATTTGAAAGTAAATTTTATTCATCATAAAAACATACTTCAGTAAGTACTCAGGTGTAAGATATTCACCTACATAACCACATCATTATCACCTAATAAGCAGTACTTAACCTAAAATAACCTAAAAGTAAATCCATGTGCAAATTCCCCCAATAGTACCAGTTGTCCTCTACAGCTGATTTTTTTTCCTTCAAACCAAGATCTATTCAGAGTCCATACATTGCATTTGATTGTTCTTTTTTTAGTATCTTTTGAAAAATAGCTTAAGTGATGTATAATTGATGTAAAATGAATTGTATGTATTTAAGCTGTGTATTGTAAGTTTTGTCACATGTGTGCACCTGTGAAACTAACACCACAATCAAAATAATGAACATACTCATTACCTCCAAACTTTGTAATTCCTTTCCTGATCTTCTTTACCTTCCTGTCCTCAAGCAATCATTGATATCTCTGTAACTATAAATTATTTAGCATTTTCTACAGTTCATATTATAGAGCTGGAATCATAGAATTATGCATGTTTTTGGAGGAAGTATGGTCTGGCTTCTATCACTTGATAGTATATAGAGATAAAATTGCTTTTGTATATTGCTTTTGTATCCTACCCCCTTGCTAAAATCCTTGTAATAACTTTTCTGTAGATTCCTTTGGATTTTTTATACAGATGGTCATGTTATATAGGCATATATAGGCATAAAGACCATTTAGCTTTTATGTTTCTTGTCTGGATGCCATTTATTTAGTTATGCATTTATTCTGTTGTATTGTTGAGGATCTCCAGTACAATATTGCATTTAAGCGGTGAGAGCAAACATCCTTGCTTTGATCCTAAACTTAGGCAAAAAGTATAGTCTTTAACCAATAAATATGCTGTTGGTTATAGTTTTCTGTAGATGTCTTAGTTTACTGAGAGGGTTTTTTTTTTTTTAATCAGGGTTGGATGTTCGATTTTATCAAATGCTTTTTCTATATCTACTGAGATGATCATGTGGTGTTTCTTTTTCAATAAATAGGGTAGATTACATTGATTTATGAATTTTTTACTCAAATTTCCATTCCTGGAACACATCTCAGCTGGTCATGATGTAGTCTTTTTACATATTGTTAAATTTGATTTTCTAAAATCTTTTTTTTTTTTAAAGATTTTATTTATTCATTCATAGAGACAGAGAGAGAGGGAGGGAGGGAGGCAGAGACACAGGCAGAGGGAGAAGCAGGCTCCACGCAGGGAGCCTGACGTGGGACTTGATCCCATGTCTCCGGGATCAGGCCCCGGGCTGCAGGTGGCGCTAAACAGCTGCGCCTCCAGGGCTGCCCTAAAGTCTTAAGTTTTGTGTCTGTGTTCATGAGAGATACTACTCTATCGTCTTCTTGTAATTTTTTTCCTGGCTTTAGTATCATAGTAATGCTGATCTTATGGAATAAAATGCAAAGTATTCCTTTCTTTTCAGTTTCCTGGAAGAGTTTGAATAGAATTAATTATTAATTCTTAAATGTTTGATAGAGTTGCCCAGTGAAGCTGTTTGGGCCTGGAGCTTTCTTTGTGCGAAGGTTTTTAAACTATGAGTTCAATTAAAAAAAATAGATATAGGGCTCTTCAGATGTATCCATTTCTTTCTGAGTTAGCTTGGTAGTTTTTGTTTTTCAAGGAATTGGTCCATTTCATCAAGGATGTCAAATTTAAGATTTTCTCTTCCACTGGTTTTAAGAAATTTGATTAAGATATGCCTTGAAGTAAGTTTCCTTTGTGTTCATTGTTTGTGTGGCTTTTAAATTTCATGGATTTGTAGGTTTATAGTTTTCATCAAAGTTGGAAAATGTTGTCCACTATTTTTTCAAGTATTTTTGTTTACCATCCCTCCCCTCTTTTCAGGGACTCCAGTTATACATGCATTAGGCCACTTGAGTTATCCTATACTTCACTGATGCTCTGTGCCTTTTTTTTCCCTCTTAGTTTTCTTGGTTTCTATTGATATGTCAAGTTCACAAGTCTTTATTTCATTGTTATGGTATCTAGTCTGTTAGTCTCATCCAATGTAATTTTCTTGTTTAATTTTTTTTTTTTTTTTTTTTAGATTTTGTTTATTCATGAGAGATACACAGAGAGAGGCAGAGACATAGGCAGAGGGAGAAGCAGCTCCCTGAGGGAGGAATCTGATGCAGGACTCAATCCCAGGACCCCAGGATCACGCCTAGAGCCAAAGGCAGTTGCTCAACCACTAAGTCACCCAGTCGTCCCTCATCCAATATAATTTTCATCAAAGACATTGTAGTTTTCTTGTCTAGAAGTTGAGTGTAGTTCTATTAAAGAAACATATTCCATGTCTCTACTTTAAATTCTCAGATTTTTCTTTTAAGTTCTTAAAGACATGGAATGTAGTTGTAATAACTAATATCCTTACCTATCAATGCTGTCATTCATGTTACTTAGGAGTGAGTTTTTATTAATATTTTTCATACTCATGGTTCACATATCCTATATCTTTGCTGCCTGGTAATTTTTAATTATAAATTGTACCTTATTAAATGGTGGTTTTTTTTCTTTTTTTTTTTATATTCTTGTAACTAATTTTGAGCTTTTTTCTAGGATGTGGAGAAATTCCTTAGAAACAGTTTGATCATTTTGAGTATTGCTTTTAATCTTTGTTAGGTAGGGTCAGAGTAGCTTTTAGTCTGGGACTAATATTTCTCTAATGAGGTAAAACCCTTCTGAGTACACTGGTGCCCCAGGAATTCAAAGGTTTTCCACTTTGAAAGATAGAAATTGGCACTACACTCTGCCCTCCTTGAGCCCTGAATTTTGCTCCTCTAATCCTGTCAGGTGATTCTTTCCCATCTCCAGGGACTTTCCTAACATGAGTGCCCTGTTTAGAACTGAGATGAGTACTGGAGGCAGATTTTCCTGCACAACACCCTCTGGAATTCTTTCCCTGCACAGTCTTCTCTTGTATTCCATTCTGTGGGGTCTAGCTACTGTGGCCTGCTTGAACTCCCAGCTTCATCTCTCCAATTTAGGAGTGCTGTTGGGCTGGGCTAGGCTTCCCCTCTCTACATAGTGGCCTGGAAACTCTCCAGGCAGGAAGCAGGGGCAATTGTAGGGCTCATCACATTTGTTTCCCATCACTCAGGGGTCACTGGTCTTCATTGTCTAACGTCTAATGTGTTGAAACCATTGTTTTATTATTCTGTTTGTTCGGTGGAAGGATAAGTCTGGTTCCTTTTATTCCATCTTGCCCCCATTCAGAAGTGTGAGGATTATATTTGAAAGGATCAGGTTTCTATTTTAAAAAATACATTTTAAAACTTAGATTTTACTATTCCTTTACATGCTTTTTCCTCCTACTTACTGCCAGTTCCTAAAACCTGTGATTATTTTTGCTTAATCCATTTCTTAATTCTCCTTTAATTTAGCTGTTAAAATAAAAACAGACTTCCCCCAACTAAAACTCAAAAACGAAAAGAAAAAATCCAAGTTTCTAGAGTATGTGTCAGAGTAAAAAAAAGTGGGTAAAACCTGTTTGTTTTGCATTGCCGACAGGCATTACTGAGGGATGTGGTGAAAACTTAAGGTAATTCAGTCTGAGATGTGTTAAGGGAAGAACAATTGACACACCTGTTTCTTAAGGGTTATGTTCCAGGCTTTGTAAATAAGTGTTTTCCAGAGATATTTATAACTTATTTTTTTGTGTGTGTGTGTTCCAGATAATCAAGGAGAAGAAAGATGAGCTTCATCTGTGGACTGCAATCTGCTACTAGAAACTGTGTTTTCTTCCGAATACATTTGCTGACCAACTGGCGAAGATGTAACACACTAACTGTGACCTCACCAGACTGTCATCAAGTACAAATTAGTCAGATAGTTAATAAGTGTCAGGGTCTGGAAGTGAATCAGTGTGATAGGTTGACTTTTCTGCCTGAAAATTTTTATTTCTGTAGGACTTTTAATAACAAACGACCGAAATGCCTCTTGAGCACGAGATGTAAGGAATTTGGGATGGTTACCCCAAACTGTACTGCGTGGAATGGCTCTTTTTCGAGACAGCTACTGATAAAAGAAGTTGCAGAAGTTCCTGCCCTTTCACTATTGCATCCTTTAAACTGTCTTCCCAAAAGAGACACCAGGAGTTTCCACACTTCTCCTCGGTTTCAAGCTGCTCCAGTTCCTCTCTTGTTGATAATTCTTAAACCAGTGCAGAAACTATTTGCAATCATTGTAGGCAGGTAAAAAGCTTTTAAAAAATAAACTTTTATATTAAAAACTATATTTTTATTATAAACTATATTTTTAATGAAAACTTGTTAGATTTCCCATATTTAGCTCAAAATTAAGTTTCTGAACAGTTGGTTCTACCCAGTTTTGTTAAGTATGTTTTAGTAATCTTGAAATAATTTACTGCATATTATTTTTTTAAAGATTTTATTATTTATTTATTTATTTATTTATTTATTTATTTATTGACAGTGCAAGGGATAGAGAGAGAGAGAGAATCCTAAGTATACTCTGTGCTGAGCATGGAGCCTGACACAGGGTTCGATCCCATGACCCTGAGATCAAGAACTGAGCCAGATTCAAGAATAGAATGCTTAACTGACTGAGCCACCCAGGTGCCCTCATTTATTGTATATTATAGTATAAAAATATCTCTAAGAAATTTTATAGACACTTTTTATAGGATCTTATGTTTATGATTATAAGAATGAGAATGTTGGTTATGGCTTGTGTGTAAGAATAGTAACAAACATGTTAAGTTTATGGAATCTGAGGCAATGGGTCATGAAACTGAAGAACTTCACTTTTTTAAGAATGGGCTCCTTCCTAGCCAAGTTAACACTTAATTGCTATTTATTTTTCTTTTATTTAAAATTTTTTTTATCAATTTATTCATGAGAGACACACAGAGAGAGGCAGAGACATAGGCAGAGGGAGAAGCAGGCTTCCTGCGGGGAGCCTGATGTGGGACTTGATCCCGGGTCTCCAGGATCACACCCTGAGCCAAAGGCAGTTGCTCAACCGCTGAGCCACCCAGGTGTCCCTAATTAGTATTTATTTATTTCTTCTATTTCCAGCACATCTTTGTTATTTTCTCTTGGGTACTCTTTCATAATAATTACATTTTTATAGCTAAATAATACTTTAATTTAAACCTTCTCCCCTAAATAATCTTGTTTTCTCTTATTTGCTCCATGAAGATTGAAGAAAGGTAAAGTTAAGCATTGTTTCTTCATCAAGCTTTCTTATATTTGATGACTATGAAGGCCCTTCTAGCCTTCCTCCTCCCATACTAACAAAACCAATTTTCTTTTTATCAGAAATTGAGAACTTGTACTCTCTAATGTATTGTGTTCCTAAGATTTGACATTGGCACTCAGAAAAAATACAGCTGTGTTAGCTCTTTTTTTTTTTTTTTTTTTTTTAAGATTTTATTTACTTATTCATGAGAGACAGAGAGAGGCAGAGACACAGGCAGAGGGAGAAGCAGGCTCCACACAGGGAACCCGATGTAGGACTCCATCCTGGGTCTCCAGGATCAGGCCCTGGGCTGAAGGTGGCGCTAGCCGCTGAGCCACTGGGGCTGCCCCTGTGTTAGCTCTGAATGTAAGTAATGGCTGTCAAAGAAAATCAGAGCTAGCCCACAGTTAAAGCAGTAAACATTTTATGCAGGACTGTTGCAGTAGGGGAAGAGACCTAAGTATAGAACCAGAGTTAATTTTGAATACAGCATGGGTAAGTGGGAATTTATAGCCAAGGTGAGGTTTGGTGGATGGAAAATTAGTAAGAGAAAATATCAGGAGTACAGGGTGGTTCTCCCTGAGCTGACCCTACGAGGCTTTTTGCTGAAGGCAGGTGAGGGTCAGACATCACTTGGAGGCTGGTGAATGATGAGGAACCTGATCAGATTCTGAGGGTAATCAGATATGAAGGGTGGGGGGTTCTGGCTAAACTGATTTAGCGGGATTCTTGCTGAAAACTGGACAATGAAGAGATGAAGATACAGAAGTCCAAAGGTGAGAGGCCTAGTTGAAAAAAGTTCAGGGGAGCCTGAGTAGAGTCTGATGAAAGAGAGAATCTTTGTCACAACTCAGCCCAGGTTCTTAGGCCAATGGCTCTTTTCATCCTTTTTAATCATTATTTTTAACTTTTTGTTGTTTTTACTATTATAATGGCATTTTTTAAAGCTGTGTTATCATCTTAATTTTAAGCAGAAAATAAGTCACATATAGTTAGTTTTTTTTTTTTTTTAAAGATTTTATTTATTCATGAGAGACACACAGAGATTGGCAGAGACACAGGCAGAGGGAGAAACAGGCTCCATGCAGGAGCCCGATGTGGGACTTGATCCCGGGTCTCCAAGATCACTCCCTGGGCTGAAGACTGATGCTCAACTGCTGACCCACCCAGGCATCCCTATAGTTAGTTTTAAATAGGAAATAAGTGTCTTCAGCTTGAAACACTTTGAGGCATTTTAAGTGTATCATAATAAAATTAAGATAACTTGAAGTTATTTTATAAGATGAATTTTGTCAAGAGAATGATGTATGTATCTTAAGTTTTTGTTGTGATTTCACAGATGAACTTATGAGGAAAAAGTTTGTCCCAGTGTTGAAAACATTGCTTGTCAAAATGTCTGCGAACCCTGATAACCAGCAGAGAGTATTGTTGCCTGGTAGGAAGTGGACCTCCTCATGTGTTAGCTGTACAGTCTCTTATTTCCTTATTTTTACAAAAGACTTTATTTATTTATTGATTCATGAGACACATAGAGAGGCAGAGACATAGGCAGAGGGAGAAGCAGGTTCCCTGCGGGGAGCCTGATACTGGACTCAATTCCAGGACCCTGGGATCATGCCCTGAGCCAAAGGCAGATGCTCAACTACTGAGCCACCCAGGTGTTCCTCTTATTTCCTTATTTACAGTGTTTATACTCTTCTCCTTTGTCGTGTTCTTGGGGGAATAGTGGTGTTTTTTTTTACTAGTGAGCAATAGTTATTTCTAAAACTCAGTGCTGAGGTTGTTTCCTTAGTACCTTGCATGAAGTCCTGGCAGATTGTGCCAGAATTCTGATGACCAGTAGGGAGGATCATGGTTAGAGGTATAGATTATTGTACCATAACCCCCTCAGAAGCATGTTAGGGCAGTTCATCCCTATTAAGTGGTTAAGTACTCTGACTCTGGAGTCACACTGTCTTAGCTGGTTACTTCTGCAACCTTGGACAAGTTGCTTTGCTCAGTATTGTCTTCTGAAGCAGGGTTAATGTGAAGGTTAAATGAGATGACCTATATATAACGACTAGAATAGTAGTTTGCATGTGGTAAACAGTCAATAAATGTTAACTAATGGTAGTTGTGTAAAATTGCTACTCCTTTAGTGTTCATCTTTAAAAAAAACTTAAGAAAATTTAAGTGAACATTAGAATTTTTTTAACACTAGAATTTTTAATTATAGTTCTATATAACTGATTACTTTTTCATTATTTGGCCAAGAATTGTATAAATTGAAAAAATTCATCTACACGGAGAAATATATCACAAAAATTCAAGTGTTTGATGACGTAAAATCCTAGCATAAGTTTTGGTGATATGTGCTGATACTATTGTCAGAACTTTGAATTTTTTTTTTTGCTCTAGGGGCATAAGGAAATGGTGGCAGGCACTTCCTCCTAACAAGAAGGAGCTATTTAAAGAAAGTTTAAGAAAGAATAAATGGAAGTTACTCCTTTGTTTCGGTAGTTTTGGATTGCTCTTTGTAGTGTTTTATTTTACTCACCTGGAAGTCAGTCCTGTCACAGGAAGGAGCAAGTTACTATTATTGGGGAAAGAACATTTCAGACTTTTATCAGAATTGGAATACGAAGCAGTAAGTAGTATGAATTGTTTGTAATTAGATTGCTTAATATAATACTCAAAGCAGGAAAAATTTCTTAAGTATGAAAGAGGCACTACTTTTTTGTTAGTCTTTGATAGAAAATTAACATTTTCCTGAAAGGCCTCCAACCTTTCATACTCAGTATTCCAACTGCCTACGTTGCTTTTCTTCTCATTTCTTCCTTCTCATGACATGTTACCTTGAATGTCACTTTCTCAGGAAAGCCTTCCTTGATTATCCAGACTGGGTTAGGCAGGTTGGCTACAGTAGGCTTTGAGGGTATACTTCATACAGACTAAATTATAAATCAGCTCATTTGTAATTGTGTCCAGTGGTGGCTATATTGGGGTGAGGACTCCTACTTTTATTTTCTTGCTTTTTTTTTTTTTTTTAAAGATTACTTATTTATTCATAAGAGACACAGCGAGAGGGCAGAGACATAGGCAGAGGGAGAAGCAGGCTCCATGCAGGCAGCCCGATGTGGGACTCAATCCTGGGACTCCGGGATCATGCCCTGAGCCAAAGGCAGACGCACAACCACTGAGCCACCCAGGTGTCCCACCTACTTTTATTTTCCTTGCATACTGTGCTTTTCTTTTAAATCACTTATCATGAGGGTAACAATAATTATTTGCATAATTATTTATATGCTGATCTGTCTCCTTTGTTAGACTAAGCTCTGGGAACAGGCCCTGTTTTATCATTTTATCTTAAGTACTAGCACAATGTACAAAGTAGTGCTTAGTATGTATTTTTTGGATAAGTAGGTATGTAATAGAATTTTTACCTTGAAAGTAATGTAGAATAAGATTTTTTCCCCAAAAACATCATTTTTGGCAATTTATTATATTTTTTGAATGCAAATTAAAGTTGTAATTCAGAAGTCTTAACTCCTTAGCAAATACAAGGTAAGCATTTTATACCACTAGTGAGTTTCTTGAGGATAGATCCTCTTTGACCAGTTCTTAGTGCACACATAATATGTGCTCAATTAGTATTTGTTGAATTAAAGTCTCGTAGTCTCACTTGACAGCTTTGGTGTGGCTAAATCTTTGTATTTTTAAATTTCAGTTCAACTTGAGTTTGTCCATGGAAAGTTACCATTAAAAAAGAAATAACAATGTATTTTCACTAAAAAGATTGTTCCCAGTAAAGATAAGATGCATCTCTTCTAGTTGAGTTTATACAGAGATTGGAGATGTTTCTTAGAGTAGTCTTGTCTGAAGCAAGTTTGAGGAAAATGTTGTGGAAGGATTGAGACAGGCCTAGTGTTAAATCAGTATGTCTTCTACCATTTATATCATTTAGAAGCTTTAAAAAATTATATATGTGTTTGTATGTGTTCTTTTTTTAAAGATTTTATTTATTTATTTATTCATGAGAGAGAGAGAGAGAGAGAGAGAGAGAGAGAGAGAGAGAGAGGGGCAGAGAAATAGGCAGAGGGAGAAGCAGGCTTCCCTGCAGGGAGCCTGATACAGGACTTGATCCCAGGATGCTGGGATTGTGATCTGAGCCAAAGGCAGACGCTCAACCACTGAACCACCCAGGTACCCCTATTCTTTTTATTTTTTAACCTACAAATGTAATAACTTGATACGAAAATTCAGGGATGCCTGGTTGGCTCAGCAGTTGAGCATCTGCCTTTGGCTCAGGGTGTGATCCTGGAGACCAAGGATCAAGTCCCACTTCAGGTTCCCTGCATGGAGCCTGACTGTCCCTCTGCCTATGTCTCTGCCTCTCTCTCTCTCTGTGTGTCTCTCATGAATAAATAAATAAAATCATTAAAAAAAATTCAAACACACATTTTTATACAGATATTATAAAGCACTATAATTCTATATAATTTTGTTTCATCCACTTCAGAAGGGTTAATATATAATTTTTTTTGTTGTTTCAGTTTACATTGGTGACTTATGCTTTTTAAAAATGCTATTGATAAAAAGACTGTTTCAGATCCCAATTCTACAAAATCATCTTTTTTTTAAATACATCTCAGGGAAGGTTATCAAGTTCTTGATCCACATGTAAAAGAAGTTTTACATTTTATGGAAATTAAAGTAATATTTTCAAAACATGTTTAATTTTCCTACACTTGAAAGGGTTTCTTATGGAATATAGCTTCAGAAAAAGTGTCTTCATTTGGTGGCTAGTCTTACTCAACATAGTATAGAGGAAATTGCATGCCCATTAGTTTTAAAATTTCAGTAATTTCCTTTCATTCTGTGTGAATGAAACACTTTAAAATTAATGAAATGTCTTTTTTTTTGGTAGAAGTTTAAGTTTTTCAGTAAGTATATAGGGTGTTTTTCTATTCAGTGGGTTATGAAAGTAATTTTCTTTTTGTATTACACTTCCTTATGTGAAATCTCTGTTCCCCAGGCAATGTTTTGTTTTCTGAAATATTTAGGAAAGTAGAAATCTGAAGCATTTTCTTTCTTTGTAGACTAATAGAAAAAGATGAAAGTTTTTCAACCAATTTATATGAAAAATATTAGTTAATAGAATTTATTCCATTTGCATTGCCTTTGCATGAATAATTCAATTTAAGGATTTGAGTGTTTAGAATATGTAGATTTTACATAATTAAAAATTAAAATGTTCAACAATAAGTAGCTATATAAATCTTCATAAAGCAATATAAACATTTTGTGGAGCTAAAACTCCTTAAAATAAAGATGACTTTTTAATCTTTCAGTGGATGGAAGAATTTAAAAATGATATGCTTACTGAGAAGGATGCCCGATACTTAATGGTTAAAGAAGTAGTTAATCATTTGATTGAATGCAATAAAGATATTCCAGGGGTCTCTGAGATCAATTGGATTATCCATGTGGTTGATTCTCCAGATGTAAATGCCTTTGTGCTTCCAGTAAGTAAAAGTACTCACACTATATTTTTAATTGTTAAATTTAATGTCCTTGCTTTTTTAAGGTGTTCCAATTGCTTACATTATTTTCTTTATGGTGCAGAATGGACAAGTGTTTATCTTCATTGGACTTTTAAATAGTGTGACTGATATCCACCAACTTTCCTTCCTTCTGGGCCATGAAATAGCACATGCAATACTTGGGCATGCTGTAAGTACCTAGAATGAATGTTTAGTTCTTGAAATACTGCTTTGAAGTTAGCAAGTCACATCTTTTAAAACTGAATCTTTTCAGGTTTGTTTTTCTTTAAAAGATGGAGTTTTAGTTTTTAGTCATTGACTAACTCTGTTATCTCAAAAAATAAGATTGGCTAATTTTGAGAATTTTTATAGTCTTTAGTATTTGATACCTGGATAATTAGTGTTTCTCTTAAATACTATTTTTATCACCTGTGCCTTTTGCAAAGAAGTAATTATTCTCAACCTCTAATTATTTTAAATTAGATTTTAAACTTCCCATAATTATTAACATACTTGTAGTCTGTTGAGAAAATTATATGAAAGTGATATGACTATTTAAGTGCTTAAATCCTTTTTCTTGCTTTTTTATTCATTCTCAGAGGATGGCTTGGAGCATTTCTGAAAATCTCTGGAATGATATGTCATATATAATTAATGCAGAGTAATAATAATGATACCTTGGCATTTTACAGTTTGCTGAGCTTTTAAATACAAACCTTCTCAATTATAATTTTAATACCATCCTCATTAACTACATATTTAACATCCCTATATTACATATGAGGAAACTCATGTTAAAAAGATTCTAGATAACTGGAGTAATGTGTCCAACTGGCGAATTGGGACTTTAATCCAGTTCTTCTGTTTGCAAATCCAGCACTGCTTGCTTTTACTGAAGTTACCTGGATATTGGCAGCACCTTTTTTTTTTTAATGGATCATAGAATTCAGGTTGATTTATGTTCCTGTGAATACACATCTGTTTGACTTGATGGGTCCAAAAAAACCAATGTATTTGTTTACTCATATATTATTATTCATTAAAAATAAGCATGTCTCTTTTGTCCACATTAATTAGAGAAATTAATTAGAAATATTTCCTGATTGAAAACATGAAGATAAATAGTGAAAGGATCATGAAATGCTATGTTGGAAATGCAAGTAACATTAATTTTAAATGAAAATGGTAATGTTATGAATTGCTGTAAAAATCATTTCAAATCCTGTCTATTCCTTAAAGAATTAGTAAATTGAAGTGGGCCACAATTTTACTTTTCTGACGCATAAATAGGAGTTATCTCCTTCATTTCTTCTGTGGTACAGAAAAATATAAAAAACATTTTCCGTAAACAGATATGTACAAGAATAAATCAAAATAGATGGTCTTTCAAGAAAGGGCTTCATCGCTGCAAAATCAATCAATTTTGGTCACTTTAAAAAACATTTAAGAGATGTTCATTTTCTGTATCTTTACTTTTCTGGCCTCTAGCTCAGTGCCTCATTCAGCACACTGTTGTCATTCCTATCAGTGGAGGAATGCTAATTAGATAAGATATAAAAAGAAAATAGCGGCCTTAAAAATTGAAAATAGTTATTAGTATTTCTTTGTAGAGGTCTTAGCCCTTATCAGCACTATATTTTCTCTTTTAGCAGTCTCCAGTTTGATTTGTTATAGCCTTCAGTGTTTTTTTTTTCTTCATTCCACAAATACATATTTAAAAAAGAATTTTAGTTTTCTAAAACTAATAGCAATTATATTCTTTAATAATTAATAACAAGGATTTTCTCTTCAATAATAACTTTATCTTTTGTAGTTTTACTCTTTTGTGCTAAAATAATTCCATAATTGTTTTTCATGACACACAGTTTGTATAATGAAGCAAAGAATGCTTTGTGAAGGCAGATTATATTGTTAAGAGAAGTGTTCTATGTGATTATTTTAAGTTGTCAGCCATGTTTCATACATTCAAGTAATGATTCCTGTATGAACAATGTCAGCATTATATTAACATTTATTTATCAACTTAAATAGGGAACAATGAACAATTCAGTGTGTTAAACTTGTAATTGGAAATTACTACTCAAAACAACTATTTTAACTAAAATTGGTTATTACTGTAAATAAATATAAAACTTCACAGAAGTTGATTTCCTAGTGAGAAATATCAGAGTGATAATTTTGCAGACTTGCCTAAATGAATCATTTGGTCATAAAATCCAAAAGACTTTTATTTAAAATAAATTTCCAATCTTCTTCTGAATTTTCCTTGTTTTAACTATTTCATATGTTAGGTAGTGTTTAGTCTGTCCAAAGGTATAATCATAATGAGCACATTTGTTTGCTTTAAAAACAATTTAATGACTACATTAGAAACTAAAACTTCCTGGGGTTTGATTTCTTGTCCTTTTACTAATAGCTTTGGGAATTTTGACAATTCTTTTAGTTTCTCTCCATCTTAGTTTCTTTATCAAATAGGGATAATTGAACCTATTTCACAAGATCTTATTATACTTATTAATATAAGAACCATAGGTTAATGAACTTATGTTCATATCTTTGAACCTGTCATTGTTCAGTTTCATCTATATGATGTAGGTGGCTCAGTAAATGTTAGCTGAATGAGTGAATATATATAAACATGTAAGCAAGTATGTAAGCAAGGGATGGAATAAATAAAGCACATCGAAGAAAAAGAACATGTGATCTTAGTTGGTGAAGGTCAGTTAAATGTAATTATTTAGTGTGATTATACATGATGAACTAGAAGATGTAGATATATGCTTTTTTGTACATATTCTCAATTTATTAAATGTAATTTTCATTATTTTGATTATTCTCAGGCAGAAAAGGCTAGCTTCGTTCATTTATTGGATTTCCTAGGTCTGATTTTTCTCACAATGATTTGGGCCATTTGTCCTCGAGATAGTTTGGCACTTTTGGGCCAGTGGATACAGTCTAAACTACAGGAGGTAAGTATGAGACAGTAAGTTGAATTTGTAATGGCCTGTGATAAGGATATTTTAAATATTACTCTAAAGTAACAGATACCTATTTTCACATACCATGAAACATAGCTACTAAATTTTAGTGTCTTATGTTTTCTCATTTTTAATAGATGTATATTTTTTAAAGATCTATTTATTCTAGAGAGTGAGCATGGTCGCCATGTACACGCACACACATGGACAGGGTGAGGGGTAGCAGGAGAAGGGTTAGAAAGAGAAGCAGATTCCCCATTGAGCGTGCAGCCGATGGGGTTTGACCTCACTACCCACAAGACCATGACCTGAGCTGAAACCAAGAATCAGAGGCTTAGTTGACTGAGCCACCAGGGTGTCCCATTAGGGGATATTCTTATTAATGAGCATTCAAATTAGAAGATACGATGACATCTTTTAAATGATGGGGGATAGATGGGTTACAAAGGCTTAGCAACTTTTGGCTAACATGATATGGAGGGGACATAGTTATTGGTCTTTTTTTTTTTTTTAAAGATTTTATTTATTTATTCATGAGAGACAGAGAGAGAGAGAGAGAGTCAGAGACACAGGCAGAAGGAGAAGCAGGCTCCACGCAGGGAGCCCAATGTGGGACTCCATCCCGGGACTCCAGGATCACCCCCTGGGCTGAAGGCAGGTGCTAAACCACAGAGCCACCCAGGGATCCCCCTAGTTATTGGTCTTAAGGAGAAAAAAGCCTTGTCACAAATCCTTTCCCTACTTCTGTCACTTTGCGTTCAGACTTTTCATTTTTGTCTCTCATAGTGACTGTGGCGTACTTACTAGATAACTTCCTTCCCCCAAATATTTACATTCTGATGGGGAACTTTTAAAACCTGTAAACTTTTATGGGCATGATGTTGCTGAAGCTGCCCTCATCTCCTTCCTCCCAGTTAAACTAGAATTACCTGGAAAATACCAAAAGGGTAGTTATATTAGGTGTTTGTTAACTTTATTTTTTAGTGCTTATGTATAATGATAGTCGTTGCAAAATTTATTGAGGTCATTTTGTTCAGCACACTCCACAACTGAAAGTAGGTCTTACAATCTTGATAATTGCTTTAACTATAATTAATTATTTTATTTCACATCTTTCTTCACATATTTCCTCCTGTCCTAGGAGGTTTGGTTATTCAGGAACAATCTGTTATTTGTTTATTTAATGATTTGTGGAGCACCCATCATTGTGCCATCTGGGTGCTGTTTAAATCTA
Organism: Nyctereutes procyonoides; assembly: GCF_905146905.1. Classification (NCBI taxonomy): domain Eukaryota; kingdom Metazoa; phylum Chordata; class Mammalia; order Carnivora; family Canidae; genus Nyctereutes; species Nyctereutes procyonoides. The sequence continues at coordinate 38,428,567 of NW_026575140.1, read as the reverse complement.
ATGTGTAAAATTCTTTGAGACAAATTGCTTTTGAAATTGGATAACTAAGCCTTTTATCCAGCGTTACCATATTGTTTGGCTGCATTTATATTGAAATAAAGGTTCTTAAAAGGAAAAAAAAAAAGAATGGTTATTGTTTAGGTTACAGGATCTCGTATTTTGAATTTTATTTCTGTTATTGATATGCTGGGTAAGTCATAGGAATTTGTGTAGTTTTCTCCCCATTAATTAGTATGTAGATTTTTTTCTGTGATGTAATCTGAAGATTCTGTCCTAAGAAAGATAACTTGTAGCTGTTTCTCCCTTGAAATATTTGATGAATCCTGCCACTTCATGTAATTCTTTAATAATTAAACTAAAAGTAGAGATCACTTCTCTTTGAATGCTTTTTCCCTAAATCAAGGCTCCTCCAGTTATTTTGGTGATAAGGATATGTTTCTCTAGAAGCCTTGCTCCAAGGGGATGCTGATAGTGAAGTCATAAAGGGAGGGGAATTGGCTGACATTCATTTGCCAGAAAAAGGAAGAAACAGGGGACTTTACATAACCATTGGGGGGTCCTATTTTTGTAACCTTAAAAGATTTGGGTATAAGGTAGCAGTCCTTAAAGAGTGCTACCAGGTAGAGTTTTGAAAACTATTAGTAATAATTATGGTAGCTGTTTATGGAGTGCTTACCATATGTTAGGCAGTACGTACACACTGTAGATTAATTATGTACAGGGGTTAAGAATATAAACTGTGAACAGATAGACCTGTTTTTGAATTTAGGCTCTGTTAGACCTAAATTCTTTTTTAAAAAAATACATATTTTATTGGAGTTCGATTTGCCAACATATAGTATAACACCCAGTGCTTATCCCATCAAGTGCCCCCCTCAGTGCCCGTCACCTAGTCATCCCATTGGCCTTCCTGCCTCCCCTTCTGCTATCCCTTGTTCGTTTCCCAGAGTTAGGAGTCTCTCATGTTTTGTCTCCCTCTCTAATTTTTCCCACTCATTTTCTCTCCTTTCCCCTATAATCCCTTTTACTATTTTTTATATTCCCCGTATGAGTGAAAGTAGACCTAAATTCTATATAACTTGGGTAGATTACTTTACCAATTGTAGGCCTCAGTTTCTTGGTCTGTAAATTGGCATAATACTGGCTAAACTCAAAGCACTGTTAGGGGTTTAGTGATGCATTTTAAAGTAAGATCCCTCAACCTAAGCACTATTGACATGTTGGGCTAGATAATTCTTTGTTGTGGGGAATTGTCCTGTGCATTGCAGGATGTTTAGTTAGCCTCTAAACATCTGACCTCTACCCACTAGATCCCAGTAGCACTTTTAACTGCCATCCTTCCTCTCCTACAGTAGTGACAATCAAAACTGTCTTCAGGGGCACCTGGGTGGCTCAGTCAGTTAAGTGTCTGACTCTTGATCTTGGCTTAGGTCATGATCTCAGAGTTGTGAGACTGAGCCCCACATCAGGCTCTGTGCTGGGTATGAAGCCTGCCTAAGATGCCCTCTCTCCCTCTGCCCCTGCACCACCTGTGTGCACTCTCTTTCTAAAGAAAAAAAAAATGTCTTCAAACATTTCCAAATGTCCCCGGGGGCAGAATCATATCCAGTTGAGAACCAGTGATTATAGAACGGTTAGCACAGGCCTTAGTACAAAGTACGGACTCAGTAAATAGGAGCTGTTGTCATTATTTGCTCATTTTATCCTGTCTGTAACCCCTGGAGGTTGGTGCTGTTGCTATTCCATTTTACATATGATACTACTGGGCTTAGAGGGGTTAAACAATTAGCCAGGGGTTCACAGTTAATAAGTGTCAGCATTTGGACTTGAGTGTAAGATTCTGTCCTTTTAAAGACAATGTTTTTAACCATTTACACTATCAGTAGACTTGATGGAACCCTGCAGACTGCTTGTTGAAAGTGAAGACTGATACATAGTTCAGCAACCTAGAAAAGACCTGATCATGAAGGAAGAAAGTCATATACTGTGGATCAGATTGATTATATAATTTCTGGACATCACTGACGTGTAGCTACCTCTGAAAAAGTATTTCCTCTATTAATAACTCTGTTCTCAAAAGTTCTGACTATTGATCCATCTCCTACAAATTTTAGTGCTTACTGAAAATACGAATTTAACTGGAAAGCATTCACATAAATACAAGTAATTAGGAAAGTTAAAAATACGATAGCTATTTATATTTTTTTATTGAAGTTGGAAGAAAATTTCATTTCCCTAACTAATCAATACCTCAAAAAGAAAGATGGAATTAAGATAATTTATCAAGGAAAGAAAATTCTGCTATTTGGTTAATTTCCTAACTGAAATAAATTCTCTAGTGGTGTCAGTGGTTATTATATAGCTATATTTTTTCAATTTTCTTTTAAAACTGCAAGATCAGGGGCACCTGGTGGCTTAGTGGTTGAGTGTCTGCCTTTGGCTCAGGTCCTGATCCCGGAGTCCTGAGATTGAGTCCCACATCAGGCTCCCTGCAGGAAGCCTGCTTCTCCCTCTGCCTATGTCTCTGCTTCTCTGTGTCTCTCATGAATAAATAAGTAAAATCTTAAAAAAACAAAAAACAAAACCCACAAGATCAGAATGTTCCTTGGCCATGTTAAAAGCTTGCATTAATAAGCTTTCTTAGAGGATCCTCTACACAGTAGGTAGAGGTTGTAATTGGGAAAATAGAAGTACAGGAATCCCCTGCTTTCTGAAAGTTCTTGTTATGTCACTTTCAGGCTTTTTTCATAAAAGCAGACATACTCTTTGGATTCTTTTGGTTAGTGAAAACAGGTACTAATGTAGGTCTTTAGTAAAAGCAAAGTAGAGTGAGGCAAACTTTTGGAAAGTGGGGGATACTTGTACTGTAGTATTCCTCTCCCATTATCCATGGGGTGAGGGGAGGGTGGGATATATTCAAGACCCCTAGTGGATAGGCTTAAAGCCTCAGATAGTATCCAATCCTATATATACTATGTTTTTCCCTATAAATACATATCTGTGATAAAGTTTTAAACACAGTAAGAGATTAACAACAATAACTGATAATAAAATACAACAGTTATTAACCACATACTGTAAAAAAAAGTTATGTAAATATGGCCTCTCTCAAAATATCTTACTGTACTCACCTGCTTGTGATGACATGAGATGAATGGTGAAGGGAGGTAAATGATGTAGGCATTGTGGCGTAGCATTAGGCTGCTCTAAACCTGCCAGTGTGTCAGAAGGACCTTGTGCTTCCAGACCCCTGTTAACTGTGGGTGACTCAAACCATGGACAGTGAAACTGGATAAAGGGGACTACCATACTCTCTGTGATACTATAGACTCTTCTGTAGTCTGTAGGCATAATTTTTTAAATATTCTTTTCATGTTTTTAAAATATTAATCTCTGATGGAAGAAATAAAGGCTGCCCTTTGAATGTTAATCATGGAGAGTGTAAAAACTCTATCCTAAATGTTCCATGAAATTAATTTTAAAAATCTCACTTTGGCACTCCTTTTGTTGTAAGATAAATATCCTTAATGGAGCTTCTCTTTCTTATCTCTTCTTAGTATATGTTTGATAGACCGTACAGTAGAACATTGGAGGCTGAAGCTGACAAAATTGGACTACAGCTAGCTGCAAAGGTAAAATGCTCAGAAGTTGAGAAAACAGAATGTCCTTCACACAGTACAAGATAAATGTACATCATCTTAATGAGCTGTGGCATGAGCCAAGAATGAGAGTTGGGCTGTATGAAATTTGTCATTAATACCTTTTTAAATTTGTGCACACTATACACTGATAGACTATCTTTATTTTACTCCTCTCCTTTGTTTCACTGATCTAAGGGTACTTTTCGAGTAAAGTCCTGTATAACGTTCCCCCCCCACCCCCTGAGAAAGGTTTATCCTATTGTCGCTATGATCCTAGATGAACAAATTGAATTTTTACCATTTAAATAAACAGTAGAAGGACAGGCTTATTACTCTGTATCTTTAAGACTGCTTTTGTTGCAGCAAATGACCTTTGCTAGCCACAGAAAGCAACTCGACGCCTTTACTATGATTTAAGTTGGCTTTGTTCATGTCTCCTTTCTAAGGGAACTCTGCATGCCTGCCTGCTATTTTTATCATCTGTGATAACTGAGCATTGTTAGTAGAATTTAATATTGGAAGTAAAACTGCATTTTTTAAAATGGTTAAAAAACAATGCCACTTTGTACATTAAATTCAAATTGTACTTGATTCTTTGTTGAATTTCCAGTAGTTATTGAAAGTCCTAGCTATTAAAAATCACTATTATTTGAAGTTCTTATTATGAGTTCTATGGATTTAATTTCATAAATGAAGATCCTGCTCATTCACAAAAGCAAAAGTAGTTATTTGAATGTTATATAATGAAAGTTAAGTGAATTATCTCACTGTTTAGATTAAGAAGTTCCCGAATAGTGGGCCACAAATTGGCTGTAACAAGAGTTTCCTAATTTTAATGTACTATATAGTCTATGGAATTTTCTCTTTAAAGTATGTTTTATGTTCTGGTTAAGAAACCTTTGCCTATTTCAATAAATTGTTACTGTTTTACTTCCAAGAAACTTACTTTATTATCTTTTTAAAATATAATATTAGAAAAAAAAATAATATTAGGAAGAAATCTAAATTGTTTTTTTTCCCATGTAGATATCTAATAGCCTCAGCACTGTTTATTGAAGAGTTATCTTTTCCCCACTATACTTCAGTGCTCTCTTTGTTGTAAATGTGGGAGGCTATAGAGAAGTCCATTTCTGGACTCCCTATTGTGTTCTGTTGTCTTTGAGCCAATACCACACTGTCACTGTAGCTTTGTAGTAAGATGTGATATTTGATAACATCTGTCCTCCAGTGTGGTTCTGCAAGATTGACTTGGCTATTCTTAGTCCTTTTCCTTTCCATTTAAATGTCAGAATCAGCTTATCAAATTACACACTTCTACAAAAACATGCTTGGGATATTGATTGGAATTGTGTGAATTTGGGGATGGTTGAGTACTGTTAATAATATTGAGTCTTCCAGCCCATGAGGGATATATTTCTGCATTTACATAGATGTTCTTAGATGTTTCAGCGCTGTTTTCAGATGCTGTGTGTGTGTGTGTGTGTGTGTGTGTATAGGACTTACACATCTTTTGTTAAATGTACTGCTAAGTGTTTGACATTTTTTGATGTTATCGTCAAGTATAATTTAAAAAATAAACTTCCTATGTATAGAAGTGCAATTTATTTTTTATAAACTTGTATCTGGCAACCTTGCTAAAGTCACTTAATTCTAATAGTGTGTAGATTCTTTTAGATTTTTTACATACATGTTTGTGTTACCCATGAGTAATAACAACTTTAGTTCTTCCTTTCCAATCTATGTACTTTCTTTTTTTACCTTATTGCAATGGCCAGAAACTTCAGTACAATGTTGATGGTGAGACTTTTATTTCTTCATGACCTTAGGGGGAGAGCATTCAATATTTCACCATTCTGATATCTGTTATAAGTTTTTTTTTTTTTTTGTAATCTGACTTTTTAGAAGAGTTGCCCTTCTATTTCTATTATGCTAAGAGAATTTTTTTAAATTATGAGTAGCTGTTAAATTTTATCAAATTCATTTTTTTTGTATTGAGTATACAATTTTTCTTCTTTAACCAGTAAATCTGGAAAACTACATTTATTTTTATTTTACACATTAGGACAACTTGCTATTTTTGAAATAAACCGATTTTATCAATTATATTATCCTTTCAGTATATTATTCAGTATCCTTTCAGTATATTATTGAAGTTGGCTTGCTAATGTTTTGCTTATTAGAATGTTTGTATCTCCATTCATAAGAGATACTGGCTTAGAATTTTCTTTTCTTGTAATGAATGTCCTGTCATGTTTTGGTATCAGGATTATGTTGTCCTCATAAAATGAGTTGGGAAGGGTTGTTTTTCTTTTTTCTGGAACAGTTTGTATAATATTAGTGACATATTATTTTTAAATGTTTGGAGATTTCATGAGTAAAGCCATATGAACCTACACATTTCTTTGTGGAATGGTCTTTAGTTATGGCTAATCTCTTTAAGAGATACAGAACTATTCACATTTTTCTGTGTTGTGCTAGCTTTTTTAAAAAAATTATTTACTTTAGAGAGAGAGAGAGAGAATGAGCAATGAGTCCATCGCAGAGTTTGATCTCATGACCCTGAGACCATGACCTGAGCTGAAATCGAGAGTTGGAGGCTTAACCGACAGAGCACTTGAGGTGCCCCAGTTTTGTGTCAGTTTTTATAAGTTTTGTTTTTTATAGAAACTTAGGTTTTATTTAAATTCTCAACATTATTGGCATAACGTTTGTCAATATGCATATATATATATCTATATTTGTATTTTATATATTTTTATTGAAGTATAGTTGACACACAATATTGCATTAGCTCCATGTGTATAAAACAGGGATTCGACAACTCCATATGTTATACTCACCGTAAGTGTAGCTACCGTCTGTCACCATGCAATGCTGTGACAGTACCATTGACTGTATTCCCTATGCTGTACCTTTCATCCTGTGGCTTATTTATCCCATAACTAGAAGCCTGTATCTCCCGCACCTTCATCTGCTTTGCCTGTCCCTCATGCCCCTCTCTTTTGGCAACCTTCAGTTTGTTACCTTTACTGTATTTTTAATGTCTGAAGGATATTGCATTCTATATATGTATTTTATTTATTTACTGAAAATCTAATTCAGTTTTATTTAAGGAGTTTCACATGGAACTCCATGTGATTCCTTCCACTGTCAATCACTTTAGTTCTTCCAGAGTTTAAGTCAAAATCTTCAAGGTAGCCGTTTTCTAAAGTCATGTGGTGTGCCTGGGTGGCTCAGTCAGTTAAGTGTAGAACTCTTAACTTAGGCTCAGGTCATGATCTCAGGGTTGTGGGATCAGACTCTGCGTCGGGCTCAATAGAGAGTTTGCTTGAGATTCTTGTTCCCTCTCCTTCTGCCCTTCCTACTCCTTGCTCACACACTCTTTCTCTCTCTCTAAAAGTAAGTAAATGAATCTTTAAAAAGATGCTTTGCTCAGTCCACAGTTCTTTTAGTTGGGCTTCTTTGATCTCTACTTGAATATGCACGTGCTTCAGAAATTCAACAGCTGTAATTTTTGGGATCCAGTGTCTTCAAGCAGTTTCCTTTAGGGCCACAATTAGGGTCTGAGTAGATGGATCTGCCTAGTTCTCCATTTCAGACACCCTCTAAACGTGAATAAGTTCAAACTGTATTCACTCCTGAACTGTCACACTCTAGCATAGTAAAGATTGTTGGGATATGCCAATACCTAAGATTAAAATAATTTGACTGTTAGTTCTTTCATAGTATTAGCAGATCTGTCTTGTGGTTCTTTCCCACAGATAATTCACGTTTCAGCATGTATATTTTCTGTCACGTCTTGTGAGCTCACTGATCTTACTTTCAGTTGCGTCCATTCTGCCATTAAACCTGACTTTTAAATTTTAGTTATTATACTATTCCATGCTAGAATTTCTCTTTGATTCTCTTATAAATTACAATTCTCTGGGGAAATTCTCTATTTTGTCATAATTTTATTCATATTTTTTGAATATGTTAATTGTAGCTTTTTTTAAACATTCATGTTTATTAACTATTTGCATTCTCTCTGGGTCTGTTTCTATTGTTTGTTTTTTGCCTTTGGTCTTGTTCTTGATATGCTTGCTCATTTTTTTTTTAAATAAATTTATTTTTTATTGGTGTTCAATTTACCAACATACAGAATAACACCCAGTGCTCATCCCGTCAAGTGCCCCCCTCAGTGCCTGTCACCCATTCACCCCCACCCCCCGCCCTCCTCCCCTTCTGCCACCCCTAGTTCGTTTCCCAGAGTTAGTAGGAGTCTTTATGTTCTGTCTCCCTTTCTGATATTTCCCACACATTTCTTCTCCCTTCCCTTATATTCCCTTTCACTATTATTTATATTCCCCAAATGAATGAGAACATATAATGTTTGTCCTTCTCTGATTGACTTATTTCACTCAGCATAATACCCTCCAGTTCCATTCACGTTGAAGCAAATGGTGGGTATTTGTCGTTTCTAATGGCTGAGTAATATTCCATTGTATACATAAACCACATCTTCTTTATCCATTCATCTTTCGATGGACACCGAGGCTCCTTCCACAGTTTGGCTATTGTGGGCATTGCTGCTAGAAACATCGGGGTGCAGGTGTCCCAGCGTTTCATTGCATCTGAATCTTTGGGGTAAATCCCCAACAGTTGCTTGCTCATTTTTTATTGAATCCTAGACATTTCATATAAATAGTACTGTTGGCTCTGAATGATAATTTCTTCTGGTAATGGGGATTCTCCCTTTAGCCTGGAGGACTAGAATAGTCCAGAGTATTTCAGTCAGTCAGAGCCTGAGCTGAGACTTCATAAGTTTGAATTTACCTCTACTTCGCCTTCATTCATAAAGGTATTGCTGTTCAGGGAAGTCTACTGAGGCATGGAGTATTTGCTAAGTTCCTTCTGTGTAGTGGTTTTTGCACTTCAGTTTTTCATCTGCCAGCACCATGAGACTGTTGAAATGAAACTGTCTACTCAGTTTTCATTCATTTTAAGTGTCCTGTGCAGCTTAAAAATTGATAGGACACCTTGGTGAACTGACATCAGGTGGTGTGTTTGCCTTCCTATGTTTCAGATCTTAGCTTCTCAAGTTTGGCTACCTTGTTAAGCCCGAAGTTTTGGTTCTCTAGCCCTGCTAGACAGCTGAAAAATCTCCTTAGTCCCCTCTTTCTGCTTGAATTTCTTTAGAGTTCTGCTTATATTCTCAGCCTCTGGCTCTTTACTGCTTAGAATTTAACAGATTTCTTTGAAAGCAAGAGCAACACATAGATAAGACTCTCCTCCCTGAGCTTTCCTTCTGGGATTTTTGCTTTTCTAGTCTTGGCTGACTTGGTAACTTTCCAATACCTTTGAACAAATATTATTTATACTTTATCCAGATTAAAAATTTTTTTTGTTGCAGTATAATTGGTATAGAACATCCTTTTAATTTCAGGTGTACATCATTGATTCAGTGTTTTTATACATTACAAAATAATACCCATGAGAAGTGTGATTACCATCCATTACCAAAGTTATTACAATATTATTGGCTGTATTCCCTATGCTGTACATTATATCCCCATGAGTTATTTATTGTATAACTTTTAGTTTTTACTTCTTAATCCCCTTCACCTATTAGATTTTCTAATTATGTTTGATAGTAACATTGTTCTGCTATAATTTATTTACTCTGTCACTGCTAGAAGAGGCAGTCCCTAACTTAGTCTTTTTAATAGCTACCTAATATTCTGTAATATCAGTAAGTAATTTAGTTATGTATCTATTCATGTGCTTTTGGATTATTTCCAGGTCTTTTGTCATTGTTTAAATTGCAAATTGGCATCCTTATACACATATCCTTATGTTCCTTGAGCTTTTTATAGCAGGGTGGCATTGCTGACACGCCATTTTTATTTTTAAAAGGTATTCTCAATTATTATAGAACATTATGGCAAATCTTATCAGTGACATATCAGAATACCGTTTTTCCAATACCCACATCAGCACCATTTTTTTTTGAAGAGATAGCAAATCTAGCTTTTTTTTTTTTGAATTTTTTTGAATTTTTATTTATTTATGATAGGCACACAGTGAGAGAGAGAGAGAGGCAGAGACACAGGCGGAGGGAGAAGCAGGCTCTCATGCACTGGGAGCCGGACGTGGGATTTGATCCCGGGTCTCCAGGATCACGCCCTGGGCCAAAGGCAGGCGCCAAACCGCTGCGCCACCCAGGGATCCCAGCACCATTTTAAATATCTTTAATTTTTGTTAATTTGGACAAAAAATGGAATCTTGTTGCTTTAAAAAATTTGCATTTTCTTGCCTAGTAGTAAAGTTGAGAATATTGCTTCATTTTTATTGACTATTTTATTTCGTCTTTTGTAGATTGCCTTTTTTTAAAAAAAATGTTTTTTTCTGCATAGATTTTAAAAATACATATTCTAGGTCCTACACTTGGAAATTCTGAATCAGTAACTAGATGATGAAACCCTGAATCTCAATATGTTTAGGAACTTCCAAGTGATTGTGCTGTCTAGACAGGTTTGGAAATTACTACTTTGAGTGATCAAATGTCAATTTTATGTTTTTGGATGACTCGGTAAATTAAATTTTCTGTTTTATTTGAGAAAGAAGAATGAAATTAGAAAAGTTAGTAAATATTGATATTCCTTTGATTACTTTAAAATATATAAGCTATATATTTTTTAAGAGAATATATCTGGGTAGATAAAACTATGATTCATTTTCTAAAGCATATTTAAATATTGTGGACAAGGTGACTTTTGCCAGTTGTGACATCATACTTAGTTCAAAGGAGAAAATGATACTGCTTACAGATGTTAAGTTATGAATCCATAGTGATACCAGTAATATCTTTGTTATGGAGCCCTAAGGATATAAAAAACGCCATGTCTGAGTATAAGTATTCATTTCCTATCAAAAAGAAGGAACAGTGTAAGAACCTCAGATATTATATTGATACTACCATTTATTCTGCAATATCACCTGTTTTGATGATAATGTCATTATCTGTGATTTAACACCATATTCTAATACCATGTTTAGTATGCTATATATATCGTCTGATCTAATCCTTTAGTAACTCTGTGAAATACTGATTAGTATCATTATCTCCATCTTATTGATAAAGGAACTGAAGCCCAGATAGGCTGTGCTACCTTCTTACAAGTACAAAACGGTAAAGCCATGATTCAAACCCAAGTGTGTATGATTTCAAAGTCTGTGCTCCAGTTTTGTTTCTGGTGTTATCCCTTTACCACAATTACATTTCTCAAGCTCATCTTGTTTCCATGTTATTATATCCCATGCATGCTTTTCCATCTTTATGTTGTTCTTTTAGTAGCATTTGACACTATTAACCATACTCCCCTTTAAAAATATGTATTTGTGTTTTTAGCTACACATTTCAGTATTGTATAGAAAGTTGTTTAATATTAATATTGTAAACTCATAATGGGAAATAACAGCCTTTACTGCCCCTCTACCTTATACCCTGAAGTGAAAGTCACCTTAACTTTAGCTGTTTACCTTTATGTTTCCACATAATGTGTTTATTAATTTAATTTCTTGACTGATTAGGTTTAGACAATTCATTTCTTGTTATGGAAGATTTAATCTTTTATAACCCAATTAATGTTTTTATGTGTTTATTTGCTATCTGTGCCTATTCCTCCATGGTTAAGTATTTTTCAGTTTTTTTTTTCTTCATACTCTACTAGGATTGTATTTTTACTGTTGACTTTGGAGTGTTCTTTACGTATTCTGGATACAGTCATTAGTTGTATGTGTGATTTGAATTTGTTTATTCCTTATCTGTGGTTCATCTTTTTAAACAAAGTTATGTGTGCTTTCTTTTCTGTTTTTTTCCAGAGAAAACATTTTTAATTTTGATGAAATCTAGTTTTAAGATACCCCCAAGGAAACTCTGCTAATTTCTGAGGCGAGCTTCTTTCTGAAACCTTAACCCACAAATTCCAACTACTCCTGTAGCCCTAAACTCTTGTCTTCTAACCCCTTAGCTTAGCCAAACTTACCATATTCTGCTTGGGTTTCACCCCTTTATATTGAGATCAGGAAACTGCCTCTAGGCAGAGAGCAGGAGCAAATCTGGGGATCTCAGTACACAGTGTTTCTCTTTTTTTCAAGAATCACAGTCTTGTCTTGCCTTTTGTCCAGTACCTGAAAATGTTTGCTTCATGTAATCTGTCCATTTTTATGGTTATTTGTGGTGGGAGGACAAGTCCAGTGCCAGTTATTCTCATGAATGGAAGTGTATACACCCCCACATTCGTAGCTCATGATTGTCCATATTTTACACAAATACACTAAGAAACTTCTCAGAAGCTCTGCATACATAGGTTGGGATAGTGGACTCCACTGTAAGATGAAAAGACAGTGAGCTAGCTCTGTCTTTGGGAATTTCTACATGGAATATATGTAGGCCCTTTCTCTGTGGTTGTTCAAGTGTCTTTGCAGAAGAATCCTATAAAATTGACTGTTGTTATTTAGGGGATAGAAAGGGAGAGGGAGGTGGGGTTATCCTTTTATTGGTGAGACTCTTCCTTATTCTCTTTGTGAATCTTACACCTCAGCCACTTTCTCTTGAGTACCAAATATGGAACCTTTCTGGAGTCCCCATGATGTGGGGCTGTCAGCTGCCAGAGAAGCAATATGTATAGTGATAATGAGCGAGCTCAGGAACTTAACTGCCTCAATTTGAGAATCTGCTTTGCCAGCTCTAGAGTATTAGCTGTGTGATCCTGGGTGAATTTTTTTTATCCTAGAATTTCTATACCTCAGTTCTCATCTATAGGATAGGAATAGTAATAAGACCCATGTTATAGAATTAATATAATTAAAGTCCCAAGAGCACTAATCTATCTTCTAATTTATATTTAAATGTATGCCTGTGTTTCAGCTGTAGTCAAAAAATTAAAAACAAAACAAACATATATCTGCCTGTTACTTCCTCTTTCTATTTCACAAGTATCCTAAACCTAATATATTCAAAATATCCTTGATTTTCCTTCACATCTACTTCTAGTCATCCTTTCCCCAATAAATATCCACCTTCTATTCAATTATTTTTGGAAAAGATCGGAGTCCTTAATACTTCCTTCTTTATCATTCACATGGAATCTATTACCACGTGTTAGTAGTCATGTCTGTAAAATATATCTCAGTGTTTCTATCTCTACCATTAGCATTTTACCTGAACTGTGCCAACCTCATGCCAGCTTTCATTGGCTCCAATCACATTTTCCTCTACTTTGCCATAAATTATAATTAGGTCCAGTCAGCTAGGATATTTACTTTCTCAGGGTAAGACCTAAGAGGACACTGGCCAGCATTTGCCATGAGATTTTTCAGATTCCATTTGATTGGCACTTTTTTCACCATATTTGTTAATATATGCTATTAGAAGACATCTTTGAGACCTAGGTGACACTCTTTAAATTGACATACATAGCCCTTCTTCAGTCTATTATGTTGATTTCTGTTTATTAATTCAGTGTGTACTTAATGTGTATGTATCATTTTCTAGGATGTAGGGATTATATAATACCTTTATGGAGGTCAGAATTTGAGTAAAAAGCAGAGACATTCAATTAGCAATTTTTGTAGTTTAAAGTATTGTGATAGAAATCCGTAGGATCCCCTGAAAAAGTAGAGCAGAGATGTAACGTAACTAGGGATGAGAACTTGGCCTAGAGATTAGACTGAGAAAGAGATGCTTCTAGCAGACATCTGAAAGCTAGGTAGTAATTATGCTGGTGAAGATGTTGATGGGGATGTTTGTGGCATGATGGACAGCATGTTCAATGGCAAAAATAATTGCTTAGTCTAGTAGTTAAAAATGCAGTGTGCTAAAATGTAGAGTTCAAGAGCACCAATGCCAAGAGATAAAACTGAAAGTTAGAGACTTGTTAGCAATTTTCAGAATTTTATATCTTACCCAGCATAGTGGTTGACACCTTGAACTCCAGAGTCATACTGACCTGTGTTTGACCTCTTGTCTCTTTCCCATGATTGTCAGCAAATCACTTAACCCTTCTAAGTCTCTTTTCTAGTCTGAAAAATGGGAATAATGATAGTACCTACCTCTCGTGGTTACTTGATTCTTGTGTCTTGTATCCTCTTTTTGGACATTGATGCATCAAACTTTCTTAACTTCTTGCCATTTAATATTCAAATCACAGAGCATAATAATCTTATTCCTAATTCTGTCCTTATTAGTCAACTTCCTCATTATAGCCTGACTTCCTTTGTACCATGCCTAAAAGGGAGAGAACATGATGACTAGAGGACACAGATGCCCTGTACCCTTCGTAGTTTTGGCAATTATAGTTATTGGCACACATTAATAAGTTGATATTCTGCTTTTATATCGGCCTTGTGAACTTGGTTAATAGGAACTGTTTCTGTGAGATTGAACTATTGGTCATGTGCTATCCCATTAGATTTATGAGATTTTACGGCCAAGGACTAAACAGAATATGGAAAATTCATTAAAATCAAGCTACTAAGGATGCCTCTTTGAAAATAGGCAGCTTGCTGCCTTTAGAGTGCTCTCTAGTTGCTCTTTGTTATTGGGTGTGAGTTTATTTTGTGTTTTTATGTTTTTATAGTTTTATTTTGTGTTTTATATTTTTATAGTTTTAATTTTTCATTGATAAAACATTTAGTTTATCATTATATAAGTTATCAGAAAGACTAATACACGGTTGGTAAAAACTGGTGACTCACAGAGTAATAACTAGTAGATGTCCTTACTAGCTGGCAATCAAATTACATATTTGATTTTGTGTGTGTGTGTGTGTATTCTGTGTCATTATAAAGATAATTTGACACTTCACAGTCTTTTACATAAATGGCTGATTTCACCAGCAGCTAAATCATTTTTATTTTTTAGTATCTGTTTCTTAAATATGAAAAAGGAAACTGATTTTGTTTCAGTGGTTTTAATGCAGGAGCAGTCTTTTTAGTAGGGCACTTCTTGTGATTGTCACAATGTTTAGGGTAGTAGAGATTTCTGGTGTTTAATTGGCATGGGATAGGCACTGGGAGCAGGGATCTTCAATACCCTGTAATGGCCTGGAGAGCCTTCCAAATGGTAGAGTTGTCCAGCCCCCCAAATTTGTAAGTGTTCCTGTTGTGAGATGCCAGATGGATTTTTCAAGTAACCTGCATAACTATGCAGAGAGCACCATCTAGTGTTGGAAACAGGTAATAAACATAATCTATTTTCATGGCAGAAATAAAATCAAAATTGTAAACTTTCTGTAAATAATAGGTAAAAATCATAGACTTTTGGAGCAGGAAGGAAAGTTGGAGATAATCTAATCAACCTTCTCTTTTTACAGATAAGGAAATTAGGGTCCAAAGAGGTGCAGTGATTTGTCCCATAACATGCACCTAGTTAGGAAGAACCCATGCTAGGATGCAGGTCTCAGAGTTTTCCAGGTTGGTAATCTGAGCCTTTGTCATAGCATACAGACTATTTTTGTATTCAATTTGGGTTTAATATCTTAGGTGCTTTGCTTAGTGATTAAAGAATAAAAAACAGGAAATGAGGAGAACATCTTATTTACTAGGTGTGTTATAATGTAAATTTTCATAAAGCATACATCATGTGTTACATATTATTTGAACTTCATTATATCATGTAGACAAATGAGACAGGCTTTGTGTATTCACTTAATTTTTTAGTTGCAATGATTTTAACTCTGTTGAATCTTATGATAGAACTTTAGGATAGGGAAAATATGTACATGAAAGTTTGTTAAAACTTTATTATATTGATGAACTGACATGTTGACAATCAAAAGATGCAAAAAACTTTAAAATGAAATGAATTTACAAAATGATTGAAGTCTTCTTATTTCTCTTCGTTAGGGCACATAAAATAGCTTTGGTAAGTCCAGGTTTTTTTGTTTTGTTTTTAATGAGGTATTGAGAATGGTTTAGCTGAAACCATCTTGATGCTATGTCACATTCATTTGGAAAAGAGCAATTTTTAAGTATTGACTGGAAAATGTTGTTTGGACAAGAAATGGGTTCTACCATAAAGTGAGCTTTAGTGAGTGATGTCTTCAGAGGTATTGGGAAAATGATTGTATGAAAGTGAGAGACTGGGAGAGCTGGTTTCCTGGTAGATGGTGGTGACAGTGATGACAGCAGTGCTGGTAACACTGATGATGCTATTCACAACAACAGCAATACTGTTAACTAACGTCCCTGTACGTGAGGGGCCCTGTTTTGTTTGCATGTGTTAACTCTGTAATTTCCCTAACAGCCCTGTGAACTATAGGTGCTGTTATCATCCTCATCTTATAGATGAAACTGAGGGACAGAGAAGTTAAGTAACCTGACAAAGATCTCTCAGATAGTAAGATTTTTCCCTCCTAGGATAAAAATACATGTTTCTGAAATGGAACTTTCTATGATATTGTAATGCACCAGGAACAATTTTGGTTTTCTGCAGCACTGCCCCAAAGATAATCGTTTTAAAAAGTGTTTGGTCTCTCTAAATAGCCTCAGTGTATTCTTCTATCTCTAGGAGTCCAGCTACCCTTCTGCCACGGTCCTTTGTAGTATTATCTCAGGTGACTATTTTACCCACCGCATGTCTGTGTGAAATACAGGAGAGGATGTCACAAGGACTGACACAAGTGTAAGCTGTTAACGGCATTCTGAAAAATGACTCAGAACTGCTAATGTCAGATTTTACCTCTTAGGGTTATGGCTGGCAGGAGTTTTGTTGGAGAGTCTAGGTGAATAGAAATCAAAATTCAGAGATACCTTTATTGTTACATTTCTAATGAAAATTTTGGCTACAGGTAGGATATACTAGGTCTGGATTTATTTATACGTATTTTTTTCTGGTATTGTTTTGACATTGGAAAATATTCAAATATAAGAATAGCTCTTCTATTTTACTCTTATGAATATCATATCCCACTGAGTTTCTAATTGAATAGTAGCAAATTCTTTTTGCATTAATGTGTCCCTTAATGCATATTCATGCATGCTGATGTTATAGGCTGAATTAAACTAAATCCTTCCTTAATTGTAAATTTGTGATATCGTCACTATGACCAGACCTAACATCTTGCAAAATTGGTTGCTCACCGGGGGAAAGTAAGAGTAGAAATAGTATCTACTGTGTTCCGGGTCTAGACTGACTACTTTAGAAGAGTTACCACATTTAATCCTAATGATCTACTGCTTTCATTTCATTTTTAAAAATGAATCTGAGATTCCTGGAGGCTAAGTTATTGGCCCAAGGTTACAAACACTTCAACCATTCTACTTCTGTTCAAATTGTGACCCTGTCACTTACTAGTTATGTTACTTTCAACAAATTACTTGACCTCTGTGGGCCTTGGTTTCTTCCTCTGATCTGTAAAATGAGTGTAATAATAGTACTTACTCTCAAAGGTTTGTTATAATGATTCAATGGGTTAATATTTGTCATACGCTTGGAATAATACCTGGCATTTAGTGCCACGTAAGTCATTATTAATTAAACAAAATAAATAAGTGGTATTTTGAACCCAGTCTTTCTGTTTCTAAAATCTGTGCTCTTCCCATTGTCCCAGTATAATGCCTCAAAAAGTGTTCCAGGACCAATGTATTTTACTTAGACATATTTTCTTATATTTCCCTTGGCCAACTGTAACCATTACTAGTTCTATTTTAAGAAGGAAACCTTGTCTAGGAATTATCCCATCTTTTCTTAATGTACTTTCGGACACTTTGTAAACGCAAGTTCCTTATTTTGTGATGATTTTTAAAAATTTATTTTAGAGAGAGAGGGGGAGAGAGAGCACCCAAGTAGCGGGAGGGGCAGGGGGAAAGGGAGAGAATCTCAAGCATACTCCATGCTAAGCTTGGAGCCTGACACAGGGCTCGATCTTGAGATCACGACCTGAGCCAAAATCAAGAGTTGGACACTCAACCGAGTCACCCAGGCGCCCTGCTGTAATTTTTATTGAGAAAAATGAATTAGGTTTGTGATAGGCTGAATATTTTTTTAATATTTCTGTTTTGATATATAATTATCATTATCTTTTTTTTATCTTTTTATTGTAGCAAGAATATTTAACATGAGATCTACCATCTTAACAAATTTTTAAGTGTATAATACAGTATTATTAACTATAGGCTGTGTTGTACAGCAGATCTCTAGAATTTATTCATCTTGTATAACGGAAGCTTTCTACCTTTTGAATGGCAACTTTCTTTTTCTCCCTATTCTCAGCCTGTGGCAACACCATCTATCCTCTGCTTCTGTGAGTTTGACTATTTTAAATACCTCACATCAGTGGGACCATGCAGTATTTGTCCTTTTGTGACACATTTATTTCACTTAGCATAATACCTCAAAGTTCATCCATGTATTTGCATATAGCAGAATTTCCTTCTTAAAAACTGAATAATATTTCATTATATGTGTATACCACTTTTCTTTATCCATTTTTCCACTGATGGGTGTTTAGATTGTTTCTGTATCTCGATTGTTATGAGTAATGCTACAGTGAACAGAAGAGTGTTGATATTTCTTTGAGATTTCAGTTCTTTTTTTTTTTTTTTTTTTTTTTTACTTATTTATGATAGTCACAGAGAGAGAGAGAGAGAGAGGCAGAGACACAGGCAGAGGGAGAAGCAGGCTCCATGCACCGGGAGCCTGACATGGGATTCGATCCCGGATCTCCAGGATTGCGCCCTGGGCCAAAGGCAGGCGCCAAACCGCTGCGCCACCCAGGGATCCCGAGATTTCAGTTCTTTTATATAAGTACTCATCAGTGGGATTGCTGGATCGTATAAAAGTTCTATTTTTAATTTTTTGAGAAACATACATACTCTTTTCTGTAGTGGCAATACTATTTTACATTTCCCACTGACAGTGTGCTAGGGATCCACTTTCTCTGTGTTCTCAGCAACACCCCCCCCCTTTTTTTAAAATCCTAGCCATCCTAACAGATGTATGGTGATCTCTCATTATGGTTTTGATTTCCTTTACTCTCATAGTTACTGATATTGATGATTTTTAGATATACCTATTGGTCATTTGTACATTGTTTTTGAAGGACTATCCAAGATTTTTGCCCAATTTTAATTATTTTGGTTTTTTTTGTTATTG
Organism: Nyctereutes procyonoides; assembly: GCF_905146905.1. NCBI lineage: Eukaryota > Metazoa > Chordata > Mammalia > Carnivora > Canidae > Nyctereutes > Nyctereutes procyonoides. The sequence continues at coordinate 38,409,787 of NW_026575140.1, read as the reverse complement.
AGTTCTAGGACTTCCTTATATTAAATATTAACCATTTATTAGGTGTATCGTCTGCAAATATTTTCTCCCATTCTGTAGGTTGCCTTTTCACTCTGTTATTTCCTTTGTTGTACAGAAGCGTTTCCATTTGATGTAGTCTCCTGCATCAGTTTTTGCTTTTGTTGCTTGTGCTACGGTGTCATATTCAAGAAATCATTGCCAAGACCAGTGTCATGAAGTTTCCCCCCTATGTTTTCTTTGAGGAGTTTCATATGTTTCAAGTTCTGTGTTTAAGGTTTTAATCCATTTGGTTTGATTTTTGTCTGTGGTGTAAAGTGAGGGTCCAATTTCATTGTTTTACATGTGGATATCCAGTTTTCCACTTAATGAGGAGACTGTCTTTTGCCCATTGTATATTTTTGGCACTTTTGTCAAAGATCGCTTGACTGGATATGCTTAAGTTTATTTCTGGGCTCTCTATTCTGTTCAAATGGTCTGTATGTCTATCTTTATGCCAATATCATTCTGTTTTAATTACTGTAGCTTTGTAATATATTTTGAAATTAGGAAGTATGAAGCCTTTACCTTTGTTCTTCTTTCTTAAGATTATTTTGCCTTTTTTGGGGTCTTTTGTGGTACTTTGTGAATTTTAGGATTTTTAAAAATATTTTATTTTTTTTTATTTGAGATATAGAGAGAGCATGAGCCAGGGCAGAGAGAGAGGGAGAAGTGGGTTCTTGTTGAGCAGTTAAGCCTGTCTGCCTTTGGCTCAGCGCATGGTCCTGGGGTACCAGGATCGAGTCCTGCATCGGGCTCCCTGTGGGGCTTCTCCCTCTGCCTGTGTCTCTGCCTCTCTCTCTCTGTGTCTCTCATGGATGAATAAATAAAATTTTAAGAAACCCCAAAAAACAAAAAAACAGCTCTTAGTTTTTTTTATCTTCCTATGGTTATTATTATTACTATTATTTTAGTCTTTATTCCATTTATTTCTGCTCTGATCTTTATTGTTTCCTTTCTTCTAATTTTGGACTTGCTTTGTTCTTTTTCTAGTGCCTTTAGTTGTAAAGTTAGATTAATTATTTGCTATTTTTCTCATTTCTTGAAGTATGCCTGTATCACTATAAACTTCTGGCTTAGAACTGATTTTTTTGTGACCTAAAGATTATGAACTGATTGTGTTTTTGTTTTCATTTGTTTTCAAGTATTTTTAAGTTTTCTCTTTGATTTCATCATTGACCCATTCATTGGTTCTGTTGTAGCATGTTGTTTAGCCTCCACCTGTTTGTGTTTTTTTTTTCAGTATTTTTCTTGTAATTGATTACTAGTTTCATACTGTTGTGATTGAAAAGATGCTTAATAAAATTTCAACCTTATTAAATTTATTGAGACTTGTTTTATAGTGTAGCATGTGATCTATGCTGGAAAATGTTCCATGTGCACCTGAAAACAATGCGTATTCAGCTGTTTTTGGATGGAATGTTCTCTATCTACCTGTTAGATCCATCTGGTAATGTGTCTTTAGAGTTATTGTTTCTTTATTGATTTTCTGTCTGGATGATCTGTCCATTGATGTAAGTTGGGTATTAAAACCCCCTAGTATCATTATATTATAGTCGACTTCTCTCTTTATATCTGTTAATATTTGCTTTATATATTTAGGTGCTCCTATGTTGAGTGCATAGCTTTTTACAATTGTTACATCCTCTTATTGGATTTATCCCTTTATTGTTATGTAATGCCCTTCTTTATCTCTTATTATAGTCTCTGTTTTAAAGTCTGTTTTGTCTGATACAAATACTGGTAACCAGCTTTTTTTTTTTTTTTTTTTTTACTTATCTTTGCATGGAGTATCTTCTTCCATCCCTCATTGTCAGTCTTTTTTTTTTTTAAGATTTTATTTATTCTAAATAAAGGAAAATGAAGGATATAAACTTCCAATTATGGAATGAATGAGCCAGAGGGAAAAAAGGCATAACACATGAAATACAGTGAATGCTATTGTACCAATTTGCATTCCTACCAACAGTGCATGAGGGTTGCTTTTACCCCATATCCTCACAATACTAGTTATTTCTTGATTTATTATTTTAGCCCTTCTTATAGGTATAAGGTGATATTTCATTGTGCTTTCTATTTGTGTTTCCCTGATGATTAGCAATGTTGAGCATTTTTTCATGTGTCTGTTGACTATTTGTATGTCTTCTTTGGATAAAGGTCTATTCGTGTCCTCTGCCCATTTTTAAATTGGATTATTTGGAGTTTTTGTGGTGTTGAGGTATATAAGTTATGTATTTTGGTTATTAACTCCTTATCAGATATATCAGTTGTAAGTATCTTCTCCCATTCAGTAGATTGACTTTTTGTTTTGTTAAGAGTTTCCTTCTCTGTACAAAAGCTTTCTGTTTTAATGTAGTCCCAATTGTTTATTTTTGCTTTTGTTTCCTTTGCTTTAGGAGACATATCTAGAGAAATATTGCTGTGGCCAGTGTTAAAGAAATCACTGCCTGTGTTCTCTTCTAGGGTTTTTATGTTTTCAGGCCTTATGCTTAGGTCTTTAATCCATTTTGAGTTTACTTTTGCATATGGTATTAGAAAGTGGTCTGGTTTTATTCTTTTGCATCTTGCTATCTAGTTTTCTCAGCACCATTTATTGAAGAGACTGTCTTTTCTATATTGTATATTTTTTCCTCCTTTGTCATAGATTAATTGACCATATATCCACGGGTTTATTTCTGGACTTTTCTGTTCTTTTCCATTGATCTATATGTCTATTTTTGTGCCATATCTTCATTTTTAAATTCTTTTTTCTTTTTTCTCTTCAGCTTGGTTGCTCTCAATTTTCCAGTCTTTCAGATCTCTGATCTGTTCTTTTATATCCTCTAATCTACTTTTTATTCCCCCTAGTGTATTTTTCATTTCAGTTACTGTATGCTTCACCTCTGATTGGCTCTTTTTTTTTTTATATTTTCTATTTCTTATTGAAGTTCTCACTGAGTTTATCCACTTTTCTCATAGTGTGGTGAATATCTTTATGACCATTACTCTGAACTTTCTCATATCAGATAGATTACTTATCTCCATTTGATTTAGTTCTTTTTCTGGGGTTTTGTTTTGTTCTTTCGTTTGGAACATATTCCTCTGTCGTCTTATTTTGTCTTATTCTCTGTTTGGTTTCTTTCTATTAACTAGTCAGATATGTCTCTTGGTCTTGAAAGTAGTGGCATTACGTAAAAGGTATCATGTAGTGCCCAGTAGCTCAATTCCCTTGGTTACCAGAACCAGGTGTTCTATGGGTATCATCTGTGTGTGCTGCATCTACTCTGCTATTACGGTTAAACTGTGAGTACTGATGATGTATTGGTGGCTGGAGCTGGCCTTAAGCCTGCCTGTCAGCAATGACTGACTGAAACTACTGTGGGCACACTGATGGACATGGCTTGCCTCTGGTACATCTGGCTGAGGATTGGCTGTAGTCACCATGCGTATGCTGGTGGATGGGGCCAGCCCTAAACCTTGCTGTCTACTGTGATTGCTTGGATGCCGTGGTGGGTAGGGATTGCCACTGGCATAGCTGACTGAGAAACCTGGCAGTAGATACTGTAGGTATGCTAGAGAGTGGCATTTGCTTCTACCCTCCCCTGGACAGGAGTCACATTAGAGGAGCACTGCTCCTGACCTGGCTGCTTACTATATGGCAGGGCAGGTGCTGCTTTGGAGGAGTGACTACTGGGATAAATCTGTAGGGGAGTGCTGCAATGGGGCAAGTGATACCAGCAAGGTGATAGTGTCAGAACTGGCTCCTGCAAGCATCCAGATAGCAAGGCTAAAAAGAGGGCAAGAAAATGGAGCCTGTCGTCACTTCTGTTCCCAGAGAATTCTGCAGACTCCTGCCTCTGTGGCAAAAATCCTAAAATTAGACTGTAAATCTCCTTCATGTGTAACAAAGACACTTTTCAAATGGGTGCTTCTGTGCTGGGTCTCTGACTGAGTAATATAGTGCAACTGGCCTTTTAAGCTCAGTGACGTGGTTTCCTATAGCCTTCTGGTACCCTTGGAGTTAAGCCTTGTTGATTTTCTTTTTTCTTTTTTCTTCTTTTTCCTTCCTTCCTTTTCCTTCCTTCCTTCTTTCCTCCCTCCCTCCCTCCCTCCCTCTCTTTCGCATGAGAGAGAGAGAAAGAGAGAGCGTGCGCGTGCGCGCGAGTGAGAGAGCAAGCACAAGCAGCTGGAAGGGCAGAGGGAGAAGCAGGATTCCTGCTGAGCAGAGAGCCTGATGGGACCCTGGGATCATGACCCAAGCTGAAGGCAAATGCTTAATTGACTGAGCCACCCAGGTGCCCCAACCCCTGTTGATTTTTAAAGGTAGATGTTATGGGGATTTGTCTTCTTGGTTTAGGTCCTTATGGCTTGAAGTGCCCAGGGTTGGGCCTAATCCCGATTCTTCCTTTTCCATATTTGTTATTTCTCCTCTTTACTGGTTGCTGTGCCAGAGGTTTGATTCACTACAGTGTCTATGCCCCTCCTTCACTTCTTGTTGTAGCCTTCTTTTTATGTTTTTAGCTGTGGAAGATCTGTTCTGCCAGTCGTCAGGTCATTTTCACAGTTAGTAGCAATACATGAAGTTGTTGCCTTGATATATCCATGGCAGGAAATAATCTTAGGATCTTCCTCCTTTGCCCCCCCCCCCGCCCCCCCTTCTGTTGTACAGTTCTTTCAATGTGCTGTTGGATTTGGTTTGCTAGTAGTTTGCTGAGGGGTTTTGAATCTGTGCTTATCAAGATATTGGATCTATAGTTTTCTTAGTGTCTTTGTCTGGCTTTGGTAGCAGGATAATGCTGACTTTGCAAAATGATTTTGGAAGTATTCCCTCCTTGTCAACTTTTTTGTGTGAATTTAACAAGAATTGGTGTTAATTCTTCTTTAAATGTCTGATGGAATTCATTTGTGAAGCCATCTGGTTCTGGGCTTTTCTTTTTTGGTAGATGTTTTATTCCTGATTCAATCTTCTTTCTTATTTTAGGTCTTGTCAGATTTTCTGTTTCTTCATGATTTGGTCTCAGTAGATTGTATGTTTCAAGAATTTATCCCATTTCTTCTAGATTATCCAGTGTTAGGGCATGTAACTGTTTGTAATGGTCTCTTAGGATCTTCTTTATTTCTGTGACTTTGGTTGTAATGTCTCCTCATTCATTTCTGATTTTGTTTGAGTTTTTTCTCTTTTTTTTTTTGTCTTGCTAAAGGTTTGTTAATTTATCTTTCAGAAAGTCAGCTTATTAATTCATCAGTTTTTTCCTATTCCTTTTCTATTCTCTTTTTTGTTTATTTCTGCTATAGTTATTTCAAAAAGTCAGCTCTTATTAGTTCATCAGTTTTTTCCTATTCCTTTTCTATTCTCTTTTTTGTTTATTTCTGCTATATAGTCTTGGTATTTCCTTCCTTCTACTAACTTTATATAACTTTTTTTTTTTTTTTAGATTTTATTTATTTATTCATGAGGGACACAGGGAGAGAGGCAGAGATGTAGGCAGTCTCCTTGTGGGGAGCCTGATGCAGACCTTGATCCCAGAACTCCGGGATCATGACCTGAGCCAAAGGCAGATGCTCAACCACTGAGCCACCCAGGGGCTCAAATGTTCTGTAGTTATTAGTTCTATTTTAAGCTTATAATAACTTCAGTTACATACAAAAATTCTACATTTTTACTTTTTATACCCCCCCACACTTTGTTATTGATTTCAGTTTACATATTTTTATATTGCATATCCACTAACATATTCTTGTAGTTATTTTTAATACTACTGACTTTAAACTAGAATTAGTGATTTGCCTCCTATTAGAATATTATAGTATTCTGTACTTGTATACATATTTACTTTTACCACTGAGTTTAATACTTTCAGTGCTTTCTTTATAAAATGTTTCTTGTAAGGCAAGTCTAGTGGCAGTAAAATCCCTTAGATTTTATTTGAGAAAGTCTGTTTTTCATTTTTGAAGGACGGTTTTGACACACTATTCGTAGTCAGCAATTTTTTTCTTTCAGCACTTTGAATATGATGTTCCAATCCTATCTGGCCTCCAAGGTACCTCCTGAGGAAACCATTGATATTTTTATGGATGTCCTTGTACATATTGATTCACTTTTCTTTTTTTTCCAAAATTCTTTCTTTGTCTTTGACTTTTTAAAATTTGCTTGTAATTTTTCTAGGTTATTGATTTTTTGAGTTTGTCTTTCGTGGAATGCATTGGGTTTCCTGCATCTGGTTATTCATTTCCTTCTCCTGAAGTGAGAAGTTTTCACCTATTATTTCTTTGAATAAACTTTCTGCCCCTTTCTCTCTATTTCCTTTTTTGGAATTCTGTAATGCATATATTGGTCTACTGGATAGTGTTCTATAAATGCTTAAGTTTTCTTCACTCTTTTATTTATTTATTTTTTCTTTTTCCTTTTCTGGATAATTTCTGGTGACTTGTCTTTGAGTTCACTGAGCCTTTCTGGATCTAAGCCTGCTATTGAAATCTTCTAGCAGTAAATTTTTCAGTTCATTTATTTTTCAGTTCTAAGATTTCTCTTTAGTATTTTAAAATATTTCTATCTGTTATAGTTCTCACCATTGTTTATATATTTCTTCTGACCTGGGTGACTATCTATATGAGGGTTACTTTGAATCTCTCAGATAAATCATATATATGTTTCATTAGGGTTAGTTTCTAGAGATTTAAGTTTTTCCTTTGGGACATATTTCCCTGGTTATTCATTTTTCTTGACCCTGAGTTGGTATCTTTACATTAGAAAAACTTTTCAGTTTTCATGGACTGGCCTGGTACAGGAGAAGATCCTTACCAATTAGCCCAGCCAGGTATTTTGTGGACTTCAAATCTTCATACCAGTCCAACCCCCTGTCTTTGTTCTTAGTGGAACCCAGACATCTAAAGTTTGCCAGTCTCTGAGGAGCCTGGGTTGCTCAGTCAGGTAAGTGTCCAACTCTTGATTTTGGCTTAGGTCATGGTCTCAAGGTGATGCGTTTGAACCCTACATTGGGCCTCTGTGCTGGGTGTTGGAGCCTGCTGAAGATTCTCTGTCTCCCTCTCTCTCTCTCTCTGCCTTTTCCCCTCCAAAATAAATAAAGTATACCAGGTCCAATCAGTACTCTGAGATAGGTGAGATAGTAGGCAGTTTCTCAGGCATCATCTAGAAATGTTGGAACATTAGACCAATGGTTCACTTTCTCTCTTTCCCAGGGAGGAGAAGCTCAGTTCTGGGGAATTTTGCCACTCAGTCTGTGTTGAGGGATTGTGGCAAGGAGCTGGTCCAAATTCCAACTTTTCCAGGGCTGTCCAAGGAACTGGCTTCTGTCTTTTTTCAGAGCACTGACAAGATACAATATATGCTAGGCCTGGAGGCTGGTGAGAGTAAGGATAGCAGTCTGAAGTAGCACACAAAGAGTTGTAGTAGCCCCTCCCATAGCTCAACACAGAGCAGTGAATGCCAAAATTCCCCAGTAGACCAATATATGCAGCCATAGTTTTTACCACTTCCCATTATAGCAAGCCCTGCCCCTCTGGCCAAAGTGACTTCCAGGGGACTTAGTCATCTGGTAACATTCCTCCCCCCAGCTTTCCCACTTCATTGTTTTTTTCCACTTTTTGGTGAGGGGAGCCAGATATTAAAGACTAGAACTTTCTAAAACAACTGCATATTTGGGGAAAATTAGAAAGTGACTGCACATGCTTAGAAAAATCCTGAGGAGACAGATTTATGCCTCAGGCAAACCCTAGGCACAGAGACAGCAGTAGTCAAAAAAAAAAAAAAAGTAATAACAAAACAATAATAAAAATAACTAACTTTGTAGAAAGAGTGGAATCTGATATCCAGTGTTACATTATTAGATTCAAATGTCCAGTGTTCACCAAAAATGACAAGACATGTAAGAAACTGGAAAGTACGGCCTATTCATAGGGAAAAATTAAATTAGTAGAAACTGTCCCTTAAGAATATTTAATGGCAGACATACTAGATAATGACTTAAAACAATTGTCTTAAAGATGTTTAAAGAACTAAAGGAAGGCATAAGTCAAGAAAACGAGCAAAGTGTAAATATCAGCATAGAGATAGAAACCCAAAAAAAAACTAATAAGAGATCTTGGAGCTGAAAAATACAACAAAGATGTAAAATTCACTGGACAGATTAAAAGGGAGATTTGACAGGCAGAAGAAAGAATCAGTGAACCTGAAGATAAGACAATGGAAATTACCAAAGCTAAGAAACAAAAAAAAAAAAAAATTGATTTAAGAGACCTGGAGGACATGATTAGGAGGACCAACATATGCAATGTAGGAGTCCCAGGAGAAGGAGAAAGAGAGACAGAGAGAGAAAGAGGCAGAGAGAATATTTTAAGAAATAATGGGTGAAAACTTCCCAAATTTGATGAAAGACATGAATATAAATGTCCAGGAAGCTCAGTGAACTTCAAGAGAGATGAACCAGGGAGACCCACACTGAGATATTTTATAATTAGACTTTAAAAAGCCAAAGACATAGAGCAAATCCTGAAATAGCAAGAGAGAAATGAATCACATTTAAGGGAGCCACACTAAGATTATCAGTAGATTTCTTATCAGAAGCTTTGTGGTCCAGAAGACACTGTTTGCTATATCCAAAGTGCTATAAAAGAATAAAACTGTCACCAAGAATCCTATGTCCAGCAAACCTGTTTTTCAAAAGGGAGAAATTAAGATACTCTCAGTTAAAAAAAGTAGAGGGAGTTCATGACCCCACCAGAACTGGTCTGTAAGAAATGCTCCAAGGGGTACCCCAGGTGGCTCAGTGGTTTAGTGCCGCCTTCAGCCCAGGGTGTGATCCTGGAGATCCAGGATCGAGTCCCGCATTGGGCTCCTTGCATGGAGCCTGCTTCTCCCTCTGCCTGTGTCTCTGCCTCTCTCTCTCTCTCTCTCTCTCTCTCTCTCTCTATATATATATATATATATATATATATATATATATATATATCTCATGAATAAATAAATAAAATCTTTAAAAAAAAAAAAAGAAAAAGAAATGCTCCAAGGAGTCAGGTGAAATGAATATCCGGATAGGAGACAGTAACTCAATATATGGACAATTTCAAAAGCTAGTATTATTGTAACAGTTGTTTGTAACTATACTTTTTTGTTTCTATACAATTGTACATTGTAAAATAATTTCTTTATTGTATTCTATACAATAAAGAAAATACCTTTAAAGAAAAAAAAACAGTAGTATAAAAGCTTGTAAGCTTTATTACTGTAAGGTTAGTTTGTAACTCCAAATCTTGTTTTCTGTATAATTTGGGAGATTAACACATTTAAAATAAATATTTATTATTATTGTTATTATTTTGGTTATACAATGTATAAAGATGTACTTTTGTTACATTAGAGACTGAAGAGAATGGGGACAGAGCTGTGAAGAAGAATTTTTATATGTTACTGAAGTTGAACTGATATAAATTCAAATTCGACTGTTATAAACTTAGAGGATTTTAAATGTAATCCCCATGGTAATTACAGAGAAAATAGCTATAGAATATGCACCAAGGATATGAGAAAGGAATTTAAACATTTCACTACAAAAAAAAATGAACTAAACAAAGAATATAGTATTGTAGGAAATGATGGCAAAAAAAGTAGAGGACATATAGAAAACAAATAGCACAGTGTTAGAAATAAGTCCCTCTTTATCACTAATTACTTAAAATGTAAATAGATTAACTTTCTAGTCAAAAAACAGATTGCTAGAATGGATAAAAATACATGATCCAAGTATATGCTGTCTATAGTAGACTAATATGTGATTCAAGGACATAAACAGGTTGAGAGTGAAAGGACTGAAAAAGATATTCCATACAAACACTAACCAATAGAGAGTAGGGGTGGCTATACCAATATCAGAAAAAATAAACTTTTATTAAGAAAGATTACAAGAGACAAAGAATGGCATTATATAGTAATAAAAGTTTCAAACAACAAGAAGATATAACATAAAGATTTTTGTACCTAATTACATACTGTCAAAACATGAAGCAAAGACTTACAAGACTAAAGGAAGCAATAGTTATAATAAGAGTTGGAGACTTCAGTAGCTTACTCAGAATAATGGATAGAACAACTAGATAGAAGATAAAGAAATAAAGGACTTAATGCAGTAGGACGACTAAGAGATTCTTTATTCCAAATAACAGACTGTACACATTCATCTCAAGGTCATATGGGATATTTTCCAGGATGGATCATATGTTAGGCTACAAATTCTCATTGATTCAGGTATACATCATTGAGTGTGTCTTCTCAGATCACAGTGGGATGAAGTTAGAAATAAATAACAAAACTGGAAAACTCAGAAAATTCTGGAAATTAAACAGTACATTAAAAAAAATTTTATCTTTTTAAGTATAATCTCTACACCTAACATGGGGCTCAAACCTACAACCCCAAGATCAGGAGTCTCATGCTTTTCTGACTGAGCCAGCCAGGTACCCCAAAACAGTACACTTTTAAATAACCAATGGATTGAGGAAAAAAAATCACAAGGAATTTAATAAAAACTAGACAAAAACAAAACAACAAAACAACATACAGAAAGTTATGGGATGCAGTGAAAGCAGTGCTGAGTATGAAATTTATAGCTATAAATGCTTACATTAAAAAACAAGAAAGATTTCATATAGACAGCCTAACTTACAAATTAGTGAATTAGAAAAAGAAGGAAATAGTAAAGATTAGAGCAGAGATAAATAAGAAATAGAGAATGGAAAAACAATTAGAGGAGAATCGTTAAGATCAAAATTTGTTTTTTTAAAAGGTCAACAAAATTGCCAAAGCTTTAGCCAGCTGAACTAAGAAAAAAGAAGACTCAAATTACTGAAATCAGAAATGAAAGTATAGAGATTACTAATGATTCTATAGAAATAAAAGGTTTATAAGAAAGTACCATGAAAGTTGCATGCCAGACATTGGATAACCTAGAAATTAACAAATTCCTAGAATCAAAACCTTACCAACCCTAAATCATGAAGAAATAGAAAATTTGAATAGACCTATAACTAGTAATGAGATTGAATCAGTTATCAAAATCTAAGAATAAAGTCTGAAAGCATTCCTGGTGGATTCTACTAAGTATGTAAAGATGAATTAATATTAATTCTCAAACTTTCCCAAAAGATTGAAGAGGAGGGTATACTTCCTAAGCTGTTCTTTAAAGTCAGCATAACCCTGATACAAAGACAGACACTCAAGCAAACTATAGACCAGTATCCCTTAAAAACTTTGATGCAGAAATCCCCAACAAAATACTAGCAAACAATTCAGTAGCATTTTAAAAGGATATGCTCCATGCCAAAGGGAGATTTATTCCTGGAATGCAAGAATGGTTCAGCATATAAAACTTGATCAATATAATATGCCACATCTAACAAAAGGAAGGGAAAAAGAAGCTTCACATGATCGTTTCAATTGATGTAGGAAAAAAATTGAGAACATTTAACACTTTTTCATCATTAAAACTCAACAACATAGGAATGGAAGGAAAGTACATCAACGTAATATGAAAAACCTACAGCAAACATCACACTCAGTGGTAAAATACTGAAAACTTTTTCTGTATGTCAGGGGCAAGAAGACAAGGATGCCCACTTGCACTTCTATTCAACATGGTACTGGAAGTTTGTAGTTAGAGCAAGAAAAAGAAGTGATAGGTATCCAAATTGGAAAGGTAGCAGTAAAATTATCTTTGTTTGCAGATGATATGATCTTATAGGTAGGAAAGCCTAAAGACTCCAAAAAAAGCTGTTTAATAAATTAATTCAGCAAAGTATCAGGTGTCAGCACTCAAAAATTCATTTTTATATATGAACAATGAACAATCTGAAAAGGAAATTATAAAAGCAATTTCATTTATGATAGCCTAGGCAAGAATAAAAGATTTAGGAATTAAGTAGGTGAAAGACTTATATAGTGATAACTAAAAATTCATTGCTGAAATAAAACATAAAGAAATAGACATCCTGAGTTTATTGACTGGAAACTTAGTATTTTAAAAATGTTACTAGTACCCAAAGTGATCTATAGATTCCACGCAATCCCTAGCAAAATCCTGGTGACTTTTTTTTTTTTTTTGGTAGAAATAGAGAAACCAAACCTAAAATTCATATGCAATCTTAAAGGACCTGAATAGCCAAAATAATCTTGAAAAAGAAACTGGAGGACTCACACTTTAGATTTCAAAACTTACTACACAGCTACGGTAATCAAAACTGTGGCATTGGCATGAAAGATGTATAGACCAATGGAATAGAATAGAGTGCCCAGAAATGAACCCTCACATATATGATCAAATAATTTTTTGTAAGGATGGAAAGTGGGTAAAAGATAGTCTTTTCAACAAATGGTGCTGGAAAACTGGATATTCACAAAAGGAATGAAATTGGACCCTTACATAATACTGTAAACAAAAATTAACTCAAAATGGGTCAAGAACCTTAAGTGTAAGACCTCAAACAATAAGACTTTTGGGAAAAAAAATGTAGGACCAAAGCTTTACACATTGGGTTTGGTCATGATTTCTTGGATATGACACCAGAGGCACCGGTAACAAAAGAAAAAAATAGGCAAATTGGACTCTATGAAAATTAAAAAAATAATTTTTGCATCAAAAGACACCATCCACAGTAAAAAGATAACCCACAGACTGGGAGAAAATATTTGCAAATCATATATCTGATAAGGAATTAATATCCAGAATACAGAGAACTTTTAAAACTTAACAACACAAAAGATCTGATTGCAAAATGGACAGAAGACTTGAGTAGACATTTCTTCAAAGAAGATATATGAATGCCACTAAGCACCTAAAAGATGCTCAACATCATTGATCATTAGATAATGCAAATAAAAACTGTAATGAGATACTACTTCATACTCATTAGGATGCCTACTATCAAAATGACAGAAATTAACAAATGTTGGTGAAAATGTGAAGAAATTGGAACTCTTGTACATTGTTCATGGAAATATAAAATAGTAAGCCACTGTGAAAATGATACGGTAGTTTCTCTCTCTCTCTCTCTCTCTCTCTCTCTCTCTCTCTCTCACACACACACACACACACACACACACACAGACAAATTCAATTACCATACAATCCAGCAGCTCCCCTTCTGAATATATTTCTCAAAGAATTGAAATCAGGGCCTTAAAAAGATATTTGTATACCCGTAGCAGCATTATTCACAGTAGCTAACATGTGAAAGCAACCCGTGTCCATGGACCAATGAATGGATAAGCAAAATATGGTATGTACATATGAGATATTGTTCATTCTTAAAAAGGAAGAAAATTCTACAGTATGCTATAATACTGGATGAACCTTGAGGATATCATGCTAAATGAGTAAGCTAGTCACAACAAGACAAATACTGTATGATTTCCACTTGATGAGGTACTTAGAGTAGTTAGAATCATAAAGACAGAATCTATAATGGGCTTCACCCAGGACAGGAGTGAGAGGAGAATGGGGCATTATAGTTTAATAGAAAATATTTTTAAAACAGTGATATAAAGATAAATTTAAAAAATGTTCTCAAAAAAATTCTCATAACTAATTTTAAAAAATTAATTCTGGTTTTAGGCTTGTGTTGATGTCAGAGCCAGTTCTGTGTTTTGGCAGCAGATGGAATTTGCAGATAGCCTTCAAGGCTATCCCAAGTTGCCAGAATGGTTATCCACACATCCTTCTCATGGAAATCGAGCTGAGCGCTTGGATAGACTCATACCTCAGGTGAGCTAACCCTGTATAAGGCAAGACCTTGTTTTTACTATATCATTTATTTTTAATGCAGTTGCTTCTTGTACTTAGAAAAATTGAGTTCTACTCTAGCCTGTCAAATATTTTGATCACTATAATTATGGATTATCACTTTTCAAAGGATTTGACTGATGAGTAAAAATCCTGCTTGTCCACAAGTATTGGAGAATAAATTGCAGTTCAGTTGACTTCTTGGTGGTGAAGATTTAATCTTTTTAGAATCATACCTTTCAATTTTAAACTGATTTGGGGAAACTCTATAACTCAACATATTGATCATAATTTAGTCTTTTCTTGGTGATTTAAGCTTTGTTAAAAAGCTTGTTAAAAATACCAGTTAAAGAATTGTGCAGAATTTTGGGATCAATTAATTATTAATTATGATAGTGATGCTAGAATTTGTTTTCTTAGAAAAAAATCTCTTTGTATTCATTTGCTCTTTGGTTATTTATTTGTTTGAGAAGATACACTAAAGCATGTGCTATTTGGCACTCTTTCTTTTTTGGTAGAACTCCTGAATGGATCAAGTTGAAGCAGCTTTCTCTGAATTAGTTGTTACTATCTTCTGAAAATCTTTTTGACTTAGCATCATTCAAAATGTTTTATGTAGTTATCACATCAGTACAAAATGGATGTCAGATATCTCTAAGCCGACTACATCTCTCTTCCATTTCACTTGAATTAAATTTGCTGGTTGGTTTTAAAAGCAGAATATTCTTTAGGATTTTAAGAATTGGTATTGGTCTGTTTGCTAAGGGATAAAAACAGATGCAGGTGTATTATAAAAGTATCTTTCAGTATGACTTCAAGTTCAGCTTAAGAAATATTGGGTACCTACCATTAGAAAGAAATGATGCTAGTAGGTACAGGGGACACAAAGAGGAATAAGACATGGTTCTCGATATTTTCATGCTAAGATAAGTACAAATTGATTCTTAATATAACAGGGAATGTGACATCATAAGAAAAGTAGAAATGTAGTGGAATGCAGTTTTTTGGAATGAGAAACAGTCACAAGATTCATTCATTCATATGATCAGTATTTGTTAATACTTCTAATCTGCTACTTTGTGTTCTATTGCCAGAGAATGAGCAAGGACAAAACAAAACAGTCTTTGCTTTCTTGGAGCTAACATTTTAATTAGATAATTCAAATAATAAACAAGCAAACATACTTGAAGTATATCAAGTAGTGATAAGCATGAAGGAGAAATATAAAGCAGGCAAAAGGTAATAGGGGCTGGGCAGCAGAGAAGGTTTACTAGTCTGTGTTCATGTGTCAAGGATGACCTCACTGAATAGAATCTGGAAAAGCCAGGGAGCAAATCCTGTAAATATATGGAGGGAGTCTTTTAGGCTGAGGAAGTAACAAGTGCACAGGACCTAAAATGAGAGTATGTTTGGTGTGTCCAGAGAATAGCCAGGAAGACATGGAGGCTGAATGGAGTAAAGGCGGTGAGGAGAGTGGCTGAGATGTAGGGGCACCAGACCATTAAGGGTCTTCTAAACCATTGTAAAGACTTAACTTTTGTTTCAAGTGGTGAGGAAGGCTAGTAGAGGGTTTTCAACAGAGGAGTATTCGAATTCAACCTGACTCTTGTGTTTTTTAGTGACCACTGGGGCTCCTGTGTGGAGAGTGGACTATAGTGCGTCAAGGGTGCAATCAGGGAGACTATTTAAGGAGGCTCTTGCAATAATCCTAGTAAGACATTATGGAGGCAGAAGAGAGCGAAAGAAGTGGTCATATTTTGAATATATTTTGAAAGGAATGATGACAACTTCTCTACAGTTTGGGCATACTTTGTACCTTTCATGAGCATTGAGGATAGCCAGACATGGGCTCTTAAGACCTTTCCTAAATATATTTCGATTTATACTCCTTATTTGGAGAAAAAATATTTGAGAAAGAAATAGCAGTGAAATTTACCTGATATAATATATAGTAATCATTCATCTTAAAGGGCAACATAGGACTGGGATCATATGTATTTCATTAGTAATGATGTGTACTGAAGCTCACTGGCTCTAAGAGTCAGTCTTCTTAGTGCTACCTAAGACCCAGAGACCTTGTACTACTCTGGGAACTTTAGCCTATCTCTAAAGTCATAATAACCACATGGTTTTCTTTTAGAATTTCCTTTCTTTGCATTTTTGCTCAGTGAATTTCTAAAAATATATGATTTACTTAATTGAATAATGAATTCTAGCCAACTTTCTTCATCTGAAGCCTGTCCTAAATTCTGTAAAAAATGTGGTTTAGAGAAATCTTCAAAATAATAATGAATTGATTAGTAAGGACGAGGAAAAGTGGTTAGAGAAACAAATATGTTATTTGGGAACCAATGATGAAAAACACTGGGAGATTTTTTTCTTCTAAAAATAAACTATCCTAGTTCGGAAACTTAATTTGAAAACCTCATATAATTTCTTATATTTTCCCCCCAAGTGATTAAATTCAATTTGAAAGTAATAAAACTCTACTACAATATTGGGAATAATTCAGTGGTTGAAGTGAAGCTGATAGTGCAAGAGTATATTGTTAATTAGAATACATAGTCATAATTCAGAGGTTGGAATTCCCTATCATCGACAGTCTAATTTCTGTAATGAGAGAAAGTGATTTCTCAGGCAGTATATAGAATTATGTGAGTCTATAGACTACTACTAAAGACTTACTTTTTTGTTGTTGTAGCTAACTTTTATTTAAGGTTTCTTTTTTTTTTTGTCATCGTTGTTGTTTTTACTTATGTAAGTACAGTGTTATATTCTGCCTAAAGTTCCTGTCCTTTATGTTGCTGACCATATGCCTGAAGTGTTGACATCTCAAAGGTAATTAGGAATACAGCACAGAGAAATCTAGGTGAGAGACGAGGATTTCAGAGTCACCTGAAAAAGGTGATAGTTGAAGCAGAGTAGATGAGTTCACTTAGGAAGTAAACAGAGAAAAAATCCTGGACAGAGTTAGCAGTATAAGTAGTTTGCATATTTAACTGGTAGGAAGAAGATTGAGCCTGTAGTAAATCAGATTTATAGAAGGAGAAAAGATCAAGAAAATCAGGAATGTAAGATTCTTTAGTTCTATGAGAACAGAGATGATTTTGATTTTTTAAAAAGTTTAATTTATTAAAGATTGTGCATTTTCTACTTTTTATTGGATTCCTTGAATGTCATCAAAGAAATGTATTCTTTCCTGCCATACTATATCAACATTTAAGATATTTTAAATCTATACTTTGTGCATTCAACAAATATTTATTGGTTATGTGTTATGCCAGACCATAGTTGTTACAGGTATTGTGAAGAAAAAACACAAAAAAACCCCGCCCTTGTGAAGCTTATGTAGTAAAGGGAGACAGACAATAAATAGCATTAATTAGTAATGTATAGAATGAATCACTGATATATTGTGTACTAGTTAGTAATGAATGTTAATAAGGAAAATAATGTAAGAACGATGTATTTAGTCAACTTAGGCTGCCATAACAAAATACCAGAGACTGGGTGGCTTAAGCAACAGAAATTTATTTCTTTATACTTCTTAAGGGTAGAAGTCCAAGATCAGGTTCTGTCTTAAGCAATAGCAATTAATTTTTTCACAATTCTGAAGGTTGGAAGTCCAATAATTTTCCAGCAGATTCAGTTTCTGGTGAGATCTTTCTGGCTTGCAGATGGTTGCCTTCTAGAACATTGTGCCCTCACCTGATGGAGAGAGTGAGTGTTTTGGTGTCTCTTCCTTTTCTTATAAGGGCATGCTAATCCCTTCATGAGGGCTCCACCCTCATGACTTCATCTAAACCTAATTACCTCCCAAAGCCCTATCTCCAAATACTGTCATGACATTGGAGGTTAAGGCTTCAACATAAGAATTTGGGGCAAGGGGGAACCATTCAGTCCCTAATGGATAGGTAAATTGTGAGCAGAGGTGGTCGAGGTCCTGGAATAGCTGTTTGAAATGGGGTTCATCAGAGAAGGTTTCACTGAGAAGATGGTATTTGAAGGAAAAAATGTAATAAAGAATGAGCCCTGTGGCTTCCTAGGAGAACACCCTTCGAGGCAGAAGAAATAGTACCAGGCCTTGAGGTAGGAGTGAGCCTGGTGTATTTGAGGGACAGGGACAGCAAGGAGACCAATGTAGTTGGATGCGGTAAACAAGGGAAAGTGGAGAGTATAGGTTTTGTAGCCAATGTAAGGACTTTGGCTTTTGCTCACAGATGGGACACCAGTGTAAAGTTTTGAGAAGAACACTAAAGGAGTAATGGGATTGACTTAATGCTTGGAAAGAATGTAATCTCTAGCTCCTACAAAACACTAAAATCATATAATTTTTCTTTTTTATTATAGTGAGAGAGAGAGAGAGAGAGAGAGAGAGAGAGAGAGAGAGAGGCGCAGAGACACAGGCAGAGGGAGAAGCAGGCTCCATGCACCGGGAGCCCGATGCGGGATTCGATCCCGGGTCTCCAGGATCATGTCCTGGGCCAAAGGCAGGCGCCAAACCGCTGCACCACCCAGGGATCCCTAAAATCATATAATTTTGAAGTGCTTTAATATAGTATGTTTTTCAGAAAATAGACTAGTTCCTCATTTTGTTTTGCTTTGAAAATCGAGAAAATACCCCCAAGTTAGAAAGAAGTATACCCTTGCTATTTTTTTGATGTGTATTCTGAGATAAAGCATTTGTAAATTCCTAGTTAAATATAATCCTGTGATCCACTAACATTTAAAAATGATAAATATAGGGTTATAGTATTAATAATATTTGTGGTTAATAAGATGATATGCTGTAATTTTATTTACTTGAAATAATCAGTTAAATTTAGGAAACAAATATACCACGCATTTTGGTTACCATAACAACTTAGGTGAAAAATTGAAGAACAGATGTTATATCAACCTGTTGATGTTTAATGGTATGACAGTTTTAAAATTACACTTAACACTGTTCAGATTTTAAATTTATGTATAACATAAGTTGTCCTTGAAAGAAATCCCTTATTTAACTTTCTTTCTATAAAGATTGTTATAAAATATGGATGAATAGATGTGAATAAAGGAAATGGTATGATAACCTAGGATAGAGATTTACTTGAAAGATTTATTTTACAACCGAAAGCATCTAGACTGAATTTTTCTGTTTCTCATTGCCTTACTCTCTGCCATCTTTTTCTTGGTTGGGGGAAGGAGATAGAGAATGATAGAATGTATAAGAAAAACATTTAATTTGGCCTTACTGTTCCTTAGGGTTATGTTATAATAATTTTTAATAGGATTTATTTTTAATAACTCTTAGAACTTTCAATGTTAGCCTTATTTGTAAACTGGTGTTTAAATTTTGATGTTCAAATTTACTGCATTCAGTTTTTATAGATACTGGCAGGCTGTAAATGCATTCATTTTAATCTCATTTTATCTTGAATTCTTTAAACTTTCAGGAAGCTAGAGGTTGAACTCTTGTAAATCATTCTTATGCATTTATAATTGGACAAAGTAAATGCATAAATCATTAATATCATACATCTCATGAGTAGAAAATAGGAGTGTTTAACATTGAAGTGAAATGTCGTTGTTGGCCAGTGTACACAAACATACACTGTTCACCTTACAGAATTTCATTTTGTCTGACATGGAGAGTGTTGAGGAAAAGGCAAATATCTTAGCAGCTACTGTAATTGAATTGGCCTCTGAATCATATAAAGCCAGGAAGCCTGACAGTAACATTGTCTAAAACCTTAAAAAAATATTATGGTGCATGTGATGTGTATCTACTTGAGGCTGAAGTGAATGGGCTATTAGAAAAAAAATGCTTTTAGGGGGAAAAAGTATGATATTTTTAGAAAAATGTGTTAAAAAATAGAGGTGATTTTTTTTTTTCTCTTGAAATGACTTGTTTTCTACTTTCAAAGGAAGCTTTTAATCTAATTATAAAGCTTCTCTGGCCATTAATTTTTTTCTCCTCTTTTCTTTTTTAAAACCTAATTAATATGGTTTATTTTTTATGAATAAGTAATTGCTGTTTTACTTGATATTTAGTGCCTAGAAGAATCCTGATGTGTACTATCAGTTGTTTTTATAAATACTTCATTTGTTATTGGGAATAAATACAGCCATTTCATAATATATCATTCTCCTATGCCAGGAGTGGTTGATTATAAGATTTATTTGAAAACTTCTTATTTATCATTCAAGAGGAAAATTGACCTGTGTCAAGGTGGCCTTAATTTTAAAATGTTTATATTTATTAAAATTTTTCATTATTTATAATTAATTTTAGACCACTTCAAAAACTAGTCAGACTCCAATATCCATTGCAGTTTATGAAAGGAACTGAAATATATTAGAAGGCAAATTTTTTTTTAAGATTTTAATTATTTATTCATGAAAGACACAGAGAGGCAGAGACATAAGCAGAAGGAGTAACAGGCTTCCCTCAGAGAGCCCAATGCAAGATTTGATCCCTAAACCCCCAGATCACTCCCTGAGCTGAAGGCAGATGCTCAACCACTGAGCCACCCAAGTGTTCCCGAAAAAAAATTTTTAAAGTAAAATCATGACTTACACAAAAATAAGATGAACAAAATCTGAGATTTTCTTTACCTATTAATCCTGAGACAGCCAGTAATATGTTACAGCCAGCCAGCTCACAGGAGAATTTCAGAACCATAGGTATATAGACAATCAGGAATGATGAACCAGCTTTACAGATAGATGCAAAACTGATGTATTCATGAGGCAATGATCAATTGCATTCCACCAGACAGTTCACTTACATTTCTATAGACAAGTATTATTTGCATTGTTATTAGTTTTCTACAACTTATGGAGTTGTAAAACCGCTCTAAGGCCTTGAAAGGCAGAGGTGACACTTGATAGGATATCCAGTGATCTTTTTTGCCCATTTCAAAGTCTTTTACAGTTTCTTCTGTTTTTATTTTCTTTTGTCATCCATTTGCTTTTAAGTAAAGACATTAAATCAAATCATCCTGACAGGCCAATACATAAACAGAAGTTTTTGTTTTGTTATTTGTAAGTAGCCACATAATGATTATCCTGGCTGTATTACTATTCTGTCTCTTAAAGTAACAACCTACTATTCTCATTCATTTCTGTTAAGTTTGTTTCTGTTGAGTTTTTGATTGAGGTTATTGATGCATTTTAAAATCCTGGGCTTTTTTAAAAAAAGTACATGCTTGCCTACAGAAATTAAGGGAGAGAGCTTGAAGTGCAGTATAAAGAGATTGGTTTCATTTTTCAGGATGTTGGGGAGAAAACAATTTTATCTACCCTTCAAAGATTCTTCTGGCTGGTCTAAATTAAATTGACATGAGATAGACTAACAGGAGAAAAACAGGTTTAATTTTGTACATATGGAAACCCCACATTCATGAGATATTCAAAGACAGGTAAAATGAAGTACATATGCCATTCTGAGCTAAGGAATGGGATAAGCACCCTGGGCTTCAAAGGGGAGGAGAGCAATTCACAGGGCAGTTAGAAGAGCAGATGTTTGGTAATGAGATGTTTGCCCTGCCATATAGATGGGTCACTCAGATAAAATTTATTTCTGATAATAACTCTTACTCTGGGAAACACCCCCAATTTATATTCTTTTAGGTAGTTAAGAGAGGAGCAGAATCTTCTCTTGAGCCCACAGGGGTTGTTGAATGCCTTCAACTCAAAATAGTCCACACACTAAAATGGCACATTTTAGGGAGACTTTTTCTGCACCCCTTCAAGGAAAAACATTTAAACCTCTCATGAGTTATTTCAAACTCAAGATGTAGATGTAAAATCAAGAATGAAGTCACAGAAATGAAGAAATGACAGGTGAATGGAGGATAGAGAGGAAAAACATCTTTAAAAATTTTTTTATTATAAATCTTAAAAACACATGTAAAGATAGAGAATAATTTGAATAATTAATGAATCTCCATTTTCCCCTTACCTTTGTTAGTATCAGTCTTTTTATACTTTTACTTCATTTGAATCTTCTTATTTTTTCCCGTTAGTATTTTAATGTAAATGCTTGACATGATGCTTTCTCCCCAATTACTCCAAAATACATTTTAGAAAGTAGTATCATTTTCATCCACAATTATACTATTATCATTCTTAAGAGAATTTGTAGTAATTCCTTATTAAAAATATCCTGTCCATATGCAAAATTTTTGTCTCAAAATACAGTTTTACCATTGGTTTATTCAAATTCAAATCCACCAAATCCATGTGTTACATTTGGTTGTTTTGTCCCTTACATCTCTTTGACTTCAGAACAGTGCCCCCCTCCCTTTTGTTTTGTTTTTAAACATACCATTGATTTGTTGAATAAATCTAGTTTCAACATTCTTTATTTATGTGATTACTTTTTTGTGATATCGTTTAACTGCTGTTAAAAAACAAAGTTCAAATGAGTAAATTTAAAGACCAGATTGGCTTTATTCAGTGATTTGTGAATTAGGCAGCAGCTGGTCTAGCAATAGAAAGGAGCTCCAAATAACTGAACAAAATGGGAGACTTCTATAAGCAGAAGAGGACAGGGACAAGGAAAGAGGGGTTACCCATATTTATTTGGGGGTTGAAAGGGATCTACTGGAAGATTACCTCACTAAATGCTGACTGGGAAATTCTAGATTTACTGGTTTAAGATTCCATTTCTGGAAGAGGTTCAAACTGCAGTTAGGTTAGCTATTAAGTCTTGGTTTGCTAATGTGGGGCTTACCACAAATGAGTCTGTTTTGGGCCTGTTGCTCCTCTCTCTTCTTTTTTTAACACTTGTTTCTCTGTATACCTGTAAACAGAAGTTAAATTTTCGCAAGAATATTTTATAGGCAGTGCAGCTATGCTTTATATTGTTTCACATCAGGATTCTTTTAATTTGGCTACTCCACATTTAATGATGCTACATTTACCTAGGGGTTTGGATGGTGATAGCCTGGTCCTTCTCTTGTCAACATGATTTTCCCTTGTATAGCCAGCAAGTGATTGTAGGTTAATGATTTAGCGCTCTGTAAATATCCAGTTTTTCAGCAACCTGAGAAGTTTTTTTGATTGAGGGGAACTGTCATTGTCCTCTGTCTCAAAAGGCTAACCTACAGGTGTGTCTTCAGGAGGAATCTATGTAGAAAAAGAAAGAAGGGAATCAGAACAGCCAAATCAAATATAATGGAAGAAAAGATGTTACAGCCACATTTTTCTCCTATTCAAGAATAGATTTAAGAAATAGATAAGAGATTTAAAAAAATAAGAATGATAGTGAGTACATAAAGGTTGAAAAGAAAGATGATTGTAGGTTATTGTATTTAAAAGATATTTTGTGTGAGTGTCCTTAACTAATAATACCACAAGGACCCTCATCTAAACTAAATCTAAGAATAACAACAAAAAGCCTCTGAAATGCCCATTTCCTTCCTGTAAGGTAAGCTTCAAAGAGTAGAAAAATCTAAAACAAAAACAAAAACAAATTTCAGGTATAATTTAAAAGTTTTCCTGCTTAGGAGAGGATAGCCTAGGTGCCCCCTGAAGCTGGCATGAGAAGGCTGATTTAACTACATTGAAAGTGACAGAAGAAGAAAGAATGACTTCTAAGATACATCCGTTCTGGAAAATTGCTAAACTTTGTGAATACAACAAACAAGCTGTAAAACTTTCAGTGAAGGCTGTAAAGAGCAGAACTGATGCCCCAAGCAAAGGTTCGTTGATGCTAGATATAAAGGAACATAGCACAACCAAATTAAAACACCCAAAGCTAAAAAATAAGTCTAAAAAAATGAAGGAACACTGAAAAGACACAGGAAATCAAGCTACATAAAACTGTGGAAAAGACGACCAATACCTTCATTTATGTCTTAATTTCTTTGTGTTTTCTATAACACATCTCATTTAGATGTGTTATAGATTTAGATAACATTTCTTAAAATGGACTATTAGAACCCCAGAGCATCATGCCTGAGATGCCCTGAAATGACAGTGCCTAGACATTTAAATTGTCAAGTGTTTAATCTTCATCACAAAGATAAGATTTTATAAGTTGCCAAGTATAAAGAGAAAATATAGTCACATATGAGTAAGAATGACTTTACATCTTACCTTTTAGACTTTGGAGAAGTCTAAGCATTTACGGGAAAAGAAATAAAGCCAAAAAAAATAGTGGCAGTAATACACTTTGGTATGCTATCTAGCCAAACCAACTTTTCCTTCTTTAAGATAGAAGATCCCTTAATACATGGAACACATAAAACAGTGAAGTACTTAGTAGCTAGCAATTCTCTTTGCAGAATCTATGATAATAAAAAATAGATAGAATTTATAGTTTAATCTGTTTACAAATGATTATGATTCTAGCTTGCCCCGGGCTATTCTTAGAAAACCACAGATAGAGTAAGTAGGTAATAAAGAATTGAGTTGAAAGTATGGAAAAATAAGATTCAACTGACACAAAAAACTAAATGCTATGAAAAAGATGTATTTTTTTCCCCAAATGTACATACATCTTCAGAAAAATACTGGTCTTAAATTGGACAAAAATACATATACTTAATATGAAAATATTATGGTTCAAATTATCAGAACATAGTACATTAAAATTAATATAACAAAAATTAAAATATGGTCACCCACATGAAAATTAAAATAAAATTCTTGTGTGTATAAGACAAGAAAGAAATGCATAGACAAGAAGAGCATGCCCTAGAATAAAAGAAAATTGTAATGGTTGTAGTTATATTTTCATGGATTGCTGTCAAACCTATATGTAAAGAAAAAAATTATCAATTTAAATGTCTGTATTAGTAAAAGGTAAAAAGAGAAAGGAAATCAAGAAATATAGTGTACCTCAGACAGCGAAAATAAAATTAAGCAGAAATAAACAAAATTATAATAGTTGATTGTTTCAGAAATTTGTCAAAGTGAAAATTACTGAATCAGTTAGTTAGACAAAGAGGATCAGGAGAAGAGCTACGATAATTAACATACAGGAAAACCAAAATACTTGAGAGAATGTTATTTTTAGGTAGATGATGTTAATTAATGGCTCAGGTCAAAATCAGAAGTAATTAAAGTGTATGCATGCATGAGCATGTATGTGTGAGAGAGAACTGCCAGAGTGGATATAGCTAGAAGTAGAAATTGTAACTAGAATGTACCTCCTCAAATTAATTTTTGAAGAAAGAGGTAAGGTATAATTAAATCAAATAAATAAAAACAACTGTATCAGAAACCCAGAGTCATAACAAATTAGCAAAGAAAAGAGCACCTGGCCCTGAAGGGGATTTACTTTGGAGAATTTTTGAAAGTTTAAAGAACAGTTATTCAGTGAATAATTAACTCTAGCTTCAAAATATAGAAAGGGGCATTGTTAATTATCTGATTCATTTTATGAACATTTTGTTTTGACAAATTGATAAAAATACCACCTTTAAAAGAATTTATGGACTGGGGTCATTAACCAAACAGTACAGTACTAGGTGACAATAATTATTTACTTGGAGCAAGTAAATTATCCTCAAATACATGGGTAGCATAATAAAAGCAGTGCTGTTAACACAGAGGAAGGAACTCAGGACTCATTTTTTATTCCTTCTCTGTATCCTGTCCACGAGAAGATCTTGTCTACTGCCCCTTCTCCATCACCATCATCCCTTACCTGGATTGACTGCAGTCATATCCTATTTTAATCTTTTCCATTTTCCACCTCATCCCCCAACAGCCTGTTTGCAGTACAGTAGCCAGAATGATCTTTTAAATGTCATTTCCCTGCATAAAACCTTTTAGCAGCATCTCTTGAATTTAGAATAAAAATCCCGACTCCTTGCTCAGCCTTTAAGTCAGGTAATTTGGCTGCTGCTTCCTTCTTCAGCTTTTTCACGTGCTGCTCTCCCCCAGATTGTCCTGGATTCCAGTTCTTTCATACTGAGCTTGTTTCCTCCTCACTGCTCCCCTGCTGACTCTGCAGCCTGAAATATTCTTCCCTCAGCTCCTTACACAAACGCCATCTCCCTTCAGAGATTTTCCTTGATGCCCCCAGTTTCAAATAGCCCTTCTTCTGTGCAGTCATTCTCTAACAAAGTTCTCGGTTTTGTCTCTTCACATACTTAACTAAAATGCTCTTGTTGACTTGCTTATTGTCTGACTCCTCCTCTTAAGAATGTAAGGCCCTTACTCACTGCTATATCCTTAGTGCCCTTGACAGTGTCTGAGATGCTTAATGAATATTTGTTACATGATTGCATGATAGGTCATTATAGGCAAGATAACTAAAATAAAATTGGGTTGAAAATAGAAAAATGGGGCAGTGCAGTTGAGTAGCAGTTACATTCCCTCATGGGAGTTTAGCATATAGAAAACTAAGAGTTGATAATGGGAAAAGGATGCTTAAGTAGTATAAAAATAGCAGTGGTCTTGGGAGCTTTGGGTTTTAATTCTGACCTGCCTACCTAATTTTGCAGAAGTTATCTAATCCAACCTTCAGGTTCTTCATCTGTAAAATTGCAATAACGTTATCTCTTGGCTGATGTACGTACTTGAGTGTGTGTGGGGGTAAGGTCCTGCTTCCTTCCCTCTTTCCTTCCCTCCCTCTCTTATAAGGCACTTCAATAATAAACATACTCCATTGGGACCAAGATTTCAAAAGTGCTTCATACCATAGCACCAGTTGAAATAACGTAAGTAAAATACCTGGCACAGTTCAGGGCACATAGGAGGTGAACAGTATGGTAGTTTCTTTCACCTCTAGTGGGAATCTGTAGGCTAACCGATTCTGTAGTTAACTCCAGTCTTCCTTGGGATTCTTAGAATTGTGTGTGTGTGTGTGCGTGTGTGTGTATTTTTTAAGATTTTATTTATTTATTCATGAAAGAGAGAGAGAGAGAGAGGCAGAGACATTAGGCAGAAGGAGAAGCAGACTCTTCATGGGGAGCCTGATATGGGACTCAATCCCAGAACACTGGGATCACGACCTGAGCCAAAGAGGGACAGACGCTCAATCACTGAGCCACCCAGGTGTCCCAGAACTGTATATTTTTATTATTAGAGTACATTCTTGCTTTCTCTTAGACTCTCAACTCTTGAGAGTGTCTTCCCTATGACGTTTATCATAATGATTTATTCATAGCTTGTGTTCTATAGGTGTTTCTTTAAAATTCAGCATGCGTTTATTAAGTGCCTGTTATGTGCAGTGCATAAAGTTAAATGCAGAAAACAAAGTAAAGGCAATGGAAGGGCATATCCTTCTAGTTGTGTATAGTGGGAAAATATTGCTCACTTTTAAAAGAGATATTTAATAAATGTATTTAATAAGACAGATTTGAATTTATAAAAATAAAATATGTTGACACCCTGAAATTTGGTAAAATAAATGTGGAAAAAAAGGAAAGTAAGAAATAAAAATATTTCACCAACATAGGTGATAAAATCTTACTATGCAAAATAGATGAAGATTTGATAGAAATGTGTGTGGTTTGTAATAGGGTTTTGTTAGATGGAGGAGAGAAAT
Source organism: Nyctereutes procyonoides (assembly GCF_905146905.1). Taxonomy (NCBI): domain Eukaryota; kingdom Metazoa; phylum Chordata; class Mammalia; order Carnivora; family Canidae; genus Nyctereutes; species Nyctereutes procyonoides. The sequence goes on along the minus strand of NW_026575140.1, from coordinate 38,382,490 downwards.
CACACATGTAGAAATATTAAGAGAAAAACCTTTATGAAAAATAAAGAAAAATACATAGTTTTTCTAGCAATTAAGCATAGCTTATACATCTCAAAAGGACATTTATTTAGTAAAAAATGTATTTAAGAAACAAAATATGGTGCAAAAAAACTAGTACAAAAGCATTGTATAAAAGCATCAAAAGCAAAAACAACAGAAGTGGGTTTTAATCCCTTTTTTTCTAAGCCCTTTCACTTTTATGCCCTTCTTAATTTTTTTTTATTAGACTATTTTTAAGAGCAGTTTTAGGTTCACAGCAAAATTTCATGAGGTACAGGAGAGATCTCCCATATACTCCTTGCCTCTGCTAGGTTCCCCCACTATCAAAGTCCTGTACCAGAGTGGTACATTTATTACAAAAGATGAATCTACACTGACCCATCTTTAGGACCCAAAGTCCATTTATATGAGGGTTCACTCTTGGTGTATATTCTGTGGGTTGTGACAAATACAATGACTTGTATTCACCATTACAGTGTCACACAGTAGTTTCATTGCTCTAAAAATACCCTCTCTCCCTGCTCAGCCTTGACAACCATGGGTCTTTTTAGTATCTCCATAGTTTGCCTTTTCCAAAATGTTACGTGTGTAGCAGGAATCATATGTTATATAGCCTTTTTAGATAGATTTTTTTTTGGCTTAAAAAATTTAAGTTTCCTTCCTGAGTTTTCATGGCTTGATAGATCATTCCTCCTTAGTGCTCAGTAATATTCCACTATGTAGATGTAATACAGATTATTATTTCTCCATTCACCTACTGAAGGACATTTGGTTTCTCCAAGTTTGGGCAGTTATGAATAAAGCTGCAATAAACATTTGCCAAGCAATTTTTTGTTCCCTGCCAGTCACTTAACCTCTTTGGGGTTCAGTTTCCTCAATCTGTAAACTGTACATGATGATTTCTAAGGATTCTGAGGTTTGAGATGATATAGTTATCTGGATAAAAATCATGAAATATTATGTTATACTGATTATGAATAACTTTTGTAGGCCTTTATGCTGAAAACATTATAAGTTGGCAAAGCCTTCCTGGTAGAAAGCAATCTGGTCCTGTATAAACTAAAATTATACTCTGTTCCGATCATTCTGTTTTGGGGGTATACTTCAAGTAAACCCAAATGGAGGTTATAAAATAACATTTTTTTCTTTAAGCAAAGATTTTCATAGAGTAATTTATTATTTATTTTTAAATATTGTATTTATTTAGAAAGAGAATGCATGCATGTGCATACAAGTAGGGGGGAGGGATACAAGAAGAGGGTGAAGCCAACTTCCCACTGAGCAGGGAGCCCTATGCAGGGCTTGATCTCAGGACCTGAGATCCTGACCTGAGCTTAGGCAGCTGCTTAACCGACTGAGCTACCCAGGCACCCCCATAGGGTAATTTATTAAACAAAACAAAACAAAAAAACCTATGGAAACAATTCAAGTACCCTGTAATGGGGAAATGCAGGGTAATTGTGTGAGGGCAGGGACCATGACTATTCAGACTGAAGTGTGCTTAGCACCTCACTCAGTGTGGTGTTCCAAATATTGGCTGAATGTGAAAATGCTGAAAAAGAACTTAGGGGAGAGAGAAGACCTTTCACTGAATATAAAAGATTAGATGGCATTCTGCTTTTCCTTTGATTTGCTGCTTCGCCTCTCTCATGGCTTCACTCAGCTGTTACCAGCTCTTACCTGCTGGACTCCATACTTGCTCCTTTACTGACCCCAGTGAATGTCTTAGGCATGTGATATAGCAGCCATAATGTAGTGGCTTCTCACTTGGAAAAGGACATCACCGTGGTTGGAAAGGAGTAGACCGTGTGCCCCCATTTTGCCAGGACAGTCTCAGTCTGTGCTTGATGTCTCACTGCAAATCGTAATAGCATCTTCCACTCTTACAGGTGGCTGGGTTCAGACAGCAGGGCGCCATTTAGCTAAGGGTCTGCCTTTTTGTTGTGAAACATTTGCTTGATTTTTCAGTTCAGTTTACGTTAATAAAAAAATTTTTTTTTAATGCTCAGTGTATGATTGTGAGATACAAAGAAAATTCAGATAAGGCCCAGTCACCACAGAATTTCACTTTAATGCTTTTTCCTCTTTAGTTTATTTTGGTAACTCATAGCCTCCTTTGGAATCAGAAGTGTTCCTAGGTCCAAGCTTCTGCCCTGGCCTCATCAATTTTTTTTGGTTTGCCTCTGGCTTCATGCCTTTCTCTCCCTTGGAACTTAAAGGAATACTCTTTTAAGAACCTGTGCTCCTACCACGTGGCACTCTGGGTGTTTGGGATGATGGAATTCCTCACTCAAACCCTTTTGAGCTTGCTTCTAGGCTCTCTTCCCTTGGATACATGTACACAAGACCCCTCACAGTGCCTGCTAAACCAGGGATGGGAGGAGAAGGGAATGGATGGCAGGTCAGTGGCAGGAGGATGGCCAGGCTCCCTGCAACCTTACACGTTGCAGAATTCAACCCTGCTTTTCAGGGTTACTTTCAATGTATATTCTTCAAAGTAGGAGAATAGAACATATTTTTTGTAGTAGTTTATTAGCTTGATTTACCGCTTTCAATATTTAAGCATGATATTTGAATGTCCAGTTACATTCTTGCCATGAATCCCACAGATACCAGGGGCAGGCCCACTCATAGTAAAACCTAGAATCCTTACCATGACACATGAGATCATACATAATCTGCTCTTGCCCCTACCCTGCTCATTGCAGCTGCGCTGGCTTCCTCATTGTTCCAGAACAGTCCAGGCATGTTCCCATCTCAGATCTTCACACTTCCTGCTGCTGCCTCTTGGAATGCTCTTCTTCCAAGTACCCATGTGACCTCTTCCCTCATGTCCTTCAGGTCTCCCTCCCTCCTCGCTGCACCACCCCTACAAGCAGCACCCCCTCCCCACTGCCATCATTATTTTATCAGTGAAACCTCACCGGGCTAATCTTTCCAAAATTTTACTATCCCCCAAATACTGACTGTTTCCTTCCCTGCTTTACTTACTTCCCTTAACATGCATCACTATAAAAAGTTAGAATAAAAAGCTAAACTAGGTCCCTCCCCTAAATATCTTTCTTTTAACCCCCATTAGATATAAAATGTTTTTTCCTTAAAAATTTTCTATTTTAGAAAAAAAATTTCTATTTTAGTTTTTATGTCTTTTTTGGTATATTTTTTTATTGTAGTTCGATTTGCCAATATATAGTATAACACCCAAGTGCTCATCCCATCAAGTGCTGCCCTCAGTGCCCATCACCCAGTCACCCCATTCCCCTGCCCACCTCCCCTTCACTACCCCTTGTTTGTTTCCCAGAGTTAGGAGCCTCTCATGTTGTCACCCTCTCTGATATTTCCCACTCATTTTCTCTCCTTTCCCCTATAATCCCTTTCACTATTTTTTATATTCCCTGTATGAATGAAACCAGAGTTTTTATGTCTTAAGGTCATTTATGTATCCACTTTAAAGAATCACATAGATCTCCAAGTCTAGTTATTTAAAGCTGCAGTTCCTATACCTTGCCCTAAATTTTTTAAGGGTAACCATTTTCAGCTCTCTTAAATGATACTTTTGGTATTTCCCACCATAACTATATAACAAACATATTGCTACTTCCTAACTTTTCAGTTTTAGGCATTACCAGTTTACTTACTCTGTAGGGGATGAGAACTAAGCTTCCCCATGCACATACACACATGGTCAGCTGTCAGCTTTCCCTCTTCCCAGTATTTAGTTGTGATTTTGGATAGGTCAAGCTTCGGTGTTTTTAAAACTGTTAAATGCCCCTCACAGCTGAGCCATGTTGTATACTGTGACTACTTTTCCTATAGTATTTTATTTTTCCTGGAATTAAAAACTATCATTATTTTGATTTGTTTACTTTCCTAGGTTACTAGCATCAGTGCTCCCTCGACTGCCCTAGTTATGTGTATCTTCTTTGAGTATGTTCACATTTCTACATGCATTGTTTTCTTTTCTGAGTCTTCAGCTCTTTTAAAATCTGGATAGATGTTCTTACGATCAGGCCTAGCTTGACTAAAATCATAGACACACAAGAAGTCTTGTTTATTCCTTTTTTTTTTTTATAAATTAATTTTTATTGGTGTTCAATTTACCAACATACAGAATAACACCCAGTGCTCATCCCGTCAAGTGTCCCCCTCCGTGCCCGTCACCCATTCACCCCCACCCCCGCCCTCCTCCCCTTCCACCACCCCTAGTTCATTTCCCAGAGTTAGAAGTCTTTATGTTCTGTGTCCCTTTCTGATATCTCCCACACATTTCTTCTCCCTTCCCTTATATTCCCCTTCACTATTATTCATATTCCCCAAATGAGTGAGAACATACACTGTTTGTCCTTCTCCGATTGACTTACTTCACTCAGCATAATACCCTCCAGTTCCATCCACGTTGAAGCAAATGGTGGGTATTTGTCGTTTCTAATGGCTGAGTAATATTCCAGTGTATACATAAACCACATCTTCTTTATCCATTCATCTTTCAGTGGGCACCGAGGCTCCTTCCACAGTTTGGCTATTGTGGACATGGCTGCTAGAAACATCGGGGTGCAGGTGCCCCGGCGTTTCATTGCATCTGAATCTTCGGGGTAAATCCCTAACAGTGCAATTGCTGGGTCATAGGGCAGGTCTATTTTTAATTCTTTGAGGAACCTCCACACAGTTTTCCAGAGTGGCTGCACCAGTTCACATTCCCACCAACAGTGTAAGAGGGTTCCCTTTTCTCCACATCCTCTCCAACATTTGTTGTTTCCTGCCTTATTAATTTTCCCCATTCTCACTGGTGTGAAGTGGGATCTCATTGTGGTTTTGATTTGTATTTCCCTGATGGCAAGTGATGCAGAGCATTTTCTCATGTGCATGTTGGCCATGTCTATGTCTTCCTCTGTGAGATTTCTCTTCATGTCTTTTGCCCATTTCATGATTGGATTGTTTGTTTCTTTGCTGTTGAGTTTATTACAATAGGACATCGGTCAGTCACTTCAGATATTCATTACTGTGTGAACAAGTAATGAAAATGTGACTATGTTTCTTGAGTTTCTGTATGGTTCTCTTTCATGTATTGTAATTAAGACACCTTTTATTCCAAAAAATACAGAATGTTTTCTTATATTTCATTGTATTACAAAGAACATATTAAGAATTACTGGAAAAATTTTAATAAATTTATGTATGTATATTTTTGTATTATTTCTAGGCTCTTAAAATTAGAGAGATCTGTAATTGCCCACCACTTTCGGGACCAGACCCTCGATTACTATTCAAACTCAGCATGAAGCATTTTCTGGAAGAATCGGAGAAAGAAAACCTAAAAATCACTGCTGAGAAACAGAAAATGGATACTCTTACCATTCAACAACAGAAGCAAATACCTTTAACATACATAGTTGAGAAAAGAACTGGCAGTTGAATTAAAATTTATGAGACATGGGATATATGAAGAATGTATCAGCCCTTACCATTTTTATGTTACTTTTTAAAAAATGATGTTTGAGATAAAAAAATGTATATTCAGGGTCAAATCATGTATATTACAAGTATTATCTAAATTCTTCAAGGTATTTTCATGAAATATTGATGTATTTTAATCTATTTTAAAATATCTTCAATGAGGAAAATGTCACAGAATAAATTTATATTCCACATTTTACTCTGTCTCATACTTGCTTTTCATTTGGAAGGCAGACCTCTAGTGGATGAAAAATCAGAATGTGCAGTAATTCCTAATGTAGAGAGAGTTCTGGCCGAGCCTAAACTGGGATTCAGAGTCTGGGTGGTTATGATGAACTGGGAAACTGACCATCTGAAGCATCCGTTTGCAGAAATTGACTTGCACTGGGATAGGATTATGTGGAATAGGGGACCTTGGGATGGAGAATTTCCTGGCCCTCGCTTATGGACTCTGAGGGGAAAAGGGCTATCTAGGCAGAAGCTAAACTGTTTCCACAGGAGGGAAAAGTAGTGACCTTTGTGGTCCAAGTGACAGAGTGAGAAACAAAATGGCAAGAGAGGGTCACTTCCTTGCAAACATAGTGTGCCGCTGACAGTCCAAAGTCCTAACAGAAAGTTGTATCATCTTGGCTCCTTTACAATAGTATGATTTGGGAATCTCAGGGGTTCTCAGAGAAGCCAGTGACCCCGTTCTCATTGAGGGAATACCCAGGAGGGGCAGGAGAAGGTGCAGCCCCCAAGTTGATCTCCCTGGGCAGCAGACATCACCTAAAGGCTGGAAGAAGATGGGGCAGGGAGTACAAGGCACAGCCCTAGCAGTGCTCAGAAATTACTGTTACAGAAGTCTGGAAATAAGTTTCTAAAATGTATTATTATTTGTATAAAATTATCTGTACTCCCAAACTGGTGAAGTCTAGTGATGTTAAGTTTCTATTCACAAGAGGGACATTATTCTTGAAACACGTTATATTAAGTAGTTTGTTGGAGAATTAAAAGGGAAAGAAACTATCTTTTATTGACTGTGTACTATGAGCTGGGACCCATGAAGGAGGTTGCAGCGGTTTCCTTTCATGGTGAGAACCAGGCTTGGAGAGGTTATGTAGTATACCCGGTGCCTCTCACCTAGAAAGAGCAAACCTAGATCTATCTGACTGCACATCTGTCCATCTTCACAACTCGCAGGTACCTAAAGCTAAGCTATCAGAGAAACAGGCACCATCTCCAGGTGTGTGTTAGCTTTCTCATGTGTGGCTTCAGTCAGGTAAAAATCTAATTATAAAATCAGGATCACTTCCCTGCATGATGTCATTTCAGGTGTTCCTTTTCAGACCCTTCTACCAAAAACTGTACATGAAGAGCCTGGGTGAGGCAGGTTAGCAGATAAGAACCTCTCCCTCTGCCTGTAGAAGCTGGTGACTCCTCATTTGGGATGTGTCCTGACACATTTCCTTAGACAAAATAGGTACCTAGCTGTTAAGAGAATTTCAGGGGCTCTTTAAATTTTTTCAGGCTTACCAGAGATTGCTGGTAAGGAATGTCTTGATCTGTACACAAGACAACACTTGCAAGGAGGAGATTCAGATTAACTGTTCTGGTCGTTGTTCACACTCTGACCATGATTGCAGTTCTGTCAGAGGCTCTCCATAACATGTAAAGTCATTTGGAGAATGTCACCTAGAGGTAAACAGTAAAACACACCGTTAGATTTCCCTGTAGATTTCCTAAGAAAATAGTGTAGTGGAGGCCCTGGTCTATTTTTCCTTCCATCCCATTATCACATCTAATTGTACTGTTCAAACTTTCCAGGAAACATATACAAGTTGACAGAGCACAAAATATATAGAGAGAATACCTTATAGGGCATATAAAAAAGATATTTTTTTTAACCCATGGGATCAATAAATGTAAAAGAAATGTTACATTTCAGCTCAGGGTTTTAGGAGAACTTAAATAGCAGTTGAAATGTAATATGTATAACGCATACTCTAAGTTGTATATGGAAAAGACCTAAGTTCTGCATTTAGTTGCATACCATACTGTCAGGGCTTTTCATATACCCAGAGGATTTAGGTGTCATTGGCTAGTTGCTCAGTTGTTAGGAGCATGATGCCAATAAATACAGGGCACAAATTCAATCTAATCTCTCTAGAACCTGGGCAGTTGTACAACTGTCCTCAGAAACCAAACTGAAAGAACAATATATATATTTACTGCTATATTGCTAATACCTAATAATTTTTGGTGCACTGTGGGTATTCAATTAGTATTTTACTGATACTGTACACTCAACATCATCTGGTCAAAGAATAGTGAAAAACAAGAAAAAAGAAAAAGAAAAAAAAGAATAAAAAAAGAAAGAAGAAAGAAAGAAAAGAAGAGAAAAGAAAGGAAGGAAAACACACCTTATGAAATCTGTCTCTTTGTAGCCATGAGACCCTGAGCAAAACATTTCACCTCTGACCCTCACTTATTCATTTGTAAATGGGGATAAGAAATCTTACCTCATAGACTGAAATGATGAAGGCAAATGATGTACTGAAAGCATTTAGCATAATGTGTAGAGCTCCAAACAATAAAAATATCCATGATTTATTGAATGCTTATTTTGTACCAAGCACGGTGCTAAGCATTTTTCAAACACTGTTGAACCTCACTGCAGCCCTATTTGTGATAGGTAGTCTATTACCCCCCATTATACTCCAGGAATCTGAAGTTTAGAGGGTTAATGAAATTTGTTCATTGTTACTCGATGTATTTAAGATTATTTTACTTCCAAGAACAGGAAAAAAAAAAAACACAACCCTCAAACTCAAGAAAATGTATTGCCTTACCTAACAAAAAAGCCCAGAAGTACACTAGCTTTGGACATGATTTAGTCCAAAGGATCATGATATCAGAGCAATGGTTCTTTTCCTCTGCAATTTTTCTCAGCTCTGGCTTCACTCTTCTCTGCTGATGTCAAGATAGCTGTGCAGCTGCCAGAGTTACATGCTTCATTCACATCCCGTTGAGAAGAGTGGCTCACCTTGCAAATACTGACACAGAACCCTCAATACTAACTGCACCCTCTAAAGAGCAACCCAGAAGCAACCACAGGGGATGGGGTGATCCTGCCTGGCTGGAGCTGAGGATGGTTACAGTCAGTGCCAACATTTATCCTTTTTCAGCAGGCAAAGAAACAAGATCATTCTTTGTAGATTTGGTCCAAAATCATATTTAATCTGAGCAAAAACAATGTAACATAAGTTTTATGTTGACATGGTAGTAAATCTGCATTAGAATATGGGCTTTATCATTTACAACCTGAAGTATCTCCTACCCTCAAAACCACCCTATGAAACCGGAAGGATAAGTGGTGGTATTTACTTAGGAAGGAGAAGACGCAAGCTTGGAAGGATTACGCAAGTTATCCAAGAATGCACCTCAAGTCGATGGCTGGACTGGGATGAGAAGGAAAGGATTCTTGATTTGTGATCCAGTGCTCCTTGAGCAATACCACATTCTTTGGAGAGGGAGGTATTACCTACATTTTTTATCTGGAAGCGCAGAGATACTAAGCAACTGTGTGCCCAGCACTACTCAGCTCATAATGGCAGAACTGAGATTCAAACCCTCATCTTCTGACCCCAAAACCTGTGCTCTTCATCCGGTTACTACCACTTTAGTTGGCAGATCTCATAAAGGAAGTGGCAATGAAAACGGCTCATTTCCCTTCACCCCTCACTTGTGAACCGTAGGGCCAATACCCTCCTTTCTCTTAAAAGCATTCATTTTAATACTCTATGACAGGTGGCAAAAATATTCATTTTAAGAGTATTGATATACATGAGGGATACAATTCCTGTGAATCATCTTATGACATGTTTTTATTAGGGTCTGGAGAGCTCCTTAATCTGTGCTGAGAAATACCTCTCACTTTATTACTGGAAAGAACTATGTCAGTGTAGAGCCCCTAACTTCTAACAGAAAACCAGTAGCCTTCAGAGGTAGGCCAGTGACTCCCAGCCTTTCAATCACCAAGGACTCCTTTTACCTGACCTGACTGCATGGACTTTGACAGCACAGAGTTCTGTCTTGAAGAGGTGGAGTGTCTAGACTCATGACCAGGGTTTCTTGGGGTGCCAGCTGTTTAGGGGTTGAGTTAGTTGGGCATGGGGTGTAAGGCACAGTGTGGTCCTGCCCCCGTGTCTCAGAATTTCTGTGATATCATCAAAGACCAATCAGGACCTCTGACTGTCATGTGATCTCTGGTATTATCAAAATTCCAGCCAAAAGAAAAATTTATGATTTTAATTAGTCTGGGTGGCCTAATTATGTGAGAGAAAATATAAAATTTTTAGTTAGGCTCTTTGAAATATTAAGCATAGCTGGCAGAGTCCCAGTGCCATCAGTGAGGACCACAAGGGCCTGGGACCTCATCCTGGTCAACAGGGATCTAAAGTCAGATTGCTTTTTTTTTTTTTAGACTATAAAAGAAAGTAAAATTGACATGTATTAATTTTGACCAATATATTAAAGTAGAACTATATTTTTGTGGGTTAGGAATAATGGATGATCTACCTAAAGGTCTATATTTAAGGATGTCTTTAAAGTAATTACTGTTTTTGTACAGAAACCAACAAGTTGAATTTTATTTCTTCTGCAACTATTCCTCTGATGCTATAGTAGCCTTGAGAGAATCAAGGACAATATGACTAGTCTTGTTTCTGCAGGGATTGGGGGAGGGGGGAGGACATGAGATAGTAACATCTGCCCTGATTACTTCCCAGGATTATTATGGATTTTGAATATAGTTATGTGTATATACTTTGTACAGTATCCAAACTGCTATACTTCTGCTGGTTCTTATATTCCAGTACTGTTTTAGTCTGGGCTTTAAGATTATTAGCTAGGAGAGATCATTTCCAAAAGGATGGCCATTGGCCTGATCTAGTACAACACAAAATTGAAGATATGTAAGACAAAGGGAAGCCTATTTATGCCATGTTTTGTTTTAGTCTGACTTATGAGTGTGTGTGTGTGTGTGTATTTAACCCAGTTATTCTATTAATCCTATAATGATCTTTGTCTAGAGAGTGTACCTGGTTTCCATCAATTTCTACTTTCTGATGCTTAAGTCAACATCTTCCTGGCCAGTCCACTCTTCAGATGATGGACTGAGAGAATGAGGATTCATGTTTGGCGAGTCCTGCTAAAGACAAGACCCCATATCCTTTCTCTCCCTTTAATCCTCACAGCACCTCTTCAAGGCATGGGTTATTTTACCAGTTAACAGGGAAATGGAGGCTCACAGGACTGTGTAACTTGGCCAAGGTCACACAGATAGCTTAGGAATTCAACTAGGTTTATGATACACAGAAGCTTTTACTGACTTTGACTTGCTTTGTCTCGCACAAAGTAAATGAGAGCAACTGTTAGGGCAATGCAGGAAACATTTATTTGGGGTCCTCCTTTGTTCTAGGGCCCAAATCTTTTCTCTTGCTCCATAATCCCTGACACTTTCCATGGTCTCCCCTCTCAACACCATCTTTCAACGCGTGCAGTGAGCCAACCAGCTGAATGAAACAAGTTCATTACAAGGCACAGAAGCCCTCAGGAATGCAAATCAGCACATAGTAAGTGCTCACTGACAAGTCCAAAGACCGAAAGAAAGAATGAATGGATACATATGAATGAATACAGACAAGTGAGCAATAGGGGTTATCTGAATGCTTGAGGCAGTTTTGGGGTGAACTTTATAAGGCAGTAAGGGGAAAGCCTCACCCATGTGCCAGGGTATATCACCTCCTCCCAGAACCCAGGTTCCCACAAACACTCCATAGCAGGTGCAGAAAAATCCTACCAGGGCAGCCCGGGTGGCTCAGAGGTTTAGTGCTGCCTTCAGCCCAAGGTATTATCCTGGAGACCCAGGATCGAGTCCCACGTCAGGCTCCCTGCATGGAGCCTGCTTCTCCCTCTGCCTCTTTCTCTCTCCTCTCTGTTTCTCATGAATAAATAAATAAAATCTTAAAAAAAAAAAAGAAAAATCCTACCAGTTCTCTATCTTCCACTCACTCATTCACTAACCCTATTCTCTGCTTTATTTATCTTCATAGCACTTATCCCCGTCTGAAATCATAGACTTATTTGACTCAACAACTACCCAAAGTTATTTGGGTCACTAGCTTTGACCTGAGCTGATCACAAATACCCAACTCTTTCTTGTCAAGGGAACTAGTTTAGGAAACCACTGAGCATTTAAGGTCTGAAGATTGGGCTTCGGTGCCTGTCTTCCTTACAAGCTCTATGATGGAATAAGCCACTATGCCTCTCAGAGCCTCTGCTCATCCTCACTGGAATGTCGTGGAGACAGATCATGTCTGCCACATTGCACGGCAAGTTCACCCTCCACCTGGGAGCCACCTGGGGGTTGGAGCTCTGTTGCAGTCATCTTTCTTACTTACTCTTGATCCAAAGCACTGCTCAAGATGCATCTCTTCAATCAATTTAAGAATATAATAGTGGCTAGCATTGCTTTTCAAAGTTGTTGAGCAAACTCTTCACTGTGAGTCTCCCCATTCTATCAAGCAGGCTAATATTCTCCTTAGGCTTGCCCTTAAGAGCTCAGCATCTACAATGAGAGCCAGATGAGGCTGGCTCATTCTAAGTGAATTACTTTATTCTGTAAGACTCAATTTTCTTCCTCTGGAAACTGGAGGTGGTAATAGTTGGGGTTTCATGGTGGTGGGTGGGAGGCCTAAACATATGCCTGGAGCTCAGCCATTTCCTCAGCATGTAGAGGATATGTGCATCAAGAGTACATAGGACCACCTGTGAGGGTCCTCAGGCCACCCAAGATCATCTGCAGCTGGGGTGGAGAGTTTCCAGTACCTTTCTCACCCTGCTGCTTCCTTCTCTGCTGAGGGGTTTCTCTGGCACCTCCTGATTTTGTTCAGCCACCAGCAGGGGCATTTCAGAAGAACAAGGTATTTAATTCCTACAGAATGTCCCACATCCAGGGGATCAGTGTCAGTGGATAAATGTCTCATACTTTGGGATGATTCTAGGGTATGTTCCACAGTTTGCCAGTAGGTGGGACTGGGACCCCCGTTACCCAGAACTTTAACCTGTTCATTGATACATACTCTGTATAAGCTTCTCTTCCTTACCACTCTCTTCATTTACTTCTCCACATGTGCTTCCCTGCGATCGCTACCAAATGACCTGGTGCCCACCTACCCTACCTTAGTGCCTACCTCAGGGCCTGCATTGAAGGGAAACCAAACTGTGAAGGTCACTATCAAACTTGTTATTATTGAATCCCCATAACAATCCCACTTAACGGAGGAGAAACTCAAGTTCAGAGAGGTGAAGTAACTGGCCCATAGTTTCACTGCAAATAGTTCTTTTAAAAAAAAATTATTTATCCATGATAGAGAGAGAGAGAGACAGAGAGAGAGGCAGAGACACAGGCAGAGGGAGAAGCAGTCTCCATACAGGGAGCCCAATTCGGGTATCGATCCTGAGACTCTGGGGGATCACACCCCCCAGCTGAAGGCAGACACTCAACTGCTGAGTCACCCAGGTGTCCCCACTGCAAATAGTTCTAACAATCCCTATCTCTGGGGATTGTTTTGGGGAAGTCAAAAGTCAATTATGAGTTATAAATCGGCCTTGTAAACAGTAGTACTGGCATGAGTTGCTTATTGTCCCTTCATAGTGCTACCTCTTCTAATGGTAGTGACATGGACAGTGATGCTCAGATACCCAGAGTAGCCGTAAACATGCCTAAGTACAATAGCTAATCATCTCTCCTTCAGGCCACACAGTCAATTCCCAGAGCAGCCTCTCAGTTTGAACCTATTATCTGTGATTCATGGGCTCTGGATCTAGAGTGACCCTAATAGCCACCCATGCAGTGGGAGTTTTGACTTGGAAATCATAGTCCAAGCAAAAAGTGGTATTTACACAAATGTGACAGCTCGTCTGGGAGCAGGAGAAGTTTATTTAACAGCCGGAACAGATTGCAGAGTTACCACTCAATGGCCTCGTCCAGAGCACAGAAATCTGTCAGGAGTCAAAATGTGAAGGAAAGGCAGGCTGGGAAGACAAACCAGTCTTGAGGAGCCTGCTTAGCAGCACTCAAACTTATTCTGCAGAGGACATTTGGTTGGATTGTTCTGGAGATGTGGTCACTAGGGCTCAGCAAGATCAAGTTACTGACAATAAGATCAGTAATCAGAGCAATAATAAGAGTCACCATTCATTACTGAGACCTCATACAAACCAGGCCCCAAAAGCACTTGACATATTTATTTGATTCCTGCAACAGTTCTGTGAGGTGGCTATGATTGCCCTGCTTTACATATGAACGAAGAAATCAGAGCCCAGGGAGCTTCAGTGACCTGGTACAGACATCATGGTTTGGACTACCTGAGCTTTTGGGCCCCAGATTAATGCTACCTGGAGGTGTTAGGTGTCAGTACATTGGCTTTTTGGTTGGTTGGTTGGTATATAATGCATGAACATACAGTGTAATGTAGAAAAATATCTTTCAAATCAGATAGACCTTAGATTAATTATTTTACTTTCCAAGGACTAATTTCACTCTTCCCAAATATTTGGTGATATCTGTCTCCCAGAGCACCTGTAAGAAGGCAGTGGGTTTATGCATGCAGTATTTATTTTTCCCTCTCAACTTTGTGGCTTGTAGTCCACTTCCAAAGAGATGTTCATTTTTTTAAAGATTTTATTTATTTATTTATTCATGAGAGACACACAGAGAGATTGAGAGGGAGAGGCAGAGACACAGGCAGAGGGAGAAGCAGGCTCCATGCAGAGCCTGACGTGGGACTCGATCTCAGGTCTCCAGGATCATGCCCTGGGCTGAAGGTGGCACTAAACCGCTGAGCCACCCTGGCTGCCCTCAAAGATGATTTTCAAAGGAAAGTTTGGGACCAAAATCTGAGAGGAGGAGATTCATTTCTTTGAGGCCAGGCCTCAAATTAGGAGATTTTTGTTGTTGTTGTTGTTGTTTTGGTAAGTCAGAGAATGTCAAGAAACAAATATAAGAATATTTTTCAACAAAATCATTTGTTTTCTACTCAAGGTAACATTGGGTATTAATCAGACATTACCTGCTCTGGTTTCTCTGCCCTCTGCTGGTGACATCTCTCTCCTTGAACTATTTCAAAAGTCCCAGCAGAACCAGAAAGCCCTCCTCACCCTAGGCGTCACTGACATACAAAGAGGGCAGACAGAGCTCCCATGGTCAAGCTCAATGACCACGACTGGCCACTGACTTTCTCCCTTGAAGGGAACTGCCTTTCCCTCTTTTTGTTGGTAAGTTATTGATTCAGGCTAATTTTCAAAGTGAGATTTAGGAAAAGTAATAATGATAAATATAAAACAACTAAAAAAGCTAAAAATTAAAATTAAAAGGACAAACCCTGAATCTAAAGATTATGTTGGGACCAAATATTCCAAGGACAGGAGGGAAACACTTCTGGGAGAAGATAGTATGGTGAAGACAGATGACACAGAAATAATTATTTTACTCCTATTAGGACCAAGTTTAATGGTCACACAAGGTATAAACTGCACCCTCCAGGGGGCACCATTCACTGGCATAACAATGTATTTAACACCCAGGATAGTTGTGCAACAAGGCAGCCCTACCTATGACCCCTTTATCCTTTCTGCCAGGGAGCATGATCATCAAGATAGAACATAATTTAACAATGAACTCAAGTTCTTGCTGGGAGAGGAGATGGTCAGAGAGAAGTTGGATACTTTTATTAGCTTTTAGAACAATAAGAGGCAATTGTAATAGTCAACACAGAGTAAAACGTGTCAGAGACTCTACTAAACACTTTGCATATGTTCCCTTTTACCCTCAACTACAATACCGTTGCTGCCCAGCCAATAGCCATTCTTCCTCTTCTTTTCCAGCAAAACTTTGTTCTGTTTAGGTGGCTGTGTCCTGCCCATTTAAGGCAACCAAGGCAACGTTATCCCTCAAAGACAGTGACTGATATAGGAGTTAGGCATGTGACCAGATCTGGTCAATGAGGCATAAAAGAACATGTAATATTTTCCAGAGATGGCAAGTATGTCCCTCCCTATATAAAAGTCTTTTTTTTTTTTTTTTGGTAACTTCTGACTTCTATTTCTGCTTTGCAGGTGCTGTGTTAAGATATGTGTGTTACTGCTGTGGCCTTCTCATGAACCTGAGAATCATGAAGATGCCAACCAAGAACCCTAATATTACCTTGTTGCTGAGCCAACATTGGCACTGCCTCCCTTGAAACTCTTTGTGAGGTGAGATAATTGTCTTTATTGTTTATGCCACTATTAATTGAGTATTCTTTTACTTGCACTCAGAATTCCTGCTGATAAAATATTACTGGTTCCACTTTCCATTTTATGAATTAAATACATTTTGCAAGTTAAATATCAATGTCACAGAGCTAGTAAGTGGCCTGGCTATGCTTTAAGCCATGTCTGCCTGAACCTAAGCTTTTTCTTTCTGCTACTCTTCTGCCTGGAGCCAAGTCTAAGGTCTAGGGAATTACATTCCAGAGCAATGTGCTGGCCTAATCAAATAAGAAGAGCTCTCAACAGTAGACAGCTCCACTGGGTAGGGAGGTCTCTGTCCCTGGAAATGTTCAAGCCAGGATGACCATCTATAAGGGTTGTTGGGGAGGAGAGTCGGGCTCTGAGCACACAAAGTAAGGAAGATGGACTCTCAGTAAGAGGCAAATGTTCCATAAATGTGTTCTGGAATAGAACCAAATGAACCCAAAAACCAGGTGAAAAATAAGTTGCAGCCTTGGCTGACCAGGTTTTCTCTCTGAGGAAGTGGCTTGTTGGGCATTTGTGCTCAAAGAATGGGCATGACAGATAGCTCTGCTCCTGGACCGTGGGGGGTCACGGTGTCATGAGTGGGTGGGTGAGGGGTAAAGCTCAGGTGAGTCTACATCAGAGTCCTAGTTGTGCTGTTCCTTAGCTGTGAACTTCAGCTTCCTCATTTGCTGAACAGGAAGAATGGACTTGGTGTACTTCAGAGGGCCACTATGAGGATTAAAGGAGATGACCATACACTTCCACAAACATTTATTTAGGACCTACTATGTGCTTAGCCTTCTATTGAATCCTGATGTCTGTGTAAGCTGTAAAGAACTTTCCAAATTTAAAATATTAAGTATTCTTCTTTATTTTTAAAATATGTGCAACTTCTCTCTCCTTCGTACCCCACCAAGGGAACAAAAAAAGGACCTCATTCATCTATTTTGAAATAAATTGAGCTCTTATCCAGGAAAATAGAAGAAATGACTCCAACAGACAGAGTTTCCAGCAAGACAAATCCCCCAATGGCCTCTCTCTGCCACCGCTCAATAATGGTGTTTGCTATAAATCAGAGAGCTTCTTTATCAAGTGCCTTGGAAACGCTTGGGACCGATTTAGCCCTAGAGTGAGATTAATCACAAATGCTGCTTTAGAAAGAGTGATGGGTATGAATAAGAAGGTTCAGTGGACATCATTTCGATTTACCCCAATTGCTATAGATAGCTGCAGTTTACAGAACTAGGGTTCTAAGTTTTTAAACATTTCTCAGTTCGAGAAAAAATATTGCATCCAAAAATGATCCCTAACAATGATCTAGAGGGACAGAGGAAGAAACTAATGGTTTTGAAAACACCTACTATGTGTATCAAACGTTATCCTTATATTATCTCTTTTAGTCCCATAACAATTCTGTGAGATAGGTCTGGTTATCCTCATTTTACAGATGAAAAATGTGAGAGACCCATAGCAGTGAGATGACTTGTATAAATGGCAGAAGGAAGAATGAAATGCAGGTCTCTTTGTCTCTAGAACCTTAACACAGAGCCTCTTGGAACCTTAACTGAAGATTCCTGACAGCTGAGCTCTGCGTAGCCACCAAAAAATAAATGGAACTGGGTTACTGAGACTTCTGGCTCCAGCAGTGATGCTTGAAACAGTCCCTTAGGACCCATCTTTAATCACTCTTTCTATGATGGCCTTCTCAAACATTTCATTTTTTCCCCCAGAGGTAGAGGATGAATGAACGAATGAACTAAAGTCTGCCAGACAGAGTAAGAACTTACCTCCTCTCGTTTATTTATAGTATGGCAGTCACACAAAGTGTGGCACCATTCAGAAACCCCCTCCCTGCTTCAAGAAAACCTGTGGAGAACATTGGTGACCAGTGCTCCGGCCGCCATACCACCAGATCCACCATGGACTACCTCAGCCAGTGTCTGAGCACAGCAGGGGTGCCAGGGCTGGGTTGAGCCACTCCTGCCTCACATGAGGATGACTTTTGCTCAGGGGCTTCCTGTTGGCCTTACTGAGTCTCTTAGAACTGTGCTCCAGTCAGAAACTCTTCTGATTCAATCCTCCTTCCTCCCCACTCCCTTTGTACATGTGTCAGACCTTCACGGTGGTCTCAAGGCTCTCCTGCCTACTCCTGCACGCCACCCCCCATCACTCATGTGTTTTTCCAATGACTCTCTTGTACATCTAATGCCGTCTTCATGTCTGCTTCTTGGAGAACTCTAAGGGACAGACTTAGTGATACTATTTCCCCAACTCACTGTTTACTGCCAGGAAACAGATCAATATGGTGATATTGTTATAGAATGGAATACTATAGAGGAGTGAAAGTAAATGAATTAGAGATACAGGTATCAACATGGAGACAGCTCAAAAATATAATGTTGAGCAAAAACCAAAAAATGGCACTGAGTGATATGCACAGTATGTAACATTTATATTTAAAGTTTTAAAATGTGTGGGAGAACTTCATTTGAAAAAAAAGGCAAATGATGGAAATAAATACCTGGAGGGCAAAGAAGAAAATGCATAAAGCAATGTGATACATTGTTTGTAGATACACATACATGTAATAAAAGTATAAAAACACACCAGGGAATGGTAAGCATCAAATTCAGGAGAGAGGTTACCACTGGGGATAGAAAAGAAAGGAGAATGCAACCAGGTTTTCTATTTTGAGCTGGAGAGTTGGTACACAGTTGTGCATTGTACTTATGCTTTTTATATGCCTGAAGTATTCCATAAAAAATTAATACATATTGAATCATACCCAACAAAGTGCCTCTTTTTAAAAAAATGTTAAAATGATTTGGAACTGGCTTTAGTGGAAAATCTTGGATCTGTGTTGTCACATGCCAGCAGCTGGATCTTAGTCTATTGTGTCTGTTCCTTCCGTGAGCAACAGTTAGTTATTTTTGTGCTTGTTCCTACTCTCTCCCTTTCCCAGACTCTTGCTGGACCATGAGCTCTAAGAAAGAAGACTCTCAAATCCTTATTTCTGAATCCCCAGTGGCTATGAGAGTAGCAGGGGAGCAATATGTGTACGTTTTTATTTTTTTTTTTTAGATTTTTTTTACATTTTTAAAATTTAAATTGAATTTGCCAACATAGAGTGTTACGCCCAGTGCTTATCCCATCAAGTGCCTTCCTCAGCGCCTGTCACCCAGTTACTCCATCCCCCCACCATGCTCCCTTTCTGCAACCCTTTGTTAGTTTCCCAGAGTTAGGAGTCTCTCATGATTTGTCTCCCTCTCTAATTTTTCCCACTCAATTTTTAATAGTCAAGAGATAAGAAAATGGGATTGTAAAAAGAGAAGGCAGGGAGAGCAGACGGCAGAGCATAAAGAACTAAGTGCTTCAGCATAGCCAGGGAGGCAGAGCTTGCACCTCCGTCTGAGCACCACCACATGTGTGCAGCAGGTGTGCAGTGAGGTGTCTCAGGGGCCGGGTTGGAAGGCCTGACATATTTGAGTTCCTACCACTCTACTCCGGCCACTTTATTAAAGTCTTCATGGGTTTTATTCTTAATCTGCCCCCCTTGGAGAGTTGGGAATCATCACCCCTTTTTACAGATAAAGAAACTGAAGCTTGGTGAAACTGAGACCCGCCAGAGCTTCCCAGCTGCTAATTAGCAGAGCTGGCTTCATACAAAAATCTTTGTGATCTCAGTTGTCCACCGTGGGACTCTGCATCCTGGTAATGTGTTTGTTTTGCACAAGGCATGCCATGTCTTCCATTTATTAATGGGTTCATTTATTCAACTCTCCTACCTTGCAGGCAGCGCTGCACCAGGCACCAGAATACAGTGATAAACGGCACAGCCTCAGACTGCCCCTCAAAAGGCCCCCCACCCAGTGGGGCATACAGAGGCATAATCAGGTTGCCGGTGCCGGAGGGGGAGTTGCATGGTAGGGGAAGGTTAGGGGGCAGTGGTGCATCACCCAGAGAAGGTGTCAAGTCTTCCTAGAAAAATGACCTCCGGATAAGACCCAGGAAGAGCCAGGTGAAGGCAAGAGAGAGTGTGTGGCAGGGGAGGAAAATTATTCCTTCAAGAAAGAATAGCCTCTCTAAGGTCTGAAGATAGGAAAATAAAGTAAATGACAACTTTAAATGACAACCATCTGGGCATCCTCCCTGAGTATCCCTTTTGTCTGCCCTCGAGGTGCAGGATCCTGGGCTTCAGGGACCTTCCCTGGGCACCCACTTTGCTTCTACTAAGACCTACCCACCCCAACTGTGTTAGGCCAGGTCCTCCGAGATAGCAGAGAGCAGAAACTGAGACAGGATTACTGCCTGTGTGGCTGGGGGAGCTGTAGTCCGTGATGTCAGTCTGATCCCGAGGGAGGGAGAGAGGGAAGGAAGGTTGGCTGGGAATGTCTTAGGCAGTGCTAGGTTTGGCAAGGCTCCCTGGAGTTCTTGATATAAAGGTTCCCATGAGAGACCCGAGTCTCCCAGGAGCTACCCCCACGTGAGTGGCCCTGCCTGGCTCTGCTCCTGGTTGGGAGAGGTCAGGGGTGAGCATGGCACAGAGGTGGTGCTGGGTTTCAGAGAGCAGTTGGTGGGACCAATGGTCAGTTACACGCTCTGAGGTTGGACATCAAAGAGGCATGTCTTGAGGCCACCCACCTTGCTGTCCTAGGTTTTTCATCCCAAAGCCTGGCTTGTCCCTTGGCCTCCTATTTCTGAATTGCAGCAGGGAAAACACATCTGACCAGAGGTGGTGTAAGGTGGTGCTGAGGAGTGTCGCTTGGAGCCACCCCCAGCTCTGCCACTTACCAGCTGGGTACCTCAGCCCCCCAGTTACCTCATCTGAAACTGTGGATGATAGCACTTCCTATCTCATAGGATTGTTGTAGGAGTAGATGAATTAAAATACATGCTAAGTGCTTAATAAGCATTATCCATTATTTGAGTGGAGCCATTTTGATTCAGAGGGTGTTTCAGTGCATCAGTTTGACAGGGCTGCCTCAAAATGTAAAAACCCAAGTACCCCTACAAATGCTGTGTGCCAGACACACTGGAGCCTCACTCTGTCCTTGACTCTTTGCCCATATATCTGCAAAGCTCTCCTGACCATGAGGCTCGGTTTGGGGTCCTCTGATCCTGAAGCCTCCTCTCCCATGGAACTTTTCACAATGACTGGTTGCAGTTTTGTCATTGCTGTCATTTCCTCTGCTGCACTGAGAGTTCCTATGGGGTGGGGACAGTGTCCTGCCTGCTGCTGCATCTTCAGAGCTTGGCATGCTGGCTGGTCCCAGCCCTTGCCAGGCTCAGACACAGGCCATACGGCCTGGTCTCCCAGGGCATCTACCTGAGAGGGGAGCCAGGCTGCTCATCCTGCTCATGCTGAGCTCAGTGCTCAGGGGTGCTGTGTCTGCCCAAAGGGGGCACGGTGTTCTAATTTGCATTCACACAGAGTTGCTTACAGATCACTAAGCTGGGCATCATTGAGCTGCACCTACCCAGAGGACGGCCCTTTTCTTGTTTGAAAGAGGTTCTGTGTCAACTAACAGAAGCTCTGCCAATCAGTAGGGCTCAGAATGTGTACAAGAGTATGGTGCAGTGCCTCACAGCGTGTCAGCTCTCCTTCTAGAAACTTCTGGATAAACCCTTCTGAGTCTGTTTCTGCCTGTGTAATATGAGGGGTTTCATTTGTGTTCTTCTAAGGAACTCTTCTGCTCTGACATTTAAGGATTCGTGGGAGCAGGTGTTTGGATCTTACTAACGTGTGAGAACAGGAGCCGCCCCAGGTGGAATTTAGGACCATTCATGTCCTCTCTTGGGCAAAGGTGAGCCTTGTTCATCCCCCTGGTCAGCTCCCTCCTCTGCCAGGGAGGCTGCCTGACCAAGCCCACATATACCACATTTGTTTCATGCTTTATAGTTGCCTTTATATACCTTATTTCCTGTAATTCTCCCGACTACCTCGTGATGTTCGTGTTATCATCTCATCTTATCAATGAGGGAAATGAAACTCAGAGAGGTTAAATATCTTTCCCAAGACCACAGAATTCAGACTTGAACACAAATCTAGAAAGTGGAATTCCTACCCACTTTCCTTATACTGCTTGTATTTTTTTCTCTGCATTGCATATTTCATTCCTCCGTTTGTAATATAAGAACATGATTCCACTTCATTCTAGTTCCTCCCAAACACCTCATGTACACAGTAGGCACTAAGTGCTGTCTGAGTAAAAGCCAACATACTTGAGATGCAATCCCATCATATGTCAAACTAGAAAAGCCCTGTGCAGATACAGACCCCATGTGGGTGTGACAGCACTCAATCTGATACCTTCTATGCATATGCATGGTGCAGCTGGTATGACACTTTTAAGGAGACAATTCTGTTTATAAAAACAAAACCCAGCTCTCCTGTCTGTGCCTGCCAGGGGCTATGGATTTGTTAGCCAGGTGCTCTGCTTCCCCGTTTCTGCATAGCGTTCTTTCCCATTCTCCCCTCCCCACAGCCCAGGCTCTGCATCGCCTCTCACTTAGTATCCACAACTTCCTTGACCCCTCCAGCTGTGAGCCCAGTTTCTTTCTTCCAAACTTTCCTCTTCCCAGCTTTGGAGGCATTAACCCAGAATCTCCCAGAGCCAGTTCCTCAGATGTCCCATGGGCAACCCCACAGTCTGCCCTGTTTCAGATTCTTGGACACGACTGAGACTCATTTCTATCTGTGAAGCCAGGGACTTACACAGATGGGTCCACCCGGCCACACATATTCATGTCCACTGGGCCAAGAGCAGAGACAGAGGCGTGCACTTGTGCCCTTGGGGGCAAAGAGCCCATGCACAAACCCACCAGATGCAAATGTACACAGGCGTTCACATAACCATGTGCATTTGAGACTGAGTCTGTGGCACGCATGCCCCTCAGTATGTGAACACCAGTGTATGCAGACACAGCTCCATGTATGTGGAGACACACACGCCTGGAAGGACAAGGAAGGCAGCCATAGCCTCCTCCCCGCAAGGAAGATTCCATCACAGCATGGAAGATACAGGCTCACACCTCCTCCTTGGGGCCAGCTCTGCCTTTGCCAGGTTGTCTGGCCTTAGGAACAGAGCCAGAACTTGTGGTCCGGGATTCCCCAGGGGCCACACACTAGCCTGTCACCTCCACATTCAGCCACTCCTCTCACCAGTCACTCTTCTGCTCTCAGCGGGGAAGGTGCTAAGGCTTGAGGTAATTAAATCTCTCACTTCGCTTCAGCAACATTGATCTATACAGGGACACATTCTGACTCTGAAGGAACAAAGCTTTTAATTTCCTGGCTGGGATATGCTGTTCTTAGACTGGTTTCATGTGTGAGTCATAAGTAAAAATTACAACACATGCTCCTATCTTCCGAGAGTGTGATGGCTTGTAAGGCACTTGTGTACAATTTCATTTGAGTCTCACGATAAGCCTATGGGAAAGGTGGTAAAAAATGGTTAAGTCCATTTTATAGATGAGGACAGTGAGGCCAAAGCAGCAACAACAGCTACCACTGACTTCCTACTACTGTGTGTCAGGACCTTGTTCTAAATATTTTGTATGTTTCAATTTTTAAAAATTCTTAAAATAATACTAAGAGGTAGGTCTGTCTTCATCCCTATTTTACAGAGAAGTTAAAGCACAGGAAGGTCATATGAACAGACTGAGGCCACCAACTTGGTAAGCAGTCTGGCTCCATCAGATGCTGTATGCAGTTAAAGGGACTTGGCACAGGGTATTTGTCTTTTGGGTAAAAATCTAAAGCAATAACCTCCTGTGCTCCGACCACCAAAGACCATATAAAGAATTTTCATACATCCCCAACTCCACCCTTAAAAGATCTTATTCATCACAAAACTCTGTAGTCATTAAGAAATAGCTTATCTTATGCCATTTCTCTGAGACTTCTGAAGTTTTGAAAATAGCTTGGGGATACCCTGAACCTCCAAAACATTGCTACTGATTAAGATGCCTGGGGATTGAGGGGGGTCAGGTCCAGGCTGGAGACACCTGAGATATGGGAGAGAATTTAGTTCAGGTACTTCCTAAGATTGACCTGGGTTCAAATTCTGCCTCTGCCATTTACCCCTTGTGTGTCCTTGGGCAAGTAACATACTTGTCTGAGTTTTGGTTCACTTTGCTGCAGTGTCAGATGGGTACGATTGCACCCATCACTGTAGCATAGAGGAGTGATCACAGATGCCCTATGACACCTCCATGTGAGGAAAGCAGTATTTGTAATTGTCAGAAACATGATACAGCCAGCAGAAGTATATGAAATCAGTTACATAAATTGCAAACTGTATATCAAAATTCTATTTGTCCTGAGACACTGTGGAAATCAGCACATTTCTCACAAGATGGAAAATAAGAACAGAGAAAAACCAGGAGCTCTTTGGAATAACTCAGCTGCAGAGAGACTTCATTCTCTTCACGAGCTCTCTGTTGAGGCTCCCATTGTTTCATCGATAATTGCCTGCCTCTGTGTCCCTTGATGAACACCTTCGACTCTTTCAGCTATTTAGTAGTTTAACAAGAGTCAGTTGTGGTTTTCATCCTCAAGTTATTGTGCTTACGTGAAAACAACTTTAGAGTAAATCTTGCTTTCTCCTTGCCAATCCCTGAGTAGCTCTGGCTTTCCAAAGCCTCCATCGGTGGTGTGTCTCCATCCTTGCTCTCTTCTTTCTCACCCATCTTGCCTTTTTCTTACTTAGAATTGTTTCAGGAGGATAAGTGCAAGTCTCAACCATGTCAGGAGAAATAACTGGTTTCTAGGTTAATATTTTTTGATCATGAGTCTCTATTGGTCTTGGAATTTTGATACACTGGTACATCTAGTACCAATGTATGCATATTTATCTGTTTATAAAGTATATTGTTACTTCCCTACTAGCATTTTATGCATAAGATATACACAAATGGAGGTTTCTTTTTTTAAGATTTTATGTATTTATTCATGAGAGACACACATAGAGAGAGAGAGAGAGAGGCAGAGACACAGGCAGAGGGAGAAGAGGCTCCATGCAAGGAGCCCAATGTGAGACTCAAACCTGGGAATCCGAGATCATGCCCTGAGCCAAAGGCAGGCACTCAACTGCTGAGTGCTGAGCACTCAACCGCCATTCAGGCGTCCCAACAAATGGAGATTTCTAAGATAGTGCTTTAAAAAAAAGTGTGAAATAAAAATAAACAATAATTTTAAAATGATTTATTAACGAGCAAAATATTTGCTCACACTAAAATAATACGTTTTTGAAAATCTTGGTTTAACACTTTCTGAGATAGTTATTCAAAGATCTAGTCCAATGTTCAATTTATACTAGAGGTTGAATTTGATCGTCTTAGTTGTAAGAGACTACAGACAGCTGGTTTCATCATAGAAAATGTTTGCAAAAATGTTGCAAACTCTTGAATTTTTGAAAAACAATTGCATATCTCATCTTTACTTTAGACAACTCTTTTAAATACTTAGCTTTGTGATGACTAGTGAATCTCTATTTGGTATAGAAGATTTTCATTATCTTCACTCAGATCTAGCATTTCAGATAATATACTCTGTAAATCCACTTAACTGTACATTTGCCAAATAAAAGAAACTATGAAATATTGAAAACCAAAAACTGAATGACTCCATGGTAGCTCTTCTGCATTGTAAGGCACAGTTTCCTCAGGATCCCTCACAAAGAGTAGGTAACAAATAGAGTATCAGAGCTTCAGTGTCCATCTGTATGTTACATCTTAGTAAACCTTAATGTTTTACTTATTTTACATTTAAATATATAAATAGAGAGCTAATATGTTTTCCTCCAAAGCTTCCATGAATCATTGTGCATGCTGTCTGTGTAGGTCAACCTCATTTTGGAGACCACTGGGCTAGAGAACAATGAGATTCAGGACTATGGACAGCTACACACTCAAGTGGGAGGGCACCATATTTTAATAATCTATCTTTGACACCTATCTGCTGGGATAGTTGTGAGAAATAAATAAAATGGCATAGTAAATGTTCAGTGAATATTAATTCCTTCCTTCTCCTTCTCTGCTACTCAATTTGAGGCCAAATGAAAGAAAGGAGATGGATTCAGGGAAGATATTTTGGCCAGAAATAAAACAATGCAATTTTGGAAGTGTTTCTGTGTGGGTGCTTCTGGTACTGTCCATACACAATGTCCCAATTAGGAGGAAGGCCTGAACAATAAGTTCATATTCTATTATAATACAGATGATGTGCCCTTCCTGTCCTTGCCCCAAATATATACATATAATGTTAGGCTTTTGCTACCCTCCTTGACCTGACTCAAGCTCCTGGATGGTAAAGTGGTATTTGTGTATATAGATTTTGTGTCTTTAACTCTGGTTGATCTATCCATGCATTCTGCTTGAAAGGAGCTCTGGATACTAAGTCCAGTTCACATTTGTGGTAGTTTTAACATATATCCACAAATTCTTTGATATTTCTCTTTAAGTTGTGGAGCTTAGTTCATCTCTTGGTCCAGTGTGGGCTGGATCTAGAGACTTGATTTTAATAAGATACAATATGGAAGAGTGACGGTTTGTCATTCATGGGATTGGATTATTTAAAAAACTGTGATTCTTCCTCATTTAGTATCTCTCTCTTTAGGGTAATTGCCATGAGGAAAACTAGCTTCCATGTCTTAAGAGCACTGAGGGAGCCTCGTGTAGAGGCCCATGTGGTAAATATCCAATATGACCAGTCAACAGCCAGAGAGAAACCAAGGCCTTCTGCCAACAGCCTTGTGACTAAATCTTTTTACAAGTTGATTCTCCTGTCCTGGTCAAGCCTTCAGCCAATGGCTTGGCTGCAATCTTGTAAGAGATCCTGAGCCAGAGCCATCTAGCTCAACTGCTTCCACATTCATGACACTCAAAAACTAGAAGATAATAATATTTGTTGTTTTAAGGCACTAAGTTTTTGGGTAATTTGTTACACAGAAAAAGGTAAATAATAAAATATTCAAAATCCTGGGCCCACTTCCTTTGTTCCTCACTGACTTTAATTTTTGCTTTCTTGAGTTTTTGAAAACAATTGATTTCTGAATCTATTTCCCATTTCTGGTGCCAAACCAATATTATTTCCTCATGTTTATAGAGCTCAGTTTCCTCATCCAAAACAACAACAGCTACCAAATATTGAGCATTCATCCCATTCTAAGGATGTGCATACCTCTATTATCCTGCCATTCATCTCTACTAGCATATAAAGTGACCATTTGACTATTCCCACATGATGAGTAAACCAATGCTCAGGGGGGTTAAAAAAAAAAAACCTGGCCCACATTAGTATTTAAACACTGACAGGTCACACTACAAGCCATATGCTCTAAACTACTTTGCCTTTCTACACACAACTTTGATCCTGGTTCCTTTCATTTACTTACGGATTTTAGGGGAGGAGAGTCCCTGATTCCATAACTCACCAGGTGATCACTGTTTCCTCTTCTCTAAAATAGGGGAAACAACATCCACCTCAAAAGGTTCTATGGGGGCTAGATGCAAGAATATATGCAAAGCGTCCACCTGTTCCACTAAACCAGTGCTGTCCAATAGAACTGTCTGAAAGTGTTCCCTGTCTATCCATTATGGTAGCCACTAGCCACACGCATCTGTTGAGCACTTGAAATCTGGCTAATAGAAATGAGGTATTCTATTTTTCATTGTATTTAATTAAGATGGTTTATATTCAAGTAGCCACTACGGTAAGTGGCCACCATACTGGACAGCATAGTACCAAACTGTAAGCTCTAGAAAGGTGGGGACCATGCCTATTTGGCTCACCATAGCATATTCAGCACTTATCACACAGTGTCTGACACAAAGAGGCACCTGTAGTTAATTGTTGAATGAAAAAATGGATGAACAAATGAGTGGATAGTCCATTGCAGGCATTTGATAAATAGTATCTATCAGCTGGGCAGAACATTGATGTTTAGCAGACCCCTCCTGCCTGTGTGCTTCTCACCTTTTTCTCCCCTCATCAACAGCAGCCAATTATGCTCTCCTGCAGAAATGTCATTTGAGCCAGGAATTGGACAGAGACTAGATTTCAGGTGACTGAGGGGACTGAGGGAGAGAAGCCCCCTACATCTCTAATGGGCCACAGAGGACAGGAAGCCCTCTCCTCATCCCTCCAAGGCTGACTAGAAAGTTTGTCTGTAACAGAGATGGTTAAATTAATGATGAGGCTCAGTGACAGGGAGGCCAGAGCAGCCCCCTAAATGTCACCTTCGTTATTTTTCAAGCCAACACGATGAACTGCCTTCCCAGTCAGCTCCCATGTTGTTACTGTTCTGCCTCAGGGTGGAGGGATTTTTTCCCCTAATCCCTACAACATGAGTGGTGTAAGTTCAGCAAGGGCAGGAGACAAGATGCACAGGCCGCTTAATAAGGGGTTTGGCTGTCACTGAGAAGGGGCTGTTGTGCAGACATGGAGAGATGGTGGGGTGAGAGTGGCCTGGTGGGACTCCCTTCCTGGTTACCTCTCTGTAATACAGCATCTGTCTTTCCAGTCTTGGGAGCGAGAGAGCGCCGTCTGACACTCTGACCCAGCACTGGGTTATTGTTGTTGTTTTTTCCCCTCCTTGCTACTTCTTCTCTAGATCAATATTCTAGGTGTAAAACAGAATGAGGCATGGCTGGGAGCACAGTGAGCTCTGGGGCGGGGGTCTGGAAACATTGCTAGTCTGGACTCTGACAGCACTAGTGTGGCTGACCTCCAGCAATTCACTTCCAATCCCTGAACCTCAATTTTCCACTCTGCAAAATGGGAGAGGATTGGACGTGGCAATCCTGACAATCTCTCTAAGATCTAAGTTTACACGGTAGCTAAAAGTTTGGACTTTGAAGCTACATAAACTAAGGTTTGAACCCTGGCTCTGCTCCTTAGCTGTTACTTAGCCTCTCTGGGACAATAATAATAGAATCTGAAAGGAATGCTGTGAGGATTAGATGAGGTAACGAATTCTAGTGGTCTCAACCCTGGCTGCATAATAGAATCACCTGGGGGTGCTTTTAAAAAATAACAGTGTCTACAGCCTCACCCCCAGAGATATGACTTAATTGTCTGTGGTGGGGTCTAAAGTGCTGGGGTTGAAAAAAATTGGCTGCTCAGGTGCTTCTGAATCATATTTAAATCATACTTATGGCCTAATTGGGGGAGGGGGTTCGTAGAAAGCAGAAGCTTAGTATTTGGTGATTCAGTGGATATTTTTAAGATCACTTGTGTCACCTCTTTCTCCAAACCTGGCTGTCTGGCCCTAAATTACAATGCCAAAAACTAGCCCCAGGCATGTGAAATACAAATTCCCATCAATACCTCCTTCTCCCATCCTTCCTCCCTTTTCCCTAGTCCTCAGACCCCTCCATCCCCACACCTGGAGTGCTCTGGACCATCATTAGTGCACTTCTGGATTCTTTAGTAGCCTCTTAAATTATCTTCCCACTTCCAGGATTCATTCTTAGATGAATCAGGAAGACACTATGATTATGAACATAGACTCTGGTGCCACACTGGGTTCCAATCCCAGCTGAGCTATTTATAAACTGTGGCCTTGGATGATTTCTTAAACCTTTCTGTGTTCACTTCCTTCATCTGATTACTAGGGACCCAAGGATCCCAATCTTTGTTTGAAATCAGTTTTTCTCCTCTGCACAACCCTCTTACAGTGTTGCCCTTTTGAGGAGAAGGAAAGAAAATTGAACAATATAAATACTAAGCCATAATGTGGAATATTTTCCATGCCTACGTCATTTCGTCTCCCCTGAAGCAAGCAAGATACATATGCCTGTTTTGCAGAAGACAGATGCAAGGCACAGAAAAGTTATTTAACCTGACCAAAATCATGTAGTGAGTAGTCAGGGTCTGTCTGACTCCAGAATCCATGCTGTGGGCTTCTGATGTAAGAACAAGGGCCATTGCTTTGGGGACGTTCTTCTGCTTTGATCGACATCACAGCTCTGGGAGGGATACCTATGGTGTGGAGCAGGGAGAAAGGAGATACCCACATCCACCCACTTGTTTAACCACAGCTTCTGGGCCAGCTTTGTTTGGTGACAGATATCAAATTAGGGGATATATCTGTGGCTTTTTTTTTTTTTTTTGGAAAGACAGGTAGGAGGGAATAGAATGGTTGAGTGACCAGCCTGAGATTTCCCAGCAAACTGATTAAATATAAAAGCATTCATTCCCACTTTTGGATATCAATAGTGAGGTGGTTTAAAGAAAGAGAGGAATTTGAGTTTTACAGAATAAACTAATATTTGAAGGTAGGAAGAGTGTATGATAAAATATCTCCTACCCTCAGAAAGGAGGACAGCACTTTATTGTCACAAACTGGGTCTGGAGGATTGCTGTGTCTGAGAGCAGAAAGAAGGAAGTCTCAGACAGGTCTGTACCAGACATGAAAGGCAGCAGCCTCTCCATCAGGACTTGGGTGAGGAGGGAGGGTCCTGAGGTAGTGGGGAGGAGGAGGCTGACACCCAGAAGGCAGGAGGTGTGCCCCTCAAACTCTGGTTTCCTCTCCTTTCCTGCCCCAGCGCCTCCTTGCCCTTCACAGATCCACCCTCCTGCTCCCTCCCCTAACCTGCCCCTTCATCTGTCAGCAAAGCTGTTCTGTGTTGTTGTTGCCCTGGAGGCCTTTGCTCAAGGTGAACTTCAAGTCTGGGTCAGCGACTCTTCCAGGTCTCCTTTGGCACCAGCAGGCCTCCTGGGCTACCCCTCCCTGAGTCTTCCTCTGGCTCTGGCCTGAAAGGTATTTCTGGTCACCAGTCAGGCAGCTAGACAATGTGTCTTAATACTGAGGCTTCCTTGGCTGCCCCTAAACTACTGGATGCATGGGTTTTTGACTTTGTGTCTGCGAGGCTGTTGCATATTAACAGCTTGACATCATTGCCAGTGACTTCAAGTGGCACTTTTCAAAGTGTCTGCCCTTGGAAGGAGTAGCTCATAGTTCATTTGACCATGTACTTCACCCAACTACTTCCTGAGCCAGTGGTGGGAGCGTAATCCCAGCCTAGAATTGTGTGGCCGACTTAAAGAGTGGAGCCAATTGATTCATTTCACCCAAGTCTGGAGTTGGAAACTTAAAGAGACTGCTGCTAGTATGTGGCAGGCCTTGGAGCTGGAAGGTCCTATGGACCTGTAGCTGGAGGATTAAGGGAGCACATACCAGCTGATGTGTAAGCAGAAAAAAACAGGAAGGGTATGGATAAGGGGACAGACCCACTTAGGAAAGCAGAGTCTTGTAGGCCCCATGAACTGGAGGCCTCACCTCGGTTTCCCTGAGGACTGCTTGATTTCCTATCAGGTTCTCTGAGACCTCTGAGAACAATCATCCAGACCCTTTTAGCCTGGCTGGCTCCAGTGCATTTCTCTTTCCCAAAATCAAGAGTCTTTAGATTATTATTTTTTTTAATTTTTAATTTACTTATGATAGTCACAGAGAGAGAGAGAGAGAGAGGCAGAGACACAGGCAGAGGGAGAAGCAGGCTCCATGCACCGGGAACCCGGCGTGGGATTTGATCCCGGGTCTCCAGGATCGTGCCCTGGACCAAAGACAGGCGCCAAACCGCTGCGCCACCCAGGGATCCCCCAAAATCAAGAGTCTTGATGGAAACAGAGCATGAGGAGAGCTGCCATACTGAAACACAGTAGCCTTGGAGAGCCACCTGAGGGAGGTGAGAAGAGGCTGGCTCCAGGGTGGCCAATTATACCCAGTCTTCCTAAAGTCTCTGCAGTGTGCCTCTGGTTGCAGGGACAGCTGAGATGCACAAGGTCAGAAATCTTGAGCGGTGAGATCCAAGGTAACCAGAGGAAATGGCTGTAGATTCAGATAGGCTTGGAGGAAGGAAAAAGTCTGAGAGGGGAGCACTTGGAAATATGAATACATTTATTACTCTTATTATAGAAGTTTACATGCAGTCAAACTGACTTTCTTTTTTTCTGGGTTTACAGTTCTAGGAGTTTCAATATTTGTATCGATGCATATATGTAAGTAACCATTCTCCCAAGGAGAACACAGAGCATTTCATTCCCCCCCCCCCCCAGAAACTCCCTCTTGTGGTGGAGCCTTCCTCCCACCTCTAACCCGAAGGTTCTCTGTCACTGCAGTTTTGCCGTTTTTGGAATGTCATATAAAAGGAAACATACAGTATGTAGCCTTTAGAGACTGTTTTCTTTCACTTAGCATTGTGCTTTTGACATTCATCCTTGTCACGTGATTTTAGTTCCTGAGCAGTATCCCCTTGAATGGATATACCACAGATTGTGTGTCCTTTTCACGTAGTGTCCTGTTTCTGGTAATTATGTATGGGGTTGTGATAACATTTATGTGCAAGTTTTTGTATGAATATGTTTTTATTTCTCCATCCCAAATACCTGGGAGTGGCACTCCTAGATCATGTAGTAATTGTAGGCTTAAGTTCGTAAGAAACTGCAGACTGCTTTGCAGAGCGGCTGTACCATTCTGCATTTCCACCAGCAATCAGTGAAAATACGAGTTGCTCCATATCCTTGTCAACACCTGGTTTTGTTTTCTTTCTTTCTTTTTCTTCCTTTTCTTTTTCTTCCTTCCTTCCTTCTTTCTTTCCTTTCTTTCTTTCTTTCTTTCTTTCTTTCTTTCTTTCTTTCTTTCTTTCTTTCTTTCTTTCTTTCTTTCTTCTTTCTTTTCTTTCTTCTTTCTTTCAAGATTTTATTTATTCATGAGAGACACAAAGAGAGGCAGAGACACAGGTAGAGGGAGAAGCAGGCTCCCTGCTGGGAACCCAATGCCGGACTCAATCCCAGGACCCCGGGATCACGACCTCAGCCAAAGGCAGATGCTCAACCACTGAGCCACGCAAGTGTCCCAGACTTTTATTTTTAAGAAAAATTTAGCCATGTGCCATGGCCTGTAGGTTTATGTCCCTCCAAATTCATACGTTGAAATCTTAATGCCTGATGTGGCATCAGTAGGTGGGATCTCAGAGAGATGATGAAGTCATGGGAGCACAGTTCACAGCTTCCCTTCATGTTAACTTCATACAATACTATGTGGTACATTTGTTAAAACGAAGAAGTTAACACTTGCAAATACTATTAACTAAGACTCTTAGTCTAGTTCCTCCTCTAGTGTCTTTTTTTCTGTTCTGGGATCCAATTCTGGATCCCACATTACATTTAGTTATCATATATCTCTTTGGTCTTCTCTGATTTGTACAGTTTCTCAGGCTTTCCTTGTTTTTCCTGACCTTGATGAATGCTGGTCAGGTCCTTTGTAAAATATTTCTCGGTTTAGTTTTGCCTGATGTTTTTCTGGTGGTAGACTGGGGTTGCACCACTGAAGGTCCTTCTCATGGTATTAGATCAGGGGTACAGGACTTCCACTTGACTGCCCATGTCACCCTTGATCACTTAGTTACAGTATTGTCTGCCAGATTCCTCCACTGTCAAGTTTTCTTGTTTGTTTTCCTTTCTATACTCTGTTCTTTGGAAATGAGTCACTAAAGCCAGCCCATCCTCTAGGGGAGAGGAATTAAACTCTAGCTCTTGCAGTGGGAAACCGCTCTTTGAACCAGAATTAGAAGGAGCTGCTTCTATGTTTATCCAATGCATGGTTCTAAATTTTGGACTGCCTTTTAGTCTGGGCAGGGAAAGACTGGAGGAGAAATCAATTCAGCACCAGTTTGGTGTTCCTTGGCAGATTTGCCTACTACCATTTACTTTTCAGAGTTCTCAGAGAGCTGCTCCATGCTTGCTTTCTAGTGTTTCCGTTACTTTCACCAGGAGTGAGGCTGAGTAGAGGGTGCGTGCTTCATTTTGATGGGACCCAGAAACCACTCATTTACCTTTTATTCAATAATTCCTTCACTCACTCCCGTTCACTCATTTGCTTATCCCTCATTTGTTAATTCTTTCAGTATTACTTATTTGCTCATAAGTCATATACATTTCAATCAATACACCTGCTTTAAGCACTTATTTTACTCAAGTGCTATGCAAGTCACTGCAGGCACAGGTATGAAATAGATATAGTTTCTGGCTGAAAATAATCTTGGGCTAGAGAGAAAGTAGATTACCAAATAAATACAAGTAGGTTAGGATGAGTTGTGGGAACAACGAACTGCCTTAAATGAGAGAATCTAAAAGAAGACAGCCTGGGGGCACCTGGGTGGCTCAGTGGTTGAGCCTCTGTCTTTGGCTCAGATTGTGATCTTGGGGTCTGGGATCAGTCCCACATTGGCCTCCCTAAAGGGAACCTGCTTCTCCCTGTGCCTATGTCTCTGCCTCTCTCTCTTTCTCTGTCTCTCATGAATAAATGAATAAAATCTTTAAAAAAAAGAAGACAGCATGGCTTCAGGAAGTTATCTTATTTGGAGCTAGATGAATCTGAGGTCTGCAAACATTTCACTTTGAAAGGACAGCATAAACTAAAGCATGAGATTGGGAGATGAAGGGAGCGTGTTTGAAGAAGTGAAGTCCTTTGTCTTCAACCTTGGCATTCCTAGGATTTCAGAACAGGCATGTGACTGAAAACAATCCTAGGATGGAACATAAGACTCCTCCAAGATAACGCCTTAGTTTAGAAAATTGATATTTGATGGTCTCTTCTATCTGATTCTTACTCATCCTGGTGGGTTCTGTCTGCTTGCTGTTCTATCATTTTAAAAAATGTTGGCTTTGCCCCAAGGAGCCTGGCTAGTCTGTCACAGGGCTCACCTGCCATCTGTAAAGGATTGGAAGGCAACAGAACCTGCCTCTGCAGCTGTATCTGGAAAATGGGGTGGGAGTAGGGGAGTAAAGTGATTCCTACTGATGTTTATATTCAAGAGGAACAAAGTGCTGAGATTTATCATTCATCTTCAGTGACATTCCATCTCCTTTGGTTCCCAACCCCTGGGAACTCAGAGCCTCTGTATTCATCCTCTGATACATACAGATCTTACATTTTATCTGGCCTTTTTCCTATATTTGATCATTCATTCAGTTAGTCATTTATTCATTCATGCATGCATGGATACATCCATGTGTATTCTACTCATACTTAATGCTGGGCCTTGATTTGACTGTTGCTTTCCTATGAAAGTCTTGCTTTGCTCCCTACACTATTCCTATTCTTTTTCAACCTAAGCATTGCCTTCTGTTTTTTGTTTTAGTTTTTAAGATTTTATTCATTCGACAGAGAGAGATTGAGAAAAAGAGAACAAGCAAGGGGAGGGGGGGGGGAGGGAGACGCAGGCACCCTACTGAGCAGGGAGCCTGATGATGAGCTTAGTCTCAGGACCCTGGGATCATGACCTGAGCCAACGGCAGATTCTTAACAGACTGAGCCACATAGGTGCCCCTCCTTTTCTGTTTTCTTTGGATGGATTCTCTTTCTCTTTAGTGTAAGTGTGTATGATTCACCTTTGAACTGTTATGGTCTGTTCTGCTCCCTCCTCTTTTAGCCCTCTTGTCCTCACAGCTGAGGCAGCCGTGCAGTCCAACACTGAGATTGGGTAATTACATGGGGTTCTACTCAGACACCTAGCTTGGCTGCTAGTGCCTCCATTCTAATAGCTGTGACTTGACCTCATTTCTGAGACCCTGTTATAGTAATTTCTTCTGTTCATGTTTTCTGTCCCCAAGTTTCTCCCATTGAAATGTGTCTGGCCCTCCTGTTCCCAGTTGCTTGTCCTTTCTCATAATTGGGGACCCTTCATCTACAGACTTAACACCAGGACCAGGCCCACGACTTGGGCACAGTATCAAACCTCCTATCACCTTTGACCTGGATCTATCTGGTCTGCTCCTCATTGTGCCCTTTAAGATGGAGGAAAAAAAAAACAAAATAAAACATGAATTTGGGATCAGATTTACCTGTGCTTCAAAATAAAATATTGTTAGACAAGTTGCTTAACTCTTCAATATCAATTTTCTAGTTGTAAAATTGATTATGGGCAAAATTCCTATCTTCCACCTTGCTAATAGAATACCGGTTTTGTTCAGATATTAAGCAATCACAAATTTCTAGGGGGGAAACTGAAGCCTTCAGTGGGTTAAGGTTGGTTGAAGCTGATGGGGGTAATTCCTTTCCTCTTGCCAGCAATTGTTTTAGGAGAGGGCATGGGATGAAATTCTGGTCAATGAGGTATGAGGGGGATGTCTTCTGGGGGCTTTGGGAATGGATTTCTTCAATGGAAAAAGAGCATCAGAGAAAGTAATACTCACATTTCTGCCTCAAAATGTGTCTCTCATGTGATGCTTGGAGCTGAGATGGCCATTGTAGGAGACTGTATAGTATACAAAAGGACAAACCCACACCCTGAGGAAGATGGCAGGGCAGAAAGATAGGAAAGCCTAGTTCTGGATGATATGGTTTAGCCACTTTATCGAGCAACCCAGGAAGTGTGCTTCCTTCAGTTTATTTATTGTTCAAGATAAATTCCCCTTCACATGTCATCTTTAGTTGAGTTTTGCTACTCACAGCCCAAATCATCCTGATATGTGGTATTGTAATTCCTATCTTCTAAGGTTTAAATGAGAAAACTTTTGCTCACCCTTTAGGTCTCAGCCCAAATGTCACCTCCTCAAGAAAGCCTTCCCTGATTGCTTGTCATAAGTCATAACACTCTCTCATACATTAGTCACTAGCAGCATCTATCTTTTTTTAATTTTTCTTCATGGCACTTGTCTCTGTTTACTTGATTATTTACACTATCCTTCGCTAATCTCTGGGCTTTGTGAAGGCAGAGGTGGTGTTCCTTTTTTTGATCATTGTGTCGCCTATGGCTAGCATAGTGCCCAACATATAATCAATCCTCAATAAATATCTGTTGAATGAAAGAAGAAATTAACATATGAACATATGTAGAACAGAACTGGCATGTAGCAGGAAAGTCTACCTTCATGCCTGTTCTGAGATTGAAAAGTTGATTAACTCCTTATTTTTCATTTTTACAAATAACTTCGTACCCAATCATTGGTTGATGTATTTCAAAACAGTTTTAAATATACTTTGAAATACACCATATTTCACCCCCTCAGAAGCACCCCAATCTCCCCTCTTGATACTGGATTTTTAGTATTCATGATAGCTAAGCAAACCCCTTCTTTGATTTTTCTTCCTCTGTAGGCTCCAGGAGACTGAGCAGTCATTACTTGTGAATAATGGCCAGGGAGGCTGCTGAACCATGTAGGAATCTGGCTGCCTTGCACTGAGCACTCAGCTCTTAGCTAGTTTTGTCACCAACCCACCCTAACAGGATATCCAAAGAGTTGCCTTCCATGATATCATGGGGCTTGTAATTGGAGAGGGATATGGGGGCTTTGGGAAAAGAAAGCTGGAATAGCTTTGCCAACCCTCACGAGTATTTTGGGGAAACAAGCTAGCACAGCATAGTGATTTTTTTTTATGAAGTATTAGTTTGCCTTGTAGAGTGGAAGTATGGGCGTTTGGAGAATGAAAGCTCGTAATGAGAGAGGCAGGGCTTATCCTCCACTTTCTCTTAACCATGAACAAGGAACAACAATGTCATTAATGACAACAGTAATAACTGGAGTCTCAGAGGAGATTAGAACTGGAGCTGGCGGCAAGTATCTGTGCTTAGTTATCTAGTCCAGCATTTCTCAAAAGAGGTTCTGCAGAGCCTAAGTCCCCTGAATGCTTTTTGCTAAAAAGGTTCATTCATGGTTAAACTATTTGGAAAACATAGTATGTACTTCACTCAGTAAATACAAAGGTCCCTGAAAAATAAGAAAACCTTATTAATCTTGATTAACCCACAATTCTGGCGCTTATTTCACCCAGGGAACCATTATTTTTTTGTGACTATTCTTAACAACTCCTAGAAGGTAGACATTTTGGGAAATGCTAATCCGAGCAAGGGTGATTACTAGTTATTCTTACATAATATTTACTGAGTAATTTATTAATTAATTCATGAATTCATTTATTCGTGTTATCATTCATTTATTTGAGAAAGATCCATTGAGAGACTATTCTGCATAATCTAATAGGTTAGGAGCAAGGGGTGCAGATTTGATCGATGCCTGCCTAAAGCTATAGTTCAGTGGACAAGACAAAATTAAATAACAAATTTCCCGATTGATTGCTTAATTACAGCCGTGATGAGTGCTACAAAAGGGAAACACCGGATGCATACAAATTTACATTAACAGGATAAGGAAGGTAGTTTGGAGCTCTCAGAGAAGCTGTGGACCAACCATCCTGGTTTGCCCAGGACAGGAGGTGAACTGTGATTCATGATTTTAACTTCCCAAACTGGGACACAGTGTCAGGCAAATCAGGGTGGTTGGTCCCCCTAACAGAATGTGATTTCTGAGGTACACTCTCTCGATCTGATTTTGAGAGAACTCTGGTAGGGTGGAGACGTCTTTTCTGGAGTTGCCTCACCCCCTGGGCCTGAGCTTCCCTATCTGGAATGAAGGGAGTGGGGGTGTGACTCTTCTGCTCTTCATGGGTTGTTGGGAGTAACAGTGGAATAATTACAATGGAAGGCCTGTGCCAGGCACCTGGGCTTCCTAAGAGTCAGGGGTGACTCTTCCTTCCAGGGGAACTATAATCATCCCTACCTGAAGGTAGTGATTCCTCGGGGGGAAGGTTTTCAGAGAATGCCACTAGCCACACATCCAAGTTTCTAAATCCAACAGCAAGAGGCATTTCCCACAGATGCAAAAACAGGAGCGCGTGTGGGAGGCATGAATCACAGAGGGTGAGGGGGAGACCATCATGATGCCCAGGAAAATGCTTCACCCCAGGGTCTGGGAGGGGCTTGAGCCCAACAGCATCTTCCCCCTGGCAGGACCCTGGGGAGGGCTGGAGGGCAGTGCAGAGTCCTGCACCCTAAAGAACTATCTTGCATGTGCACTTGTGCACCATGAGCGACTCATTGCCTGCTGGGGGGGGGGGGTTCAGTGTCTTCATCTATAAAGCAGAAATAATGATGTTTCTTTCAACTAGCTATTGGGAATTTAGTAACAACGACAACAAATAATATTGCTGGAATGTAATGAATTTACCATGCCAAGGAATTGTGCTATGTCTTTACATTTATAGGCTTGATTATTGTCTTCCATAATACAAATGTAAAAAGTGGGCTTAGAGAGGTTAAGAGACTTGTCCAAGGTAGGATGACTAAGTGTACTGGTTTGCCCAGGACTTTTCTAATTTCAGAATGCCAAGTCCCCTTTCTTTGGAAACTCTCAGTCCTGGGAAACTTGGAATGGTTGTCATGTTAGACAGTCACACAACTAATAAGTGATGGATATTTAAGATATTTAAGATATTTTAGGGAAGAGAATTGTTAAGACTGTTAAAAATTATAGCAAAAATTATTGATATAGTTATTATTTGTTTTTTATATAATCATATAATCATTATTATATCAACTTCCATCTCAATATAAACCAAGTACTTCTAGACTTTTGTTTTTTAGGATTTTATTTATTTATTCATAAGAAACAGAGGGAGAGGCAGAAACACAGGCAGAGGGAAAAGCAGTCTCCCTGCAGGGAGCTGGATGTGGGACTCGATCCCAGGACTCCAGGATCATGACCTGAGTCGAAGGCAGATGCTCAACCACTGAGCCACCCAGGCTTCCCTAGGCATTTTCTTTTCATTTTATTTATTTTTTATCATGATAAGTCTACTCTTTAATCTCCATCCCCTATTTCTCCACCCTCTTCACCCCTTCCCCTCTGGTAACCATCAGTTTGTTATCTAAAGTTGAGTCTGTTTCTTCTCTCTCTTTTTTTTTTATTTGTTGGTTTGTTTTGTTTCTTAAATTCCACATATGAGTGAGACATATGGTATCTGTCTTTCTCTGACTTATATGAATTAACATTATATTTTCTAGATCCATCCATGTTGTTTTAAATGGCAAGATTTCATACTTTTTACAGCTGAATAGTATTCATAAAATATATTATATATTATATATATTAATACTATTATTCCATTATATATATATATCACTTCTTTATCCATTCATCTATTGATGGACACTTGGACTGCTTCCATCATTTGGCTATTATAAATAATGCTGCTATAAACATAGGGGTGCATGTATCCCTTTGAATTAGTGTTTTTGTATTCTTGGATTAAATACTGAGTAGTGTGATTTCTGGATCATAGGGTAGTTCTGTTTTTAGTTTTTTGAGGAATTCCCCTACTGTTTTCCACAGTAGATGCACCACTTGGCATTCCCACCAACAGTGCATGAGGGTTCCTTTTTCTCCACATCCTTACCAACACTTGTTTCTTGTGTTTTGGTTTTAGCCATTCTGACAGGTATGAGGTGATATCTCACTGTAGTTTTGATTTGCATTTCCCTGATGATAAGTGATGTTGAACATCTTTTCATGTGTCGATTGGCCATCTGCATGTCTTCTTTGGAGAAATGTCTGTTCATGTCTTCTGCCTATTTTTAAATTGGGTTGTTTTTTGGGTATTCAGTTCTATCAGTTCTTTATATATTTTGGATACTAACCCTTTATAAGATATGTCATTTGCAAATATCTTCTCCCATTCAGTAGGTTGCCTTTTAGTTTTGTTTTCTTTGCTGTGCAGAAGCTTTTTATTTTGATGTAGTCCCAGTAGTTTATTTTTGCTTTTATTTCCCTTGCTTCAGAAGACATTTCTAGAGGAATATTGCCACAGCCAATGTCAGAGAAATTACTGCCTGTGCTCTCTTCTAGGATTTTTATGGTTTCAGATTTCACATTTAGGTCTTTGATCCATTTTGAGTTTATTTTTGTGTGTGGTGTAAGAAAGTGGCCCAGTTTCATTCTTCTGCATGTTGCTGTCCAGTTTCCCCAACATTATTTATTGAAAAGACTGTCTTTTTCCTACTGGATATTCATGTAGTTATTGCTATGATAATTTTTATATTTTAATATAATCATATAATAATTATTCTATCAATTGCCTTTTCAATATGAACCAAGTCCTTCTAGACTTTTAAAAAGACTGTTTTCACATCATATTAATAATGCTCTCCAGACATTAGTGCTACTCACCAGTATTTGTAGTCTTCTTTCTTCTGGACCCAGAACCTTTGATGATAGATGTGACCAAAGACTTGTTTTGACCAATGGAATGTGATTGCAAGTGATACACATCACTTCAGGGAAGAAATGTAAGGATCAGTAAGCAGCCCTCCACGTTCCTTGCAGTAGATGCTGGTAGGGTTTTTCCCAGGTCCTTTTTTTTTCTGGCTGGTATGCTCACCCTGCAGCTGCTGTGACAGCTGGAGTGCTAATAGCTCACAGCTGTCCCTACCTAGCAGGGCTAAGAGCACAAAATCTGATGCCAGCCCACTTGGCGAAGCCCAACTCTGCCATGAATGACTGTGTGATCCTGATGAGTTATTTAACCTCTCTGAGTCTTAGTTCCCTCATCTTTAAAAAGGATAAGCCTACCTCATAGTATTAATGTGAGGATTAAATGCATAATGCTTGTAAAGCTCTTGTAACAGTTTGGCACATGGTTAAGTGGGCTTTTAAAAAAACATTTATTTTTATGTCTCCTGCTTTACCCTGCCTCAACTGGGAGTATGACAACCCATTATCAAGGGTGCTAATGCTGTCACAATAGAGTGACAGGAAACAAAGTCCAGAGATACTTCACAGGTTTTTCAGATTCCATGGGGATTCAGTTTAGGAGCTGGAGTAAAAGCTAATACAGAAGAATGATAACAACACTAAGTCAGCACTTACTGTTGCCTGGCATTGCATTATCTTACTTATTACTCTTCACAATACATCTGGAAATTATGATAATCTTGATTATACAGATGTGGAAATAGAGGCAAACAAAAGAGGTGAAATAAAACTTCACAAGCAGTAAGTGGTAGCAGAGTCAGAAGGAAACAAAAATGAGATATTTCAGAATGAAATATTTTGCAATGGAAAATAACTATGATTACTATCTTTAAACAACGGAAAATGGTGGTTACAAATTTTTTAGAAGAGGAAACATTTATTTATACAAGTGTTTCATACCACATCCACTATTCTATACTTTGAATTTTTAAAAAATAAACGTTTTATTTTAGAACATCTTTAGGTTTACAGAGAAGTTGCAAAGACAGTACAAGGGAGTCTTCATATACCTTTACTAGCTCTCCCTAATGTTAACACCTTACATTACCATGGTATGTTTGACAAAACTATTGGAACATCACTGTTAACTAAACTGTAGACTTTTTTCAGATGTCACCAGTTTTTTTCCACTAATGTCCTTTGTTCTAGGGTTGACTGTCCAGGGTTGACTGAATTTTAGGTAAAGGAAAGCCTTGCCAATGATGGAAAAGTTTGTTTACTTAGGGAATAAGGATTTGGTATTAGGGCAGTAGAATGATAAGTGACTTTTCTTCTATGGTCAAAACTTTCACACTCTTGTAACGTTAACTATAAGGAAAATAGTTATTACTTGAAGCCTCTTGCACCATGGGCATTTGGTACTGTCTGGTGCAAATCAGATTGTAGATTAGAAAAGTCCTTCAATTATCTACTGGCCCCATGGAGTAAGGGAGAAGCATGTATGTTTGTGTTGGGGGAGCCAGGTGATAGGGAAGCTGAACCACCATCATTGTCACAAGAAGGAGAGAACAGAAAGGGGGAGGGGCTGGATGCTTTTAAATTCTGCTGGGGGAGGCGGGGGGGGGGGGCATAATCCAGT
The DNA here is from genome assembly GCF_905146905.1 of Nyctereutes procyonoides. Taxonomy (NCBI): domain Eukaryota; kingdom Metazoa; phylum Chordata; class Mammalia; order Carnivora; family Canidae; genus Nyctereutes; species Nyctereutes procyonoides. The sequence goes on along the minus strand of NW_026575140.1, from coordinate 38,340,002 downwards.
GGTTGGTCAATCTAGGGGAGTGGCTTCAAAGGCTTTTTGGGTTTTGTTTGTCTTTTTTTTAAAATTTGAGCTTCTACAATTCTTCAAACAAAAGTCTATTAATTATCTATAGTGTGGCAGTCCCTCTGTTGGCTGCTTTACCTACACTCTCCATACCTATACTCCTTTTTTTTTTATTGGAGTTCAATTTGCCAACATATATATAGCATAACACCCAGTGCTCGTCCCGCCAAGTGCCCCCCTCAGTGCCCATCACCCAGTCACACCAACCCCCCCGCCCACTTCCCCTTCCACTACTCCATACCTATACTCCTTAAAACAAGATGCTCTTATTCCCATTTTAAGGATCAAAAGGGTGGGGTCAGAGAGGCTAAGTGATTTTCCCAAAGACATAGTCTGTCAGTATTTGGATTAGAACCCAGGTCTATGTGACATTATTGTTCTTATGCCCTAAATTGTACTCCTTTGACATCCTCTTTAAAAAAAGCTTCTTTGGAGTTTGGCATCAAAGGAGGAACCTTCTATTCTGCTGAGTATTTGGTTAAGAGGCCTGAAGGAATACCAGAAAGTTTAGTGGGATTGTGTGCACATGTGTTACCAGTGGGGTTGCTGGGTGTAAACCATTGCTTGAAGCAGAGATATTAACCTCTCCTTCCTCTTTTCCTCATTTGAGCAATCACTAGGAATCTTGTGTCTGCTCTTGGTTAAAACTAGCATTTTGGAGGTTTTGGAAGCAGGCCAGCATTGATGAATGAGTATGGCCCAGTCAGTGTCCAGATCCATCTGGGGTTCCCTTGGGACTGGCCAACTTGAGTTTTCTGGGCCAGATGCTTGGGAAACCTCCAACTTGGCTTTGGGGGTACACAAAACCAAAATAAATGAAGTGGAATAAAAAAAGCTGGAGGCACCCCAGCATGACCTATTTACAAAGTGCTTTAGTTCCTTCTGGGTTGTATTTGATTTTCTCCTTCACTGAGAAATGGGGAGACATCACAATGACTTATGTGCCAAAGAGAGGACTCCCAACCATCCTTCAGCCTCCCTCACCCCCTCGGCCCCTTTTGTGTGACAGGATGCCCTCAATTACTCTCTCTAGGGGGGGGGTCCCAGTCAGAAGAAGATGGAGCCAACCATCTGTTACCGACTCCAGTGAGCAATTTAATTTTCTCTTGTTCCCAACAAGGAGGATTTTGTAAGTACATAAATTACCGTCAGTCCTGGTTAATCAGGAGCTTGCTGTCTGAAGGGGCGGGGATGGTCAAGTTGGATACACCCACTGACCTGGACTTACCAAGAGGAAAGGCACCCTGCACTTTGGGGGAAAAGTCATTTGAAGGAAGTAAAGAATGTCAGACAGGGAAACTTCCTTAGAGATCATCCAATCTGACACTTCTTTTATAAATGAGGAAATCAGGGCCAGAGAGGGTAAATGATCTGTCTAGCTAGGCAGAGCACAGTTAGGGCTTGAACTAAGGAGCTCCAATTCCCAAACTCTATCTTTCCAACACAACACAAGGTAAAACAAATGACCTACTTGCCCCTACCGTTTAATCTCTAGAGGTGGGACCAAAGGATAGTAATCATGACAATGACAACCACCACAGGAGCTACACTTCATGTGACCAGCAATGTAGGAGAGACAGTTTAGTGCAGAATTAACAGAATGGGCTCTGGAGCCAGATAGCCTGGTTCAAACCCCCAGTTCCATCACTTAATAGCTGTGTGATCTTGGGTAAATTACTTAACCTCTGGAACCTATAGCCAACAATGTCACTTTTTGAGGCCTGTCCCTTCACATCCCCTTAGTGTCCCCACTCTTTCCAGCCCAACTTTCCATGTTCAGCATCTGCATCTTTGTTGGAGAGCTATCCTTGGGCCCCCAGAGTCTGCTCTGTCAATGACCATTGCAGGCCCAGAGTCTCCTAGGGATGGCCTTTGACCAACAACTGACAGATGTGGGGGGATAAACGCCCCAGTTTCCTTACTTCTTGCTCAGGATAGTTCCTAGGCATGGGTTTTATACCATTCTTCAGAGTTCCCTGCAGGATTAGGCTCTATTCACCCACCACAGTGGCTGGCTTAATAATGCCTGTGTTATTGCTCACTGGTACCGTGTCCTTTGCATCTCTTCATTAACTGTTTGCATTCAAATCCTTGTCTTAGCATCTGCAAATGGTTTGTTAATCCAAACTAAGACAGTGCCTCCACTTTCTCATTTATAAAATGATGTCAATGATAGTTTCTATATCAAAGAGTAGCTGTTAGGGGTAAATGGGCTGAAGTTGCAAAGAACAGTGCCTGATGCACAGTGAAAATTCAACAAATAGCTATGTAGCTGACACATGCTTATCTTATTATCTCATTAATTCCACACTGTACACACATAATTATTCCCATTATACAAATAAGATAATCCAAGCTCAGAGAGGCTAAGTAATTTTCCCAAAGTCATGAAGCTTAATAAGAAGTAATGTCAAGACCCAAACACAAATCCATCTTTGAAGTTCCTTCCATTTTTACCTCTGCCAAGCGGTTTTCCCTGATCCTTCCAATCTGGGCCAAGGTCAAGGGTCCTTCCTCTTGTGCTCCTACTACTTCAGTCACAGGACTTGTCCTGTGTATTGCTTGTCAGACTTTCCCTCTAGGCTTCTAGCTCTGAGAAGCCCAGTACCTTCCCTCAGGCATTTCTGGGAGCTCAGCTTTTAGCCTGGTGTCCTGTGCATAGTAGGCTTCCAGTGAGTGCTGAATAAATAAGCACACAACTTGGAACCAGAAGAGGCAGCCAGCAAGGTGGGGGGGGGGGTGGCGCCCAGAGTAAACTCCAGAGCACAAGTCTATGTTTGTGTCTCACAGTCTTCAGATTTCAACTGGAAGCATCTTGGAAATCTTCCCAGGAAATACTCTTCTCCTCCCATTCCTGCTGCAGACAGGATTTATATATGTGGTTGATGGGCCTCTTGGGTATTCCAAAATTTCATCAAGGCATCTAGTTGCTCTTAAAATCTTGTCAGGGAGACAAGGATCTCACATGTTACCACATAGAGACACATGAGCATCCAATCCCAGTAATTGTTCCATTGTGAGGTAACGCTGGAGCAGCAAAGCTTTCAAGGACTGTTAAGGAGTGTGAGAAAAAGCAGGCAGGAGATGAACTGTGGATCCACATGACTGGAAGGATGCCCACTGGAGCAGGAGGAGACCAAAACGGGGCTAGAAGTGCAAGGGTCTTATAACGATACTGATAACTGGTAATCATACCCACCTCTTTAAATTGTGCGCTATATATTGGCTTCAACATATTGTTTAAGAACCTAAGTTCCAGAGTTAATATTGCTTGAGTTTGAATCCTCTGTCATTTATTAGCTGTATGATCTTGGGTGAACTATTTAGTCTCTCTGTGTCTCAGTCTGTTGTCAGATTTGTAAAATGGGGATAACACATACTTTCCTCACAGGACTGTCAGAAATAAAATAGCATGTGACGTGCTTGGGAAAGTGGTTTACCACATGGTAAGCAAGTAGGCAATTGCTAGTTTTTAGTAGGCACTGAATAAGACTTTAAGGAGTAAAAGGTAGACTATTTTTGTTCTCAGGAAGCTCAGAATATACAGTCAACGTCGCTAAGCTTACTTGCCCACGTATAGAGAAATGTTTGAGCAGGTTCCCCCAAATACCATTCGTTTGTTGAAAGATGCTGAATGATAAAAAATAGGAAGAGGATGCTGGGGGAGTATAGAGAAGCAGCATCTAGTTCAGAGCTGGGTAGGAGTGGTGACTGGTGGAAGTCAGGGAAGGCTTCCCCAAGGAGGCAGTACTTGAAATAAGTCTCATGGACACATCAGAGTTATCTGAGAAGGTAGGAGAGGGCTTTCCAGGGAAAAGAACACCCTAGGTCAACACTGACAGATGGGCTTTGAGTGAGCTATTTGAGAAATGTTGAAAAGTTTGGCTCTATAGCACTGAGTGGGAGAGTAGGGAAGGGTTCTGCTACTACTCAAAATCCCTCAGTGGTATCTCATGGCTCTTGGGCTCTAGACCAGGGTCCTATACATGACCCATTGAAGTCCAATGCACTGTTCCCTACCGACCACCCTCAATCCCACCTTCTGCTGCCCTCCCCCACCTCACCCACTTTAGCCACATTGGCTGGCTTAGTGGGCTCTCTGCAAAACCGGCTCTGAGTCCAAGATTCAGATGCAGATGTTTTCTTCTCTGAGTATTCCCAGGAGGAACCCAGGAAGAAGTGGTGGAAGCCAAGAAAGAGTGTGATTTCAGGTGCAGTTCCAAACTATTCCTGATTCCACAGGAAGCCGTAGACTTTCTCCACCTTCAATTCACCCACACCAATTGGTTATTGGCACTGGGCACCCGAGGAGGACATAAACTCCCAGGCACCTCTGGGTCTTGGTACAGGTGAGGTGCCTCCAGCCTGTGAAGGTCACAGGTGTTAAGGTGAGTGGTTAGCCACAAAACACAGGAACAGAAGCGATCCCAGGGCATGAGGGCAGGCGTGGAGACCAACAGTGCCCATCACACTGGCCTGCTTTCGGTAACCTGAATGCTCCCAGCTCTCTCCCTTCCTTAATCTGGCTAACTTTTCTCATCCTGCGAGCCGCAGCTAAATGCTGTTCGTCGAAGAGGCAGTCTGACCCTTTAGACTGAGTTAGGCCTGCCAACTGTTCTCAAGGCACCCTACATTTTTTCTTCCCAGCATTTCAAAACAAACTGTAACCAATTACATATCCAATCAGTTCTTCCGTATGGGGCAAAACTCCATCAACTGCCAAAGACAGAAAGTCATATGAGTCATATGAGCTGAAGCAAAACAGGGGAGTACCTTCTGCAGCTGGAAAGGGTGTGAGGTGTGACTGGAGAACAGGACACACACTGCCCACAGCCCACAAGACCGCTGGGCTTGGACCTGCAGCCTCCACATAGCTGGGCTCTTCTCTTTTCTAAACTCGGCTTCTTCCTCTGGGCCTCCTTTCTTTCTGTTATTGCAGATGTGGAGGGAATGTGGGCTCAGGCAGCTCCAAATTCTCATTCTAGTCACTACCGCAAGACACCCCACCTGACCCACAAGAGCACAAGCCCACCTGTAGAACCATCACCACAGCCCAAGTAGACATGGGCCAATGTGATTGGCCAGGCCTTGTCATGTGCTTGCCCAGCTGCGGAGGGAGGGCAGGGCAGTGCCCTGACAGGCCCCTCAGAGTCGCATGATTGGCAAGGACCGTGCTCACTCCTCGAAGAACGTGCAGGAGAGGAGCTGGGGGTGCCACATCTCTGCCTCGTTGGATGGTGTATCTCCCACAGATGTTTACAGCCATTGCCTTCCACGTGTCAGCCACTCTTATAGGTAATAAGAAATATGAAAGGAAATAAATATATTAAGCCTTGCTTACACCACAGCTTTTGCTCTTTTGGGGGAAGAAGGAAAATAAGCATGCTGATAATCAAAAACGTGTCAGGTAGTCAGATGTGTTCTGGAATAAAAGCAAAGAGTACAGATGATAGCGCATGCTGAGGAGACACTGTTTTCTACGGGTGGTCAGAGAGGGCAGCTTGGAAGACCGTGCAGGCAGGTGCCCGATGGTGACGAATCAACTACGCCATTCTGAGGGACATGAACTAAGTCCTCATGCCTTGTCTGCTTGTCTGCCTGCCCGCCTTTCTTCCTCCCTCCCTCCCTGACTTCCTTCCTTCCTTTCTAGGTTTTCTTAAAATGTACTGTTCAGACTGCCCCAGCAGGGGTAGGGCATTTATTTAAAAATGCAGTTTTACAGACTTCTCTGAAGACCCAGAGATTGAGAAGTCTCTAGGGTGATGCCTAAGCATCTAGATTTTTAATAAGCTCTCCAGGGGATTCTTATGCACATTCAAGTTTGAAAACTAATATTTGAGGCAGCAGAGAGATAAGAGAGGCTCTGAACAGGGAAGAAAGTGGACCTCAGTTGTGTTATGGAAGAGTAAGTCTTAGAAGCTACTGCATTGAGGATGGGCTGGAGGCTGGCCAGGTGTAAAGGTCTTGGAGACAGGGAGAGAACACATAGCCAGGTGGTAGATCAAAAAGTTTAGGTGGTGGTGGACAGACAGAGTTTGTGCCTGGTACAGTGGGGGGGGGGGGAGCTGTTTAAAGGCTCCCTGTACTGGGACCATTTACCTAGGAACAATTACCTATAGGCATCATTGGCATTGCATCTCTTTCTTTACCTATTCTGTACCCAGGGAGTGATTTTACTTACTTACTTACTTACTTATTTTAAAAATGTTTTATTTATTTATTTATTTGTTCAAGCAGGGGGGAAAATGCAGAGGGAGAGGGAGAAACAGACTCCCCGCTGAGCAGGGAGCCCAGCGCTGGGCTTGATCCCAGGACCCCAGGATCATGACCTGAGCCGAAGGCAGATGCTTACCTGACTGAGCCACTCAGGCACCCCCCAAGGAGTGATTTTAGAGTCATATATTATAATGGTGTCATTTTATTATTCAACAAATGATTAAAGACTTTTTAATTGTTTCTTTTTCTTCTCTTCTAGTATTTCCTCCTTTTTTTTTTTTTTTTGAGTTTCTGGATTTTTACTTGAAAGGGGTTAATAGTAACTGCTTGCCATTTTTAATTTTGTCTCTTGTATAATTCATTTGCCAAGGGAAACCATTAAGGAGCCAGCTTTATTTTGTGGCATGGGAAGGAGAGATAGTGAATGATACTGAAGAGCCAAGACATCTGACGGACTAAGAATACAGTGCCTAGGACTTTTGGTTGTTCCAGTTGGATGTCTTGGGTGAAGCTGGTCACTCCATGGGGGGGATGCTTCGCATTTGCTCACCCCTGTTCAGGATCCTAAGAGATAAATAATAAAATTATCTCCACTTAACTACTCTTCTGCAAATCCTCAGTGGGTGTGCCCTAGGTCTAACTAGATGATTGGGTGTGAGGAGTACATGAGATAATGTTGGTGAGATTCATGGCATTCAGTAGAATCCATAGTATTTTCTCAATGAAGGAGACTGGGCGGGTATTATTGGCCCAACTTATATGCTCAGAGAAGTAAAATGACTTACCTGATATCACACAACCGAGATGAAGATCTGGCTTTAAATCCTTGCCATTTGGATTCTACAGTTTGTGTATTTTTCACCACCAGGCAGGTGAAGGCTGGGCAGGGTGCCAGGACCTTAGTTTAACTGCTAGAGTTGGGGATGTGCTCCATTCCGGGGTGGAGGACCATATTAGTTTGAGAAGCTGAGGTAGCAGTCTGATCTTCTCCCCCAGATGGTGGCCCTGCCCAGGCCACAGATGGCAGATCCTGTGCTCGTCAGAGACCAGATCTAAATTCCCACTGATATTTGTTCAATAGCTCAGACATGCTAAGGCTAGCTGTCTTATAAATTATGGAACAGATTAACTGAGTTAGGCCTGAGACATAAATAACAAAGCCTCTCCACCCAGTGACAGGACACAAGGCTAAAGGCAAAAACACAGGAATTGTGGCAGAGAAGCAGACTGTTTTCCTCCTTTAGGAAAAGGCTGATGGAGAAGAGGGCCAGGATAAAAATAGAGGACAAGGGACGAGGTCAGAGGGAATTCTAAGCAGAAGGGATGACAGAACCAAGGAAAATAGGCCCCAGGGAGCAATCTCATTGACTGGTAAGGTTTTGTGGAGGAGAAAGCAGAGGAAAAAAAACAAACTCTGACTTCTCTGTCCTTGTGCCCACCAGTCTCCCATTGGATGAACCCAATCTGAAGTCCCAGCAAGGGGTCCTGAGTAATGCCATCCACAGGGGCAAACTCTCAAAGATAAGAGTCCTTGTGGCCATCTGTGATTACCTATATCTATTCTGGAGAGGAGAGCTTCGGGAAGGTAGGAGTGCTCATGAAACAGTGTCAGGTGATTCTGAGGTTCTGGTGGGTCACAATATAGTGAGTATAGGTGGAGAAAAGACTTTAGTTCTCCACGCTCAGCACCCTGGTCCTTCCTCTTGTTTTCTTCTGCGGCCATGGAGTCATCCATGGTATTTCCCCTTCTCTCAAAGCCTGTTTCCAATACCTCAGGGAGTCCTGTTGGCTCTACCCTCCATATCCAGAAGGCTACTACTTCTCACCGTCTTCACTTCTGTTACCCTCCTTCAAGCTGTCATCCTTGCTCATCTTGCTTGGATTAGTTCAATAGCCTTCTACACTACTGCTGCCTTTCCTTGCCCCCTTGTAGTCCATTATTGACACAGCAGCAAGATCGATCCTTCAATCCTTCAGAAATACAAGTCAGATTCTATCACTCCTCTGCTCAAAACCCTGCCATGGACCCTGTTTCACTCAGTCAAAGCCAGAGTCCTTCAGGGGCCTGCATAATCTGCACCCCCCAACTTTTTCTCTGAAATCACCTCTTACTACCCTTGCTTACACCCCCACTCTCCCTCCAACCTCACTGACCTCCTTGCTGTTCTTCAAAAAGCCTAGAGAGCTCCCACCCTGGGGCTTTTGGATTGGCTCTTCCTTTTGCCCAGAATGCTTTTCCACCAGCTGTTTATGGGGTTGACACCCTCACTTCCTTAAAATCTCTTCTTGAATGTCACCTTCCCTGTGAGTACCCTGTTCACTCTATTTAAAATTGCAACCTATCCAAGCTTCCCCTTCCCTTTGCTCCTGACTCACCTTATCCTCCCCGCTTTGTTCTCATTGGGCTGTTTGTTAGGAGGAGTTGAGACCACCCCATGCGAGGTGCCAGCCAAATGTGCAATTCTGCACCTACTGCACCTTCCAGTTGGGTGGGCCCCCTTGGTGAGAATAGAAAAGGTGGGGATGTGGGAGGCCCCTTGTGACTGCTCAAGCTCTGCTTCTTCACACAGCCTACAACCTCATTATCCACACACGGGAGCACAGGCAATCGCCTCGGGGTATGAGAGTCAGCTTGCAAAGAGAAGTGCCTGTGCGGCAGACAGGATGCTGAGGGAGAGCTGGCAGCCAGCAGGAGGGGCCAGCCCTTCTTTCCTGAAGTCCTCAAGCAGAAGGGAGCTGAGGCCACAGAGCACTGGGTGGGAGGGGATGTGTGGAGTGAGGTGTGTTTGGAGGGACTCACAGGAAGTTCCTAACTTCCTCCTACTCCCCCGGAAAATGGTCCTGTTACTAGGGAAAAGTCTCAGTTCAACCTATGCTTGTGCCAGGTTCAGGGGGAGCTCTTGGTTGGGAGCTGTGGGGGGAGGAGAGCAGGCAAGTAAATGCTTTCTGTGTTATCAAAAAGACCTGTGATGATGTAAACACAGGCACTAGGAAACGCTCATGGCAAAGGGATACTCCTCTTCCAAACTGAGTCTTGACTCATTCATGCATTCATTCAAATGGTATTTGTGGAGGATCAGCTGTAGGCAAAGAGACACTTCTTCAGCTGCAGGGGATACAGTAATGAATCAAAAAAAGCTTCCTCTGATTTCCAGGAACTTAGTTTAGAGTCCAGGCAAGAGGACAGATATAACAAGTAAACTAAAAAATAAATGTAACATTAAAACTGTGTTTTGGTGAAAGGCTATGAAGAAACGTAGGAGAAGCTTTAGAGGAAGTGTTAGTGGGAGGGTCTCTCCTGTCCCCAGGGAAGCCCTACAAAAAATGGGTAGGGAAGGAGAGACCCTGAGGCTTGAAGAGCCTGGGAATGGGAGGATCAGGTGAGGGCAGCCTGGAGGAGGCATTCTGGGCATGGCAGCGTTGTGAGCACCGAGGGCAGGCCCTTCTACTCCTATTCTGAACCCACCCATCCTGCTTGTGCAGACTCCATGTTTAAGCCACATTCAACTTGGCTCCTCTCCTCAGGCCACTGGCATATAGTCCCACATGTCACACCCCACTTGTCCTCCAGGGCTGTGCCCAAATAGCACCCCTCAAGGCTCTTCTCTAAAGCCTGCAGGCCAGGGTGTTCATACTCACCTCCGAGTTTCTGGCCTGGGAGTGTAACTCATCTGTCCACATGTCTATCTCCCCAGCCAGGCTGTCAGACTTGAGAGCTGGGGTGCAGCCCCTGTGTGCAGAGCCCGTGGCTTAGACTAGGTAGGCGCTCAGTTAATGTGTATGAATAAGGGATGAGAGTAGGAAGAGAAAAAAGAAAAAAGGAAGGGAGGAAGGAAGGAGGAGGAGAGAGAGGAAGGTGTAAACTTAGAAAACAGTGTAAATATTTAACCCTCGCAAAGGATAATTCAGAAACCCTTATAAATCCAGATATTTGCAAATGTCAATCTGGAATATATTATTTTTTGCCACAAAACTTTTCCCAAGAGCCATTGCTTTCTAGTCTTTATTACTTTTTCTTCGCTTCCATCACCAGCATTAGCTCTTGGCTTTCTGCTTTAGAACTACGATTCACAGAGAAATCCTTTTTTTGTACATTTTTAGAATTCAGTTCATGAGCCTTGCCTTGTAAACCTCAAAAGCCATGCTGAGATATGAATGCTGGGGTTCTCAGACCTACTCACTGGCAAAGCAAATGACTCTCAGAAACCAAATTAATGATGCTGCAAAATGACAAATTACTACGTGTCATGGACCTCAGGGATCTCTAGAGAATAGTGCAAACAGAGAAAGTTAAAGCGGAATGCTAATGGTGACCGTGCTCACCTGGAAGGCATGGGGGGGCCCTCTGGAAAAGACTTGGCAACTAGTTCTCCTCTCCAGATGCGGCTGGCTCCCGCTCACACTGGGCCACAGGTTTAGCTAAGTACTCGGTTACTAAGGAAACCCAAGTTGTCAGTCCTGAGCCATATGGGAATAATGGTGATTTATTTAGGAAAAGCAAGGTTTGTCACTTTAAGCTTCCTGCTACAAAATTGCTTTTTGATTACCCTCCCTCCTTATTGCATTGTCTTGTCACAATAAACTACAGAAACAAGTGGCAAGGTTAATAATTATGGGCTTCGTTCTTGTCACTCTCAGGGCCCAGCAAGGTCACGGATGCAGCCTGAGTGTGGCAGGCAGGCTTGTTCTTCAAACCCCTCCTGTGGAGAAGAGGAAAGCTGCTTGCGATGGTGGTTGTGTGTGTGTGTGTGTGTGTGTGTGTGTGTGTGTGTGTGTGTGGCAGGGGGGTGCTGTGAACACCCAGCTCTCTCCAGGAGGCTCTTACTGCCCACTCTCCCTGATGCCTGGGTGCTTCTGGAGCCACAGAGTTCCTAAAATTCAGTTCTCCCAGACTGTATCCAACCCATCTTTCAAACCCAATCCAAAGGCCATCTCCTCTATGGCTGAAATCATTCATTCCTATCTTTGCCATTCAAAGCTCACAGTTTGTGCCCTCAGTCAGGAGAGCTTATTGAATAACTGCTAGGTGCCATGCACAGTGCTAGACTTCCCATGTGGCTTACTTCATTTTGCCCTCACAGCCACCTACAAGATGGACGTCATTACTGTATTAGTTATGCTTTGCCTTTCAGGTTGGCACCACTCTCTTAGGCTGGGTTCTCCATGATTTTCTGGATGCCCATATCTCTAGGCTCAATTTTTTTTTAAAATAAAAATGGAATAAAGAGCCTCTCTTGACCTGGTTAGAAAGTCCTGGTGAAGAATCCAGATGGGCTTGCCTTGGTTCAGGGGCCTATCTCTTAATTTAGTCAGGCAAGCAGAATCTCAGACAAACATATCAGCTTCCATTCAGGTTGATTATTTAGAACAATATCTGTAAATAGGGAGGCTGCTGTTTCTGTCAGGAATAGGGTCTGGGATACAAAATTATAAATATTCATTACAGAGCTGTATACTTCATTATCTATTAGATACCAACTAAAAGTCCTCCAAAACTAGTCAGCTCTGGTTTTCTGATTACTGGGTGATCAACATCTGCGCAGCGCTCAAACCCCAGGTAGAACTTACTGTGTCTGTCCCTTCTTCTTCCCTCATGTTTAGTATGAGACTGCTGACCATGTCCTGCTATCCTATTTCTAAAATCCTTCCTGATTGTCATTCTCTCTCCTTCACCCTCACTGCTAATATAATAACCCATCCTTCTATCTCAAGACACAAGCCATAGCTCCCAACTGGCCTCTTTATCTCCGTTTTTCCTCTCTAGGTCAGTCAGGGTCAGCTAGAAAACAGAAACTACTCTAGGTTTTTCTCTAGCTTCTGTGAACAAAAGGAATGTGATTGGGGAAATACATCTAATGGTAAAGATTGTGTGTTTGCCTTAGAGCACCCTTGCTCTAAAAAGGGTCCCCCATTTTTCTAGAGGATCTCATTATGCTGAGAAATTGCTAGATAGGGTGCATGCACAGCAGAACACAGAGAATCCCAATAATGGGTAGTTATTCCACTTTAGACTGCTTACCCTCCTTTTAACTTCCTTCTCTGGGGCCTGCTGAAACATACACAATGTTACTCTCATGGTTTAGCAGCAGTTTTCATTAAAAGCTTCCAGGATTTGCTCAATTATGATGCACCAGGGGTGTGTCTTTGGGCTGTGCATAGATCCTATATGGTATCAAGAAGAATCTGTTTCCCCCAAAAGGGAGATTAGAGACCTCTTCCATTGAGACTGAGGACACTGATGATGTAGGCAAAATATAACATATGTAGGAAATGAAGATCCAGAACCCAAAGTCATGGAGATAGGGAGTAGCCACCTTCCACTGTTGGCAACAGTCAAGCCCCGAAGAGCTCAACAGATAGTAGATCTTGCATCTGAGGACTATACTTGGAGTGAGCCCATACACGAAGCCTATTTACCAGAAGGAATGTGAGGGAGCAATGTGTAAGGTGGTCTTGATAGACTTCACAATGGTTCTCTTGTTTGATCCTCTCGACAACCTATGATGAAGATATTGTAGGATCCACTTTTTTTTTTAAATATGGGAGAACTGAGGGTTCCTGGTAGTTATGTAACTTATGTAGGATCAGTGGCTACCAAGTGGTAGACTGAGGTATAAGTCCAGGTCATCCTTGACCCTTTCCTTATTGAGGGGGAGAGAGTATTGAGGAGAGGGATACTGGTGTCCACTGTGTCTCCTTAAATACACAGGTATGTAATTCTCTTTTCAGGCTGGGGGTTTATTATTTTCTTAGCTCATCCTTTTAGCGTATTTTGAATGTTAAGGATTTAAAAAACCCTTCTAGGAATTGCTCTATAATTAATTCCTGGACTACGTGGACCCTTCTTTTCCATTAAAGGCAAAATTGTGTCTAGAGTAATAAAACCTGATAAATACCCTTCCCTTCCCCAGAATGTGGTTTCACAACCACTCTGGAAAACAGTGTGGAGGTTCCTCAAAGAGTTAAAAATAGAACTACTCTATGACCCAGCAATTGCACTACTGGGTACTTACCTCAAAGATACAGAAGCAGTGAAATAACGAGACACCTGCACCCCAATGTTTATAGCAGCAATGTCCATAATAGCCAAATTGTGGAAGGAACCTCGGTGTCCATCAACAGATGAATGGATAAAGAAGATGTGCTCTATATATACAATGGAATATTTCTCAGCCATTAGAAAGGACGAATACCCACCATTTGCTTTGACATGGATGGAACTGGAGGGTATTATGCTGAGTGAAATAAGTCAATGGTAGGAGGACAATCATTATATGGTTTCACTCATATGAATATAAGAAATAGTGAAAGCGACCAAAAGGGAAAGGAGGGAAACTGAGTGGGGAAAAATTAGAGGGTGACAAAATATGAGAGACTCCTCTCTGGGAAACAAACAAAGGGTAATGGAAGGAGAAGTGGGTGAGGGGATGGGGTAACTGGGTGATGAGAACTGAGGAGGGCACTTGATGGGATGAACACTGGATGTTATACTATATGTTGGCAAATCGAACTTCAATAAAAAAAAAGACTGTGGTTTTAAAATGCTTTTTGTCTTATCACGCAAAGTGTTCAAATTAAAATACCAATAATTTTTGAACACCCATTCTGTGTCAAATTCTTAGTATGCATTTACTCATTTAATCCTTACAATGATCTTAAGATACAGATATTACTATTATCACCATTATTTTTTTTAAAAAATTTTTTAATTAAAAATTTTTTTTAATCACCATTATTTTTAGGTGGGAAATTGAGGCATAGAGTGGTAATTACCCATCATCACAGACTATAGAGCTAGGTTTTAGATTCAGGTCCTTTGTTTACAGAGTTCATTGTTTAATCACATGCCATTCTGTCTATGATCGTCTGATTTCTGGATTGGGGGACAAGGGAAAAAATGAAAGGGTCAGGGAACTTCATTTACTGAATATTACTAGGTGTTAGAACTCTGTAAAAGATGCAACATATGTTGTCTCACTTTATTTTTTTAGAATATTTTATTTATTTATTCCTGAGAGACACAGAGAGAGGCAGAGACACAGGCAGAAGGAGAAGCAGGCTCCCTGTGAGGAAACTTATGCAGGACTCGATCCCAGGATCCCGGGATCACGACCTCAGCTGAAGGCAGACACTCAACCACTGAGCCACTCAGAAGCCCCTCACTTTATTCCTCTAACCACATGTTGTCTGAACACTCTAACTTCCAAGGAAAGCTAAGACATCTTCCTTCTGACCTCTCATTTCTCTGCTAAGAGAGAATACTTCTGATATGACCCAAGAACACATCAGAGCTCCTTTAGGAGGGAATGTGGAATCTAGTGGGTGGAATAAAGGGAATATAAATGAAATAAGTCTTGAAAAAAGGGTAAATGCTCTGTTTTAGATAGTCCTTCCTCAAGGCCAGCGTTAGTCAGGAGCCATACAGGAAATAGTGTTTCACCATAGAGAATTTAATGATGGAATTGAATAGATGTATGGGCAGGGTTAAATGAACCAGCAAGTGATCTTGATGTACTTGGGGGCAGCAGATTCACCACTTTCCTTAGGCTTTCAAGTGAAAAGGGAAGAAGATGTTAATGGAGTCCAGGAAGTAGGGTTTCCTGGCAGGAACTATAGCCATAGAGGGACACAGACACTGCCAGAACTTCAGGACTGAACTATGGAGGAAGTGAAGAAGAAATACCCTCCCCTCTTTCCTCTTGTTTTGCATTTTCAGCCAGTGCCCCTCGTTGACCAAGCTCAACTGGAATCCTAAGGGTAGGGAGCTCTGGGATGCTGTCCTTGTGGGGCAGCCTCCGGCAGAATGATAGTGCATAATGGGTCTGTGTGAGTGTAATTGACCAATGCAGAATAACTGGCATGGGGCCGGGGTTATAAGATGGACCTAAGTCTGCCTCCACTGGGAGATTCCCTTTTCTCTTTCCCTTTCTTGGAGCACAAACAGATCACAAAAGGAGGAGCTGATGTTATGCTTAGGTGATCAGCTCAATGCTTTAGGGAGAAGTGCTCTCTCTTTTGGGGTCAAACTTGGCAAGGTTCTTCCCACTGTGGAAGTGATAAGACCTAGAGATCTAAGATTGGGATGTGGTCAAGGAAAAGGCCCAAGGACCAGTTACCTGCCCAAATTCCTATCTGGTTCTTAAGACAAAAGAACAAAAGAGATTTTATATGGACAGTCAGAGAGGTCTCTGGGGTTGAAGTCCTGGTTAGTAGTGGACAGTATGTTTTCCTAGAAGGTTGCCTATTCACCTTGGAACAGGGCAGAGGTAGAATGACAGATAAGATGAAAAAACTCTTAACGTCCAGAGGGGAGGTAGGTGAGGGATGGGTGAAATAGGTGAAGGAGATTAAGAGGTATAAACTTCCAGTTATAAAGTAAATAACTCATGGAGATGGAAAGCATAGGGAATATAGCAGAACAAACGAACAAAAAAACCCAACATCCATTCCACCCTCCTTATAGTGTGCTTTCCTGTGTGGCAGCATTTTGAACGATGTCCTTTAACACTCCTTTCCCAGACCCCCTTGCAGTTGGGGTTCTAGATGTCTTTGGAGTCCAGCCAATCAGGATTGGCTCATATGATATTTAGAAGTGAGGAGAGCCTTGCTTCTGCTACTTCTGGAAACCATGGTTGCAGAAGCTTATTTATTATTTTCTGAAGCAGCATTAGCAGAAGCCTCCCTGTCCACCAACAAGCTTCATCGGTGTTAAGAAGCAGGGTGTCTGGCAGTGATGCAGATGGTAGAGATTGTAATAGGCACCACATGGCTCCGCAGTAACAGCAGGAGAAATAGCCACCACACAGTAGTAATGTCCTGATTACAGTGACTTCCTGATCATGGCCCTAAGGGTGGATTTGGAGCTGGTGGCTTCTGTATGGTGTAAGAGGCAGAAGCTCTCTTGGGGCATGTGGCATGATTTTGAGAGTTTATTCCTGAAAATTCAATTTTGAGCTTGTCCTTAGCACTCAGCAACTCTCTTAGACATTTAATCTCTGTAATAAATTCTATTTCTGCCTCAACTAGGTAGGGTGGATATTTTTCTTCTGAAGCTGAAACTTGAGCAAAATAGATGGTCTTAGTAATAATACTAACTAACACTTAAGTGCTTACTATGCGCTGAGTACTCTAAACACTTTACCTGAATTATTTTATTCATTCAATTCTCTTGACAATCCTATGTACTAGGTGTGATATCGATCCTC
This sequence comes from Nyctereutes procyonoides, assembly GCF_905146905.1. Taxonomy (NCBI): domain Eukaryota; kingdom Metazoa; phylum Chordata; class Mammalia; order Carnivora; family Canidae; genus Nyctereutes; species Nyctereutes procyonoides. The sequence goes on along the minus strand of NW_026575140.1, from coordinate 38,323,518 downwards.
ATCTTATAGGTGAGAAATCTGAGGACTCCAGGGACCCAATAATTTACCCCATGTTACCAGATTTTAAGTGGTGAGAGGAGATATGCAGTGCAGTGACTGCTTCTCGTGTTTGGGCTATTGAACTTTTGTTTGATGAGACAGGCTGAGGATTCTGGGATATCAGATCTCAGGCATCATCTCCCATTTTGAAGATATAATTAAGACAACCCAAAGAGGAAACAGAGGCCTAGACACATTGTATATTTGGCCCAAGGTCACGTGAATAGTGGGCGGTCAAGCTGTGATTCAAACACATCTCCTTGACTTCAAAATCTATGCTATTGTCCACTTAAATTTATTCCTGCTGCCCCATGACAGCCCTTCAAATCTGAGAAGACAGCTCTCATATCTCAGCAAATCTTTGCTGCAAGTCAAACATGCTGAGTACTTTCAGCTGTACCTCTCTGAGCTCTCTCTCCACCTGGATCACCCTCCCCCAGTTTGTGACTGTCCCTCTTCAAGTCTGTCATCTTGGACAGATCACAGAGCTCTCTGTGTGGTCTGACAAGCACAGAAAAACCCCCAGCATGAAAGCTCTTAATCTCGGTCAGACCCTTGAAGTTGAGAGGAGCAAATCTCTCTCTTGCCACCATCTTCCCCCAAATGCCTTCCCGGTGGAACCAATTCATTTTGCCTTTGAGGAAGACGTGACATATGTATTTCCGCACAAATTAAGAGCTTTTTTTTTTCACCAGGCCCTTCTAAGCAGGAGGGTGCGTTCACTCTCCCTCTGCGGAACTGGAGTGGACTTTTGAGGAGTTATTTATGGGCAGAATGCTAATTACTTAACTACAAATATGTAAATACTTTGAGAATAAATTCATCACAATATATTAGGCATCACATTGTAATTAAGCTCAATTAGGTATTATTAGCAGTATTAATGTCATGTAGCTCGTGCCTGTTCCTAATGAATATATTAACCCAGCCTTGCTGCCACCATCCATGTGGGTGCATTATGATGATGACGATAATAGACACATAATTAGAGCATTATTGCTTTGCTTGCAAATTGTGGAGAGAAATGTCTGTCTTTGGAATCTGAATGATTGGCCTGACTAGATATGTTAGATGTGGCCAGGAGATTATGTAGTCTAGAAATGAGACTTAACATCTTGGCATCTCTGTTTGTAGCTCTTCAAAGAGAGAGGTTTCTGATTTTCTTTCAGAGATTAGAATAAATTCAATAGAAATGGAGTGTGGGATGGAAGCCACCAGAAAGACATTTGGTATAACAGAGTGGTGAGTTTATTGTTCCAAATCACAGCAGAGGAGAGGAGCCAAGTCTGGACATGGAAACAAAGAAGGGTTGAAGGTAAGGCCAGCATGAGTCTGCATGGAATTCAGGGTTCAAGGAAGTGGGAAGAAAGTGGCCCTCAACTCCATCTATCCTTAGAACAACCCCCGAGGAAGATACTAGTTCCCTAAATTTGCAGAATAGGCAACATCTCAAAGACATCAACTAAAGTTGTCCAAGGTCATATAAAAATAAGTGGCAGAACCAGGATTTGAACTCAGTTTGTCTGACAGTAGTTAATAAAAGAATTCAAGGTAGGCCACTCTAAAAATTTAGGGCCAAGCAGACCATAATGTAGCAAGTACTTATTTACCAAACTTTAGTTAGTACCTTCTGTGAGCCCCTGCTCTGGGCTAGATCATTTCGATAGATTCTACAAACACACCTATCTGAGCTGCTTACCATCAGCCTTAGGAGGATGAGAGAAAGATCGGATGGGCCAACACAGAACAAAGGGAATGATACAGTTAAGTCTTTTACTGAAAAAACTGCGGTGGGAGCACGTTGGTGTTATACAGCCAAGTTTTTAATATTGGCAGTAAGGTTGGATATTAACTCTGATTTGGAGCAAATTGATGAAGCCAGAGATATGGCTGTAGATGGAGAGAAAGAACCTTTCAGGAGATTCAGGTGTGTTCAATTGTGAAATTCTTGGACAAAAAAATTACTTGAATGTCAAAAGTGGAAGATGTCTTAGAGATCATCCCGAGGCTTCATTTTACTGCTGAAATAACTTACCCAAGGTCTCAGTCAGGGTCCAGATAGTCAAACCACTGTAGGAATGTCTTTCAATACAGCAAACAGTCTCATGGGAAAGAACCCAGAAGCCAATTGAGATAGAGAGGCAATCTAGAGACTGTCAAAAGCTGCTACTTTCCTTAGGGTGGAAGGACCAATAGGAAGAGGTGGAGTTATCAGAGGTCAGAAGCCAGGCCCATCTGGTAAGATCTAGAACATTAGGACTCTGGGAATCTTAGAAGTACTGGAACCCAGTGAGATGTGTGGCTAGGCTGGTTATACAGCATCTGCAAGATATAGCACCTGAGGTAAGTTGAGAGAAGAAATACCTGGCTTTCCCCTCTTTCCCACCCTCCTGTCTTCTATGAGAGCATCTCAATGGCTACACCAACCAGGAAGCCAGTAGTTTTAAAAAAACCAGGAAAATGTAATTCCAGACATAGAGAAAGGAGAAGAAAAAGGGCTGGGGAGGGAGTCTGAGGCAGAAGCAGGAATAGAATCCAGGTTTTCTGATTTCCAGTATGGTGAAATGAGAGTGTGGTTTATTCATGGGAGATTCTTACCAACTAAGAGGGAAATAAGGGTGGTGATGAAGATGACCTTAGAAATATTTGCTTATTTCCCATAATATTTTATGAGTAAGTTTTTCAAGACGTTTCTCATAAAATATTTCATCTAATCCTTACAAATTTTGTGAGATAGACATTGCTAATCCTACTTTATAGATGAAGAAATAGAATTTAGGAGAGGCTAAGAGAGTCTTACAGTTTCACACCTGATAAATACCAGACCAGCATTTGGCCCTGGTTAGATCTTACTCCAAACCCAAGGAGCTCATGGAAAGGATGGAGGAGATGCTGAAATACAGAGGCTCCTGGATTTGCATAAGCATAGAGACACAGAGCTAGTAAAGATGAAAGCACACCGCCTGCTCTTCTTCCAAAGGAAGCTCTCTGCATGGCTGACGAGCTCCTCTTCTTTACATGGGGCCACTAGGGCACTCTATGAACTCACTATAACACCAGTATCTACGATTCACTACAGTTTTCAAAGGATGCTTGCAAAGAATTACATTTCATTTTTCCAACCATTCTCAGAGGTAGTAATGTTGGGGACAAATGGTAAGAGAGAGTCACGAAAGATGAAGTAACTTAACTTGGAGCTTACCACCCCATCATGCAGTTTATGCTTCAGCCAAATGTAGTTCTACTCTCCGAGCAGATAATGTACATTATGACTTTGCATTTACTATTTCATCTGTCTGGAAAGATCTCCTTCCATATAGAACTTTACTTGATTGAATTAGTTGGCTCCTTCTCTAGCTCTTGAAACAATTTGATCTTGCCTCTGTTGTATTGCTTTGTGATTATTTGCTCACTCACCTATCTCTAGTAGACACTAGTAGATTATGAGCTCCTGGGTTACAAAGAGTATGTCTTAATCACTTCTGTTTCCCTACATTGTGCTGAATAAATGAATGCATGCATGGATGCATAACTGAGACTCAAACCCAGGTCTCCTGGGTCCTTCTTGCCACTGGTCGGTTTCTTTACCAAAGCAGCACTTTTGCACACTGAGGAGGAAGCTGCTGACCAGAGAGCATAATTGGGGCTGATATAATGGGTCTGTGTAAAGCTCTAAGCGATCTTTTCCTTGTTTTTAACAGGAGAGTTCATGCAAAGAATTAAGTTCTCTTTCTGAGACTTTAGTTTTGCTGAATTAGCAATCCCTGATCAATTAGACTAAAGGGCTTTCTCTGAGCATGCCAGCTCTTGATTTTTTATTTTGCTGCAAAGCAAAAAGGGGTACGAGAGCAAGGAAGTGGCAGAGGGTCTCAGGCACACAAGGGAGAGAGGCAGAATTACAGTGCCCCGTGGGGGCTGGAGGCAGATGGGAGGGTGGACTGCAGCCCAAACTGAGTCTTCCTTCCCCTTCCAACAGGGTGCAGAGTTCAGTTAGTTTCTGCAGGTGAGGTCCACCCCAGAGACAAGCAGGATTGAAGCAACTGGGACAGTTTCACAGTGGGAGGGAATCCAGCATGTACACCCTTCTCCCATTTTCTGGCTTAGGAAATGGGGCCTAAAGAGGCAGAGTAACTCATCCAAGGTGCCAGTGATTCAGTATCAGAGCAGAGATTCTCCCATTTACCTTTCTTTTGTTTGTTTCAGGTGTAGTTTTCAACAATTTATCTGTTGCATATAACACCCAGTGCTCATCACACCATGTGTCCTCCTTAATGCCCCTCACCCAGTTATCCCATTTACCTCTTAAGCATTTACCTGCATGCAGGCCTCTGTGCTAAGTGGCATCTGTGGTTCTTGCCTGCCCAGGATCCATTTTCTCACCTCTCACAGCAGCGCCCCAATCTCCTCTGGGGGGCTGGTCCTTCTGCACTAAGTACCATCTTAGTTGGTCTGTCATTCCAAGTGCTCTTCCATCCCCCAGCCATCCCCAGCCAAGGAGTTGACAAGTGAATCAAACAGGCAACTGGATTTCTTTTCCCTGGAATGTGGAGTATTGTGATATGATGATTAAAAAGAGTTAGAGATCTGCATCCAGGAGGCAGGGACCATCTTTGCATCCTACACCCTAGATCTGCCCTGGGTCCTTTCCTAGGCCTGTTGCTTAAGTTTTTCTATAGAGCCTGTGAGAATACTCATATCCTTCTTTATTTGGTTATTATAACCAGGCCTGATTCCTACTAGTTGTGACCAAAGAATCCTAAATGGTCCATTTTCCCAACCAGTATTTTTAAGAACAGCCAGAAGGCAAGGAGAGGAAGAAGGATAATAATCCTCCCAAGTGTGTGGCCCGTTCTTCATGTTGTCCAGTAGGTATATCATGTGAGCTAATAGGACATTTAAACTGTCCTAGTAACCACATTAAGAAAGTACAAAGAAACAGATGAAATTTATCTTAAAAATAAATTTTATTTAACTTAATATAATCAAAGGATTATCGTTTGCACATGTTACTAGGATAAAAATTGAAATACTTTATATTCTTTTTTACACTAAGTCTTTGAAATCCTGCCTGTATTTTATACTTTTACATTTCAATTTGAATGCTAATTTTTCATCAGAAACATTTGATCTGTATTAAGATTTCATAAAATAGTTGAAAAAAATAGATTCACACAACCAAATTGTGAATACTTGGATGCTTTCCAATAACTGAATTGAGTATTTGCTTTTAAATTTAAGTTGAATTTAACTAAAATTTGAGGTTTTCTTCCTCAGCCACATTAGCCACATTTCAAGTGCTCATGGACGCTAGGTAGTGGCTACTGTCTTGGACAGAGTAGCCCTTTACAGTTACTACACCCATATCACACTCATAGTAAACTCCTCCAACTGCGGGGGTATAATTGTTACTATAATTAACACTATCATCATCAACATCATTATCCTTCTCATTGGTAGCATTATCATGCCCATTCTCCAGATGGGAAAAACAGAGATTCAGAGATTAAATAACCTGCCTAGGGTAACAGAACTGGGAAGAACTAGGTTTAGGGCTTGAATTCAGGTCTGTGTGACTAGCAGTGCTAGCCCAGGGTCTCTGAGTCCTCCACATTAGCGATGGCCTTAAATCAGAGTACAAATGAAGTTGACACCAATATGCTGTGACCTGGAACACATTGCTTGTCTTCTCTGAGATGGCATTTCCCTGTCTGTAAAACAAGAGCATGGGACTGCCTCCTCTCTGACTTCTAGCTTTATCATTCTGTCTCTGAGGGCATGCAGGTAGAAAATAGAAGCTAGTGTTTATTGAGGCTAAGCACATGCCACCCATGGTTCTAGGCACTTATATTGCTTCATTTATTCCTCACAATAACACTATGAGGAGGAATCTAATTGTACCCCCATTTAATACACCAAGACGTCAAGCTACTTGCCCAAATTCAACAGGAAGTTGTTGGCAGAGTTGATATTGGAACCCAGGCTATCTGGCTGCAGTGGCAGGTATTTAATCAATGGCAACATGGCATCTGAAATGGACTCTCAATGAGGACGGGAGTTCTGTTATAGTCACCACTGGGATTCTAGTCCCTAGAATGTAGTTGGTACTCGATTAATAATTGTTGAATGAAGAAATGAATGAATAAATGGGAGGAAGAGAGAGCCCAATGTTGCATGAATTTAGTTCTTGAATTTTTTGTTCTCTGGGGTGTTTCACAAGCGCAAGCAGATATTTGGTATTCTAAATAAACAAATTCCTGAATACATTCATCTTTTCAGATGAATTGGAGATGTGATTTCTGTAGCTACTCCCTTCATTTTTGCCTTTTCTCTAGCATATGCTTGTGCCTCTTGGGCAACCAGTGACTATGAGAAAGCCTACTAGAGCCCATACCTAAGTGGAAAATGGATCTTTTATTAGAACCTAGATGAGGAGGGGTCCCTGGGTGGCGCAGCGGTTTAGCGCCTGTCTTTGGCCCAGGGCGCGATCCTGGAGACCCGGGATCGAATCCCACGTCGGGCTCCCGGTGCATGGAGCCTGCTTCTCCCTCTGCCTATGTCTCTGCCTCTCTCTCTGTGACTATCATAAATAAATAAAAATTAAAAAAAAAAGAACCTAGATGAGGAAAACCATAAAAGTTGTGATGCCAAATATTACAACCTGGGCAACTTTGAGACAGAATTTTTACCCAAATTATTTCTGATATTAACATACAAAATTTTTTGACAGCCCTTTCCCATAGTCTAGATCTTTGCCTATAAATTGGTAAATATTTTACCATATTATGTAACAGTGCTTCACGTGGGATTGAAAGACCTCTTTGCTTTCCTAAACTTTCATATACTTGCTGTATGGGCTTGGGCAAGTTTCCTCACTTCTTTGGTGCTCTTTTTTTCCTTACTTTTTAAAATGAAAAGAAAGTCTAAAAGGTGTCTCAATTTGTGACCCTCCGTAATTCTGTGGAATTATAGCTAGTCATAGAAATAGACATATATAAGATTAATATAAGCAATATAAGATTGCTTATAGACAATTCTTTGAATATGTCTTCCTTCCTTCCATCAGTCATCATCCATCCACCCATCATCCACCCATCCATCCATCCACCCATCCATTATATAAGAAACATGGAACACTCTATACCAGGCATCATTCTAGGCATTGGAGACATAGAAATAAAAACAACAACAACAAAGAAAACAAAACAGAGTCCTTGCCCTTAAGTGTTCCTAATTTTTATGGAGAGACTAAGAAGAAAATAAATTAGGACACAGTGGGGTGAATTTTCTGCTAGAAGATGCTGAAGAAGCACTAATTAGTAGTAACCAACCCAGTTTGGGGGTCAGGGAAGTCTTTTGGGGGATGATGGCATATGAGCTGCTCCTGAAGGATGCGTGTGAGTTAAGGAAGATGTGAAAGGAAAGCATTTCAGGTAGAGAGGGCAGCATGCACAAATGTGGAGAGAAATGAGAGATTCCAGAATCTGCACAGATACTTCAGAATGCCTGGAACATGGGGACATGGAACAAGGATCAGGAGGTGAGGTCAGGATAAAGAGCGAAGGCCAGATTGCCAAGGTTCAGTGTGCTGAGCAAAGGTGCTTGCATTCAGCAATGAGCAGCCACTGAAAGATTTTAAGCAAGGATAGAACATGGTCAGATTTGTATCCCGGGATGATTCCTTCAGCTATAGTGTAGAGGATGACCCACAGAGTATCTTGGGAGGCCAAGAGACCAGTTGGAAAGTTGTAAAAATAGAGTAGGGGAGAGATGATAGTTTCTGAAATAGGAAAGAAGCAGTGGAATTGGAGTGGTTGGGGCAGCTCTGAGAGGTAAGGTCTGCAGGATGTGGGGATAAGGGCTGGAGAGCATCAAGTTCAGGTGTGGACTATGGGCGGACAATATATTTTCCACTGAGATGGGAAACGTGATGTTGAGGTTTTATGATTCCATAATGTCAAGAGACAGGTTCTTAGCAGATCTGACTGTTCTGTTTGAGGGGTGTTTCCATTCCGTTTAGCTCCAGAATATGTTCTATATTAAATACTGTCAGTGTAATTACAGAATGCGATACACTGTAATTATGCTCCATAATTACATTTTCTTCCATTAGCACCATGGCATTCTGGCTCAGCGTAGGCCCCCAGCACCCTGGACTGTCAGCATGGCCCAGACTGTAGGGGCTGCCTGAAGCAGATACAGAATTCTCCTTCTCAGCCTTTTTCAGGTGATACGATGGCAATCACAGGGAGACAGTGCAAAACAATGGTTAAGAACATGGGCTTTGGAAGAGGCTTCCCAGGATTGAATGACAGCATTAACTCTTATCAGCTTTGGGGCTCAGGCAAGTCACTTAATATTTCTGTGCCTCAGTTTCTATGTTTTTAGAAAGGAGAGAATAGATTCTATCTCACAATTATTTTTAAGACTAAATGAGATAATGGTAATTACCTTTCCTGGTTTTTGTCAAATTTAAGCCCTCAATACAATATTACACTGATGAGAAGTAATGACAAAAGGGGATCCTGCTCATCTTCAGATTCCTGCAATAGTATCTAGCCTCCTTGGGGAAGTTTTAAGATGCCAAGTGTTAAGCTATTAGGAATGATGTTATTACATCATAGAATTGTAGAATGTTCCTGAAACTAACCTAGTCCTCTCCTTTCTGACATCATTATACAAATGACTAAACAGAGGTCCAGAAAAGATAACCAACTTGTCACATAATTCATTAGTTTCAGAGATGTCTTGAACTCAGAATCCAGAACACTTTATTCCTTGACTGAAGTTTTGACTTTCTTAAGTGTGCCTCTACATTTTACAAAGCATGTGACATGCATTCCTTTTTAAAAATCTTTGAGTAACATTTAACATTTTATTATTTTTAAGACGTTATTTATTTTTCTAAGAGATATTTGAGGTTTACAATGAAATTGAGAGGAGAGTAAAGAGATTTCCCATTACCCTTGCCCCCACACATGCATAGCCTCTACAATTGTCAACATTACTCACCAGAATGGTCTGTTTTTTCATTTTGTTTTGTTTTGTTTTACCGAGGATGAACCTACATTGACACATCATAATCACCCAAAGTCCATAATTTATCTTAGGGTTCATTCTTGGCGTTGTACATTTATGGGTTGGGACAAATGTCTAACGACATATATCCATCATTATAATACCATGCAGAGTATTTTCACTGCCCTGAAAATCCTCTGTGTTACACCTATTCATCTCTCCACTCTCCACACCTGCTTAGAATCACTGATCTTTTTAAGGTCTCTATAGTTTTGCCTTTTTCAGAATGCCATATAATTGGAATCATGCAGTCTATAGCCTTTCAGATTGGCTTTTTTCACTTAGTAATATGTATTTAAGTTTCCTCTATGTCTTTTCATGGCTTGATAATTCATTTATTTTTAACATTAGATAATATTCATTCTCTGGATGGACCACAGTTTATATATTCACCTACTGTAGGACATCTTGGTTGCTTCTAATTTTTGGCAGTTATGAATATGTAACATGCATTCGTTTAGTCTATCCTGAAATGACTTTAAAATATCTCATTTTATATGTGAATTAAAGAGGTGTAGAAACTGAGTCTAAAGGAGATAAATGGCTCCTTCAAGGATACCCATTTAGGAGAGAATAGACCTGGAGCTTGAATCACCATGTCAGTTGTCCTCCTTCATATTTCTTTTCCTTTTCTCCACAAACATGCACTGAGCATCTCTGTAGTGGATACTGTAATTCCCTCCATAGGGATACAAGGCTACTTGCCTACAGGTGCTAGTAAATAGGATATATGTACCTAATTCTAACAGGGAAGGTAGGATATAATAAAGGCCAATTGGTTACTGCAAATCTGAGTGTCTATGAGTAAAAAGAACATGGTGAGGTGGAGAGGAATATGGACATTGGTCCTGGATGAGATAATTATGGAAAAGTTGGTGACTATGCTAAGTTATGACAGGTAACAAAGGGGCCAGATAGTGAATTAGTCAGAACCCTTCTTGGTTTAAAGTGACAAAAACCTAATACAAAGGAATTTAAGAAAAAAGATAATTTATTGGATCACATGACCTGGAAGTCCAGTGATGCAGCTGGTTCTAGGCAGGTGTCCATCCAGTGGCTCAGATGAACTTACCTCTCCCTCTATTGCCATCTTATGACCCTGCATTTCCTTGTTCGACATTATTCATGAGAATCATTTCTTTTTTAAAAAGTTTTTTTTATTTAAATTCAATTAACCAACATACAGTACATCATTAGTTCCAGATATAGTGTTCCATAATTTATTGGTTGCATGTTACACCTGGTTTTCATCACATCATGTGCCCTCCTTAATGCCCATCGACCAATTATTCCATCCCCCCACCCACTTCCCATCCAGCAACCCTCAGTTTAGAATGATTCCTTTTGAGGGGCAGGCAAGATGGCCTGGCAGCCCCAAACTCATGTCCTCCCAGTTGAGCAACACCAAGAGAATAGCAACCCCAGTGGAAAACTCAAGGGAAAACCCTTGATAGTTTCACCTGGGTTATTGCTCATTTCTGAAGCCACTGCTGTGGCCAGACAGTGGGTCATTCTTTGTGGGACAAGCCTAGAGATAGAGGTAGATTAAGGTGAGCTCACCTTAATCACATGGAATGGGTACCCTATAAGAAAGAAATATTCTATAAGTAAAAGATAAGACGGTGTGACGGGAGCTTGAGAAAATCTGAATCCCAAATGCCCACTCTTGGGAAGGGAAAAAGCATAAGCAAAGGCCTATATGTGGAAAGGTGTAATTCTTGTTGATAGACATGTGAACAGAACATAACTGAGAGATAAATTTGCAAAAGTAAATTGAGGCCAAACTGCAGAAGTCTTTTAAGTGCTATGCCGGGGATCCAGACATTGAGGATTTTCCCATGATCAAGCTCTCCCAAGAGGAAATGGTTAGCTCATATCCCTGCCTTGCTCTCTCTGCTCCAAATATGCTGAACTCATAATTCTTTGAATACTTTGTGCTTTCTATTCCAGGACAGTGCTGCAGTTCCATTTCCTCTTCCTGAAATCCTTTTCTTCTTTCTTCTTCTTCTTCTTCTTCTTCTTCTTCTTCTCTTCTTCTTCTTCTTCTTCTTCTTCTTCTTCTTTCTTCTTCTTCTTCTTCTTCTTCTTCTTCTTCTTCTTCTTCTTCTTCTTCTTCTTCTTCTTCTTCTTTCTTCTTTCTTCTTTTTCTTCTTCTTCGTCTCTTCTTCAACTCCTGCTTGGCTATACTGTCTTATTTAGAGGTCACTGCCTTTAGGAAGCCTTCCCAGGCCATCACCCCAATGGATGCTCCCACAGCTTTCTGCCTACATACTTCATCGTGGATGCTTATTTACATATCTATGTTGCTAGTTCCCATGTATTCAGTGCTTACAAGGTGCTTATCCTCCTTTTACATACAAGGGAATTGAACCAAAGAGAAGTTAAGTAATTACCCAGGGTATGTAGCAAAAAAGTGACAGAGCTGGAATTTGAACCCAGGCAGTCTGCCTTCAGAACTTTTTGCTTATCCGCTGTTTGAGTATGTCCTCTTCAGGATTAATGCCATGCCTGTCCAGGAAATACCTATTATTTAGATAAAAGAAGGCAAGTAAATGAAAGACTGAATGGAACAGGAAGGGGTGATGACATCCCTATCAGTTATTCTAGCAGAGGCCTGGGGGATATAGGTGTGTTTGGTAGAGCACATTATTGCATAGTTTGGAGTATAGGATTAGATGGTTCTCAAGTTTCCTTTCAACTCTGTACTTTTTCCCTTAAAGCAAAAAGAAACTGAAGGCTTTTGTGCAATCAAGTGACTCCATCACACTCATCCTTGGAAGAAATAACTCTGGCAGTGGCATGTAAGGTGGATTAAAGAAGATTGCAAATGTTTGGTTAATAGGTTACCACCTCAATCTTCTGCTGGCTGTAGGATTGGGAAGGAGGACAATTCTTCCCTATCATCAAAGACAATTAGTCTTTGATTCTTGGCCTATCATTTGGGAAATTCAGTCCTTCCTGTTCTGAACTCAGGAATAGAAATGAGGCCACATGGCAGTTAGGAGGTCATCAGGTTGTGTTGGAAAGGGTCTTGGACTTGGAATCAGAAGAAGTGAGTTTGAATCCTGTCTATATTGGGAACCTCAGTGTTCTTATCTGGAAAATGGGACCAGGCATATCCGTTCAGCCTATTTTCAGCCTCTTCATGAGGATGAAACAACATGAGTGACGTTAAAGTGCTTCTAAGATACAAAGCACAATATGTGTAGAGGAGTTGCACACAAAGGTTGTGGCAGTAATCAGCTCAGATTCCTCTCCTCCTGCCCACCCCCTCTTTCCTGGATCTTCCAAGAAGAGGCTAGGGGCAGAGGAAGACAGAAGAAAGGGCCATATCAGAATGAAGGAGCAATGCCCCAGAATCATAAATTCTACCTCAGGCCCTTAACAGACTGTAAAATTGTTATCTGAAGACTGAAAGTGATTTATCGAAAAATAAAAACTCCCCCTCCACTGCAGAAAGCATCCTTAAAGATCTTATATATGATTTCATAAAGCTGCATGGCATCTTTTCAATTCCTTCCCAGGGCCGGGTAGGCCCAGAGCCCAGCATGCTGATGAAGTGGAGGGGCGGCTGAGGCTTAGGAGGAGAAAAATCCAATTACTCTTGCCCTGGGATAAAGGAATTCTGGGGATCTGAGATCACTGGAGCATAATTGGAATTCTAATAAAGTGAATTTTTTGGGGGGTGATGTGGGGATGGAGGTGGTGTGTGGGGAAGTACAAGTTCCCAAGCCAGCTGTGGGAATGATTCCAAAAGACTTTGTCATCAGACCTGTATTTTGCTGCCTGGAATCTTCCACAATATGGATTTGCTTGTGGGCAGCTGGAGGCAAAATTGGGAAGGAAGGAATGATTCAAAGCTCCCAGCTCCCTTGGCTGGGCAGGACTCTCCCTGAGGGTTGCCAAAAACCTGGCCAGAGTTCAGTGAACCTGGCCTCCATGTCTGGTTTTTAAAACCAAGAACCTTTGAATGCCTTTGAAGGTCTGGAAGGAGTCTGAATCGTCATATAATCTCATGAGAGGAAAATGAGATCTATGGAGAAGGACTGTCCCAAAGCCGTGTATATAAGAATAGAATCATGGAATCTTACATCCAGAAGCTTAGAAGTCATAGGTGTAATATCCCTCTATTCACAGCAAACACTACATTATCCCAGACAAATTAATGCCTAGTTTCCGTTTGGATGCGTATACCGAAAAAGAGCTCACATCTCATAAGCTAACCCACTGCATCATCAGATAGCCATAATATTTGGTAATTTCTTCCTTGTATAAAGCTGAAAATGGTCTCTGCATGACATGCATTGGGAATAGGAGTCCATAGTTGTTTTTTTTTTTCTTTTGAGCAGAGGTGTTCTATCACCTTGTGCAAATCACTTCGGCTCTCTGAGGCTTAATTTTCTTGTCGGTGCAAAGGAGACTATGATATAAATACTTCCTAGGAGAGCAGTGAGAATTCAATGAAACTTCCTAGAAAGCATTTAGCTTAAAACTGACCTAAAGCTCAATGAATGTTATTCTTTTTACGAGCATCTGTAGAATGGGGATACTTACATTTTGTGGGTATCACCTGAAATACTTTACATAAAGCACCAAGGAGATGCTTTCTCTTTTCCCACCATTTCCTCTGTGCATGTCTTGGCCCCATATTACACTTTAAGCTTCTTGAAGACAGGGTGCATGTCTAATTCTTTTCTGTGTTGTCCCTCCCAGGACTTGGCTTTTAGAGAGATTTCTCTGATGTGTGGAATGAGTGCAGGAGGTTCATGAATAAACCCCTTCAGTCCCAAGGCCCTTCCTCACCTCTGTGTGGGGTCACATTCCACAGCATACAGGGTACAGGTGGGAGGCTCCTCAGGAGCTGAGTCTTTGTGTGTGTCTTGCAGCATCTGCAGCAAGGTTTCTCAAAACTCCCTTTTCTCCATGTCCCTACTCCTTCCACCTCTCCAGAACCAAAATTCTTAAATGTCCTAGTTTGAATATTGTTTCTCTGTCTCCCACTTCTCATTACAATATAAACTGGTAGCTTCAAAAAAAAATTGGTAGCTTCTTTTGTTTCTCTTTGAGTTTCTCTTCTGCTCAGCATAACTAGATCTTCCACTTACTTATTCATTCCTTTAATAAACATTTTGACAGGCACTGCTTGGAGCACTAGAGATGGAGCAAAGAACAAGACAAAGTTCCTGCTCTCCAAAGGAGCTTACTTTTAGTGAGGGAGAGAGAAAAATAAATAGAAATAAATGACCATTACAATTTAATAAAGTAATGCCCATAATGAAGTAATGTAATATTCATTTGGGTTTGAGGCCAACTCTTGATAGAATGTTCAGGGAAGTCTTATGTTAGGAAGTATCAGTTGAATTGAGACCTGAATGACAAGGATTTAATCACATGAAGATATGGGGGAAGAACATTCTAGATAAAGAGAGGAGCAAGAGCAAAGGTCCTGAGGTAGGGGTAATCCTCTCTGTTAGGTCATTGGATCTGAGACTGAAGAATGCATCAGAATCACCTGGAGGACTATCCCTGGAGTTTCTGATCAGGTGGTAGGTATGAGGGGAGGACTGGAGACATTGCACATATGACCACTTTCTGGTGCTCCTGCTGCTGCTAGACTGAGGGCCATACTTTGAGAACCACCAGTCAGAGAGAACATCAGTGTGGATGGACCTGAGTGAGGAGGCGAATAGTAGAATTTAGGACTTAGAAGCAGGTGGAGGCCAGATCATGCAGGGTTTCATAAAACACAGTAAGGAGTTAGGATTTTCTTCACAGGGCAATGAGAAGCCAAAGGTTTCTTGGGAAATTGACTTGATTTTTAAAACATTAATTTGGCTGTTCTGTGGAGAGTGGATTTCGGTGGACAAGAGTGGAAATAGAGATGTGACAGGAGTATGTTACAGGGTAACTAGTGGAAAACAACAGCGTCTTGGCCTAGGGTGGTTACCAAGGATGCTGGATAGATTGCTGGCTGGACTTGGGGTGGGGCAGGCTTCTCAACGGTGACACTATGGACATTGGGACTGCATAATTCTTTACTGTAGGGGCTGTCCTGTGTACTGTCCGTGCTTAGCAGCATCCCTGGCCTCTACTCACTAGATGCCAGTAGCATCCCTGGCCTCTACCCACTAGATGCCCCCTTCCAGATGTGACATCCAAAAAGATTTTCAGACAAGGCCAAATATCCCTTGGAGAAAGGGGCAAAATTACCCCTGGTTGAGAGCCACTGGTGTTAGGGATTCATTCACCTTCCTTTCATTTATTTAACAAACATCTATTGATGCTAACAAATAGGTACGTGATGAGATTGTAGTAGGTGTCAGTATCTGGCTGTGAACAAAGCAGACCATATCCCTGTCATGCTTCTGGAGTCAGAAAAGAGGTGTGTGTGTCAGGAGGGTGGGGATGGTGAGTAAAGGCCACCGGGGGTGGGGGGCATTGGGGGGTGGTGGAGCCAGGGAGAAGTTAAATGTACAAAGACAACATCATCTTTAGCTGGTAGGAGATGCGGCTGGGGGAGGTGGGAGAGGACAGGAGGAAGAACATTTACATATTAATAATTTTGTCATGCAGGCAGGCGTGAATGAATTTCTGGAGACCAGAAATATATAATAGCACTAGGTCAAAATGTCACATCTCTCTTGCTCTGCCGCTAGCAGTGATAACATTAGCTCACCTGCCCTGCGCCAGGCACTGTCACTGGCATTCTAGATGGACCATCAGATAGCTCTCATTTGATATTTTTTTGCTCCAGCTGAGAACATGGGTCCAGAGAGGTTAAGTAACTTGTTGAAGGTCACACAGCTGGTGAGGAGCATGGTCAATCTTCCCACTCCTGAACCTACTGTATTTTCATGAAACTTGGCCACTAAGAATCATTTTTCTTCGGCAGCTTCATTGTGGTGGGTGGTAGAGATCTGTGAGATGGTGGTGAGGGGGATTATACTATCTTTCATAATTATCTTGGAGCAGAGAGTCAGAGAGAATCAGAGCAGGTGCCAGAGGAGCTGACCTCGAAGGCCACGTCTCCCGAAGAGCCCAGGGCCAGTGGGCCATTGTCGTCGGTGGTGTATATGTCTAGTGCAATTATCCCGTCCTCCTCTTACAACTCTCTCAGAAGTTCCTTCCGTGATCATTAAAACTGGCTCTGGGCTGCAGCTTTGAAAGCGGCCGGAACCGCCCAGGGCTGGATCGTGTCCTCGTTAAGCAGGGACGGCCTTCCAGGGACTTCAACGGGATTTCTGCCTTGTTACAAATTGAGGGAGATGCGACCGGGCTGTGCCAATTACAGGTGGGCACCTCTCCAAAGCGGTTGTTCTCCTTTGCTTTCAGAGATTCTAAGATTTCTGGCTCCATTTAACTCAAAGACAATCCTGTGTCTCCTCTGGTATGTTGCTAGCCTGCAGGTCACAGGAGCCAGAGCTGGGAGAGGATAAAGGAGAGAGCAGGCTTGGAGAGAGGAGGCAGCACCACACAGTGGTTCACTGGCTTAGGTCTTGATGGTCTTGGGTCTGCAGAGCTGCTCTGCCATGACTTTGCACGGGCATTTGACCTCTCCGTGCCTCAGTTTCCTTTTCTGAGACGAATGGCACAGTACCTGGCACTTGGTAGCACTAAAAGTACTGTCTGTGTTCCTGGGGCTCTGGGCTAGGGATGCTCTCCTGAGATGTGATCTATTCTTTCTCAGAGTCATGGTCAGTCAGCAGCCTCCTGACTGCAAGAGGCACACAGGGTGATTAGAAGAGAGCTACACAGTCCTATGAGAGATGGGGCAAGTCTCCCCTGAGCCTCAGTTTCCTCATCCATAAAGTGGGATAATAATGACAGCATTCATGCATTCCCTCATTCACCATCCTCTAAGTGTGCTCACTCTGCTAGGCTCTGGAAAACAGCAATTAGCAAATGATGGCCCTTCTTTCAGGGAGTTTATACTCTGAAAGGGTGCCTTACAATAAACAAACAAGTAGACACAGAATAGATTTATAAATTATGCTTAGTGCTCTGAGAGACTTAACATGGCATGATGCAACAAAGACTACTTGGGAGGAATCTTCTTTAACTAGAGTGGTCAGTGAAGGCCCCTTGGAGGTGACATGTGAGTGAGCTCCCATGATGACAAGGAGCCAGCTATAAGGAGAAGGGGGTTAGGGAGAGTATCCTGAGCAAAGAGAACAACAAGTATAAAGACTTGAGATGATGGAAGGGCCTGGCGTGTTGGAGAGTAGAGGGCAGTGGGTATTACCAGGAGTGCAGTAAGTGCAAGAGGCAGTGGTGTGAAATGATCCTGCAGGACTAAATGTGGCCAAGTGTGTGAATGGGGCTTTATAGGTGGTTAGGATGACCAATATGGCAAGCGAGCCTGCTAGGCCTAGCTGGGACCACCAACCCAATGGGAACTGGAGGAAGAGGGAAAAGCAAGCAAAAAGAGATGAGGAGAAGGGTGGGTGGGGATGCAGGGTGGATGGGCAGCTGCTCCCTGGGCATCCACTGTCCTCCAGGCATTGTGCTAAAGGGTGTTTCTTTACACTTCATCCACCCAGCCACTCTGGGTGCTGCAGATGAGGAACTTAACAGTGGAGAGCTTTAATGACTTGGCTTGGATCATAGACAAAGTTCAATTTGAAACCAGATTCTTAAGATCCCTGAGATCCTAAGGGATCCTAAGAGGTTTGCAACTTTCACAATATACTATTACCCACTCAAAGCTATAGCTCTTGGTCAAAAGGAGGGAGGCTGGCTCTTCCTGACAGTCTGCTTGGGCCAGGTACTCTTCTAGGAGGCCTGTGGAGGAGACAAATCAATCCAGGTGGCCCTCGGGGCTATCAAGGGACATTGGTCATGCTTGTCCCCAACCACTTTGGGGGACCATGTAATGATCATACAGTTGGTCTCAGTTATTAGAAAGACGAGACATGAGGAATCCAGGACTCAAGTAAAATACAACAAATGGCCCAGCCTCCCCACTTCATCTTGGAACAGTCCAGGAAAGCCTTGTTCTTTCCACAGGAACCTACTGCTTGTGAGATTTGATCCCTGAGACGTGGTGTCTTGTTATGCAATCTCAATGGTACACCTTGTACCCAAAGAGGCTCTTAGAATCTCAGGGCCTGGGGGACTTTATGTCTCATGCATGCATTCTGTTGACATGCCTTCCAAGTAGGTCACTCCACCAGCTCACTCAGTGCCAGTGATGGGGATCTCACCACCTCTCTGGGAGGCTGCCTGTGTTGGCCCTGAGAAAGTTCTTTATATTAAGCAGAAATCTGGTAATATCACCTGTTGGCCCTAGTTCTGTTTCTGAGAATTCACAGACCAAGTCTGGTTGCTGTTCCCTGTAATGACCATTCAAATGTTCTTTTGAGTCTACTCCAGACTAGGTAAGTCCAAGTTTTTGTTTTGTTTTGTTTTTTTGTTTGTTTGTTTGTTTGTTTTTATAATGTAGACATACTTGGGTGTAGTAAAAGGAGTGGAGATTCTGGAGTCAGAAAACCAAGATTCAAAACCCTGTTTAGTCACTTGTGCCTATTCAAGTCATTGAAGTGTGTGCGTGTGCATGTGTGTGTGTGGCGTGCATGCACGCACATACGTACATGTGAATGCACATGTGCAAACATACATGGAGTGTATGAGGGTAGTGACAGCAGATTCTGAGCATCTGGGCAGCTATCAAAGGCCAAGTCTATGTTCAGAAGTTTATATCCACAATCTGATTTCATCCTCACAACTCTGCCGAAGTGATATAACTGCCTCTCCCTATTTTACCCTTGAGGAAACAGACCCACAAAGTTTAAACATCTTGTTCAAATCACACGTCCAGTGACAGCACTTGAGTTTAAAATGAAGCCCCTCTACTCTCAAACCTCTAAAATAATAGTTAACATTACCAAGGGTAGGATTCTGTATCTGTAGATGAGAGTAAATAATGAGGCCTTCTTCCTATTTTATGTTCTTTTTTTTGTTTCTGTTGGTCTCAGTTCTCCAGAGAGTTGAGAAAAAGGTTTTGCTTTAGTGAAACCTCTTTTGGTTACAAAAATAGATCCCCATTTTGGTTAGCTCAAGCAAAATTGGAAATGTACTTAGGGGTTCAGGGGAAGTTTACAGAATCCAAAAGAATCAACCAGCCAAGCCTCAGAATGGACAAGGATCAGGGACAGTCTTTGGACTTCAGCAGTGAGAATTCTTAAAGTTTGTTCTAAAAGTTTGACTTTGACACAACTCAACCGCAGTGAATCCCAGTCTGTGTCTCAGGTCAAAATTCCCAGTTCCTGCTGGAGAGAGATGGAATGTCTCAGCATAGGCCAAAGTGTGGGCTCACATGGAATAGACATCACCACTGGAAACTGGAGACAGGTTGCATGGCTAAGCAATAATTGTGAACTGGGGAACTTGTGCCCAAGAGGCTCAGGACACGAGTGGTCTCATCGTCTTCCAAGGCCTTCCTCATGGAAGAATTTGACTTATGGCAAGCCTGAATTATTTTGTTTGTTGTATACCTTCTCCACTAGCATATAAGCTCCTTTAGGACAGGAAACATGCCAGTCTGTTCACTATTTTCGTATCAGCTCCCAGCAGAGTGTGTAGCATGTGGTGCTGACTCCATAAATAAATGCAGAACAAAATGAGTAAGTGTTTGAATCTGGACACAAATGAAGTCACCAGTTCTCTTTCTCTCCTCCTCCTCTTCAATAGTTCATTTGACAAATATTTATTGAGCACTTTCTGGGTGTCA
Organism: Nyctereutes procyonoides; assembly: GCF_905146905.1. Taxonomy (NCBI): domain Eukaryota; kingdom Metazoa; phylum Chordata; class Mammalia; order Carnivora; family Canidae; genus Nyctereutes; species Nyctereutes procyonoides. The sequence continues at coordinate 38,303,675 of NW_026575140.1, read as the reverse complement.
GTAGGTGTCCTAAGTTTTGAGATACAGGAGATTTTGCTTTTGTTCACACACTCTCTATCTCTCTTTCTGAGTTTTTCATCTTCCATTGCAGATAGACTTTCTTTGTGCTGCAGAAAAGATGGCTATTTGTGGCCATTGGTACAAATTTTTTTTATTTCATTACTAAAAGAAACCCAAATAACAACAACAAAAATAGAAACCCCTCCTCAAAACCCTAGGCCCCTACCTGCCAGTTAAATTTTTTTTTTTTTAGGGGGCAAAGGACTTTGATTGGGCAACCACAGTACCACTCACTGGGCCAGAGGAAAGGAACACTGTAATTGGCTGATTAAGGTATCAAAGTAGAGGGCAGGAGGCAGAGCTGGTCCAAAATTGACAGCTCTGCTGGAATGATATGACTGCGGTGGGGAGTAGTAGCTCTTTTAAGGGAGCTGACAGACCAAAACAACAGATGTCCACTCCAGGAACATATGAATACAGGGTCTTTCTCATGCCTGATGCCAGAGTATATGCTCATCTTCATTCTTTCTCAGTATACGGATTCCTCAGTGTAATCAAGACTCCATCAAGAATTGATCATTACAAGTGTTGCCAGCTGTGGGCAGAACATTTATTTCCTTTTCTAGGGCTTAGATATGTGAGTCAATTCGGCAGATATTTATGGAGCACCTTCTAGTCCATGCAACATGTAAAAAAAAAGCAAGGATGGAAATACAGAAGAGAGAAAAACCCCTGTCATACTGGTAGCCTGAATATGGGATTTGCTATATGGGTTTAAAAAAAACATCAGTTACTGTCTTACTAAGATTGGAGGAAAAGCAATCATTTTAGAAGATGTGGAAGGAAAGAAGGAAATGATCATTGAGTACCTACCCTGTGCTGGGTTTTGTTCTAGGTGCTTTCATGTATTCATTCCCTCACTGAATGAATCTCTTGAGTTGCCTACTATGTGCTAGGCACTGTTTCAGATGCTGAGATACTCTAGGCAGTGAACTGAACAGATTAGAAATCCATGCTTTTATAAAAACTGCAGACTGGTGGGGAAAGCCAGGCAGTAAGTAAAATAAATAAGGAAACCACCTGGTCAGTTAAAGGCCACACATACCAGAGAAAAAGCCAGCAAGGGAGATAGGACACGCTGCGGGGAGGGGTTGCAGTTTTAAATAGGGTGGTCAGAGAAGGTGATGTTTGAGCGAAGAGTTGGGTAAGGCGAGGGGTGAGTCTTCAAGACGTCAAGGGGAAGGGCTTCCAGGCAGAGGGAACAGCAGGTGTCAGCCCATGGAGTGTTTGAGAGACAGTATGGAAGTGATTGTCACTGTAGGGGACTCAAAGAAGGAATGAGGTGGAGCAGAGATTGAGGGCAGATATGGAATGGCACAGGGTGGGCAGTGGGAAGATCATGCTGGGATTTCCAGGACATGGAAAGCCTTGGAGGCTTCTGAGCAGAGGAGTGACATGTGCTGACTCCCACTGATCATGCCATTCAGTAATCTCAAGGACCTTACAAGTGGTATCACTGTCCCCAATTTATGATGAGGAATGAGGAGTAGAGAGGGTATATAACTTCCGGAGCATCACACTGCTAATACATTTCAGAGATGGGCTTCAAGGCACATGTTTCTGGTAAGAGCAGTCTTTCCGTGAGATCACACTGCCTCCCTAATCCTGGCAGCCTTGCAACCTTATTTTATCATAGTTACAAAATTAAAAATCTACCTGGCCTGTCTTCATTTTGAATTTTATACGTTAATTTTGCATAGCAAAATTTTATTATTCTCTCAACTGTATCTGAATAATATTCCTCAATTGTGAATATCAAAGAATTATACCTCTATTTCATAATATAAAATTATAATTAAGAGCTTAAAGGCTTTGCTATATATATATATATATACACACACACACACAAATACATATACATATACAAATTATACATACATACATACATACATACATACAGTATGTATCATTTAAAACTACCTCTGAGGTTCAAGGGAACCTGGGTGGTTCAGTCGGTGAAGTCTGCCTTCAGCTCTGGTCATGATCCCGGGATCCTGGAATCGAGTCCCATATAGGGCTCCCTGCTCAATGGGGAATCTGCTTCTCCCTCTGCTCTCTCCCTATGCTTGTGTTTTCTCTCTCAAATAAAAAAAATAAAATTAAAAAAATTGCTAGAGCTTGGGTTCCAGCATCTGACTACAAGAGAGCTTGGTTCTCCGACGGACCATTACCAGCTACACAAGGCTGGGCAAGTTACTTGACTCATAAAAAGTCTTGGTTTCCTTATCTGCAAATGGAGACAGTTGCCCTTTTCTCATCTTTGGCCCTGAAAGCACATAGACCTTAGCCCATTCTGACTCTCAAATGGTCAAATTGGCCTAAGAGGTAGAAGGCCCTGGTTTCATCACTGGCTGTGTAAACCTGAGCAAGTCATAGGATCTCTGTGGACCTGAGGTAGGAAAGTGCTTCTGAAAAACATATTGAATCTCTGTTCTGCCTGCCTCACAAGGTTATTAAGGATCAAAAAGAATATGTTCCATTTTGTGTACTGTAAAGCACTTTATGAATGCAAATGAAATATTAAGTATTCAGATGCATGTCTGCCTTCCATGCCAACCTTACTTTCCTCATCTGTAAAATGGTACTAATAATGCCAATGCTGCATGGTTGTGATTATTTAAGACAATGTATGAAAACACAATCCCAGTGCCTGGCACTTAATTGTGAACCAACACATGACCATCCTCCTTTCTTCTTGGTTTTACAAAGCAGCTCACTACCTTTCTTTTCCTACTTGGTCTTTAGCCTGCTCTTGGAATTATTTCACAGGTGAGAAGGTTGAGGCTTGGAGATACTGAGTGACTCAGCACAGTTGTGCAAGCAGTGGCAGAGACAGACCTGGAAACCTGCTCTCCGATCACCCCTTCACAGCAGGTCAGGAAGTCTGCTTGGAAGCTGGCCTGCCTGTGTTTTCTATCCTTGCTTCCTGCTTGGTAACTTGTATGAGTCACTCAACCTCTCTGTGCCTTGGTTGCTTGATTGAAAAGGAGAGTAATTATCTCTGCAAAATAGCACCTGCTTCATAGGGTAATTGGGAGGATTCACTAAGGTAATGCATGTGGCGCTTAGCAGGTGGCTAAGACATGGTGCTTGTTCCGTGAGTGTGGGCTGTTCTTTTTTTACTGCCTGCTGACAATGTGGCACACTGAGTACAGACATGAGGTCAGAGGGCCCTGGGGTTAAAACAAGGCTCCACCCCTCTTACAGCAGCTGTGTGACTTACTCCGTGGAGCCTCCCTGCCTTCTATACAGAAGAGTGACAATGCCTATCTTGGGAAGAGTAGAAATTATAAACATATATAAAGTGCTCAGCATATGTGGATACTTAAATGGATCAAGTAGGAAGCTGGGAGGAGGAGAGATTTTCTAGGAGGGAGCAGCAGCAAGAACAATAGCAGGGAGGTTGAGACCAGCCTGGTGTGCTCAAATGTGTCTTTAGGAGGGCAAGGTATGGTGGGAATGACAAGGAGAGATGTAGAAAGGTCCAAATCACAAAGGACCCTTGATCCCCATCTGTGTAGAGCCCCAGAATGCTTTTACACAGGGAAGGTGGGAGCAGAGTTGTCTTGTTGCACTGTCATCCTGGTGGCTCTGGAGGATGGGTTGGCATCTGCACGCCTAGAGGCAGGGCTCAGCTAGGGAGAGCTATGGGTGAGAGGTGATGGTGGGTGATGGAGGCCAATGCAGTGGAATGGGAAGAATGGAATGACTTCTTTTTTTTTTCCTTTTTTTCTCACTTTATTTAGATATAGATAATTTGACATTGTGTGAGTCGAAGGTATACAACAAAATGACTTGATACATATATATATTGTAATACAATGACCCCTGACCCCAAATATGGTTAATGGCTTCTGTGACCACTAACCACTGGCTGATATTTCCTGAGGGTTTACTGTAGGCCGAGATCTTACTGCTTCGGGCTTTGCATATATTAGCTCATTTAACTATCTAACAACCCAGTACAGTAGAGAATAGTATTATCTCTCTATTATAGGTGCAGAGATGAAGGCACAGAGAGGCTAAGAAAGCCTCAGGAGACAGACTTCATGGGACAAGGTGCAGGATCTGACATGGAGTGAAGGAGTCGGTGGCCTGCAGAGTTCTGGCTGGGATGACAGGCTGGAGCCAAAGCGTCTGGGAGAAAGAGCTGGCTAGAAGGGGGCAGGAGCTGTGTCTGTGTTGAAGGCACCAGGGGCCTGTATGGGAGGCTGTGGGGTATATTGGGGGGAGGCGGGGACCAGCATGTGGGAGCACAGGTGTGTGGAACTCAGAGGGCTCTGGTGCTTGTGGAGGTTACTTGGGGAGTCCTGAAGCTGAGGGAGAGAGAGAAATGTCTCTGGGAAATCTGAGAGGTGGTGAGAGAAGTAAGGCCTGCATTCCGGGGCATGGGACCTTCACAGGTCTTTTCTGTCTCCCGTGTCCAAGGTGTGTATGGGTCCCATTGCTGGGACCTAGAGTGCTGGGAAGGGTGTGGCTGCTTGCAGTTCGTGTATGCTTCTCAGAAGCTCTGATTTCCTCTTGACAGGGGTTAGCACAGGTTCACAGGTGAGATGGCCAAACAACCAGCCCAGCAATCCACATACATGTTGTGGCCGCGGGCTGTGTCTGGGGCTCCCCGCGTGTCCCTCAGTGGCTCCTCTCTACCCCTCTCAACCTTGGATGCTGCTGCTGGTGGCTCAGTCTCTCAGCCCCTCCTCTCCTCCCTCCCTCCCTCCTGTTCTCTTTCCCTATTTCTCTCATTCACACTTTCTCTGTTTCTGTGCTGCTTTGTTTTGGCCTTTGTCCTACTGTTGTCTTTCCTCCTCCCCTTCTCTCTACTTCTCTCTCTTCTCTCTGTCTGTCTCTCTGTATCTCTCTATCCCCCCCCCCCTTTCCCTCTCACTGGATCTGCTGCTGTCTCCTTCTCAACTCTTTTCTGCCTCTATTTGCCTTCCCCTATTTCTCCCTCAGTCTCTTGAGTCTCTCTGCTCCTTCTGTTTGTCTCTGTGTGCTGGTTTTTTTCTCTCTCTGTCTCTATATCCCTTTTTCTTTACATCTGTGTCTCTCCTTTTGTCTGTCTCAATCTCTGTGCTTTGTTGTTGTCTGTGCCTCTCCCCCTCCTCACTACCTCCATGTTTTCTTTCTCTCCTTTCCCTCTCCCTCCCCCTCTCCTGCCTCTAGGAAGAGGGCAGAGATCACTGGGTAGGATTGGAAGTCATTAAAAGCAAAAAAAGGAGAAAGGGCTCCTTTTCTCCTGCTTGCCCCTGGGGAATGCCTAACAATGAGAGACACTTTGGTGGGTAATCGATAGGAACAAGATGCAACTAGACGTCTTTGTTGGGCAGTGGCAGCCGGCAGTTTCCTCTGACCCGAGCCCCTGGGAATGGCTGGCCCCTCGACCAGGCTCAAACAGAGTGTATCACAGTGGAGCGTACCTGAAGTGTGAGCCCAGCACACCCTGACCCCTGGGGCGCCTCATTTCCATCAACTCCTCTCCCTCCCTCCCTGGCCCTCCTCCCCTTTGGTACTACTTCTGGAATATCATTAATAGAAAGAATCTCCAGAACGGACAGGGGAGAGATTGTAGCCAGCACACGTGTGGGGTTGGCTAATAATCAGTCTTGAGCTGGAGCAAGAATCTTCATCCTGCTAAGCCCAAATTTCCTCATGGGTAAATGAGGGAGACTCATACCTGAAATCCATTCTGAGCAAGGCAGCCAGTTTTCTTTTTGAACAACAAATCTGATCAGTGCTTCCTGCACTTAAACTCCCACAGCAAGGATCACATCTGTTTTTCTCACTGCTGCATCCTAGCACCAAGCTCATGGGAGGTGCTTAATAAACATATGTAGCATCACACACAGTGGGTAACCTATACGTGTTTGTCAAATGAATGGACCTGACTGCTTCTACACCCGAAGTACCTGGCTGACTTCTCCTTTCTTTCTCTGCCTTCCCAAGGTGCCAGCTCTGGATAAGATTCCAGATCTTCCTGCCCAGCTCTGTCATCCTTTCCTTGTTTCCCTCCTCCCTGTGTGTGACCCTCAGATGTTAGGGGGATAAAGAGAAAAGGCGGGGAGTCACAGGGAGGAAAAATAGAACACTGACCTCTGGGACATAACAAAACCAGCAGAAGAATGCACATAACAGCAGCAGCCTGGACTTGGGCTGGAAAGTTAAGGAAGGACCTCAGAGATCCTCAGGTCTGCTCCTCCACTTCCCATTTCACAGATGACAAACTTCCAGAGAAAGGGAATCCTTGCCCAGAGTAGCATGTCCCTGTGGTGGAGATGGGCAGAGAGATGAGTTCTGCAATCTCTCAAAGTTTTTCAAACATTATCTTTGGTCTTTATATCTACATACCCCTATGCCTCGGTCAGTATAAGCCCCACAGAACCCCATTCTCCATTCCAGTCTTAAGAACAGAGAACCAAATCTTCCCCATCCTTCTAAATACAGTCTAATGGTGGGATGCGCTCCTAATCCTTGGCCGACAGGCAAACAGGCTCTCACTTTTGCAGAATCAGCCACAAGGAACTGCTTGCTGCCTGGTTCATGCCTACTTATTCTTCATGAGTCAGCCTTCCCTGAAGCCTCCCATTCTAAGGCATGCCCCCTGTTTTCTGCTTCCTCTATATTTTATACATATCTCTTTTTGGACTTCTCATATTGTTTCCTTTTAATCAGGTTTATGATGTATAATTTATATGTAATAAAGTTAATCAATTTTGTGTATATAACTCAATGAGTTTTGACAGATGTGTGCAGGAGTATGACTACCACCACAATCAAGATACAGAATACTTTCATTCCTGCCCCTAAATTAAGCCCATATCCTACAGTTAATTCTCTACCATAGCCAGCCCTAGGCAACCGTTGATTTGATTTCAGCTGCTATAGTTTTGCCTTTTCTAGAAGCTCTTATCATTAAAAATTATTTTGTATCTGGTTGCTTTCACTTAGCATAATGTTTTTGTGATTTATTAATGGTGTTACATATATCAGCAATTCTTTCCATTTTATTTCATTAAAATGGTTATTCATTCATTCTAGTAATACTTAATTAAGATAGCATTCTGTCTCTGTTGTGTGGATACACTACAATTTGTTTAACCATCAGATGATGGGCATTTGGATTGTTTACATTGTTTGACTTGTGAATAAAGACTCTTATTCTGCTATTGACTCTTACTTTGCTACACATTTATGTTTAGTTCTTGTTTTATTTCCATATGTTCTCATTTCTCTTGAGAAAATTCTCAGGGGTAAGATTACTAGATCTTATGATAAGTGCACATTTATATTTCTAAGAAACTGTCAAATAGTTTCCTGAAGTGCTGGACCATTCATTCTCCACTAGCACCAGTAATGCATGAGAGTTATAGTTGTTCTACATCTCTGCCAACACTTGATATTATCAATCTTTTTATTTTTAATCATAGTAGGATGAGTACTCATTGTAGTTTTAATTTGCATTTCACTAATGATGTTGAGAATCTTTTCCTTGGTGCTATATCTATTCAAATATTTTGCCCACTTTCATTAGGTTGTTTTTATTCTTATTATTGAGTTGCAAGTATGCTTTTCATATTTCCAATGCAAGAGTTTAATGATAAGTATGTTTTACAAATATTTTCTCCCACCCTATGGTTAGTTTTTTTGAGACATGTCCAATACCATTTACTTCATCATGGCTGGACCTGAGGTTCATTTATTATCCCTCTGAGCCTTAGTTTTCTTTTCTTTTTTTTTTTTTTGAGCCTTAGTTTTCTTATCTGAATATACTTATTATCTGAATATTCTTATCTGAATACTTGTAAGAGTAAAATGCTCCTAAAATGTATCTGCTTCTTAAAAGTTTTGAGGATTCAAAGAGAGAGTGAATATATAACTCTTTGCATAATGCCTAGAGCTTGAAAACCCTCGGCTAATTATTATTTGATTTTTATTCATTCCATCTTTGCTCACTCAAATAGTCCTTTTTGGGTATTACCTCATAGTATTGACAACTGGTAGCTGGAAATAACTGTGTAGAGCTCAGGAAAGCAGTTGGGACTAGAAAGAAATCTTTTGAAGTACTTAGCATGTAGATGTCATTTGAAGTCCTGGGTCTGTTGGGGCTGACTGAGTCTCGATATAGTGAGATGACCACAGCTGGAACTCTGGCCAATTCTAACATCTAAGGGATGGGCAGAAGAGGAGAGATTTATGAAGAATAATGCCTGGGTGGAGGAGGAAAGCGAAGACAGAATAGAGTCATAGAAGCTGAGGAAGGAGTGAGATCTAAAACACAAGGAATCACTAACAATGTCAAATGCTATAGAGGAGGTGAGCCCTAAAGAAGGGACAAAACCAGGGCATCATTACATACTGAGCCTTGCTTTCAATGGAGGCAGGGCAGGAAGTCCAATGATGGCAGGGAGCAGGAGTTGAGAAGTAAGCAAATGATCAGGTTTTAGGAGTATCAAGCATGTATTTCATCCCCCCAACACCAGATTAATTTTCATAGAAATGAGAGAAGAGATGGTGATAACAGCTTTCCTCAGAGGGTAGCAGTTGTAGAGGAAATTTTCTTTTTATAGTATGGGACAGACTAAGCATATTCTTAGACAGTAGGGTAAAAGAAGAAAACAATGATGAGCAAATCCTTAAAAGGACCCAAAAGAAGACACCTGGGTGGCTCAGTTGGTTAAGTGTCTATCTTTGGCTCAGGTGCCTGGGATTGAACCCCATATGGGGCTCCTTGCTTCTCCCCCTCCCTCTGCCACTCCCTCTGCTTGTGTGTGCTTGCTCTCTCATAAATAAATAAATAAATAAATAAATAAATAAATAATCATTTTTAAAAAAGAAAACACAAAAGAGAGGGGTTAATGGAGAGCATGAGTCCCTTGAGGAAGGTATGGCATCCAGATCACAGGATTAGTCTGGAATAGGGGAGTCAGGTGGCTTTATACTGTGTCAGCCAGCTGAGCTGGAAAAGGTGACCCTTTACAATTCTGTTAGAGTTGGCTAGGAGACAGATTTGCATGTAATTTGGAAGATACAAGCTCTGAAAGTCACTGTGGTTAAATGGGTCAAGGGGTAGGTACCTGTGGAGGTGTAGGCGGACACCAGCTTATCTTGGCAATTTCCTGGTGCGATTCAAATGCAGAAACATCAGAAAATTTCAGCTTGTCTTTATTACCCTCAACTCTGTGCTGCTTCTGCCTGCCTGCCTTGCTCTCCAATACCAATCCCAGACCCACAGCCAGAAGCAGTGGCATCTTCTAAACAGTCTTCCAAAGACTGTTCCATCAGCTTTCCTTTGCAGACCCTCTCTAGCAGCTAGGTGTGCCTGGCTCTCCATATTCCTTTATGAGCTCCAACGTCCCCACTCATTCCCATATTTCAGGAAGGTTAGATAGTGACTTTTATTTGATTGTCCAACTCCCACTTTTGGGGACCTTACTTCCTAGATTCTCTCACAGTTATAGAATGTGCTTTTCCTACAGTAAATCTTTTATTCCATAATACTCATAGAATTTCAGCTTCCCTTATTGAGCCCTGACTGATATGGGGTGGATGGGGTGCTACTATTCAGATCGACAGAAGGCACTAAGAGTGGGTGCAGAAAAGGAGTAAAGGAGTAGATGTCAAAGGAATTTAGGTCACATGAAGTTGTAGGGACCAGGCCAACTGCAGAAAGGGATAAAGGTTGAGGGATAAAGGTTGAGCCTTGAAAAGTTTGGAAAAGCCCTATAAAATAGTGTATAATAAGCAGAATAACAAGTAGAGAGAACTCTACTGGACAAGTCAAGGGGTTAGGAGGTGGCTGGGAGGAATGCCAAAGGTAGGAGTCTTGAATTCTCATCCTGGACCTATCCTTCATCAGCCTGATAGCCTTAGATAAGTCACATATTTTCCCCTCTGTGGCTCTCATTTGCCTATTTGTTCTACTTCCTCCTCTACTCTATATTCCAGGAAACTGCATTCCTCAATTCTCGGGGCAAGTTCCAAATAGGCCGGGCCCATGTATGGTGCTAGTAGAAGACCAGATGGGGAGAAGGGAGAAAGCTAGGGTATCTGCCATAGTCCCATAGAGTCCTCTCTATGGCTCTGACTCCAAATAGCCTCTTCCCTAAGGGTCCCCGCTTCTGATTAGCCAGCAGCTGTTCCCTTCATGGTCCTTGGTTTAGTCAGAAGACCTCAAAATGGCAGCAATCTGGGTTACCACTTCAGCTTTTCTATCACCCATGTAATGAGGCTCCTGTAAGAAATCTTTTCTGTTTGAAATACTAGAGTGGATTCTGTTTTTCTGATTGATATATTCATCTGTACAATGGCATTGATACTGCCCACCTCCCAGGGTTATTGCGAGATGATGGATGTATTATACGGCATTTGAAGAAAAGTAGTAAGAGCTACTCTATTAATTTAGGCACACCTCTCTGGGATAACTACTACTGAGTGAATCCCAGTATGCAGACACTTCTCGTTCGTTAATGCATTTACTGCATATGTGTGACCCTGGGTGACTTAGCTCACTCTATGTACCTGGGTTTCCTCATCTATAAAATGGGAAACTCTACCTCATAGAATTATTGGGGTGAGATCTTACACATGAAATGCTTAGAACAATCTGGCACATATTAACTACACTGTGAGCGTTAGTTATAATTATTATAAATTTTAGCCACTATTTTTGCTTTTTAAAAATTATTTCACAGAAAGCTCAAGGAAACTGAAAATCAGTGAGGTTACATAACTTGTTCAGGGTCTCAGAGATAGTGGGTTATAAAACTCGATCTTAGGTTCCTCTGACCCCCAGATTGTGCTCTTTCCTTTGCTCCCTTTCCAATGCTGGTTATGTCTAACTGGGCAGAAAGAGGGCCACAGCAGCAGCAGCTGCTACGTGGAGCAGCTCTTGGCTTCTCTGCTCCCCCTTCCCTTCCTTTGTATAGCTTCTATATTTAAACCCTAGTGCAACCAAGCCTCAGCCCTAAGAACAGGATGGACTTGATCCTGGTAATAAGTCCCCCGAGAGGCCCTGGCTAGCAGAAGGGCAGCCAGAGATTCACAGAGGAGGAGGACAGCTGCTGGCCAGGGAGGGGGTGTCTCTGCCTAGGCAGATTCCCTCCACCACTGCTCCAGGAGCTATTTGCATTCTGGAGGCTTTTATTACCAACAGGCAGCACTCAGCTTGGGTCTCTCCTCCCCCAATCTCTCCTCAGCCCAAAATATATTGAGCTGTGTTGGAGGCAAAGTGTATTTTCAGCCCTGCTGGGTCTTCAGGGAAATGCTACCATGGAGAAGAGCCAGGGAGCTATAAGGGACTTTGAATCCCTCCTCTAGCACCTGCCCCCACATCTGCCCAAGTGCTGCTGCCTGGCAGGCAGCTGCTACCTCAGAAACTTAGTGGTCAGGTCTGCTTCAAGGCTGGCATTGACCTGAACAACCTCCTCTGTGGTTCTCTGCAGACCAGTCATTTTGTATCTTTGGAATTCAGTTTATACCTGTAACCCATTCTTCCCTCCCCTGCCCTCTTCTCCCTCCCTTGCCAACACTGGACTTACTACCAGACTGGAGAATACAAATAACAATAATAATAAGCCTGTGCAGATTCACATCTGTTATCTCATTTGAGGCTCTTCTATGAGGTAAATGCACCAGATAGACAAGGAAGAAATTGAACCTCAGAGTGATGAAGTAATCCAACCCAGGTTATGTAAGGTGAAAGAGGGGGAGCCAGGATACAAACCCCTTGAGACTGGCTCCAAACCCAGAACTCTTAATCCTGTGCTATGCTGCCTCTGGAATGGTTGATACTAATTTAGTTGTTGAAGTTCTGGCTTGTTGGCTTAATAAGCAGTTCTTACTGTCTTCTAGTACTGCATTAAAACAAGAGTTTACCAAACAACCTGAAAGCTCATGTTTTCATTAAAGGGCTCATGGCCTCTAGTTGAAATCTGAACCTTGAAATGCTGTTCGGGTCTCCTCTGCCCCATTGAAAGTACCATAAACATTTGTTGATTGCTTAGTATGCATCATGCCCTTTTCATGTACAACTCATTGTGAAATGGAGATTACTGTTGTCATTTTACAGTTAAGATCCTGTTTGGGATTACCCAGTTAGTTAATAGCAGTTGCAGAATCCACACTAGGGCTTCTCCAGGTGTAAAAGTCATTTTAAAAATACCTGGCTCTTCCTCCTGTGTCATATTGCATCACATTCTTTAATGATTCTGAAGGAAAAATTGTAGTGAAGAACTTGAGAATGCATTTTAACACTTCTCTTGTTGCTATAATTAACACTTGTTGTCAACTGGGATTGTACTTCATAGTAATCTGACCACAGAGGCATAAACAAATAGAGTCATATTTTCAGGGAGTAAGGGTCAGATAGATGATCTAGAACTAGTGAAACTCCTCTAGCAGATATTCAAGGACCCAGGCTCCTTCCAGCTTTCTGCTCTGACATTTTAAGTACAGTTGACCCTGAACAACATGGGGGTTAGGTGCCCCCAGGCGTCCTGTGAGTTGAAAATACATGCACAACTTATGATCCCCTCCAAATTAACTTCTAATACCCTGTTGATGAAATGGGCAAAAGACATGAACAGAAATCTCAGAGGAAGAAATAGACATGGCCAACACGCACATGAGAAAATGCTCCGCATCACTTGCCCTCAGGGAAATACAAATCAAAACCACAATGAGATACCACCTCACACCAGTGAGAATGGGGAAAATTAACAAGACAGGAAACAACAAATGTCCGTGAGGATGTGGGGAAAGGGGAGCCCTCTTGCACTGTTGGTGGGAATGTGAACTGGTGCAGCCACTCTGGAAAACTGTGTGCAGGTTCCTCAAAGAGTTAAAAATAGACCTGCCCTACGACCCAGCAGTTGCACTGTTGGGGATTTACCCCAAAGATGCAGATGCAATGAAACGACAGGACACCTGCACCCCAATGTTTATAGCAGCAATGGCCACAATAGCCAAACTGTGGAAGGAGCCTCGGTGTCCATCGAAAGATGAATGGATGAAGAAGATGTGGTCTATGTATACAATGGAATATTACTCAGCCACTAGAAACGACAAATATGGGCAGCCCAGGTGGCTCAGCGGTTTAGCGCCGCCTTCCGCCCGGGGTGTGATGCTGGAGACCCGGGATCGGGTCCCGCTTCGGGCTCCCCACACGGAGCCTGCTTCTCCCTCTGCTTGTGTCTCTGCCTCTCTCTCTCTCTCTCTCTCTCTCTCTCTCCCTCTCTCTGTTTCTCTCATGAATAAATAATAATAATAATAAAAAGACACTGCAAATATCCACCATTTGCTTCAACATGGATGGAACTGGAGGGTATTATGTTGAGTGAAGTAAGTCAATCGGAGAAGGACAAACATTATATGGTCTCATTCATTTGGGGAATATAAAAAATAGTGAAAGCTAATAAAGGGGAAAGGAGAGAAAATGAGTGAAAATATCAGTGAGGGTGACAAAACATGAGAGACACCTAACTCTGGGAAACGAACAAGGGAAATGGAAAGGGAGGTGGGCGGGAGGTTGGGGTGACTGGGTGACGGGCACTGAGGGGGACACTTGACGGGATGGGCACTGGGTGTTATGCTATCTGTTGGTAAATCGAACTCCAATAAAAATATATATATATACAAAAAAAATCAACTGGGAAAAAAAATACCCTATTGACTAGAAGCCTTACTGATAATAAACAATTGGATTAACATATTTTACTGATAATAAACAGTTGATTAAACTTATTTTGTATGTTCTATGTATTTTGTACTCCATTCTTAAAGTAAGCTGGAGAAAAGGAAATGTTATTAAGAAAACCATAAGGAAGAGAAAATACATTTATAGTACTATGCTGTAAAAAATTTGCATTTGGTGGACCTGTGCAGTTTAAACCCATGCTGTTCAAGGGTCAACAGTGTGTAACTTTTGTCTTTCTGCTTGCAAGATAGGTGTCTTGGCTGTAAGCATCAGGTCTGCATTCCAGGCAAGAAGAAAGGTAAAGGATAAAACAAACAAACAAAGAAACAAACAGAAAACTACATGACATTGGAGTCTTTTGGTCTCTATCAGAGACACGGTAAATTTCCTGGAAACTCCACCCCATAGACTTTTGCTTACATGGAATTGTGTGGAAAAGGTCATGTGGCTACCTATGGCCACAAGGGTGTCTGGGATGTGAATAGTTCTAACTAGGTACATGGAATCTTGAAACAGAATCAGAGTTCTGTTGATATGATAAAGAAAGATGAGAGAACTCAATGACCCCTGTCCCTGTATAGTTGAAGTGCTCAGTAAAAATGACAGTGAGCATTCTATGGACTTTAATACATTTCCCTGATCATCTCCAAAGCAAGTTACCATCTTTTCTTGAACTTCTCATTTTCATTAATCTTGAGTCTAAAATTTAGCACACTATTTATATATTTTCCCCTTGCACAAGGGATACATAATCTCCACTAAACTGAGAGATCTCTGAGGACATGCATTAGGAGAACTTATTTCTTAGGGCTCACATGTCACTAAGGGACATCCACGCCATTTCTTAGGAGGAAAGAATACTTGAATAACTCTTCTATCCCAGCCCTTTATCCCTTACTCATCCCACCCTATGGAAGGAGAATTTCCTTTCTTTCTTTTTTTGTTCCTTGATATGAAAAAAATTCTAGATCGGAGGAAGTAATGTTATAAATTGTGCTTTTGGGTGCAAGGCAGGTGCTATTTCCCACATAGCTGACTGAGTGAATATCTGTTTCATGGACCCTTTCCTCAGCTAGATCTCAAGGACTATATACCTGGTGGTAGGGGCAGGAGGTGGCCTGGGAGGAAGCCTGATTCTGACATTTGACTCAAGCAGTATACATCACGCAGCTCTGTAAGCAATAATGTTGGTATCTTGATCTCCATTTGATTCCCTTGATTTTTTCCTCCATTCGTTTAAGATTGAGCAGTGGAAGGTTTGATTATCATCTCAGAGCAACACTCAGTAGCAGGGGTGGCTATTTTCCTTCTTTGCTTCCCAGCCACGTGGGGACAAAATTTGGTCAAAAAAACATGATTGATTAAACGGATAATGGAAGTGAAAGCAACTTATAAAGTGCTATCAGATAGAAATTATTAGTATTACTATATTTTTTAAAGTTTATTTTTTTAAAATAATCTTTACACCCACCATGGGGCTTGAACTCATGACCCTGAGATGAAGAGTTGTATGCCCTACTGACTGAGCCAGCCAAGTGCCGCCCCCCACCCCCAGTATTGCCATGTGAGGATTTAATAAAATCCTCCTGTCCTGAGAGGAAAAATGTTGGCTTTGGATGGAACATGGTCTTTTCAGGAGCTTGTAGCAGTGTGGTGAGGGTAACGGATGAACAAAAAGAAAAGGAAAAAACATGTGATCTCAAAATGATCAACCAATACATGCTAAATGCTTTTGTGGGGATGAATAAAATCTTGTCCATGGGAGTCTAGTAGGGAGGCATACATATGCAGGAGTAACTCTAAGGTAAGATGTTAAGGAAGTGCTGTACACTAATTACAATAAAAGCAGAGAAAAGGGGAATATTAATTTTGACTTGGAGGTAATTGTGAATATGGATTTAGGAAAGGCTTGGAAAAGACAGTTGAGCTGAGTTTTAAAAATGAATAGGTACTTTAAAAGGTAGTACTTGTTAATAACAATGTTATTGAGTCTCTGTACTAAAAGATCATATATGAAATTTGGTAATGAACCCAGCAACTGTGTTTGGTGGGTGGGTATTATTTTCATTATTTCATTATTTATTTCATTATTATTATTTTTTTTTAGATGAAGAAAATGGTATTGGCAGAGAACAGTCAAAGAGGAAGGACATCATCCAAGGCATGCAAGACAGAAAATGATGTAATTCTGGTATGATGACTCATACAAGGCCCACAATATATTAGACACCTACTTTGTGTTCACTATTTTGTAGCCACTAGGAGACCAGTGTGAGTGTTAGGAAGAATTGAGGGAAATAAAGAACTATCAGCAGAATTTAAAAATCTAGGTGTTAAAGTCAATCAAATTTGGTATTGTCTTTGTTTTGGTTTCCCCAGAAGTAAACCCTGAGACCAAAATGCAGATGCTAATACTTTATTTGGGAGGCAGTACAGGACTCAGTGGTAGAGGAGAGGGGATGTGAAGCAAGAAAGGAAAGAAAGCCAGTAAAGGGGCTTTAACCAATATATTACTTTTGTGAATAAATGGAGCAATATCCCATTGGGAGATTCTAGGATCCAGTGTTGAACACTCACTTCAGAGTTATTTTACCCAAGGTGCAAGGGAGCTATGATATTTATGCACTAACTTCTGTTAGTCCTTGTTTGAAGGCTACTTTTGAGGGCTGGTAACTTTCTGATATTTCCTCCTGTCCACATGTGGACAGAGGAATTTTCAGTGGCCAAAGAGAACCATGGAGTAGAGTTTCATGCTGGCAGTTGGATGGTGGACTGGGCTCAGTGGAAATGATAAGGATGAGGCAATAGGACTATGCACTATATAGTCTACGCTTGGACTGTCTCGGTCCACTTTTGCTCAAGTTCACTGCATCTTCTAGATGATTCTTCAAGAGTGTGGCCTATCATAATTCTAAAAGCAAACAACTGAATGAAAATCCTACAACCTAAGAGTCAATGGGATATAGAGTCTCTGCCACCACAGCTGTCATTAAGGTTATATTGATAATCATCTCCCTCCTCTCTACACATTCAAATTGGACTTATCCTTGGCTATCACTTCTGCTCCTCTACATCACTTCACCAGTGGGTAACCCAGCTTCTCTTCACTGAGGTGTCAGAACCCTTGGTTATCACTTTTCTCAAGCTAGTGTTTCTGTGATTGCTCATTTATTGTTATCTCTGGTGATAGAAATACTAAAAGATGTCCCAGTAAATTTTCTGAGTTCCAGATATACTCCTCCATGACCCTGATAGGTAGTAGCAGCAATCCTAGCTCCTCATGATAACCATAATCAATCATTGCTATCAGCATCGTAACTCCTTTTTAAAACCTGCTTATCTACTGGCACAAGGGGTTCAAAATACCAAGAGAGCAAACATTTTGCACAAGTTCCTTAGGTGCGTCACTGAGAGTGATGGTTATAGAAGCCTTCCCTCTATACTTTTATTATTGGATCCAAGTATTCACCTATGAGGCATGCAGCTCCTCGTAATGATTATTGGCTCCAAGTATAAAGTGCATCTAGGATGACAACACTTTAACACTGGAAGGAGTCTTAGCTGTGCCTTTAAGAGCCATACCAACATTTTATCAAACCAGCAGCTTTGGTTGCTGTCATATATAGTAGTGTCAGTGAAGCAGATATATATATCTAAATACCGACTATGGTCTTTGCCCACTTAAAGAAACAAGGATGGTAGCATTTACGAAGATTTTCTCTCTTGTTTGTTATAAATACACACACACACACACACTCATAAACACACCGACATATATTTATATTCACATATTGTTGTCTTTTTTTTTTCTCTCTCTCTCCTTCTTCCTCCTTATTTTATATCATGATTGATGCTGGCAATTAACATAGTGTATGCTTTACAGAATATTAAGGAGTAACTGACTGAGTTTGAGATATCATTAAGTTCAGATATGTGGAGCAAGGTGGGTGTGGATGCTGAGTAGCCAAAGGGGTGGACTGTCTGGTTATTAAGGCATTATGGTCTCTTAGTTCCACACCTGTCATTTTTGGCTCCGTTTTAAGATACTGGGACTGGGACTATGAAAATATATTTCTCTGTTATTAGCTGGCTTTCTGTTAGTCTCTGCCAGACTGGAAGACTGAAAGAGGGAGAAGGACTTCCTGTTCCCAGTTTGTTTGCTATTTCCATTGCTGTCAGCCTAGTGATAGCTTATTACCCTGGAAGCAGTAGTTGGTTCCCATAGCAGTTGGTTTCAGCTTTCAACCCTGTTTCAAGCTCTTAGAGCCAGCCTCTTCATCCCTTCCCAGAGGTACCAGGCCCAGAAAGGCCATGCTTCCCTCCTCAGGGGTTTGAATCTCTGTGCCAGAATCATAGAGTATTAAAGGTATGTTTGGAGGTAGGAGGCACTACCTTAATAACCTAGGCATCCTACGTTTGAAAACATGCCCCACATGTTTGTACTTCAGAAATGACTCCTTCCTCCAGGGTCATAAAGTGATTCCAGAAAGAGGGCAGACTTCTGCCTCTAGGAAAATAGCTATCTACCTCTGCTCTTATTGGAGGCAGAAAACCCTCTGTCCCAGCACAGTTCAGTGGGAAGCCCCAGAGTCCTCCCAGACCTATGAAGGAGACAAAGTCTAGCCCTGAGGCTCTCCGGTGAAGCAGCAGAAGAGAATAAAAGGGCAGGAGGAGGCCAGATGCTATTACCCTCAACCCACATGCAGTCTGAAACAAGAAGGTGAGGTGGTGGTCTATGCTGACCTTTCTTTCCAGTTGCCTGGCAGGCTTTCCCCTGGAAAATGAAACTTTCCACATTGTCTGTCTTAATTATGCATGGACACAGTTGATTTGCATATCCAAATACTCAGGGCGGTGGAGCGAACAAATAACTGCTATCTGGTGGTTGGCTGCAGAAGAATGAAAAAAAAGGGGAAGACTTCCAAAATCCTCTTGCCTGTGTGCTAACCTGTGATGACCAACTTCCCCCTAACAAAACTGTGAGGTTTCCAAAATTGACTGAAAAAACTTGTCTAATTTTTATCATTACTCTGACCCCATTACTGGGCCATACCAACAGTCTCCCCGTGGCTTCACGTACTCCTTGTTACTACTTTTCTTAGCCTATCAGAGAATAATCTACTGGATTAAGGCACTAGCTTAATAACCCATATGTATTCATGATAAGTCATGATAGGCCCTTGGAAAATCTTTGTATTGCTTGGACCTTAATTTCTCCATTGGTGAATAAGGAATTTGGACCAAGTGATCTTTTTTTTTTTTTAAGATTTTATTTATTTATTCGTGAGAGACACATACAGAGGGAGAGGCCAGAGACACTGGCAGAGGGAGAAGCAGGCTCCATGCAGGGAACCCGATGTGGGACTCGATCTTGGGTCTCCAGGATCACACCTTGGGCCATCGGTGGCACTAAACCACTGAGCCACTGGGGCTGCCCCCAAATGATCTTTAAAGACATTTCTAGCCCCATAAGTTTTCAAGTTGTATGTTATGAACCAAATTTTGTGTCCCCTCAAAATTCATATGTTGAATCTCTAACCTCCATGTTATGGTCTTTAGAGTTGAGGCTGTAAGAGTTAATAGGGTTAGATGAAATCATAAAGGTGGTGCTCTAGTCTGATGGGATTAGTGTCTTTGTAGGAAGAGACAGACATCAGAGAACTCTCTCTCTCTGCCATGTAAGGACAGAGCAAGAAGGTAAACAAGTAAAGAAGAGAGCCCTCACATGAAATTAAACCTCAGTGGATCTTGATCTTGGGCTTCCCAAGGAGAGTCTTGGTATTAAAGATGCAGGCAGGAGGGCTGAGGCTGCAGTCTGTCAGAGGGGCATGGCCTGCCGCCTTGCAGATTAGTTGCCATGGCAATCATGATGGACACTAGGGCTTTAACAGTGTCTATACCATATCACTTTTTAGGTTGGGTGATAGGTACATGGGGATTTATTATGTGTTCTAAATCATTTTTTATACCTGAAATATTTCAAAATTTAAAAAAATTCATGATGCAGAAGAATTTCATGACACAGGAGAACACTCCCAAAAAAGTTCTAGTTAAAATAAGTCTGATTACAAAGCAATTTATTTAGAATAATTCCAGTTTTAGAAAAAAAAGTAAAAATATCAAAGTTATTGCTTAAGTGATAAGATTTAAGTATTCTTTGTATTTTGCTATATTTTAAATTTCCTGTAAGGAGTATATATTATTTTTATAATTAGAAAATAAATCATGATAGTTCCTAATGTGATAACTCCTAAGTTTGAAGTCCTCTCAGTATAGTGTTTGACTTTCCACAATGTACTCGATTGCTCCTGTGGGCTATTTGAGCAGTCCACCTTCTTACAGTGTGTCTCTGCATCCTTTCACAAAATTCCTCTAACTCCTTTCACAAAATCTGTGTTCTCTGTCTTCTTTGCTTGAAGGAGTCCAGCCCTGTGGCTGTGGAAGGGAGGCTATGTTTTTCTAGAAACTGTAGTGGAAAGCAGAGTAAGGCATCTATAAAGATGAAAAAGCTGCAAGACCAGATGTAGCCTCAGTGCTTCATGCTGATTGGGGATCCACACGAATGTAATGTGCTCCTAAGTGTGCAGAGATGGTGCTTTATGGCTTTATGGCCATCACATTCACAAAATTATTCTGTAGTCCTAACCACAGCTTGCTGTTGCCACAATAAGACACTATTTCAAGGTCCTCTGCCTTTGCATTCACATTCTCTTTTTTCTAACTGTAAAAATTTTACAAGGTCCATCTGAAATGTCTCCTTCTAAAAGCTTTTCCTCAAATCCAGGAAGAACTAATCACATCTTCTGTGATCCTCAAGCACATTGTACATACCTGCCTTTTTCATAGGTAGTTTATAGTAGGTATTAGATAATGCTCTGTTTTCCTCACTAGAACGTGACCTTCTCTATGGTGGGAGCAGAGTCTTACTCATGTCTGTGTACTCAGCATTTTGCATCAAGTCTGGCACAGAGTAGGTGGCTAACTTGGTTGACATGATGCAAAGACAAGCAAAGTGGTTAATATCACTTCCATTCAAGACAGGTATAAATGAAGGTCAAAGATGGATGAGTCACCTTGCCAAAAATCTCTCCACTAGCAAATGCTGAAGTTGGGATTTGAACCTAGGTTGGTTTGACTCCCAAATCTGTGCTCTTATAGCAGCATGATTAACAATCATTTCCATTATCCTCCTCCTCCTCCTCCTCATCATCATCATCATCACATCATCATCATCATCATCATCATCATCATCATCTTTTCAGTGATAACGTTGGGCCAAGAACATAAGAAATACTATAGTTGAATTAATAGGGCAGCCTGGGTGGCGTGGTTTAGCACCACCTTCGGTCCAGGGCATGATCCTGGAGACCTGGGATCGAGTCCCACGTCGGGTTCCCAGCATGGAGCCTGCTTCTCCTCTGCCTATGTCTCTGCCTTTCTCTCTCTCTCTCTCTCTCTCTCTCTCTCTCTCTCTCTGTGTGTGTGTGTGTGTATCTCTCATGAATAAATAAATAAAATCTTAAAAAAATAAATGTACTCCTATCATTTATATTATCATTACTCTCCTCCTCTTCCTATGTGACAGAATTCCTCTCTCATACCTCTGGACATGAGCACCGGTGACTACTAAAGCATTCCAGCACATTTTATATTCCTTTGTATCTCTTGTGGCAGCTAGAACAATTCTGACATATCAACACTCATTAATGGACGTATTGACTTGTTGCCCTTCGTGTTCTAGAATGCAGAAATGTCCCCCAGCTGAGAATTCAGTGAACATCAGGGAAGTGGGTGCACAGCTTGTCCTAAGGATGAAGCTGTCTCTTTCTACATCTACAACTGAATGCTAAAAGTTAGTATGGTATAGTGGAAAGAACCCTGAACTTGAAAGTCAAAGCTCTTGCCTTATGCCTTTTTTCACTGACTTGCAAAGTAAATTTAGATATATCTCATTATATTTGTGAATCTCTTAGTTTCTTTAGGTATGAAAACAGGACAGGTAATATTTCTGACTTCCTTCACGGGTGTGGTGTGAAGACTTACATAGGATCATGTGTGTGAAGTCGATTTTCTCTCTGAGAAGTCCTTCACATGGGCAATGCATTCATATTATTAAACATAGAGAACAGAGTCATGGGCTAATGAAACAACCTGTCTTCTCCTTACTCGACCTGGCATTTTGCTAAATCATAGGTCTTAAGCTCACTTTCCTCTTTTAGAGCCATCCTAGATCCAGTATCATATATGTGTGTCTTTGTGTGTATGTGTGTCAGAGAAAGAGAGAAAGAGAGCGAGAGAGGGAAAGACAGAGAGACAAAGAAAAAGACAAGGAGACAGAGCCATATTATTCTGGAATTCTGGAAAGCATGTCCAAAGGGGAGCTTAGGATTTGACTCCTATATATGCAGCTCTTGTTTGATGGTGCTATTTTAAACAGTTCTCAGTTGGGAGGCTGGCAGCTCTGATTGCTTTTCAAAGCCCTATCTTTTATCACTGTTTTCTTCATGCATAAATCGAGGCTGTGTCCCCACCTTCTGTTTCCTTTCTGTCTTTGAGTTGAGAAGTAAGCAAAATGCAATTTAGTAGCTGGGCTAGAGGGGGACCAAGTTGCTTCAGAGACATCATTGGTTTAATTGACTTGTTTGCTTTTGGAGGAGTTATGTTCAATCTGAGTTGTTTTCCCTTAACTAAATGTTAGTTGTGCTTTTTTTCCCCTTCTTATTGTGTTTCTTTCTCTTTTTTTTTCCTTGTCAAACAAAATCATTATTGGTTCTGATGGAGTAGGCCTGGCTTTGAAGGAAACAGTCTTTCTTCTCTTTTCTGAAATTAGTAGGAGGTACTCCACACTTGGCTGCATTTGGTTGATGGCTAAACTTCTAAATTTCCAACTGTTCTCATCCCCAAGGTCAAGCGTAGCCAAAGCTTCTATTCTCACATTTTCATGCTCCCTCTGCCTCATCTGCACAGAGATAGTTAAGGCTCCTGAGGGGATCTTTTCAAACAGGTGTTTATATTCTTAAATTTCTAATCTGGATATTTCTGGAAACAAGGAAACAGAGGCTTTGAGTTCAGCTGAAAGGTCTTAGCAGCAGGGAGTGGGAAATTTACCTGCAGAATAAAAGACTGAATTAAGGTTTGGCAACTTTTAGTCAAGGAGGAACATAAGATACTGTTCAACACAGTCCCTGACATCTAATTGGTCTCATAAAAGTTTATGGGTAGAAGGAAAGGAGGGAGACTGGAAAGGACTGAGGGAGGGGAGGGAGGACATCTCTTTTTCTGGCTCCTTCTTTACCTATCTTTGTGCTTTGTTGAGTTTCAAAGGTCCCAGTCCTGAGCCACCTTCCCTACCTACCCATTCTCTCAAAGCACAGCACAAATATCACCTTCTTAGAACAATCTTTCCTGATCATATAACCTAATTTGTTTCAGTTACTTTCTATGATAATAATCTACATACTTGTCATTGATTTTTGTATTGGTTATGTATGCATGCATATATATTTTTTTGTATTTCTCTCCTAGAAAATACCTAGAAATACCTCCTAGAATGTCAGTAGCTCCTTTTGAGAAGGACTTGCCTGTCTTATACCAGCTATAGTGTTGCATACAAACAGGCAGATGCCTGCTGATTTTAGGCAATATGTGGGACAATACTATTATTTTACATATAGATTATTGCATAGAACTTTTCCAGTTGCCTAGAAGTGGCAACTAGAACTCAAACCTGAGGCCAAAGGGAAATCAAGTTCTAAATGAATGAGAGCAGATGCTAATTTGAGGACTTTGGAAACCTCAGCCATCATCCCAGTTCTTCCCCATCTCCATCTATTTATATAAAACTTGCATAAATCAAAGACTGAGAAGGAGTATGGCCATGGTCAGAAGTTACTGACTTAGGAAGATTCTGTGACTTTTTCCTTCTCTCTTAAATGGATGTTCCCTCCAGGCAAGTGAGGGGATTTCCAAAGGAACTACAGAGACTGGGGTGCTCTCAAGAAGGGAAGATTGAGATTTCACTTTAGGATGTGCTATTCATTATTATAGTGGAATGGATGATCTGACCCTTACTTGTCTAAGCACGGTGCCCTTAAGACTGCATTGTCTATGATAGAAGCATCACTTGGTTTCTTACAACACATGAAGTATTAATGGCAACCAGAGTTTTTCAAGAATAGAGAAAAGTGGCCCTTGATAAGAGATACTTACACCATAGCTTCTCTCCCTGTACCCCCCCATTACAGAGGAGGAAGGGAATGTGAGGAAGGGAAGTGTCCAAGGAACATACCAGCCTTCTCTTCACCCATAAGTCCCTCATACACAAGCCTGCTTAGGGAGAGAGTGAGAAGAAGAAGTGAGCAACGGATTGGGATGTGGTTACTGGGCATTTTAATTCATGAGAGTGATCAGAAAGCCTAGAGATCTGTCAGAGTTGTTGTTAAGGGATAGACTTACCAGAGCTTGAGAAAAAAGGAGTTTAGGAGAAACATAAAATCTTCCATGGCTGCATCCCATCGACTTCAATCTGGTCAATAAACCAGGTATAAATTTGCACTGACAGGCCGCAAGGTGTATGCTCTATCCAGAAATAATCAAGGACTAAACATAGAACCCTTCTCATTCACATTTTCCATTGTGTGGGAACTCAGAGCCAGAATCGTTCCACTTCCTAGATGGAGGCTAGCTGGTGAATTTGGCAAAAGGCTTTTGGTGTTAAGGAGGGTTGCATTTTACATTTGCTTCCCTTGGTTTCATTTTTATGTCTCTTTAAGGTCTGTAGAACAACTCTCCATCAATCTGTGAATGCCTTACATCAGAAATAATTTCTCAGTTATTTTGTGATTTCTTATAACACCTAGGACAGTACTTGGCACACAAGAGACCCTCAATAACTATCTATTGAGTTAATCAGGAAGTGAATTTTTAGATTCAGCTTATTGTTATAGCTAGTTAGTCGAAAAATCAACTATTTTAGGGTGGGAAAATTAGGACTCAGATTGCAATGACGCTATTTGCTAGTTGTATGAATTTTGGCAAGTCACCCACTTTTTCTTAGCTTTGGTCTTCTCACCCATAAAATAGTGACAACTATATCGGTGTCACAGGTTGTTATGTGGATCAGATAAGGCAGTACCTATGAGTGCACTGAGGACACAACAGTTATCCCAAAATGCGTTTTTGAAGCTGCAGACTCAAGAGCAATCTTTCTGGACTCTACCCCTCCACAACTGTTTGACAAATGTTCCCCCCTCCCTCTTTCTTCCTCCTCCTCTATGTCCTCCTAGATTATGAATGCAGACTGAATTCACCCTTTCAGACACATAAGAGACACGTGTGAGTAGGCCGAAAGACCTTTAAGAAAAGACCAATATTTGCATATCTATTATAACTACTCACTGTTCGACTTGTTTCATTACAATTTCTATTTGGATAATATGTAAGGTCAATACTGTCACTGTTCTGGAAAATTCATTTTTTATTAAAGCAAAATGCACTGTATTTATAGAGATAACACCTTAAATGCTATAGGGAAAGTGCACCAATTACACTCGTTCCCTTGATGGGGCAAGTTTACATGCTCCATGTTTTCTCATATTACAAGGAGAAGGACCTTTGCCTGTGTTGATGTGTCTCAAGTGTTATCCTTTGGCTGAACTTGAATAGGTCTGATGCCTTGGCCATCCTTTCTTATATACCTGGAAGCACTGAGATAACAATATTGAGAAAAGAAAGGAAAACTAAGAAAGCTTTCTTGTCTGTATCCCTGCATTAGTTTGTCCCCACTGCACTTCTGTCATTCTCCAATGAGTTGCTTGCTTGTCTCTCCCATTAGACCGAATACTAGATAACAGGTAGGGTGTCTGACATACTAGAGGCTCAGTAAATATTTACCGAATGAGTGAAAATGAATGCCTGACACAAAGCAAGAACTTGGTAATAATCTGTTGAAGAAAAGGAGATGAAATGGCATAATAAAGGAAAATACAAAAAGACTTCAAGCCAGGAGATCTTGAATTCAAATCCTGATTTTTTTTATCATTTACAAGAGATGTGGCAATTTATTTATCAAAATGAAATTCAATTTCCTTTTCATTAAATGAAAGAAATACTTAAGGTGATTATCATTTACAGTTCCTGGCACTCAGATAAAATGCATTGCAAATCCAGTTCCCTTCACTTCTTCATTTTGACTAACAAGAAAGTATAATTGTTGGCATTTTCTTGCTGACTATTCTATTCTGCCGTATTAACAAATATAATTAAATATGGCAAATATTTTCATGTGTGTGTTTTGTGGTATTTTCTACGAAGGCTTTACCTTCTGGTTTTCTTTTGTTCCCCCTCCACTAATTTCAGACTCAATGAACATTTGGCTGGCTCTGTTACTTGGGCATAACGCAGTCTGGGGATTTCTAAAGCAGAATCTTCTATGAAGGCACTAATGACAAGACAGTAGTGGAGTTCTCTAGTTTTTTTACTATATCAGATGTTTACCTGTTTTAAGGTTTCACGTGCTAATTCAAATGTCAAGTCTATGTGTGGTTGGCTGGAATGAAATCAACTCAAAATTGTGACTTCCTTCATCTCCTGGTGATCAAAACCTCAATAGGTGTTTTATTGTGTTTGAATCACTAAAACAATGGGAATATAATTGATTTGTACCTTAAAAATTAAGTTTATTTGATACATTGTATATTTCAAAACATAGAATTTGTGAAATGGGCATGAATAAAGAAAGAAGCTTTTAGAAAAATGTTTCCTGGTACAGATCTAGTTCTGCAGCATTGTATATAATGGTGCTTATGCAGACTACAATGTGAATGGCACCTCCTGGAATTGTGCAAATGTGTTGGGCTTGGCTAGGCTCATTTTTCCCCTTGCTAGTCTCCTGTTACTCTACTGGGATGAGGGAAGAAGAGCAGAGTGTGGAGAATTAGAACTGGCATCTAATTGCTATTGCCCTTGATCAAATCTTTAAACTCTTGAGTTTAAGTTCATTCACCCCTAAGAGGCAGTTCATTTCTCTGCAAGTGTTAGAAACATACCTGAAGTCTGTTTATATCAGAGGTCAGAGCACATCAACTGGTGACTAATTCTGTTTTTTATTGGCATTTTTCAATCTTCAATAAACATTTCTTGTTATTGCTAATTGGAATGATGGGTTACAGACTTAATTTCAGGTATAGCACTTTGAGGAAGACAGCAGCATGTACACTCGTATTGCCATTTCCCTATGTTGTGGACTCAGCACAGATGAATTTAGAGAAGGCAGTGGAGGTAAATAGGCAGAAGAAGAAAAGTGGGGGTTTCTACAGAGGAGATCAGTGCTTCCTGTGAGTGTTGACTAGAGGCTATGCCTTCCATGTGCTATTACAATAACTCTGTGAATCAGGCCAGACAGACATGTCTGGGAAAAGTGGGTGCCCTAGGCAGGCCAACAATGTGGCATCCCTTCACACTGATGGATTTAAAGGAGAGGTTGGCGCCACAAAGTGGGGGAGTCCTTTGACTTGCTCCTCATTTGTCCTGAGCAATTTGGCAGTTTCCCTCTGGCCCTCAGCTTGAATGCCCACCCTACTGGCTTCCTTACACATTTTCCCCACCTGCAAGAACAGTCCTGTAGTTACCCAGACTCACCCTCTTTAGAAGAATGTTCATCCAGGAAGACTCAAGCAGTCCCTTTAATGATCTCAACTGCCCCCACTCCTTCATAAGAAGATCAAAATTGACCTTCCTGCCTTGTACAGTGATTGATGTTACAAGTATTCTGGTTAATCTAAAATTCTCTTGCTTCTAGTGGGGTCTCTATTGCCTAGTGTGGACCCTGACCTCAGAGATGTAGATGAAAGTGAGGTTCCAAGAGATATTTTAGCCTATAACCCCCTCTTTGAACTTCCTGAGCTGGTGTGTGTGTGTGTGTGTGTGTGTGTGTGTGTGTGTATTTTATTCTATGAAGGTAGGAACCATGATTACATATGGGCTTGTGCAAGAATGCTGCTTACGCCTAAATTGTTGATTTCCTTAAAAGGATACCTATTCCCTTGAAGCAGCCATGTCCAAAAAATATTGAACTAGAGACTTTCTCTTTGAACAGGGCTTGAATAGCTACTACCAACAATTGCTACTAACAACACTTTCCTTAATGGGCCCTGGCTCAGACCCATTGGCCTGTATCATAGGATGTGGAAACGCCATTTGGATGCAGTCACCAAAATAGTGATTCAGGCACTAAAGAAACCAGACTGGGTACTATTTCATGGAACTAAGGGAAATGCAGGGACTTAGGCTAAAGAGCAACCGCAGAGTTCACATAATCAAACAAGACCAAGGTCCTAGCATGGTCAGCATGCTAATATCATGCTCCACTAAACTGGGCTTAAGAATTTCTCTGGAGTAGAGATGTTGTAAATTTCCAAGGACTTAGGTGGGGCTAGGACTGAAAGTGGAGTATAGTTGCTTCCTTTGAAGTGAAAAGTCTGTGGGGTGATAGTCCCCTCACTTGGAGCCTTTTTCTTAGCTCACCTTTTTCATGAAACATCTCCAGATGAGCTGTACTAGCCTCATCTTCTAGTCTCCCTAATGACATTTTGGATAGTCAAAAATGGAATCTGAATTTCTGAAGTATCCTGCCAAGTCTTCCTTTGTTCATTCTAATTCGGGATCTGAAAACCTTTCAGGAGTGGCATGCCAAATACTTCATTTATTCACTTTAATTTAGGTGTTCCTGTGCCAAAAGAACATTCCTATATGTATAAAGTCTCACTGTAGGGTGAAGCAAAAATCACTATAAAATCACATCAGAAAAAAAAAATCACATCAGTAGAATCACAGAATCAGAATGTTGGATTATTGAGTCCAAAGATCTAGTTTTAAAGGTAGGAAAACTGGGACTCCAAGAAGATAAGGCTGTTACCTGAGATCCCATAGCTAAATTAGGGGCAGACCCAAACCAGAGCCCACATAATCTTTAATATTTTTTTTTTACTATATCACTGTCTGTTTTTTTAAAAGCAAACTTAAGTCTCAAATAATAGAGCATCCTTAGATTTTTTTTAAAGCTGTAAACATGGATTTTATCAGCATTTAGAGACTTCTAGCCTCCTATGACTTAACTAATATTGTGGTTTCGTAGAAAGAACATATACATCCTTGGGGGTCTCATAGACTAAGTTTGGATTCAGTTCAACCACTGAACTGAAATCTGTTTTTTAATCTTGAGTACATTATTTAACTTCTCTGAGGCTCAGTTCATTCAAAGGTAAATAGGGAAAAATAATAAGCTCACAGAGTTGTTAAGGGTGTGCTTGTCAAAATTTTTATGCAACAGAACTCCTATTGGGTGTCTCAATAAATGGAATGTAATATGAATTGGTTGCAAAGGGCTGGAACAACCAACAGAGCTACCTGGAGAAGATGAGGCAATCCCAGGATTCAAAAGGGTGGGATACCACTAGACTGGAGGCACTATAACCAGAGCCCTGGAGATGGATCCCACTGGGAACTGGGACCTTGCAGGCTGCCCCATTCCTAGGGATGGTCAGTCAGGACTTGGAGTGCCTGGGTAGTCATCTGTCAGGTATTCTGGTCCTGGTTTGAAGGGCTGACTGTTAGGAACTGGAGCCTGGAGGGAATATGCAGCTACTGCTGGAGACTCTGGCCAGTTAAGAACTGGGGTGAGAGATGCTGTAACTTCTCTTTTCCTCCCTTCCTTTGGTCTCCCTCCATTGCCTCCAACTGGCTAGACCTTGCCTTCTGGCAAGGGAGCCTTGGCTCTGCAGTTGTCAGCGGTTAGCCTCCCTGGATCTGTGAGCAAACAGGAGTTAAATAATGTCCTGTACATAAAGCACCTAAAATTGTGCATTTAGTGTGGTTTTCTTCCCCCTAGTGATGCAACTACTGTGCTCCAGTACACCTGATTAAACCTCAGAGGGTTATCCTTACCAGCTGTTTAATAATGTTTTGGCCTGAGTGCGGTAACTTCTGACCCCCCACCAAGGTCATGGAGGCTGGGGCTAGCTTCACATCGTCACCATCCCCTATGCTTTAAAAAGTGCCTTTCTATCACATATCTAATTTTTGAAACAACCCAGTGAATCATTTGATGAAATAGACAATGAAATTGAAGCACGGAGAAGTTATGCAAGTGCCCAAAGTCAAACAGTTAATAGGTGGCAGACTCAAGTTTGGATTGCAGTTTGACTCTAAATTTGGTTCTTTTGACTTGAAGATTGTTGTCTGTTCTAAGAGTGTACCTACTGAGTTCTTGTTATATAAGTATTTCATCTCTTCCTTCCAACAGGCAGTCCTATTATTTTTTTTCTCACTTCTTCATGAAAATGCTGAGGTCTGGCAAGGTTAAATGACTGCCCACTGTCACATAACTCATTAGGAAGGGATTCTAGGAAGGGAATAATACATTTTTGTAAACCAATGAGCTTCTCATTGTTGGAACTAATCAAGCTAGTGCCTGAAAATGGGAGCAAGGACGCCTGTGTGTGCTTGATGATTAGAATGAATCATTGCATTTCAGAGGACTCTCTGGAGCTCCAAGTTTCTGAAGAAGATTATTTGTTCAGAGAAGTTCATTTCCATCTATTTCCTGTATTGAGCTGCTATGTAAGATGTTATTTGCCAAAAACGAAGGATTCCAATGCTTTAAAGCAAGAGCAGTTTGAATCTACCAGTAAATGACCTTCAAAGTCCCTTTTTCAGCTCTAATTCTACAATACCATGAATTAACAGACACCAATACACATTGTTGTTGGAACTGCAATATGGGGGACCTATGCAGAGGGATGAATCCTCTAATAAAAGCTGAATAAACAGCCATTCCAAGTTCAGTGGGTGATGGCACAGGAGCCTTCATTTCCACTACTAGCCAAGAAAATTTTGATCAGGCTGCAGGCTGTCTGCCCATTCATCTGCAGCAGGAAATGGATTTAGAGTCTGTATGGGCTGGACTCCCATATTTATCATCCAGTTAGGCCTAATCAAAATGTTTTCCGTTTCACCTGGTAAGTGCAAAGGGCTCAGAGGAGGGTCTGAGTGATGGCAGTGGGTTCCCATCGCTTTCTCATCACTGGAGTGCAGTTGTTAAAAGTCCCATTTCTCCTCAGTGTCTCACTCAAAGCTGAGACAGGCAATCTCTCCTGTCCCCACCCCTGTCAGCTCTCTGGAAGCTACTCTTGGCAGCAGCAAAAATCTATGGAATTGACCTGGAAAAGGGAGGGAGGAAGGGCAGATTGTGATCCCAAGGAAAGCTGAGGTCAGAGGTGAGGCTCCGAACTGATAAATGAAATGAACCTCTGAGCAGGAGCCTTCTTGGATAATGAGGGGCTGCAACCTCCTGGGATGGGGGAAGGACAGGGAGGGTAGGCCAGAGGTCCTCTTAAGCATGGGGAAAGCTTGAGAGGAGGATTGGAGTATCTCTCATCCCTTGGGTGAAGAGGAGGTGGGGGAAGGGGCTGCTGATTAGAATGAAAATGTGACAGTCATGCAAAGCTTCCAGTTGGATTTATGCATCCTTTGCCAGGATGCCGGGAGGAGGGTACTTGACAGCCCCCATTAGAGGAGGAGAAATGGAGGAAATTAAGCATTGTTCTGTTAGGGGAACCCCTGAGACTAGGGGATGGACGAGTCCCTGCTGAATTCATTACTGAGGGAGTACTGTTTTCATGAGAAAAACAAATAATGCAGAAATTCCCCCACTTTGATGCAGCAAATTCTGACTTGGACTGCCCTGGGATGAAATATCCCTGTGTGCCTCTCAGTATCCAAAAGCAGACATAATTCTTTTCCTGTGCAGGATGTTATAGGTGACATGGGGATGGTGGGAAAAACAGGAGCCTGCAGTTGAGTTTGGTTGAGCCAGGAAACAGGTTGTTTCAAGTAGTGGTGAAATAAAATGACTGAGATAGTGTAGGCTAGCTTGTCCTTATTTCAGGGTGATGGAGAGCCATGAACATCTTTTGAACAGGGGGATGACAGGATCAGGCTTTTGAGGATAATTCCGACAGACTAGTGGCAGGTGGGCTGAAGGGGCTGAAGGGGCTGAAGGGGGCTTTCCCCCTGTTCACTTCATTGATGAACAAATGCAACTAATATTCAGGCAAGTAGGCCACGAGAAGCTAGTCATGGTAGTAGCATAAGGGAAAGACTGAGAGACCTCACTCAACTGGGAAAGGATAGTGAGAGGGTGGTATGGAATTATAATATTTTTAGTATTTATTAAGAGACTAACTCATGCCCATACATATATACATATAGTTTACATATCTAATTCGACTGTTGCACCATCCTGCAAGATAGGCATTAATATTCCCAGTTACAAATGAGAAAGCAAGCTCACTGATGTTAACTAACCCCTCAACATGATGTTAACCAGGACAGTTTCATCTGCCCTGAGAATAAAACATCTTTCTCTCTAGTCCACTAACCTCAGCCTGCCATTATTTTTCCTCTTGAGACATAGGGTTTTATATCCAGAGGGGGGCTTTTTAGATTATCTAGTCCCACTTATTATATCATTATAATATATTTAAATACATACATATATTTGAATATATAAATATATATATTTAATATATATTTTATATTATATATCATATATAAGAAAAGACTGAGGCAGGTAGTAGAAACAGAGACAGCTCAGGTCTGTGCTCTCTATTCCGTCAAGTGGCTCCTTATTTTCAGTTGTCAGTACAAGCCCTCTTCTCATCTGAAGCTCACATCACACTCCCAACAGACAGGAGATTGACTTACAGCAGTTATGTTCCTGGGGCAGCTGGAGATAAAGTCAAGAATTGTCGGGCAGCCCGGGTGGCTCAGCGGTTTGGCGCCTGCCTTCAGCCAAGGGCGCGATCCTGGAGACCCAGGATCAAGTCCCATATCAGGCTCCCTGCGTGG
The DNA here is from genome assembly GCF_905146905.1 of Nyctereutes procyonoides. Classification (NCBI taxonomy): domain Eukaryota; kingdom Metazoa; phylum Chordata; class Mammalia; order Carnivora; family Canidae; genus Nyctereutes; species Nyctereutes procyonoides. Next base: position 38,271,019 of record NW_026575140.1, on the reverse strand, counting down.
AGCCTGTGTCTCCCTCTGCCTGTGTCTCTGCCTCTCTCTCTCTCTCTCTCTCTCTCTCTCCCTTTCTGTGTCTCTCATGAATAAAAAAAAAAAGAATTGTCAAGAATCCCATCACATTCCCCACTCTTCTCACTGGGACATGAATTTCATCTCTCATCCCTTTTACCTCTGATTCACAATGATTTTCCTTAATTGTTATCACAAGAGGCATTTTTAAAAAATCACCTACTATGTGCTCAGGAGCTCCCTTCTATAAAATCAATTAGTCTAACCCTCACAACAGTCTTATAACAAAACGATATTTTGGCAGCTGAGCATACTGGGTCTCACAGTGGATAACTTACTTGTCTAAGGTCACACTACAAGGAAGCAGCACAGTAGGATTCAAACACTAGGAGTCTCATTGCAGAGCCTCCTTAATGAAAAAGGGCTCTCTTCCTGTTTTTATGCCATTTTGTTATTAAGCAAACATTTTTGAGTGCCCACTACATGTCAAGGACAGTGACAAGCCCTGGAGACTTGCAACAAAGATGAGAGATTCATCCTGAAACCATAAAAGGAAGAACAGGTTAAACAGCAATGTTCCCATTGCTTCTGCCCTTAATAATGGAGAGAGTGCTTGTGTCCACAGCACTTGACAGTTCACAAAGTGTATCCTATTCATTATCTTAGTACATCTATACAATAACCCTTGGAAGCACATAATTTCCATCCCTCTCTCCCCATATAGAAAACAATATAGGAAATAGAGTAGACAGGCTCCTAGAGGTTGGGTGCAGTGTGTAAGGCCACACAGCTGGTAGGGCAGTCTGACTTCTTGCCTATTGCTTTCCACGCAGCACAAAATGGATTCTTTTTCTGTCTTTTCTTCTCCCAACTTTTCCACAGCAAAACCTGGCTCTTTTAAGTCTGGTGAAACTTTCTCTATAATTTTCGTGTAGCTATAAACTAACATCTTGTTCTTCATCAATCTAAATCAGCCTGTCTATATTCATACTCTTCAGACCTGTGATTCCTTATGTGCCCCACTTTTCTCCTTTAGATTTTGTTTCACTTGAGTGACCCCTGAAAACATTTCTGCTTCATTTCCAGGTGTAAGTCTAAGGGACTAGAGCAGGTACTATAATGCACAAAGTTCTCCCTCATTCTTTTCTTTATCTATCTCTTTCCCCATCTGTATAACCATTCATGATCTCAACTATCCATTCATCCATCCTTTGATATATACATACATATATATATATCTACTAATTTATTGTATGTATGTGCATTTATCCATCTACCGTCTCCTATTTCATCCTTCTTTCTTTCCTCACTACTACCTATATATTCACCTACTCAACAAATATATACTGAACATTTACTATGTCTCAGGAGCTGTTCTAAGTCCTGAAAACAAAGCAGATACTGAGACATACAAGTTTTCTATTCCTACAAATATAGTAGGGCAGAGAGAATGTAAGTAAGAAAATAAGTAAGAATTTTAGATAGTGGTAATTGTAATGAACAAATAAAATAAAATAGTGGCATAGAGAGTGATTGCAGGATGATGCTTTAGTTTGAGTGCTCAAGGAAGACCTTTGGGCTAAGGGACGTTTGAACTACAACCAGCTCTTTAAAGATCTAGGGGAATAATCTGTTAGAGGGAATAGACAATTTTCTGCCCACTTGCACTATCAACTCATCCAATTAAGATCCACTTGGCTCTCTCAATATTCTTAACAAAGGAAAACCTGCAAGGATCCTTGTTTACCCAATCTCATTTTATTGAAAAGATGATGAAAGAAAAGTGTATTCAGGGGCCTTTCTCATGATTACCAGGGATAGTAATAGCAGAGATAACATGGTGTGATATAAAGGAATGAATGTAAGAAATAATGAAAGGTAATAAAGGGGAAAGGAGAGAAAATGAGTGGGAAATATCAGAGAGGGAGACAGAACATGAGAGACTCCTAAATCTGGGAAACGAACAAGGGGTAGTGGAAGGGGAGGTGGGCGGGGGGATGGGGTGACTGGGTGACGGGCACTGAGGGGGGCACTTGACGGGGTGAACACTAGGTGTTATGCTATGTGCTGGCAAGTCGAACCCCAATAAAGATATACAAAAAATAAAGGGATGAACCCTGGAAAAGGAATCCGGAACCCTGGGTTCTAAGTTTAACTCCATACTAACTTGAGGAAACATGCATAAATTATTTTTTCCAGTGCAATTCTTAGTGTTCTCTCTCTCTTTCTTTGTCTTTCTCTCTCACACACAAATTAGTAATGATAAAATTTTAAAGTGACATAAAAGCTAAAGTGAAAAATAAGCAAAACAATAATGTTAACGTTTATTTAATAGTTATGTTATGCCAGGAATTATTCTAAGTGCTCTAAACACAATAGCTTTAATTCTCCCAACAACTCTATGAGGTATGTATTGTTATTATTACCTAAATATTAAAGAGACAAGGGACCCAAAGTACAGGGTGGTTAAGTAATTTGCCCCAGTCCCACAGACAGTAAGTGGTGGAGCTGGATTCAGACCTAGGCCATCTGATTTGAGCACTCCAGCTCTTAAGCCTTGCATAATAACTTTTCTCTTGAAGGGTAGTGGAACAGGTGACCTATTTGAACTTGAAGTCTGGAGTGCTAACTCTACCCCCTCCATCTTGTCTTCTCCCCAGTGTACTTCTTCTAGGGAAGTACTCACTAACCTCTCTGCATCTTCCCTTCACTATGAACTCTTAGAGGATACAGAATATTTTTTGCTTCTTTTGACTAATGCTTGACTCAGTGCTACCAGTATCTTGATAGATAATCAATAATCAATAAATGTTTATGAGAACAAACAAAACATATTGGTACATAGATACATAAATATCTTTCCCCTTTTTATTTTTGAAACACTAAAAACAGAGATGCGAAATAGAACTGCCTAAACTAAATATGTAAGCCTGAAAAAAGTCTATTTTTGTTGTGTAACAAATTTCAAAGATTTTATCAAAACAAAATAAAAGTAAAGAAAAACTTAAGAGTTCTAGAAGCATTTGAACAAGAGGGTCCAGTATCCCAAAAGTAGAAAAAACTCCAGTGGCAGATGCAACAGAAAACCACCTGGCATTTCAGTTCACCAGACCTCTGGAAAAAGGGCAAGAGTCAGAGCTGGAATATAAAAGCAAATGGGGGATGATCGATGGATGAATCTAGAGAGGTATATAAGGGCCAAGTCATGAATGGCAAGATAGTAGTTTTGGACATAAGCCTAGAAGTAAAGGAGGCATGGGCAGGTTTTATGTAGGGAATGACACAACCAGATTTTAATCTTAGAAAGAACACTGTGAGTGTAGTATGGAGATCATATTTAAATAGCTAATATTAAAATATAAGAGATCATTAAGAGGGAGTCACAACAGTTTGAGCAAGAAGAGAGGGTATATATGGTGGAGGATGAGAGAAAGGGGGAGACTTGGGAGAGAATAAGGAGATTGGAATCAGTCGGTTTTAATGGAAGAAGCCTGAACGAGGTCTAGGATGCCTCCAGGATTTTTGTTTGGGCTCTGAGCTTTGATGTATAGTGGAGAAATAAGGAAATTGAGAGCTAAAAATTGTTGAAGTCAGCTTTGTTATATTGATTTTGAAATGTTAGTGTGACATTCATGTGGAAATGTCCAGTGAGCAGTTAAGTATTTGGGTTTGGAGTTCAGAAGAGAGGATGATGTATAATGAACACTGAATGAATGTCTGTTATGTTGCTATATTATGCTAATCTGGCTCAGATCCTAGTTATTGATTCATCCACATTCTCATTAGGATGTTGCTGGTCACTGGAGCCCACAGGCATTGCCTAATAATGGCAAATCCATGCAGCCTGAAGTTGTAAATCCAAGCTGACCTGTTCACTGAGACACTTTTAAATTGTTTAGCCCCCCTCCCCCCCAATCAGCCATCTCCGCAGTTCCTCAGATTCTGGCAGAGTTATGTCCTCTCCTGTTTATAGATACCTAATTTCCTTGGCCCAATTTGGCTGGATGCTCAGGTGTTGTGGTCTTCAAGTAGCTCACGTATGCAGATATTCCAAAGGATGCAACTCATATTTCTGACCATCCCAAAATAAAATATTCAGAGAATCTCAGAGTAGGAAGTGCTCTTGCAGATCAAAAACAAACAAACAAACAAACCAAAAAATTCTCTTGGTGATGAGTAGCAGTGTGTAGCAGAGCAAGGATCCTGATATCAGATTTGTCAAATCCTAATTCTAAATCCTTTTCAAAGGGTCATGTTGCCTCCTTTATTAGTAGGTAACAGAATTTACTCAAATCCTGGTTGTGGAGTAGTTAAGGGCATGGATTAGACTACTTGGATTCAAATCCGAACTCATACTTACTTCCTCTGTGACCTTGGATAAGTTACTCAAACCATCTGAGCTTTAGGTTCTACTCGTGTAAAATACAGATAATCCCTACTTCATCGGGGATAGTATGTTTACTAGATGGTAGAAATTTTTGTGTTTTAGATAAATTTCAAGGGTTTTTTTGTTTAAAAAAATAGTATTTAATTGTTTCCTGCTAAAAGAGGCTGTGGATAAGAGTAGAACATAAAGCTGGGAATTAAGATTATTAGTGTCAGTCCAAGTTTTGCTCCTAAGTGACTGTCAGTTTTTACAGTTATGTTACTTTATTGGGGCATAGTTTTTCCATCTTCCAATGATGGTTCAGGCTATGTAATCTCTAAGATGTCTTCTTTTTAACTGATAGACTAATGAGGGAAATAGGCCTTATTTTTAATAGTATAAGGAGAGACGTGTAAAAAGTAAGCTTGGCTCTCTGTCACATGACATACTTTCTTCTTGTCCCTTAACTTGTAATTTCTACGCTTCCAGTTACCCCACATTGTTTTTATGCAATAGATGATACTTACATGGCTAATACTCTGACATTAGCTGGGTCTGCATGAGGTCCAGAACATCTGGACAGAAATTGAGAAGATACTGGTAGTCACCCAGCTGTTTCCTCAGCACAGCCCTCCATTGCACAGCCTCTTAGATCTGCAATCTGGAACAAGATGGAAATTTCAACAAACATCTGTTGAGATTCATCCTTTCCCAGGACCTACTATGTGTCCAATCTTTCCACCTGTGGAAGACAACTCTGAAAATTAGATATTATATTTCACAGATGGAAACTAAGCTTTGAAAAAAAGAGACTTAATTGAGGCTACATTCATGAGAAAGGGCAGATAGGGATTCCAGCTCAACTTCCAATGTCAAATCTTAGTCCATTCTTGCCCTAGAATTTTATGTCTGTGCTTCCATCTGGAGTAGTCACAGGCACAGCATACCACTGCTTGTCAGGCAGTTTTGTGACTTGGGGATTTGAGAAGCCTCACACTCCTTTCAGTTTAAGTTCTTTTATCTTTTCTAAATGATGATTAAAAGGCACAGCTCCACCTTAACCCAGCTGGTGCCCCTTATGAGGCTGGGGCTCTGAAATTGTGTTGTTATTGTTCGAATGGCCTCACCATATGCATTCTTTCACTGGGTGGAATCAGGGGGAGGGAGAGCCAAAGGAGGCAGATTTCAATACAGGCAGAAAACCAGGGAGGGACTCCTAAGGTGGAAGGCTTTTGGGTCCAAGAGACCTGGCTCATTAGGATGACATATCTTCCTCTCCTTTCTCTCTCTCTCCTGCCCTTCTTTATTGTCCTAGAAGAGTTGAGGGGTGGATGTCTCTAGCACCTAATAAAGAACAATAGGAAGACTTGTGGGGAGAGGGGAAGGACAGAGAGAATGGCTCAAGTAGAGGGCAGGAACTTCTTTCTGTTAAGATTTTCTGGCAAATGCATAAAAGAAACAGCCTTTATAGAAAAGCACCAGAACGTTTTGGTCAGAGATATCTTCCTTTTACTGATCAGTTCTCTCCTTATTCTTATAGTGTTTACTGCAAAATTAATAAAATCAATGATGGTTTATTTTATGGAGCAGAAATATCCTTGAAAAAATTAGCTGTGATTAGAATTTCTAAAAGCAGATCCTATTCTTTCTTCTTAAATGATCAAATTGGAGAAGTACTCACTGGAAAACTTATTGACCTAGTATATAAAATAATCATTCTTAAGATTGCAGAATGTCTTATCAAATCCTATATTTAAATTTTTAAATATTAATTTTAGATGGAATATATTAACCTGAATAACATTACAAAATCTTCAGTGAAATGCAACTAAAACATTTCTGTTTGGAAAATTATCTTAAAATCTTACAGAACAGGAACATGCTAAGGATAACACTATTGTTTTAGCTTGATGGATAACGTTAACTGAGGCAGGAATCAAAAAGAAAGATTAAGCTGGCTCAGGGTGGGGAAAAAAATTGCAGGTTGCCCTATACAAGTAGAAAGAAATTTTACAAGGTTTAGTAAAATTGTAGAACTCCGTTTCTCCTGGGCCTTTGAACATTTTTTTCTTTTGCCTGGATAATTTCTCCACATCTCGGCATTCTCTGGAGCTCCCCATTCCCCTTACTCTACTTACTATATCTTTCCACATCACTTATCACCTTCTAAAATAATATAAAATATTTTTAATTTTATTTCCATTTGCCTCCCCATGCACCCCTACCACATGTAAGCTCCTGAGGGCAGGGATTTTGCCTGTTGCTATCACAGCTGTATCCACAGCACCTAGAAGAGGTACCTTGTATAGAGAAACCTTGATAAATATTTGTGGAATGTATTAAAATCCCATATTATAGGGCATCTCTTCCATGAAACTTATCCTAAAGAAGCTTCATCTTGTACTTACTGCATCATAGCACTTTTCACACTATACATTTAAAAAAATGTGAAATTAGTGTAACATAAAATTGATCATTTTAAACTGTACGGTTCAGTGGTACATTACAATGTTAGCACATTTAGTACATTCACAATATTGTGCAACCACCACCTCCATCTAGTTCCAAAACACGATCATTAGCCCAAAAGAAATGGCGATAAAGCCATTAAGCAATCACTCCCTATGCTCTTCTACCCCTAATGCCTGGTAACCGCTGATCTACTTTCCATGTCTATAGATTTACCTATTCTGGGTATTTCAGATAAATTGAATGGTATAGTAGGTGACATTTTGTGCCTCGGTTCTTTCAGTTAGCATGTTTTTGAGGTTCATCCATGGATAGCACACATCAGATTTTCATTCTTTTTTAAGGCTGAGTAATGTTCTGTTGTATGTATATACCACATTTTGTTTACCCATTCATCTGTCAATGAACATTTGGGTTGTTCCACCTTTTGGCTATTGTGAATAGCGCTGCTATGAATAGTCCTATGCAAGTATTGGTTCACACCATATTTTGATTGCTTAATTTCCAATCTGTCTCCCCTACAAAATCATGGACTCTATGATGGCAGAGATTGAGTCTGTCTTGTTCACAAATATATTCCTAGACGAAGCTGTGGCCTGGAAAATATTTGTTCAATGAATGACTGAATACGAAATTTCCAAGTCTCTTGAATTTTTAATTAAAAGGGCATGATTGAAATTTCTTAAAAACAGGGATAACACGGCCTTTAAAAATTCAACAATGCTACAAATATAAAAAACAACTATGCCTTAATTCCATATAAAGATTAGCTGCAAGAGAGAGGAGAGAGATGAGGGTGGATGAAGGGAATTTAGGATTTCAGCAGGGTCAGGGAGGAGGAGGCGGAAAAGCATGGGGGAAGAAGGGGTGCGTTGAGGGCTGAGGCAGAGGAAGCAGGGGGAGAAGGTGCTCAGAGATGAAGAAATTGGAGCAGCTCCAGGGTGACTATCTGTGTCTCAAGCAGCTGAGGGAAGTCCTCTCTGCCCCCAGGAAATAGCTTTTTGTCTTTCATTTTCAAACATCAAAGTTTATTTCTGAAATAAAGGTTTGCTTTTGTGTGGAATTCTGAAGGTGTTCCCCAGATGTTCAAGAGTGACTTTGGCTTTTAGAAATCAACTTTTGAAATGGAGAATTGTCTTCAAATTTTAGTCACTGTTATCTTTTAAATTGAATTAAAAACACATAAAAAATTTACCCTCAACAAATTTTTAAATGTGCATTACAGTATTGTTAGCTATATGTACATGTTGTATGATAGGTCTCTGGAACTTTTCATCATGTGTGACTGTACCTATACTCACTGAACGTGTCAGTGTTTGTTAAACACCTATTATATACCTGCAATGAAGGTAAGCTATTGTCTGTCTGGGTGATTTTTCTCTTCATCTATTTATATCTGGGTATTCTGTGTCCATTTATACTACTAATAATTATACATATATTTTTATAATGCTTTGCAATTCAAGATGCTTTTCTTAAATTTCCTTATAGGTATCTTATACCTTATTAAGTACTTCCTATTTATCCCATTGTTTGATCCTCTCCCAAACTGTGATTATTTTCATTTTGCAAATGCGGAAACTAAGGTCAAGAGAAGATAAGTAGTTTTTTCAAGGTCACAGAGCCAATAAGTGACAGAACTAAGATTTGAAATTGGTTTTTAAAGGCAAGTTCTTACCCAATGCATCATGCTACAGTGATTCATTCCAAATAACATTAAAGAGTGCTTTAGCACTTCCTCTTGGGTTTCTGGGAAAGGAGAAAAATACCTATAAAAAAACGTCATTATTCTCGTTCAAAATATAAAATACACTTCATTATTCTTGTTCAAAATATCTAAAAGAAATTCACATATAAGTTGCTTATTTTTCTCTGAGCAGCTGCTCTAATCCAAAATATTTTTCTTATTCAGCTTTTATTTATTGTTCTGAGCATTATTGATTTGCAAATTTTAGCCATTGCATTCCATAAGTGCTAAGTTGTTAAGAGCCAAATTTGGACTTGAATCCTGGATTTGCCACTAAATTACTTTTATGATTTTGGAGAAGTCATTTAACCTCTCTAAGTCTTAATGCCCCCCCCCTCTGAAAAATGGTAATTTAGTAGTATCTGCTTTACACTGATGTAATGAGGAATAGATGAGATAATGCATCAAAATTGCTTAGTATATTTCCCTGGCCCATAGGAAGCACTTAACAATAGGAGATGTTATTGTTATTACCCTAAATATAAAAAAATAACATTTTATTCAGTTGAACTCATTTTTGGTACAGGGCTGAATTCTTGCAGCTAGAAACCATGGAAAGAGTCCAGAATTTGAAGTCAAATAGAGTTAAGTGCCAGTTCTCTTTCTGCAACATCTTAGCAGTATGGATTTGTTTTTCTCACTGCAAAATAGGGATAATATTACCTGCCTCATTGGAGTCTTATTGAGGATATTTATAAAGATGCTGAGACATAAAAAGTGTTCAATAAGTAGAAGCTACTGTTATCATTTTAAATAGTATCACTGTAAACAACAACAACAACAACAACAATAAAACAAAACCCTCCCAGGCTCACAGATTGGGAGATCAGATCAGAAAGGATGCCCAAGGTGAATGCCAGTTGGGCATAGAATTCTTTCTTTTGGTATCAGAACTAAGGTAACTTTCAAACACTAGACCAGAACATGGTAACAGTTTTTAACAACATGGATCTTAGAACCTAGACTCCAAAGTGCTAAGGTCATTTATATGTTATGGATGTTTGTGTCTGCATCTTATTCTTTCCCTGGTCCAAAGCTTTTATAAACAATGTACCAGTCATTTATTGAGAATCTACTGCGTGCCCAATCCTGTGCTAGTCACTGTGGAAAACACAAAGACAAATGGGAAGAACCTTAGATCTCTCCTCTATCCACATTATAGAGATGAGGGGTTATTCAATTCCATGACTTTAAATACATTTATATGCTGGTGACTACTAATTTATTTCTTCAGTTCCACCCTTTCCTCTGACCTTCAGATTCACCTTCACTTTCCTGTTTTCCATGTTCATTTAGGTGTGAAACATCTGAAAGGTGAAGTGGTTAAAATAGAACTGTTGACCTCTTCTCCTCCCAACCTCCATAAATGGGCTTTCCTCCTATCATATCACATTTCAGTAAATGGCACCATCATTCATTCAATTACTTAGGCCAAAATTGGAGTAATTGGCTTTTGCCTTTCTTTCACATCCTATATTCAACACATCAGCAAATATCATTAGCTTGACCATCAGAATATAAACCCAATCTACCTATTTCCCACTGACCCCCCTTCTCTACCATCCTAGCCCCAAACAGTGATCTTTTGCTTGGTCTTTTGCACTAGGTTCCTGAGCAAAACATTACCCTTTGCCTCAAGGCCAATGTCTGCAGCCACATACATCCTGCACAGCACTACTCCAGGGCCACCATTCATGGAGACTTCAATGAGAGCGCACTTGCAGCTGGACAGCACAGATGATCCTCCTTTCCTTCTTCTAGTCTACTTTCTAGGGAGCAGGATTTTCTAATTTAAGTCAAAGCCTGTTGCTGCTCTGCTCAGAATAGTCCAGAACTTCCTTTTGCACCCATGTAAAAGCTGAAGTTCTATAAGATGCCACAGAATCTGGCTCCAGGCCACCCCTCCTTTATTTTTCTTCTTTTGCTCACTCACTGTCCTCTAGCCACATGAATCTTTTTGCTGTCTCTGGCCATCTAAGGTATATTTATCTCAGGGCCTTTGACCTCATGGGTCTCTCTACCTAGGATGCTCTTCTTTCAGGTATTTGCATGGCATATACTCTTTTTTATTTTATTTTATTATTTTATTTTATATTTATTTTTTTATAAATTTGTTTTTTATTGGTGTTCGATTTGCCAACATATAGAAAAGCACCCAGTGCTCATCCCGTCAAGTGCCCACCTCAGTGCCCGTCACCCAGTCACCTCCACCTCCACCCCACCTCCCCTTCCACCACCCCTAGTTCGTTTCCCAGAGTTAAGAGTCTTTCATGTTCCGTCTCTCTTTCTGATATTTCCCACTCATTTTTTTCTCCTTTCCCCTTTATTCCCTTTCACTATTTTTTATATTCTCCAAATGAATGAGACCATATAATATTTGTCCTTCTCCGATTGACTTATTTCACTCAGCATAATACCCTCCAGTTCCATCCACATCGAAGCAAATGGTGGGTATTTGTCATTTCTAATGGCTGAGTAATATTCCATTGTATACATAGACCACATCTTCTTTATCCATTCATCTTTCAATGGACACTGAGGCTCCTTCCACAGTTTGGCTATTGTGGACATTGCTGCTAGAAACATCGGGGTGCAGGTGTCCCAGCGTTTCATTGCATCTGTATCGTTGGGTATACTCTCATTTTAGTCAAGGCTTTGCTCAAATTTTCCTTCTCAGAGAGGACTTTCATGATCATCCTATGATTTAATTTGATATTATCTTACCTACCCTGTTTTATTTTTCTTTATGGCACTTATTCTTACCTTATTTTTTCACTTATTTCTTTTGGTTGGTCTCTGTCTCTCCCATGAGCATTTAATCTTTATGAGGGTAGGGATATTTTTTTTCTCATTTTTCTCACCACTGTATTCCCAGAAAGGCTAGTGCATAATTTGTGTTCAATAAATATTTAGGGACTGAATGGATGGAATATGAAATATATTCATTGGTTCACATATTCCTTCCTTCTTCTCTTCTGTCATTGAAAAATCATTTAACAACAAACTGTATTGTGCTAGCATCTCACATACATCATTTCCTTTTATCCTCACAATGATGGGATCTTCATTTTTACAAATTAACAGAATTTTGCAGAGAGGAGAAGTCCGTGTCACATTAGGTATCAGTCTGATGGGCTTCATTGCCCATGAGTTTTCCACTCTTGTAAATTATCACCTACCTATCCCAAGATGGCTGGTAGTTATACAGAGTAGTATATTATTGGTACACTGTCCAGAAGACCTTTTTCTCTTGAACCCTGGGAGGACAAAGTAGCCTTGGCAAACAAAGTATTAGAATAAAGGGAATTAAAGTGTTGCCTCAGAGTTTTTACTGAAGCATTGACACACATACGTGCACATATACACACACGAGCGTGCGTGCATCAGCATACACACACACACACACAGCCTTAGAGATGCCTTGGAATATTCACACTCTTTTGCATCTTTTCTCCTAGACTTTGTGTTTAACTCTTCAGTTAACATCCTTTATCAAGGCTTTAGTGGACAACTATAATTTTATTTATTTAGCAATATCCCTCTCACTTTTCTGGGAATAGATCACCTTTTCTTTTTCCGTCTGAGAACTGTTCTTCTGATTTCCCCTACTACAGTTATACAGTCTATGAGAACCATTGACTTCTCCACGGCTCTTCCTCTGACCACTTATGATTGGTTCATTGGTAGTCGTCTGGTCTAAAATTGACCAATAGGAGCTCTTGCTTTATGTTTGTAGAATTAGAATTAGGAGAATGTATCCCCCTTTCCACAAAGGGGAAAAATGGTTGATGTGAGCCTAAGAAGGTTTAGGCCTCCACAGTTTCTCCCTTGTGAAGGAAGATAGCCTGAAAGGAGAAATAAAGCTAATGCACTGAAAGAATCAGAGAAAAGACACTGGCACATGGCATTATGCATAGTTTTTAAGTCCCATGTCCAATTGTTGTTGATGTCCAGCCATATTTCTGTTCTGTGTATTTGATTATTCATTCCTTTCTTGGATCCTGTGAATAATTCATTCCCCCCCCCTCCTTTTTGGGAAAAGATAATTTAAGTTGTATTTCTGCTTCCTGCAAACAGGTCATTTGTTAGAGTATAATGGCATTTTAAAAACAGTCTTTGGAGAAAAGAGGACTGAAGGAGAACATAAATATTTCAGGGATAGACTGGGGAAGGGAGTGCTGACAGAGAAGCCAGAGAAAAACCAGGAAGAAGTGGGGTCATAGATGACATAGAGAGGAGAGTTTTGAGAAAGAAGACATACTCTATAGTGGTCACACACACTTCTGAGAAAGCTGGCAAGATGGGGACCAAAAGATATTGGATTTAGTCATAAGGAGTTCATTGATGACCTCAGTATAAAGCATATACCAAGGAATAGTGGGTGCAGAAGTTAGGTAACATGGATTAGAGAGCAAATGGGAGCCAAAGAAGTTCAGACTGTGAGTAAAAAGAGCATTCAGAGATCTGACAGTCAAGAGATAGGAAGAAAAAAGTTCAGCATCAGTATAGGGCACTCTTTTGAGGAAGGTTTTTACTTTTTTCCCTCTCTAAATATGAAGAGATATGATCAGTAAGCATTTACTGACCACATATTATATTTCAGATACTGTGTTATGTGTTGAAAATAAAAGGTGAGTAAAACACAGGCAAGATTAAATAAATTATGGTGCAGCCATAAAATGAAAAAGTAGCAGCCCTAAAAATGATGTTATAACAGGACTATTTAAATGATAAAATCTGTTGGAATATTAAGTTAAAAAATCAGATTAAATTATACCAGCATGTAGATATACGTTCATGTAGATACACCAGCATGTAGACATAGTCCAATCTTTTCATGTATACATCACAGTAGATGTGTATACATAGAAAAAAAAGCTGCAAGAATACACAGAAAAAAGTTAAGTAGTGGTGTTGAGATTTATGAGTAACTTTCATTTTATTCCTTTGCTTATCTGTATTTTCTAGAGTTTCTATGTTAAACTATACTACATGTATAGTAAGAAAAATAGACAAAGACAATATATTTGTATATATAAAAATAAGTACATATTTATTTTTACCCTGAAGTTTGTCACCCATAATAGAAGACCCAGTAGATGAACCAACCAAATGCACTCAGTGCTACCTGTGAAATCTAAAGCCAAGGGCTTATATGAATGGAGAATAATTATATCTGCCTATTGCAGCTAGCAGACGTCTCAGAAGAAGTGACATTTCATGTAGGACTTGACACATGAGCAAGAATTGGTCTGGCTTAAAGGAATGCAAAGAAACAAGCATAAAGTAGGGAAGTCCATCAAGTGCTCAAAGAATTTTGAGCAATCTGAGGGCAGAAGGGCAGGAGCAAGAGGAAAGGTGGCTGCTAGGGCAAACAACCTCTGATGTCCATTAAGGATGAGGACATCATTCTGTAGTGAGTTGATGGAGAAAAAGCAGGGAGTTAAGGAGGTGTGTATATAACAGCCATTGCTCAGATGCAGATAGAGAGGCTGTATTGGAGGTTGATGAGGTCAGCAAGGAGGCTATACGTCATGGTGTGAAAGAGTGAGAACTGAGCTAGGGAAATGGCAGAAGGGCTGGAGAAGCAGGGCTGCATGTGAGAGTTTCTTAGGAAGAGAAATCAATAGGGTTTGGTAACAGCAATGATAGCTGTTGCAGGCTGGGTTCTCTGGAAGCAGACCTTTGAGATGGACTTTCAGGCCCAAGATTTTGTTAGGGATCCACATGTGAATGGAAGGGATACAAAGCAGGGCTGGCCAGAAGGAGAAGTCTGACTACAATGCAGGCCTGACAAAGCTTTGGCCAAGCTAGCACTCAGGAGCCAGTATCACCCATTAGAGATGAATTACATAGGGCCCAAATGGCCAAGCCTTTATACCCCCACCTCATTCAGTCATGAGATATGGCAACCCCAGGAAGGGTGTGACCATAGGTGAGGTGGCTCTTTGCAGGCAGACCCCCAAAGGAGCTGGAGTCCAGGAAACAAGGCTCTCCTTGAAGGGAGGTCTGAGTGGCATATCTCTGCATCTGTGAAAGCTAACAAATGTGCTATTACAGTGCTGATTTCAGCTTCACTGAACTCTATGAAGAAGCCACTGCTATCATCCCCATTTTATAGATGGAAGATGCACAAAGAAACCAATAAATTTGCCCAAGATCATTCAGCTAGTATGTGATAGAGTTAAGTTAAAACCTCTAGAATTTGGCTTTAGCACGTATGTCCTTAACCACTGGCCTACACTGCCCGTCACTGAATGTGTGTGTGTATGTTGGGGGTAGGGGAAGGGACTAGTGGCCTGATTGGACTGGGCCTGATAGATCTTTTTTTTTTTTTTCTTTTTCTTTTTCTGACAGTTCTGCGGTTCTTCTGTAACACAACAGCCTGATGATTGTGATGTTTTCTGCCTTCTAATCTTCCCTCTGCCCTCCCTCTCTACCTCTCCTCTTCCTCCTTCCCTCCCTCTTTTTTTTCCTCATATACTATTTATTATCATAGGAAGGGAAGTGAAATTTAATAAAGTACACATTGATTTATTAAACAAAGTTCAGCATGGGGATTAATAAAATAAACACAGACTTCGGTGAAATTGTGCCCTAAGCACTTGTTTTTGAAGCCATGTTTCAAAAAGATTATCCACAGGAGTTATGAATAATTTTTATCAAATGACAAGAATAGATACTAGTTAGCAATGGCAAATTTTTGTGTTCTTAGGTTGCCACTTAATGCTTAGGTTTTTAAGTTTGTTGTTTCCCTTTTTTCAAAGTGATATGATCAGTTTAAAGCACGGTTCACACGGGGAAAAATTTAAAGTACACAGACGTAATTTGATATTTTCTAAGACAAAGGCTTTGAGTGATTTTTATAATATTCTCACTTAATGAGGAGCTGGCAAAGTATCTGGAATGGGGAAAAAGTGCTGAGGGGTTTGGAAGTGGGCTGTGGGAATGTGGCAACCCAAGAGACAAATAGTGATGAAAGAAGAGACAACACCGTCCTTGATGGGAGGACGTTCACTTCCCCTCACATACTTGCTTTGTGATGGGTGAAGTCTCTTCATGTTTCCGAGCCTCAGTTTCCACAAATGAAATATGCTCCTGTGGTGAGTTGTCAGAATTAAAGGAGATGATGCCTGGGAGAGAGCCTGACTCCCCATAGGTCCTAAGAGGCACCGCTGAATGTGAATCAGAAACACGTTTCCTTCATCTTCAGGCATTTAAGATTTGAGACACTTCCTCTTCTCCTCTTATCTTTTTCCTTCTCTAGACCTCCTGCAAAATGGGGATTTCTGCATTCAGGGGCTCCCGGGAGCCCTGGGCTTTGAGCATTGGCCGAGAGGATAATTCCTCCCTTGCACTCAATCAACCTGGCATTCATCTGCAGCCAGGGAGAGCAGCCAGTCTGATTTCTTGACATAAACACACTGAATAAGCAAGACAGGCCCCACTGAGTTATTTAAAACCCTGATCTGAGAGAGAGCATCTTGAATCTGAAGTTCTTGCCTAAATATAAACGGCAAAGCTTATTCAACATCAAATCAAATCAATGATAATTTGAGGACTAATTAGCATTTGGGGCTTTTTTCAGCAGTGCGGTGATGTGGTGTATAATGCTATGTGATTGGGGAAAAGCACGCAATTATGAAGCTGAATACATTGTCTCCTGGAGACTGAGGAAGGAGCAGATTTCCTAGGCAAAAGGGGCCTGCCACCAGCCAGAGAGAGGGGTGGGGTAGGGGTGTGGCAGGGTCCATACCTGAAACCTGCCGCCAATGCAGGTACCTTCCAGGGCAGGAGATGAGCAGCCTCCTT
Source organism: Nyctereutes procyonoides (assembly GCF_905146905.1). Lineage (NCBI taxonomy): Eukaryota > Metazoa > Chordata > Mammalia > Carnivora > Canidae > Nyctereutes > Nyctereutes procyonoides. The sequence goes on along the minus strand of NW_026575140.1, from coordinate 38,254,619 downwards.
TCTGACAGGTCCCACCTCCTCTCTGACAGAAGTTTTTCACTTCTCCGTAAATCAACAAAGCTTTACCTCTTACTTTAATTATAAGAGGCAAAAGAAGTGATGAGATTATTTCAGAAAGGAATTAAACAAAGGGGAACTAAAATTTGGTACATGCGTGCTTGGAGCCTGGTATCAGAATAACCAAAAGCAACAAATATTCATGGAGTACTTTTCCTGTGATTATGTTTAAACCCAGCACCAGTTTAATCCTAAGAATGGCCCTATGAGGTCCTTCCTCCTTTCTTTCTTTCTTTCTTTCTTTCTTTCTTTCTTTCTTTCTTTCTTTCCCTTTGTTCCTTTTCCTTCCTTCCTCCCTCCTTCTCTCTCTCTCTCTCTCTCTCTCTCTCTCTCTCTCTCTTTCAAAACTAAGGCTCAGAGAGGTTAAGGACTTTCCTAAAGTCTTATAGATAGAAACTGGCAAATCAGAGTATATTGTGTATTATAAATTAATATGTTTCTGGCTCCAGAGTTGGTACTGCTCCTCCTAAGCTGTACTGCTTTGCTGAATTGCATTGTTTAATTCATCTTGAAAAGCGTATGGAAGGTGGTATATTCTTAGAGGTGGGGGCACCCTGGCTTAGAGAGTAAATTCACCCAAGTTCACAAGGTACTATGTGGACATGTCATATGTCTAGAGAAAGGTAAAAATGAGAACAGAGAAAATAATTACAGAGAAATATTAGCCCTGATTAAAAAATCATAAAACCCAAAAAGTACACCAACACGGTGTGAACTCTTCCCCTCAGGTGAACAGTCTTCCTCAAACAGGAGACTTGGTCAAAGTTCAACATCTGCAGTCTGCTCTATCTCTGTGAACCTAGAATTCTATCTCTACTGTAATAGAGACTCTAGCTTGAGCTACAACCAGGGAGAGGACAACGTATAAGCATCCCTCATAATGCTGAATCTGACCCACTGGTAGTGCTGCCTAGGGTGTTGGGGTGAGAAAGATTCTGAGGCCCATTAGGGATCAGTAGGAAAGAGGGACAAATTGGCTAATAATATCTGTGGTGGCCACAGCACAGTGGAATGATGACATATGTTCCAGGTATTGGCCATGCCTGTCTTACATTCTGATGATTGCCGTTGCTCCTCTAGTTTCTCTTTGTCCAGTGAATATATATAGGAATTAGATTCTCCTGAGCCTGGAGTCGAAACAGCTGAATTCTATAGGAGCCTCCAGCATGCATATACAACACACTCACTAGTTAACCATGTCCCCTTTCCTCAAGGGACTTTGAGATGTTTGGTTTTAACATTTAGACGTGTTAACCAAGAGGCAGGTGCCTTGGAACAGAAGAGCACAGCAAGAAAAATAAAACCCTTTGGGTTGATTTTTTCCCCCAGATTGAATATTAAGAGGCCAGAGAGTGGCTGCTTTTCCAAGCATGATGAGGGTGATTCAAATTATACTCACTCAACTAGAGATGGCCTGATGGGGGTCCAATTGCTGAGTACTATGTTGGACATAAAAAGTGAGACAATTAGTCTTCTCAAGAAGCTATGAAGATGGCATAATTGGCACCAGGAAACGAGAACTTTTTTTTTGTTAAATATGATGAGGAAAAACTCAGTGCTGAGGCCTGAGGATATTGGCACAAGCAATTGTTATGAATAGATTAGTGAATGCATTAGATTATGATTTGAATTACCACCTGATTTTGGCTATAGCTCAATCAATTCTTTACTGAGCATCTACTGTATATCTAATACTAGGTATTCCTACAAAGAAGATTATGTATTATTTATAATGTGTATTCAATCTACATATAGAAGGCATTTGAGGGGGCCTATCATCACACACACACACACACACACACCATTAAAATAGAATTAGACAATATCTGTGGAAGAAGGCAGAGGCAAAAATCACTAACCATATAGACTAATGTAGTTTCTATGGTTGAGAATTAAGATTAGATCTGAGTTTCCTGACAGACAGGGCAAAATAGAGACCATGATGGATGCATGTTTGCACTACCAGATACAATAAGAACACTTGGAAATGTAAACTGCTAGCTATTACTAACTTTCAAAAGAACTTGGATGCTCAGCTTCCAGAGGACAATGACTGAGTCTTAATTTATCTTAAAATATTGGTCACTTGGTAGAGTGCATGGCACATACTAGATGTATAATAACAGAGAGTTTGTTGAATTTATTCCATCAATATATTGGCTTATGGGGATTTGGAAGATGAGAAAGGTTATTCAAGATAGAGTGTTATTATTGCCTAAGGGAAGCCTTTTTATGGAAATTGGAGGAAATTTAACATAGGGAATTAGCTCCATAGGAGGATCTAAAAAGGTAAAAGGGGATGGTGAGAGAACTCAGAGATTAGCAACACCAGGAAGCCACAGCAGCTTTGAACTAGAGGGAGGAAGTGGTATTGCTAGAACTAGGGTCACTTGCAAGGAGCTGGAGCCATACCATGTCATGCCAGGTGGGAGCTAGAGCTAGGGGGTAGGAGGATGCAACCACTGCCAGAGATGCCGCCCTGAGGAGAAAGGGAGATAGAGAAAAAACTGGCTTTTCCCTTTCCTCACTCTCTAATCTCTTATCTCCCATTATCTGAACTCATTTGAAATCAGCTGATATAGGAATCTGAGAAACAGTCTCAGGTCCCAGTACCTCTGAGATAGAACAGTGAGCAGAGGAAAAGTAAAGATGAATTTGAGGGTAGAGGACTCAGGACTGGCACTGGCACAGGTGCAAATAGGAATCTGGCACATTTGTGTTCAACTTGGTCAGATCTGGAATCATGAACATTGTAAGGATTCTAGAGAAACTGGTATCTTTTTTTTTCTCCCACAATCTTGTTCATAGAAAATACTTTGAGCTTCTGCTAATATAAAAGTTTTGAGAATACGATTTTGCTGAAACAGATTTAGATTTAATCCCAGCACTGCTGCTTAAGCCACATCAAGAACTTGAGCAAGTTACTTCACTTCTCTGAGCCTCAATTTCTCCATCTCTAAAATAGTAATGATAGTACCTACCTCACAGAGATTTTTGTGAAGGTAAAATGAGAAAATTAATATTAAATATATGACACAGTGTCTGACATATAGGAGAAGCTGAGCTCCTGGCTAGTCTGAGATTATTATCAGTAGTTGGCGACGACTTTACCCTCATGATTGCTGCTTTTAGTGGAACCTACTCCTCTTTCAATTGAAGTGACACCACCCCCATAAGGCCTTTCCAAGATGTCCTTCCTGTGTCCTCAATGTACTCTGGATATACCTCTATTAGGCACATTGCAAGCCATTGTAGAATTATCTGTTGGGGCAGCTGGGTGGCTTAGCTGGTTAAGTCGCTGACTCTTGATTTTGGCTCAGGCCATGATTTCAGGGTCCTGGGATCAAGCCCTGCACTGGGATCCACTCTCAGTAGGGAGCCTGCCTCAGGATTCTCTTTTTCTCCCTCTCCCTCTGCCCCTTCCACTCATGAGCTCTCTTTCTCTCTAACATAAATAAATAAAAATCTTTAAAAATTATTTAAAAAAAGAATTATCTGTTGACACTCTATTTTCTTCATTAAAATGTAAGCTTCTTCCATGCAGGAGAGTATATATTGTTCTTTCCACATCATACCTAGCATTGTTCTTGGCATAGAGTAGGAGCTTAGCAAATGTTTTTTGAATGAATAAATAGTTTCTATTATTTACTCACTAAAAGTAAGATGAACAATTTTTCCCAACTATGGTAATCTGCCTCCTTCCTTCTTTATTATGTGGGTCTTTACCTGGTTTCTGAGATAATCCTGAACAGCACAGTGAGTCTATGATCACCCAGAGAACGGGAGATTGGAGAAGAATGAGGAAAGTATAAGAGTTAGCCAGAGCCAGTTGGGAGAAAGATAGTGGACATCTATTGGAAGTCAGATGAATATTCTTTTCTAGAAAGAACCACCATCAGAGCTTCCATGCTTGTATAAAGAGCCCTCAAACACTCTTTTTAGTTTATTACCTTCATGGAAGGTATGAGACCCAAATAGGGCCAATAAGTTCTGATCCCTTGGAATTTTAGAAGGGATACCTATACAGAGAAATCAATAACTTAACCAGTGACTGAAGATGTAAGATGTAATACTCAGAAGCATTTGTCAGCCATACTTTTCTCCTTGTGATGTAAAGAGAAGTCATCCTGCTTAGAGAAAAGAATAAAAAACTTATGGGGGGAGGGGAGAGGAAATCTAAGAGTGTTTCTGTCCCAGTTCAAATTGTCCTTGTCACATTTCTGCCCATGGATTCTATGAATCATACAAAAGTTTTATATAAAGCTGCATTTTTTTTGTTTAGGGTAGTTCAAGTTTGGTTTCTGTTATCTGCAACAAACACATCTTAATCCAAAAAAGTGTGAAAATGGAATATGAAGCAGAAAAATAATTTGAGACTAAAATATCAGTAGCTGTGAATGCCAAAATATAACTTTTGGATTTTATTCTGTAGGCAATGTGCAGCCTTTGCAACTGTTTGAGGAAGGAAGTAAAATGAAATGGTCTGTATTAAATGAAAAGGCCCTGGTTGACACCTAAACAAAGTGTGTATCTCTCTCCCTGTCGCCTCTGCAGCTTAAAAGCACTAATCACTAACTAATCTCAGAAATGTGTTCTTCCATATTCCCCCACAAATGCCTCTGACCCACATGAATGCCCATGATACTTTTCCTGGCCTCCACAACCTTCCTTTCTTGCAAATTTATTTTTCCAGTGATCTGTTCTCTGGCTGTGAGAGAATTGTCCTTCTAGAACTAATACTATCACTATGGAAAGATGCCAAATGTCCGTTAGCTGCAGAGAGGGTTATATTCAGCACGTCAGAAAGAAGACAAAGATTTACAATGCATGCTTGGATTAGCTAAAAAAAAAATCATTCTTTCTGCCTTTCTGGTCTTACATTTTGAGGTGAGTAAAGATCTAGATTCCCTGGAGAGGAATAAGAGCTTGAGGCCATTAATCAAATGGATGCTGGGAGGCAGTGACAGGTGGATTAGGGAATCAGAAACCCTAGGCTACCCTGCTCTCATACTAATTTGCTTTTTAGGCATAGGCTATTTATTTCCCCTCTCTGCCCTCAGTTTCCTCATCTGTAAAATACAGGCGTTAGTCAACAGAAGTCTCACATTTGGTGATTGTGTTGGTCTGAATTCTTGGATTCTTATAGGCAAGGAACATGGCTTTGGTCTGGGTCGCACTCTCTGAGGATGGCCCACTTGTTGGACAGCTCCTTAGACCAGGCTTATAGACTGCCCTGAAGTAGTCCCAGGCCTCATCACAGTCACTGAAGGCTACATGTCAATGGGTTATTTACTCAGGATATAACCTCAGCAAAGGCATAAGAGTAATGCCTCAAGAGTCCATCTGAAACTTACAGGAGCATCCATCTCCTCCACTGGCTCAGGTTCAATTTGCATTAGTAGGAATAAGGTATGGCTAGCATGCAGTGTGACGTGAGGTGCCATTTACTCAATAGGGAACAAGCTAAAGCCTTCCCTGTGTGTTCCAACCAATGCTCACTGCAGACCTCTCATAGCAGCTGTGGTCTGAACCACATAATCAGGTAGTAGATCACGTTATCTCTTGAATTGTTCTCACATTTTTCATGTGTGCTCATTTCAGATCCCTAACTTTGCTTGAATTTATTTTAACTTCAAGGGCACATATTTATAGGGAAGCTTCTCTGTCATGCATAGACGGTAAAGAGACAAGCACAGTCCCTGCCTTTGAAGAACTCACTGTCTGGGGAGGGATATAGACAAACAGATGTTTACACAGAGGATGTCAAGATGGAGGCATATATTTGTTTCCTATTATTGTGTAACAAATCACCACAAATTTAGCAGCTAAAAATAACACCCATTGACTAGCTCACAGTTCTGTAGGTCAGTATCCAGATGGGTTCAGACCTTCTGAACAGAGTCTCACAAGACCAAAATCAGGGTGTTGGCTGGGCTGAGCTTTTATCTGCAGGCTCAAGAGAACAATTCACTTTCAAACTCAATAAAATCAGTGGCAAAACCCAGTTCCTTGAAGTTATAGGTCTAAGGTTCTTGTTTCCTTGCTGGCTGTCAAGCCAGGGTCCGTTCACTGTTCTAGAGGTCAACTGCATTCTTTCTCATATGGCTTCTTTCTTCTGTCTTCAAACCAGCAATGCAGGAGTGGAGTCTTTCTCATGCTTTGACTTTCTCTGCTTCCTCTTCCGCCTTTTCCTTCAACCACCAGCCTGAGAAATTACCATACTTTTAAGGGCTCTTGTGATTAAATCTAGCTCATCTGGTTACTCTTCCTTTTTAAAGCTCAGCCGTGTCTTATAGCATAACACAGTCATGAGAATGATATCTTGTCACATTCACAGATTCCAGGGCTTAGCATGTGGGATTGTCAGGGTCTTCCCTAGAAATTCTGCCTGCCATAAGTGTGTAGAGGATTTTAGGGGGCATAGAGCAGGTAGGAGCAAATACCCCAACTCCCATGAAATAAATCACGGGCATGCCTCTCGGCAGAAGTTGTCTGATTAGATTTTCTAAGGATGACTTTGTCCACAATAGCCAAACTGTGGAAGGAGCCTCGGTGTCCATCGAAAGATGAATGGATAAAGAAGATGTGGTTTATGTATACAATGGAATATTACTCAGCCATTAGAAACAACAAATACCCACCATTTGCTTCAACGTGGATGGAACTGGAGGGTATTATGCTGAGTGAAGTAAGTCAATCGGAGAAGGACAAACAGTGTATGTTCTCACTCATTTGGGGAATATGAATAATAGTGAAGGGGAATATAAGGGAAGGGAGAAGAAATGTGTGGGAGATATCAGAAAGGGACACAGAACATAAAGACTTCTAACTCTGGGAAATGAACTAGGGGTGGTGGAAGGGGAGGAGGGTGGGGGGTGGGGGTGAATGGGTGACGGGCACGGAGGGAGACACTTGACGGGATGAGCACTGGGTGTTATTCTGTGTGTTGGTAAATTGAACACCAATAAAAATTAATTTATTTAAAAAAAAAGAAAGAAAAAAAATAAACAGTGAGAGAAGAAGAGTGAAGGAGGTGCTTTGAAAAAATGGAGGGAAGAGCACTACGGAAAGCTCAGTACTCTCTTTCCTCCCCAGGATCTAACCCAGTGTTGAGCATGTAAGACTTTACAACATTTTCTTGACAAATATCTAACTGGTTATAGGTCACTATAATTATTAAATAAGATAATACTCAGAGAGTACTTAGAACAATGCTTGAAACAAACTACATGTTTATATTTATTATCATACAATTATTAATTATCCTATAAGTCAAGACAGAAAAACTTTTACAAATAGATCTGGAACATTTATTCATTCATTTAACAAACACTGATTAAGAACAAACTAAATGCCAGTGTGAGGTGCTGGGAAGACTGTGGAGAGCAAAGCAGATGATCCTGACCCCACTGAGTTTACTATCTATGTTAGTATAGGGGCAGCCTCAAAGTGTGGCAAGTGCGAGTGTGGCAAATGCTTCAATGGTCAGGTGCTAACTCTGTTCACAAGTCTGATCTTTGGAAGGTTGTTTCCTTCTTGTTTGCCTAATGACTGAGCACAAGCATCCTCCTCAGGTTGATATCCCCCTCCAGTCCCCAGCCTTCCTCATTGTACTGTGCTCTCTCTCCCTCGTCTCCCTCCCCCTCTCAATTAATTTCCTAATGTCCTGTCTACTTTCTCCCCTGCATTTGAGCACCACAGGACAGAGACTGTAGTCTCTTCATTTTGTGTCCCCAGTGCCCAGCACCACCCTGGCTAGCCCTCAGAAAATGAGCGTTGAATCAATGGGCTCTTAGCTTAGACTCTGGTTTCTTCTTTCGATCAAACTTACCATTTTAGTTTAGGTTAGTTTTAATAAACATTTGCATAGCACCTGTTATGTGCCAGTAAGTAAGCAGCAGAAACAAGATTCACACTTAGTCTGCTGCACAGAGGTAGGTGTGCACCTTCAGATCTTCATGCCAAGCTTCATACCTACTATGAGTAACAGCAACAATAATGACAACAGATAAAAACAATCACCACAACCATGTACGAAGTATTGCTGCACAGTTCCCGTATTGGATTTGTAGGACAAATTCCTACAACAACACTAGAGAGTAAGAATTATTACCTTTATTTTAGAGATAAAAATTCTGCCTCTCAGAGATGTGAGGTCATTTGCATGTGGCCACAGGCCAGCATGCAGTGGGCCCAAGACTTATACGATCTGTTTTATTCTAAACCTGGGCTCTTTGAAGGGAGGATTTATTGCGTTGACCAGTTGTTTTCATTCAGCTGATCATTCCTTTTCTTTTGTAATGACTGACTTTTTTAGCAGTCATGGAATCACTGTCTTTGATATACTTTAAAAACATTTAGGAGAAAGTCTGAATCTTGTTATTATGTTATGGATGCAAATAGCATAAACCAGTTCACAATGATGTTGCCATGATCTATCAGAATAAAAGATTGGTTCCTATGTGTAAATCAGTTCCTGCCCTATGTCTTCTCAGTTGCCCATCTCAGGGCTGCCATCCTGTTATTGTGACAATAAAAGGGATAGTACATTTCCAGGGTACCACAGAGAGCTGGAGTGACTATCAGCTCACTCTTCATTGATAAGAATTTTCCTCAAATCATTTCTTTTTTACCCAAGAGAAGACTATGAACACACAGCTATATGAAGTACATATAAACTCCAGGGGTTACCTAATCAAGCAAGGCCCTGTTTTATCCATTCTGTTCCCCAGTACCCAACGCAGGGCCTGGCACATAGAAATTGCTCAGTGAATGTTTGTTGGATGAATGAAGAAGAGAACCAAAAAAGTGAAAGCACTGCCCTTGTGCTTAACAATGGAGGTGAGTGTAAAAGCATAGTGTATTGGAATTTGGCACACATGGAGTAAATTAGAGCAGTGCCTCTCAAACTATTTGTGGGGAAGGCCTACACTCATCTTTTATCCCTAATTAACTGTGGAATGATACATGGCCTTACTAGTAGTAGGTGCTTTGCACCACCAGCAACTTATCTCTCTAAATTCAACAGCACCCTACTTGGTATCCTATATGATGAGACAAGGTACTAATCTCATATTGGGAAAGCACAGCAATGTCAAATTGCTAAAAAATTTCTGACACTCACCCTTGATTTTTATACTTAACTCATTGAAACCAGAAACAAACCACTTATAGTCCAGCCCTGGTCTCTGATCACCTTGAGAATAGCACACTTTAGAGCATGGGCTTGGACTCACAGTTAGGTTAGAGTCTTACTAACTAGGTACATACGATTTGGGAAAAGTTACTTAACTTCTCTCAACCTGCAAAGTTTTCTCACCTATAAAATGAGGAAAAGAGCAATACCTGTCTAATGGGGTTGTAATGAGGAACCAATGCAATCATTCATTAAGTATTCATTGAGTTTCTATTATGACAAAACTCCCTTTAGCACTGGAGAAAAAGTAGTGAACAAAACAAACAAAACCCCTGTTATCATGGAGCTTAGATTGTGGTGAGATAATCTACACAGAGAAAGTAGCCTAGTGCCTAGTAGTTACCAGCGATGTGTCATTTGACAGGTCACTATACCAAGAGCAAGTTTACTAAAAATAGAGCAAAAATAACACATACCTCATATGATTGTTTTGAAGATCCAGTGAGATCAGAGAGGTGGTCACTTGCTGTGATAGTAAGTACAACTCAAAGTTAAGTGCAAAATATTATGTTTCTGGATCTTGAGGCTCAAAGTTGTGCACTATCCCAGCAGTTGGGAAATTCAAGGTAGTGGGGAGTTTTTACATGACCAAAGGGGGCCACAAAAGTTGAAAGCCTCAGGAACCGGATGAGAAGCCAATCGCATGGCCAACTGAACAAAAGGAAGAGCACACATCAAAAGGACTAAAACTGTCAAGGCAAAAACACAGAACCAGAATTTTGGAATCAGGCAGATAACCAGAACAGAATAAACTGCTTACAGCTTTCTATAAGTGTTTATTTGGACATGTTGAATGGGCATGAAGCCAAGCTTAAAGGGAGGGGTTAGAACCAACACCACATCCGAGAGATATTACCAAGAATATAACTAGAGGGCTCATTCTATAGTCAGGTTCATGGAGTGGGATTAAAACTGCAACTGTAAGACAAAACCAACAGTCCAGAAACAATGAAAACTTAAGAAAGGAGCATGAAGCAAAGAACAAATTACGCTTTGAGGCTAAAATTTATGCTAGGTGACTTCCGTAAGCCCTTTCAGATCTACTCTCTACCATTCTTCATCCTGTTCTGTGCCCCAGGAAGCAGACTGACATTGAGAGTCAACAGATCTCTTATCATTTGGTTTCTCAATGAGTTCTGCTGATGGGGAAGACAGACAAGGTACTAAAGGGAGGCTGGGAGGGAGGGATGCGAGGTCAAGGGATTTGTTCCTCAGGTTTCTCTCTTTAGACCATTGTAGGATGTTTGCATCCCTCAATCACGTCTTTATACCTGTTATGCTCTCTGGGTTCTGTTAACCACTCCTTCCCTTTACCCCTTCAGACCTAGAGACCTCAGGAAGTCCCACCTCTTACTTGCCCCAGGGTGCCACAGTATTCCCCTGTAGCTTCCCTACACCTTCCCAACAACTTTGTAAATAATCTTATTATCCTAATCAAGTGTACCATCTGTTTTATTTTTCTTTTTTAAATGTATTATTATTTTTTATTATAAATTTATTTTTTATTGGTGTTCAATTTGCCAACATATAGCATAACACCCAGTGCTCATCCTATCAAGTGCCCACCTCAGTGCCTGTCACCCATTCACCCCCACCCCCCGCCAACCTCCCCTTCCACCACCCCTAGTTCGTTCCCCAGAGTTAGGAGTCTTTCATGTTCTGTCTCCCTTTCTGATATTTCCCACTCATTTTTCTCCTTTCCCCTTTATTCCCTTTCACTATTTTTTATATTCCCCAAATGAATGAGACTATATAATGTTTGTCCTTCTCCGATTGACTTCTTTCACTCAGCATAACACCCTCCAGTTCCATTCACATCGAAGCAAATGGTGGGTATTTGTCGTTTCTAATGGCTGAGGAATATTCCATTGTATACATAGACCACATCTTCTTTATCCATTCATCTTTCGATGGACAGCGAGGCTCCTTCTACAGTTTGGCTGTTGTGGACATTGCTGCTATAAACATCGGGGTGCAGGTGTCCCGGCATTTCATTTCATCTGTATCTTTGGGGTAAATCCCCAGCAGTGCAATTGCTGGGTCGTAGGGCAGATCTATTTTTAACTCTTTGAGGAACCTCCACACAGTTTTCCAGAGTGGCTGCACCAGTTCACATTCCCACCAACAGTGCAAGAGGGTTCCCCTTTCTCCACATCCTCTCCAACATTTGTGGTTTCCTGCTTTGTTAATTTTCCCCATTCTCACTGGTGTGAGGTGGTATCTCATTGTGGTTTTGATTTGTATTTCCCTGATGGCAAGTGATGCAGAGCATTTCCTCATGTGCTTGTTGGCCATGTCTATGTCTTCCTCTGTGAGATTTCTGTTCATGTCTTTTGCCCATTTCATGATTGGATTGTTTGTTTCTTTGCTGTTGAGTTTAATAAGTTCTTTATAGATCTTGGAAACTAGCCCTTTATCTGATACGTCATTTACAAATATCTTCTCCCATTCTGTAGGTTGTCTTTGAGTTTTGTTGATGGTATCTTTTGCTGTGCAAAAGCTTCTTATCTTGATGAAGTCCTAATAGTTCATTTTTGCTTTTGTTTCTCTTACCTTCATGGATGAATCTTGCAAGAAGTTACTGTGGCCAAGTTCAAAAAGGGTGTTGCCTGTGTTCTCCTCTAGGATTTTGATGGAATCTTGTCTCACATTAAGATCTTTCATCCATTTTGAGTTTATCTTTGTGTATGGTGCAAGAGAGTGGTCTAGTTTCCTTCTTCTGCATGTGGAAGTCCAATTTTCCCAGCACCATTTATTGAAGAGACTTTTTTCTTCCAGTGGATAGTCTTTCCTGCTTTGTCGAATATTACTTAACCATAAAGTTGAGGGTCCAATTCTGGATTCTGGATTCTATTCTGTTCCATTGATCTATGTGTCTGTTTTTGTGCCAGAACCACACTGTCTTGATGACCACAGCTTTGTAGTACAGCCTGAAATCTGGCATTGTGATGCCCCCAGATATGGTTTTCTTTTTTAAAATTCCCCTGACTATTCGGGGTCTTTTCTGATTTCACACAAATCTTAAAGTAATTTGTTCCACCTCTGTGAAGAACGTCCATGGTATTTTGATAGGGATTGCATTAAACGTGTAAATTGCCCTGGGTAACATTGACATTTTCACAATATTAATTCTTCCAATCCATGAGCATGGAATATTTTTCCATCTTTTTGTGTCTTCCTCAATTTCTTTCTGAAGTGTTCTGTAGTTTTTAGGGTATAGATCCTTTACCTCTTTGGTTAGGTTTATTCCTAGGTATCTTATGCTTTTGGGTGCAATTGTAAATGGGATTGACTCCTTAATTTCTCTTTCTTCAGTCTCATTGTTAGTGTATAGAAATGCCACTGACTTCTGGGCATTGATTTTGTATCCTGCCACACTGCCAAATTGCTGTATGAGTTCTAACAATCTTGGGGTGGAGGCTTTTGGGTTTTCTATGTACAGTATCATGTCATCGGCGAAGAGGGAGAGTTTGACTTCTTTGTCAATTTGAATGCCTTTTATTTCTTTTTGTTGTCTGATTGCTGAGGCTAGGACTTCCAATACTATGTTGAATAGCAGTGGTGAGAGTGGACATCCCTGTCTTGTTTCTGATCTTGGGGAAAGGCTCCCAGTGCTTCCCCATTGAGAATGATATTTGCTGTGGGCTTTTCGTAGATGGCTTTTAAGATGCTTAGGAATGTTCCCTCTATCCCTACCCTCTGAAGAGTTTTGATCAGGAATGGATGCTGTATTTTGTCAAATGCTTTCTCTGCATCTATTGAGAGGATCATATGGTTCTTGTTTTTTCTCTTGCTGATATTATGAATCACATTGATTGTTTTACAAGTGTTGAATCAGCCTTGCATCCCGGGGATAAATCCTACTTGGTCATGGTGAATAATTTTCTTAATGTGTTGTTGGATCCTATTGGCTAGTATCTTGTTGAGAATTTTTGCATCCATGTTCATCAGGGATATTGGTCTGTAATTTCCTTTTTGGTGGGGTCTTTGTCTGGTTTTGGAATTAAGGTGATGCTGGCCTCATAGAATGAGTTTGGAAGTACTCCATCTCTTTCTATCTTTCCAAACAGCTTTAGTAGAATAGGTATGGTTTCTTCTTTAAACGTTTGATAGAATTCCCCAGGGAAGCCATCTGGCCCTGGACTCTTGTGTCTTGGGAGGTTTTTGATGACTGCTTCAATTTCCTCCCTGGTTATTGGCCTGTTCAGATTTTCTATTTCTTCCAGTTTCAGTTTTGGTAGTGTGGCTTTCCAGAAATGCATCCATTTCTTCTAGATTGCCTAATTTATTGGCGTATAGCTGTTCATAGTATGTTTTTAAAATCGTTTGTATTTCCTTGGTGTTGGTAGTGATCTCTCCTTTCTCATTCATGATTTTATTAATTTGAGTCTTCTCACTCTTCTTTTTAATAAGGCTGGCTAATGGTTTATCTATCTTATTAATTCTTTCAAAGAACCAACTCCTGGTTTTGTTGATCTGTTCCACAGTTCTTCTGGTCTCGATTTCATTGAGTTCTGCTCGAATCTTTATTAACTCTCTTCTTCTGCTGGGTGTAGGATCTATTTGCTGTTTTTTCTTTAGCTCCTTTAGGTGTAAGGTTAGCTTGTGGTTTCCTGCTTTGTTAATTTTCCCCAGTTTTTGGAGGGATGCTTTATTGCAATGTATTTCCCCCTCAGGACTGCTTTTGCTGTATCCCAAAGATTTTGAATGGCTCTATCTTCATTCTCATTAGTTTCCATGAATCTTTTTAATTCTTCCTTAATTTCCTGGTTGACCCTTTCATCTTTTAGCAGGATGGTCTTTAACCTCCACGTGTTTGAAATCCTTCCAAACTTCTTCTTGTGATTTAGTTCTAATTTCAAGGCATTATGATCTGAGAATATGCAGGGGACGATCCCAATCTTTTGGTATCGGTTCAGACCTGATTTGTGACCCAATATGTGGTCTATTCTGGAGAAAGTTCCATATGCACTTGAGAAGAATGTGTATTCAGTTGCGTTTGGATGTGTACCATCTATTTTCTTCTGGGATCCTGACTAGAAGCTCCAGGACTTGAGTCCAAAACTCTGTCTTATTGGATTCAGTTTGGTTAAACAGGGTGGGTCAGCTTAATTTAGAGAGACAGTATTGGGCAGAATCACAGTACAGGGTAAAGCAGACTAGAGTCAGGATTTGTAAGTAGACATGGTAGGGTCTTGGGTGTTAACAAGAATAGATCCCATGGGTTGGGAAAAGGCCAATATTTAACACAGCACTTACTGTATACCAGGCACTCCTCTAAGTGCAGTATATTTGTGAACTCCTTTAATCCCCATAGCAATGCTATTGAGTTGGTAGTGCTGTTGCCATCATTTTACAAAGTGAGGACAAAAAGGTCAAGTAACTTGCCTGAGATCACACAACTAGTAAGTAGTTTTAGCTGGGATCTAACTGCAGATAGTGCCATTCCAAAGTCAATGGTCCTAATTGTGAATCCTCCATTGCATAAATATTCATTATGCAGTTCCAAGTACTGGGCCTATCCCTTCCTTGTTTTTGTTCATAGTCTGAAGATTGCTAATAATACACTCTGCATTGACTTTAGTATTTTAGTAAGCTTTAACACATTTTGAAACTCACATTTCTGATTTAGTTTTTATGGGTTCCAGGGTGTTTATATTCATCAAAATACTAAAACATCCAGCTCAGAGTTCCACAGCAAGAGGATGGTGGAGACTGACCTTATACTCAATTCTTCCTGAACTTTTCTATTCTATCTCATAACCTTGAAGTTTTTTATGGCAGGCACAGCAACTGTCTTTTTTCACTGCCATACTCAAGTGCCTATTTCATGGTACTAACATGATAAACACTTACTGAATAAATGAATGAATGAATGGTTTTGACATATGCTTTAAAATTCAGATCTTATTGGAGGGTATCCAGAAAAAAACATATTATTTTCTTTATATACTCTTCTTTTTTTGGAACCCATTCCTGTGGTAGCATCAGAACTGCCTTTTGGCATCTCCCAGCTCTCTTGGGAAAGCTTTCTCTCTTTTCTTAGATCTGTACACAGAACAGGGATTATGCTTGCTTGGTAGCACCTTGATTTTTCTGCAAGTCCACTAGCTTTCTTACCTGGTGATCACAAGTTCTTACTGGACGATTTGCTTGCTTTCTTTATCTCATATTGCTTATAGAACTAGTTAGATGCCAATGCTTTTATTTCAGTAAGTCATACCTGGATTTGAATACTTGTTTTGTCATTTGTGCATGGATTGCTTAACATCTGTGTGTCTCAATTTCTTTATCTATAAAGTGGTTATAATAGTAGCATCCACTTCATAAGGTTGTTGTGTGGACTACATAAGATAATGTATACAATCATTATCATTTCAGAACTACCAAAAAAGTGAATGATAGCACAGAGTTGAAATGCAAGATACTTTGGGGGAGTAATACCTGTGAAAGATAAAGGGGAAGAGAGAGCAGGAGTCGTCAGTGAGAGCCTGCTGACAATGATGCAGGTCTGACATCTATGTAAGGTTGGGAGAAGGAAGCAAGGTTGAGTAGAAAGAATCCCAGACTATGGCTCAGCTCTGAGTTAATCTTGGCAAGGCTGATAGGGATCTCTGACACCAAGATTGCCCATAGATGATTTTTTCATTGGGTAGAAACTTAGTATTCCATTGTGCTCAGTCTTTGGTTACAGCTGCTAGAAAGTGTTGTACCTTTAGCATAGCTATTAAAGCATGTAAAGTCCTCAGCACAGTGCCAAGCCCTAAGTAAACAATCACTAACTTCACTCTAACTTCCAAATTCTTCCCTTCTAAATTTAACTTCTTCTCAGCAAATAATTCTGAATATTGAAAAATCTACATCCATTGTATCTTTCTATAATGTTGTCTTCGAGGACCATCTTAATTTCCACAAATTTCTTTGAAGGATATCCATTACACTTAGCTTTATTCTGAATACTTTTCCATATCAAGTTATATGAAAAAAAGGTTTTTTTACATCTACTCTCAATTTATATGGAGAAATAGATATTCAGAGAGAGCATCATGGTCTTTCCCAAGGTCAGAGAATAAGTCCCTAGAAGAATCAGAAACTGGACTCTAAACTCCTGGCCCCAGCCCCATGCTACACTCTCTTTGGATTCTGTGTGTGTGGGTGTGTGTGTGTATGTGTGTGAATAGACAGATAGTGATCAGCCAAATAGTCATTTGACTAATTGCCTTGATCAAAATTGTCCTGGAGTGGAGGGGGAACACATTATTTTTGAAATCATGGTATTAGAAATAATTAAGTAAAATCTAGACAAGAATCATCAAGATTCAAATGTCTTCAGTTGTCTTCCAATTCAACAACCTACTTACTTCATTCATTAGTCTCTAGGATGAGCTTCCCTTTCCTTACCTTTTTGAAGTATACTACCTCTCTAGGCAGTTTCATGTCTGCTTCTGTCCATCTGCATACAGACTTATGAAGATGCTTGGGGCATTTATTGAAGCAGTCATTCATGGTTCCAGGTCCATTATAGGGCCTTTACTACCATTGGGAAAGAAGCCCACTGCAGAGTAATGCTCACTTCACACCATTCCAAGATTAATAATACATGGACCTGCATTGAATAAGGAATGTAGCAAGGGAAAGCAAGAAAGAAGTAGATTTGTATCTGGAAGACCTGTGTTTGAATATATGCCATAGCTCTTAGCAGCTATATAACCCGGACACGTTAGTGGACCTGCTTGTGCCTTAGCTCCCTCTTTAATAAAAGCCAAGGAAGGATTGAGAGTAAGGCTTATCACCCAACTCCAACTCCTACCTCTTCCAGTCACCTATAGGAATGATGGTCTCCCTATCTGGGAACACCTATAATGCATTTATGGCAACACTGGTTGGGAAGAGTTTCTCTATTAAAATACTTGCCTCCTATGGAAGGTGTGATATGCTAAATATCAAACATTTTAAGCCCCCAAAGTGAAGCTTTTATAGTTTATACAGGCTCTTCAGCAGTCTCATCCTAGCTAGGTACAACATAAGATCAAGTGTGTATGGGACATCTATATTTGCTGCATGCTTCATATAACATTATCTTAACTCCTCACAGCAACCCTGCAATGAAATGGTCATCTCTACTTTATAGCTAAAAAAGTAATGCTCGGAGTGCCTGGATTGCTCAACTGGTTGGACATCCACCTCTTGGTTTTGACTGAGGTCAAGATCTCAGGGTTGTGAGCTCGAGCCCTGGGCTCTGCGCTCAGCGAGCAGTCTGCTTGAGATTCTCTATCTCCTTCTGCCCTTTCCCCCACTCTCTCTTTCTCAAATAAATAAATAAATCTTTTTTTAAAAGAAGAAAACTAGTGTTCAAAGAGACTCTAAGCTTAAGCTTTTCCCTGTTATCTCCCTTCTTCAGTACAATGCCAGTGTCTCCCATGTCACTCTGTGTGGCAATTACTCATTCACGTCCTGACCCCTGAGGCCTCTTTGAGGCTGTGCACATAGTAGGCACCCTAAAAGGCTTATCAATTAATTGAGGCACTAAATCTGCCTTTCCATCTGGGGACTTTATCAGGTATACCTTGGAATGTGGGGAATGGCTGGAACTCATTCTAAGAAGTAGATCCTTATCTAGCTATTGGTGGTAAAGGATGATACTTCCCCTTGGGAAAGATCCATAGCCATGTGGTCTAGAGATTTCTGCAGAGGGAGGGCAAAGTGGCAGCAACAGTGCTCTAGGACTAATTAGCAGGTTGCTGAACTCAGTAAGGGGTTGTTTGAGGTATTTGAAGCCTGGTTATCCAAAACGGTTATATAAAAAAGAAATCCTCAGAAGCTGTGAAAGGGGCTGTACGCATCTGCCCAGATCTCTCCTGAATGAGACTCAGATGCATTCTAGGAACTGGGAATATACCTAAACTTGGTGGGGGGTAGGGCAGAGAAGGCTAGTCAGATGCCTCAACTGTGGAAGGATAGAGTAGAACATTAGGAAATTGGTCTCCCAGCAGCTCACGGCTTCTGATTAACCCAGCTAGTATTGTGGTCTCATGTGTCATGGCTTCCCTTCTGCTCAGCATATTTGCATTTAGTGAGGTTCATTGAAGAACAACTAGTTCCATCCAAATGAATTAATATCTAATTGGATGCTTTTCAGATACTTGAGTAAAAGGATGAGGGAGATCCCTTGTGATATCAGGCCTCCCCAGCAAACCATACTGAGACCATCATTTTTAGCTTTGTAGGTTGGGCTCTACACAAATATATATGGCATCTTTGAATCTCACCCTGAAGGAATGTGTTCCTGAAAAATTCACTGGATTGTCACTCTGTATGCATAGTGAATGGGATTTGCATAGCAGAATAAGCCACTTCCTAGAGTTTCCTTTTCTCCTTTCATTTGGGGCTAAATCCCTTGTACTGTTCAAGACCCAGTTTGAATGCCTCTGTCTCTGTGAAGCTTTTCCTGTTGGTCTCTTCCATCTCCGTAGAACTAACCATCCTTTTCCTTTCTTTGTTTCTGTCATGTATTGTTTGCTCAGGTCCCATCCTGATGTTGTTCCTGGCCAACTCTGCAGCTCCATTCTTGGCAACTTTCCTCTCCTTTATGCTCTAAACATGCTATTCTTCCCCTCCCACATACAAATGACAGAAGTACCTGTCCCCAGAATGCTATTTCATGGTTCCCCGGCTATGTGTCTGGTGCTCTGCTGCATCCATCTGGAAGGCTTTTCCCTACTCCTTTCTCTTCCTGGCTAACTTCCAGGCATCTTCCAAGATTTTGCTCTGACCAGAGACAGGGACCGCAATTTTATGATTCACCAGTGTAACCCGAGCTGCTAGCATGCCACCTGAATTGTAGAAATGTAGGGAATACTAGTTACATGCGTGAATGAATGAATCTTTTCCAAGAAACATTTTTTCTGATGCTCATCCCCCCAGTCTGAGTTGGGTGTCAGTCCTCTCTGCTCCTTGATCATGCCATGCTAATTTTTGCAGTTACCACTTTATATTGGAAAAAGTGTCTGTCTATGTCTAGCTTCTCCACCCCTCCCCACCATTAGATTCTAACTTTCTCAAGGGCCAGGGCTGGATTTCATTCACCTTTAAGCTTTCATTGTCTAGAAAAGTGCCTGGCATGCAGCAAACCCTAAATAAATATTAATAAATAAAAAAATTGAGCTAGATGATTGTTAATTTTAAGATATTAGGTTATAGTAAATAATTTTCTCTCTTTTTTACTGACTGGAGCTTCCAGTATCATATATATATATATATATATATATATATATATATATATACTCAACATATAGTTTATCATTTGATTTGGAAAATAAACTATCTTACAGAGTCAAGAGAACCATAGCTGAAGAGTCAGTTTCTAGTTCTGATGTTGCTATATGGCAACTAGTGACTTTAGGAAAGTCAGTGGGGCTCTTCGAAGCTCAATATTTTAACCTGTTAAATGGATATAAAAATTCTCTACTCTCTTAGTTTAGTTCTGCCATAAGTAGGTTCTATTAGAAGGACTTGGGCTGTATCATTTATTTGGGAGGTTTATTGGGGAAGCACAAAAGAGTAGGGAAGGTGAGATAGGGAAGAGGGATAAATAATATCTGCATTGATGTTGGGTTGCTACAGTGGACAAGGTGAGCCCAGTTCTGCTAGGGATGTTCTGGAAAAACCCTGTAGAATGTGCCTCAAAACTGTATCTGGAGATAAACTGGGGGTATTGCTCCATTATCTTCATTCTCAATCGGTTGAAGATTGTCCCTGGGGCATCAGCTGGTGTTATTGCCTCCCTCTGGTGTTTGATTGTTGAATTAGCCTAATCAAACCCAGCTTGTTTGCTCCTGAAGGGTCCTTGAGGAATCCACAGAGCATTAGAATCCTCATTATTTCTACAGGAGAATCTGAGGCCTCTAATAATGAGTGCTCATTCAGAGTTTTTTCTGTCAAGAGCCAGCTCCTCCTTTATTACCCCATCACCTAACACAGGTAAGCTCCAGCCAATGTGTGAGCACCCTGGGAGGGCTTATTCTTTCCTCTACAGAAAGAGGACTACAGTGGGGGTGCTCCTAGAATAGACCATCTCTACTTGAAAGATCTGGAAAGATTTAATTATGAAGCTTTCCCCTGCATGTTAGTTCCATGCCCGAGACATCTTAGATTCAGCTTTATAATAAAATTTCTCTGTAGCTTATTCCAGGAATTCTTTGCATCTTTGAGATGTTTCCCCTAACAAAATCAGCTTTAGTTATGTGGTATAGAATGAAATATTCTGGGAACAGAAATGCTTAGAGTGGGCTGACCTACTTGACGGAACTTTTTAGGTAATAATGATGACTTGATCTTTTTTGAAAAAGGAAGACTTTTTAAAGATTTTGTTTATTTGAGAAAGAGAGAGGGAGAGAGCAAGCACAAGTGAGGGGGGAGGGGGCAGGGGGAGAGGGGCAGCAGACTCTGCCTAGCAGAGAGCTGGGTTCAGGGCTTGATCCCAGGACCCTGAGATCGTGACCTGAGCTAAAGGCAGATGCCTAACCAACTGAGCCATCCAGGTGCCCAAAAAATGAAGTCTTAAAATTCATTTGCTTTGATTCAATAACTTTACTTCTTGGCATGTACTATAAAGGAATACACCAATCCAATATAAAATATCTTACATGCAGAAATGTTTGTCACCAAATTATTTGTAAGTGAAATGGTGGCTAACAACAGAGCAGTGGTCAAAGCTTATAAAGAGTTTGTAATAGGGAAAATATTGTGTTATCACAATTTTCAGTGAAAATATAGATTTCAATATTATACATGTGTGCAATTCAGTCATATCAAAGAAAATAAACAAAATAAATAATGCCTAGAAAAAACATAAGAATTTTATATCAAAATGTTAATGGTGGTTGATTTAGGGGCTATGATTATGGGAGGTATATTCTTCTCTTGACTTTTCTGCATTTTTACATTAAGCAAATATTTCAGTTCAAAGAACACTTACTTTTCAATGTCCTAAAAACTTCATGTCCAAAATTGAGTAAACATCTTTATAACTGAGTGAATGATTCTAATACAATTTATCCATAGTACAACATTGGATAGCTACTGTCATTTGGGGACTTGGGTATCTATATTTATATCTATATGTATATCTAGATGCTGTTGGCAAATTGTTTTTACAATAGAAAATACAAAAGCACGTATGATTTTAAGTGTTCAGCAATATGGAAATGGCTTCCTTCCAATTTTGTAATCTAGTCTTGCTTGTCTTTTAGCATTAAGTTTCTCTTCTTGAGAAATCTCACAGAGGAAGACATAGACATGGCCAACATGCACATGAGAAAATGCTCTGCATCACTTGCCATCAGGGAAATACAAATCAAAACACAATGAGATACCACCTCACACCAGTGAGAATGGGGAAAATTAACAAGGCAGGAAACCACAAATGTTGGAGAGGATGTGGAGAAAGGGGAACCCTCTTACACTGTTGGTGGGAATGTGAACTGGTGCAGCCACTCTGGAAAACTGTGTGGAGGTTCCTCAAAGAGTTAAAAATAGACCTGCCCTACGACCCAGCAATTGCACTGTTAGGGATTTACCCCAAAGATTCAGATGCAATGAAACGCCGAGACGCCTGCACCCCGATGTTTATAGCAGCCATGTCCACAATAGCCAAACTGTGGAAGGAGCCTCAGTGTCCATCAAAAGATGAATGGATGAAGAAGATGTGGTTTATGTATACAATGGAATATTACTCAGCCATTAGAAACGACAAATACCCACCATTTGCTTCAACGTGGATGGAACTGGAGGGTATTATGCTGAGTGAAGTAAGTCAATCGGAGAAGGACAAACATTGTATGTTCTCATTCATTTGGGGAATATAAATAATAGTGAAAGGGAATAGAAGGGAAGGGAGAAGAAATGAGTGGGAAATATCAGAAAGGGAGACAGAACATAAAGACTTCTAACTCTGGGAAACGAACTAGGGGTGGTGGAAGGGGAAGAGGGTGGGGGGTGGGGGTGAATGGGTGACGGGCACTGAGGGGGGCACTTGACGGAATGAGCACTGGGTGTTATTCTGTATGTTGGTAAATTGAACACCAATAAAAAATAAATTTATTATAAAAAAGAGTTTCTTTTCTTACTTGATAACAATTATTTTAGCTGTTACATATTATTCAACCTGGTATATATACTTTAACTCATTACCCACTCCTCTGCTCTGGAAGAAGTATCACAGGAGGGATGGCTGAAGAAATGAGATATTTTCACTTTACGATCAAAGGAATCTAAGAATAGAGTACATCTTGGGGGGAAATTTGTTTCCCAAGATCTCAGCAGGTAAAAACCAGGACCAGTGAACGGAAATTTCTATTAGACAAATGATTGATTTCAAAGCCATAGTTGGCATAAACTTGGCCAAGATGTTTTAAACAAGACTTGAGATCTCAGATATTGGCGATGATTCTTAACATCTCTAGAGTCTTTCCAGACCAGATATATCTGGAATCATGATCCACCCCACTGTCCCACCACTTACCCATTACATATTTCTACTTATTCTAGGCAAGGCTATTTGCAAGGCTAATATAATCAAAAGTTTGCTAAACTGATTGTGGTTTATTCCAAACAGTGCCTAATTCAAAGCAACTGCTCGTCCCCAGATGAGTTGGGCCCTATTGTTCCAAACACAATATATGAAAATCCAAACATAAGCAAATAAATTAGGTGGATAATTATTTGCAGAACCAAAAATATTCCCCACAAGGCTTCTTTAAACTGTGAGCTCTCCTATGCATTACAGTGTAGTTAAATTAACCAAAATCTGGTTAACATCTAACCCTCCTGTAGTCTTTCTCTCAAGCTTTGCTGAATTCTCTCTTCTCCTTGACCTCTGCCTGAAAGCTGAGTCCTGCCCTAGGAATTTTTTTTAAAGATTTTATGTATTTATGTATTTATTTATTTATTCATTCAAGACAGAGAGAGGCAGAGGGAGAAGTAGGTTCTGCAGGGAGCCAGATATGTGACTCAATCCCCAGACCGGGATCACACCCTGAGCCAAAGGCAGATACCAATCACTGAGCCACCCAGGTGTCCCCTGCCCTGGGATTTGAGCAGGGACCTCCCTTCATGAAGGAGTGGTATGTGACTCCATCTGTATTCCATATGTAGGTGCCATGCCACCTTGCTCTGGTTTGGACTTCACCTTTTGGGTTTCAGTTCTGTTGACTGGGCTCCTCTGTTGGCCTCTGAAGAGCCTGAGGCCCTGTCCTGCTAATAATCTCTTAGGACCAGGCCTAATTTTGTTCTTACCTGTTCTGCTCATCTCCATATACTATAAGTGTGTCAGCCAGCCTTTGAATAGGACCATCACGGTAGGAATTCAATATGATATACTTTACAAAAGTATTGGAAGAATTGACAAGTCAAGTAAGGCCAAGTGAGGTACCCAAGAATTATCAACAGCAGGAAGGAGCTACCATCCTTATGCTGGTTGATGAAAGGACAAATAGGTACCATACCAGAGCCCAGGAGAGGGACCATGAAATGGGAACTGGAATACAGAATGGAAGCTGTTTGAAGGGAGATGGGACCACTGAGGGAGGAGATGTCAGGTGATAGAATCCTGGAGGAGGTCGGACCAGCTTTACCTGCCCTCCAGTCCCCAGCCTTTATTTACTGGTTAAATTCAGCTGAAAGCCAGTTAGTAAAGGATCCTTGTGTGTATAATTTGCAGGAATCATCCCTCAGTGATAAGAGCAGAACATGGTAAGTGGGAGAACAGATCTGGATACCAGCAGGCAACATGCCCAGTACAACTAAAAATCTGGTATTGGTAAGATCATTCAAAACTTACCAGTCTGGTATTGGTAAGATCATTCATTGGTAAGATGAAACCGAAGCCTTCTAGGGCAAGGATAATAATAATAATAACAACAGTAATAAAAATAACAAGAGCTAATATTTATTAGTCACTTTCTGTTCTAAATAATTTACATATACAAATTTAATTAATTTCACAATAGCCCTATGACGTCTCTCTATTTTTATCATTTCACTTTACAGATGAGAAAGTAGAGTTTCAGAGAAGCTAAGTTATTTTCTCTGCGTTGCATAACTAGAATATGGCCAAGTCCATAATTGAACATAGGCAGCTTAACAGCACATGTGTTTAGCCATGCTATCCTATCTAGGTGTGAAGCCTAGGTAACCAGTAGCTTAACTAATAGCTGTTCGACTTTGCAGAATTCTTACCATTTCTTTGTCAATTCCTTACTTTAGAAAAACTAATGATATTACTTATTTTACTGAGCTATTGTAATATTAAATTATGTAATGCATATAGACTGTGAATACAATGTCTGGCACATAGATGACATTAAAACTACATTGGAATTTCTATGCTTAAATTATTTCTCCCCTCCCTTGGAAAGGGAAAATATGTGAGCTGTGTTCTAGGTCAGATCTGATTGAGGTTCCTCTTTTTACCTTCTATCCCTCCCTTGTCTTTCTTAAGGCTCTAGTTCCTGGACCAGGCCTCATTAAGGTTCATAACCACCATCCATTGTTTGTCTTTGACATTTCATGGCCATTCTTCCCCTTCACGTAGACAACGTTCTTGAGAAAATGGATTTTCCTTGACTAATGAGAATGTGTTAGTCTCTTGTTATTGCTGTGTCTTAGTGCAACGTTTTTAATGAGAAGGATTAATTTTGTGACATTTTCAATGCCATCTGCAGTCATCAAAGGCCTAAGTATGCATCAATCTCAAAACTGTCCCTTAGTTTCAGGGGAGCCAAATTCCCTCATACCCCAGCCCTCATTTCTCTCTCTTAAGCTACAGTATCCTGAGCTATAAAATGGGGAGCCCAGACTCTTCCTAGATTTTAAGGTAATGGTGAGGATTAAATGAGGTAATAGAAGGAATAATAATAATAATAATAAAGCTAACATCTCTATATTGCTTACTATTTGTCAGGCATATGCACTGAATTCACTTACCACAACCCTATTGAGTAGGTGGTATTATTATCCTCATTTTACAGATGAGGAACCTAAGACATAATCAGATTAATTATTTTGCCCAAAGTTACAGGACTATTAAGTGGCAGAGTCAGAATCTGAACTTAAGGCATCTATCCTGAGTCAAAATGATATAGTAGGCTCTCTGGGCCTCAGTTACCTTGTGTGTGCCCTTTCTATTTTAAACTTTTATGTCAGCAGACAATTTAGGCTCCAGTGATATACAGAGGAGGGGAAGACAAATGTCCCTACAGTCTCATGCCCCAGAAGTCTTATGGACCTTCCCTTCTTCTCAGAGATTGGGGTAAACTTGGCTCAAGCCTACCAGTCTTATATGAGTCTAGTCTTTTTCCAGGAACTTCTGTGACTTCCTGACTTAATTTATTTCATGGTTTCTCTGTCTCTGCTCTTCTGTTCATCTTGAAACTGGTGTATGTCAATCAGCACTCAAAACTCTATCCTTTTTAGGTTTCTGGAGATGTTTCAGTAGTTCCTAGCACATCATATTTTTAGTTTTTACTTTTTTAAAGTTTTTTTTTAATTTCACTTAGTTAACATAGAGTGCAATATTAGTTTCAGGTGTACAGTTTAGTGATTCAACACTTACACACAACACCCAGTACTCATCACAAGTGCACTCCTTAATCCCCACCACCCATTTAACCCAACTTCCTACTCACCTCCATCTGGTAACCATCAGTTTGTTCTCCATAGGTAAGAGTATGTTTCTTGGTTTGACTCTCTTTCTCTTTTCCCCCATGATAATTTGTTTCATTTCTTAAATTATACTTATGAGTGAAATCGTATGGTATTTGTCTAAAATCAATAATACAAGAAACAATAGGTGTTAGATATAGAGAAAGGGGAACCTTCTTGCAATGTTGGTGGGAATACAAACTGGTGCAGCCATGAAAAACAGTATGGAATTTCCTTAAGAAGTTAAAAATAGAACTACCTTATGATCCAGAAATTGCACTATTAGGTATTTACCCAAAGAATGCAAAAATGCTAATTCAAAGGGATACATGCACCCTGATGTTTATAGAAACATTATCAACAATAGCCAAATTACAAAAAGAGTCCAAATGCCTATTTACTGCTGAATGGATAAATGGATTCACACACACACACACACACACACACACACACACACACACATGAATGTTATTCAGCCATTAAAAAGAGTTAAATCTTGCCATCTTCAATGGCTTGTACAATGCTAGAGAGTATAATACACCCCAGTGTTTATTGTAGCATTATCTACAAGTCAAATTATGGAAACAGCCCGAATGTCCATCAACTGATAAATACATAAAGAAGTATATGTATAGATATATACATAACAATGGAATGTTACTCAGCCATAAAAAAATAATGAAACCTTGTCATTTGGAATGATGTGGATGGAGCTAGAGAGTATTATACTAAGCAAAAAGTCCATCAGAATTTTCCTGAATATTTTTGAGTCATAATATGTGGAGTCACATCACAACGGGCAAAGCTCTCTATTCATGGCCACCTGGTGTCCATACTGCATCTTTGGACAAATTAGAAAAAGTCCTCCCCTACCATCCCTGGGACCGATTAGAAAATGGTCCCCTCTGGGCATGTAAAAGTTGCCCCCTCTAAGCTAGCATAGGGCCACACCAAGACCCTAGCTTGGGAGGCAGAGTGCAAGTGGGCTGGATTTTTGTCCCCACTCCTGGCCCTTATGCAGGGCACTGTGTTCAGAACTATATGCATTAGTCCCACCTCTGCCATCTCGACTCCAACCCAACTTCCTTGCTTTTTCTCCCTGCCAGTCCATTAAAGCAGCAGCACCTTCCAAAAGCTCAGTTCCAACAAGGTAAGATTTCTCACCATGCACAAGACCTTGAAAAACATATTTCAGAGCCCCCTCTTACTTCTAAAGCAGGGTCCATTTCTACCCATTATTTTTACATTATCATAAGTCATCAGAGAAGTCACTTCTTTCCTTAAACCTAGCCTTTTCTGCTGAGTAAATTTCATTTCTAAATATGGCTCTTTCTTCCAGCAACCTCTTAGAGTTGAGCCACAAATGATGCAGAATGCAGGGGAGAGGCAGGTATGTTTTTTATCTCATCCTTGAGCCCCATATCCCACTTCCTTGCAGAGAGCTGCTTGCTTTTGCCTCCCAGAAGCACATGACTGGACAGATCCTGGTTATATGGCAGAAGAAGGCAATCCCAGCAAGCCCCATACATGACAATCAGCCTTTGGTAGGCAAGAAGACAAATGCACAGTCCTTAGAAATTCTAAGCAGTGGTGCTTAATCCCCATGCAGTAATTATGCTCATCCATCTCTTGTTCTGTCCCCAAGAAGTCTCAGCAGGGGGTGTCACATGCTGTGTGTAGCATCTTTAAGGTACATGGGTTTAGGTACCACTGTGTTACTCTATCAGAGTAAAGGCAGTTAAACCAGTGACCTCCCAAGATTTTGACTGTACATCCTTATCAGTAAGGTGTTTTTGAGCAAGTAGCCCACAAACACGTTTATTTATGCATTCATACCATTTGTACTAGTGCTCAGATGTCATATGAAAATAAAAACAAGGGATCCCTGGGTGGCGCAGTGGTTTAGCGCCTGCCTTTGGCCCAGGGCGCGATCCTGGAGACCCGGGATCGAATCCCACATCGGGCTCCTGGTGCATGGAGCCTGCTTCTCCCTCTGCCTGTGTCTCTGCCTCTATCTCTGTGTGTGTGTGTGTGTGGCTATCATAAATAGATAAAAAAAAAAGAAAATAAAAACAAGAAAGGACTATTAAAATAAATATGAATAGAAGTTCTAGTATGCTCTTCCCACACCCCCGTTGATTATCCTGCACACCTTCTGGGAAGTACAGCCTACTTAGATGTTTCCCAGGAAAACCATATCACCTCCTTGCTCGGGACTGTGAGAAGTACATACGCTTTGAAATCAGTCCAATCTGAGTTCTGATCCTATCTTCCTCCATCTATGGCTATTGGATTTTGGATAAGTGACATAATGTCTTGGGCATTAGTTTACTTGTCCATAAAATGAGGTGTGATACTCTGAGCCAGACTCTGTCCTGGATGCTATGAATTTACACGTAAGGTACAGGCCCCTTTTTCAGTTCAATCCAAACAAAATTTCCAAGAATTTGCAGCGACTAACTTCAGATAACTTGGGATGCTAATAGAAGATACTGATTCCTGAGCCTGACTTTAGACACAAAATCAAAATCTCTTGAAATGGAACCAGAGAGTATGCATTTTATACATTTCCTGTGATTCATATGTACATAAAAGTGAGAGTGGTAATCAGAGTGGTAAATAGATGTTGTGACACAGTATCATGCAAAGTAATAAGAAATGCTATAAAAAGGGATAACTCTGATGTGTCTGGGAGCCTAGAAGAGGGGCACCTGCTTCAGAATGGGCAGCTGCCTGGAGAAAGTGGTACAAGGCATGGTTCTTGCTTATTTCAGACTTATCTCACTTTTAGAGGTCAGGCATTGGCTTGGACCATGTCCAATCTCAAAATATTTGGTTCAGCCCTAGTCCTCTGAGTCTTCCTTCTTTTACCAGCCTCCTAGTATGGTGTAGTGACAAATCTCATCCAGATTTACAGAATGCCTATTCTATCAGTTGCTGTAAGCTTGGAGTAATGACAGAAGTGCTGAAAAGGCATAGATAGGTTCCTTCCATAGGCCATGCACATTGTTGCTCTATGGAAAGCCATGAGCTACAACAAAGAGTTTAGTGTTGGTAATTTATTTATACCCTTATATTATTCCAAAACAGGATTTGAAGTGTCCTCAATGGTTAAAAATAACACATGTCAAAAGATAAGATAAATGAGCAAAGGTGGGCAAAGAAATAATACTGGCAAGAAAATAAGATGAAGACATCAGTAGAATCAGTAAACAAGCTATTTAACATATGGTCCTGCCCAGCTGTTTCAAGTGGTCAACATTTGGCTTTGAGTTTCTTAGTAGACAGCACCAACAGGGAAACAACTATTAGTTTTATAATATTCATGGCATCTATTTGAGTAAGTCGAACTGTTGCCAAGGAAAAGCAAAACTTTTCTTAGGACTGAAGATGTAAAGCATCTAATGTACAAGAGAGTGAATGATAGCCTCCACATCCTTGCAGTAATTAATTAGTATTCCATATAATTATTCAATATTCTTTCAATGTATAATATTGGCTTTATCAAATTCTTTTACCTGAAGGTGCTTTGAGGGTCATCTATTCTATCTGACAGTGGAGAGAACTCTGCATTGACCGATGGCAGCCTTCCTTCCAATTTCACACTATTGCAATATTCCTTCTTCTCTTCTCTACCCTGTCCCCCGGGGAACCCTATCCAACCACACTTGAGTCTTTCCAAATAGTCTGGCATTGGCTGAACCCTAAAACTTTTGTTCAATCTTCTACTTTCTCAAACACCTTCCTTATGAGGTCATGCTATCTTTCAAGTCCCAGTTCAGATCTCAGAAAGCCTTCTCAGGAAGGCTTCTCTGCTCCAACCAGTCAGATTTACTTTCCTCCTCCTCATGCATCTATATTACTCTGCTGGGATTCCCGTTTTAACATTTATTATAATACACCTTGACCCAGGGCATAGATGAGCATATCTATTAGATATATCTGTCCTGTCCATTTCCCATGACTTTCTCTCTCTCCTATACCCAAAGAGAAGTGGAGCAAAAGCCACTTGGAACTAGAGCCTGGAAACAATGCAAGATCTGTCCATTGAGCACTACTAGCTCTGTACCAGGCATTGTACTGTTGAGTTGCAGGGTTGGCAGGGAGGGGAGTGGTTACTGAGATGGGAAAGATCTGCTCATTGTCCTCAAGTCCCTAAAATAGCCTGCTGAATGATGGGCTGCTCAAGAGCAGGAGGTATTTATACTCATGATTGCACCTTTACAGCCTGGTGTTTATTTGAACTTGAAGCAACCTATCCCAATAGCAAAATGACAGATCATTTGAAACACTCATCCTAGTTTTTATTTCCTCTCCTAATTATCATAACAACTCTGAGATAGTCATTATTAACCCTATTTTAAAATAAAGAAGCTTAAGTGCTCACCTTTTTTCATCCTATTAAACTTCAATTTCATCAAGTGAAAAACTGGTTAGATAGTAATGCTTACCTTGCATGGTTGTTAAGAACAATGAAATACCATATGTGAAATGTCTTATCACACTACTTGACCCAGAGAATATGCTTTGGAATTGTAGTTTTCACTCCCCAGGAGCTAATATTCTACTGAATTCTTACTCTTTGTCAGGTACAGTCCAAAGTACTTCAAATATTTAATTAACTAATTCCCTTTTCTGGACAACCATATGAAATAAGTACTAATTATTGGTAGATGACACAGAATTCAGTAACGTGCCCAAGGTCAATGGATAAATGGAGGGAAATTGCAATTTGGACCCAGGTAGTCTGGCTGTATCCTGAGTTTTTAAACATTCAGCAGTTCTGGCTTGTATTAAGGCTGCAATCCAACATAGCAAGTGTTACTATAAAGATGTGTTCACAGTACCATGGGGACCTAGAGGAGAAATAAGCTAGAAGGAAAGGCTTCCCATGAAAGAATAGCCTAAGCACAGTTGTGAGGTTTAAGTAAGTGGGTGCTAAGAAGCAAGCACTTGAGAACAACTGTGTATCAAGTGAAAGAAATAGCATTAGCAAAAGCACAGAGGCAGGAGACAGCCAAGTAGATGTGAGTGTCTGACAGGACATACCACTGAAGCTCTTAGTTGTTAATGTTTGCAAAGTCCACAGTTCCCTTTTCTCACACTTTCTGCTACATTCCTGGTGTCTGGCCTTCTTGGAAGCTACCTGGGGTGTGCTTTGCCTCCCAGCTGTCCTTGACCCACTCCTCACCACCCCTGCAGCTTCCTACCTCCAAAAGACATTCTGTGCCATTTGGTGTTTCTGTGCATAGCCTCTTCTGGATGATCATATTACCAGGTCCTTTGGTGGGGGGACCACACCAACCATTGCTCTCTGGCTGCATGCTTGCTAAAGGACCCTGTATCATGGTGGACACACTGCAAGGATTTGTTGACTGTCTCACTTCTTTTGATATTTACATTCCTCTCTGTAGCACCTCTGCCCCTTGCATCCCCTGGTGTTTGTTTTCTTAGTCATTCAACATTACTGTAGGCCAGCCATGACCTTAGTGCTGGGCATACAGCCATAAATAAAAAAAAAATTTCTCCTATACTCTCCTCTTAGGGAGGAAGAAGTGTAGTAAGTGGAAAACAATGAATATATAAGTCATAGAGAAAACATAGCTCGAGGAAATAGAGAATGAGGAGAGTGGAAGTGATCAAGAAAGACCACCTGGGAGATTTTGATCAATGACTCCAAAAACTACGTGGTCTCTCTAGTTCTAGAGTAGACAGATGGTTACAAACATGCTCTCCTCACTCATCCACTACTGTTCCCTGCCCCCCACCTCCCATCCTTTGAAACAAGTAGATGTAGAAATAAATTTTCCTATCACTGTCTCTGTGACTGAAGCCAATTGTCTAATTTCTCCATGCCTCAGAATCTGCACCTGTGTGAGAAGTTGTGGCAAAAGCACAAAGAAGTTTTGGCAGAGGCAAAGAATGATACATTAATTTAAAAAATAATTCTAGTGCCTGCTGTGTGCCAGGAAATCTGTTGGCATGAAAGTTCAGTGAATAAGGCAGCCATCACCCTCAAGTGTTCACAGTCTAGAGAAGGCATGGGACAATGGAAAAATCACAATGCCAAATCTCAGTTGTGCAGAAGAGGCACTTAAGCCAGCAACAGGTGGTCAGGGAGAGCTTTTCAAAGAATGTGATCTCTGAGCACCCAAGTGCTGTAAAGTGCTTCACTAATCACTAGGAGATCCAACATGGGTCTTCACTTAGCCTTACATCTTTCTTATCATCATTCATTACACATGTGCATGTGCATGTGTGCACACATACACACATTCACATGCACAATGTTCTGGGCAAAGCCTGCCATTTCACTCTTTAAAACAGTGCACATCCAACATGTCAGCTTTTGCTTTTGCTGTATCATCTACCTAGAATGCATTCTCCTTATGTGTGGCTACCCAATCCTGTCTATCATAGCTAATCTTGTGCTTTCTGAAAGACTTCCCTGCTTTGTTCTACTTTTAATTAACCTCTCTCTCTTCTAAGCTCTCATTGCAGTCTATATCATGCCCATGGTACATTCTTTCTGGAATTGGATTTATGTTTTCTGTGACATCCTAACTAGATGATAAACTCCTCCAAGATGAACACGTGTTCCCTTCACCTCTGTATGCTTAAGACGACGTATAGTACCTGATACACAGTAGGAGTAGGTGCTTAATAAATATTTCTTTGCTCAAATTTAATTGAGTTGAGTGGATCTATAGCATGCAGGGATTGAATCAAAATTTCTCTTCAGCCAGTTACTGCTTAAAATGCTATGAATGGATATTTTAAGAATTAATTTTTATAGGATTTATACAGATGGGTTATTTTTCCAGACTTTCAAATTGCTTCAGGCAGCTGGGAAGTTTATCCATAGTCAAAGATGGTTAAGAAATATCTGATGAAATTCCATCTCATCTCTCTAGTATGATATCATTTATCTATCAGTAGATCTTGAGTAAATTAGGAGGCTGTCAGCTGCTTGAGTCTACTGGGTTTAGACTAGATCCTGGCATCTAATGAGATAGAAAACATTAAAGGACTCAGCTATGAGTGAGAAAGAGAGAGAAGGAAGGCTGAAGGATTCAGGAAATAAGCCACCACTTATAAGGGGCCCAAGAACCTATGAGCAAGAGCTCTGTTGTCACAAAGTTGTACTGTAAGGTCTCAAATAACCATGAGCTCAAGGAGTGCTCTGAGGGGTCAGTCCTGCCCTAAGGAGTTCTCCTGAACAAATGTTATCAAAATACCCATTGATTACTTTACACTGGGGCATTCCTGAAATGTTTTATTTTGAACCTTACTAACACTGACCCCCTTGGGAGAAAATGAGGCAGTGGTGCTTATAGCTTTGTAGAAGCTTTGTAGCTATTGGGCTACCTGGCACTTTCAAATTCCCCTTCTTCATATCAGACTCAAAGTCTGGGTGCTGGGACATGCTGGATGCTGGAGAGCTAGGACATGCTAGCATCTGGGTCATCTAAACATTATACTGCAGTATTAGGGTCTCCTGTGGTTTTCCAGGGGTGAGTGGGGGAGAGATATGCGAATCAGCCTCTTTATTGCTTTGCAGGCTTTGTTTATACTCTGCTGGTTTATTTGTTCCTCTTATGATGGCTGCTGTCTCTCCTGGGGCTTTCTGAGGCTGTCTCAGTAAGTTATACTTTTGGTTTTGATTTTCATTGGCATGGCTGCAGATTTGCAGAAACAAACAAACAAACAACAATGGAAACAAATTGTACAGATTCAGTAGAATATAGGGAATTGCTGAAGAGTTGGAGTGGGAAAACCGATGTCCAAGATGAATGTTAGAGACTCGGGTGTTCCAGGCTCCTCGGATCACCAGCTGATATCCTGACAGTATCCGTGTAGTTCATTCAGACTCAAGCCATGACTTCTGCTGAATTGCTAAACTAAGTGACATTTTTTCTTTGCCTACCAAGGAGTTTTAAAATACACCCTTTTTAAGAACTCATTCATTCATTCAATAAACATTTCCTGGGAGATAGTAATGGACCAGAGCCTTGGCTTTTAGTCTATGCTTTACCATCACCTCATTGTGCAATTGTATGTAGGGTACTCTACCTCTCTGGGCCTCCATTTCACTATTCTCAAGCATAGATTTTGGAAAGTGATCTCAATGAAGGAAGGAGACATGCCTGCTTGTTCATTTTTGTGTCCCTAGTGCCAAGCACGAGGCCTGACACCCATTGGGTACTCAGACTATTTGTTGAATAAACAGATTATAGAGTGCATTAGGTTACACCATATGACCTCTCATATTCCAACATGATCCAGTAATCTTCTCAGGTCCACACTTGAGAATTTTCTCCACCTCTTGAACTGTGTGTGTGTGTCCCATTAGCCTCTTAGAATTTATGCTAAGAGCTCATATCATAGGCAATACTCCAACTCCCCAATCCTGAGAAGTACCTTTTCTCTGAATTTCTGTAGCGGCAGAGTTAACCTCTATCTAAACACCCATCATACTATCTTATGCTCTTGTCTTTTTACTTGTCTTTGCCCCTCACCAGTTATCAATACTTTGAGGGCATGTTCTTTTTTATTTCTGTATCTTCAGTGCTCAGCAAAGTGCCTATGTGTTGAATGGAATTGATGAGTTATTATTTTTCTTTCTTAATAGCCTCATAGTCTTTCATAATGTCTTAAAGTTTTGACTAGACTCTCACTATGTCTCTTTCTGGTTTTCCCTGTGCATCTCTCCACCTTTTCCTCTCATCATTTTATAGTATAGTGTTTAAGAATATGGATTTTGATTTCAACTGTCTTGGACTTGCATTTCCTAGCTATGTGATTTTGGGAAGTTAATAGCCTCTCTGTGTTCCAGGTTCCCCATATGAAAATGAGATAATAATATTACTTATCACATACAGCTTTAATGAAGATTAAAAGAAACACACACAAAAGCACTCATTGCATAGTAAACACTCAATAAATATTAATGTTATTGCTGTTGTTATTGATCATATACTGGATGCCATTATAGGTGCTGTGAACAAGAATGAAACCTATCCTGTTCTCATGGAACTTAAAATATAGTGAATCAATCTCTCAGCTTCTGATTTTCCTATGAGAGATAGCTCTTTACATTTTGGTGGCCACTTACACCTTAGTATAAATTAGATAGTGGATCCTTTCTGGAAAGGAAGGTTTGGTTGTGATAGGGAGATACATGAGGCAACAGAAAAGTAAGAAAAAGAAAGGGAAAAGGAAGCTGTGTGATTCAGGAAATAAACCACCAGTTACATAATTTTGCTATGCTTCCCCTGTCTTCAGGCCATGGTCAGCAAGTTTAATTTATTGGTTTTTGTGAGCAGCTGCAAAGCATGTCCCATCAATTTTTTGTTTGCACTGGCTGTGGAGTGACTCAGACTATTAGCCTTGTATGATTACAGCATCCATATTATGATGTCGAGGACATGTTGCTGCTACAATTTATTCCCTTTATTTAGTTCATTTTGTCTCACTCAGCATATCACTCAGCGGCTGTTCAAGAAAACAATGGTGATGGACAATTTCTCTTTTTCTCTCCTCTCCTGATATTCCTTCTTCTTGCCCTTCTGTCTTTGCTGATGTCTTGTTTAAAGGAAGATTTGTAAATCTCCTGGTTTCCTGTACATTGGCTGACCCTTGTGTCTGCTGCTCTCAGCACTGCGGCACTTCTCCATGGTGCTGAAAACAAGCACGTGGTTCTAGCTCTGCAGTAGCTGCTTAGGAGCCTGACATAGGATCCTAACATACAGCAGCAGGCAGTGGCCTGAGAAAGTATCCTGTCTAGTTCCTTTTATTTCAGTGGGAAAAACAAAAACAAGGACACAGAAATGAAGAGTTATTTAGCTAAGGATGGTATACATCTCTTGTGAGATCAGAATACAGCTTCTCTGGACACGTATTTGGAGTTTCAGAGTCAAGCAAAGAAAATTATTTAATCTTCATGACCCTCATTTTCCTCATCTGTGAAATTGAGAAAGACCAAATTTTTTAGACAACTACTGTGACATATAGATTAGATAATGTGTCTTAAGTCCTTAGCACACTCTCTGTCTCATGCCTTCTTCTCTACGCTTAACTCCTGATGCTTCCTGCCTAACATGTGCCTTAATAATATGGTATAATTTATGGTTCCTCTACCCCACACCATGCCACTTTACTATTACAAGTTCTTCTCTGCCTTTATAACATTCAAACTTGCTCACAATTCAGATCAGCTAACATCTCTTCTAGAAAGTCTCCTCTGCCCTTCTTTGTTCCTCC
This sequence comes from Nyctereutes procyonoides, assembly GCF_905146905.1. NCBI lineage: Eukaryota > Metazoa > Chordata > Mammalia > Carnivora > Canidae > Nyctereutes > Nyctereutes procyonoides. Next base: position 38,218,402 of record NW_026575140.1, on the reverse strand, counting down.
TCCAATGTGGATTAGCTGTCCTTTCCAGGTGCTCTTATGTCACTCTGTGCTTATCATTTTACATATCTTTCTATCAAGACACCTACTACTTATCATGAATTTTTTGGTGTCTCTGACCTCCTAGACTATTAGCTCTTTGGAAGAAGAGGCCATGTACCATAGTCTCTAGCACAATACATTTCACCAGGTGGATGCTTAATGTTCTTTATTTTGAACTGAACATGATAGGGACTTAAAGAATGTGAGTTCTTTTTTTATTCCTGGGTCAGTGCCCTCTTCCCATATTGTGTTGTCTTTAACTTATTGGGAAATTTTTATTGGCTGTCATTATGAATGCTTTCATTTGCCAATGCCACACATTTGTAGGGATTACTTAGTTACTTAGTGTGCTTTGGGTCATCTTTTGAGTATACTGGATTCATATCAAGATGGTTTGTCATACTGCCTTTGGCATATATTCTCTCCAAACCAGAGAATTCACATAATCCATGAATTAGATCTAGGACTGAGAGGGCACCTGCCTCCATGAATTAGCTACAAAGTAATCATGGTCTGGCTTCCAAGTATCCTTAGCAAATTCTAAATCATCACAAGACTTCTATTTAATATCCACTGGCAAGAACAGCTGCTCTTATTTTAGGAAAATTAATTGCCTTTCAAATTGTTCTAGAAGCTTAAATCCATTTTGGTTATTCAGTGGGGGTAAACATTCACTTTTAATCTCAAGCCCATGAAAACTCAAGCTCTAATGATTTCCCTCAGAATTTAAAGTCATGTGCCATTGGACTCTCAGTGACATCACAAGAGATCATGTGGTTTTTAGGGAAAATGATTAGAATCTAAACCACAATACTGAGATATTCTGTTCCTGCCTTGATAATTTGCTTTGTTGATGATTGTGAGCAGGACATTTTACATTATTTAGCTTCTATTCAACAATCTATAACACGGGAATGATTGCAACAACACTGTTACCTTTATTAAAGATGCTAAGGGGATACACTAAATTAATACAAGAGTACTTTGAAAAGTGTAAATTTCTATACAAATCCATGCACAAAGCTGATACCTAGAAAAAGTAGAAACCAGTAGCTGAAAAGAGAAAGATATGGGAAAGTGGATTTCAAAAGCTAAGGAGATGTTTTTTCAATGCAGCAGCAAAAAAGGAGGGAAAGCCTGGAAATAATAGCTAATATTTATTAGGCACTCATATACCAGACACTATATTAAATGATGAACTTTTCATAACAACCCTAAAGATAGATGCTTTTTATTATCCTATAATATGGATGAGTTAAGAAAACATAAGAAGTTTAGCCTAAACATATATGCTAGATAGGGGTAAAGACAGGAATCTTTAGGCAGTCTGACTTCAGAGTCCATATATAAAACCAGTCAGACTGGAAAATTCTCCATTTTATAATACTACTGTGCAAGTGTCTTCCTAGTTACTAAAGAGATCCAGATAGAACCTAAAGATGAGCTGAAGGACATACTGTATTTAATTCATGTATGTTATTTAGAGTACAACTTAACAAGAGATCCAAGGGAGTAAGTAGAGGCCATTGATGTTGTTTTTGGTATAATCTCTTATATCCCATACAAATTGTCAGTTTGAGCATGGTCAACAAATATTTATTCTTTGTATATGCCAGATTTTATTCAAGGTGTTTAGACAACAGAGACAACTAACAGACTTTCTCTTTCTGGATACATTAAAGAAGGCAGCAAACTCTGTACTAATCCTTCAAATTTTGACTGACTTTAGTGACTTTCTTGACCAATAGAATGTAGCAGGTGACATAGTAGAACTTATGAGGCTCGGATAAGAAGCCTTACAGTTATTGTTTGGGCTTCTTGAAACACTTGCTCTTGGAACCTAGCTGCTATGTTGAGAAAAGCTCCAGGCCCATGAATAGATGCTCTGATTGACAGCCCCCATTGAGTTCCCAACCAGGGACCAGCATCAGCTACCAGCCATATGAATGAGCCATCTTGAGCATCCACCCCAAATGAGCCTTTAAGTGATCCTGGCTTCAGTCACTAAAGTAACCACATGAAAGATCTCATGGAAGAACTCTCTGGCTGAGCCCAGTTAACCACAGCACTGTGAAGAGATAATAAAAAAAAATTGTTTTAGGCTTGCAAATGTTGAGATGGTTTGTTACATGGCAATAAATATCTGGAATGTTGTCATAAAGAAAGTTTCAGTCAGAGAATGGGAGGCAGATGTATGAACAGGTGACTTCAGTAAATGTAGTGAATGTCACTGCAGTGTAAGCAGAGGATACTATGGAGTTAGCATAGACCCCAAGGAGTCAGAAATTGGATTACTTTTGCTATTTTTGTTTATGAATGTTGGCCAGGATTTCATCGTCTGGAGAGATCCCATTATCCTTCAGTTTTCTTTCCAATGATGAGACTTCATAGTTGCATAGATCACTTATTACTTCTAAGCCTTAGTTTACCCCTCCATGAAATTAGAGGCAAACCTAGGGTAGGATGTAGAGGGACAGAAAGAAGGATAGGAAAAAACCCTGCCATCTTACTGTAAAGACAGTGAGAACATTTTTGGTATGGTGAAATGCGCACTGGCTGCATGGTCAGAAAGCCTGTGTTTTAGTTCTGGCTCCATATTTCCAGCTATACTTCTTTGAGCATCAGCTTCCTTATTTGTAACATTAGCTATGCCATGGGCACAAAGGAAAGCACCTGACAGCCTTAGGTGTTGCCTTCCTTCCAAATCTATGCTTAGTTCCAGATCTCTTCTGATGTGGCTTTGTGCAATGGAAGAAGCCAGGATGGGGGAACTGAGAGAGAGGCAGGTTAGCAGTGTAAATATCATGAGGCAGAGAGCCATGTGGGTTCACAGCAAAGCCAAGCAATATGGAGCTTTGGCAAAGCCATCCAAGGGCAGGTTGGAAGGGGTTAACTGAGCCAATGGGCCAGCTGGCATCTGTGCTGGCACTCAAGGAGAAAAGGAAAAGGAACCTCAGTGTCAAGATAAGAAAGAGAAACAAAACAAAATACCAGAACTTTAGCCAAATTCCCCAGTTCCCATATGGATAGAGAAGAACTCCATGCAGCAGCCTCTGGTCAGAAAAGACCTGAAGAGTAGGCAATTCTGTGAATCCACCTTGGCAACTTGTCTCTGTTGAGTGGCTTGTCAGAGAATCATATTGTCTTTGATTCAATGTGGTAAGAGAAAGGTGCATTTCCCCCCTTTATTATTCATGCATTCACCCACCTACCCATCCACCTATCCACCCATTCATCAATTTGTACATTTTAATAACGTGCTAAATACCTATACTGTGCCAGACACTATGTATTAGGTATCTAGGATTATAGGCAAATCATTGAGACAAAGATGAATAAGGCAACATGGTCCTTGCCCTAAGGACAAAATCTCTCAAGACTAGATATTGTGGGCAGTTCCAAGGTGAGCTGGAAGGTAAAGTTTGTGGGTGGAAAAAAACTAACATTTACTGATCCTTCTTTATGAGCCAGACTGTACTAAGAGGTTTACATGCATTATCTCATTTAATCCTCATAGTTTATATGTAAGTTTGACAATGTGATTAGCCCTGTTTTATAACCAAGGAAGGCTATGTTCAGTTATTAAGGGCTTGCTCAAGGTTGTACTGGCACCCTGTGTCAGAGTTCAGATTTGAGGACAACCTGGAAAAGGGCAGACACGGACACCTAGAAGATTGGGACTCAATGTGCCACACAGAGTCTTCTTATTGGGTGGGAGTGGATGAGTAATTGAAAGTGGTTGAGTTTTCAGAGTAGAGAGATATAGTGAGAAGGGAAACAGTTTCTGCCACTGGAAACCAAATGACAGAGTAGCCTCTATATTTGAAGGGTCATTCCAAGTTGAATAGATACTACCCTAGTCCTACCACCCTCTTCTCAGTTTTGGTGGAAGGCATTTTCTACTCATCTGCTAAGAACATGCTTATGAAATACAAATCCTCTTCTCTTCTCTGCTTCCTGGCTTGCCTCTTTTACCCATATGTGCACTGACAGATGGATGAGCTACGGAGGCAGCTGAGAATCAGAACAAGAGAGGAGGGTGCTGGGATTTTGGGGGTGGGGAAGGACTCCAGTGCAGTTTTATCAAGTGAGGTTGTATGTCTGGGTGTCTGAAGGAATGAAAAGTTTTTTGTTTGTTTGTTTGTTTGTTTGTTGCTTTTTAATTCTTCCATGCTATTACTTGTAGGGCAACTAGGGAAGGAGACAGCAGGGGAATGGGTCACCTGAAAATTACTTCCTAGGAGTTTCCCAGAGAAGTTGGCTTCTTCTCTGCAAGCTATTTTCCTTGTCTGGAGTCAGTTCACACCTAATATGGAAGGATCGCTTTTAGTCTATACTTGTTGCTATGGCAGCTTTAGAAGCGGCTGCCTACAGAGCTAGGAGCAGCCGCTCCTTCTACTCCCAAACTCTTTTGGCACGAGGCTGAACACGCATGGTTTCAAGACTATGCAAGTGTCAGTGGCATGTCTTTTATTTTGAGAAACATCTTTCAAGTGGGCAGAGTGGCAGCTTTTGATGGTCCTTCAGATTATCAGCTCTGCTAATTCTGACTCATGTATGGCTTCTCTAGTCAGCTCCCCACCTCACCTCCCTTTTTTAGAACAAAGGCTGCAAATGGCCCTTATAAATATTTTAAGTCATTTAGCTAGTAGGATTAAAATGTGATCTTCTGGTTACTTTAAAAAATAATGTCAAATAAAATAGTGCTATAAATATGTAGAAAGCTTATGTCCCCTACGAGGGATGCTTCCCACTCTGAAAATGGAAGGGTGTAGAGAAAGATAATGGTGTGAAACATGGTAACACCTTTTGTGTTGGAGCTGATAGAGTGGAGAATGAAGCAGATAGAGTAGAGGTGACTTACTCGGCCCTTGCCTTTAAGGTGTTTATAATCTGGTGGGTCAGATATTGAATAAGTAATAACCAGTATGATGAATATTACAAAAAGGGAGAGTATGGGGTATGATGAGAGACTGTAGTAGGCATTGTACTCTCACTTGAGATGGTCTGAAGAAGATAAGCTTAAGATAAAAGGCTAAGAATCATGATGTATGAATCTAAGGGTCAGTACCCTAGCAGAGGATCAAAATATAAGATTCTGAGGGGGAGATAGTATGTAGAAATTAAATCTCAGTATAGCTGTAGCAGAGGTTGGGAGGAAAAAATATTATGAGATCCAAAGATAATGATGATGATGATAGTGATGATGATGATGGTGGCGGTAGTGGTGGTGAGTGAGGTATCAGTGGTGATAGCAACAACTGAAAAGCATTTTCAGGGGTTCCTGAGTGGCTCAGTTGGTTAAGCATCAAACTCTTGATTTCAGCTCAGGACATGATCTCAGGGTCATGAGACTGAGCCCTGCATCAGGCTCTGCACTCAGCAGGGAGTCTGATTGAGATTCTCTCCCCTTGCCCTTACCCCTATGTTCTCTCTCTCTAAAAATAAATAAATCTTAAAAAAACCCATTTTCAATGTTCTAGGCATTGTTCTATGTACTTCACATATATTAATTTATTTAATCTTTACAGCAAGCTTTTGAAGTATGCACTATTATCATGTCCAATTTACAAATGAGGAAACTGAAGAACAGAGGACTTAAATAGGTTGCCCCAGATCACAAACAAGCCTGGATCTAAAGTCTATACCAAATAGACAGGGACCTGCCACAATAAACAGTTTAGAGTTTATCTTTTGGGTAATGCGAAGCCATTAAAAAGTATTCAATAGGATAGGGATTTCTACATTGTAGAGAAAACCACACTGACTGAAGGAAGCAGAATGAATTGGATAGAGTAGGAGTGCAGGCAAGGACTCCAGTAGGATGCTGATGTAAGTACTCAGATGAGACATGAGAGTGAGTTGGATTCAGGGATGTCAGTGGAGATGGAGGGAAATGGGTGGATCAGAGAGTTACTGAGGACATAGAATCTATGGACCTGAGAGCTGTCTGATGGGAAGGTAGTTAAGAATGAATCCCAGGTTTCAGGCTTAAATTCCAGTCTCTGGAATTGGGTGTGAGGTAAGGGAATTCCCACAGAAAAATGGGTAAATGGATGCTGGGTAGGCAAAGACAACTGCTACCCATATCACAAAAGTTAGAAATAAAACATCTGTCTCTTTCTTTTGCCCCTTCTCAATTCCCTTCTATAGTGACATCCTGTTTATGTTAAATTAGGGTCCTTTGTACCCGATAATGATTTAATCAGGGGAGCTTCACCCCTGCTCACCTGTCCCAAATTGCCCTCCTTCCCAAACACAAAAAATATGCCAATTTAATCATTATCCTCTTGTCTTGCCAAACCTCATTCATTTATAAAGACACAGCCCATCCTACCTTCCCTATACCTCTCATGGATCTCTCTTCTCTGAGCCTTGTTGGCTCTCACAATCTCTGGCCCCCATAGTAAGACTGCTTCACAGATTGTCAGATCTTTTTCTTAGCTTTGTTTCTATAACAAAACAGCGGGCTTCTTGACTGCTATTCCTAACCCTTGCCCCAAGAGTTTTATGAATATCACTTCATTTGAACTCTCCTCAGTTCTGAAAAGTCCAGAAGTAGGCATCATCATCATCATCATCATCCATCAATCATCATCTTTTACAGATGAAGTAGCTAGGACTGAGAGAATATAAATGACTGTTCGAGTATGCTATAGCTGGAGAGCACCAGGTGGGATTTAGAAATCATAAATCCATTTCATCTGCAGACTTTTAAAAAGTCTACCAGAAATTGGATAATTATTCTATGGTAGTTATGAAGCTCCGTATTTTACACATTTGTTTTTATGACAGTTCCATGAGGTAGGCATTGCCATTGTCCCTGTTCTACAGATGCAAAAATTAAAGCTTAGAAAAATGAAATGATTTGCCCAAGGTCTCAGGTAGCTGAGGCAGGGCTAGAACGCAGGTGTTCCCACTGTCATTGTGCATTCTCTTAATCACCATGCTATACGGCCCCATTCTTGTTTCCACACCAGGCTGCAGCCTCCGCTAAGTGCCTAGAAAGAGACAGGAGTTGAAGAAGAAAAGAATGTGGCCTGCCTGAGGATGCAGGGTGTGGAAGAGAAAAGGTGGACCTGAGAGGGGAGATACCCTTCCATTAGAGGAGAGCAGGCTTTATGCAGAAGGCATTTCTCTTGAGCTCACATTGCAGATGCCCTTACCTGAAAAAGTGTTCCCTTTCATCACCTACCATGACAGCTTCTGTGTCTTGCTGTTTGGCTCAAGGTAACTCTTTCCTTCCTAGAACCCATACTCAGGATGTGCAAATGATTGGTCCTCATCTCCTGGAGTCATCCCATTGATGAGGCCAATATAAATGCATGAGGGAGTCCAATTCCAGGCACTTGTTTCTGTGAGAGCTCAGTGAAGCCCATCTACAAAGTCACGGCCGTGGCTCTGACTGATGGGGTGGAAGGAGGCATTTGAAGGTCAAGCCTCTCAGGTATCTCCACTTCTCTGAAATTCAGTTTCCTCATACACAATAGAGACAATAGAGACCTTGAGTTTTCCCTATAGAATACTTGGTACAGTGGAAAGGATGTGAGTGGATTGGTGTCCTAGACACAAATCCAGCTGTCCCACTTTGAGAAGGTATCTCCACTTCTCTGAAATTCAGGTTCCTCATACACAATAGAGACAATAATATCCTGAATAATATCGTGTTCAAGGATTTGCTCTGAGAATTAGTTTAAATGAGTTATATAAAATGCTTATTACAATTTGTGGAATAAATTAGGAGCTCACCTTACAATCCCTTTTTTTTTTCTATCCAGGGAGATAGGTCTAATAATTGGTCAGGTCTAGTCCTGATCTTTTGTGTTTATGAGCTATGTGTTTCTGCAGGGAGAGATTTGAAGGAGTCAGGCTTATTAATCTCCATATAACCTGTAGAGTAATTAGAATGTTTATTCTCGGCTCTTTGGGAAGAAGTAACTATAATTACAGGACCAAATTAAATGGCATTATCTTTTATAGTCTCATACTGTTTGCAGGCATTCTCTGCCAAGTTCCTTTTAGGAATCTGAGAATTTTTCCCACATCAACTTTCTTTTTCTCAATGGTGAACCTCCCGGCACATTGCAGGTTGAAAGTTCACTAGTATCTCCTCAGTAGGTTGGGCACATGTCTAAAGAGTCCATTTTAATTACTCTTGGCAGAGATGATCAGCTGTCCTTTAAAAACTCCTGCTCCTCTTGCTTAGTGTAGAACTATCACTGCAAAGTGGCTGCATAGCCAGAGCCTATGGTTTCCATCCCCTCTCACATCCAGGAGGTGCCGTATGCCCAGCCCTCACCAGTGGAATGTGAACAGAGGACATGTGTACCCTTTCTGACCTGACGTTGTCTGGAAGGAGATGGCCTTCTCCAGTGATTTTTCACCCATTGGGTGGCTTAGCAAGGAAGATCTTGAAAGGATGAAGTTAGCAGAACTGCAGTCACATTGGCCCCTGAATGACTGCAGGAAGCACAGTTTCCCCACGGTCACTGATTAGGAAAATCTGGTTGTAATTTACACAGGCTGGATCATTGAAATTTTAGGTTTTATCTGTTAGAGAAGTTTGCTTTATCTTAACAAATGCATTGCCTAATTCTGCATCCCCGATAAAGTGTGAAACCATACTTCTAGTCCTGCCAAGGGGGACAGGCAGACGTGGAAGTGAATACATTTAAAGACAGTGCGATAAGTGCTGTAGAAGTAGAATGAGGATGCTGTGGGCACAAAGAGGTGAGAGTGATCGCCTAGAACTTTGAGTTGGGCCTTCAAAGCTCAATAGGAGTTTGCTAGCAGGTGAAACAGAGGGCAGACAAGATTATTCTGGGCAAAAGGAACAGTAGGAGCAACACATGGGAATGTGAAAAGGTGAGATGCATGAGTTGCTATGAGAAAGTCCTTGTTGGGAAGCAGGACACAATCCAGATGGTTGATTGAAGAATATACTCCAGCAACTACGAATGCTGGATCTGGCTGGGCCAGATGAGTGGCATAGAGAATAAATTACTCTCAGGACTAAGAGGAGAGAGAGGCCACCAGAGGCTACTGTTAAGAAACTAAGAAGGCAAAAAAAAAAAAAAAAAAAAAAAAAGAAACTAAGAAGGCTTCATGGAAGATGGGGTAGGTCTAGAACTGTACCTGACATAATGTTGGTGATATTGGGTAAGAACATCGTTTGTTACTTTATCTGTCTTCCTTTTTTAGACCATGAAGTTCTTCAGGACAGAGATCAGGCTATATTCATCTCTATATGTCCAGAGCAGTGCCCTACCCTTAGGAGCCATTGAATGAGTACATAACAAAAGGATTGAATTCAGATGTTTCTGAGGATGACCTCTCCAGTTCCATGTATTGGGAAGTGAGCATCAGAGGAGTTTCCCAGTACAGGAATCTTCTGCCATGGTCAGGGGATGCATTTCAACCTTATCTCCAAATTGCAGCTAAGATATGTTTACATTTTTTATTTTTTATTTATTTATGATAGTCACACACACACAGAAAGAGAGAGAGAGAGAGAGAGAGAGAGAGAGAGGCAGATACATAGGCAGAGGGAGAAGCAGGCTCCATGCACTGGGAGCCCGATGTGGGATTCGATCCCGGGTCTCCAGGATCGCGCCCTGGGCCAAAGGCAGGCGGCAAACCGCCACGCCACCCAGGGATCCCTAAGATATGTTTAAATAGCAGCCTCACCACAGGAAATGTGATACGAGATTAAGTCGTAGGACTAGACTTCAAGTTTCTGTTCCATTCTCTCCCTTATTCCACTAGTAGTTAAATAATTCCTCTTGTATATACAGGGTTCCTGCAAACTGGCCAGGACACAAAGTCACCCTCATAAAATAGGGAGAGTTTACACCCCAAGTATGCTCAGTGTAGCTTCCCCCTAACCCCCTCCACCAAGTCAAGATTTGTTGATTTACTGCTCTCTAACATTCCTTATCTCTGTGATATTTATGATGTTGATTATCAGTCAAATGAAAAAAAGAAAACAGCATAGAGAAAATTATAAGACTTGGATACTCATGTACTAGGTAGTCCTCAAATCATTAAGATATGACAATTTTGATGACTCCAATCAATTTTGTGAGTAAAAAGACTCTTGGTGCCTCCAGGTGAAAGTCTAGACTCTTTACCAGGACAGAAAAATTCTGCTTCTCTCCAGCCTCATCAGCAATCACTCTCTCCATTCAGCTTACACCTGGACTCCCAAGTCCTTAGGCACATACTATTCCCTCACACACTCTACACATGCTGCTGGTTCTCTGTTCTGGAGCTATCTAGTCCTTTGTGATGGAGTTAAAAGGTCTTCTCTGTATAGCTTTTCCAGAACTTCCCAACTGAATTTTATCTATTTTTTTTAAAGGACTCAGCTAGGTAGCAGAGAAGGAAATTTGCATTAAGAAGTACCTGGGCTTTTTTTTTTTTTAATTAAAAAGCTTTAGTTGTAATAAAATGCACGTAGCATAAAATTTATCATCTTAGCCCTATTTAAGTGTATACAGTTCAGTAATATTAACTATGTTCACATTGTTGTGGAATCAATCACTGGAACTTTTTCATCTTGAAAAACTGAAACTATTCCCACTAAACAACAACTCATTTTTCTCTCCCTCCAGCCCCTAGCAACTATAATTCTATTTTCTATTTCTTGGAATTCGACTACTCTAGATACCTCAAGTAGTAGAATCATATGATATTTGTCTTTTTGTGACTGGCTTTCATGTCCTTAAGATTCATCTATGTTGTACCATGTGCCAGATTTTCTTCCCTTTTAAGGCTGAGTAATATATATACTGTATGGACATACCATTCATCCATCCATGCTTGGCTTGCTTCAACTTTTTGGGTATTATGACTAATGATGCTATGAACATAGGCATACAAATATCTCCTTGAGACCCTGCCTTCAGTTCTTTTGGATATTTATCCAGAAGTGGTAGTGCTGCATCATATGGTAATTCTATTTTTAATTTTTTTAAGAACTGACATGCTATTTTCCATAGTGGCTAGATCATTTAAATTCCTATCAACAGTGTACAAGTTCCAATTTCTGCACATCTTTGCCAGCACTTTGTTATTTTCTGGGTTTTTTGTTTGTTTTTGCTAAAAGCCATTCTAATGGGTGTGAAATTATATTTCATTGAAGTTTTTATTTGCATTTCCTTAATGATTAGTGATGTCTGACATCTTTTCATATGCTTTTTGGCCAACTGTATGTCTTCTTTGGAGAAATGTCTATTTAAGTCCTCTGCTCAGTTTCATTTGGATCATTTGGGTTTTTTTTTGTTGTTGCTGCTGTTAATTTGTAGAGTTCTATAAATAATCTAGATACCGACCCTTTATCAGATATATGATTTGCAAAGTTTTTTTTCTCCCAAAAGATTGCTTTTTTATTTTGTTGATTGGTGTCCTTTGATGTGCAGAAGTTTTAAACTTTGATAAAACCCAATTTATCAACTGGGTATTATGCTAAATGTTGGCAAATTGAACTCCAATTAAAAAAATTTATTTTAACCTTTGTTGCTTTTGCTTTGGGGGTCATATCTGAGAAATCATTGCCAAATCCAATGTTATGAAGCTTTTCCCCTATGTTGTATTCAAAGTGTTTTATAGTTTTCAGTCTCATGTTTATGTCTTTGTTCCAATTTGAGTTACTTTTTGTATATGTTGCAAGTAAGTTTCTAACTTTATTCTTTTGTGGATATGCTTTTTTTTTCCAGAACCATTTGTTGAAAAGACTGTCCTTTCCACATTGAATGATTTTAGTACCCTTGCTGAAAATCATTTGACCATACATGCAAAGGGTTTATTTTTGGACTCTACTGTATTTCATGATCTCTATGTCCTTCTGCTAGTACTACACCGTTTTGATTACTATAACTTCATAATAAATTTTGAAATCAGAAAGTGTGAGGCTTCCATCATTGTTCTTTCTTTTCTAGTTTATTTTGACTATTTGAAGTCTTTTTGGATTCCACGTGAATTTTAGGATGGATTTTTCTATTTCTACAGAAAATGCCATTGTGATTTTGACAGGTATTGCATTAAATCTATTTTTTTTAATTTTATGATAGTCACAGAGAGAGAGAGAGGCAGAGACATAGGCAGAGGGAGAAGCAGGCTCCATGCACCGGGAGCCGGACGTGGGATTCGATTCTGGGTCTCCAGGATCGCGCCCTGGGCCAAAGGCAGGCGCCAAACCGCTGCGCCACCCAGGGATCCCGCATTAAATCTATAGATCACCTTGGGTCATATTGACATCTTAACAGTATTAAGTCTTCCAATCCATGAACATGGAATGTCTTTCCATTTATTTGTCTTTGGGTAGCACTTATATTGAATTACCAATCAAGGGTTTGACATATATTATTCCAGATCTCATTTATCCCAAATGCCCTTTTGGGTGATATTCAGAAATAATTGCCAGGAAGGAGTTTGTTTTCATGAGGACCTGGAATGTTTCTTCCTCACATTTCTTTTACATATTGAAAATAGATCACTTAACTGCTTAAGTTTCTCTTTACTATTTGTTCCTAGGAAATGTATAGCACAATTTTAATAATTATGTACCATCTGTTAGAATTTAATAATTGTGAAGACCTATGTATTTTTACCTTTTCCTTGGGTCTTTTTTTTTAAAGATTTTATTTATTTATTCATGAGAGACACAGAGTGAGGGAGAGAGAGGCAGAGACACAGGCAGAGGGAGAAGCAGGCTCCATGCAGGAGCCTGACATGGGACTCGATCCCGGGTCCCCAGGATCACAACCTGGGCCAAAGGCGACACTAAACCACTGGGCCACCCGGGCTGCCCCCCTTTTCATTGGATCTTAAATGTCTACTGCAACTTATAATTTCTCCTGCACAAATATTTGTTTTTCTACTATATTATAAGCACTATTATAAGCGGCCTTAAATTCACTGTAAATTAAAGTGTGGCTATAAAAGAATACTTTTTAAAATGAAAGATATGTATTATTATCATCATATTTATAGATGAGGAAAATGAAGTTAAGAATGGATAGGTAACTTCAACTAATCATACAGGTCACAATGGCAGAGCTAAATTTCAAATCTAGATCTCTCTGTTTGTAAGGCCCAAGCTTTCATCTCTGCTACATGTCAGTAAGATCAGGTACCTGCCCAGCTCAGACTTTAGTTGGGGGTAGAGAACTAGATGGGCAAATATGGCCATAAATAACTCTCATACCAGCCAGGAAGGATAAGGACTATAAAAGGGAGGTTTAAGGGATGTAAACCTAAGGATATTGAGGTTTCTTGGAATAGAAGGGATTCCAAACTGAAAGTTCTAAATATATTACATGTGAATGCATGAAGCAAAAACTTTAAAAAATGGTTTTAGGAATTGTCTCATCTTTGGTTTAAGAAACAAAAAGCATTATGTATTAGGTTTTTGCTATGTGCTATTCTAATCCTTATGAGATGGACATATATCAGTATCTGCTCAGCATCCCTTTCTTTGGGGAAAGCATTTCTTCTCATTCCAGGAGATTAATGGAAGGGTGACTTCATACACTCCCCTCCTAGTTATAATATTCCTCTCCTGACTTCAGTGAGGGACAAGTTGGGGCCAAGGTAGACCAAGTGAAGCCTTTTCAGGATATTTCGAAAGGACCTTTTCAGAAAGATACTTTTAAAAAAATATATGAAGTATAAAGATAATGTAAGCTAGAGACACTTGTGGCTGTTTTCTGTTGGCCCCAGGAAAGTGGAAAGAATGTGATCAGTGTACAAAGAGCATAAGAAGAGCAGAGGAAAAAAGAACCCTATTGATATTATTTGGGCATCTCTATCCATCCAGACCAAATGCTAGATACTCCTTCAGCATTTTAGTTGAGAGAAACAATAAATTCTCTTTCTACTTACATTGATTTAAATTGAATAGCTTTAAAGTCAAAAGAGAACTGACAAGATGGGATAATGTAAGAGCATGGACTATTGCTTGAATCCTCACTCCATCATTTGCTAGTTTGATACCTTTGGGAAAATCCTTTAATTCTCTGCTTTTTGGTTTCTTCTTTCATCCATGAATTTATGTAGTTCTTTTAGGAATCGGTGAGAAATTGCATGCAAATGCTAGATCAGGGCCTGGCATAAGTGATCTTCTGAAACAGGTAAATTCTTATAAATACATAACAAATAAATGAGATGTAGGAATTTTTATTTCTTTGGATGAAGAAAATGAGGTCAAGAAGAGTTAACACGTATGTACTGGATGTTCCACAGTTAAGATGTCAGATCCTGGATGGAAGCTTCCATGGGACACCAGCTGGTTGGGTGCTTCTCTTCTGCTACTAGAACCACATTTCCTGACAGCAGTGGGAGGGGTGGAGGAGCCTGCCCCTTAGTCCCAGCTCTTTTACCTTGCTGAGAAATCTTCCCCACCTCCCCCTCCCAAAGAATAGTTCTCTTCAGACTCACCAGCTGCAAAGAACATAGGATGCCAGGACGTATTTGTTCAGGTGGATAGAATAGCATCAGAATAGCTTAGAGCTCAAATATTGAATCACAATTCTTCAGGCATCTTTGTATTTAAATCATAGCCCTGTCAAGTTCACATTTGATATGCACTAATTAATGCTCCCCATGAATTGTACCAGATTCTTTGGTGTGTGTGTGTGTGTGTGTTTAGAGACAGAGAGATATTCCATAAATTGGAGTGATCAAATATAAGCATCTGTCAGAGTCAAAAACAATAGTTGGCTCTTTGTGGCTGATGGGTGCCTTCTGGATGAGAGGAGTGGGTACAAGTTATTAGAAAAATATGAACCATTTATGAATAAATCATCTACAGCAAATGAAGCTATTTTTTTATTGTTATTATCTCTCAAAGTAGGATCTTAAGCTGTATTAAAGAGGTAAAGCCGAATTCCCAGTGTGGAATTCCACAGTTTTATTCCAGTAATTCCGATCCTATCACTTTTTTTTTCTTATTCAAAATGGTGAGGGCTTTGCTGGCAAGATGTGGCTGGGATTTGGCTGGGGGAGGAGGCAGATGTTGGGCCATTTCAAGTGGAATATTCATAGATTCTACTGTAAAGAGAATTTTTAAATATCCCTTTGTGAGACATGGAAAAATAGTTTTGATTAAGGGAGTCAATAAAAGTGGACTAGGGATAGATCATGCTTGTAATTATACCTATGGGTGAGATGTACAATGCATTGCCAATAGAAGTGGGGATTAAACCACTTGCAAAGTTACTGTCCCTGGAGGAAAAGGAATTGGTGTAAGTTTGACTAATTGGAGGAAGAGAGCATGCCAGTGGGGAGCACTGAACTAGTTAAACTAAGAGGACTCTCTTACATTCACATCTGGAGAAAGAGATGACACTGGCTTTATATTTAGACCATTCCAGGTTCAAGTCTGAGTCCTGTAGTTTTATATTATGTGAAATTGGACAAGTCATGCCCCCTCCCTGAGCCTATTTCCTTGCTTATTGGATGGGGGATACATTATCTCTACAGGGTTCATGGAAACCTTATATCCTGTACTGTGTGTATAAAGTGCCTTCTCCTAGCTCTACCAATTCTAACTTTCTCTCTTTCCCTCTATCACTCTCTCCTCCATGTCCGTGACACATTTTATGATGGAAGCAAAAGTAGAATATATAATGTATTTGAAATTTTTATGAGTTATACCACATGGTATATAATACTTTAGGGCAGCCCATGTTTAAATTAAAACCTTTCTTCCAGGACTGTGCAAATCATAGCAAACAAAATACAGATGACAGTAGGCTTATCCATTATGAAGCATATGACTAGCTCACCATCAAAATGCATGCTCACCCTTTCATAGAAGTAGCATAGCGTATAAACTGGGAAATAGTTTTCAAGCCAGGTAGCAATTATATTTGCCAGCACCCCCTATATTTAGGAGGTGCCATATGATTTGTTTTCACCGATGGAATATGAGAAGAAATGTGTTACTTCCACATCAAGATAATATGCAAATATGGTTTATTCATTCTCTTTTTCCTTTTCTAAAGACTTGATGTAAACAAGATTGGTGTCCTTGGAAACCAAGTGTCAAAAGACAGAGAGGTAACCTATATCCCTACCTCACCACTTGAAAGAAAGCCACTCACCAATCAGGAACATTCTTTTAAAAGATTTTATTTATTTATTCATGAGAGACACAGAGAGAGAGAGGCAGAGGCAGAGGGAGAAGCTGGCTCTCTTTGGGGAGCCTGATGTGGGACCGATCCCAGGACTCCAGGATCATGACCTGAGTGAAGGCAGACACTTAACCACTGAGCCACCCAGGTGTCCCATCCAATCAGGAACTTGAATAAGAAATAAACTCCCATCATATCTGAGCCATATACACTTTAGATTTTTTTTTTTGTTATAGCAACTAGTATTACTCTAACTAACGCATCAGGATAGACTAAGTGACAGAGTATATCTATTTATGGAAGTGAGGTAGTAAAAGCCAACACATTGATGACAAGATCCAATTACTGAGCACTTGAGAACTGATTGAGAATTAAACTAGAAGGCTTCTAAGTTATCTTAATGCTCTAACCTAGTAACACCAATATCTTATATTTAATAAGCTTGCTATGTTCCAGGCCCAGTGCTAAGCATTTACATCAATTTTCTTCAGACCTTGCAACAACCCTATGAGATAGCTCTATTTAAAGATAAGAATATTGATGGCGGCCAGTAAATAGAAGAAACTTGCATGGTCAGACAGTCCACAAGGAGTGGATTTGCATTCAGATCCATCGGGCTCCAGAGCCTGAATTCCTCACAACTGAATCATACTGTCTCCTAAAATTTGTGACTGCATAATGTTCAGGGCTTGCCATCCATATCATGCTTTTGTTCTAGCGATTACTCATAAATTCTGCTATGGAGAACTAGTTGGAAGACAAATTTAGTTTGTATTGCAGCATTAGCTTATTTTTTCACTTTGCTTAAGAAGGAGAATCGAGATAAAGGATGAGAACAGTAATAGAGCTTCGGCAATGGACTAGGTTCATTCACATTCAGGTTAACTTGTTAAAGTCTTCTGAGATTAATATTATTATATCTGCCTTACAGGCAAAGAAGCTAAAAGTTAGTTATCAAAAATTTTGTCCATATAGTCATTCATTCCTTTAATACATACTTATGGACTTTTCCACTGTTTCCAGGTACTGTGTTGGCCATAGGAAATTCCAGGATGAACAAGGCAAATGTGGTTCCTGACACGTTAGAATTTAAGATCCAGCAGCTGCCATAGAAGGTAGCAAGCAAACTGCTGCTGAGAGTCATTTAGCAAAATTTGGATGCCTATGTGTCAGGGAAATTATAAAGGGAGTTCTGACATTGAGTGGTGATTGTGTTGGGTGAATTCTAGGATCTCTTCTTGCACCAAGAGTCCAGATGTACAAGATCTAGTTGGTTAAAAAGAATTGCCAGAAATAATCAGAGGAGAGAGAAAATAAATGACAGAGAAAAGCAAACAAGTGCAAGGACTTTTTCTCTATCCAAAATCTGGCTTATAGTAATTGTTCAATAAATGTTAGCTATTTTCAGTTACAACTAAAGTAATTTCTGCATCCTATAAACCACTTCAAATGGCTTCTTATCAACAGAGCATCATTGTGTATAGCTCTCCACAAGTGAAATGAATCATGATTTATTGAGTGATTTCTGTTTTCCCTATTATCTTTTTCTTTATATGTTACATATTTTCTCACATAAGTCTCACAGTAATTTTA
This sequence comes from Nyctereutes procyonoides, assembly GCF_905146905.1. NCBI lineage: Eukaryota > Metazoa > Chordata > Mammalia > Carnivora > Canidae > Nyctereutes > Nyctereutes procyonoides. The sequence goes on along the minus strand of NW_026575140.1, from coordinate 38,200,634 downwards.
CAAGTAGTTTACCAGTAAGGATAGGGTAGACCATGCTTCAATAATAAACTTATCTAAAATCAAGGTGGCTTAAAACAACAAAGATTTATTTCTTATTCATGTGTCCCTTGTAGGTTGGGTAGTGACCATACACAATGTGTCATTTATTTTCACCCTGAGACTCAGAGTGATAGAGCAGCCACTATAAACATTGAGGCTGTTACAGCAGAGGGAAAAAAAGAACCTAGTGAAGCACACAGTGGCTCTCAAAGCTCCTACCTGGAAGTGCTGCCCATCACTTATGTCCATATGTCATTGAGCAAAGGGAGTCAAAGGCCTTGCCTGAGCTTAATTGGGATGAGAGAGTATGATCCTAACATGCCTAGAATGAGAGAATCAAATATTTGTTCACAGCCTTAATAACTGCTTTAGGAAGATATTATTTATTATACCCAGTTTGCAGAAGAAAATGACTTTGGGGGAGAAGATAGAATGCTAAATAACTTACTGGAATTCAGACCACTAGGAAGTGGATTTGAATCTCATCTACATGATTCCAAACCCCATATTCTTTCTTTCTTTCTTTCTTTCTTTCTTTCTTTCTTTCTTTCTTTCTTTCTTTCTTTCTGTAGGCTCCGTGAGTAGAGCCCAATGTGGACTTTGGACTCATGACCCCAAGATCAATACCTGAACAGAGATCAAGAGTCAGGCACTTAACTGACTGAGCAATCCAGGCCCTGCATCCACTCCCCACCCCCTCCATTCTTCATCTGTATCCTGGAGCTCATATTTCTGCCATGTCACATTCCTTGCTCCATCCAACGTCACCTCTCTCTATATATTTGCCTTTCCCCTTTCCACTGGCTTCTTTCCCTCAGCATGCTTAAGTACTTATATATTTTAAAGGGAAGAAAAATGTTTTTTCTTTATTTTTCTTGCTTCGTTTTTTTAATTTACATTTTTATTTGAATTTAATTTGCTGACATATAGTATAACACCCAGTGCTAATCCCATCAAGTGCCCCCTCAGTGCCCGTCACCCAGTCACCCCATCCCCCCACCCGCCTTCCCTTCTGCAACCCTTTGTTTGTTTCCCAGAGTTGGGAGTCTCTCATGGTTTGTCTCCCTCTCTAATTTTTCCCCACTCAGTTCCCCTCCTTTCCCTTATGATCCTTTTCACTTTTTCTTATATTTCACATATTAGTGAAACCATATGATGATTGTCCTTCTCTGATTGACTTATTTCATTCAGCATCATACCCTCCAGTTCCATCCATGTCGAAGCAAATGGTGGGTATTTGTCTTTTCTGATAGCTGAGTAATATCCAGATAGATAGATAGATAGATAAATAGATAGATAGATAGTCTACTCATCTTCAAAGGACATCTTGGCTCCTTCCACAGTTTGGCTATTGTGGACATTACTGCTGTGAACATTGGGGTGCAGACGTCTCGGCGTTTCACTACATCTCTATCTTTGGGTAAACCCCGAGTAGTGCAGTTGCTGGATCGTAGGGTAGCTCTAATTTTAACATCGTGAGGAACCTCCACACTGTTTTCCAGAGTGGCTGTACCAGCATACCCACCAACAGTGCAAGAGCGTTCCCCTTTCCCCACATCCTCTCTACCATTTGTTGTTTCCTGTCTTGTTAATTTTCGCCATTCTCACTGGTGTGAGGTGGTATATCTCATTGTGGTTTTGATTTGTATTTCCCTGATGACAAGTGACGTGGAACACATGGCTTGTTGGCCATGTGTATGTCTTCATTTCTGTTCATGTCTTCTGCTCATTTCATGATTGGATTGTTTCTTGGGTGTTGAGTTTGATAAGTTCTTTAAAGATCTTGGATACTAGCCCTTTATCTGATATGTCATTTGCAAATATCTTCTCCCATTCTGTAGGTTGTCTTTTAGTTTTGTTGACTGTTTCTTTTCTTCCTGAACTTAACCTGTACACCCAGCCACTGCCCTACTTCTTCACCCTTCCTCCCTACCACACTTTTTGAAAGTTATCTACAAGTATTGTTCACCTCTCGATCTTCCCCTGCTTCTAGATTCTGCTTTTATCACTCCCACTGAAATGACTTTTCAATGACCTACACACTTTAAATCCAAAGGCCTTTTGTCAATCCTTATATCAAGCTTGATCCCTCAATAACATGTGTCACTGATGACCACACCCTCATCCTTAAACTTCTCTTTCCTTTGGCTCACAAAGCCAATGCTTCTCAGGGCTTTCCTCCTACTACATCTCTGGCCATTCCTCACTGCCCTTTATAGGCTTTTCCTCTTTTTCTATCCCTTAACTAATGGTGTTCTAGAGGGCTGCATTTTACACTCCTTTCTATTCTTACTCTACCCAATCTCTGAGAAGTCTCCTCACTCCCATATATTTAATGAACTCTACTGATTGATGCCTCCGACAATGATAGCTTATGCCCAGACCTGACTCTGGGGCCATAGACATATAGACCCAATTGCCACTTAGACATTATTACTTGAATGTTTCATAGTGATCTCAAAAGCAGTATTTTGGGGCAAGTGGTAAGTCCATGAATGGTTTTGGTAAATTCCATCTGGGAGATAGCTGGGGAATTTAACTTCTCCCCAAACTGGGTTTGAAAGCTCGTCTGTGGGTTGTTGTTCGAGTCAGATGAGCATCTTTTTCTTAGTCCTCATTTCTAAGGACTAAGATTTTATTTTCTCTCTGCATGCTCCTGGCCTTTCTTTGCCCTTCTCTGGATGAATTAAAGTAATTTTTCTGAATATGAATTTAGGAATAATAACCAGGCATGCTCAGCTCAGATCCTTCTTCCTTCCCTCTCTTAGGAGAGGTTTTGTCTTCATAGAGCACCGGTTTCCCTCTGCTTACTCATTCCTCAGGTCTTACCTAACCAGGCATCCCAGGTAAGACAGTTCAGCTATGCCTTGTACTGGGCTCCATGACTGCCCAGTTTTGGGGTTAACTATTTGCAAGCCTCTTATGTAAGGAGCTTCCCATGAAAGTCTACCCTCTCTCCTAATGCACCAAATCACATGTGGATGTATGCATACACAGTGCTCCATCTCTGGATTCTTTGTCTCTGTTCCAGTTTGTTAAAGGTTTTTTTTAAGATTTTATTTATTTACTCATGAGAGACACAGAGAGGGGGGCAGAGACACAGGCTGAGGGAGAAGCAGGCTCCATGCATGGAGCCTAATGCAGAACTCAATCCCAGGACCCTGGAATGATCACGACCTGAGCCAATGATAGATGCTCAACCACTGAGCCACCCAGGTGCCCCTGTTTAAGCTTTTTATAGTTTTATATTGTGCCTCTTCAAAGGAAGAGAAAAGGAGAAGAAAGCTATTATTTTTGAATGCCTACTATGGGCTAGTTATATCATCTCATTTAATATTGTAATCCTGTTAGACCATCATCATTATTGTCCCATATAACAGTAGAAAAAACACACGGTTCAGAGAAGTTAAGCAATTGGTCCAAGGACACACAGTGAGCTTGTTCATTCAGTAATTATGGAGTGTTGGGGCAGATCCAGGAATTGGACCCAGAACATTTTTATTTCGAAATCTTTATCCTGTTAACACAGGACACTGCTACTTCTCTATCTTGAGGGTCAGACTCACAAGGGCATAATCCTTTCCATAGATCTCCCAACACCTATGAACTCACATTAACTGAAAACATCCCTGGCCCTGTAAAAGTATCAAACTGGAAATTCAACTAATGCCATCAGTGTTGATAGTTTTTGAGATCTGGGCTCTTTATCCAACTACCAAATCTCCCTCTATGCTGAGTGGCCAGTCCCCCTTCAATACCTGGTGTTCTTCCTGTGTCCAGTTTTATCAAGAATCATGAAACTATAGACCACAGAATTGCCAGGAGCCTCATGCTGTACTTAGTCCAATGCCTCATGCTCATAAAGAAGAACCTGAGGCCGGAAAGGGCAAGTGCCTGGCCCACAGCCACACAGTGATTTAATAGCAAAGCTGAAAGTAGAGCCCTTGTTTGGCTGGTGGGCTTGGAAACAATATTCTGTTCATTTTTCCGAAAAGCCCCCAACTAGACCTGTAAAATATCTTGGCCTGTTGGTTTAAAGGATTTTCTTTTTCACTCTTTTCGCTAACTGAACTCCTGAAACAGATTGGACTGAACAACTGAGCAGTAGGGAGGCAAAGTAAACAGAATGGTCCTTGGTGCCCCCGGCATGTCTGTTGTCTGCAGCGACTCATCACTGCCTGCGAGGCTGACAGACACAGCTGCTCCTTCACGGGGTTCTCAGACTCCTCCTGGTGTGCGAAGAGACCCACAGTTGCAATGCCAGGACAGGAGAGCCTACACGTGCCTGTCCTGGGGATCCCCCACATGATCTTTGTATGCATGTGTGCATGGGTGGAGGGGTACTGGGGTGAGACCTCTCTGTGACAGCAGCACAGATTTAAAATCCAGATCAACAAATCTTCCCTGGCTCCAACTAAGCACCACACAGATTCTTGCAGGCCTGGTAGATCTCCACGCTCAAGGGGAAGGGACTCAGGACCTGTTACTTTTCAGAAGCTGGGTTCCAGTTGCAGCTCTAGCACTTACTTCACCTTCGCACCTTACATCCTAAGCTGTCACTTCACAGCTGTCATCTCAACTCTCTGAGGGTCTAGCTGCCCCAATTGTGAGATTAAGCTGCTAATGTCTGTGTTGTAGCATTGTTTAAAGAATCAGTTAGAAACTAAGGTTGCTCCAAGTGGAATATGTTTTTACAGAAGTATTTCATTTGGGTAACAATCTATTGAATTGCATTTTAATGCTAACATATACCACAAATAACAGACTCTTCCTTAGCATTTGCAGTGCCCTTGGGCAAATTAGGAAAAAAAAAAAAAAGCCCTGTTGGCTAGTTGTAGCCTCATGTGCAGGCTTGGCAAGTCAAAGTGCCATCCAGCGAAGGAAAAGTCGTTTCTACCTGCAGCTAGAACTTGTCCTCTGGCCCAGTGATGGTTTGGTGGCACGAAGTAGGCCGGATTTCAGCCCATCTTCACCCTCTCATCTGGGTACCTTTGCATGGGGAATAAGTTGTAAAGCCATGTGCAGATGCCCTGTCCAAACATGCTTACTCCCTCTTAGCAGTCATTTACTTCACCTGTCATGCTTACTAATGTAACCCTCAAAGGCATTTGAATTTGAGTTCTTTTAGAGCCAGCACTGAGCATGGTGCCTGCAACACACACAGTAGGGTCTGCATGAATATCTTCGTGGAGAAGGAGGGGAGGGTTAAATAGGAAAACCTACATAACAAAGCCCAGTGCATAACTCAATGAATGCTTATTGCATGAATGAGTGAGCTTACAGCTTAGTTAGGAAAACAAAACATAAATCCCCGTGTGAAATGTTTAATAACAATAAAAATTTCAAATTATGGCAGAATACAACAGCTCAAGAGATGGTGCAAGTCAGCATAGGAGTGTCAAATTAATTGCCAGGCAATAATTTTTATAGGAGTTCAAAAGGGTGGGGGAGATCCATTTGTGGACTCAGAGTCAGAAAACCTGGATGGGCTCTTGTTTGTGCACTTACACAGCACGTTTATTCATTCATCAAATGTTTCCCAGGCCCGTGTTAGTGCCAGCCTGTCTGCTAGATTCTGCGGACGCATAGATGAACAGCACAGAACCCACAGCCTCAAGGAGCTCGCAGGCTAGTGGGGAATGACAGCCAGGCAAACAGACAATATAAATATGATCCACCTTTTCTCCTCCCCACTTTGCTCCCTCTTCCCTTATGTCTGCTAATAATAGGCTTTAAGGATGCTGTGCTATCTGTCTGCTGGCCCTTGGAGAGTGGATGTTCGGCACACGGACTGCACCCAGAGGCTCACAGTTGCAAGGGCAGGCCCACACCGTCTTCAGAACTCTGTGGAGCTTCCACGGAGCCTTTCCTGCCAAGTCCATCCTCCTTGCAGTACTCTAATCACCCTGGCAACTGTGTACCCGTAGATTCTCTGGCAATAATGCCAGTGATGGTGAAGGGTATTCTCTTAAGCCTCCATTAAAGAGGGAGAAAAATACACCTTCTCCAAAAGGTAGCATCTGGCTCTCAGTTCCCTCTTTTTTCAGGAAAGGGCCAAGCTGGAAGCGGACATCCTCTTTTCACAGACCCTGTAGCTGAGCTCTGTGGCCAAAGGCCCTGGAGAAGCATCAGTGGTATCATGGGAAGAGCACAGTCACTGGGGCAAGGAGTCCCCGAATTGACTCCTAGCCATGTTACCTTCAAACAGGGGAACTCAGACACATTGGCCTAATCTCCTTGGGTCTCCGTTTTTCTTTTTGTAAAATGGACATAATAGTACCTATCTTCAGGCTTGTTTTGAGAATTACATGAAAGTGGAATAATGAACATTAGTTGAGTACAAAATGGAGGCCCCCATACCATTGCCCAGATCACTGAGCCAGTTACTAGCCAAAAGCGAACTAGAACCACTCTTGTCTTCTGACTCCCAATTTGGCAATATCCTCCTTCTCCCTCCCCCAAGCCCTTTGTTCTGTGGAGTAATCACCTGCCAGTGATTGCCACTGGTTGTGAAGAAGATAAGTATGAGAAAGTATGGATGGCCCAAGGAAGACTTGCCTGCATTAGATTGAGAATGGCAGCCTACTAGAGATGGCTCAGTGCTTCTAGGCCAATATGAATTGCACACTATTCTCTGGCATAGGTGGAAATGCAGTATTCTAAGGAAATGACACTTGGTATTAAGCAGCAACACTACTAGATTACAGGAAGAGATGATCCTGCCATGCTGAGCCTTGGTTACAGAGCAGGTTCAGCAAATATGTACTAAATTCAGCCACCATCCACATCCACCCGTGGTCTCCATCAGTCATCAATCCCAGTCTTCTTTTCTATTGATTCCTGATCGGGACTCCGAATCCTTCCATTTCCTATCAATCAACTAGTGTGGTCATTCATTCAATAAACATTGGCCAAGCACCTAAATATGTGCTAGGTACTGAAGATTAAGTCAGAAGTCGCCTTGACTTATAAAGCTTATATCCTGTCATTCCAGATGCAATCTGGTTGCCATCCAGGTTTCTAACCCTCCTGTGCTCCATGCTTGGAATTAGTGCAGGATGATAGTACAGGCAGAGGTTTTGAAATTGGGGAAGCCAGTGTTTGAATTTGGCTCTGCCACCACAGTAGATGCCTAGTAATGTTGTATCCAGTACTCTTTATCTGGGAATGGGGTCTTCCTGCTGTCGGGGAACTGCCTCTCCCCTGCTCCATGATGTTTGGCCACACACGATTGAGTTTGCATCAGGCTTGGTCAGTCATAGTATGCCTTTACCCTTGGCCAGAATAGAGGTTAGGCATGTGATCCAATCCAGGACAAGATGAAAAAAAATTGTAGGTTTGAAACTGGGAACTCTTTCTTGAGATAATACAAAACTAGGGCTCTCAGTAGCCATGTCTGTACCCTCCACCCTCCCCTTAGAAAGAAACTTTCTGTGGGGGCGGGGTGGGGGAGATGTAGGGAGGGCAAGTCACAGAGGAAAGCAAAGAAGAGATGGGGTAGAGATGGAGAGGGAAATGGAGGTGGATCATAGACACAATAACAGCCTTGGAATCAACCAAGACTAGACTGGACTCCCCTGGACTGCCAAGTGACACCAGGCAATGAATTCCCTTTGCTTCAAGCTGGTGATCCTGACCTCTCAGACAGAGGCAGTAGATCCTGACCTCTGTCCTGGAGGAGAGAATAAGCATATTTCTGTAGAGAGGAAGCAGGCTTCCTGAAGAACAACTCCAACTGTCTCTATACCCAATAAACGTTTAAAAGGGAGCCTGAACACACATCTTGTCACGTGTTTTCCTTTGAGCGTACATCTGAAGTGAACGTGTTCAGGATGGTCCTCCCTTGTGGTATGTAAGTCCCCACAGGGCCTGGGATTTGTTGCTCCCATATTTTTCCTCCAGCTACTGACGGTAATATTCATCCTTTTATCTTTGTAGGGTGCATTGTGCTTTGAAAAACACTTCCATCTACATTATCTCATTTGATTCTCAGGGCATCTGTGAAAAAGACAGGGTGGGGATTACTATTCTTGCCTGTCAGATTGAAAAACGGAGGCTCAGGCCCTGGGATCTCGGAACCTAAAAAGAAATACAGACAGTGACCTCACAGGGAATGAATGGCACAGAGGTGGAAAAGATCACTGGATCTGGAGCTGGGAGGCACAGACATGAGACCTGGCTCTCTTACTTACTAGCTGTCTGACTGTGGGCACATCACTCAGACCTTCCCAGGCTCAGTTTTTCAGTCAGATATATAGGGATGATATTTTCCTTCAAGGATTCTTGTGACTATCTCAGGAAATGATATAGAACAAAAGGTTAGCGAGGTATACAGTGCCACTCACCTGTCTGGGGTTGATTTCTATGAGTGATGGGCAGTGGTGTGCTGAATTCAGCTAGTCTAGGCTCACCAGAGCTGTGGGGCACCCCCACACAATAAATGACAGAGCAGGGAACTCAAAGCTATGTCTCACATTCTGTCTGATGGCCATGTGGCATATCAGAGATGCACCGTTATCACCTGTTCCTTCCTCGATCTCCAGCCTGGAATAGTGAGTGAGTCAGTCAGTTTCTAGACACTTGACACTTTGGATCCTTGTTTGGACTTCAGCATCCTAGTTTCCAAAGAAAACAGGCATGGAGAAAGATGGGGAGGAGTAAAGTACATGGAGGTGGGTGAATGAACTGACTATCTTGGAGACCTACAGGTCTGGGTCTCGGTTGGAGAAATGCTTGAGAGAACTAGAGGGTAGGCAACATCGTTAGTTGGAGCCACAGGAAGGATTTAGGCATGGAGAGGGAGAAAGGGTCCAAGCGCCCACTCCACTATGTCATCAAGCTGGGGTTCAGCTCATTCATCTGTCAGAGGAGGCAATACCCAAACTTTCCTGTTTCTGTGGGCATTGATGGGGAAAAGGATTCTGAAGGCCTCTGGAATCTATTACACTGCATGAATGCAAGAGCATTTGCATGTGTCTCGGCTGAGAACCTTTCCTCCTGTTGCTAAGAGAGAGAAGACTGTCTGTTTTCCTTTCCTGCCATCTCTGGCTCTACACGCCACCCCACCCCACCCCTTTCTTTCCCCTTCTATCTTTATATTTTGAGTACTTCATAAGATGATGTCCTGCATGCTTTAAACTAGGTGAGGGTATCATGTAGGACAAAAAAAAAAAAAGCACCTAAACAAAATGAAAATTGGTTTCCTGCTTGGCAAGATGACAGATGATGGGCTCAGGGGCTGACATTACCAATACAAGCCTTTCTGCAGGTGTCAAGAGGAACTCTTTCTAGACTCAACAAGTTACCCCTGCCAGGCCCTGGGCAGGACAGTTCCAGGATTGGGATAGCCAACCCTCCCTTCCCCCTGATGGAGCTAAGGTATTGGAGGAGCCCTCTGGAAGTTCTAGAAGTGGGGTAGATACAGTGAAGATGAAAATTAACACTTATTTAACACCTTAGGGGCCTGTATCCCCTTATTAAATACAATAATTTAATAAGAATACATATGATTATTTGTATTTTTCAGGCGAGGAAAGGGGTACTCAGAGTGGTGGGAGAAACTCACATTCAAGCTCCCAGGATACCTCCAAGTGGCCCTTCCCCCTAACTAACCTGGTAGAAGAGGAGAGGTCACTGTGGTTGTGCTGGCCAGGGAATGGAAGGGGACTTAGGAGTCTCTGATTGGTTCCCCTGCTTCTACACTTGTACCTTCCAGTGCATTCTCTGCATAACAGAGAAAACAGCCTAGGTGAGCTTTACAAATGCAAATTGTACTATCTCCAATTCCAGAACAATCACGTTCCTTTGAACTCCAGACTTCTGAGTTGAATCACCTTATCAACTTCCTCCCATAAGACCAGCCTCTCTCTCTCTGACCTCCCCCACTTTATCTTATACCACTAATGACCGTTCCTGCTGTATTCCAGCCATAGTTAGTTTTCTTCCTCAAATGCATTCAATTCACTCCTGCCTCAGGGCCGGCCTTTGCACTTGTTGTTCTTTATGTCTTTATGTCTTTAATGCTTTCCCCTTCAGATCTTTTATGCCTGGCCCCTTATCATAGAGGTCTCAGGTCATTTGCTGTCTTCCCAGTCCTTTCCCAACTGCCAGCCTTATGTCCCACCCTGGTCATTTCCTATCACATGCCACCATCTGACATTAAGTCGTTGTCATTTACATTGTCGTAGTTGTCATTACTATCTGCCAGCGTCTTGCTAATTTACTGGTTTATTTTCTGTGTCCTTGTACTAGAGACGACAAATTTCAGGAGAGTAAGGATTGCTTGCCTATCTTTTGGAAAGTCCTACCCCCACTCCATAAAATAGAGATTGTCACATAAGTAAGCACACAACAAATACTTTTGAATAGGTGAGTTGTTACTGATATATTATTATCCCAGGAGAGGTGGACCTGTGCTGGATGAAGGGAGAAAGCTATCTATCACCCAACATGTGTCAAGCTCTGTGCTTGTCTCATTTGACTCTCCGAACAACACTGAGACGTAATCTGATTCCCATTTTGCAGGTGAAGAACTGGAGGCGCCGTCATTTAGCAGTTTGCTTATGGTCACACAGCTGCGACTGGACCCCTTGTCTGACTGCTCCTGAGCCTGCATTCTAGATCTTGGAAGGAGCCGAATGTGTCTCGGGGACACGGAGAAGTCATCTGTTCCTGCAAAGCCTCGTGTGAGAAGAACGAAAGCGAGGGAGAGGCGGTGGAAAGGCACGTGCTGGCCAGGACACCAGCCGCAGCTAGGAGGGGGCTCCCTCTAAGAAACTGTCATCGCATGGCCTCAAGTCCAGACCTCCCTGGGCCTCAAGTCACAGCCAATCCCGGAAGGTGCGCCCTGCAGAATGGGGGCAAGGCGTAGGCCTCGCTGAACTCGGGGAGCGGAGGGAGCGCGCCAGCGGGCACTGAGGTCCTTCTCCCCTCGGCGGAGCTCTCATCCTGGTCAGGTCGGCTTGGACGCTGCTGCGGGCTCCCGCGTTCTGCGCTAGGTGGCGAAATGCAGCGGGGCTCCCCTATTCGGGGGAATGCGGTAGTGATGTATAAGGTATGAAAGATGTGGCCTGCAGAGAGCCGGCACTATCTCTACTGCTGCTGCTGCTGCTGCTACTGCTGCTGCCGCCGCTGCCGCCGCTGCCGCTCCTGCTGCCGGCAGAGCTGCTGGGAGTGAGCTGAGCATCCCGCGTCCGGGGTACCCAGCTCCGCGGCAGCTCCCGAGCCCCGGCCACCCCCGCAGCCGCCCCCCGCGGCCCCGCCAGCCCCAGGGAACAAAAGCGGAACTCTGTCGCCCGCTCCTGCAGCCGGAGGATGAGTCGAGAGGGCTGAGCGCAGAGTGTGGTGCTGCTCAGCGGCTGGAAGGTAGGACAGGAAGGTGTTGCGCTCGCCCGCCTGGCGCGGGAGGCTCCGGGTGGGCGCGCCGGGGTGGGGACGGCCGCGCGGACCAGCGTGTCAGCGTGTCCCGCGGGGGCTGCCCGCCCGGCCCGGCCCGGCCCGGCCAGGGGTGGTCCTGCCCGCCGCGCCCGCGCCGCCCGCGCCGCCTGCGCACCAGCACCCCCGGGAGGGCGCCGCGCCGCGCCCCCGCAGCCGCGAGGGGGGCCCCCTGGGTGGGAACTGGAGGCAGCGACGGGAAAGTCTGGAGCCCGGAGCCGGGCGCGGCGGCTGCCGAGGGGCCGCCCGGGCACTTGGAGGCGAAGAGCGGGCGGGCGGGCGGGCGGCGGCGGCGGCGGGCGCAGTGTGCGCAAAGTTTCGGGCGGCGCGGAGACGCAGGCGAGGGCCCCCGCGCAAGTTGTGGCCGCACCCCAGGGCGACCGCCCGGGGGGCCCGCACCCCGCGAGGACTCGCGGACCCCGGGACGAGCGCGTCTTGCTCCCCTCCCCACGCTAGCCTAGGCTGGGCTGACGCGCAGCCACTTAACCCTTCCCAGCCCAGGGGGACAACTTCATCCTCTTAGAGGTGGCTGGACCCAGGCCGGCTGGGCAGCGTCGGGGGTTCCTGGCTCTGTGCTTTTTGTGGTCTTGCGCATTTCCCCACTCGTTCTGGCTTTCTGGGATTTTCTGTCCACCACCGCGTCCAGAAACCAGAGGGGGTGGCTGCGGGTCTAGGCTGCGGGTCTAACCTGCCCACCCCCCGCCCCCCCTCCCCCTGCCCCGCCGCCCGTCTGTAATTTTTACCCCTCGCACCACCTGGACACATGTTTTCTCTCTCCCCGCTCAGTTGGGCTCTTTGATGCTGCCTTGAAAAATGAGATGATTAATCAATTAGGTTAGTGGCCAATTAGGCATAACCTTGTAGCAAAATAATTATGCCCGGCTCTCTGGGCTTTTTCACTGGTGATGAGATGGGAATCCGGCCCAGGTGGAGGGGCTGTTCCGAAGAGATATGGCTGATCAGGAAATTTCTGGGAATTTAAGATTCTTTTTTTTTTTTTTTAAATCCAAATTGTTCCGGTGGCGGTAGAGGTTGTGGGGGATTCAGTAGGGCTGTGAGTGTGTGCATCAATTTCCCCCACCCTGAGGAAATTAACCCTCTGCAGCACAGTCTAGGTGGACTTTGCAGGCAGCATGTTTCCAACAGCTCAGAAAAGGTGTGTCCCCTGCTTGCCAGCCCCATCCCCCTCGTCTCTGAGGGGCTCTCGCCTGGAAATCGCCTCACAGTGGCTTTGCTGCTGTTTTGGGAGGCTGAGTTCCGATGAATGCATTTTAGTTTCACGTCCGAGGAATCGCGTTGTTGCAGAAGGAGGTTCTAGTTCTGTGCCTTCTGAGGATGCACATTTCCCCTGCTCTTGCTACATAAAACGGTCATTAAATGGGTGCAAATGCAAGACAATCTGTTTCCAGGGCTGGGAAGTTCTGCTGCTAAGCGGGGCTTCCTTTTTCTTTTTTGGAATGACTGGCGGGGTTTGGCACTGCAGTATTACAATACAGCCATATTAAAAAGGTCTTCAGAGCTTAGAGCCCTCCACCACTGCAGCCCCATCTTCAACAGACTTCCTTTCTCAAATCCTTCTTGCTAGCAGCATACAGGGGATTTCTAATGTGTAGCATGTGCATTTTAATCCCTTTCCGTCTCTATTTTAAGCTTATCCTATCTGTTTATGCATCTGGACCTTATATAGTGGATTCCTTTTCAGAAGACAAACACCTAGAGCTGTTCCCAGGGCAGAGGGATTTTTGCAACAGGTCCTAGGTCTGGGTTTTCTAATAATGAGTCCCCGTGGCATTTAGTGAGCCGGGGCCCTGGTCTCTCCACCAGTGACCTGACCACATCGGACTGGGCGGTCACTGACATCCCCTGCAGTGCTGACATGAGCTGGTTCTGAATTTTATGGTTTTTCTTCCTTTCTGAGCTGATCAAGAGAGTAGCTGAGCAGTGCAATGTGACAAGCGGCAGTGCCACCTCACTCCCAGTGGAAAAAGCTGGCTGGGGCTTATGAGCAAATAGGAGTTGCCCAGCTGGAAGACTGCCTATAGATACTGGTGTTCAGGAACAACTGGGAGCCATAGGCTCCACCCGCCTTCCTCAGAATGAAGGGCCACTGTTCTGCATACTCTCTTTTCCAAGATTCATTTTTTTTTTCTTGAAGCTGGACTCAATCATTCACCTTCCTGTGATCCTGTTTGTTGCTCAGACTCTTGTGCTAGCAAAGGCCTTTCCCCTATTCTAAAATTGAAGCGTTTTTATAGAGTGGGAAGGGAGATTGGGGGGAGAAGGGAGGACGAGAGGAAAGAGAGAAAGAGGATGAGATGGGGAGAGTGAAAAGAGAGGCCAAGAGACAGACATAGCATTGGGCTTTGAATACAGGCAGGCAGTGGGAAAGAGGCAGGAGAGGTAGCGAATGAAGGAAGAAGAGGAGGAAGGAACATAGGCAGGGGAGGACACACAGAGAGGAGGAATTATAGTTCACAGAAGGGGAGAGAAAATATAGAGGAAAACCCTTATCTGCAAAAGACTCATTCCAGATACACTTGCTTGGAACTCAGCTTTGACGTAATCAGATAATTGCTTATGACATAAACATTGCACCACAGAAAGCTGCCAGCTCCAGTTTTTGCTTTTTCCTTGACTGGGGGCTGCAGTTGTTGGTATGGAGTTGGAGCTGGCAAGGGATTCATTTGCTTAGCAGATTTGCTTTGCATAGCCTCCAAAGCAGATTCTTGTTTGGGTCAGATCAGGGTCCTACTCCCTTTGGGCAGGCTGGGTGTTCAAACAGCTTCGGAGGGGAGGTATTCCTTTGTTTTTAGATCTTTTTTTTTTTTCACAGAATGGACAACTTTTTTAAGAGTGTATTTTTCATTTATTTAAAGTTGGAGGAAAAAAAGAAAAAATGATAGTATAGTAAACACTTTTACCTGCCATCTAAAACTAAGAGTGTTAGGAAAGTAATTCCAATTAATTTTCTCCCCTTCAGCCCCCTTTTCCCCATTCCAGACCATTCTTGGAGCCTCTGACTCATCTCCTGGCCTCCAGTATGGGCCCTCCACAGAGCTGTGACTTGATCTTTCTAAAACTTAGCTTTGATCCTTTGATCATATTATTCCCCAGATCAAAAAACATAAAGGTTTCCCTGTTGCCTAAAGCATAATATTCAAATATCTGACCGTAGACTTCAGAGCCTTTCAGAGCTTGGCCTTCTGATTCCCTCCTACACACACACACACACACACACTCTCTCTCTCTCTCTCTCTCTCTCTCTCTCTCCCTAACACACAGCATCATACACATCACAACCCTCTCACACATACACACCCTCATACAGCACCACCGCACATGTACGTGCACGCACTCTACACTCACACACACACTACAAACATGCCTTTCACACCTTTGTGAGCACAACGTCTTTTCCTTGTCTGGAGAACACATTCCTGTTCTACCTTATGAACCCTACTCATTAGGAGGGTCACTTGAAGGTTCTGTGTCTTTCAGTTCCCTGGAAATGGAATAACAATATTAGCTGCCATGATTCTTAATACAGTGATGGGAATAGGAACATTGGGGTCCTCTTAGCTACGAGCCCCATTTACGGAGTGAGGAGCATCTTGTAAAAGAGCAAAGGGAGTGTGTCTCAGGTTGAAATCAACTTCAGTTGGGGTTGTGTGTGACACTGGTTGGTTGGGCAAGGTCATGACCATCGCTTGGTGACATTTAGACTCTGTCTTTGCTGGTGGGAGTGCAGGCATCCCGTATCATTAACAGTTGCTCAACTTACAGCCTATGAAACAGCCCTATCGTGGAGGACAGAAGACCTCGTGACACTAGAAAGCCTTTTAATTTATCTAGCAGAGCCCACGAAGTTTCTATCTCAGAAGGGTAGAATTAAACAAGAAGGAATACCAAATAAAGAGTTCATTTGTATTCATAGGATTTAATAAATAAAAACGATTTTTTTTCTGAAACGAACTCCAAGCCATAGGTCTTGAGACTTTTTGTTTAATTAACATGCAGAATATGACTTCTTGTTTCAAAATGATCATTTTTTTTTTTGGAAGCTTGAGCTCAGATCTTTAGTGACATTTTTCCTCCAAGCAAATATTTACAGCCGAGCTGGAAACTGACAGGAAGGAGGGTTTAAAATGAAAATGTTACCAAACTGAAGTTTACATCTGAGTGAAACACATGGTGTCACCATGGACAGAGTCCTAAGGACTCAAAATATTTGTCAATCTGTAGAACTTGAAGAAACCAAGCTGTTTCCTTTGTTAATGTGAACTCTAAAAATTATGTTTTTGCTTATGCATGATGGTGGCTGTTTCTACTTCTTATCTGTTTGATTTAACTATGGTCACGGAACTCCAGCCATGGGTGTTGTCTTTATCTTCTGTTCCAGATGAGGCAGGTTGTCTGAGAGCTAGTGCCAAGGCTCGTTTCTCTGTCTAGTGTTGGTACTTATGCAGTTCTTCCTGCCTGGAACACCTTTCTTTTTCAAATCTCTTCCAAATCCACTAGTCTTTTATTTATTTATTTATTTATTTTATTTTATTTTATTTTATTTTATTTTATTTATTTTTTTCCCACTAGTCTTTTAAAGCTTAGAGTGGGTACCAAGTCCCACATGAAGTTTTCTTAGTTAGCTCTACTAAATATTGATCACACTGACAGTGGTAGGTTTTAAAAATTACTTTATTAATTTTTCAGGTAATATGAATAATACAAGTTAACAATAATAATAAAAATGTGAAAGTATAGAAAAATATAAGGAGTTAGTAAAAATCATTTGAAATTCTCATTGTAATTAGATGAATGTCCTTTCATTTATGTCCTTAGACCTATATACTAGCATTTATGGACGGATATGGTTTTATATACTCTGCCTTATTATGAAGGCTGTTTGCTTTTTGTCCTGGGCATCTATTTTTTAATTTTTTTTATTTATTTATGATAGTCACACACACACAGAGAGAGAGAGAGAGAGGCAGAGACATAGGCAGAGGGAAAAGCAGGCTCCATGCACCGGGAGCCCGACGTGGGATTTGATCCCGGGTCTCCAGGATCGCGCCCTGGGCCAAAGGCAGGTGCTAAACCGCTGCGCCACCCAGGGATCCCCGCATTTATTTTTTAATAAAGTTTTTGTTTGCTTATTTTGTGTCCTTTTCCTCACAAACTAATCTAATAGCCTAGATATCTTTTATATTTTCTCTATGCTCTCATAATATTTACATGTATGAGTTTACACACAGTATATACATACATAAAGATTTTTGTCATTGATTTAAAAGATGAGATCATATATATATTCCTTGGCATACTGTATTTCTCACTTAAAACACTATGGGAAACTAACTCTTCTGCCTCTTGCCCCCAGCAACCCTCCCTCAGTCAATTGGTATAGATATATTACTATTTTCAATGGCTTTGTAAGTTTCAGTGGTATGAATACACCACAGATTTTTCAACCATTCCCCTACCAATGAGCATTTACTTTGGTTCCACTAATTTTTATGCACAATGCTGAAATAAGCATCTCTGTCGTGTTATGATAGATGTTGGCAAATTGAACTCCAATAAAAATAAATAAATAAATAAATAAATAAATAATAAATAAAGCATCTCTGTCGTTCATCATCACCTATGGATATGCTCAAACTTTTATGAGTAGAATACGCAAACTAACATTTCTAAGCCAAAGTATATGTACTTTTTACAATGCTATAGATCTTTCCAAAGAGAGTATAACAATTCGCATTTCCATTAACATGTACAAAGTAGTCTTTTCCCTGTATCTTTGCCAGGAGTATGTGTTATTTCATTTACTTTTGCTAACCTGGTTAGGTAGCAAGTGATAGTTCATTGTTATCTGCTTTGTATTTTTCTGATGTCTACCAAGGAGGAGCATCATCTCATGTTCATTGGGCCTTTGGATTTGCTTCTAAGTGCATAGCTAATTCATCTTTTGCCCACTTTTCTTTTTGATGGTTTGCCGTTTTCTTGTCATCTCATAAGGATTTTTTTCACGTTCTAGAAAGAAATCTTTTTTTTTTCATCTATATCGTATATGATTTTCTTTCCTTAGAGGTTTGATCTAGTGTCATAATGATCTCTTTATTTGTCTGTGCCCAAACTAGACCATGAGTTACTAGACAGCAAGGATGTGTCTGATTCATCTCTAGGACATCACATCTAAGGCAAGTCTTGAAAAAGTGTAGGTTCAGGGGGATCCCTGGGTGGCTCAGCAGTTTAGTGCCTGCCTTTGGCCCAGGGCGTGCTCCTGGAGTCCTGGGATCGAGTCCCATGTTGGACTCCCAGCATGGAGCCTGCTTCTCCCTCTGCCTGTGTCTCTGCCTCTCTCTCTCTCTCTCTCTCTCTCTCTCTCTCTCTGTGTGTGTGTGTGTGTGTCTATCATGAGTACATAATAAATAAATAAATCTTAAAAAAAAGTGTAGGTTCAGAATAAATGGTTATAACACTGACTCCATGTGTGATATTCAAGTATATTTCATTTAACATTGGATCGTATGAAACAACATATATGTGGCATCTATAAGCTGGGATGTTTCAAATTAACAAAATTTCAAGAAGACTAATGTTTTGGAAATATTTATAAATAAATTACACATTTCCCTCCTTTTTAAAATAAGTGTGATTCAAAAATATAATTATGAGCATCAGTTATTGTATTGAACTATATACTTGATAATCTTAAGAACTATTTATTTTATTTATTTTATTTATTTTTATTTTTTAAAGACTATTTATTTGCAAGACAGAGAGAGAGCATGAGTAGAGAGTAGGGGCAGAAGGAGAGGGAGAAGCAGACTCCCTGGTGGGCAGGGAGCCTGATGTGGGGCTAGATCCCAGGACTCTGGGGTCATGACCTGAACCAGAGTCAGAAACTTAACCTACTGAGTCACCCAAGCACCCCCTAAAGGACTATTTAGTGATACAGGACCATTTCTCCAAATTATACAAGTGGTCTCAGACCTATGGATATACAGATTTTAGATACTAGTGTCTGTTTTTTTGTACTTTTCCAGTCTTTTTTTCTCCCTATAAGTTTGTACTATTGTTTCTTGGTATTGTCAGTTTACCTACCTCTAAACCTAGTCCTCTTCCTTTCTACCCATCTTTGTGTTGGCTATGGGCTAACATATCAGGAATTGTGCTCATTGGAAATATAGGTATATTGAGGGTTAGTAAGCATCAGCCAAGTTTTGGCCTGGATGCCATTACTATGAATAAAGGGCATCAGCCTCTAGTGAAAATACAACTGTGGCTGTTTAGGGATCTGTTTTGTTTCTTTGTTACAGCTGTTTTCTGGGAAGATGGGATTGCTGGATAAATGAAGTGGTGGCCTGCCATCTCAATTAATTATGATATAGGTCCAACAGCATTTAGCCAAGATCCTAGATAAAATTGATTACAAGATCTTTAGAATGGTAGAAATATATGTGTTTCAGTCTTGAAAAGTCTGAGTGTATGCTCAGTGTATGCTGTGAAGCTGTGTGGTGTCCAGGGTCCTTTCAGCTTGCTGCTTCTCCATCCCTAGGACATTGCTGTCATCTTCATGATCCAGGATGGTGCATCACATATCCTCATCACAGTAGATGGCGGGAAGAGAGAAGAGGGGTCAGAGGAGTACCTTCCCATTTCTTTTAAGGGTGTTGCCAGAAGTTGCCTCCCTAATTTCTTTTTGCATCTTCATTGACCAGCATGGAGGTGACTGGCCCCTCCTAACAGAAAGGAGGCTAAGGAGTACTATTTTTTTTTCTGGGTGGCCATGTGCCAGAATCAGGGTGCTATATTAGAAGACAGGGAGAGTTGATGTTGGTGGATGCACTAGCAGTGTCTGCCACACCTACTGTCATCATTGCTGGCACCTTCTCAGCTTTCTTGCCAGATTGCCAACTCTTGAGAGCAGTTGCCTACTTTTTCTTCCCACCGCCCACTGTTGTGTGACATGTGAAATAGTTGCTCAGTAAAGACAGTTGTGTTTATAATCTTTCTCTCCTTATTTTAGTGATGGGAAAGTGCAGGGAGAAGAGTTGAGCTTGCTGATGACATGGAGCTCAGAAACTAGAACCTTGGGGCTTTTGGTTGATTTTTCTTTAATTTAGCTCATGCCCTGTATAGTCCTCTGTGGCCCTATTATTTCTATTTCTTACTCAGCCTTCACTCTTAGCTCTAAGAGGTCTAGGTGGGGAGAACACATGCTTTGGAAGCAGGTGTGTTGGCAACTCTGTGAGAGTCAAGGGGAAAATCAGCCCCCTGCAAATAATACAAGTTTGAGATTATGGCCTACTTTGCAAAAGGGTCTCCTGGTAATCAACAGATTGCATCTCCCAGCTGAAGTTTCTGCACCCCATGGGCTCCCATTGCCTTTCTGATTAGCACAGAAGCATCTCCTTCCTTACTCCGACTAACTCTGGAATTGGGTTTATTTAAGCCTAATGGCTGATTCTGACTGGTTTCCCTGCTTCCAAAGCACAAATGTGTTCTTTTTTTTCAGATGGTGGGTGGATTTTGATGGGTGAGAGCGATATTTAATCATGTCCTTTCTCCCTCATAGTTAAAAACCAAGTAGTAGATGAATACAGGGGCTAGTCAAAGACGAAGACCTGGGTCTTATTTCTGTTAAAGTTTGTTTGGAGGTTGTGCAGTTTGTGCAGCTACATCAGGACTCCTGAACTTTCTCTTTATGTCAGTCTGAGTTGGATATACACAGGTTTCCCTTCCCCTCTGTAGGAGCACAAGGGGCCTCATTGGCTTATTTCTTGGGTCAGCAGTGAATGAGGATCTCCGAGATCAGGCAGCTTGGAATAAGAGAAAGAAAGGAAGTGTTCTATTATATCAATTAGGTTCTTAGTTGATAATGACACAGTTTAAGCAGAAAGGGATTTATTAATGGGTGTTGGGTAGCCTACCACATTCTAGAAGGGTCCTGGGAGCCAAGCTTGAATATGAGGACAGTTACTTAACCACACCATGGGATTGTTAGGGTGGAAATGACACTGTTGCTAGGGACACATGGGAGGATCTTCGAGCTGCCCCAGAAGAGCTACTGTCTATGCATGTGGCAGATACCACCTGTCTTTCAGTTCTTCCAGGCCTCATGCAAATGTGTCTGCTTTGTGTCCTAGAGCACCCTGTAGTCACTCCTGGGTCTCACACATAAATATAAGTAACACAGAAGTGCAGTTGGAATTGTGTTGAGAGAGTCTAGAGCATATCTTCTGTAGCCACATATATTTGTGCTCCTGTCTGGATTTCACCCAAAAGATAAATCAGTCCTTTTCCTTTGAGGAGAGGTGATGGAAGTGTTGCTGCCCTGCTTTTTCCCTTCTGGGAGTGGCATGTACATAAGCAGTAAGGCTTCCCCTTGAACATCACACACTTGCTTACAAGCCCTTAGGGGGCACCGTGGCCTTCAGGATATTACTCAAACTCTCTATGGTGGCAGAAAAGCCCCTCCTCAGTTTGTACCTAGTTTTTCAGCCTCACTCCTCACCAATCCTCTTTCTGTTTGCTATCGGGCTTTCTATTCTGCATGCAATCCATTCTGACCTACTTGGAAGACTCTTGAACATGCCTATGCTCTCCCATGCCTCCACGTCTCTGTGCCTGCTGCACTCCTCTCCCTGTCCTTAAAGTCCTCCTTCATTTGACAGACTTCTCCCTAGTCTTCAAGACTGAGGTACCATTTCCTCTGGGAATCTTCTTTGTCCTTACCTAGGTTGGATTAGGTGTCCCTCCTGGATATGCCCAAATCACCCAGCAATCCCTTCTGTTACTACACCTGGCACATCATACGTGACCTTTGGCTTATTTGTCTGCTCATGCTAGTGCGAGCTGTCTGAGAACATGGTCTTTGTCTTTTATCTATCTCAGTAGCCAGCACAAGGCCTGGTACATAGTGATTGTGCAAATGAATAAAAGAATGAGTGATCCCTATCTGATTAAGAACATGGACTTTGAAGTCAGAATCTGACTTTGCCACCATGTGGTTATATAGCTTTAGGCAAATTAAACATCACAGGGTGGTTGTATGAAGGCTAAATAAAATAATGCATGTGAAGTGCTTAGCATGGAACATGTAGTAGACACTCAATAAAATTCAGTTATCCCTTTGATTTCCTGATAATCATTATTATTGCAGGTATTCAATGAATGGTAGTGATTCCTAGTGTACTTTCTAGACCAAAGTATAAAGGGTGATCTGTGACATTTCCTGCTCCCAGAGAACCAACCCCCAAATACTTTGAAACCACCAGTGGATTGAGAGGAAGAGTAAAAATAGACAGAAATTGACAGAAGTTACCAAGGGAGAATCTTGTATAGAGCAGTTCAGTGACAAGAGTGAGAGAATGCCTCCTGACATCAGGTTTGTCACTAGGATTTCACTAACAGTTCTACCTCCTTTACATACTTCACTCTTTACTCCATGATTTTTCCCTCAAAAAAAAAAAAAAATAGACACTGAGGTGACACCAAAAACAGTGTCAAAACTTCAGTGAAGGTCCAACATTTTCCAAGGGATTGCCTGGAAGCACACAACCTGCTGTGTTTTCTCTGCGAGTATGCACTGTTAAGACAGTGGGAACATCATGCTGATGTCGAAAACCAGCTTGGAATATGGCAAATGCCTTCTTCGTGCCAAATCCCTAGCACAGCCTCTTACAAAGTGCAAAATACCTTTCTTTTCTCTATTTTCCCTATGGGTCCACACTAATTTCACTACATCCAATCCAGCAAACATTTATTGAACCCCTACTGTGTGTAGGGAACTCTGCTCATTCCCTTCTGTGCTTGTTCCTCCCACCACATTAATGTTACTGCTTTATTAGAGATAAAGATCTGTGTCAAAAGGAAATGTTTGTTGTTGGCATCTACTGTTTTTAAGGGGACAACATAAAAGAAAATATTTGTATTGCTAGTTTCTGCAGAAATAGTCCTTGTTATTAGGCCTGAATGGATGCAGTCAGAGAGAGGAACATTGACTTGGAGGGAGTATGGAGACAAAGGACCTATCAGACTTTGATGGTAGACCTTGGGTATGTTGTTTAACATCTTTGGATGCCAGGTTTCCAGTGTTATTAAGGATCTTTCCAGCTCTAATATACAGTGATTTTTAAAAAAGAAAGGGTTAAAGAACATAACAAAATTTGGATTTGCTGTCCAGATATGAGATGTGTAATGGATTTGGAATTAGAAGACTTGGTTTGAACTGTGGCATTGACATTTGGTTTGTGTGACATTGGACTTAAGCTCTCAGCCTGCCCAATCCTTCCCTATAAACTGGGGATGCTGCCTCTTGCCTGTCCTGCTGCATAAAATTGATGTGAAGCTTCGAAGAGGTGATGCATGTGAAAATGAATCATGAATGACAAGAGACTGTACACACACGCATACAAGCCATTATTACTGTTAATAATCATTTTGATTTCAATATTTTATTCCAACCAACACTTTTGCATTTTGCCTTCTGGATTGTTTGAAGAGAACGTCATCTTTCATTTTTCCCCCCAGAGCAGTCAGGGGATTTCTCAAAAGAATGGGTGCTGTGTCCTCTGCATATCTTTCCGATCGACACCCGTCTTGGGCCCCAGTACTTGTCTAAGTGTATAATGTTTCAACCGTTGGCCTGAAAGGGGGCCATTTGTTCCCTGCTAAATGAGCTGTTACTGTGTGCCTCTGTCCCCTTGACACCTGGGGCTGTGTTCATGGGAGAATCCAGCCGTGGATCTCAGGAGCCTTTTTGAAAAGTTTATTAGAAGAAGGGAGAAAACATTTCTCAGCAGGTTGTACCCTCCATCACTGGATTCGGCTCATTAGTCCGAGCAGGGCGAGTTACCTGGGAGTGGAAGGGCAAGCCTGCCTGCCTTGGCTCCTGTAGGCACTGCCAGGGGTGCAAGGAGAGGCACAGGCCTCCCAACAGCCCCTCCCTGGCCTTTCTGCTGCCCCTGCTCCACAGGTGGCTAATTAGCTCTAATTGGCTGGTGCACTGCTGTCCATGGTTTGGGGCAGCTTACCTAAGCTTGCCTCCAGGGGCACCTTTCCCTTATTTCGGCCCCAGGCCTGACAGAATCTTATGACCTTTAAGGCAGAGACCCCTCTCTCACACTGACTTTTTGGGCTCTGTCCACTGTGAGTGGCCTGGTTCTGCGAGCTAAAGGGGCAGCTTCTATCCAGACTGTGGTGGCTGGATCTGCCCAGTAAGGACCAAACTGCCTCTTCTGCCTTTTACATGGCTGTTATAAAGACACTATTCTTTCGACTGTGCCAGGTGTCAGCCATCTCATTCGTGGGTCTTTTGTGACATCCCATCCACACAGGGTGATTCCCACGTACAGGAGGGAGACTGAGAGACATAATTGTGTCATAACTGTTTCCTCCACCCCTCCCTCTGTGCATACCCTGCATACCCTCTACATGGAGGTCAAGTTAATGACACAGGCAGGACCAGAACTCAGGGCTCCCCCCACCCCCCTGCAAGAGAACATATATCTGTCTCTGGAGGAATTCTGCTTCCTCATCTCTTCGCCTTCCTAGCCCAGGTGCTCAGAAAATCCTTGTGAAATAAACTGATGAGAGTCTCAAAATAGGAACCCCACATATATGAGACTGGGTCAAGGCCAAGGGCTCCAGGGTTAGTCATCCAGAGCTCAGGATCCAGCCTCTGTATCCCACTCTCTGAGTGGTATCTGGCAAATCCCAAAACTAATGGTGTCAATTCCTCTGCCTCAAGCCTTCAGTGGCTCCCCGTTGTCTCAGGACAAAGTGCAAACCTTTCCCATCCCTGGCCCTCTTTGAGCAGCCTGGGCCACTTAGGCCCCAGGAATCACCTGCAGGTCCTGTGTGTGTGCCATGCTCTTGTTTCCTCCTGAGCTGTTGCAAATTTGGAGCATGGTTTGTTGAATGAATGGTGCTGAGTGACTTGAAGTTCTTCCAGCTTTCCAGAGCTGTGATTTTAGCACTCCCGGGGAATAGACAGATGGGCCTAGCGGGAGGAGGGCCCATGACCTCCACGGCTCCCCAGCCCCTGCCCCAGCCACCCTTGTCCTCCCGATGGCTGAGCACACAGCTTGCTGGGCAGGCTTTTCTGCCCCACAGGACTGTTTTCCACTCAGTGTGAAATTTCCGTTTTGTAGTTCTCTCTCCTCACCCTGCATTTCCCCATTATGTCACCTCTCAGAGGCGTCGCACTGTTTGCTTGTCTGAGAGCACTAGGAGGCACAGACCATATCGGTTTTGCTCCCTGTTGTAGCTCCAGTCCGTGGCAGTAGGGAACCAATATATATATTTGCTACAGGAGTAAAAGAATAGCTCTGGGGCTGGAGCTGTGGCAGAGAGGCAGGCAGGGAGAACATGTGGGCCCAAGTCCTGGCACATCTGACGTCTCTAGCTCAGCTGATGGTAAACATCAGCCTAGCCTTTATTTTTCTCATTATGTTTAAAACCCACCAGTTACCCAATAGTATAATTTTCTAAGTGGTTTCATTTCAGCTCTGCTAATTGAAGAGAACCAAGCTCTTTTTGAAGCCTTACTTTGTGTGTGGCTGTCACTGGTAAGAGTCGAGACTGGTTGTCAATCATTGACAATAGCGTGCCATTCTGGAATAATTTAAGTTTAGGTCTTTCTTTCACTCAGGCATTCATACCCTGTTATATGTTTTCATACTGAGCTGAGAACAATCTGGGGTGAGAAACTGTCATGTGCTCTGGGAACTGAAATGGAGGTTTCTTTTGAGATTTCAAATTCCTCTGGTCTGTGGCTCAGAGTAGCTTGGGGCGGGGGGTGGATCACAGGTTTGGGAGGCAGACCTCCTGGCCCCCAGGTAGGAACACACTGCTTCCCCACCCTCTTCACCAGCCAGGTGATCATGGTTCAGTTTACTCCGTTTCTGAACCTGTGTCCTAACACAATTGAAGGGGACGTGAGTACTTTGCAATGGAGATTATCAAGAGAATTAGTGACATAATGAAAAGACCTGGATCACAGCAGATCCCTCGGAAGCAGTGCAACTTCCTGGCAGCCTGTCACACTGCATGCAGGTTACACAGTACCTCGTTGGGGTCAGGGCTCCAGAGGGGACTCTGTATGGTCACTGGGCAGACCTTGGGGATTCGGCAGACCCGTGTTCAAACTCCAGCGCTGCCACTTCCTTCAGTGGCTGGGAGAGTGAGCAAATCAGTGCATTTAGAATTCCTTTACTACAAGTTAGAGAGAGTAATACCTACTCACAAGTTGTTACGGAGATTGAAATTATGAGAACTATCACCATAGTCAGTACCCCATAAATGTCAACTCCTTTCTCCTCCTCCTCTCTACATTTCAAGACATGTATTTTATGTTAGGTGGATGGGGAAAGAAAGAGGCAATTAAGAAAATAGTCCCTAAATCCTGCTTCACATTAAAGATGCAAATATACAAGCATTTGCTTGGTTTTCTTAGCCACATCCACCTGCAACTGGCTCATTTATTTGACAGATTTTATTGAGTACCTACTGTGTGCTATGTATAGTTAGTTGCAGGTACTAGGATCCAGCAGTATAGAAATCAGTAGGTCTGCTCTGATGGTGCTTATATCCAGTGAGAGATGGATAATGAACAAATAGGTAATATAATGGCATAATTAGTAAAGATGAAGTGAAACAAAGCAGGGAACAAAGAGTTTGCAATTTATATATGAGTGGTCAGGGAGAGCTGCTGTGAGGAGGTGAGAAATGCAGAGCCTTTGTTCTTGTTGTTCCCTCCACCTCCAGTGCCATCCCTCTCACTTGTCAGGAGCATCCTATTCATCAAAACACCATTCAGACATCACCTGCTCTGAGCATCACTTCTGCTAGCCCATTGAGACAGAGTTGGTCTCTCTCTCCTCTGTGCTCCCACAATGCATTATTCAGTCATTGCTGCTTCTCCACTGGACTGGAACTCTTCAGGGGCATGAGGTTTTCATCCTTTCCACTTCAGGGCTGGGCACAGTGCTGGGCACAGAATGAGCTCATTAATGGTGCATTGAGTGAGTCACTGAGGCAGTAGATTGACTCAGACGTCAGCACATGCTGAGCACACTTGGAAGGGGGCAGGTAAGTGACCACAGTTTGTCCTGGGGAGGCCCACTCAGTTATGAGATGTATCCTTTGCTCTCTGAGCTAAGCAGGCTCTCTCTTAGAGTAGTCATCACAAAACACAAAATAAACTCTGTTTCAAGCCTTGTGGTTAGAAATCATCTTGCTCAATATTATAATCATTATACAGTGTGCGTGTAGGACCTCTAGCCCATGGTTCGCACCTCAATCCAGCCTGCCTCTCTTCACACCTCAGTTGCCAAGTCTGCCATCTTGTTTCTTTCTCACCCACTTAGCTTGCCCAGTCCTGCTCTGCTCCTCCCTTCACCCACCCCCCACCCTGTTCTTTGTGGTGAATGGGTGAGCTAGCCTACGACCTAAGTTCAGTATCTGGCTTACCAGTTGCCATGTCTGTGGCCTTGGCCCAGTCATCTCCCTTTGCCGAGTCTCAAGTTCACTACCATTGAAATAGTCCTCTGTCCTGCCAATGATATGTAATGTTGGGGTAATAATGTTATACATTAGAATATTCTAAGGCAATATATGAGCTGAGATATAGGTGAAAGAGCCCCAAATTTCACTGCTCTTTCACCTATTGGCTAGGTGACCTCAAGCAATTCATTCACACTCTCTGGACTGTTTCCTTATATATACAGTGGAGATGACAAAGACAACTAATACCTACCAAAACATAGCACATGCCAAGCATTCTTCTAAGCATCTTATTAACTTACATACTCTTCACAATACTCCCGTGAACTTGCTGCTATAGTCACCTCTATTGCACTGCCGAGGACACATATGCACAGAGAGGTTAAGTAATTTGCTCAAGGTCACACAGTTAATAAGAGACAAAGATGGGATTCAAACCCAGTCTGTCTGGCTCTGGAACCTACAGTTTTAACTATCACATCATTTTGCCAACCATGATGCTGTAATTCTTCCCTGGCAGAGCTGTTGCGAGGTATAGGAAGGCAATATGGACAGGATGTATGATATTGTAGATATCCGACCAATATTATTATTATTATGTTACACCTCTTTGGAGCTTAGCACAGCCTAAGTTTAGTAAACACTTATTTTGTTGCCGCCTTTGGCTGCATGTCTGTTTGCAATTCAGCTGTGATTCTCAGGAGCAGACATTTACCCTGAGCCATGTCATAAGTAACATGCCAGCACATTCTTAAGAATCCCTCTAAGATGGTGCCTCTTTGTCTTTTGTATCTGTTCTTTGTCAGTGGTTGAGCCATTGGAGGGGGGATGCACATTTGAATAAGGAGTTGGTTTTGTTGGAGAAGTGGGTCCATTCTGAGCAGGAGGAAGGTGGGGTCAGGTCTGCAATTTTCTCTGGCTCTGGGAACAAATACTCCACCTGCTTCTCTAAGCTGGAAGGTCTCCAGAGATGTGGGGATTGGTGGTGACCTCCAGCCCGCTGGCGATTACACAAAGCCAAGAGCAATTTTTAAAGTCTTCTCGCCATTTTGCTCTCTCTTTAAAAATTAAATGCCTGACACCGAGGTGTTTTATTCCCAGACCAGCTGGCCTTTAAGAGGATGGCTTGAAAGTGAGAATGCCTGATGACCTCTGACCTTGGGAGTTTCCAAGGGTGGAAAAGGCCACAGGAAGGGAGACAACCTCATTCTTTTTATCAATTTAATGAAAAAGAAATGAAAGCATCCATCTTGATGACTGAATTTCCACAGTGAGGGAGCCATGGGAAGGATCCAGGAGCAAGGATGTGGTGGGGAATTTGGGACTCAGCAAGGCTGGGAGAAGTATAGAGGCAACCTAGCCCAGGAATGAGCA
The DNA here is from genome assembly GCF_905146905.1 of Nyctereutes procyonoides. Taxonomy (NCBI): domain Eukaryota; kingdom Metazoa; phylum Chordata; class Mammalia; order Carnivora; family Canidae; genus Nyctereutes; species Nyctereutes procyonoides. The sequence continues at coordinate 38,172,281 of NW_026575140.1, read as the reverse complement.
CTGGATCCAGAAGAGGAAGACCTGGGCTCTAATCTCAAGTGTGCCACCAACTGTCTGTGTGGTTGTGGGTAAGTTACTGACCCTGTTGAAGGTATTGTATTCCATGTTCAATATGTAAACAGTATAATGAAGTGGTTAAAAGCAAACTTTGGAGCAAATTCTAGTTGTAGCACTGACTGCCTGGGTAATTTGAGTAGATTACTTATCTCTCTGAGCCTCCGTTTTCACATCTGTAAAATGAAGATCTTGGAGGCCATGCCTTTGTTCATCCTGCACTTAGTATGCCCCATAACCCCTTTCCACCCTGATCTCTGCATCTTTGCCTGGCTGTGTTCATCCTTTGCAATTTAGACCTAACTTCCTTTCATAGGGAAGGCCTTTCTCTCTCTCTTTCTCTATGTGTATGTGCGTATGTGTGTATGTATATGTGTATATATGTGTGTATGTGCATATATGTGTGTGTGTATGCATATATATTTAAATTTTATTTATTCAGATTAAACTAATTAACATATAATGTATTATTGGTTTCAGAGGTAGAGGTCAGTGATTTATCAGTCTTATATCACACCTAGTGTTCATTCCATCATGTGCCCCTTTAATGTCTATCACCCAGTTACCCCAGCCCCGTCCCTACACCTCTCCAGTGACCCTCAGTTTGTTTCCTATGATTAAGAGTCTCTTATGGTTTATCCCTCTCTCTGATTTCATCTTGTTTTATTTTTTCCTTTCTTCCCCTACAATCCTCTGTTTTGTTACTTAAATTCTATCTATGAGTGAGATCACATAATTGTCTTTCTCTGTTTGACTTATTTCACTCACCATGATATCCTCTAGTTCCATCCATGTCATTGTAAATGGCAAAATTCCATTTTTAATAATGGAATATACATATATAGGTAATATATAATATATATGTAATGGAACATATATGTCACATCTTTTTTATCCACTCATTTGTCAATGGAAATCTGGGCTCTTTACAAGTTTGGTTATTGTGGACATTGCTGCCATAAATACTGGTATGCAGGTGCCCCTTCGGATCACTGCATTTGTATCTTTGGGGTAAATATCCAGTATTGCAATTGCTGGGTCATGGGATAACTCTATTTTTAACTTTTTGAGGAGCCTCCATACTATTTTCTGGAGAGGCTGCACCAGTTTGCATTCCCACCAGCAGTGTATGAGGGCTGCCCTTTCTCTGCATCCTTGCTAACATTTGTTGTTTCCTGACTTGTTAATTTTAGCCATTCTGACTATTGTAAGATGGTATCTCATTGTAGTTTTGATTTGTATCTCCCTGATGCTAACTGAAGGAAGGCCTTTCTTAATGCCTTGGCTGGTTGAACTATCCCAAACCCCCATGCCCATCCTGTGTTCCCATCATCACCAGTGCCTCCTGTCACTGCACCTACCTCTCTCTCTAGGGAACTTGGGAGCCTGGAGCTACTTCTTCTCCATCTCCCCAGGGCCTGATTCCCAGATGCAGTCTTTGAATACTTGCTGATGGAATGAATGAATTTCTTTCCAGCTCTGAAATTGTATGCTTCTAAGTTTATTTGTCCTTATATATGCCTAATTTCCAAAAACAGATATAAAATATACTGTTTTCTTCCTCTTACAAAAAGGTAATAAATACAATCCTTTACACTGATGCAAACATTAGCACTTGATGAAACATTTTTCACATTATCTAGTACCCTGCTACCTAGTGGCTTATCAGCACTGGAGTTTCAAATTAATTTAAGGCTACTACTGGATCTCATCCAAAAAGATCTAGTTTTTGAACTACTGGAACTACCTTTTTGCCTTGAACTGACCACTTGTCCAGGACTGCTGCCCCATCCCCCACTCTGGATAGTCTCTTTACCAAGCTCCAGGGTCTCACTGACTCCCAGGTAATGAACCAAGTAGTTCTGCAGGTCACCCTGATCTCAGGAGTCTGCTTTCTTGGTCTGATTTTTAAGCAACAATGTCTAAATCAAGTATGTGATTTCCAAATTCACAGCCTGCAGAGGAGCCTGCTGTTGACAGAGTTGTCAGCAGGGGGAAAAAAAAGAATGCAAGATTGTCCAACAGAAATAAATCTTGGAGAGTGTTTTGCCAAGCCATCCAAGCATTCATACATTTGCTACTGCATGCAGAATACTGTGGAGGGAAGGAGAAAGAAAGGGGGAGAAATGAGCAAAAGAAGAGCTGAGGGGCGCTTGAATTCTCTCCCTCCATGTCCTGCTCCTTCATTCCTCTCAGAAGACCCCACATGAGATGTGTATGTTATTTTTTCCTTCATGGTTTATTTCCTCTCTGACTTTTTCCACTGTTACTCTGGCTCCTGGTGGGCTGCATGCTAAAGGAGAACAAAGAGATCTCAATGTGCTATGGGCATGGGGCTTAAAGACAGTCCTGGACACAAGCTTTAATTTTGCAAGGGAGGCCTCCACCATTTGCAGATTGACCATGTTTCCCCTTTGCTACCTGGATCTGTTTGTAGACTCCACTTGAATTATGAGTGTGCTTTTCTGGAATATGTGGAATACCTAGGCCATCCAAATCTCTTCCAGTCTTCAAGGCCTTAGAGGTTTTCTTCCTCAACTGGGCCTTTCCAGACTAATCCAGTCTTTTGCAAATTTTACACTCCCTGATTTTGGAAAGCTGTGCAGTTAGAACCCTGTAGGCCTTTGGTTCTGTTGCCTCCAGTTGCTTTCTTTGTCTCTTTTTCTTTTGTGTATTTCAGATTGCCTCCTTTTAGGAGGTTCCAGAGTTTTTGAAGGAAGAATGAACCTTTCCCCAGATATTTCTGTGTTTGAAAATGCCTCTGCGTTTAGCAGGCTCTGCAATCTTAGGCAAACAGTCAACATTTCTCAGCCACAGTTTTCCTCCTCTTTAAAATGGGGTAGCAATGTCTATCTTATGAAATGTTTATGAGCATTAAATGAGTCAATATAAATTGCTTCGAAGGCTATGTCTGGCAGTTAGTGGCAGTCATTAAATAACGTCAGTGAACATTGGGTTTCTCCCGAAGACACTGTAGGATTGTGCCAGGGATTAAACAAGGGTGAGGTCATTAGTGCCTGTGGGATGAGACTGCCGGAGTTCAAATCTAAATTCTACCACCTGTGCCCAGAGCAAGTAACCTCTCTAAACCTGTTTGTAAAATAAGGCTAATGATATAGCCTTCCTCCTAAGGATGATATGAAATAGTCCTTAGAAAGCATTTGGGGGGATCCCTGGGTGACTCAGAGGTTTAGCGCCTGCCTTTGTTTGGCCCAGGGCATGATTCTGAAGTCCCGGGATTGAGTCCCACATCAGGCTCCCTGCATGGAGCCTGCTTCCCCCTCTGCCTGTGTCTCTGCCTCTCTCTGTCTCTCTCTCTCTCTCTGCCTCTCATGAATAAATAAATAAAATCTTAAAAAAAAAAAGAAAGCATTTGGCAAAGTGCCTTTCACTGAGTGAGCATTCAATAAATATCAACTATTTTTGAGGAGGTGGAGAGCATTTTCATTTGTGTTCTTAACAGTTCCATAGCATTCCAAGTTGCTCTGATGAGGGAACTATGGCCCACTCTGTAGTTTCTGGGGATTCACATCATACCTGTGATGAGTCAGGAGACTGCATGTTAGCAAGAGCCCGAGACTTGGACTTCTGCACACCCACCTTGAGCCTGACCTCTCTGCCTTACTTAGTTTGTGGCTTTGAGAAAGTAAACTTCTCAGAATCTCCTTTTCATTGCCTGTGAAATGGGATAATAACTTTTAACAGTAAAACACACACACACATACACACACTCACTAGTGCCAGCATATATGAAAGCACTGTTTGAACTAGAAATTGTGCTACAAAGGAAAGATATATATCTGTTATTATTACCTTGTTATAATCAGCCAAGCAACATTAGTATAGCATCTCTCATATGCCACACTGGGCTGGCTCTGAGAAATCTCCAACATTTTTTGAACAGAATAATTGTAGTCATTGGAAATGCCATGAATTCTGAGATGGCTGGAGCTGGTGTTTCAATCACAGGCCAAGCCAGGGCCATTCCAGAGTGGTTAAAACCCAAGAACTAGAGACGAGCATTTAGAAGGCCTGCCCAATGCTGGCTCTACTTTGTCTCTGAATTTAGTCAATCCACTTCATCTCTCTGAGCGTCAGTTTTTTTACCTATGAAGTGGGGATGAACCATGCATGTCTTGCCCACTTTATGAAGTTCCTGAGATTGTCAAATGAGATGACTGACATTCAGTTGCTAGTAGCATGCAGCACGTGCTATGACATTTTGCAGTCTCCTCAGCAGTCTGCAAGGTTTTGGAAAAGGAGTGACTACCATCTGCATTTTCTTGGTGCTCGTAACAATGCTTATAACATCACATTCAGCAGATGCTCAGGAGCTGGTCATCAACAAATAAAGCACTGTTGCTGTTCATCTTTTTTAAGAAGCTTCCATGCTTCTACCCCCCGCCCCAAACTCCTTGCCAGAAAAATGCTCTTCCCCTAAGAGGATACCTTTAAGCTTTACAAATGGAAGCTGCTGGTACTACTGCTAATAATTGTTATTGTCAATGAAACACATCCTATGTTAGAGCACTTGTGCCAAACACTTCATATGCAGTACCTTTAGCGCTCAGGGCATTTCTGTGAGGGAGGTGTGAAATTCAGGCTTAGAGAAGCAAGGGGAAATTTGCTCAAGGAGACATATAAATAGGAAAATAAGGAATTGAGCCTAGTTCATGTGATTGCAAATTCTACGTTTGTTCCCCTGTACCCCACTGCTACTGGGAGGCCCACAAGCAGCCCAATTGTGCTGTAATAGCCCACAGTTGAGTGAAGCAGTGATTTCTCCTGTGAGTGGATTAGAAGTAATTCCCACTTTGAGAACGCAGGGGGTGGGAGGAGCAGACAGGCCAAGGTAAAAAAGCCAGAGAAGCAATTCTTTCAACGAAAAAAAAAATCTGTATTTGGATTCTTTTTTACACATCCAACCCAGCAGAAAATTGGTTTGCGGAAGATGTAGGTCGTGGCTCTGGCCCCGGCATCTGGACGCCTTATATTGTACACTATATTACCGGAGTAATATCGTGCACTTTATTAGCACCAGCAGGATTTGGGATTCCCATGGGGACTGTTCTTTGCTGTCAGATGTATAAGGCCATTTAATCTCCTTTATCAGATCTGGTTCTGCTTCCCCCATCCCCACCTCCTCTTGCAGACCAATAAAGAGAATTTCTTCAGATTCATTGGCCTGAAAACTAGCTGTTAAATACTCCTCCATCCACCTCAAGCCCTGTATCTAATAAGCAAGCAAACCAGGGAGGTGTCAATGCCTTGAAAATCACTCTGTGCATTTGAGTAGCAATTTTCTTAGGACATTTATAATTGGAACTTCATCTTTCTAATGCAGAGACTAGAGGAAGAAATTGCTAATTATGCCTAGCTAGCTCTAGTCTCACCCAGGCACTGTGGGCTTTGGGGACAGGGTTGGCATTCTTTGTTCAAAAGCCAATTACACCATTAGTTCTGGCCAGAGAAATGGCTAGAGTCACTTCAGAAAGAAGGACACTTTTCTCTGAACAGAACCTGGGTTTTTCCTGACCTGTTTGTGGGCCATTTTTTGATAGAACCAAATAAAGCATTCAGAGGTCAGAGAGATATGGGTTCAAAATCCAGTCCTGGGTGTATTCTCTGTGCTCCATGATATTTATGCACACATGTAGTACGTGTGAGCCCTGGGACTGGTATGGAGGGCCTTGGGATTAAGATATCGCCTTGCATTTGGAGAGAATACAGTGTCACGGAGAGAAGACATGTCTGAACAACTGCTGCTAACACAGCATGAGAGTACTGTGGGGTCACAAAGCAGATCCATGGTGCAGACACACGGAGCGGGAATCTGGGATGAGAAGATCCCTAAGACAACTGCATTTTCGGGTTAGTCTCTTCCCTCCTGAGGTTCAGTGTCTTTAGCTGTAAAATGGGGCCATAATACCTACTATGAAGCTGTATACTATATATAAAATGCTTAGCTTGGTATTGACTGCAGAGTTACTAGGAGTATTTATTTATTTATTTATTTATTTATTTATTTATTTATTTATTTATTTATGAGAGAGAGAGAGAGAGAGAGAGAGAGAGAGAGAGAGAGGCAGAGACATAGGCAGAAGCAGGCTCCATGCACCGGGAGCCCGATATGGGATTCGATCCCGGGTCTCCAGGATCGCGCCCTGGGCCAAAGGCAGGCGCCAAACCGCTGCACCACCCAGGGATCCCTACTAGGAGTATTTAAAACAGACAAAAGGTTGAATAACAGCTTCAATAGTTATTTTTATTTCTGTGGCAGGAGTGAACTGTGTATAATAAAGATCTGGGAAGCCTGCATTTAACTCAAGTCTTTTCTTAGCTGTGTGACTTTAGGCAAGTCGCTTCACTTCTCTGAGCCAAAAGCTCCTTTCTGTCGGATGGAGATAAGGTTGAGAGGATCAAATGAAATAGTTAGATGGGAAGGGGCCTCGCAGATTTTGAGGTATTGTACATGTGGAAGGTATTTGTTTTGTTATCACTGTCATTATAATTCATAGATACAGACCATGTGAGGAAGTCAGCTCTGCAGAAAGGAAGATGTTTGGTGCTCAGGAGTTGAATTGGAGGTTAAATAAGCCACAAGCTTGGTTCAGTGAATGTCCATCTGGAGCATATGATTTTATTTTTTTTATAATTTTACTTTATTTTATTTTTCATCAAGTGTACTCTAGTCCCCCATCCCCTCACCCATCTCTCCTCTGGTAACCACCAGTTTGTTCTCTACAGTTAAGAGTCTGGTTTGTCTTTCTTTCCTTTGCTGATTGTTTTGTTTCTTAAACTGTACATGTGAGTAAGATCATATGGTATTTGTCTTTCTCTGACTTATTTTGCACAGCATTATACTCTCTAGCTCTATTCAGGGCAAGATTTCATTCTTTTTTATGGCTGGATAATATTCACATCTTTATTCATTCATCTATGGATGGACACTTGGGCTGCTTCCGTAGTTTGACTATTGCAAATAATGTGGAGCTCATGATTTCAAGCAGGAGTTCTCAACCATGGAGGGATGGAGGAGAGAGAGACAATGTAACAATTACCTAGGACATTTTTCCAAAATGTGTATGTACATGCACACAGCTCTTCTCCCCACCCCATCCCACCCAAATATCCAAGGTATATGAGGATCTGCAGTAGGCATTACTGACATGGATTTGTCAAAAGCTGATAACCCCTTCTTCCCTAAAATTGAGTTCTACACTTATAAAGAGCTTTGTGAAGCCCACTTTATGTTAAACCCACATCTCTCTGCCTCTTGTCATTGCCATTTTAGCACATTAACCTGTTTCTGTGCCTAAAACATTGTTCCGGTGGATTAAACACTTGGTCTCTATATTTGGCTTCTTCACCTCTACCACTCTATCTGGTGTATTAAAGTTTTAAAAACTTAGGAGGATTAGATGTTCGGATTATAGGGCTGTGGAATGTGTAGGACCAATAAAATAAGGACATTCGTGAGAAAACCAGATTTTTGAGAGTCTTGTTTGAACCAAAGGTTCCTTAGGACCCCACTCTGTGCAGACATCATTGGCCATCCCAGCCATCCTCGGTACTGCCCTGTGCTCATGATGCCACATCACATTTGTACAGCTCTCCATTGGGACAAAAAGCACTTGCCTACTGTCTGTGCTGGTGACCCTCAGGATGCTGTGGGGAGGGGTCACAGGAACAAGTATTACTGCTGCATTTCACAGAGAAAACGAGGGACTCCAGAGAGGTAAGGGGGCCTTCCTATAGTCTCAGATGGTGAGGGGTGCAGCCAGGGCTCAGGTGGTTTGGGAGACTCCCTGCGTGGGGCTTGTTTCCTGCCCTGGAGGCTGTGTCAGTATTAAGAAAATGTGACATGGCTTGCTTGCATGCGCCAGTGACCATTCTTTCAGACAGGACATGCTCAGGAACTAGCGTCATTCTACAAGCCGATACTGAGAATCTGTTTAAAATTCCATTCCTTGCAATGCAGTCCCTTGAATCTTTCCCTCTATTGTTTAGGGTCAGATGTTCAGTTCTATAAGGACCCTGAGAGCAACGAGTGGGTGGATCATTTCTAGCAATATATATATGACCCTACCACCCCGGGGGAAAGCAGCAAAACATGATAAATTCTGATTCATATTTTCTCAGGCATGCTGGAGTTCAGTGGGGACTTGGAAGAAAAGAGAAATAAATGTATGTATGTGTATACACTTGTATGTGTGTGAGTGTGTGTGTATTATTAAGAAGACTTAACCAACACCAGCACACAAGAGAAAACCACAGCTCTCTGAGAATGTTTCTGGGCTTAAAAAAAGAAAGAAAAAAAAATCAATTCCAGAGCTTTCCACCTGGATTGGCCAGTAATCACAATGATAATGCCTTATAACTACATGTAGGCTTACAAAATGTATTCACATTGATAATAAAAGATATATACATATAGCAAATCCTTCCTGAGGACTTATATTATACCAACACTTTCTGGACCCTTTTTTTATATCTTACTTTATTGAATTCTCCCAGAATTTTTAAATAAGATTATCATTATCTCTGTTTTAAATTGAGGAAACTGGTTCAGTGAGGCCAAGCGATTCTCTCCAAATTATAAGGCTAGAAAGTCCCAAAATTCTTCAATAGAATCTTAGGCTCCAAAGCCAGTGCTCTTTAAATTGCCATGAGGTTGACTCTACAATTATACATCTATAGGTTTCCATTTTAAAAAGATTTACTTATTTGAGAGGGGGGAGGGTCAGAAGGAGAGGGAGAGAGAGTCCTAAGCAGACTCTGTGTTGAGTGTTAGAGCCCAGAAGTGGTGCTCCATCCCAGGACCCTGTATTCA